>NC_135270.1:54852374-56093874 GCF_051311805.1 Agelaius phoeniceus | reverse complement strand
GATACTTAAACTGTGTCTGGAACCTTAAGGGGCTGTGTGGATCTTCTTTTTCCACAGAAATGAAGAAAGTAGATGGGGAATGTACTGATTTATGATGTGCTAATAGCCTTACAAATCTGATCCAGCCTGAACATCTGAAGGTCTTGTATGAAACCCTAACCTGGGTGACTCTCTTTAGGTTTCTGCATGTGGTGCATGCAGAAAAGTCTGGATGCAAAGTGTATAGCCCTGCCTGAGGCGGGGATTGCAGAGCAAGGAGGTCTGTCCCTAGGATGGAGCTGATACCAGGTGTTCCCTTGCAGCAGTGAGAAGGAAGCACTCCTGTGTGATGGACTTCTCCTCCCATGTTGTGCTCCCTGGTTGGCAGCAGGCAGAAAAGGGCCAGGCCTGGTGCAAGGGTATGGGTGCAGTGTGCACACCAGTCTTGGGGCACACAGTGAGACATCTGCAGAGACAGAAAAGCCAGACTCCTGGGAGGCTGCAGCAAGCACAGCCCTGCAGGAAACAATCATCCTTGGAGTGTTCAAAAAACGTCTAGATGGGAGATGGTTTAGTGGTGAGCTTGGCAGAGCGGGGTTAATGGTCGGACTCAGTGCTCTCTGAGGACTTTTCCAGCCCTAATGACTCTGTGATTCTATGAAATGGAGGGGTTAACAAGTGCCAGCCCTAATGACTCTGTGATTCTATGAAATGGAGGGGTTAACAAGTGCCAGCCCTTCCCGGGGTCTGCCTGGTGCTGGAGAGCATCCAGGCACAGCAGAGGCAAGGCGAACACTGCACTCCTGCAGTTTGCTCTGTGCCCCTTGGTGCTCTGTCCCGTGCAAGGCAGCAGGCACTGCCTGAGGAGCCAAGGAGGGCAGGGGTGAGCTGTGGCTCTGGAGCAGCTCTGGGAGCGCAGCCCAGCCTGGGAAACGCGCCGGCACACGCGGGGCAGCGCTGCCGGGCCAGCTGCGGCTCGGGGCTGCGGCCAGGCAGGCACGGCTCTCACTGGGCTCATGGCTCAGCCCAGCTTGCCAAAGCAGGTAAAGATATAACCTGCAGCTCCAGAGCGTGTTGGTGCAGCTCTCGGGCTGCGTCCCGGCGAGGCAGGAGGGCACCAGGCAATAGCTCGCATACCTGCGCTGGATTGTGTAAAATGTGGCTCTGAGCTCCCTCCTGCCGTGTTGCTGCTTGTGCTCTGCATTTATTGCTCTCTGCCCCAGCAGTGTGTGTGCGCTGGTATGTTCAGGGTGGGGTTCATCACAGGTTTCCATGATTTATTTCCCTTCTCTTTGCTGGGGTTTCTGGAGCTTCTGGAGAGGCTTTTGAGAAGGTTAGAGCGAATCATATTTTTGTGCCTCTGCCTGTTTTCTGTGTTCTGTGTGTCTTTGACTTCAGGATCACTCTGTAATCCTCCTTTCTTCCACAAGGAAGAAAACTGCAAATAGGAAGGAGTTTTATGCAGCTGAAGCGCTGTCTGGGTGCTCAATAATAGATCAGTAACCACCCTTCAATAGGATAGAAACTGTTTTTCATGTGTTCCCAAAGACTGGCATGCAGGACTGCATCAGCCTGCACTGACCAAAGCACTCACAGGCACCACTCAGGTATTGCTGAAACCCTCACTTGCCCCTTACAGGGAGACTGCTGGCCCCTCCTGTGGAACCCAAATCCATTGCAAAGGCGACCTTAACGAGCAGCAGCAGCCGGCCTGGTTCCTCACTCTCAGTTCCAGGGTGTTTGCTCCAGCTACACGTCCCACACCGAGCCTCAATTCCCCCGTGCCACCTCCACCTGCCGGGGAGGCTCCGAGTCAGTCACTGACTCACTGCAGGCACTCTCTGCTGCCCGTGGGTGCCTCGCAGGAGGCTGGGGGTACAGGCAAGCCCTCCTCCTTCCCTGCAGAGGACTCCCAGCTTTATTTAAAAAGGCGTGATTGATGTTAATCGCACAAGCAGCTACCTGGAGGCTGCACAAACCTGCAGGAGGAGATGCCGAGGCGGAGGGAAGCCGTCTGCAGCGCAGCGAGCATCGCGTTGAGCTACTGCCCTCTGCTGCTGTGCGGCCCGGACAGGGAGGTGGCCGGAGGGATGCATCCATTTCCAGCAAAACTTCCCGCTGCAGGCTCCCGGAGGCCGCAGAGCCAAGGCTGACTGAGCTTTCCATCCTGCCTTGCCCTAGGAGTGGGAAGCTTCTCTCCCAGGTTTTTATTCAGGATCAAAGCAGACAGATTTGTTCGGCTCGTCCTGAACGCTCGCCGTCAGCCTAGGCAGCCTAGGAGGAAGCAGCCGTCATTTGCCGAGATAAAAGGTTGCAATTTAATCACTAATTATCTCTTATCGTGCTCTGCTGGCCGGACACGAGCCAAAACGAGCCCAGGGCTGCCAGGAGGTGCTGCACTGGTGCCCGGGAGGAGGGAGCCTCTGGGCACAGAGTCCGCAGAGCTTCTTGCCATGTGCCCGGTGCCCCTGCATGCCACACACCATCCCCGTCGGTCATGGATTAATGAAACAGCACTCCCTAAACAGATCTTTGATCTGTTGTGCTGTTCCCATCCGTGTCTGGAGGCTCCCCAAAGGCCAGGAGCAGGGGGGAGCTGGCAGAGGGAGCAGCAGGAGGATGGAGCTCAGTGAGCTCCGCTCAGTGAGCACTCAGCCAGGCACAGGAGCTCCTGCCGGGATGGCTCCAGGCCAAACCACGGAGCCCTGCCCTGGGACACAGGCAACACGTTTAGGACATAACAGCAGTATGAAAAGCAAAAGCCTGTGAGGCACATGAAGCATAACCTGGCTCCTAATCTGGCTCCTGATGATGTCAGGAGGAGATAGCAGTTGCTGGATCTGGATGCAGGTTATCCCCAATTCCAGCTGAGCTGTTGGCACACAAGAAGCAATGCCATGAAGTAGGTGGCAAATAGATGACACTTCCCTGGGGTCACAGCTTGTCCTGTTGCTGCCCATACTGAGAGGTGTGATGATACTTTATGCTCCTCCCTCCCTCCCTGAGTGAGTGAGTAAACATGAGAGCAGCTCAGGAAAATAAAAAGCTAGCAAAGTCTCTCCTATTTACCAATGTGTGTTAAGAGAAATGCTCTCTGCTCTGCCCTGGGCTAAACCCCACAACCACCTCGACAGATTTTAGATAAAGTTTATAATCCTAGGCTCAGCTTCTCTTTTTTAAAAGGAAATAAGGATTTTAAAAGCCAATTGGAAAAATTTGTCATCTTCTATGACAATAACCCATTGAAACAGCAAATTGCTTTTGTGGAATAGAAGAGTTTAGTTGAAGGGGCCTACAGAGATCATCTAATCCAAATGCATGGAAGTTACTAAAATTAGACCAAAAATATAATGGGGGATGGTTCTTTAGCAATAGTGGGTGAAATGTCTGTCACTTCATGTTGAGCAGAGTGTACAACTACAATCAGCACCCAAAACAAAGATCACAGACTATATCCCTAAAGCTGCTGTTCTTTTCATTCCAGAAACATTATGCCCTAGATATACCATAATATTTTTTCAGCAAATTAGCAAAAAAAGTCTGTTCTAGTTAGCATATGAAATGCATTCTGCACACTGCTACTGTCAAAATTGTAACTGCATAATGAAATATAATTTGGGATGTAAAAATGGCATTTTAATATGCTCTACTCAGGGAGCCGAATTTGATATGTCATGCTAGCTTACTGGTAATTTACATTTCCCATTGGGCAAACTAAGAGACAAGTAGTCATGCTTTCCAGAAAGGTGTCAAGTCATACTCTGTCAAAAATATGCTTTTCTAGGCCGTACAGAAAAAAATGTTAAATTTTGCAATGCATGTCTTAATTCAGAGGAGATAACTGGAGTCACATGCTTTAGAACAAAATTACCATAGTCAGGTGACTGCTAGAGGAGGCAGTCACTGTCACAGCAAACCAACAAAAAGTAGGAATGGTGTGCAAACCTTGCTCTGCTGCTCAGTGCCTCAGTTTGGCATCAGGCCTGGCCAGGGGCTGGTGTTGGAGCAACAATTACTGGAGTTGCCCAGGATGCAAAGCCTTTGGAACTACCATTCTTAGTGGATAGCTTTGACCAGCCTTCCCTTTCTGCTAAAAGCTGGGAAAATGATTTCTCAGATGTGTGACTTAAAACCAGAGTATCTGTTGACTGTCACACAGAGGAGCAGGCCAGTTACATCTGAGGAGCTGCCACAACAGACCAAGACAGCTGAGCTCATGACTAAACACTTATTTCCATTAAATATAGCCTGGTTTCTGAATCAGGACCCTACTGCTTTAGAAAAGAGGTGCTGTGCACAGCAGCATATGAGCAAAGGAGTCCAGCCACTGCCATAAGAACAGGTTGCAGGCACAGGGGTCTGTCCCTGAGTGGTAGGAATCTCTTAAACTAGGGCTGTTCTGCACTCAAAAGTGCCCCTTCAACTCCTGCAGTGACCCCAAGCCATGGCTGAGCCTCCCTTCAGCTGCAACACAGACACTCAGGAAGGTGAAGGTGAAGTCAGGACTTGTCCACGCCAGCAGCAAATGCTGCACCCTGGGCATGGGGAGCTGCCCCTCCCTGCAGCAACAGCCACCTTCACTGATGGCATTTCCAGCACCAAGATCCACTCACTGCACTTCATCCTGATTGCCCCATGGCCAATTAGTGACCTTCCTAGCAGGATGTCATGTCACTTTATCTTTATTTGCACACTCCAGACTCCAGAGCGCTGGCTGGGCCGCCCTGCAACGCCAGATGCTGACCTGAATGAACCTTCATTATCTGCTCCTGCAGTTTCTGAATGCCTCACAGGGAATCCTCTGACCTCCCTCCTTGGACTTGGAGCCTGGACTGACAAGTAAACCCTCCACACCTCCAATTTTTTTGTTCTGCCTCATTTCTGTTTTATTTTTGGCAAGGGATACAAAAAGCCTGGACCCTTCTGCAGATCTGTGTCAGGCCAGGTTCAACCTGAGGGTCCACATGGAAACATTTCTCAGGCTCTGGGACCACCCTTCTGGGAGCCACAGTGGCAGAGAAGATTTCTGACAAGGGAAAGAAGTTTTCAAATTCCACCAGAGCATCTCACCTGGGAAAAGAGAATCTCTGAATCATCACAGCTTCTGCCTTCCCTTTCTGCAATATCCCACCAAGAATGCTGGATCTCACTGCTTGCTCTGGGCTGGTTTGGAGCAGGGGATGGTAAAGGTGCAGGAGGCACAAGTCCTGCAGTGATGGCTCCCACCACCCACCAGTATAAAGCTCCTGGCTAGCAAGTGGAGAAGACCCCAGTGTGACCCAGGGCTGCATGGCCAGCCAACCTGCCCCAGGAGGAGCCCACCTGGCCTCTGAGCCACAAACAGACACTTCCAAAGGCTCAGGCAATAGTACACAACCCCCCTTTGGGAATAAAGGGGGCCCTCATTACCCTGATGGGTTTAGCATTGCACTTTGGCTGATGCACAAAAGCCTCGCAGTGACACAAAGGTGCCAGTGTCACCCTAGCTGCAGCTGAAACATTATATAAGGCTAAAGCAGGTAGAGGAGAGCATGGATCCCCTTGGAGGCTGGGACTGTCACACCAGGGGTCTGCCACTGCTGCAGCTTCACGTCAGCATCAGGAAGGATTTAGGATTTAGGATCCCTTCTTTGGCCCAAGAGCCTCACAAGCTGGAGTGTCTGCTGCAGGGTAGCCCACAGGTCTGGGCTGGGTGACAGGCATGGGGAAATGGCACAAACTCATCAAACAGCAGTGGATATTAGATTCAGAAATGGAGGGGAGACTCTTGGAGCAGGTGACTCCTGGCCACCTATTTCTGTGCTGCTGTAGGGCACAGAGACTGGAACAGCCATCACCAGCTCCATCAGCATCTGGATTAGCTGGGATACCCTGGGCTACCATGTCCAGCCCTTCCATATCTTCCCTCTTCCCACTGGCTGTCCCTTTTCCAGTCTAATTTAACTGACCATTTGTTGGACATCATCTTCTCCAACTGGACCGTAAACATCTTGTGTAGGTGCAGGAAACACAGAGGTGCAGTTCAAATTATGTTCCTTGATTCTGTTACAGAAAGGGACTTGGCTGGGGCAAAACCATGCAGGTGAGGCTTTCTAATGCTGCCTCCAGGAGTATAATTCCAGGGAAACTAACCCTGGCCCTGAGTTGTTGTCCAGAGGTGGGAGAAGCAGAGAGGCAGCTTGCATGCAGTCTGTGTTCCTCCTCCAGGCTCCCTGCACTGTTCCTGTGCAGTTTTCCTGGATACCAGGCTGGAGCCAACACATCCTTGCTCAGTGGAAGAATTTCTTCTTGAGCTTCTGTCTGTGTCTGTTCTGCAGTTCCTGGGATCTGACAGCAAATTATGAAACAACTGCATATAAAACCTCTGGGAAGAGCAGAGGAAATGAATTGTCACCAAATATATGTGAGAAAAGGAAGTAATTTTTCTCAGAAAATGGGGTATGTTTTCCCTTTGCAAGCCCAACTGCACCTTTTCCAGTTAAGGCACTTTAATAGCAATGGGGAATTGTCCTATCCCATCTGCAGAGCAGCACCTTTGGACTTCTCCTTTGTTAATGGAACTGAGATTTCCCAGCCCCCAGTGATGACTGGAGTATGTGGCCTGAGGAAAAATTCTTTATTCATGTGAAGACAACCCATCAGGTTCATTAAACTGAAGATTACATTGGCTGATGACAGAAAGAAATTAAATAAGGTTTTGTCTCTTTACTTCCTTATTTTTAATTGAATAATAGACAATTAATTTGATTGAAGCTAGTCACATTAAACAGTTTCCTGGATATCATATGGAGAAATGTCTCATCCTGCAGGTTGCCCTGTCACTTCTTTGGCAGTGATTTTGTGGCAGTAATTTTGAGATGCCCACTTAAGCGTTGCTCCAAGATTGGCATGCCTTTTCTTTTCTGGAGGCAGCGGTGGAAAGTAGGGTTATTATTTTTATTCCATATTTAAATCAGGCCTATGCATGGTGGAAAAGAAAGTTAGTGCGAAAATGGGACAGCTCTGAGTAGGAGGGAAGGGGGCACAAGCCCCAGAAGGAAAAGGTCCAGGATGAACATTGGCTGGACAGACACCACTCTCCTGTTTTTGTGCTCGTGCCCTTGTTTGCCGGGGAAGTTTGCCTGGAGACATGAAAGATTTCTTGGAGGAAAACAGGCTGAGCACGTTCCAGTCCACATCTGCAGAGCCCACAGGGGAGGGAAGATCCTCAGGGAAGGCTGTGTGATGAGGGAAGATCCTCAGGGAAGGCTGTGTGATGAGGGAAGATCCTCAGGGAAGGCTGTGTGATGAGTTATGGACGGGCAAGCCGCTTCCTGGCCTCAGTGCCCCTGGCAGCAGCCGTGCTGATGCCCAGGGTGATCCAGCCTGGTGTGGGAATGCAGCAGGAGCTCCTTGCAGCAGGAGCTGTCCCTCCACCAGCTCCCTCCTGGCCACAGAATGTGGAATACTGTTTTGCTCCGAGCACACATAGTTTGTGTGGGTGTAGATTTACATTTCGTTAAGAAAAATGATATAAGGGGGCTGGTTTCAACTAGCCTGCAGTTTTATTATTTGCAAGGGCTCTTGCCTTCTTGTGATGCTTTACGTAACAGCCTTACACATCTGCAAAGTATGTCAAGCATTTCCACTGTTGGGAAAAAGAAAAAAGGGAACAATATTTCTGAAAGGTACTGGATCTCCTGGGAGGACTCAGTGAGGAAATTTTAGCTCCCAGCAGGCAAGAAAACAGCAAGGACCATGGGCCAACTTTCCCTAGGTGTATGGGATAGTAAATCACATGCTCAAGAACATAGCTGATAACAGATTGGGTTCAGAAAAAAAAAAAAAAAAGCCAAATGAGATTGGCTGAGTGGGAATAAAGGCAGTAGGAAAGTGCGACGTGCATCCTGATCTCAGGGAGACACAATGGTGCAAGGAAGAACATGAAATTAAGAAGTGGATAGAGCTCAGGGAGCAGGAGAGATGCTGCCATGGGCCGTCTCTGAGTGGCTGCAGAGTTACAGAGAGCTGAGCTGAAGGCTGCATTTTTGTCTGACATCACTTAGAAGACGTGAACAAGCACACTCCTTTAATGCCTATTATTGCCCTGTCTGATAGTGCAATGCAATAAATAGATATAGATATATCTAAGGCTGTGGGAAAAAAAAAAATAAAAGCAAAAATATTATTAATGCCTCCAAGGAGGATTGGAATGAATGAAAAATGTCTGAAGCTGTTCAAGTGCAAAGTCTAGTGGGTCAGCCCATCCACTTTTCTTTGACTTCTGAGTCAAGGTAGACCCAAACCACAAAGAAAAGAGGAAACAAAGGTGGAGTAGACATCGAGAAAGATCTTTCTGAAACTTGGCATTAAAATGTAAGAGCTCCCAATCACTGCTCAGCCTACGCATTGTGAAGCAATTGGAGAGGACTGGAAAATCACTGCATGGTGCCCTGAGAGGCAGGGGGTGTTTTGCTTGTTTCTTTTCCCCAGGAGCTGCTCAAGAGTTGTATGACTTCTGAGAAATTGTCACCAAGTTCCTCTTTCACTGCAGTCTCTCTTAAAACAACTTGAAAATAACACAGGAAACGTGAATGCTCGGTTCAGTTCTGTAGCTCTGCTTCTGCTTTGTATTCACTTGTCCTCATCTGGAGCTATGGCACCAGTCCTAACAGTCTTCCCCATTTATATAGTCAGAAATAACCCAGGAATAGAAACTTTAAACTTTGGTAGACAGAGTTTCTGAGCTTCCATCTTTTGGACATAATCTCTCAGGTAGTTCCCATAATCAGGTACTTTGACATTTCTCCTGTTTGATCCTCTCCTCTTCCCTTCTGAAACCTTTACCACTCAGAAGGAATATTTGCATTATCAATCTGTCTTTTTACTGCTGCCCATCTCCATTGCATCTGCTCCTTATCACTCCTCATTACTTACTCATATTTTTATACTCTAGAGGAGTCAGAGATCACTGCCACAAACATGCCCAGACAGAGTCCATCATCTGAGGTCCTTATGATTGAAATGGTCAGGACAGATGGACACCTGGGGTGCAGAAGGACTGACCACTGTGCTTACACCCCTCAGTTTGACCACAGATTCCTCCTTGTCCCCAGCTGAGGTTTCTCCTCAGTGTGACACGAGCAACACCTCTTGCTCCTGGCCAGGAGCTCTGTCAGGTTCTTCTGCATGGGAGCTCCATCCCAGAATGAGAGTGCAGTAATTATTTACCTTTCAAAAATGATTTGCAGGGCACAGTTTTTTTACCATTTGACCCCCGTGTCACACAGCCTTGCCCCATTGTACACATATTCTATTCTTTTGCCAAGAAAATGGCAATTTTTCTTCACTGAAGGGATAAAAGCAAAAATTTGCTCCCAGAGACAAAGGTGAACTTTATTTGTCCTTTTTTTTTCCTCCCCTTTTTGTAATGCTGGCACCAAGCCAATTCACTGTTTTACTTTCTTTCCTCTGTATGTGTGAATTTTTATATAATTTTTTTTTTGCACAACTCCAGAGGAAAAGGATTTCTCAGCCTTAACATCCTGTCTGCTCCTGCATACTTTTGAATGTTCTTTATTAAAAGCCAGCTATTTATACACAGGAACAAAGTACATTCCACTAACCCCTTGTGGCATAACTCCACATGCTGACTGCTAAGCCCTGGAAAGGTGTATTGAATGTATGACAGAGAGCTTTTTATAGGTATTGAATACCCACTGTACATCAGCTCAGGAATACCCTTTCAAAATCCTCTGTTTTATCATGTCTTTGGAAATATGAAAGGCAGACCTTTCAACAACCTCATTCCCTCTGAGTCTAATCTTGATCGTGTTGAGAGGGATAGGTGCCAGATAACTGTATCTGTGGAAATGGAGATAAGAGGGCTGTGCATATCATAAGCAGCTGTACTGCTTGAATTATGGCCCTGGACAGATGCAGTGACAATAACAGGACAGCACTAATAGGTGAGTGGTTCATTTACCTGCCTGGTATCTTTCAAAGACATCAAATTGTGCTTCATTACTGGAAAATTCCTTAGGACATAAAATGAGTCAAGAACAAGTGTGTTATCTCAAAATCACCCCTCTGACAATGCAGCACAGTGGGCATCTCACAAGGGGAGGTTGACCTAAGTGATGCCTCTGTGCAGCTCACAAAAGGGACTGGGGCTGAAAACAAGATGTCAAAGCAACCTTTCAGCTCAGAATAGAAGAATCCTTCAGAGAGGATTTGGGTGTTTGGGGTCTGTCTACTGCTGGAATGCCTTTAAGACAAAAGGTTGGTGCCCAAAGTGCAATTCAACATTTTTGCTTTGATTGTCACCTTTTTCATATTCCCATCAAAGGATACACGATGCCCCCTCCAGTTCACAGCTGGTACATTGGTTTCAAAACCCTCTGAACTGCACTTTTAATCTTGGTGGAAGCTTCTTCCACCTGCCTGCCCCAAAAGTGTTTTACTGTATGCACAGCTGTGACTGCAGTTCCATCTGGCACTCACCCACCTGAGTGTTTTCTCTGAGACTTCAGGGGAAAAAAGCTGCCCACACAACTGTGTCTTTGCAGAGCATCAAGGCCCTGATCTCCAGGAGGGGATTCTGGGGAGACCACATCATGATTTGGAACAGAGCAGGTACAGCAAGGCCATTTGAAGTCCCAGCCTCTAAGGACAGAGGCTGTGATGCCATCCCACCTCATTTGTAGAGACCCTGGCCAATGCATTTTCCAGCTTTTGTAGTTCCTCCTCATACTGTGCTGGCACAGACTGATTCAGAAAGCCTTGGCAAAAGAGAGCAGGAAAAGTAGCCCTTCTTAACCCAGTTTACTTGACAGTTTCCATAACAACTTGACACAGCTATTTATAACACAGGAGAATATCATTTGCCTCTCATCATTTTTAGAACCTTTGTTGCCATATCAACCTCAGCACCACGTAGCAGAGCACAGCCCCATTCCATTCTCTCATTTGCTCAGAAAGAAACTTTCAATGAATTGAGATTCACTTGGTCTCAGAAAGACCCTTGAGAGGCCCACATGCCATTTAAAGCACGATTCAAGCCCTAATTTAAATGAATTTTTCCTGTGTGACCTATCTGCACCAGGTGGGTGGGATCAACTGCAGCGGCAAGCAATGATGGGGACAGGGTGCAGAAGCAAACCAGCATCCCATTGTCTGGGGAAGCAAAACATGGGAAGGATATGGCAGCTTCTTACTCTCTCTGTGATAGGTGAGGAAGGAAAAACTGATTTTGAAAGGTCAGAGTTTCAAAGGGAATTAGCATTCCCCAGTCTGATTTTTGGGAGGGAGGTTTGGTGTCCAGCAGTTCCAGCACAGAGCAAGGTCAGGATGCAGTGAAAGTCAAGATAGGCAGAAAAGTGGCAGAAGAAAAGAGCCAGAGGAGGAGAGGAACATTCCTTGTGTGGTCTCAGGTGCTGCTCAGCCTTGGATTCATTCCCCACAATGCCAAACACCAAAAGCAACCTTGAAGGAGACAGACAACCCCAAAGCATAACTGAGGTGAGCATTGGGTGTCTCCCACTGGCTCTCTTTGGAGGATGCAGTGGTGCTCAGGCACTCAGTTCAGTCCTTTCAGCCAAGTGACATGAAGCTGGGCCTCAGTTTCTCTCCAAGGCTGTTTTCCTGGCTCCTGCTAGCAGGTCCAGTTCATCACTTGCACAGCCACAGTCAGTCTGGGGAAGTTCAGCTTTGGCAACCCATGACACCAAATCTGCCCTTCCCGGTCAGAATAGGATTAATTTTAAAATACTCATGCAATGTGCAATCAGGAGCATCTGTAATCCACCTGACACCTTGGGCTGACTGTGCAGCACTCAAACAGCCCTTTGGCTGCCCTGCTTTGTGTCACCCACGCTTCCCCCTCGTGCTGTGAGCTGGCAGGTCTGCTGCCCATGCCCTGACACCTCACTGTCTCGGCCTGCTGTGTTTGCCACTCTCCCAAGATGCTTCCCTTAAAGATAGGGTGTCCCCCATCTCCCCTCCTTCTGAGATCTGAGGGTGTCTATGTATTCCCTGGAATAAGCATTCATTTGGCAGAGCCAATTTCATACAAATAAGGCAACCACTTGAGGCAGTTCCAGTGACTTGGCCTGCCTTCCCCCAGCAGAAATACACACAACAGCATTTTTAAGAAGCAGCGTGGGTTCCTGGTTTGCATTAGTCATATTGTTCTGTCTTGTTTTAATCACCTCAGTATTTCTAGAGGGTCTCCAGCAAGGTTGAAAAGCATGTCAGCAGCTCCAGCACAGCTGGATTTAGCTGCCTGTGTCAGCAGAAGGGAACCTCAGCCTCAGGGATGTGTTTTGTCATGTAGCAGTGCTGAACACAGACTCTCCAGCTTTATTAATAGCAGCCCTATTATTTAACATGATGCTCCACAAGCCCCTTGGACTGGGGACAATAGGAAATGGCACTTACATGTTTAAATCTGTGCCATGCTGGACTGCTTGAATGTGTGTGATTCATTGTCAGACACTGCTATGTCAGGCACTGCAGGCAAAATAAAACAGACTGGATATGCATCATCTATATGTGTTCTACACCTAAGCTCTTTGAAATGTATCCTGCCCAGCCTCTGCTTGCAGAAGCCATAAATGAGCTCCATAAATGTATATTTTAAAGCATTCTTGGGAAGTCCCAGCCTGTTGCTTTTATCCATAATCCCAGAGGCTGTGAGGAGCTCTCTCCTGGCATGCCTGTGGGCACTTGGAGGTTGTCTGGTTGGCTACTGGAAGGAAACAGCTCTAGCTATGTAATGAAAGAGGTTGTTTGATTCCTAAACCCAGCAGTTATCATCCACACTTCCTCAAAATGGAAAGTTTTGGAGTTTTGGGATTTTTTTTTTTCCACACTGACAAGTGTTAGCTTAGCCCTGAGAAATCTGGGAAGCCCTGAAAGTTTGAAACTTGCACTGCTCACATTCCTCCAGCATCTGTCTTGGCTGATTGGTATTCCTGGATTTCATTTTTCTCCCCTCTCTTCTAACCCTTGCTCAATTTATAGTAGAATTTATACTATCTAAAGTCACTGAATTCAAGGGGAAAATTCCCATTTGAAAAGCTGTACCCTGAACACATTAGCATTGAAATTGTCATTCTGAAAGCTGTGACATTTGCTGAAAACTTGTGGCTCACCCTACAGATGGGCCTATGTAAGACTTTTCTAACTTGATTTGCTTTATTCAGACTGTATCTCCAGTCCTGGAACAGAAAAGGTCCTAAGAAACATGTGTGCAGTTATTCCTTTAGCATCCTCAGCCCAAACACACATGCCTCTTTCTTGAGAAAAACCTGTCCTGGAAGGAGACTGGGGCAGAGGCAAATTAATCTGCTGCTAACATCACTTTGAAAGATGGAAATTCTCTGATCCAGATTAGGATTTCTTCAAAACTGAACAATGCCTGCAAAAGAGAAGTGATAAAACCTGTAAGAGTGTTCCCTGGTAATTCCCAGCCCAGCAACATGCTCCATCTCTATTTCTGTTCAAACAGTGTCTTGTTCTCTGCTGCTTGCTTTCAGTGTGAAATTAGACCTTACACACTGTACCTCTTTTTGTACTGTTCTGCAGAAAATGATTTTCAATTTGCATTCATACAACAGTGATAATCACCATTTGGAAGAGAAGTCCATTTGTCTGAAAGCTGTGGCAAAATCACAGCCTTTCCCTCAGCCCTCCATGACACACGGGCTTCTGCTCAGAGCACTCACACAGACACCATTTCATCCAGTTTTCCTTTCCCACCCTGGCCTTCCTGGCCCTGCTGGGAGCTAAAAGCCATCTGAGAGAGCCTTTTCTTTGGGCAGCCTCAGGGAAATGTGGTGGGACTGTGGCCCCTGTATCACCTCAACATGGGATGTGCCCTCTCTGCTGTGATGGGCCACCACACAGGACCTTCAGAGACACCAAGCCCTCTCCACCTGTTGCTGACCAAAAATCTTATCCATAAACCTCCCAGATCTTGTGGAAATTTCCTCACTGACCACCTGGGCCTCTTGGTGCCTGCCCTCCTGCTGCACATCACACCCAGCCCAGCAAGGCACCATCTCTCAGCCAAAGCTGCACAGCTTCCACCTGCCAGCCTTTGCCCTTGCTCTGTCAGCTGGACTCTGTATCTTTGGCTTTTCTGCACCCAAAACAAAGAAAATGCTCCAAATGCCAGGGCCTGGTACACTTTAACATGCTCCATCCCATTTATTTTACAGCACTTTAATGCCTCTCTCAGTTGTCTCACTAGAGAGACTTCAGGCAGAGTGGAGCCGTGTTCCTTAGCAACTCACAGTACACACGACAAAATTAACCCAAACACTTTTGTTTATTAACTCTTAATAAGGAGCAAACAAAACAGCAACCTGAGAGTTTCACAACAAGAATGCTTTCCATTTTGGGTGCTTTACTAAGATTACAGACGACAATGTTATCTTGGGTGTTCTGTGGGGATTTTTTTAGCCCTTTTGTGAAGACCTATTTGAAGCACAAAAGTCATCCCCTCCCTCCCCAGTGCTGGGTGTTTCCATAATGGAAACACTTCATGTAATAATAGAAAAATTAAAAGACTACTGGAGCTAATAAGCTCTAGCTGATGCCTGCTTGGCACTGCACAATCCAAGTTTGGAGGATGGAGATGTGAATGTTATCCCCAGACACTGGAGAAATTGCAGGGGAAGGATTTTCAGTCTACTGGGATTTACTCCAGGCTCTTCAGAAAATGTGACCTTATGTTACTCTGCCCTTGTACCCCACCCCTTGAAATATAGTCCTGCTTCAGAGACATCTTATGAGAATAAATGTATTAACACAAGCAAAGCAGCACAGGCTTAATTTGAAGAGATATTTAAGCAGCTAACTAGATATTTCAGCAGCAGTTGAGTGTCTGCAGATCTGGTGTTTGGGTGCTCTGGAGCCAAAGCTGTTCCTAAGGAGACAATTGAGGAAATCACCTGTGGAATATGTTGGTTTATGTCCATCATAACAAGTGACTAGATGTATTCTTTTGATGGTTTCTGTAATGGGGAGTTAAAAAAAAAAAAAAAAAAAAAAAAAAAAGTAAAACTTGCCAGTCTTTACCAAAGGATGAAAGTCCCTTACTCCTCTCAGGAGATTTGGATGAAAGGCTACTGCCAAGAATTCAGGCCTAGGAGAAACTTCTACGAGATTATTTCCAGATATGAAAGCCTTTTCCTGCTGTGCTGCTGAGCCCTCCCTGTCCAACACTTCGTGGCAAGTGCTGATAATGAAAGTGCTGAGGCTCCCTCCCAAGAACTGACCACACCAGCTGAGCCAGGCAGCCCTTTCCGGCTTTTATGGAGAAGAATGAGTGACTTGGGCACTCTTGTGAGAAACTGCTGGGACACCAGCAACAGCATCTACAGGTTCTTGTGGAAGCAGAATGCAGATTCTTATCACCCTCCATTTATTTAGCAAGTAATGACAAATGAATTCCTTGGAAACTTGCTCCTGGTAATCCCAGAGCAGGGAGCGCAGGGTGGTCAGAGGCACGTACTCCAAAGGGCAGCTCTTCCTGGGGACAGCTGGAGGGAGGTGAGAGAGGGAGAGGGACTGGAAGGGGAGCAGGGAATGAGGGAGAAGGTCCACCTGCCCTCTCAGCTCTGCAGCTGGGCTCTGTCTCTTCAGTGGGTTTCTGCCCAGATGCAAGTGAGGACGTTGCTGCAGGATATACCAATATACCCTCACTTGATGCAACGTGGTGTATAAACAAACAGGCTCAGAGAGCCTGACAAAATTGTTTATCTTATCTTATCTTATCCAGGCCATCCTCTGTCCTACACAAGAATTTTTTTCCTTTTTGTACATTTTCAAGTATGCTAAACCTCAGTGGATGCAAGCATTTCCCTTAGGAAGCCTTTCACAAGTGCTTTGCTTTCCCTGCCAGGAGGTTTTGCACAGACTGCAGTGACAGCCCCATGGCTGGGTGTTCTCAGTGGAAAAAGAAGAGGGGTGGGTTAAACTATACAGTTGGACAGTTTAGATTCCTGCTAAAACTGATCTGCAGCCTTGCTCACCTCCTCACCCAACATTTCCATTAACATCTTCCAAGGCCCCCTGAGCAAAAAGAATTTCCTCTTTCATCAGCACTCAGTGCAAAGTGGGAACAATCCCTCTGGGAAGGCACAGAGGCAGAAATTCAGGCTATTCCTGCATATTGAGTATAAGGCTCATCCCTGTCCTTAGTGCTGCTCAGGTTTGTTGGCTGCACATCCATGGACTCTTCTCACTCTGCCCAGCCCTTCCTCTGCACCTCCTTATAAACTTGTTACTGGTAGCTATCACATCCTGGAGTGTATCACAAAAATTTCTCCTATCCAGCTGCATGGAATAGGCAAGAGCCTCAATGTTTTCCCCTGGAATTTGCCATCTTTGAACCACTATGGCCTTGGCACAGTCCTGCTGTGATTTTTCCTCCATGGAAAGCCAGGCCAGCTTTGCTCCTACATCTCAGGTAAGAACATGTCCCTCCTTCCCTTGTCTTCTCTCTGAGCTCCACATCCCTTGTGGCTCTTGACATTTGAATGAAGACATCCCTGAGGCACATTAGGCTCAGGTCTGCTGCCTGTCAGAAACAAAATCTTGGCAAACTGAACCTGAAAATCAAAACTGAGGAAACTTTCAGCTTTTTCTCTCCAGGACTGACATGTCTGTTGGCACAGCACAGCTCTGGCCACAGCTGCATGCTGACTGCAGCATCAAAAGCTTGAGGCTTTGGCTCTTTTCTGAGGGCAGAAAGAAATAATGACCATCTTTCCCTGACACAGGCTGGGCTGCAGCTTTCTGACCTCAGCTGGATGCTCAAGTCAACTGGCAGCTGCTTGGTGTTGAGTGTTGATGCTCTATGACATAGCACGAGAACCAAACCCTGCAGCTTATGAACCAAACTTGGTACTGATTTTCAACCTCTCCTGGCCACCACAACATGAAATGATGACCATTTAGATGTGGAGCCATCCATCCATCCATCCATCCATCCATCCATCCATCCATCCATCCATCCATCCATCCATCCATCCCTCCATCCTGCAGTTAAGTGTGGCTGTGGCAGGCAGGGCTCAGGACCAGCTCTGCTCCTGCTGGTGCCAGTGTGCACAGGCTCTGAAAGGAGAGAGCTGAGAGGGTCATTCAGAAGCAGTTCAGGGTCTTTTCTTACTCAGCCCCCTCAACATCACCAGCAGAGGAGAAGCAAAAAATCCAGCCACTGTTCTGTCCCCAAATCAGCATTTGAGAAAAGGAGAGCTTTCTTTGAAGCAATGCTGAAGAAAAGGACAGGATAACCTGGGGAGAGAAGGGGGCTTCCCCCAGAATCAAAAACACCCTACCTACATCCACTCATCAAGTTGGTTTTTTTTCTTTCTTTCTATTTTAAAATTTTCCCCTTTTTTTCTGTGCACTTTCTCCAAGAGGAAAGCTGGAAGCTGACACTGCCTCAAAAGCCCATTTTAAGCTTTCCCCACCCCCAATTTAAACTGTTTTTTCTCCACAATTCCCTCAGCCCCACCCATCTAACTCTGTGTCTTGCAGCAAGAAGACTTGGACACACATGAAGAGAGATTTGAACTATTGCCTTTGACAGTTACAGGGTCTGCTTGTGCCAACTAAGCTAAACACAAAGGTTCCTAATAAAAATTTGTATCATCCAGGTCCCTCCTGGCTTAGACAGCAGCTACAGATGTCCTTCTTGGCCGAGCTCAGAGGGACATTTGCAAGTTTGGTTCACACTTTCCTGCCAAACCCTTTTCTTGTGGAGTTTGAGGAATGCTGGGATGTTCAAGCCCACCCCAAGCACATTTATGGTCTGCTCATCACCAAAACTGGTGGAAATGCCCTAGACCTGTGAAAAATGTCCCCTGGAACTGGGTAGATGATTCTCCTCCACCCTTTTACCTTTTATCTTTCTTTGTCCCAGGCCCTGGTCAGCTCTGGCTCAGCACCATCAGACACGTGCCAGGAGGGGAAATGAATCATTTGCAGTGGGAGATCTGGATTGCAGGATTCTTATCTTGAAAAAGAAACATCTCCAGGAGCCTGGTGGAGGGAAAAAAATCTTGGCCAACTCAAGTACTTCCAGACAAGATTTCTTTGGGGTCAGCAGCAAGACTAGTTTCCTACTCATCATTATCTCCCTCACCAAAAAATAATTTAAAAAAAATTTAAAAAACAACCTGCATACCAACCTTTTCAACTGTAAAACAGGCACACTGGGAACAGGGAGATGAGACAATCCCTACAGTACCAGTAGCTTCAGGCAGGATATCCTCTGTGCTGTGAACTTCAGGCATCTTTCAGGTTCCCAAAAGCTGGCAGGCTGCAGACATTGTATCAAATTGGATTAAATGGGTAAGGATTCCTGATCTGAATGTCATTGTGGCTGCTGTGTACAAGCAAACACTGTGTAGACAATGCTCTAAAATCCCAACAGGTCCTCTGAGAACTTAGATCTTCTCAAGGCAAAATTAATTAAGAAGTAATGAACTGAGCTTTTGATACCACAGTGAAAGTGTTGCTGCAGGCACAAACACTAAGAAAAGGGTGCTTTTGACTGATTTTTAATTAGAATTTAATAGTGCCCTGCAGTTACATCTCTCATTAAAAAAAAAAAAAAAGCTTACCTAGTTCTATGTGATGAACAATTCAAATTAGATTTTAACATATGCAAATAACTGGTCTGAAAGATCTGCATGGGAGTCATAAAGATAGTACAGGTTAAATCCTCAACCCTTTACAGTAGATTTTTCTTTAACTGATCCATCATCCAGTTTGTTTGCAATTAAACATTGGATTTAATAGAGCCTAAAGGAAGTACTGAAAAGCCATGTGAAATGCAGACTTCAGCTGAGGTAAATTAGCACAGCCCATTGATTTTAACCACATTAACTATCTCACTGGAGTGTGCAGATCTTAACTATATGCAATATTTCCAAGTCATGGCCAGTCCCAAGTCCCCACTCAGACTGAATGGCCTCTCACTCTCCAAGATGTCCCATTAAATATTGCTCAGCACATACAAGCATGGGGGCCCACAAAGTCACCCAGATTACCCAAAAAAGGTCGAGCTAGAAAACAGAGTGTGTCAGGATAACTCCATGGGCTCCTGGGGTGGCTTGGCCAAGGTTTGTACCCCTGAGACATTTGCAGGTATGCTGCTGCTGCTGCTGATAGCATCAACAAACCCATCTGAGCAAGAGCCCACAGGGCATGGCCCGAGATGAGTTACTGTGAGAGGAGGCCAACAAAATACTTTCATTCATGCTGAGCAAACAGCTCCTTTCACTGCTCTGCATGCAGGAGAGCTTCTGTATCATGGCAATCTAACTTACTCCTCTGTCTGGAATGCTGCACCCCTCTCAATAAATGCCCCCCCTGCCCCAAGATGAACACGCAATACTAAGCAGGAAAATTAAATAATAAATGTGATTGCCCTCAAAGGCAGAGATTGCCATTCAGCTGCTTTCCAGATGCATCTGAAACTCATTCAGAGGCAAAACACAGCTGTTTAGATGGTTAAAAGCAAAGGCAAAACTCCATCCTCATCTTGCAGTGTCTGGTTGTGACAGAGCTTTTCACACGGGTAAGCAGAAGGCAGTGGAGCTGTCAGGACACACAAAATCTCACCTCCTGCCCAGGGCAAGGGGCATTTGGGTACCTAACCAAGTTCCACGGTTGTTTCTCTCCACTCACTGTACCTGAGGCTCCCTGTCCTGGATCAGAAGTGACCTGAACCACCAGTGCCAGCAGCAGGCTGGCTGCAGCCCGCAGCCTCTGGTCTGCCATGCTCAGGTGTCTTGTCTGCACATTCCTCTAATCTTTAGGACTTCATTAAACACAGGAGGAGCAATCAAAAGTGGTGCTTGTTGTGGTTTGGGGTTTTTTCCTTGCTTCTCTTTAATTACACAAGAATTTAAAGGTAGCATAGAAGGCCATGCCAAAAAACTGTATCTATCAGCAGTTCCAGATTGGTTAAGCACTGATTCTGCAGCTACTGAAAAGCAAGTTTGCACCTTCTCTTTGATGGGACCATGGTCCATCAGGAAGGTTTCTGTTTACACATGGAGGAAACATCCTGTTGCCATCCTGCCTTTACAGGCACAGGGACAGGTGTTGATGTAGCTTAAATGTCTAGGCTGTAATCTCTTCATGTGACCCCTGGCAGGTTGCATTCCCAAAGACAGAGGCTATCCAGGGATGAGGGAATGGGCAGGATGAGAGTTTCAGGTCATGGGAAGGTAATCCATGGGCAGATAATCCAGGCAGCACTGGGCAGGAAGCTGAAGTTTGCTCTCTTTGAGGGGATGCTGTGCATTTGGTTTGTTTGAAGCAGTGGTGTGCCAGGGGATCATGCTTCACCTGGTTGTGTGCTATATGGAGCCTTTCCCCATTTCCAATCCTGTTATATCAGTACCCATCCCCATCTGTGGTGAAATACTTTTCAAATACTACAATATACTACAAATACTTTTCTAGAGACAACTTTTGCTTTTACACCCATGGGACTTTTCCACTCTTCATTCAGGTTTGATGCTGAAATAGAGGCACTGATTTTCATTCAGACCAACTGTCATCTCAGTGCTTAAAGAGACCCAGACCAGCCCCAAACTTTGGTTGGCTGTTTCTTTTAATCTTCAAGATCCCAGATCACTCCTCTGACCTTTCTCCCAGCAGTCCTTGGCCGTTTCGCTCCTTCTTCACAGAATCACAGAATAGAGTTGGAAGACACCCACTTTAACACCAACATCATCCAGTCCAACTGTTCATGCCAGCCTCACAAGCCCTGCCATTTACCAAGGAAACACAGGGCATCCCAGCAAACAGCACTGAGAGCAGCAGCACGTAAAACCCTGGGTAGCTGGGCTATCAAGGTGAGTCCTTTGGGAATAGAGAAGGACACGGGTATAAATCTGACCTTGGGATGCTTTTGGGTGGCAAGAACAGTTGGGAAAGCTCATGGCTAAATCAGTCACTTTTGGTGTTTACTGCAATCTCTCATCACTGGTTTATAATTTCTGCTTAGCTCAGATGAGGAAGAATGTATGGGGGCTTGAGAGGCAGATGATGATAAGAGCTCCTCAGTGTTTTCTCTCTGTCACCCCCAGCTCAGTGTGTGGAGAGTGCCTGAAGTGGGTGTTGTTTCAAAGGGGCAAAGCAGCTCCTCAAGCAGTTTTATGGCTTTGTAATTTATTTACCAAGGCAAGCTCAGGTCAGTCACACTATCTATTTCTTTTTTAATGAGGTGCTGTTTATTTTTCACTCTCATGTTCTGGATGGATTGAGACACAAGGAGGTCAAACAACTTCTCCACAAAGTCTCTAGGGCTTCCAAAGCAAAGTCATTCCTCCTTTTAATGTGTTAAGCAAGGAGTTTGACTTGAAATCAGGGGAATTGCAAACATGTTTAAAGGTGCTTAAAAACCTTCCTAACAAGGAGCCTACATGAGAGCCTTGGTTTTCTGTGTACTACTGAGCTTTAACACCTGTGCAGCTCCACTCGTTTCTGCCAAGTGTCACAGCCAGCTGAGGTGATGTAAGGATATCCTTTGGGGAAGATCTGCAAAGAAATACTTTTCATTAGCTCCACTACTGATCTGGATAAATTCAGATACTCCTGCAGTTTTCCAAGTCTGAAATAGAAGCTTCTAAACTTAGCCTGAAGTTTTCTTCTTCAGACCTGGGCACTTGCCTTTCTGTCCAAATATACCAAATGGAAAACACTCTCTTTCCACACCTTGCCTCCTCTTTAAAATTGTTGCAAGAGACTGGAGAATTGAGAGAACCTTTGCTGGAGGCTTATTTCAAGAAAAAACACTTTTTCTTTCCTCCTTTGTTTTTGCAAAATGAGCAAACTCAATCTGAGCCTAAAATAAAATCACCTCCAATGGTCTTGCACAGCCAGGTCATTAAAGAAAAGTACCAGGTGAAAAACAACAGAGACTGATGTCACTTACAGCAGCAAACCACAGAACCAGACTTAGGTCTGTGCTGTGGTGGTGCCTGTGGGCCTCAGATGTGCACAATGTTCAGCTCTGCACAGCAGCAAACCTGCAGACAAGAGTCTGTGCTCACCCCTGAGGCACACAGATGTTGGAACTCTGATGGCTGAAAGCTTGGAGCTTTCTGAATTTACTGAATTACTGAAGGGTGGCAACCCTCAAGTAAACACCATGTTTGACCTGAGACCTTGGAAAAGGCTTGAAAAGGCTTCAAAATTTGAGTGATAGCACAGAAACAGTTTGTGTGTAGTTTGGATAGTATTGTGTGATCTCACAGGGGGAAAAAACTTAGATTTGGGTTTTTAGGATATGGTAATATATGGGAGCCAAGATGGAGAATTTGGGGTGTGGATTAGATGTCTTTTTGCAACTTCTTCTTCCTTCTTCACAGATCTGAGTGATTTTCTCCAATTGGATGAAAGATGTCCATGTTGTGGGTTTAGGTGATCATAATTGGGTTAGAAACATAAATAATATAGATGTCAACTGTTTATTGGATAATTGGGACCTAAATAGCCTTGAACAGACACCATTCTAAGTCACTTACTCATCTTGTTAGAGAGAGCTCACATCTCATGAGTTTGTAATAGATAAGGATAATAAACTTCAGAGTGAAACTTCAGAAACAACATCTTCTGAGTTTTATTCACGCTGACCTTGGAGAAAGAAAGAGCCTGAAATTCCAACACACAGCCACCCCAGGGATGTCCAAGTTCAGATTTGGCTGTCCAGCCCTCTGCCACAGGTACAACAAAAATAAGGGGCTGAAGTTTGTAGGAAGTGAGCTAACTGGGTAAGGCACAAGAATAAACCATGGAGAACACCAGTGGGGTGACCAGGTGTTTTATCCACTTGGGTCCAGTGTGTATCTTGGGGAGGTATCAAAGATTTACCCTGTGGGTTTGCTCTTCCACCAGAACCTGCCTTCAGCTGAGCTGGAGACAGACACAGAGCTGGGTGGACACTGCTGATCCCACTCATCCTCCAGGCTTCATGTGAGGTAGCTCAGGTCCTCCCCACAGAGACATCTCAGCTCTTACCCAGTAGTTAAGGGCCTTGAAGATTTTGCCCTTGGTTTTCCTTCTCTTGTTTCATGGAAATGCCCAAACGAGCAGGCCCTGGATGGTGCTGGGAAGGGGGGTCTCAGCCTCTCCTGGTGGAGCTGGTCCAACTTGTGCTGCTGGTTAGCTGTTCACTGGAGCAGGAACCTCTAACTTGACTTTCCCACATTACACATATGAGTGTCCTGACCATGGGGAAGGAGAGTCCATCTTCCACTTCTCTCTGGTCCAGTGAATCTTTAATTATTTATGCCGCATGGAACAGCTTCAGCAGGAGACTTTGAGACCAGACCCCAGAGGATCTAACAGTTGGATGCTCACAGCAGGTTTTCAGGACATGGGAGGCTCCACATGGGAAATAGAAGTTCAGTCTGGGTTTCCAACAGCCTGAGAGAGGGCTTAGACCAGTGCCATCTGTTTTCAGTGAACAACACTGGTGTGCTGAGAAAGCTTATGGGATATAGCCACTTACAGAGCTTCTTGCACCCTGTAAATTTAGAGGATGAACTCTTGGTCAAATCAGGAGGAGGATGGACTTCCCGTTTGTTTCTGTGGGCTGGGAAGTCATCAAGGAGGATTTAAGCATGATCATTTCAGCCAAGCCAAGGTTTAGGCAGGTTTGCATTTATCAGCGTGTCAGGAATGCAAACGCTCCAGCTAGGTGGGGCAGACACCCCACGTTAGACAATTAGACACCTACCTACCTTTCTGGAGTTAATCTGCAATAAATCCACCACATAAAGATGCAGAAATGTTATTAAAGTGATTGGGAATGGACAGTTAAAACAGAGAGGAGGGAAGGATATAAAGGCACACACAATGCAATGTTCCTGCAGCATAGCCTGTTCTTGGGTTGTATATCACAGGGAGAGGTTTTATTAGAGCTCATTCAATTTTAAAGCCTTAATGGCACCTTCTGTGCCGTGTGATTGGTACAAGAAGGAGAGCTTGGGAAGATGTTAATGCAGCAGGACAGGAGGCAGCTCCACTGCAGTGCTTGTGGCTGGGAGATGAACTCCGGGCTGCCGAGCATCCGCGGGATTAGCGTGACATCGTCTGGCCAGAGCCGGTACCTCCGGCGAGGCTGCAGCATCCCGGGCTGGCAGAGCCCCATCGGAGGAGCAGGGAATGGCGGGGTGAATCCACTGCTCCTGGTCCTTGCAGGGAATTGCAGGGTGAATTCACTGCTCCTGCTGCCTTGCAGGGAATGGCGGGGTGAATTCACTGCTCCTGGTGCCTTGCAGGGAATTGCAGGGTGAATCCACTGCTCCCGGTGCCTTGCAGGGAATGGCGGGGTGAATTCACTGCTCCTGGTCCTTGCAGGGAATGGCGGGGTGAATCCCCTGCTCCTGGTGCCTTGCAGGGAATTGCAGGGTGAATCCACTGCTCCCGGTGCCTTGCAGGGAATGGCGGGGAGAATCCACTGCTCCTGGTCCTTGCAGGAATGCCGGGGTGAATCCACTGCTCCTGGTCCTTGCAGGGAATCACGGGGTGAATCCACTGCTCCTGGTCCTTGCAGGAATGCCGGGGTGAATTCACTGCTCCTGGTGCCTTGCAGGAGAGCCTGGGAGTGTGACAGTCAGGAGCAGCCAATAAAGCCACACAGTGCAGCAAAGTCGGTGTAACCAAGCTGTAAGCAACTCAAAAATTCATATTCTCGCTTTGTACTCATTGCTTCTGCTGTGGCTAAACCTGCCTGCTGGCTCTACTGCTCTGCTCTTTCTTCTTTCTTTTCTCTAATTTTCCCCACACCTGGCTTTTTTTAAACTTCAATGTTTTAGCAGCCAGGTGACACATTTTCTGCTTCCACTTCTTTTCCACCTCCAGGCACACTTTGCAGACCAGGTGAGACGCGCAGCCTTGAGGCTGTAGCAGTCATGGCCAGGAGCAGGAGTCAGTGCCAGCAGGCCAATAAAGGTACTCTGGGGCAAATGTTCTGTGCCTGACTTGAACTTTTGCATTTGGAAACCAATAATTCATCTGTAAGATGGTTTTTATTATCATTATTCCTTTTTTTTTCTTTTTTTTTTTTTTTTTTTTTAGGGTCACCAGGGAGGAAATTTTCAAAACATGTTTAATGGTGTTGCACATCTGAAACTTGGACTCCTTGGATGTCAAAGGCCTAAATGCACTTGGGCTCCTCTTCTCTGAGCCACACACACAGAGCTGTAATCTGAAACTGTGTATGCCTGTATCCAGGTCAGGGAGACAGCATAGGAGTTCATTTGCCTGACTCACTAACTTCCTTGCCAAGAGAACATGACATTTTCATGACACTGCAAAGTAGCTGATCCACAGCCTCTTAAATGTTGCTGCTCCAGAGATTTTATACCCAGGGAGCACCCTGAATAATTGATCTGCTTTTGGGATGCAGGATTATTTATTTATTTATTTATTTGTGGTGTGTGGTGTTAGTGGTGGTTTAGGAAAAATATATTAACTGAATTGGGGAAAATAAAGTCTGTATAAAATTTTGGGTGGGTTGAGACCACGTACCAGCTCTAAAAATCTAGGATAAAGCATGGGAAGGTAATGCCTGGTTGTGATTTTAAGCTCATCTCTGGGCCAGGGGAATTGTCTCTATCCTTGGAAATGGAGTCCTCAGCAGTCCACATTTTTAATATGACAGGTGTCAATCACTCAAATTAAGCTACTGCTCCCCAAGAATGCTCTGTCCAAAAACTTTGAAATGACAGCTGAAAGCGACCTCTTAGAATCATTGACAGCTTTGTAGGCTTTGGGGTATTCTTTTAAATTTGTGGCCTTAATGGGTTGTTTCTTGAAATCACTAATGAAAGAAGGTGAATGACCCAGGCAGTGAATCTGAGTGTTATCCACCCTTTTCAAAGCACCTGGGGAGAACAACAAAGGCCTCAAAGTCTAAATGCTGGCACTGCTCTTGCCCACATTTTTCTCATTGTTGGCTCAAGCCACAGCCACAGAGGCACATGAACCCTTTCTCTGTGTCCCATTTTTGCAGCCTGAAGCTCACAGGGGCCTCCCTGACTTTGCTGACTGTACCCACACTCTCAGACCTTTTTCTGGCCAAGATGGAACATTTCCCAAGACAAAGGTCATCCAGACAGGCATAGATAGCCAAGAGGAGCTGTGGCTGTGAGGAGGGGATCAAGGGGACAGACAGACTGATGGCTCAGGAGTGCCCATTCCAAGCTGGATGGGGCTTTCAGCAAGCTGCTGTAGGGGGAGGTGTCCCTGCCCATGGCAGGGGGTTAAAACAAGGTCATCTTTAAGGTCTCTTCCAACCCAAACCATTCCATGATTCTGTGCCTGGAAGATGACATCCATTCTGTAGGAACAGTATTTGTAGAGTTGGCCTGGGCCATTCCTGAATTCCTATGGTTTGAGAGGTTCAGACAAAACATCACCAATCAGTCAGAGGCTTGAAAGCCACGTTACAAGCTGAGTCTTGCCTTCACACTCAGTGGGGCCCAGACTGGGCTGCTTTATTATTCAAACACACTACATCTTAGTCATGTTATTTTTTCAACATGGAAACAGCTACATTCCATCTACCAGCAGAAAGGTTGGATGTGCAGCCTGAACAGCCAAGGCATGTCTGAATTTGCCTCTTTTAAACTCCTTGAAAACTTTCTCTGTCCCTGAGTAGCTTGAATAGTTTTACAATGAGTGACTCAAGAAAAAACAAGAAGCTATCCCTGACTGCACAAGCTGTGAAGGGTTCTCTTTGGATTAACACATTGTTATGGCTCTTCTGTGCCACCTCTGAGTCCTCTGCATGGAAGTGTGTGAGATCCCTTCAGGCATGCAGGGACAAGAGAATCTCAGCATGGGCAACAAGCCTTTCAGAGTATTTACTGAGGAAGCCAGGCTCAGTAACATTTTTCCAACACATGGAAAATCTAAATGAGCACCAGCTTAGAGCTCACACACCAAGAGTGTGCACGGGTTCCTCACCACCACTGAGGGGGTCTCTGTAATAAATAGCCAAGGAAAAAATGAAAAGCAGCTTGATAGCACAGCAGCAGGTAGCTCTGTTGAGCTGCTCCTGGCCCAGTGTGAGGTTTCCTCCCCAGTGGTTTCCTGGGCAGAGGTGTGCTTCTCCATCTGTGGGAATCTTTTGGACATGTGGAAACAAATGCATGGCCATAAGGAGAGAAGAGCTGTGATTATCCATGAGCAGTAAAGAGGCAAAGTAGCAAAGCACTGAAGAGGTAAAATTTCTACTTGTAAGAGGTAAAATAAAATTAGAGTTTTTACTTTTAAGTATTGGAAGTTATCTTTCCCACCAAAAGCATTCACACTGTACATTCTCATGTAACTTTTCAGACCTGGAGTTGTGACCCTGGCAAGGTGGCAGGGTGGGGACAGCCCTGGCTGTAGGTGTTAGAATCCAACAATCCAGGACATCCTGAATGGGGACACACAAGCTGGCAGACAGACAGACAGACAGACGACCCAGTTCCCAGCTGACATGTGCTTTCTCAGTAACTACTCCATTTCCCAGACAGAGAGGAGCTAGAAAATTTCTTTTGCAGTTTTGATGCTCAAAAGAAACCGACCACAAACCAGTTCTGATGCATGCAGAGAGAGCTCTGAGCAGGGCCTTGGGAAATTCTCTGAGTCATTGGGAAGACACCATGGGGCCACTGGTCACAGGGATGGAGGGAAACCCCACAAAACTCCAGGCCACCACTAGATGTTCTCCTCACTCCCTCCTGGGGGGTGCTCCTAGGTTCATTTCCTCAAAGCCCTGGAGTAGCTCTCCCAGCCCTTTCCCCATATGGGGAAGGTGTTCTCAGCTCTCTTGTAGCCACATCTCATTTCCAAAAACTGATGGCTTCATGCTTCACCTCCCAGGACAACTGATAGTGCTGTCCACCTGCCCAGTATCTATTTCCAAGCTCCTCCTTGCCATTTTCATCTCTGAGGAGAAGCTAACAAATCCACTGGTGACTCCCTCCAGATCCTCCCTGGTGAACCTTCAGCCCAGTCTGCTCCAGGAGCTGGGCTTGGTGTCTGCCCCTCACATCAGCTCTGCAGGCCTTGCCAGTGAAGGTGCCATCACCATTTGCCAGTCCCTCCTCTGGCAGACTGATCCCAATTTCCCATCACAGTAACCACTTCACTGAGAAGGGCATTTTCATCTGCACTGCTATTCTGACCTCTCTCTAACTGTGAGCTCTTGCATGGCCCTTGCAAGTTCTTGCAGGAAGAGCAGCTCAAAGACTGCTCTTCCTACACAAACTTTTCTTTTAGACCCATTGCCATTTCTGTTAATGCCTTCTTTCACTTTCATGACAAATTCACTCTCCTTTTCCTTTCTTGTCTCCTTACCTTCTCCTTGCAGTCAGATGCAATAATCCTATCTTTGCCTATAGCATTCTGGGGCTTTTCTCATCTTGCCCACACTAATAGATCCTGCCCACACCTCCTTCACCATTCCTGCCTTCAGCAGCACAAAATTCTTCTCCCCCAACTTCCCATCCCAAATGCCATGGCTGTAGAAACCTCCTTTACCTCCCAGCACCTGCCCACTCTTCCTGCCTTTTCTTTTTGTGCCTGCTCTGGCTCTAATGCCTACAGGTTTTGTCCTGACTTTCTTGACATGGCACAATGATGACTCTTCTCCATCCTTACATTCCTTACTGCTCTCTCTGACCCTCTCCACACCACCTAGTGCAGCATCCATGGGATCTGGTCTCTCTCTGCCTCAGCAGCCCCATGCCTGAAAACACAGAAGATGCTTTCACCTGGCTCAAGATTTCCATTATGTTCCTCCAGCCCATTCCAGGCTCTGCAGCCAGAAGCAAGGACATCTCCACCTGGGTGAGTCCTGAGTGGATTTGGCTGCCCTGCAATGGGATGGGAGCTGGGATGGTGCTGCTGGACACTGCCCTGCCATGTTCTGCAGCAGCTCCACAGCTCCACAGCTCTCTGGCCCAGGGTGGCTCTCACTTTCCCCTGTGCACACTCACTGTTGCTGTCTCGTACTCTCCTCATTTCCTCCTTCTGGAAAGACATTCCCACCACTACAGCTTGTTTCACAGCCACTTTCCCTCAGCCCAGATACTAGAGATGGATGATGTTGCGTTTTTCATTGCTGGAACAGCAAAGTGACTCACAAGCAGTTTCACTTGTCAATGTTCACATGTATCAATCGATCAGCAAAACTGTTCCTGAAACATCCTAAAACTGAAGATTTTTCTCATGAGCATTCAGGTCTTTCCTGTTTTCATCCTTCTAGAACTGACACAAAATAAAAGCCTGAACACACAAAAAAAAGAAGATTTGTATTTGACTGAATTTTGGTGTACCAAAGCAAAGCAGGACAACTCGTGAATAAGCTGTGGATGGCCAGCACAATGGGTATGAGGCAAACAGATTTGGTTTTGTTTGTCTCCTGTCTTTGAGGAAGAGAGGTAACATCAGAAACAGGAAAAAGCTACTGTCACACGTGGGTTGCCCACATTTTCAGAGAGAGCCATAGAGGGCTGGTTAGAGCAGCAACAATAAATAAACAGTGCCAAGAAAGTGTGTGTCGTGCAACTCCACACACAGACAGCAGCTTGCTGACTGAATGATGAAAGCACTGAATGACGAAAAAAGAGAACTTGTGGTCAATTATATTGGTGCTAGAAGGGCCAGTAAGATATGAGAGGAACAGAAAATCACTTGTGATGGAATTCGATGCAGCTGATGTCACAGGAGCCTGGTGAGATGACTGTTCTGATACTGAAATAAAACTGTTGATTAGGAAGGACAGACTGGGGCTGGTTCTGTTCAGCACCACTGTGGACTTGTGAGCTGCTAGGTCAGATGAACAAGATGCTCAGCAGAGCAGGGAGAGTATCTGCAGAACGATCTGCTACAGACCACCAGACAAAGTCACTGAGTCAAAAAGCAGCATGATTGTTCTTTAAACCCATTATTCATTTAACCCTCATCCAATTTGTGGACAGAGGAGTTCTGTATGCACAGAGAGCTTCATGTGGGAGACACATGCTAGAGATGTAAGTAGCCAATAGAAAAACGGCATTTGGGTGGTACAGGTGAATTTTCTAACCCGTGAGGGTCACACCCATGGTGAGAGTGTTCGTTGCAACATAACGTGGTGAACCAAATTCTGGGTGGAAAGTTTGTTGACCTCTGAATGCCAGGCAGCATTGTGACCTGATTGTGACCTGATTATTTACCTGCCCTAAATACTCAGCATTAAAAAGGTACATTCTATAGCTCAAAGGAAAATTACTATCCAGGTTCATTGCTAGACAAAATGTGGGTAGAAGAACCCAGATGAAAGTTCAGGCCTTTGATGAAGGGTTTATCAGATGGTCAAAAAGTCGGGACTTCCAAGTCAAGAGTGCAAACAGATCACACTAAATCTCATTCTGCTTCAGCAGCAAAGTGAAGGAATCAATGTGAAACTGAAAAGCAATCACAGTTGTGAAAGGGAGAAACAGCTGCCAGTTAACATAAAATAGAAGTAACTAAGTGAGAGAAATTAGTAAGTAAAATTAGGACTGTATAGAAACAACTAAGAACAGAGCAAAGAAAGTCTTTTTTCTTCGACTAAGAACAAAAGGAGCTTAAAAATAGTGCAGGAATATCACTAGAGAGGGGTAGTAAAATGAATGGTAATGTAAAACAGAAAAGTACTAAATAGATATTTGTCTGTATTCAGAAAGAAGTGGGACCATGTACATGTATAGCAAGGGGTTGGCGAAGAACATTCTTCCTCAGTTACATCAAGAGTCTCATAAGCAAGATCTACTAGGGAAAAATATTTAAAATAAGCACTATGGCTAATCAGCATTCCCAAAAGAGATGACATAATCTCTCTCCCACTTCCATTTGAAGAAGTGCTCATAGTGTGTCAATACTCCAAATGGGTAGAGAAGATGAATGGGGTAAGTACAGTCAAACAGAAATGAATAGGAAATGGTAATTGGCATTTTTCAAAGAACAAGAATTACTTGCCAAACTGAGTTACAGTTTTGATGAGTTTGGCCCAGACATGACAGATTCAGGGTTTTCCAAGGCTGTACCAGGGAACAATGTTGTGTCCTGTAAAACACTAAAAGTTATCCCATAATTGATGTGAGAGCTGAAGAAGTGAGAGATTGCAAATACTAATGAATGGTCACAGCACAGGGTCCCAGTACAGCAGTATGAGAAAAGGGAATAAAGAAGGCATGAGTATACACTGTTAGTGTAAGCAGGGATGTAGGGAAATTATTTCCATGCTCATGCATAGCAGTAGAAAGATCACTGCTGAAACAGTCCCTGACATGCAGACTCGTGGAGTGAGGGAGCAGCTCTGGGGAGGGGACACTGGGAGCTGCCCCCCTACACTGCTTTTCCCCAGGAGCTGCTTTGAGCCACCACTGGAGGCTGAATTTTGAACTCTGCAAACCTTTGGTTGCCCAGGAAAGCCACTCCTGATGCCTTCTGTTGTCTGCACACTTTTCATGTGTGCAGTTTTCAAAGGAATCTAAAAAGAGGAAACCATGAACTACCTGCAATAGCAACGTGCAAAGACCAGAGCAAACACAACCCTGTGTGAGGTTCAGGACTCACTCTGCTCTTTGGTCTTTTATTTGCTTTATCCATCACATTAAATTTCTTCTCAGTCTACTGTGACTGCATGTAGGCTAACTGCACAAATATTTCCACAAAACACCACTTGCCTATTGAGTTCCTAACTATCACCACAGGCTCCTAACTGTGCCAGCACAGTTCTGGCCTTGAGCATGACCTTTGGCAGGGTGCATGGGCAGCAGGCATGTTTCAGACCCAGCTGTCAGGGCTGGTTTTCCATTTGATCCATTACAGTTGTCTGTTAAAAGACAAAAATAAACTCAGCACCAGAGACTGGGACTTCCTTCTGAGAGCCGAGTTCCCCAGCCACAGTCAGTTCCCCAGCTGCTTCCCTTCTGAAACACCAATGTATTTTCCACATACCTGGCCTGCTTTCAGTGGGAGAAGTACAGCCCTCACCCTCTTCCAGCCCTCCTCTCTTCACCATGCCCTTTCTCCAGAGCAACCCAGATCCCTGTAGGAACCCACAGGAACCTGACACTGGCTGGGCACTCAGGGAATCAGAGATCTGTATTTATCCAGCTGTTTGCTGGGCATTTTGTCCAGAAGGATCCTGTGAGAGACAGTGTCAAAATCCAAAATGATTACATCAACTGGCTTCCCTTGATCAAGGATTATTATTATGACTAGCTACCTTGTCATAAAAAGAAATTAAGTTTGTCAAGCAGGACTTTTTTTCATGAACCTGTGTTGGCTGTGACCAGTGCCTGCCTTGTCTTCCAAGTGTTTTTCAATAACTCACAGATTAGTCCCCATAATCTTACCAGGCACTAAAGTGGGACTGCTGAGGTGCTTTACTGCTCAGCACTGGCTCGTAGGAAAATGTACCTGTAGGTATCTCAGGACCACAGAAGACAAAATGTGTGATTGCTAAAGAGGAAGCAGACTGTGGTTTAAATGTGGTCTAGAAAAGGAGGGGGTTCGTGATGAGTGTCTGACATTCTGCTAAGAATGGCTTCTGGCTACCTTGAATTTACATGGAAGAAAACACCAGGAACTAAAGACTGCTTTGCTTTATGTGGGAAGGTTGAAATAGAAATGTGCTCCTTATGTATTAAGCAGGGGTATTCCTTTTATATCAACAACACACTGTCATTTGCTGGGTCCAGACAGGAAGGAAGGAGAGATTTCACCAGTGCTCTTTGATAGCTGGGACAAAACACCAAACACATTGGGGGACTGGTGGGGTCTCCATCCTTTGCATCTCCAGAGCAAGGCTGCCCATCTTTGCAGGAGATGCTTGAACCCAGCAGGACCTCTGCAGACCCAGCACAGAGCCCAGGCTCAGCAGCCACATGCTGGCAGGGATCTCCCAGTCCCAGACCTGGCCCACTGCTGCACACACAGAAATCCAGGGAGCTTTGGTGAGAAGGGGATTGTTTGGGCTGGTTTTTCTTTTGAACCCTATAATAATACTGCTCAGGTCTGGTTGTGCACACTCTTTAAGGAGCTGGGATTCCCCCTTCTGATAGCAGCTACACAGCAGCCACGCTTTTCTTTAATCTCCACCAAACTATTATTTCAACATACCACCCACACAGGCAGATGAAAAAGCACTGGTAAAAGGGTGGTGCTGTTTTGTTCTTTCCTTCTCAGAAAAAAACCAAGGCTTAGAAGAAAAGCTCAGGTCTGTCTCTCTATGTGCTAACTCCTCCTTTCCATCTGGAATTTCCCATCAGTTGTACCATAAACAAACTCCCTTCAAACATGCTAAAATAAAGTGAACTGAAATCAGTAGCAGACACAGAATTAGGGACTACTTGTAATCTGGTGGTTACCAAAGAAAGATCAAGAGCTGATAGAATCTGATTTTTCATGTTAGACTGTTTAAATTTCTTATTCAATAAAGTAATAATTCACTTTATAAATTAGGTTACATTTGAATACAGCTTTTCATTTGATTTTGTGATTGAGCTTGATAAGGTTTTTAACCATGAGAGGTTGTTCCTTCATTCCCAAATAATGGATGATACTTTGAAAAGCAAATACCAGCATGTAATTGCCATTTTTCAAAAGGCTTTAGACATCATAACAGATTATTTATTGTTTTGTTGTCCTATCACTGATGTTTCTACTAAGAACCCTCTAACACGAGACACAAGATGGTGTCCTAACAGAAAATGTCACTGCTAGGAGAAAGGGCACAAATCTTAGATTACCATGACAGGCTCACAATTTTCTTACAACAAACCACTATAAGGGAACCATATAACAGTAGCAAAGAACACCATAAGATGTCTTTTTTATAAACATTAATTTATTAATGTTAACATTCATTAACATTCATTACTCCTCCTGTTTTTCTGCCTTGGACTGCTAAGAAGCTTTTTAAGGAAAGAGGCCTGGTACCCACTGTGTCCATTTTATTAATAATTTTTTAAGTAAAAATTCAAAGCAAAAAGATTAGCTGACATATCCCTGGCTGTCCTTCCACCAGCCAGCAGACAGAAGCAGGATGGATTAAGAGATGTGCTGAGAAGGACTTTGGGGTGCTGAAAGCCAACCATGTCCTCAGCAGCAGGTCAAGGTAGGGGTTTCTGTCCCTCTGCTCCACACTGGTGAGACCCCACCTGCAGTGCTGCTGGACATCTAACTCTGGGTGTCCCAACACCAGAGGGATGTGGATCTCTTGGAGAAGGCCCAGAGGAGGCCATGAAGATGCTCAAGGTGCTGGAGCATCTCTGCTATGAAGACAGACTGGAGAAACTTGGAGATGTTTGGCCTGGAGTAAAGAAGGTTCCAGGGGGACCTTCCAGTGCCTGAAGGGGCTACAAGAGAGCTGGAGAGAGACTTTTTACAAGGAGTGACAGGACAAGGGATAATGGATTCAAACTGTCAGAGGGCAGGTTTAGGTTACTGAGAGGAAATTCTTTACTGTGAGGGTGCTGAGGCCCTGGCACAGGTTGCCCAGAGCAGCTGTGGCTGCCCCATCCCTGGAAGTGTTCAAGACCAGGTTGGATGGGGCTTGGACCTGTTTTCCTGGTCTTTAAAGAAGTCCTGAGCAAAGGGACTGCCTGGCTGTGCAATGTCAGGTTTCTCCAGGCCACCCAAAATGAGGTGCAGGATACCAGTGGGTGTTCCTGCAGCTACCTGCAAACATTCACATCCATCTCTCTGCTGAATGAGCTTGCTTACCATTGCCCAGAGCCCTCACTGACAGCTAGACATGTACCTCAAACATCCTGAAACCAAGCAGAGAAAAGACACTGCATTCTTTCTGGACCATCTTCTTTCTTCTTCTGTCCTCAAAGCCCTTTCCTCCTGTTCCTGAAAGTGCCAGGATGTCACCCAAGCTGATCAGGCACCTCAGACAGGAAGGTGCCTCTGCAGAGCAATGGGGGACATTTTTTATGGGTGTGCTTGCATTTTTGTGGTTTTCAGTGCTTGGTGATATAACAAGACACCCTTTATTTTCACTCATGTATTTGCTGTGTGCATTCCATTAGCTCTGGGACGATTCTGATGGCTGGCACCATGACACTTCCATTCACAGCACACCATGACACTTCCATTCAGTCAGGTCAGTGGGAGCACTGGCATTTGGTTCTGGAAAATTCTGGGATTTCCATGTGTCATTATATGTAGATACCTACAGTTGGTTGTTTGTTGTTTATTTTTTTTTTTTAATTTGTGATAATAACTATGTCTCTCACAGTATCTTTTTGCCACTTCATCTCAAAATATCTGCAGAGAAAGTCTTAAAAGAATTCACAGATGTCTTCTAAACAGAGAAAGCTAAAACTCAGACAGAGATGAGATTAATGAAAAGAGACCACAAGATGAGTCCAGAACTGAGCTGTATCTGTTTTCCTCCCATTATTTGACAGCACACGCTACCAAAGCTGGCAGATAATTATAAAATATTTGCATTTCTTAAAATGTTGAAACCTGTAGGTTTGGCTGAGCAGAGGTTTCATGCAAAAACATCCCACATCTGGGTAGCCTGGAGTGCACAGACAGCTGTGGTGTCAAGGTCTACCTGCTTCCACTCTGCAAAGTCACTCCAGAAAAGCTACCACAGAAATCACTCTCATGCATCACAGACAGACAGACAGACAGACAGACAGACAGACAAGACTTCCCATCCCCAGTGTCACGTGTTAAAATGTGCCTGTTCCACCCAGCACCAGGTGAAGCTTCATCATCTGTCTTTCCATGAGGAATTTTATTTACAAAATGATTGAAGCTGCTAGGGTCAGGAGAAAATATGATGGAAGGGATGACTTTTCATGTCAGAGAATCTTTCCCATTTATATGGTTGCTTCACAAATGAATCTTCAGAAAAGTACATTCCCAGCACCAAGGAGGGCATGGAAATTGTGCTTGAAAAATGAGGTTGTAAATTCATTGTTTAAGTGAAAGCAAACTGCTGAACACAGAACAAAATCCCAGGTGTCTATAGAAAAACCAATTTATAGCAATATATATTTATATTGAAAAAAGTGTGTCAGAACTCAAAAGTCAGTGATTTCCAGTAGATTTTTCTGTTTTCTGTTCTGTTATTATGATGGAGTAAGAGGATCTGAAAAACTGGTGGGAAAGGAGGGGAAAAAGCTTGGATTTTCTTTCTCCTTGGGGTGTACACATACCTGGAAATCTCAAGGAAGACCATACTTCCTTTTTCAGACTGTATCAGGGACTTTATCTGAGCAAAAGTGAAGCAAATATCTCCAAATACATGCCCCACTAAATCTTTCACTTTAGTCGAAGGCTTAATATCATACCTTCATCAGGTAATTTCCTTTCTTCAAAACATTAAGTTGCTTAGAACAGAACATTTTTTGAACTCTTCACTGAAGGTGTTCAAAAAACGTGTGATTGTGGAGCTTAGGGACATGGCTTGGTGGCAAACTTCGTAGTGCTGGGTTAACAGTTGGACTGGATGATCTTAGAGGTCTTTTCCAACCCAAATGATTCTATTTTATGGTTCCAGCAGAGTCTTTCACACCCACCAGCACCCCCTAAGACTCAGAGGAGAAGTCTCAAAAAAGACATCAGAGGGAACCATCCAACTGCAGGAGATGGTTCCATGGCCTGGCCACTGCAGAGTGGAATCATCACCCAGCTCACCACCCACATATGAGCCTCAGTTTCCCCACTGGAGGTCAGTGACACAAAGGAAGTGACCAAATTAAGAAACAAACAATTGTAAAGTAGAGCCTGCCTGTCACAGTCATATTTTCTGAAAAATCCCTTCACCCAGGATTTTCTCCTGGGAAGCTGAGAAGCCTCAGAGAAAAAGGAAAACAAATTCTTATCTCATTTGCTTCTCCTGTGTTGTGCTCACATGTGGAATGTGTTTGGAGATTGTTTAGCCAACTGGTGGTTGTTTCATTGGTTTCATGTGAATTTGTTTTGACTTTTTGGCCAATCAGGGTCAAGCTGTGTCAAGACACTGAAAGGAGTCATGAGTTTTCTTTAGTATCTTTTTAGCCTTCTGTAAGCACCCTTTCTGTATTCTTTAGCATAGTTTAGTTTAGTATTCTTTAATATAATATAGTGTCATAAAATAATAAATTAGCCTTCTAAGAGCATGGAGTCAGATTCATCACTCCTTCCTGCCACGGGGCACCCCGCAAATACAATACCTGCCCAGCTCTGTGAGCTCCCCCACTGAGGTGCAGTCAGGTGGATCACAAAAAGTCTGGCAAAGGTTCACAAAAATCACTTGTGCACAGAGGTTCTGCAGAGAGATCTGCTGCTGGCAGGAGTGTGCATCCCACTGCTGGCTAAGGCTAATGCCAAGGGAGGGCTCACCCCAAAGGAAGTCACAGAGACCTCTGAAGTCTTCTTTTCTTGAGAAAATCTGAGCAACAGAGCACAGAGCTCACAACTCTACCCTCTGTGACTCTTCCATCACACAGCTGAAGTTCAGATCAGTGGCTCAGGAACTGGTTTGCTCTATTAAGGTCTGGCGTGCCCAGGGTGATTCCAGCTGTACACATAACATTCTCAGTGCAGAAGGACCCCAAGATGATGTAAGTTGCCCATTTTGATAAAGACAGACATCCTTTTGAACCTAAGGGCTCACAATCCTGAGTGTCCATGTGTGACTGCAGATTTCCACAACACACCATGCTCAGGAGAAAACCCAGCACATCAAGTCCTGTTCCCAATGAAACCTGCCAGCCCATTTTTTTGTCCTCTTGCCTCTTTCCTCCCCCTCCTCCTCCGTTCCATTTCCTTTTCCTGTGTGCTTACATGGCAGCCCCTGCACATGTAAATCAGTAAATCAAACCATTTACAGAGCATTATTTCTATGTTATCTCTGTTCTGCAAAACATTTCCTGCTTTCCTGTCTGCGGCTTTTCTCTAAGGTGGCCCTCAGTGCTGAGCCCCAGTACAGACGTGCTGGGGTCACCCACAGGCACCTGCCAGCTCTGTGACATCCTCCCCCAGCAGGGTACCAGCTTCCTAGAGCCACCCACCTGTGGGGCTTTGGTGCAGCTCTACCAGGTGGACAGCTGGGGTCTTTGCCTTGGAGAGCTGGCAGCGAGGGTCCCCGACCACAGCAGGAGGAGCTGATGCAATGCAAACACCAAATCCCTTTGAATCCCTGCTGCATCAGCCAGGTCCAGCCTGGCTGCAGAGCAAACTGAAGGAGGCTTGGTGTGTTGCACTAAATAGTTTATTTAGTTGTTGTTTTGCACTGGTTGATTGGAGATTTGCACTGAGTAGTCTTTATATTGCACTGACTAGTTTATGTTATATCACGTGGTTTGTTATCCCCCTCTCCTATCACAGGAGCCTTCTTACAGAGGCTAAGGCAAGAACAATGGTCAAAAATATTTAGATTTATGGCAGAGTGTTTGAATGAGACTTGGTTTATCTGAACCCCAGGTTTGTCCAAGGCACTGCTGTGTATGTCAATTCCTTGTCCTTCAGCCACTCCGCTCCCTCAGGATTTGGAATGGGAGGATGAATTTTATGACTTTGTTTCCACAGTTGACACAGGTTTTGTATTAACCTGAAATTTAATATCCAAAAATATAAAAGCCCTGCAGTAGCACAGAGCTTGGGGTAGCCATATTAGCTGTTTGCACAAGATGCAAAACCAGCTTGAACTCCTCTCTGATCTGTTAGAGTTAAACAAATTTCAGGTCTTGGCCCAGCACTGCCACTGCTTTGAGATTGTAAAAAAATTGTAATTGAGTATTCTCTGAACCGCACCCTTTTCCTGCACTTACAACTGTAACCTTTCTACCCCTGTGGGTGTTAGGGTTTCTCAGAATAAGAAAAGAAAGCCAGAAAAATCTGTCACAGGGCTGCACGTGCAGCGTGAGCAGCAGAGCCGAGCCTGGCACAGCGTGGCAGGTAGCGATGGGCACCTGCTAACTCATCATGTTTTCAGTTTCCTTTTATTCTGACAGCTGGAGCTGAACAAAAGGACAAAGTGGATGGACTGGGATGCTTGGGAGCACAAAGGTCCAGAGACTGAATTCAAAGTTTGGAGCCAAATTCCCTGAGCTGCAGCAGCACACTTGTGTCTCAGCTTTGGCCACACCACTGGCAGCAGGGTGTCCCAAAAAAGCTGTCAGGTATAACCCCACCTCATCCCAAGGACCTCAAGGCACAGACTGGCACCTCTCCACTCTTACCATCAGAGGATAAAGCTGTTGTTGCCCCAGACAAGTCTCTCAGAAGCTCTGTGTGACAACCTGCTGTGCTCTTCCAGTGAGCTCCTGACAGGAACCATATCAATCCCAGCATGTGGCAGGGTAGGGCTGTCAAACACAGACAGAGCTTTTCTCTTCAGAGTGAGAGACCTTTCTTTGATGAGGGCATGATCAGTCACATTCAACTTAGTGGATCTCCACCCCTGAGGCACACAGTACATCACTACACCAGTGAAAAAGGAGAACTGCCAAATTTCTGCACACCACTCACAAAACCAGGCAAACTTGAAGCAGGAGGGCTTTCCAACACAGACATGAAATGCAAGCATTTATGCAGCTTGACTAAGCAGCAGAAATCTGTGTCCCACCCATCACATGCAGGAAAGCCACTGAACCAAAAATGTTAACAACTGACGGCCCCATGTTGTTAATTTCCAGCAGCAGGACTTGTCTGCATTCCCTGCAGACTGCATGCTATGGATTGGGTGTGCATGGTCAGACAGAAATCGTTGTAAGCTCTGTGCTGGGCCCAGCTCGATGGTTTTGCCACTCAGCTGGCCTGGCTGCCAGGGTGGCATGTGCCTGCACCTCGTGTGAAGGAGAAACACTCTGCAGGTAGGAAGCGTCTGCGAGGAAGCTGAGCTTCAGTTTTAGCAGAGTTAACACATCCTGTGGTTGATCCTGATATAGACTGAAAAAAGCACCATGGCCAACTTTTGTCCCTGTGCCAAACCAACAGCATCACAGCCACTGTCACAGACAGCCCAAGCCACTGAGATTGTTTGCTAGGCACAGCTGTGGATCACACCAGTGCAGGGGCACTCACACAGTGCTTTGGCCACAGCAGCACAGAGCAGAATTCAGTGCTCAGTGCTTCTTAGCCCCTGGACACTGCTGTCCTAGAGACTCTTGGCCACTTTCCTGCCTTTCTCATGACTAAGAAAGTCCTTTTTGCCATCCTGTATATGCTGCACTCCCCAGACAGGTTGCAGCTCTGTTTTCATTCAGTGCACTGCCTGGTAACAGGCAGAGACAGACATTTGGTTGTTTCAGAAGACCTGTACTTCAAGATACCGTTTTCATTTCCTCACTTCCCATGCTGCAAATTTAAAGCCATATTCTCTCATTTTCCAAAAACAAAGAACCTTGGTTACCTACACAAAAGATGCACGATTGTACAAAATTGTCTTCCTGAGTAATCTTTTGCAATAAATGACCACAATCCTGTATTCAGCTGCAGGTGGAGAGAGGCAGATGATCTGAAATTTCCTCCATTTATAGGTTCTTGTTGATCACAACCAGGGGAAGATGACATTAACACAGAGCATTTTAATATGCAGTGGAACAGAGAAATATTTTACCTGTTTTTCTCTTAATAAGTTCTAAATGAAAGAAAAGGGGAGTGAAAAACTCAAGTCTAAAAGTCTTTCAAACACATTGGATCCCATCAGTTTTCCACAGTTACTTCTGTTAACTGATCAGTGGTGCATAAGCAATTTCTCTATCATAGTGCTGTGAAAATTTAAAAAAAAAATCTGTGTTATGTAGAACTGAGTTAAAGCAGGGCTGGACCTTTTTCTCTATTACTGTTTGGACAGTCACTGTACCTCAGCAGGAAAATCATGAAGAGTGCATAGAAGACATCACTTATGCAGCTTACCTTGCTTGAACCCACAACCTAAATAGCACCCAGAAATTAAATTGCAGAAAGAAATAGTCTCAAAATGCCCAATCTGAACTCACTGAGTTTAAAAGAAACATTTCCATTTACTTCAGTTGGATTTGGCCAGACAGTTTCTGAAATCTGCTTTAAATGGTTCTTTATCTGATCTTTTTTTACTGACTGGGTGAGATATCAGTACAATGCAGCTCAGACCAAAATTTATATTGCTGCACTGCTTGTATTATCTCTACCAAAACCAGAGTACATTTGACATATTTGTTCTGGTCTTGCCACCCACAGAAGGTGTACCTCAGTTTTCATCTCCAGTCACAGAAGATCTTATCAGAAGATTTTGAAAGCATCCTCCAACATGAAATCTTGCATCAGTCTTCATCTTGCAAGACAATGGTTTTGGGTGATGTCAGCTGGTGCTGTACTACTGAGAGAAGCATGAAGAAGATAAATAGTAACATTTTTCAAGTCTGACTGGAAGATTCAAGGGCACAGAGATGTCTCATCTTTCATTTCCCTATGGAGGACCATGCAATTTTCAAAGTTTCATCATTAAATCCAGTTGGAAAATGCAAATGTGTCTCTGGCTATCCTAAACCCAACATCATGGAGAAAACAATCAGGCAGGTATTTGACCCCACATCTGATTGCAGCCAAAAGGGAACCATGAGCTGGTACATCACAAGTACCACAGAGGAGCCCCTGGTCTCTGTGAAAACTCCAGTTCCTCAGGTCTGAGAGCACTCTGCTCTTTTCTATCCCACACATCTGAATGAAAGACAGGCACAGAGACAAAAACATCTGTAGTCATGTCAGAAACATTACTCCTTCATTGTGTTTTCCTTTGGGTTCCATTACTACACAGAGAAGGAACGACATGAAATCACACATTTGAGGCAGTGCACAGACACGTTCCAGCACTATGTCCAGTCAAGTTGAGCTGGTACAGACAGAAATTTCACCTATTCTCCTTCACAGATGGAAACCAGCTTCCATTCCCCAATTCCTTCTGGTTCCTGAGAATAAATTGCTCTTACAGAAAGACCCATCTCCAGAAACCTCCTCCAGAACAGAACCAAAGTAGCTTTTTTACACCAGAATGAAAGCACTTACCAAGCATGTCTTTAATTTTCAGAAGAAATGTTTCACTTTCAATACAGATACCAAAAGTAAATTCAGTTCTCTGCTTACCTTGGGTTGTCACCCTACAGTTCCTTCCTGTCCACCTTAGCCCTCAGCAGTCTGCAAGCACTGACAGACCCTCGTGGGGTCCTGTGAGCACCTCACTGAAAGTGGCACTGGTAGGAATGATGGAAAAGTTGCCTGAAGGCCATAACTAACTTTGACTGAGTCACACACAGCATCTGCAAAACCACATGCAACGGGTCTCACAAACTGGCACTGTAATATTGGGTCTTCTTCCTCCCTCACATAAAGCCTGAACTAGGGCACTTGGTAAAGATCATATGCTCCTTCTCCTTCTTATCAATGCTCTTTGCTATTAAGGAACTCCTGCAACTCAATTCTACTTCTAGAAGGTGTTTAAACCACCATCAAATCTTCTTCAGCATTCTCAGCCTTTTCTATCCCAGCTGGCACCAGAATAGGCTTTCCCTCCTATCACCACACCGTTTATTGGGCTCTAATACTGTTTCCCATTTTTCAGTACCCAGCCAATTCACACATATTCAGGTGAGTTCATTCCCACAGTGGGAATTTCCTCCACTGTAGGAATCAGCACCTCCCACAGGTGCTCTGACCCAAGGAGCCACAGGGCTTGGGGCAGCTCATCAGTCCCTTGTCTCTCTGGAGCATGTTTGCAGTGAGTTAGGTGCACATCCAGAACAGGAGCCCAAACAAGAGCCTGGCAGTCACCAAAGCAACCTCCCACTCGCTGTACAACCTCCCACACTTGTGCAATTCTGTACAAATGACAGAATTTGACAGGAAACAATTTTTAAGGCTGCTTCTCCTCCTAGGTGCTCTGCTGGCACTGGGCGGCCTCTGCTTTCCGTGCACACCCAGCTAAAAGTGACACACTTTTGGGGACTTTTGATGAAGCTGTGCCCACAGAACCTCTTTTAGCTCACAGCACTCAGGACTGCACGTGGTATCATCAGCTACTTCCTCCAGCTCTGGCAGAGCAGCCTCTGAGCACGGCACGAGCTGGAGCACTCCATCGTCTCCTCTGTGAAAACCAGGGGGAAAAAAGGAAAAAAAAAAAGGTAAGTGTTCCATCTCTGAGTCAAGGCATTGCTTCTATTTGGCAGCATTTTCCTTTGTTCTGTTCTGGTCAATGTTTCTCCGTGCTGTGTGCCTGTGCTCAAGAAATGCAGATTGTGTTGATGCCTCACCACAGTCCAAATCTCCTTGTGACTGATGAAGTTGCTGGGTCTGTAATAATTAATTGCAGTTGATGCAGCCCCTCCTACTTGTCTTCCTTATGAATTCCCTTACCTATAAAAAACATATTTCTCTTAGAAATCAACTTTAGTTCCAGTCAGGGATAGATGATTACTAGGATTGAAGGAATTTGGCAGAATAGAGGTTGCTGTGAGGTGAGCTTTAGCTATTACTGCAGTGCATGAGCCATGAATACAGAATTATAAGAGAAATATGAATGCTGGGTTTCTTTTCAGGAGAATTCACATCCAGCCTTTCCTCTCATCCTTACTCTGCTGGAAAAGCAAGGTAGGCATTTAATTGTCAAGTTTACCTGCTGATCTATAGAGACTAATTGGATACACTACATTCCTTCTTTTTCTCCACCTTTTATTCACACAGCATTGCTGATATCTGGCACTCAGGGATGTGGAGGCTAACTGGAGTTTAAATTAACTTTTTTTGGTCAAATATTTTCAGAGTTGACTACTCTTCCAAAGACCAAAGAGCATCTGGGTTTATTTTAAACCTGTCCTTCTCATAATCCCATTTAGATCTGCTGCTGCCTCTAAACCAGCAGCTCTTTAACTTCCAGCAACTTCGTTGTGGAGAAGAGGGGTGTAGGGGAGAAACAAAAAAAACCAAAAGAAAGCAAAAAAAATCACAAACCCCAGCCCCCCCCCAAAAAAAACAACAAAAACAAAACAAACAAAAAAATAAACACTTTTTCTGCTCATTAGTATACAATGGGCAAGACTGATTTTCTTCTGAGAAGTTTTCCAAAGTTCTCTACACAGGACACTATATTTAAAGAAATTTAAAGAATATTTAAAGAAATTTTATTTGAATTGGGCACCCTCTCTGCACAGATTTCTGCCTGAAAGTGCAGATGGCTCTTTCAGGTTCAGCATTTCCCAAGCCTCTTGGAAGACACTGATCTTACAGCTTCACCATGATCACACAAATAATTTTGCTGTCAAGTGTCAGGATGTGTTGGGAAATGTCTACTAACTGGGATTTTTACATTAACAACTTCCAGGATTGTGTGCCAACAAAGAGGCTCATTGTAGTAGGTGTATAAAGAGCCAGAAGAGATCAGAGATGACGACTCAGACAAAATACCACGGATTAGCACAAGTGAGTGTGCTCACAGAGATGTCTGAGGTATGTGTACATTCAAAGAGGAATCTTTGAGCATCACAGTTTTTTTTTGGTATCACTAAAGTCTTAAGGGCAAAGCCCTACTGTTGGTATGGTAAGGTAGCTACAGGAAGTGACCTAGATGTCAAAAAGGAAAATGGAAGTTCTCCAATTCGTTGAGAGCAAATCAGAAGACAAAAAGGAACAAAGAAAGTGGGTTTCACGGTAAATGGAGAAGGAGGAAATATTTGTGTCTAAGTTCAGAGCACTGTTAAATACTATTTGTAGGCACTGTTAAAAATAGGATTGTTTCAAGTAAAAAAGGCGCCATGGTTTTTGCAAAGCTTAACAAATCCTACTTGCTCAGAGACATCCACTTTAGACAAAAGTAAAATAATTTAATACAAAACTACCTAGACTAGTCAGTAGCAGCCTTTATGTCAGTGAGCCCAGGTCTAACAGATCATTAAATTGTTTTGGGCAACTCTGCTCTGTTTTTCCCCAGCACCATCTTTAGTACTGATGATGCCACCACAGCAGCTTCCATAGAGACCCACGAGGGCAGGGCCAAGACTCCTATCAGGGAGAGATAATCTACTGCACAAGGTCAAAGCTCAACACCATCTTCAGATTTTCCTACTCCTGGAAAGAGAAGCCATCCTATCTGTGCTCACTCTTTGCAGCACAGTTTATGCTCTGACTGGGGGATTTAACAGGGATGAAAGAGACAAATGCATTTTGGGGATGCAGAAAGAGCCTGTGATCCCTGTGACTGTAATGATTGCAGTGAAGGTGTCAGTGAAGGAAAGAGGGGACACTTGTGGATCTGGGAGTTTGATCAGATGTGTTTGGTTACAGATATGTTCAGTTGCTAGCCCAGAGACGATTTTGAGTCACAGTAGGTTGGGGTGGACATGGCTCTGGACTGGGCCTTTCTATGGCTCTTCGTGTGCTTCTAACTGCAGGTGCCAGAGGTTTGGCAGGAGTCTCCTGTCTGAAGGCCTGGAGGCCAAGAATAAGGAGGATGATATCCATAAATAGCTGCTGGAGAAAACTTGAAATCTAAAGGATAACAGAGCACCCCTTTTTAAGGGGTACACTGGTGGGTTTGGACACAGGTCTTGGTGCTTCTTTGTTCAGCTGCTTGAAGTCAAATTTTCCTTAAACCTGGCAATAAAACACATTCATCTCTGACAGTGTGTCAGCATAGCTAGACCTCCTCACTTTGTTAAAACACCCTGTTCCCTGATATCCCAGCCTGTTCTCCAACATCCCAGCCTGTTCTTTTAGTAATCCAGAGCAGTATCCATCCATTTCTATATCCTTAGTACCAAATCTGCTGGCACTTGGCTGTGCTTCAGCACCCTTGAGCACCCTGATACAGGAGAGAGGAATGGGAATCACCACACTCATCCACTTTTTCTAAAACTCTGTAGTTCCAGCACAACCAGAACGAAAGTTTGGTCAGCTGGGTTTCCAAATGGGCTCCTTCTTTAACAGAAGCTATATACAATTAGCCCCCAATGACAAGGCCACTAATTAAGTTGCAATATTTAGGGACTCATTGAGTGCTTGATGGTTTCAGGTGTGGTGAGATGTGAAGCAGAGCTGCTCTCAGTTGCTCACTTTCACTGCCGCTGCTTTAACACCTACACTTACCTCAGCCTTTTGACTTGACAGGCTTTACAGTTTAGCCCCAAATTTATGACAGCTTTTCTGGGCTTCCTGTTGCTTCTCCTGGCCATGGAGCCATTCCTCTGGCTCTGGGATCTTTTCCACACAAGCTGGTGGGTACCAGGGAGTAAATCTGCCCTGCAATAGCTGCACTCTGATGCTCTCAGGGAGGACTGAGAAACTTTGCTAGGTCTGTAGTCACAAAATCCTGACTTATAGCCTTTGAATCATGAAACCGAAGTCCCCTGGTACAGGTGGATTTTGGGGTCTATTTCTCACCTGTGAACTTCCCCTACCTACAATGTTTAAGCAGTTTTACCTGCTTTTATATACGTTGAATAATGTGGTCTTAAACCCTTTACAAGGATCTCTTGTCAACATTTCTCCCACATCCACCAGACATTCTTCTCTCCTGTGCAGTCCCTCTCCAGGTAGCAAGGCACTAGGACACCCAGATTAAGGAAGGATCACTTTTTAAAACTGAGCCTCATAATTCAAACCTGAATTATGACACTTCCCCTTAGTAATACCACAGCTGCTCATTTTAGCAAATTAGCACATTTAGTACTATTGTGGGATTTCTAGATTGTGGAAAAGGGGAAGCGGATGTATGAATTTATGTAAAAACCTGCATTTAAAAATCTATAGTCATTGAGAGTTCACAGCTATGAACAGTGTTATCTTGAGGTAAATCAAGCACCTTTCCCTCCTCAGGAAAGATTGCTGAGCTTCTCCCCTCCTGAAAGGCAATTGATTAATAACTTCTCTCTTTTACCATGTACACCTTCTTTATTTTTATATTCATTATTATCTTCATATTAATATCTTTGTAATATGATGTAATATAACTGCTCATATCTGCATTACACCTCATATCTGCAACACAGAATTAAATATAAAGGCTGTATAGCTAATCCCAGGGTCTTGCTTCTTTCAGCTACAAATGCTGAAACTTGTTTTAACCAGCACTAGGCAAGAGAGGGATCACTTGCTCCACCAGTGGAAGAAAGATATTTTAGGATAGGGTTGTGCTCAGGTTGGATTCCCAGGATAGCTTTAAAACAGTTGTTTTTTTCTAAACACAGTTTTCAAACTATAGTGTGCCAAGATTATATATTCATATATTTTGTTCAAATTTGAAACCAAGTTGCTTGAAAATGGGTTTAAATTTCAAACTATACAGCTTCAAATCCCACTGTGTTGTGTGTGTCAGTATAAATGATTGGTCTGATGGGTAACCAAGTACAGCCATGGCTGTTTCTCCTTTTTATGCTGAGATTTGCTTATAGGAGTGACTTCATTTGCTAATTTGTTTAAATTAATAATGGAAAAAATATAAAGCAGTTCACTGACTTGCTGGGCATATGGGCCATGATCTGTTTCTATTCAAAGACACCATAAACATTTTTCCTTCTTTCAAGAACAGCAGAGCAAATAGCACAGCAACTTCTTAGTTTCAAGTTAAGAGACACAAAAGTTTATCAGTTGATAATTTACAGGCAATTATTGTAAGTTCTGCATGAGGAGAAGCCCAGGTTCAGACACTGGAGGAGTGACACTGCTGGTGACAAGCACTGTAGGTGGCACAAATGTCACATCTGGGAACTGACGTGTTTCAATATAGATCTGAGTGTCCAACTGACATCCTGCTGGCACCCTCATGTCAAACCCTTCCAGCACCACATTCTACCAAGGAAAGCACACAGAATCCCTCAGGAGAAACTCAGGTCCTCTTTCGCTGAAGGCTGATGTGTGCTTTGAGACACTCAGGTTGTTTTCCTCTACAGATATTTGGGACAGGAAGGAAAGTGTGAAGGGAAAGTTTGTTTTCATTTTAACCATCACAGAGGTTATTTCACATTGTTCCTAATATGCACATAAATGCCTCAAAACTTTTGGCTCTAAAAATAATGCCTGGAAGAGATGGATGATCAGAAAAATATTAGAAAATAAAATATATATTAATTAATGTGCTTTGATCATGTAATTGTACTCATTGTTAGGGATGTGGGGAATTGTACTCATGGTTATGGATTTCATTGCATCCTTTTTTATTCTTCTGTCCCTGTGTATATCAGGTGAGTTACTCCAAAGACTTTCAACCAGTCTCTGTCCAACTATTGTGCTTTTTTTGACTTATCCTTCCCTGCCTTGTAACCATAACAGTAATTTCATTTTTTTACTTTTTCTAATAGTGGCTATTTTTATCACTCCAACTTCTCCTTTGGAAACTTAAACAGTTTCACATGAGTAGCTCATACACAAATAACAAAAAAAAAAAAAAAAAAGACAAAGTAAAGCCTTTTGCTTTCCTGCTTGTTTTCATTTTCCTTTTTTATTTCACTTCAGTATTACTGAAAACACTTTTCTTGAGAAAAGATTAATGCAATTGGCCCAAATGAGCAGCAGGAGCCACTGCATTTTAGGAGTATGAAACATAATTATCTAGTTGTCTAACAGCACGGAAACAGCATAAGAATATTAGAAATGGAAGAGTGTAAGTACAGAGCAGGCATGCAGCAAATCTTAGCAGATTACTCCATCTTCTAGTAATTTTTGCTCAGGTGCTTCGTGCTCTCTCTGTCCTGGAAGATGAGATGGATGTTTTGCACATCTTGAAGGTGAGAAAGGTGCACATGATAACTGCGGTATTCTCGTGCAGTGACTCTCACAGAGCAAGAAGCCTCAGAGTGCTGACAAAAATACATTGAGCTGCTGATGCAAAACACAGCTGCTCTAACACCTATGATTGGTGAGACCTAGCAGATCAGGATAGGCCAAAAAAGGTGAGAACAGCTACTGTGGAGAGGCTTGCTCAACTGAAGGATTCAGGGTAGTAAAGATAACTCATTGGAACAGTTTGTGTCTTACAAATGGGTTCTTGGATATTGCTCATTCTTGTCATCATCACTACGTTTTACCCTTTATAAATGCTTGAAAATTGCTGGGTATGATAAATCTCTTGAGTTCTGGTGTTCAAACCAAAGCTGACCATCAGAAATATTAATAGAAAATGGTGTCTAGTTTTTTTCACTGGTGTAATAATTACTGCTTTTCATTTGAATTAATATTTGAGATGCAGGTTAGCCTCAACGTCCCAGATGAAGAACTGGGAATCATCTAGGCTGAGCCAAGCATCAAACTGTTAAACTCTAAAGGTCTGAGAAGACAGGAATGTGGTTTCAATTGAAGAGGGCTATAGAGGCACAGAGAAGTTGACTTTAGTCACAGGGTGGACGATTGTGGTGTTACTTCCTTCCCCTTAAGGGTATGTCAACACAAGAGAAAATGTCACCAGGAGAAAAGTCATAAATTGTCTGCTGAATGCTGCTTTGTGGAGAAACCTCTCTGCAGGCCTGGAGAACTGAGTGGAGAAAGTGAAGCTCTGAACTGGAGGTGGATGCCGTGGCCAGTGGAAGAAGACTCTTCCCTGGACAGGGCTGAGAGCCTGGAGAAGGTGAGGAGTGGAGCAAATGGCCTCCTCTCCTCCTTCCTTATCTTGGGCTGGGACTTAGAACACTCCTCCTCCAAAGCTCCAAAGCTGACAGGTCAAAGCTTCAGGACAGTCCTTCAGCACCTGATTTTCTTTTGAAGGGTAGGTCCATGCTCATGGCTGCACTTTGTCAGCTGAGGCATTGTGCTTGGCACTGACAGCCATTTACATGTGAAGGTCTCTTCGGCTCAGCTCCAGCCCTGTGGCATAGCCCATATGCCAAACACCAAGGAAAAATGCCTGTTCCAGGCAAGTAGCTTAGAAAGTCACAGGCATCCCCTTCCTGAGGCTCCCTCAAGGGTGCTGAGCATGGGAAGGAAACTTGGAGCAAAAGTGGGAGGGGAGAAGGCAAGATAAACAAGCATTGGAAGCCATGTATCCACAGAACTCTTCCACTGTTTGCTGCTCTGCACCATCACTGACTGCTCTGGGGGAAGCCTGACAGAAAGAAGAATATTCAAACAAGCACAGGATCAGGAGAAGTGAGCAAAGCCAGGAGGAGGGAAGGAGAGAGCACCCTCATCCACTCCTGAAGGTGCTTTTATTGAGGTGTGTGGGTAGACAAGGTGTGTGACTTGTGCCATGTCCCTACCCTGGATGTCACCATCTGCCTGACTGTGAGCTGTATTCACCTTTTGTGCTTTACCATAGAAAGGGAGGTCTCCAAGACCCTGTGTGGTGTGCAGGTGTACAGCAGCTCTGTGGTGAGCAGGGTTACAGCAGCTCTGTGGTGTGCAGTGTACAGCAGCTCTCACACCACCAGGCGTGTTTTGAGTTGAGGACAAGTTCTGTATGTCAGTTCACAGACGAGACCTGGGCAGAGAACCACTGCTGACCCTGAAATCAAGCACCTTTTTTATCCCCTCTACACAGCAGATTGGTAGGTGGCCCAGAAGAGACCCCTCCTCCTCCACCAAAGGAGGAGGAGGAGATGCTTAGAGGCAGCAAAAAATGCATCACCACCAGCCCTCGCTTATTGCATCCACCGTGCTGATAAGTTAACACCAGCTCAACCACCCTCCCTTTTTCCAATAGCCAGCCTAAACCTCCCTGACACCACTTCAGGCTATTCCCTCAGGTCCTGTCACTGCTCTGAGTACTGTGCCATCTCCTCCACACAACAGTGAAGATTCTTTTCTCCAGTCATTCTGAAGATGGGACAATACTGAACCCCAGCTTTTTTTTGAAATATGTCTAAGCTGGTCCACAACTTCATATTCATCTGCCTTATTTCTGTAGGCTGATCCCCATGTGAGATTTTGGGTGCAGATGATACTTGGCAAGAGGAATGATGACAGTTTTAGCATTTACAGTATGATTTTAGAATGGGAACTCAAAAAAAGGAGATGGATGATTTTATGTCCAGGGACAAAACTTCAGATCCCCCTTGAGAGAGTTTCCACATAGCCACCAGAATCCAGTCCAACTCTGAGAGGTGGAGGCATGTGACCCTCTCTTTCTCAGTTCATGTCTGAGGAGGAACCTTTCAAACATCCTTCTTTCCACTTGCTCCACAAACATGACAAGTTGGCACCTATGGGACCATAACCTTTACTGACATATTTTTAAGTGATGCAATGCTAATTTTCCACCTTGTCTTCTGATTCTTAGGAAATATCAGCTGGAGAAAGAATAATGGAATGCCGTCTAAACGAAAATTGTAACTCCACTTGCCCAGAAATTCCTTATCAAGACAGTCAGACACTTCTGGTTGCTGTTTACAGCATTGTTTTTGCTATAGGCATTCCAGCAAATTGCTTAACTTCTCTGCTTACATTTGTACAAATCCAAAGGAATACAGTAGTTGCCATCTACATTTTCAGTTTATCATTGTGTGACCTGATGTATTTAAGTACCTTGCCTGTCTGGATTATCTATGTGAAAAATGGGCACAACTGGACCATGGGTGACTTTGCTTGCAGGACAACAGGATTCATCTTTTTCTGCAATATCTACTTCAGCATTCTGCTTTTGTGCTGCATCTCTGTGGATCGTTACGTGGCACTGGTGTATTCTCTGGAATCAAGGGGGAGAAGACAACAGAAGAAGGCCACCATAATAGTCTGTTTTCTCTTTATTGTGGTTGTAGGAATCCACTTGCCAGTATTTTTTATGAAAGGTGCACAAAACTGTACAGAGATGAAAACCTGCTTTGAGACAGTGCCCCTTGACTTATTATTGGCTTGTTTCAGCTGTGCTAGATTCCTGTTTGGATTTCTCATACCCCTCACAATCCTGATTTTTACAAACTACAAAATTTTCCAAGCTACAAAAAGAAGCAGCAGCTTGACTTGTCGTGAGAAAGCCAAAGTGAAGCATGTGGCCATTGCCATTATTGCTATTTTCTTGATCTGCTTTGCTCCATATCATGTGGTTCTCATAATAAGAGCCATATACTTTATGTTTCATCAGGACTGCCCATGTCCATTTGAAAGTAAGATATATTCAATTTTTACAGTGTTTCTGTGTTTAGGCACTGCAAACAGCGTTGCTGATCCAATTATCTACGTTCTGGTCAGTGAAAACGTCAGAAAAGACTGTTATAGGAGCCTGAGAAGTTGGAGATGGAACTCATCCAGCTAAATTCATCCACTGATCACAATACTGACAACATAAAATTGGAAATGCTAAAAGAATCAGAGGAAGGGGGCCAAAGCAAAGAAAACTCAAAGAAATAACAGATTCATCTGACATTCCGAAGGCCTGCACCAGTGGCAGAGACCAGGAAAGTGGCAGCCAGCTGGTAGCTGCTGGAACAAATAAGAAGTTCCCAATGCCAGCTGCAGGACACAAGTTTTTACGTGCTGACATCATCTTGCATATCCTGCATGGGCCATAAACTCCTTGAGGACTCTATGGGAGCAATAATTCACATTTCTGTTTGTCTCCTACAATAAATTTTGCCCACCAGTATCACCGATGAAAATACCGCTTTGCTAAGGATATGTGAAAAAAAATGAAGCAATTTACTTAGACTAAAATTGGGATCTTAAAAGTTTGGGGGGTTTTTTGGACTGACTCTCTCTCTCATATGAAATAAAACCAGTTTTATCTTCTGAGAAAAAAATTTTTAAAGCATTGCAGAGGAGAACAATATACTGTTCTTAATGTTGAAATTTTTTCTTCTTGAGGAGGTACATCTTCCATTTCTCATACATGCACTCTGCTGTTACCGTTTGTGGTTAACCAGTGGAAAAATATTAAAAATGAGTAACCATTTTCCTCGTACTCTAGCATGTGACTTCAGGTACATCACACGTTCCAGGAGAATTAAATGGCAAAAAAATGCCTGATAACACAGACCAACAGTACTGCTGCTGCATTAGTCAAGATCCTGCACTGCCCTGAAATTATAAATTGTACAGTTCTAATGCTTGATAGTTTACAATTAGCAAATTTTACTTGTTTTGCAGTCAGACCTAGAATGCACTGAAATATACAGAAAATGTATACATTTCCAAGTGGAGTCAGAGACTGCTTTTATGCCATCTCCAAATGTTTGTTGAACTCGTGTTACATTTCTGACTAAGCTAACCCTTCCCTTTTGTTATTGATCCCACTTTTACTGTGCAGGAGTCTGCAGAAGCTATGGGTAGGCTCACAGATGCTGCTGAAGGCTGGCAATCTGGAGAGCACAGTCCTTCCTCCCCACAGCTGGGAACTCCCTCAGACGTGCTGGGGCAAATTCCACTGTTGCTGCTGCCACTTCTATTATGAATAAATTGTTGGTAGTAGTACCTTGTGCCTTCTAACAAGTATTTAAAAAATAAGAATGATGCAAATCTGGCAATGTTTATCTAAACAACTTCTTCATATTTTTATGTGATTCAACAGACAGATCGTGAACCAGTTTGAATTTGTAGAGTGTTTCATAGCATCATTCCATTTAATCTGTGGTGTTGTATTTCTGTGACATGTTGAAATTGTTTTTGACATTGACATTTCTGCATTGAATTAATATTAACCAGTCTTAATACAAACTTTTTGTCTTAAAACTGCCATAGATATCTTTGTATGTTATGTTTTATTTTTATATATTTTTTACTTTTGTAAAGAACCTTTATGCCAAAATTATATATGCTCAATTTATTACATATTTCATTTTTTAATTATTGAATGACTCCTCTGGTATTTATATGTGAAATGACTTTGTCCTCAAAAGTAGTCCACCTATTACTAAATTGGAGATTGTTTCTTGGAAGAACGTGACATTCTGTTGTGGCGCTAATTAAAAAATTCTGGATTTCTATTTTTATATGCATCTTGGAGATCAAATTCCCTAAGGTATCATGGAGAGACCTGCAAGGTGCTGAATATCTGTAACTTTCAATTGCTGAAGAATTCTGCAGCAGCAGCAGAATGTGGCTGCTGACAGCCCCTGCCAGACAGAGCACTGGTGACTCATCTCTGAAGATGCACATACAAACTGCCCAACCTCAGGATTTTCATAGTCTGAAATCAAACCTTAATGAAAAACAGCAGCGAATTTAGAATAAACCAGAGGTACAGGCTTCTGAACTGATTGACATGGATGTAAATTAGCTGTTGACCTCGATGAATTTAAACATCTCAGATGATTTTCCTCTAAGGAGTGAGTGTTGAGGGAGGGGATTGTCCTGCTCTGCGCTGAGCGGCTGCGGCCTCACCTCAAGTCTTGTGTGCAGTTTTAGGAGCCACCATATAAAGAAGACATTAAGCTGTGGCTGTCCTGCGGTCACGGAGCATTGGAATGGCGGCTAGCAAAGCTCCCTGAGTGACCAGAGGGACACACAAGGGAGGCTGCCCCTAAGCTTCCACCGAGGCCTTCCAGGTGGCAGTGGTTGCAGCGGTGTGGGTGACACTGCAGCAGGACACCACCAGGATGCCGAGGGAAAGAACCGAAGGAGAGCACATTCTATGCAGTCCAATGAAGCTTCATTCAGAGGATGGATCAGGGACGAGTGACAAGGTAACAGTGATCCGGCTAGGGTTTTTAAAGGAGGCTACTTTAGGGGATGGGAACAACACATAACCAATGGGAGAACGCTCGGGGAAGAGCACGGGATCTAACAAGACAATGGGGTTAACATAGGGGAGGGGAGAAGCCTCTAAAACAAATCAACTGTTAGAACCAGGATATCGAACATTCGGGAATTATTGGGGTGGATTTAGGTTGATGGACAAGGGAAGGGGACAGCACAACTCGGATTGACAGGTCCATACAAGGGAAGGGAGGGAGGAGCAGGGAAACAGGCACGGCGAGTGGCGGCTAAGGGGCGGGAAAACTTCGGGGTAAACAACTTGGGAGAAACCATTGTGAGGGGATAAAACGGGGGTACAAGGAGCAAACCATTTTGCTTAATTAACCTGAACCACTAACTGTTGCAATTGAAACAGCTATAAAACTCTTAAAACACACTGCCACATTAAGCTATTGGAGAACAACCAAAGAAGGGCCATGAGGATGGTGAAAACTCTGGAGGGGAGGATATGAGGAGTGCCTGAGGTCACTTGGTCTGTTCAGCCTGGAGACTGAGGGGAGCCCTCATCATGGTGGGAATCAAGGAAGCAGGTGCTGGTCTCTTCTCTCTGGTAACAGAGACAGGACCTGAGGGATGTCCTAAAGCTGAGGCAGAGGAGACTTAGGTCAGATGTTAGGAAAAGGTTCTTCACCCAGAGGGTGGCTGAGCACTGGAACAGGCACCCCAGGGAAGTGGTCCCAACACCAACCCTGAGAGAGTGCAAGGAACATTTGGACAATGCTCTCAGGTGCCTGTGCAGAGTCAGGAGTTGGGACTTGATGATCCTTGTAGGTCTCTTCCAACTCAGGCTATTCTACAATTCTGTGAAGCAACACTAGAACCCAGTGCCATAGATGCAGGGGCCCAGGATTATAAGGGTCTGATGCAACAGCTACAGTTCTGCTGCCTTAATGAAGCTGCATGCTATTCTAAATTACTATGTCATTCTAAATTACTATGTCATTCTGCATCTTCTCTTCATGAAAATCCTTGGAGTTTCTTTGTTCAGCCACACTCTAAAGAAAAGTTTTAGAAGTGACGGACTTGTGCAGCCTGATCTAATTTAAAAATTTACCTAGATAATCTCCAGAGGTGCTTTCCAAGCTAAAATATTCTGTGATAGATTACTGAAGGGGTTAGGGGCCTGGTACCAAGCAACATATCCACATGGAAAAACTGCAAATGCTGATTTATTTGGATAAACAGAAAAGCAGCTTTATGGCTGAGTGAGGGCATCAAGAAACATTCCATCTTGTTAAAATGTCCCACCAGATAAAGTGACTGTTTCTTGTCTGGTAATTCAAGCACACAATCTGTTTTTTGTCAGACAGTATCTGACTGTGCCATTCAGGCAGAGGAAAGGTCTCAGCACTGGCCCAAGTGTGAGATACACAGCAAAGGGCACTTGTGTGTTCAGAGCAGATCTGAGGGGTGGATTGAGTGTGTGAGTGTTTCAACCCTTTCCTCCTGCAGACACACCACCAGTGAGCCCACAGGGACTGCCTCATGCTGTGAAGAAAGGTTCACCTGCCACATCAGGTCTGCAGTTCTCAACACAGCCATCTGGATCTGTACCCATATGGATCTGGCTCCCGACCTCCCCAACTCAGTCCAAGCTATGAGATGAGTTAGAGAGAGCACAGAACCAAACCAAGGCTGTGCCTCCCAATTTGGTCTTTAGATGGCAGAGCAGGTAAGCTGTGCACTGGTGTAAGGGGGTGGGATTAGAAAATTTCACTCTTTTATACTCAGTATTTACTCAGGTATAACTTCAATCATTTGATTAAAATAAGAGTGGGCTACTGTATAAATAAAACATTTTATTTTTACATGTGTCTCAGACACAATGTACCTGGGAGATAAGCTTATTGCTGATTATTTTAAGTATGACTATAAAACATGAAGTGAATAATTTCTGGCTATGAACTAGAGCTGGCCAGACTAGTTTTTGCAGACAATATATGTGATTTGTTTGCTTATTCATCAGTTTTAAGTTATATCTGAAGACTGCATTTTTTTTAAGTAAATATTTAGGGTAACTCACTTATAAAACTCTATTCCTGACTAAGAAATGCTTTCATGTTCTGTATTAAATTCTGCTACAAGAGGATTGCTACAATTTTACTCCAAAGCTGGCAAAATCCCACAGGAATGAACTCATCCTCTCCAGATGTGACAAAGTTTCTTCTGCAGTTGGTCACCTTGTGACTGTACATGTACAGACATTAGGATGTACTCATGTCAACCTAATGTCAAATTTCTGCTGTATAGTGAGTGATGAAATCTAACTCAGAATGAGGCTTTCAGAAATATCCACAACTTAACAGCTTTTCTGAGTGAGGATATTGTCATTCTGCAGTTCACACTGTGGGACTGGTCCTCTAGGAAACTTCCTCTGTACAGTGAAATGATGCCAAAGTTCCCTGACAGTTTGGAATGCCCGTCTTCTTTTCAAACCAGCACAAACTAACAGTAGCAAATAAGAGTGGGGAGACTGCATCAAAGAGATGCAATAATTCTTTTACCTCTCTGGCATGCAGGGAAGCATACAAGTGCCAGCATCCCCAGAGCTGGATCACCCTGCATGTCTTCTGCAGCCGGGTCTAGAGGATGTGACACCAGTTCTGTGCATCTCTTCAGTGCCTGCTGGAAGTGGGTGGTTTGCACGGCATTGCTCTCCCTCCTTCCCCGTAAAATGAACCTCTGCACAGGAGGGGGCGCTTCTGCTTGCAGCAGGGATGCAGCACGGCCTCAAGGCGACAGGAATGTGAAGCACAAAAAGAGAAATGTTATCCCAAACTGGACTCATACTAATACCCTGGTAACAGCTGTAAATAGCTGCCATCATGAGCTGTTGGTAAGAAAGGAAAGGGCTCTGAACTCACTATGTCTAATCTGTAATTCACATCACTGATAACTTCTAGGTCTTCATACTCTATCCTGTAAGAAATGCTCAGAGGTGATGAAGCAAAAACCAGCCTTTCAGACAGAAAGTCTGCTGAGGACATATGATAAGATGTGGTAAAGATTTTACAAAGCATCACATGAATATTGTCTACAAGAGCAACCTCTCACTGCACCATGAAATGATCCATCCTGTTTGGTAGTCTCTGTAGGTGACAGGGCCTGTGCATGATCACAGAGCATCCATGTTTAAAAGTCTGTCTTGAAATATTTTCTTGAGGGCAATGAAGAATCAAAAAGAAGACAGATACTGTGGGAAGAGGGTGCTGTATGATATACAAAGTCCTTAAAAACCTTGTAAACCTTAAGTCACAGATGTTCTGAGCAAATATGCAAATATCCACGTTCAGAAAGCTACTTAGAAATGCAGCAGCCTGTATCACAGTTCCCCATCTGTAAAATGTGACATTTTTTCCCTTGAGCATTGTCTGGCTCCTTGGTTTAAAACACAAGCCCTTGCAGGAGATACTAGAAAGCATGAGCAGGTGTGTCTATGCATATTCAGAGCTTATTGCAATGGAGCAGAGAACAGCATAGAGGCAGATAGGAGGTATTAAAACACAAATTTTAATTAGTCAGCACTTTCAGGGTCAGATTCAAAGTACTTTATTTGCTTCTATTTATGCTGAGGCATCAGAAGGAAATATACACAGGCTTTCATTTTTACTTTGTGTCTCCTTCTGGTAACATGGCATTAGACCCTTGGGGATTTTGCTGGGATTTTCCTCACTGTGATATTCTGGTGTTTGGAGGTGTCTTGTTGTTTTCAGAAGATAAGAGTGATACTGATGTGCAGAGTTGATTTCCAGACTGGAACCACTCAGTGCCAAGCACTCACAAGGCTCATGCTACCTGTCCAGGTACAGGACTGAAGACACCAGTAGCACTATTGCAGTGCTGTACACAGGAGGCCACCAGGAATAATCTCTAAAATCCCTACTTCTTGAAGATCTGTCCATGTGGACTGTGCCTCTCAAGCTCTTCCCTTCCTGACAGTACTTTCATGAGTTTGGGAGCACTTTCTTAGCACCAGTTTTCTGGGATGAAGTCTCTGACAGTGTGAGTCTGACACACTTGAGACAACAGAACTATTACTTATTGATTTTATTAACTGGAGGCAGGGTAGTGTTGCTTTGTTAAATATAGTCAAGAAGATGAGGTTCACACTACCCACTACAGGTAGTTTTTATTCTTGTATGTTTGACATTTATAGGTGATGAGGCAGTATGTTTTGATACAGGACATTTTATAAGGTATAAAAAATCCTGTAATTTTCTGTTTAGCTGCATGTATGGTTTCTAACTGTCTCTAATTCTTTTGTTCAAATCCTTCCTAAAATAAAGCTCTCAGTGAAATGGTGCAACACTGGCAGGTACGTCTGTATCCCAAAGGGGACAAATCCAGAAGTTTTACACTAAACTCAGGACTAGATGGAGAGATATGGAAAAGGGAAGGAAAAAAAGTACATTAAACAGCAAGGGAACTCAAGGAGTATCACCAAATCTTGCTGTCTTGACTTGGGGGAATGGCCCACCAGCAAAAGTTAGGAGATTCTAGACAGGCCAAGAACAAATCTGAAGTTTCAGCAGAAACAAGAAGAGGACAAATGAGTATCTTCCTCTGTACACAGTGGTGTGAAGCAGATACAGGCAGACTGTAAAGTCAGAAAAGTTTGATGAGAAACTAAAGGTCAGAGGATGACTTCAGTTTACACAAAATAAGAATTCAGAGGTGTTTGTGATTTTATAACTCAGCATGGGGCTTTCCCTAGAGAGGCTGAGTGGACACTTCTTGATTTCTTAAAGGATGAGTCATTGCCTTTTCTGACCAGAAATATTCCCCTCTCATGAGACTGGGGAGGCTGAAAATTATACTAAACGTTTCTCTTTTTGTCATCCTAGCATTTAGTTTCAGATACTAGAACAAGTTCTTAGTCAAATTCCAAGATAAGACAATAACACTGTGCAAGAAATCAGAAATCCCAGAAAATAATATTTTCTTTTTTTCCTTTTTTTTTTTTTTTTAACCTCTGGAGATACTAAAACTCATTCCAAATAAATCAATGTGAAATTAAGCCTAAACCAAAGCCATGAAAATATCCATCCTCCTCCCTTAAGGCTGCAGAAAATTAAATTTGAATCTGACCTTTTTTTGCTGGACCCCTGGACCATAGTTTCAGATCATGACTTCAACCTCTCAGAATTTGGAGAATTTGGAGAGGTTTTAATTTAGAAATGTAGCTGGGGCATAATCTTCCATTATGCAAGGCAACATTAATGTATAACCCTGACTTGTCCATCCTTCAGTACCTTATCTAATTGAACAGCATGAAGAAAAGGTTTTATGAAAGCAACATGTCATTGAAATATTCAATCTATCAGTCAACTATGAGTTGTGACTACTGCCTCTATTCTGAGCCATGTAGAATTTTCATCTCAGAAATAACACCGAGAGGTCAATTCACCCTTTTCTATACTTCCAGCTTTTGTTTAGGATCAATTTCTTTGTGTTTTCCAGTGCAATTCAAGCTCTGACCGCTTTTAAGTCCGGGTATAATGTTTTTCCAGTAGTTCAATGTAGTCACAAGAGGGCACCAGACTCTACCCTATTCCTCCTGCTGAGCCTGGTGGACTTCACAGTGAAAGAAAAAAACATTAGTACTTCTTACATCCCTAAAGTTCACATCCTGTAAACATAATCTGTAAGACTTTGTGCTGCTCCTAGGTAGAACAGTCTGTACAGAGGAGTGTGCCTGTGTGCTTATCCTCACCATACAAATAGCTGTTGAGCCAGACACAAGATCAGGCTATAATATTTATCCAAATACGGCAGAAACGCAACCTTTTGCAAAGGATGGCTATAAACAAGCTGAGAAACAAGAAGAAAACAAAACAAAACCAAAACAAAGCAAAACAAACAAAACAAAAAAACAGGGAAATCATAGGGAGAAAGAGACGATTCCCTTGTATTAAAATAAAAAAATGGAGGATGATGGAACTTGTCAGGATGTGTCCATGATTCCCTGGAGAGGATGTAAGAGGCAGGAGGCAGGCAGACCATCTAAGGCATTCAGCTGAGCCCCATGCAGTATCTAAACACCCAGCAAATTCTAAACAACTCTTTGATGAGCCCTACTTTGCCTCTCTGCCTCAGCAAACCTCTCTCCACATCCTCCTGCACCACTGCTCACAGCAGCTCCTGCGACTTTATCCCAAGTCTGTTGGCATTTGGTGCTACTTGTAAGTAATACCAATTAAAGATTTATTATTCCATTAATATGAGACATGTTGAAATGATTGCTGGGAAACCACTGGCTACTGGCAGACCACCAGGAGACAGGAGTTAACATTCCTTTACTGCTACAAAAGTCAAGGCTGTCATTCCCATCGAGGTGCAGGACCAGGGCAGAGAACAAGACCAGCTCACAGCCTGTTATCTCTGTTCATAGTCATGCTTCTAATTGGGTTAACCCTTTAAACACAAGGCACACATGTGTTAGCAATCATTCTTTTAGGAAAAAAAAAATCACATTTTTAATATGCCTTTTCATGCCTTACTTTACTTACTTCTTATCCTCACTTTTTGATACTCTTATTAAATTGTAATTGTTTTGTTCCTACTATAATTTATATTTTTACAGACTATGGAATTCTGCTAAGCCACCAGCAAATCAACATCAGCAATAATTTGTGGCTACAGTACACTTTCCTTTTAACTTATTGATTCATCAGACTCTCAAATAAAATTTGGAAACAATCCAAACACTCCAATACGCCATCACAGCTGCTTTCTACTCTTCAAGGCTCATAGAGGGTCATTTTAATTTGCAGATAAAGCATTTATTTCTATAACCAGCATATTTTTCTTACTGATGCTTCATTTTATTCTCTTCATTTTATTGTTGTTTATGATGGGTCTAAAGAAAATCACATTTCTGGTTTGGAAAATGTAAAACAACTGTCAACAGCTTGTTACCAAAATCTCAACCACCGGAATTATTATTGCATATTAAACTCAGTGTTCTCATTTTTCTTTTTCCCCATAGATTTCATGGTCCAAATGCTTACCAACCTTAAAATAAGCTTTAAAATAAATAACTACATCACATATTCCTAAAAGTTTTGTTAGTTTTAACTGTGCTTTTGAATTATAACTCTCCAGTCTGCCATGACTGCAGAAATTAGTTTCCCACTGATATTGTAATTTTCAAGGACACGGCTTGTAGGAACAGCACGGTGCCTCCTGAAAGGCTGGTTTCAGGAGCAAAACACTGTAATATCAAAAGATGCAGAACAGAAAAGGTGCAAGCTCAAATCTGGACTAACAGATTTGAAAGCCATTCTCTAATGTATGTTCAAAAATATACGAAAAAAGGAATTATTCATTAACTTCTTCAGCCTGCAACCACTCCAGGCTATTTTGTTCTTACGGTATCTGCTGTTTCAAAGGAAGGTAGAGCTGATGGGGGAGAAAAGATCTTCACATGACCAGCACAAACACATTCATCAGAAACAGACTAGCTCCTGAGATGAAAATACTGTTCTTAGCTGGCTGAAAAGAAAGGAATACCTTGTGTACTGACAGGCTGCACATGGTTTTTCAGCCTGTGGGTGCTATTTAATAGTAGATGCTTAGTTGCTATAGCAACTGTCATAGCCTATGGTATTTATGCTTAGATACAGAACACATATTTTGAGCAGCACCATAACATGGCACTCAAGTATCCAAAATGTACGTTTAAAAAATCCCTATTAAGAAGTAGGTGTGTTCTTCTAGTTATTAAAATTCCTTTCTAGGACAGCACTTTCTCAACAGCAAAACAATCTTGTCCCTCACAAACGTAAACCTGAACTATCACCATGAGCTACCTTAAAATAAAACCCCAAACGACATTTAGGACTTTAAAATCCATCTTTGCTGACTGCTGGTGCATTTGGAGACTTTTGCTGTTTGGTCCAGTGCATGGTGCTTTGTCACTAGAGGTTCCTATTGTCATTAACTTGGTATCATCTGGGCTTTGTTCCTCCATGCCAATGTCCACTACCATACACTTTCACCTGACATGGAGAACACATTCTCTGAATTGGCTGACAACTGTAGAGATCCTGCTGAAAACACTGTTTTTTACTTTTATTTTGTCACATCGTCCTGGCTGAAGAGATTAAACAAATACTGTAATGAGGGCACTCTTTCAGTGCCTTCCCACTGTAAGAGGAAACTCATAGTCACTGACTTCAACAGTGAGGGCCTGTGAGGGATCTTTAACTCCAACCAAACCACTTTAGCCAGGCAGGCTAAGAGAGTGAGTGGCCTACTGCAAGCCTAACTGCTTCCCTGTGTCCTGTCTTCACTGTTTCCTGCAATCAAAACATACTAATACCTCTTCTTAGCAATTTAATATTGGTTCCATAAAGCTACTAGCTGGCTTGGGTAAAACCAGCAGGGCTGCTTTTAGCTCACAGAGTATCTTCGTCTGTACAAGTTCTTACAAAGAACTCATTTCTTGGCTCATGTCACTCCTAATCCCCATGGCCTCCTTGCAGATAGATCAGATACAGCCATAAAACCCAAGGCCTGAGGCTGGTGGCCTGAGGCAGACAGATTTGTGCCTAGGAACAGAATGCTTTGCTATTGTTGTGCTGACAGCCACACGCCCCTCCCATCACCTGCCTACTCCCACTGCTCCGTTTTTCAAACCCCCAGCTGAGCCAACAGTGCCATATTCAGACATGTATTAGCTGCTGCATGGATTAGCTGGGGTGATGAGTGCTCTGACTGTGCTATTCTCATTTTGCAAGCCACTAACATTTGATGCCAGCATCATTATCGTCCAACATCAAGCTACAGTTAGCCCGCAAATGTTCACTCGTTTACTACAAACCTTTTCCTTTGTTTTACAGGCTTCAGTTACCCACTGCTCTTTGTTTAATTCTTCCTACAGGCAGGAGTAACATCCAGGCTCAGAGCTGTGAAGGAGAAGCCTACCCTCACAGAAGGCTGAGAAGTTCCAGCCACCTTTGGTGCTCCATGCATTAACACACTGCAGTGACCCAGAACCAATTTCTCTCCCATTCAATGCACCATGACTGCAGACTGAACGCAGTGAAGTTGGATCCTGTACCTGGCTTATGGGGCCCGGCTGAGCTGCTACTACTGGCTTGTTTCTTGAGGAACAGCCACATTTAATTACTCCTTAGCTGTTTTTCCATCTGCCTCTGGATTTTTTAGGGGAGCTCTGCTGCAGGAATGTGCTTGTCTGCAGAAGCACTAAGGACTGATTCATAATGCTGCCTATCTCAGAAGTAATCAGAATTTGCCAGGTTGGGCTTAAAGAAAACTATGTGTGCTAGGAATGGGCCTCCTGCCCTACTCTAGAGCAAAATTAAAAAGACAAACATATCTTAAATGCTTTAATCAAATGGTAATTATGAGAGAAACAATACAGACTCAGAACAAGTCCACGTTGTCTTTAGCAGGCACAGGCAAGCAAGCTCTGTCCCCGTTCTGAACCAGTGGGATCACAGCCAAAAAACTCTTCCAAACCACAGGCAGTTGTGCTGGTAATGCACAGAGCTTGAGCTAACACACCTTGTCTCTCAAAAAGAGTCGCCAGCCAGAGCAGAGCACTGCACTGGCGACAGCTCACAGCTTCCAGTTCAGGGCTGAGTCATGTCTGGTTTTGTTGGGTTTGGGGTTTTTTTGTCTTTTAAAAGGGTGGTGTCAGGCGTGCTCCTGGACGCTGCGTTTCTGTTAATTTCTGCGGTGTTATAAACATTATCCAGCTCTAAACAGCCTTCCCGTCACAGCCAATGTGTGAAAGACTGGCCAGCTCAGCAGGGGCCTGAGCAGCTTTGAGAAAGGAGCAGCAAAGCTCCCGAGGCATCAAGCACAGCCCAGCACAGGCTTGCTCCAGACGGGAAGGAAGGGGGCTGGGCGAGAGGGAGGGAGCAGTGGCTGCTTTCCAAGGCCCGTGGCACGCAGGTCACACCAGGCGGTACCAGCCGCGGCCGGAGGAAGAGGCGGGCAGGGCTCCCGGGCTGCGGGCGGGCTGCGGGATGGGGAGAGCCGGAGCTGGCTGCGGTCAGCTCCCGCAGCCGCGGCTGCTCCGCTCGGGGAGGCGGCACGGCTGGAGACACGCAGCTCTCAGGGATTGAAGCCAAGCCCGTCCTTCCACCGAGCACGAGGCATCCGCTGCCCAGCCAAGGGAAGGCAGCTCAAAGCAGCAGCTCCGCTCCGCCCGGCCCTCCTGCTCTGAGGCGGGGGCTGCGGCTCAAATCACTGCCTCCATGTGCTGAGGATGGATCTGCACCTCGGGCCTGGTTGGAAAGATCGAGGCAATGCCTGCTCCTGTTACACCAGCCCTGGTGCCTCCTGTTTCAGACAAAGAGAGCATCCCATCCATATTTTATACAGGCTGCCAGTGCTTTTACATATCTTCAGAACTTCCACTGGCTCTGGAGATCTTGCTGCACCATGTCAGTGGTGACTCGGCTTCCCAGGAGAGACCCGCAGAGCTGATTTGCACCATTTTCCCTGTCACCCGTGTTATTCACTTCCTCAGCAGGCAGGCTGCTCTGCAATGTCTTACTAGGCGCAATGCCTTCCAATTGTCTAGAAGCTTTGGGTATATGCTCTTGTGAGAAATGGATTTGTAAAGAATTCTTAAAACCTGATAGAAAGTTCACACAATCTTATACATTTGTATGTAAACATTTAGATAAGGTGTATTGATTTAGGAAGGCTATAGAATAGAGATTATATTGTTGAGAGAGATTGAACTACAAACAAGTTGCAACAAGTTTTAAAATATGGTCTTGTAAAAAGACTAGATATTTTAAAGAATTGGAACTGTGAAAGATGTATTGTAGTAGGACTATGTGGGGAAAAATATAAGTGATTGGTGTTAGAAGTAATAGTAGCTCCCCTGATGTTACGAAAATTAATCCACAAACACCAGAGGTTTATGTCCAAAAAGGAGACAGAGGAGTCCTTTCTGGCTTTATTAGAATAAAGGGAGAGGCCATTCCCCTGGGATCTCTTGAATTTTTGGGGGACGCAGCCTCCTTTTTATCCTAATTTCCCAGCTGCATTTTCCTTCTCTCTTTCCCCATTGGCTGAGGTACTTGAGAGGTACAGACTCCCCAGTACACCTGACACTGAAGATTTCCCAAAGATTTCCCTCTAATGTGTAACCCTCCGTTTTAATTTTTAATTCTTACAGAATTTTGGGGGGTTTTTCTTCCCCATTGTTTCTTTCATCTCTCAATGTCTAATTTTATCAGCAAACCTAAAGTTTATTTGTAAAAGCAAATATCTTTTTCCATTCATCAATCAGTGGAATCCTTCCCATTGTTTCTTTTCTCTTCCAGAGCTAGTTTTATCTACCAGCAGACCCACAGCTTGTTTATAAAGACAAATCTGCTATTCCTCTCACTGACGATCCTGGCCAGTGATTCCCTCACTTTTTCCTTTTCTTTGTATGCAGTTACTTTCTTCATTTCCATTTCCCCTGTCAGGTAGTTTTGCAGATATCTCTTTCCAGCTCTCTAGTAAATACTTCAAGCTGCATTGTTTTGCAAAGATCTGTCCAGAGTCTTCCATTTTGACTTTTCAAGTTTTGTTTCTCACATATGTGAGATGTGAGAGTTGCTTTCTGTTGAGAATAATCAAATGAGGAGACATCACTAGTTTCTCAGATTTTTAACGAAGATGGAGAATCTTTCACAATTTTTCTTTCACTGGTTTAGTCAGAAACTTAGATTATGTAGTTCTTTAGCCATAAGACATCCTCCAGTTTCACTGGAGAGGTTATTGACGGGAAAAAAACATAAACAAAAATGTTGTGGTCCTCTCACTGTAGCTACACAGTAAAAAAGCATAAGGAGAGGGGACGTAAGTACCTTACTCTATATAGGTGATGCTATCACTAGAAAGAGCAATGCAAATGAACTCTCCAAGCTGTGATCCTTCAGGGAACAGCCCCCACACTGCCTCCAAAGGGGCCTCCACGGAGGCTCCAAGGTTCTTGCAGGATTTGTTGCGGGAATACCTATTTGAATTCCGGCTGAGCAGGGGCTGCCGGGGCCGTGGGAGGAGGGTCAGGCCCGGCTGCCGCCAGCTGTGGGAGGCGGTGCCCTGCGGGAGCAGCCGAGGCGCAGAGCCTGGATCTGTCTGCTCCAGGCGTGTGCTGAGTGTCTGGAGTGATTCTCCCGGAGTGACTAAGGCATCATCGCGACAAACCAGGCACTGCTTTAGGAAAGACTCTGCCCAACGGGAATGGACTTTTTCCGGGTATTTTTCACACTGACCATCTTTTGTTTCACAAGCAGTTTAGAGATTACCAGGATTACATCTTGGTTGACTGCTTGTTGGGGATTACAATGTTAGAAATTAATTGTCTAGGGTTAAGTTTAATTGTAACATGCTGACAGTTTAGCATGAGTAGGTCCTGCTCAAAACTTGGTGTCAAGGAACTTTAAGTGAACTTTGTCAGCAAGGAGAGCTAAGCAGGGGAGTAAACAGAGAAAGACTGGGTATCTTCAGATAAGAGCTGAGATCCTGAAGGGCCCCAGGATGGAAGATAAGAACAATTATGGCCTGCCCACGTGGACATGGAGAAAGAATTCCATGAGATGTTAGAAGACTCCAGACCATAAACCACCATTGGGCACAGGAAGATCAGGTGCACAGAGTGTGGGGATATAAAGGCCCAGGGATTCCTTGGCTTGGGATTCTTCTCCAGAGGCACCACCTCAAGCTGAAAGAAACCAACTCTTGCTCAGAACCTAGGGTCCAAACTCTTCCTTAACATTGCAAAACTTTGGAGGTGACACAGTTCACAGCTGAATACTTGGGCAAAGTCTTTGCACCATGTGGACAGCAGGACATTTGGTGTACAAATGTGTTTGAGGTTCTTGTTGGAGTGGCTGGTATGGAGTACTCAATTCTGAAAGCAGAAGCTCCTTGAAGCTTAAGGGACACCAGATACCAGTATGGGAGCTGTGGGTTAAGTATAATGACTCAGGAGAGTTTTACCAAACAGCACAAGCTGTAGAGCATGTCACGCTCTTCTACCAGTGCATCTGGAGGACTGGGACAGGGAGGAGGAAGAGGGTAACTTGGATTACTGTGTGATGTGTTGAGCCTTGACTGAGGCTGCATTCTGACATGTGAGAACAAGGTGTGATTCTGGGCTTGTAGCTGATTGTGGTAAAGACCTAGAAATACAGTTTCACCATAATCCACTGACAGCTGTAAATGCCTGTTAGGAAGCAGACACAGTCATCATCTGTCCTGGTCACTGTGTTCTAGAGGGCCTGTTCTGCAGTGCTGATTCAGGTGAACTCAAAGGCTGTGCCTTTTATGTTGTGGTAAAATAAACAAAGAAAGGAGACATCTTTCTTAACCGAACAGAATCCAGTAAAAGGACCTCCAGTTCGAAGTGTCACATGAAGTTGTGAAGGGGATTTTAAATGTCCATCATGGGAAAACCAGCCTGGAGAATTGTGTGTTACAATATGAAACCAGAGGCATAACAGTGTAGACATCAGCAAAGCTATTAATGAAAAACTCAGATCTGTGTGATGCTAAGGGTGCTGGTGTGGAAATACATCCAGGTAGTGCATGCACTCTGTTGAGCAATGCTGCAAGAAGGGAATACTTATAGAAAACTTCTTAGATGAGTATTAATGACATTTCCCAAGGTAACCATGGTCAATAATGTGATCCACAATAATAAAGGATATAGTGTGGTCCTGGTCAGATCAGTGATGGTCTCTGATGTAAAAGATGTTTCAAGCAGCCAGAGCAAAAGAGAACACAGCCCACCCAGTTGGGGGATGGCCAACCTGTGTAGAGGCTTCAGGCATGAACAATTACCTGAATGCACAGCTTCAGGAGAGAGCTGACATTTCTGAGCAAACTGAAAGCAACTACAAAATTGCAAATTAACTTGGGGCTACTACTACAAAGAAGAGCCAGATGAAGTGAAAAGAGATGACTGAGTCTTGTCCCAAAAGCAGATCTTGTTTTGCTATGGAAATGTTATTTCCTCCTGCTTTACTGTATGACGCTACAGCTCTGCTGTTTCCCAGCCTTTCTTACAGAACCTCAGCCGCAAGCCTCTCCGATCCTCCAGCTCCGGCTGCCTATCCCACCCTTTCTGCAGCTCGTTCCCCTCCCCGTCCCGCCGCGCCCGGGGGCGGGAGGCAGCAGCTGCCGCCTGTGCGGCGCTCGGCAGCCCGGGCCAGCCGCCCCTCCTTTCCCCGGGCTGCTCCGGAGCAGCCGGCACGTAGCGGCTCGGCCGGGAGAGCGACCGAGAGACGCTTGCGGCGGCCTAAGTGGTTGCAGATGTGCAGCTGCATCGGGCTGGGGTCACAGCGGCCAGCAGGGTTTGGGGAGGGGGTTTCGTTCAGCAGGGCGGCGCCAGCTTTAGGACAGAACGAATTAGGTTGGAAACGACTTCTGAGATCGAGTCCTGTCAAACAGGACCTTGTCAACTAAACCACGGCACTAAGTGCCACGTCCAGTCTTCCTTCAGCACTTCCAGGGATGGCGACTCCACCATCTCCCTGAGCAGCGCATTCCAGTGCCTATTCACCTTTTCTGTGAGGAAATTCTTCCTAATGTCCAGCCTAAACTCCCTACAGCACAGCTTAAGGCCATGTTCTCTCTTGCCCTGTCACTCGTTCCCTGGGAGCAGAGCCCGACCCCCATCTGACTGCACCCTCCTGTCGGAAAATTGTAGAATGACCAAGTCCCCCCTGAGCCTCATCTTCTCCAGGCTAAACACCCATAAGCTGCCTCAGCTGTTTCTCATAAAACTTGTGCTCCAGACCCTTCACCAGCTCTGGTCTCTTCTCTGGACACATTCCAGCCACCGCAATAGCCTTCCCGAACTGAGAGGCCCAGAATTGGGCACAGCACTCCAGGTGCGCTCAGCACAGGGGGACGATCCCTGGTTCTGCTGGCCACACTATTCCTGACAGAGGCCCGAACGCCCCCGGCCTTCTCGCCCACCTGGGCACTCCCTGCTGACTCGTGCTCAGACAGCCGCTCCCTGCGGGGTGTGAGGCATCACCCCCGCCCCCAGCACGCGGGTTCCTGGCTCTGACTGCGAGACCCGGGGCTGGCGGCCGGGCCCGAACAGGAAATGCCACAGGCCTTGCTAATGGAGTGCTGAGGCCTCCTGTCACCCCGCGGGGCGCAGCCCCAGAGCTCCCCGGCCATGAGGGAAGTGGCGCCTGACGGCGGGGAGAGCCTGGACCGGGGCGGCCAACGCTCGCTCTCCCCTCCCCCGCCAGGGCTCCCCGCGGGCTGCAGAGCGGCCAGGTCTGAACCTGTTCCCGCCGGAGCCCGTGGCCGAGAGCCCAGACGCACCGCGGGGCCTTGGCTGCGATTTGAAATCGGGGCGGCCCCGCCTCGCCCCCGCCCCCGCCTCCCTCAGCCTCTCACGGCCGAGGGGCAGGGCCCGGCTGCCATGGCAACCCCACAGCCTTCGGGGCGGAGCTCGGGAGCGGGACAGGCGGGCGCTGTAGCCAATCACAGCGGCGAATGGCGCCTGCAGTGCCTGAAGGCAGCCAATAGCAGCCGCCGCCGCTCCCTGGTGGGCGCGGTCTCCGGGGAAGGCCCGCCCCCGGCGGACGCGGGTCCCTTTGTGGGGTTTGACAATAAGATGGCGGGCGGGGGGAGGCGGGGTCGGTTGGCTCCGCCCGTCCCTCAGGCGCGGAGCGGGCGGTGAGGCGGGAGCCGAGCGGGAGTTACTGCGCGGGCGTGCGCCGGCGACAGCAGTGGCAAGGCTGTGAGTACGGTGGGCTGGGTCGGGCTGGGCTGGGTCGGATCCGCGGGAAGCCGGTGCCGGCGGAACCCGTAGAAGGGACGGGATCGATTCAAAATGGCGGCGAGAGCGCGGGGCGATGAGTAACCGCCGGGAGCGCTGAGGGGGCCGGAGCGGCGGGACTGGGGGCCCGTTTCGCACTTCTCCGCTTGGTCCCTCCCGCAGCCGCGCTCCCTCAGCGTCCGCGCTTCTCCCAGGCACTCCGCTGCCCTCCCACTGCCGGGGAGCTCCCCCTCGCTCCCCGCCCTGGTCCCGCCTCTCCCCCCGGCTCTGCGGGCTCCCCCTGCCCAGCGCTCCCGGCCCCCACCTGCGTGCCCAGGAACTCCTGCCCCATCTGCTCAGCCTGCCCTTCCCCGGGTGCTGGAACCCCTTCCCAAATCTCTCGAGTGCCGGAGAGGTGCCTGCCAACCCCCTACGCCCCGGGGGTGGGCAGACCCCAGTGCTTCACAGGGGCCTTTGTTCCAGTCTGAATAGCGATGCTTCTGGCCTTACCATCCCTCTGCTGTGTCTGCATGCCACCTTACACCTCGACACCACCACATGGGCACACGTGCATGCCTAAAGAGGAGGAGTAGCTCTCTTTCCGTCTTTTTCTCCACTGTTCCACAGAGCTTTGGTTTCTTCCCACGGTTCTTAGAAAAGCCAGTGTTGGAGTGGAGAGGATTAGAGTGGCAGAGGGGAGATACAGCCCCTTCTTGCTTTCCGTGCTAACCATCATCACTGCACTTACGGCTGTACAAAAAGCAGCACCGTGCTTCACTGAACCTCCAGTCTTGTCTGCTTTCTCCTAAAGATAAGCACTGCTGAAATTCCCTATCTTCTCTGTTAGCCCACTTAGTGGGAAGCAGCTTTTTTCCCTTAAGTACTTAACTGTCTCTTTGGCAGCATATCACTATGAGTCCAAATTGAGTGTGAACCTGGAATGTCTTACCTTGATGCTGTAATAAGAACTGAATCAAATTTCAAGCACCTTTTTTGTAAAGCAGACTGGGAATTTGTTGATCCTAAAAGCAAAACTTGTAATGAATTACATGATGCTGTGCTATTTATAAAAAGAAGCAAAACAACAAAACCAGCAAAACGCCTTTTCTCTTAGTGCACTATGCTGCAGCTAGCTGTTGTCTCCTTGACAACTTTTTTTTTTTTTTTTTTTTTGCATAGCTGTTTCAAACAGCAGTTTAGTTGAATACACAAAGTTTAGGCTCATGACACTGGAGCAGCAGAGGAAGAAAGGAGATGATGTAGCTCATCCAGATACTGCCTCTTGGATGGAGAAAGGTGCTGCTTGAAATTATCAGGGGATTTTGAACACCTTGACTCTGAAGCAGCAGCAGTCTTGCTCTGATGTACCAAAAAAGGTTTTATACAATGGCTAATGCCTTATAGTAACAGAGGTCCACATGGTTTGGTTATTGATCTAGGGAAGAACCTGGAATCACGTGCAGCAGGTTTTACACATTTTTATATTGCATGGGAAAAGTTTCCTTCTGTAGTATCTAAACAGATTACAGACTGGCCTGGTCTGCCAGCATCCCCTGTCATTTAGGTTGTGATGTGATAATGGCTCTTTCACCAACAGCAACGGTCCCCTCCTGTATTGTCCACTGTCTTGGGAGGCAAACAGCCACAGCCTCTCCCTCTAAAATTGTCAGATATACCAAATATCAGTTTGTTTCTCTCATGACTGCACAATCTTTACCTGTAGTTCTTGGCAGGGGGGTGGAGGGATGTTTGGTGTTGGATGTTTGTTATGCCCTTGTCACCTACCCTCCAAAAAAGTAGAAATTTTGGGATTCAAATAGTCACCAGACCCAGACTCTCAAAGAGATCACTTTTCATTTATAGAATGTATTCAAAGTGTACCTGGGGAGCAAAAACTTGTGAACTTTTATAGTGTCATGAAGTGTTTGCCAGAAATAGTTTATTGACTTGATACGGTGTTTGACTGAAGTTGTAGTTCAGATGCCTGGAGACACTGTTTCTAAAGTTGCTGTGAGCTCAGTCCATTAAAAAAAGAGACTTTGAGTTGTTTGAAATACAGTTTCCATGACATAACATCATTTAGCTTGAATATCTGGGATCAAGTCAAAAGTTTTTGGCTTGAGAATGTTAAAGCTGTTTTTTTCCCCATTGTGGTATTTTAACCAGTATGCAGCTTCTTGAGGAAAAATATGTTTTCTGCTCTCCCACCCCCAAGTCCTTTGTCATCCACCTTCTTCTCCCTCTATTTGACTGCAAGTAATCTTGAAAAATTGTTTATTACTACACAAAACAGAAAATAAGAACAGATGTCCATGTGCATCCTCTTTATTTGTTTCTTTTCCAGGTATGCAGTTCAGTTGCAGACACAGAACTGTCTTGTACTGCACAGACATGTCTAGAAAAGTATCTGAATTGTTTCCATGGTTTATTATAAAAGTTTTTGTAGCCTGTTGGAATAGCATTCTTTTTCATTTCAGTAGTTAAGGGAATTGTTGCATGTGATGGGAAGTTGTATTTGAGATATCAGATCTTATTACACTTTAGATGGGATTTAAAAACTCAGCCTTTATTGTTAAAGCAGTTTAATTACTGTCATTACTTTCGTTATTGTCATCTTGCTAAGTAAATCTTAGTCATAAAGTTTCTATGCTAGTAAAGGAAAATTCTCTCATGTTTTGCTGTGTTAGAGTTTTGTGTTTGTGCCACCTCATTTTCTCTAGATGCTACATAGATACACATGGGTTTGTACAACAAAAGTGAAAACTATAGTTTTGTAATAAAGGTAAGGAAGACTTGTTTACCTTTTGTTTGTGTACACTTTATTGCTCATATGAAAAAATTTTGTTTGCTCTTTAAGTGGCAAAGCTGTAGGCATAAGGGAAAGGCTGGTCCAAAGGTCAGGGCAATAGCCTAGGACTTGGAATTAAACTGGCTTTTTCCTCCAGCTGCAGATTTTGGGGGTATTGTTGGCCAAATCACACTTGTGCTCTAATTGTACATTGGGTTTAATAGTACTATTCATGTTTCTGGGAATGATGCTCACATCCTACAGGATGTGAAGGAAAACTGTCTTGTTCTGCATCTCCTGTCCCTGCCTGACATCCTGCTTCCCTGTGCTTGGCAGGTGGTGCTGTCACTTTTACTGCATGGACTCTTGCTCAGTAGCATGGGAGAAGAGGAAGGACTGCATCAAACACAATTCCTGGTACGTCACTTTTTGCTTCTTAAATGAAACCCTAACCTGGTACTCTGTGCAGTCACAAGAACAGGATGGCAAAAAACTGGGTTTATGATGTAAGATACTAATTGAAAGCAAGTATTAGAAAAAATCCAGTGAATGCTGTGAAAGGTTTATCTTTAAGAATAGATTAATGTTTTTCCTCTGCTTCTAGGTGCCCAAGTGTGTGTGATGTATTGAGGTTTTCAAGTTTTCTCTGTGCTCTGTTTGGTTGGTGTGCCTTAGAAGGCATATAAATGCCAAATTATAGATGGATGAAACCAGGTTAACATTCAATTGAAGTTTTAATTATTCTTCACAAGAATGTAAGTTGAAATAAAAGAAACTTCAAACTCTGCACAGTGTTTAATGTTTGATGATGTAATCATGCATGATTTGTAAACAGACCCAAAAGATGTTTCTAGAGGTTGTTTCACAAGGGGGAGGAAGGGTATGTTCAGAAATTACTGTACATATAAGTGCTGGAAAAATTAAATAGGATATCCTCTGAAAGGAAGTTTGCAGGAATGTCTAAAAATCTGGAAAAGAAACTATAGAGCAACAACAATATCGAGTATTTAATAGGAGTAATGGAAATATGGTAGGTTTCAGGATAAAATTTCAGAAGAAACATCCAAAATATTTAATACATACCTCATCCATGGATAGCTTTTAAGAAGTTATGAAAAATGACTACAAGACCAGGTTTATTCTATATTGTAGTCTCTGCACATTATGATTTCTAAAGAGTTTTGTACCTTCACTGGAAAGAAATCTTTTAAGAGTTGGCAAATCCCAATGAAGGTTATTTCATGGATATATACAGCAGTGTTACAAGTGTTGTACAGAGTCAGACCAAGTGTTTATCTAGCTACTGTGCTATCCCCAGGTTTTCACAGTAGATAAGCATGTAATGTATTTTGAAAGGAGCAGTGGTGTTGCCCTTTGGTGGATTTTTAGTGTCTCTGAAAAAGCTGAGAGAGAATTCCTTGAAAATATGTGGAATGTACCGTAGCAACCAGAAAAGCAAGGCAGAGTTTAGGGCTTATCAAGGAAAATGGGAGATTATATAGAAAGACACTGCAATAGTATTTTGGTTTTATCAACTTGTAGTTGAAAAACTGTTTTGTTTGGGTCACTACCTTGAAAAAAAGCCCCCAAATAGTGGGCAAACAGGAATTCTAAGGACAGAAGATTTAAAAGGAAAATAAGGAAGAAGCATAAATGTAAAGATCAGGTATCAGCTTTCATTTGCAGCCCAATTTTTATAAGACTTAAAGAATTGATATATACTGCATTAAAAAAAAGTTACTCTGTATTCCAAGGGACCGGCTGCAATATTTGCATGGGGCACTTTTGTCAAAATCCATGCAATTCAGAAGGGCTGAGGCTGGTACTTGAGAGGTACCCCTTGTAGAATTCAGCAAGTGATTTTAGGTGTGAATACTGAAAAGCCTGCATGCACCCTGTGTATTTTTAGCTGGTGAACCTTAGCTAGGAATACAGGAATTTTCCTGTCTTACAGTCAAGTGGGAAAGGAGTAGAGAAGCCCATACAGAGGATGACTGTGACTGTCCTTACTGGACTTGACCAGTTCTTGTTGGAATTACTCACCTAAGGAAGGGAACCGGAAGGACTGCTTTGGGCACCTCTGCTGAATGTCTCAAGTTACATGGAACAAATCTAGATATTACTCTCTTTGGAGCCAAAAAAGCTGATCTTTTCACATGTTCACATGTGAAAAGTTCACATGTGCTGCCCATGTTTTTTTGGTTTTTTTTTTTTCCATGTTTCTCTGTTGGGAATATTAATGTTCTGGAGGGATCAAATCATTTAAAGATGGTGTGCCAGGCTGTATTTTTATTTCCAAAATCAGAGGTTAAGCATGCCAGTAGAAACTCAGGAGGAGCGAGGAGAAACTGCCTGTGCAGTAGGGGAAATGCAGCCAGTGAGATATTTGCTTCTGTACGAGGCAGCGGCTCCTGGCTGGCACCGAGTGTGGAGCTCAGTGGGAGCTGGGAGCCCCTGCCCTCTCTGATGCCATGCCTTGTGGGAGCCCCTGCCCTCTCTGATGCCATGCCTTGTGGAAGCCAGGAGATGGGAGCCCCAGCCTCTCTCCAATGCCATGCCTTGTGGGAGCCCCTACCCTCACCAATGCCATGCCTTGTGGGAGCCCCTACCCTCACCAATGCCATGCCTTGTGGGAGCCCCTGCCCTCTCTGATGCCATTCCTTGTGGGAGCCAGGAGCTGGGAGCCCCAGCCTTTCTCTGATGCCTTGTGTCCTGCTCACCCCTGGTTCCCGAATGTTGCCTTTGGGACCTGGTCCACATGTTCCTGACCCCTGTGGAACCACACTGGCCATTCTAGAACATGGTATGACAATTCTGATGTTTCTTTTTAATAAAAGATTAAAGTTCACTGTTCTCTTTTTTTTAGTACCATTTTTTTCCTCCTCCCTCTTGAGCTGTTTATGCTATACATGATTTTTTATTTGTTTGGGTTTTTTAACAGGACACAATGTTTGTGCGAGGATTAAAGAGAAAATGTTTTGATGGTGAAGAAGATATTGAAGGCACTCTGGCTGGTATTAAGGCTATTCCTTCCTACAATCTCCAGCGGCAGTCACTTCTAGACATGTCCTTGGTTAAACTTCAGCTGTGTCACATGCTGGTGGAACCCAACCTCTGTCGTTCGGTACTCATTGCCAACACGGTACGGCAGATCCAAGAGGAGATGACTCAAGATGGGACCTGGCAGATGATAAACACACAGAGCACAGGGCAGGCATCCCTGGATCGTCTCGTTTCAACAGATATCCTCTGTCGTTCATCTAGGGATCAAGCTGAGGGAAAGCATGGTCCAGCCTATGGTACCTTCAATAAAGACTTTGAGAGTGACCAGGCACAAGATAATTCAGAAACTATGTCAACAGCCTCTGCAGTGCAGACACCAAGAAACCTGCAGAGCAACGTGTGGGAAATGGAGAGTCCACAAGAAAATAAAGGAAACTTTCAAAAATCTTTAGATCAAATATTTGAGACACTGGAGAATAAAAGTCCTAATACTGTTGAAGATCTGTTTTCAGAAGTTGACAATTCTTATTATGATCTTGATACTATGTTAACTGGCATGATGAGCAACACAAAAATGGGACACTGTGATAGTCTTGAAACATTTTCTTCTCCAACAAATACACCTTCTAATTCTAATTGTAAATCTGATCTTAATGACCTTGATCATATTGTGGAAATCCTTGTTGAATCCTGAACCTCCTTGTGTGGAGGTAAAGATCTGTTAATGGGAAGAAAAGACTGGAGAAAGCAATTTCCACAGTTTGTTCTATCCAATCTGCACGAGTATTTTACAAATATCTATATATTATATAGATATATATATATTAAGAAGCACTTCATATTGCAAAATAGTGTTAACTCCTAAAGTTAACCTGCAACTTGTAGTGTAATAATCTGATTTATTGTCCACTGAACTGTAAGTACATATGGTAAATGTTTCTGTGTTGGGAGTCCAAGGCTATTGAAATTGGGTTCCTTTTACCAATTTGTTTTAGCCTTTGATGGAGGATATCCTCAGGGAGAGGGATTCTCTTATCTTCTTACACTTCTCCCATAAAAATGGTAATAAACAGAGAGAGAAGCTGGATAACTGGTTTGCTGTTACCCTCCAGTTTCCACTTTGTTACACCACAAAACTCCTACCATACCTGCTGCTTCTAAGTCCCTACATGGCTCTTAAAGAGCAGTATGCAATAGTTCTTGTTATCCTTGCTAGCTTCTTCTGGGTTTTGCTACAATTTTTACTTCAAAAATAGTTTTAAAGTGTTTATCGGTGTTTAGATTTTTCCAGGTATTTTCCTAAAATATATTTTTTACTACAGATGCTATGTCAGCTGCTAACTTAGTAACTTTTGATCATATCTGCAGTTGATGTATTTTTTGCAAGATTTTCAAAAAGGGATGTTTTTTTACCATGAGCTACCCGATGTAGTTCAGTAAAGTGTATGTAAATGTAAATATGCAATTTTATACTTTGCATTAAAATGTCAGAGCTGTTTTCATGATTCTGTTTTATAGAGTAGTACTTTACTAAATTGAGAATTGTACATCTATGCTTTTCATATCCCACATATTTGAGTATCATTATAGGAAGATCTTTGATCTAGCTAGACACAATTACATTTAATTCATTTCAGACCATACTTTTTTGTTAACTACAAACCTAAATGATGCAGGTTTTTATTTATGTGTATTTATATGTAAATGTCATCAAGTGAATTGTTTATCATTGAAGTCTACCATCAAATATTTGTTTATATGGGATAACTATCTTGCACTAATTACTACAAAAAGTGTTATTAGCGGCCTTTAAGTCTCACTGGTTGGTATGTCATGATGTCTTGTCATAATTAATATGCTCCACTCTTACCAAGGGTTTCCTCTTGGCTTTTTTTATAACAAAAAATGTAATACAACATGGGATGGTGGTCTTTTCTTCCAGATGGTGGTTTAGAGTGTATATAACTAATCTTCTTCCTATGAGACTTTTTTTGGGGGAAAGGGATAATTTGACTATAACCTATGATTTTATTATAAATAACAAATGTTTCCCATCAGAAGCTGCTACTGGGGAAAAGCCCCAAGCTAGCAGGGTGTAGGGAAGGGGGAAAATATGGATTGGTTTCTAGAATGTGTGGGCCATGGCTGTGCCAGGGGAAGACATCTGTCAATAATGTGGCTGTTTTCTGTAGATGTGAGCCAAGCCAGCTGCTGAAGAAGAAAAGAGAACCTTGCTGTGTGGACAGGCTCTGCCTTCCCATGAGTGACCTCACCTACGATGCAGGTTCTCAGACCTAGAAGGGGATTGGAGGTGGAGGTGCCAAAGGGGTGTTAAGAATATTTGAGTATCACTTCAAGAATAAGGAGACCACTGAGCTTACCTGCTCTAGAATCATCTGCTTTGAGGAAAGATGTCATTTAGGTACATTTTGCAAACTCAGCAGTTGAATGTGTATTGGCTCCATCTTCTGAAACCATGCACTTTGTGTGAGTCTTCAGTCAACTAGAAGATGTTTTCTTGTCTTAAATTTGGCATAAGATAACTTGTAATTGCTGTAGTTAAACTTTGATTAATAACTTCATGTTAAAGGAAGAAATAGCATATAGGCACTTGCAAGTTCAGTCTGTAGGATACAGCTGGACCACAGAGAAGCCCATGCCTTAACTGAGAGATCACTTATAGGTATTGCAGCAATAAATGCTGATTCAGGAGGATCCAAATATAGATAAAAACTGTCCTATCTCACAGTGAAATAAAGCTGGCTTATGTGGTAGTGTTTGCTGTAGTATCAGAAGTTCTTTCAAAAATTATAAATCTGCATGTAATTTTTCTTGATGCTTTTCTGCGTGTGAACCACGGAACTGGAAAGCACTGCCTTAGGGTAAAACAGAGAACCAGTTTCAGTTTTATAAAGGCAACATCAGCATTGATTGGAATAACAAAATATCTTCTGTTCCTCTGGGAAACTTTTCTAAAACTGCTCTGAACTGTGTTGAAAACCCACAGGTTTGAGCAACTGTGTGTTCCCCTCTGCCCCCATACCCTCCATTTTCATTAAATGAGCAATTTCATGTTAAGATATCTTAAAAATGCTCTTTCCCACCTCCTTAGTGTGCATCAGTCTACATGTTACAGATAGGAATCAGAATAACTTGTTCATAACTGTTAAACTGTGTATGTCAAGTGCACATGTGTGTATTTATAACTTTATACTTCATCTAGCTGGGTGCATTCCTTTACTGAGGAAGCTGTGCCTACTTAAAACAATTTATAGAGTCTACTTGGCTTAACAGGAAAGCTGTTAGGTAAGTAGGCATTTGTGGAGTTAAGCATTTAAACAGAAATATATATCCTGTTTTATTACATTCTTAAAACTTATGCCAAATCTTATGTGCTCTTACAAGCCTGATATCTTGGCTCAGCAGGTATAAGAATTGGTATTGCTGAAACTTGCACAGTCACCATGCAGAACTTTTGGGTGCCTACAACTGGTCTGACTTTGCAGAGACCAATCTGTAAAATGAGCTTGTCTCCCTATTGCTTTAATAATGTGTCTACTAATTCAGCTTCTCATGCTTCACTTCTCCTGGTTAAAAAAAATATAGAAAAGCTTCATTTTTTAACTGCTATTCTCATTTCTTTAGTGAGCTGTTATTACAAATGGTGAGAGATGATACTTGCTGCTGGGGATTTTCTTAATTTCTACATGTAAATGGGAAATTTTAAAAAAATGTAGCTTCTTAAATTAGGAAAGGCTTCTGACAGATTTTGCTGCCACTCCCAGCAGCCTTTTTCCTCTTGTGCTCCTAGGGAAGAGCTGTGGAGCTTGCACGGCATCAGTGCCGTGTGTCAGACAAGGCTGTTGGTGTGCTGATGGCACTGGGCTGTATGCTTGCAGCACGGCAAGCACTGTCAGGCACACACTCATACCCAATCTGCTTCCTTTGCAGGTAGCACTGAGTGTCTGTGCCCTTCCTCTGTGCCTGTGGGCTTATTTCTCCTTTTCCCTTGCCAGAAAATCAGAGATCAGGCACAAGAAATGCAAGGATCCAGGCTGCTGTAACAATGGCTTGTCTGCTTATTGCTTCTCTGTTTGTGTGGTGTTTGTTAGTTTCTTTTAACCCCCTCTCTCTGCCACAGCTCTAGAGGTTTGCCTAGCAAAAAACATCACCTGTCTCTACAACCAGAGCCATGTTTGCCTAAAGGACAAATTTGGTCCGTGAAGAGAGAATCAGGTGTTTGAATAAAAAAAGCACCTTTCCTGAGCAGACTGCCTTGGAGGCACAGTAGTGAAGGGTTTCAGCCTGGAGCAGGTTAGGGATTCACACACGAGCTGAGCCTTCAGACTCACCAGGAATTACCTGTTCTCAAAGCTGTCCTTAGACTTTTTTGAAGTCTTGGATGTGTCTGGGCTACTTTAGTAAGCATTTTAAAAGGCATTATTGTAAATTGACTGAGAGTATAGTTTAATATTGTAATTACCAGACCATTATGGATTTCTTTGTGTCTCAGAATATTGATTTGTGTGACTGCTTTACAGTCTTGCAGCTTATTCCATGTTCCCTTATAGGTAAATGAACTGTCAAAAGCTAGAATGAAAAAAACCCAAGACATTTGCTTTCTGACATCCATGATAAGACAAAAATGCTTTCAAAAATTACTTTTGTTCAAAGTGAAAATATGCTTGTGTCTCAAGCCTAGGATGTAGTCCCATATGCAAAAAAACCCCATGGCTGACGATGACAAATTTTGTTTGCTCATCAGTTCTTAAATGAGTATTATTTCACACTCTGACTAATACCAAGACTACAAAGCCACCAAGTTTCAAAGAAATGAAATGAACATCTTGGGAACATGTGTATTTTTGTCAATCTGGCTTATTAAATACAAGATTTTGCGAGGATTGTCTGAACTTCTTTTAGTGTCTCTTGCAAAGTTGACAGCTAAGTTTTCCTACTTTTTTCCCAAGGAGTTTTCATGGAGAGGTGAAATCCCATCAAATAATTTGTCAGGAGACAGACTTATTTTAGATATTTGTAAAAAAAATTTTTGTTTTGAAAAAAAAATAGTGAAAAATACAAAAATTTCATTATTTGACATGATTTTCTTCAGTTTGTATGGCAGCTTTTTCTTCAAAAAAAACCAATAATTATTCATTTGCTTAGCCAACATTCCCCCAAAATGAGTGGTTTATGACCTGAAGAATTATTGTGGTAAATGTCCATGCATGACAAACATGTCAACAGGAAAACCTAATGCCAGCGGCTGCTTTGCATTGTTAGGGAAACATTTGAGTAATTTCAAGTGTCATCTTTTTAGGGAAGAGTAATTGAAGGCACATGTGATTACAAGACTGCCTGCAAAACCAGAATTAAACAAAAATTGTATCCCCATGTATGCTGTATTTGGAAGTCCCCATGGAGCTTGCCATGGAGAGGGAAGTGCAAGGATGTACTGCAATAGTAAAATGCAGCAAAGGAAACAGTTTATACTATTTTTCATGTTTCATTTACAGACAAAATTTGGAGAGGAAATCAAGAAAAAGTAACTTCAGCCTGGAGTTGTGCAAGCTTACAAAACAGGACTTCCAAAGTGAAGAGTGGGTATGTTGATAAAAAACTCAAAACCCAAAAGAGTTTAATATGTAGAAGAAAAAAAACCCATTCACTTTTCTGTGTTTGAAATCATTACTGAGAGAAAGGCTAGATATGGAAAGCACTGGGTGTTTGGATTATTTTGTGTGCAGTGAACTGACTGACGTTTAAGACAAAATTTTGAATGGTTAATTGTTTAAATTGAAGCCTGGTACTGTCATTTGCTTTTTTGCCTCTGCTTTGTTCAAAAGGTATAGGGGGAAAGTGCTTTTTCTTGTAAATTGTGATTCTTTTGACAAAAGAGATCAATGGCTAATTTCCTACTCTGAGAAATATTCTGTAAGGTGTTGTTAGGTTTTGTATTAACCGTCTTGTGTCATAGCTTTTTCTAATAAACTTAAGTAGATGTAGGAATAGTTTGTTCACAGAGGCTTTACACCAAGAAGAGCTGATAAAACTAGCAAGGGTTTGGTGCAGTGTGCTCTGCCTTTCTCACTTCCCTATGGAAGGGTGGCATAACAGGATCATTCTGCCATTCAGCTCTAGAACAGCTCATTCATTTCAACCAAATCCATCAGATCTCACAGTCACTACATTTTTAGAATGTTTCCAAGTGTGGAGATACAAGGAGAAAATAGCATTCTGTACTGATAGCCAGTAATCCAGATAAGGGAGAGACATAAGTTTCCAGGCATGAGACCAGCTTCAATTAGAGCTCATACCTTAGACACAGAGTAATTAATCACAGGCATAAATCCATAGGAAAGCAGACTTTGTTAGTTCTTGTGTTCATGGAACTGTGTTTTTAAATAGATGCCGAGTGTGAAGGTAAGAAGAAGTAGCAAACCCCCAGCATTCCTTTCAGATGAGTTATATAGAGACCCTGATTGGTTTGGGGGTTGTATTTTTTTCCTGGTTTATGTGAAATTTGCTGCAAAATCAAATATGCTGCTTGTGAGAATGGCATCCTGGTCTGCTGCAGTGAGTACAGTCAGACTGAAAGGCCATGTTTAAAGCTTTAAAAAATCATATACAACCCTTGGTTTGCCTCAAGCTCAGTTCAATTCAAAATGGGAGAGCATTAGACTCCTAGAACATGACCTCATTTGAGAATGTAAGCACTTTTTAAAGGAAGATTTTTGTCAAGAAAGACCTTATATGTGAGCACAGCTCTCTGAATTCTTCACTGTGTGAGACAAGCATGGCTCCTCTAGCACGAGACATTAAATATTGCCAAGCTGATCGAGGTTCCAGTTCTTTTATGTGAATCCCACTGCTAACACAAGCAAAAAAGTGACCAAACCCTTTGCAAATAATCACCATATTTTGTGTCATTTATATTAACTTCTTCAGGTGTTAAGCCATGAATCCAAAGTTCCGATGCATGCATTTAAACAACTCCAGGTTCTTTTTTGCTGTAGCTCTTGTCAGATCATGCTTGAAACAACTGACCTTTCTAGAAACACCCACTAGAAGGCACATTCAGCCTTTTCTATTGCACAGAACAAAAACTGCTTGCAGAACAGCTGACCACCTCAGGTTAATCACTCAAGCAAGAGTGAGGAGAGCAGGGTGACCAGCGTTGGTGTCTTTCTGGAAGGTCTGCTGGGCTGGAGGAGAATGGCTGTACCAGAGGCTCAAGCTTTGAGCTGGAGAGGGAGAATTGTCCAGGACTGTCCTGGTGCTGCAGGGATGCCCAGAGGTCATAGACTTTTGGCCAACAGGGATCAAGTCTGCAAAGCCTAATCTTGACTCAAGCTATGGGGACACTTTGGTGGTACTGCTAGTTAAACTACCCCTTTATATTCTGTATTAGAATAATGATTCCAGAACCATCCCTTCTGCACCAGCTACCTTTGTATGCCTGTCCTGTGTCAATTCCTTGGAGATAATCCCCAGCAGATGGCAGGGGTCGGTCCTGGTGCAACACTCCTGGCCGTCCCTGGTTGACTTCAGCAGACAAAAGAATCCTGAACATCTCAGAGTTACTCCTCCACTTAAGCCACAGTGTGTGGTGGGAAGGAAGGGATCTTGGGGAGGTGTTTGGTCCACTCCTCCCCCTCAGTGCTGACACTGGTCCTGCACTTACACTTGGTGCAGCAGATGGACCATGGGGGTCGGGGTGTCACTCCTCAGCTCCGGCAGCATGTCAAAAAGGATTCATTAGTGCTTCTCATGGCAGTGCTCGCTGCCCTTCTGTGCTCCATGACCTCCAGCAGTGAGGTCAGAGCACAGCTGTGGCTGGGGAACTGGGGACACCATGCTGCAGGAGAGAGGTGGCCTGGAGAGACGATGTCCCTGTCCTCAGCGAGGGACACCTCACCCGCGGGGGTCACCTTGGCTTTCTGTCCCTCTGCCCTTCGCCCCCATTGCACACTCCTACCCCAAGTGCCCATGAGGAGACACAAGAGTTAAAATCTGTTGGACCTGAGGGTTTAAAAGAAAAAATCTCCTTTGCTGAATTATCACAAAAACCAGCTGATCTTTCCTCGAAGTTGTGGTGTATCTCCACCAGAAAACTGAAAATGTTTCTGTAGTATTTATGAGACCAACATGGAAGCTTGTGCGTGAGCTTGGTCTGTACTTGCTGTCTATGTAGGAACCCGTCTGTGCAAATGTCCTTGAGTTTTGTTTGGTTTTAATGTCCTAGAGATTGGCTCTTCCGGAGATGGGTTTAGATCAAGCAGCTTTTAGGGGATACATCAGGTAACCAACCCATGGCAGGGTTCGACAAAGGATCAAAATCGATCTTTACAAATACTTCCATGTCAGATTTTGAAATCTGGTTTGTACAAACACTCGTGCCAATGTAACTTGATTACGCAAATGCCCGTGAAAAGCAAATATGAGGTTCGAGCACGGCTAAAACCACCACGTCTTTGAAGAAAAAAAAAAAATCAAGTGAATATTCATGGGAGAATTGTGCAATGTTTGACGTAGCTCTAGGGCTGGTCGGAGACGTGTGCGCCTGGTGTCCCAACAGGCCTGGCACCGGGGCGTTGTAGGAACGCCGCTCTGTAGAGGCCCTAGGCGTGCCTTTTACTGAAATTTGGTACTTTTGGTCACAGACGGACTGCGAGTTTATACAAAAAAAAAGGGGGGGGCAGGAGCAGGGGTGGTTGTAGGGTTGGGTGCGAGCTGGCCGGTGGCTCCGCGGTGGTTTCACGGCAGCAGCGGCGGGCGGAGCAGCGCCGTGCGGAGCGGAGCCGAGCCCGGCGCGGCCGCTCCGCCATCCCCGGCAGCACGGGCGGGGCCGCCCCCGGAGCGCCGCGCCGGGAACGCGGGACTCGGCGGCGCCCGCGCCCCCATTGGCTGAGCCCGCCTAGCGGCCCCGCCCCCCGGCTCTCCCGGCTCGCTCATTGGGCGGTGCGGCGGGACCAGCCGTAGCCCCGCCCTCCCGGCTCGTCGGCCAGTCAGAAAATGGTTGCCGGGCAGGTTGAAAGGGCCGCCGGCCAATGGGAGGGCGGGCAGCTGGCGCGCGCGGCGCACGCAGCGCCCCCCCGCGGGAGCCGCGGGCGGAGGGAAGGGCGGAGCGGAGGCTGCCGGGGCCCGGCGGGGGTGGCGCTGCCTCCGCCTCCTCCCGGCCCGAGTCCCAGCCCCGCCGAAGGGAGGGAGCGCGGCCGGCCGCGAACGAACGGGGCTTCCTCTGCTCCCAGGTGGGGCGCCGGGCGGGAGGCGGCGGGAGGGCGCGGGGCTGGCAGCCGCGGGCAGGGGGAGGGTGGCGGCGGTCGCGGGGTGACGGCGGGGCACGGCGGGAGGCCGAGGCGGGGGCGGCGGGAGCCCCGACGGGGCGGGGGGGCCCTGCCGTTGAGGGGCGGAGGGGCAGCCGGCGGTGCGGTGGGAGAGGAGGGGACAGCGGGGACAGGTGGAGCGGACGGCGGGCCCCGGGGCGGTGCGGGGTGGACAGACGGCGGCCCCGGCGAGCCGGGCTGGGGCCAGGGACAGAGCGGCGCCGGGGTGCGGGTGCGGCGGCCCCGGGGAGCCGGGCTGGGCGCGGGGGGAGCGGCCGGAGCGCGGCCGGCGGTGGAAGTTGTTCGCGCAGTTATAATTAGCCCGGCTGGGGTCTGAGCGAGCCGGGCGGAGGGAGGAAGGGGGAGGAGTGTAACTTTTCGCAGCTCGGGAAGCCCAAGGTTGTCTCTGGTTACCGCTGCCCACGGCCGCGGCGGGGGCGGGACGGCCGCAGGAAGCACCGACGCGCCTTCCACAAAGGCCAAATGGTGGCAGGAGCCGCGGGAGCGGCTGCGGGAGGGCGACACGAAAGGGCTCTCCCTGAATCCCGGCCGCTCCATCCTGGCTCTCCTCATCGCTGCCGCTCGGTACTTGAGACTTATGTATAAGCTGCAGTTGCGTTTTTAAAAGCAGGTTTTGCTGGGCTTAATAAACGTGTGTTATTCTGGGCTACGAGCAGGTGGATGGGACTGGAGGAGCATAAAGATCGGTCTCTATGCATATTGCAGATTAAGCTCGCAAATAGGTGCAGTTAATAATTTCTGCCCTAGTTAGGCCTGGAATTTTTCGAACTGTGTTGGAATGCTCGTTTCTAAAAGCATAGGTGGGAGCCTTATGCAGTAGTTTTCCACTTTATTTTTGATGTGGCTAAAATTCCATAGCTCGGGCAGTTAACTGCAATGTGGGAAATGCCATTAACATTTAAATGATGCTGTAATTTCAAAATTCTAAAGTGACCCCTAAACACGTACTAGGAAAGGAAGACAGAAAGTAATCCACTAGAGATATAATTCATAGTGATTTGCAGCTACTGTGCCTTCTATAGTTGCTTTTTTTTTCCTAACATTGTAAAAATTACACCTAATAACCTTACTTTTGTACTTCTTCCTGACACTTAACCCAGTATGCTCAGAAATCATACAGGGGAAAAGTCAAAACCTCCACAGTTACTTCTGCAGGAATCCTTTGAGGTGTCTAATAAAGAAATTAAATTTGAAAACTTCTTGACTTCATCTCCTTCTAGCAAAATATTGGACTTCTAAACCACAAGTAACAGTACTATTTTTTTTCATCCAGTGCTTCTAATTCTGTTGGGTTTGGGGTTTTTCAACTAAGGTGCTGAAATCTAAAATTTTTCAACGTTTTACTATGCTTGTTAGCTTTGTGAAGTTGTTTTAGCATTAAAGAATCCTAAAACTCTAAAACGTGTGTTTTTATATTCAGTGTATAGAAAATGCAGTGACTGCACACCTCTCCCTGTGACCTAACAAGTACTCTTTAATGAGCCTCAATAGTGACCACCTGAAGTCCTGCTGTTTCAGAGCAAATAGGTTATGAATCTTCATTTGTCTCTTTATTTGGGGCTTTTTTTATTTTCTAATTATTTACAGATAGCATGGATATCATTATACTGGGAAATAAATCAGCTTCTAGGAGGAGGAGGGAGATGTTAATGTGTTTGTTGCTGTGGGTTAGATTTGGCTTGCTGAGGTCACGGGCATTTTACTGCTGTTTTACTGCATTTTTACAGTTCCGAGGTTCTGTAAGCGGAGGAGCCCTTTGCTAGCATCAGGCTATGAGTTGCTATGTAAGATGAACTGTAGGCGTTTACTTGCCCGTCTGTCTGAATGTAAGACTGCCTTTCACTACGTATTATTTTAAGATTTGTGCAATAATGTGTGAACCCTTGGTTTTTGCTCGTGAGGGGCTGTGTTTGTGCAGCCAGTGCTGATCCTTGCTCCTGCGGTGCATTTGTGGGTTTGCCGTAGCTGGGTCAGGTGTCTGCGTGTGTGATGTGCACAAACTGGCACGTCACATCCAGTCCTGCCTGCGGGCTCTTAGCCCCTGCAAGGGCTTTCATCCTTGCAATTCATAACTGTTGGGTTCTCCAGGTGGAGGTGAGACCCCAAGAGCATGGATCGTGCGATTCCCTCCACATTTCCCAGCCTAGCCCATAGTTCACTGTCACTTGAGCCTTTTCACGTTTCCCAGTTACCAATGCCTTGAGCTAATCCATGATTTAATCCATGTGGTCTCTGGCCATACTGCAGATGTTGCTGTATCAGGGGTTTGATGGAACTGGTGCCACACTGAACATTAGACACAATCATAGGACACCTTCTCAACTGCCTTCTCATACTGGTTTTATGTATGCTGAAAAAGAGGAAAGTTGGAGAATTAAATAAAAATCTAACTGGTTTTGCAGCCTGTAAGCATTAGGGGATAATTGTGAAATGTATTCTCTCTCCTGATTGTGTAATTTTTGAGATAATTGCAATTGTAAATTGGTGTTCAATAACCTTAGGAAGTAGCAGTGCCAAGTCCTTATCCTAAAGCCTAATGCTCAGAGGATCAGCATTCTGCAATACTCATTTACAAAAGATAATTTCCACATTTTATGTGTCCACAGGTAAAGCAGTTAGGTCCTCTTATTTTGGTGTATTTGTGAATTTTAGGGGGTTTAACCCACATTTATCTGCTTTTCTAGAATTTACCACAAATAATTTAAAAAGTTGTATTGAATTGTGTGCTTAATGCTTCTGGTTAAAAAAAAAAATAAAAACCACCACATAGTAATTAAATACTCTGATTTTGTTTTGTTTTTCCTCTTAAGTCGCATCATCCTACCTCAGTGGATGGCTTGGCCTCTGGGATAGCTCAAGACTCTTGGATGACCACGCTTTATGCAAAATCCAGAATCTTCCTGCCTGGACTCCTTTCTGTTTTCTAAGGGTAACGACTTCTATGTTTTTATGAAATTGTATCTCATGTGCATAGGATGTGTTCTGATAATGGCCTGCAGATGTTATTTGTGGATTAGAATGGTAAACTGAAATATGTCTTTTTAAAATGGGATATATAATATAAAGTGAGGTAAAAACTTTGGTTTGAGTGTTCTGAATTTCCGTTACTATTTTTTTCCTTGATAAGGGGGAATTATCACAATTCAGAAAAACATATTACTTTAAGATCACATTTGTATTGGAAATTGGTTAACTAAGACTTCAATCTTTCAGTAAGATCCACTGTTCAGCTGCTAAAATTGAGTGTTGCAGTTCTGTCTTGTGAGAAGGTGGCACTTTGGATACTGAAGTAAAGTTGTGTACTACAGGAGAAAATTCAATGAAAATTCATGATTTCTGATTTGGTCACAGAAAGAATAGATGCACAGTCCTCTATCAGGAAAAAAGCTCTTTTGTTGTTTGCTTTCACTGTTAATGGTCCAATTTTTTCTGTTAAAAGTATGGGCATGCCAATTTTTAATATTGAATAAGCTGTAACTTCCTTTATTAGTAGATCTTTTAGATCCCTGTAACCCTAAAACATGTGTCAGTGTTAGGTAGGGGAATGCATCTAGTGTCTCTGTTGGAAGCAAATGTGGGATTGAGCACTGTTAGTTGACTAGAACAAGCTGTGAAGAGGTCTGCCATTGCATTTGCAGCTCTAATGATCATTTGCCTCTCCAGTGAGATGCTTTGGTGGAACCGTGGTGGTTTGGTTCTTCTTGTTTCCTTTATGAGTCTTAGGTTCTCAGTTAATTATAGTTTAGCTTTACTATGGGTGTTTCTAGGTTTAGTAACTCTTGATTATGTATTAGCTTCTGCCAACTACTATTGATTCTTTGTTTAAATTACTCCAGGCCCTTCTTCCACTAAAAAAAAATAAATCCACCCAGAATCTGTGAAAAAACCTTACTAAACACACTCCCATTGAAGATATAGACATGAGATTTATTAATAAATGTGGAACAAGATACACAAGTGACAGGCAAGAGTGTTAGTGGTTTAGTTTGGGGTTTTTCATGGGTGGAAGTTTCTCTCTACTGAGCACTGGAACCCACTTGCTTTAGCTGTGGAAGGTACAGATCCTAACAGAGTTCCTTCTCCAGAGTGAAATGGCATGCTCTGAAACTCAGCTGCCATAGTTTGTAAAGCAAAGCCCTTATCAGTGCTTTGTGAAATGAAATGGGAGTAAGGAACTTAGAAAGATGTCCTTAAGTGCAGGAATTTTCCAGATCCCAGTAGACATAACATAAACAGGTTGTTTTGGGGGGTTTCAGAATAACTCTTAAATCAAAGTAAAACTTCTTTCCAAGTGCTTCCTAAACATCATTTCAGCTCCTAAAATATTTGTGTATGATACAGGTTTATTTTCTACTTCCACACATAGTCAATGACAGTGGGAACATTATTAATTCCAGAATAGTTCTGTACTAAACCCAGTCTTCCTCTCTTTCCTTTCCTGTACCTAATGAATGCTATTCAGGCTAGTCTGACTTTCAGAATGTGGGGAAGTCCTTAGGTGTGGGGTTTTTTCTGTTTTGTTTGCAGAGTTGTTGTGTGTGTGTTTGTTTTTGGGTTTGTTTGTTGTTTTTGTTGGGGTTTCTTGAGTCTGAACAGTAGCATATCTTGGTTCTGTGTTCCACTTGCTTTGTACCAGACTGTGGGTGTGTTACAGGTCAGGATTTGTTGACCAAAAAGTTGACATTAAGTCTTCTTTCTTTGAGCAGCCATTTTCTGGTAATTTCTGACTCCTGTGAAGTTGTTGCATAGGAGTTTAGGTATGGGAGTGAGCTGGCAGGACTGCACTCCTCCCTGTGTGCACACTTTTAGTCACTTGTGCCTTCTCCAGCAGTTACTCATCTTGGCTAAACTGGGCCAGGGCTGAGGGGGGTGGGGAGGCAATGGACTTAAACACACTTCTGTGTGTTTGGAAGTATCTTCAGGTCTAAACTTTTTTCATTTAATGTTTCCTAAGGTATTTAGTCCTTCCCTCACTTGCTCAGGGTAACAGGCAAGATGTAGTGTGGGGATCTCCAGCACTTGCTGGGGACCCTAGATCAGAGATGTTCTGTGTGCTCTGACAGCTTACACTGTTATGTAAGGCATGTCCAAGTGATCAGCACTAAGCCTGGATGGGAGGAAGGGATTTGTGCTGTGTCTGTTAACTGCACCTTCAGCCTTTCCATTTCCTTGTGCACTTTCTTCCATGTGAAATATCAATAGCCAGTCCAGCACTTAATTAAAACTGCTTGTGAAGTTGTGTTGCCTAAAAATGTGTGTCAGGTAGGGGAAGGATTATCTTTAAAAACAGTGTACAGCATACATCAAATAATTCTGGGGAGCAGCCGTAGCTGCTGGGGTGTTTGTTTTCCTTTGCACTTCTGCAGATGGATGTGTGCTTGTGAGATGTGTCCATGAAGAGAGGGGAGGGCAGAACACCAGGTTATCAGCCAGCCTTGGTCAGTCACTAACACAAATCTACAGCCCAGAGAGTCTGTCTGTCTTTACTCTTACATGGTTTCTATAGTTACGAGACAAAGGAGACTTTGAAAGGGAATTGCCCAAATTACAATAGCAAGGATTTGATTTTAATACCTAAGTTGCATTACTGCAAACTGGACAGGCAGCTTTCACTCATGAGGTGCTTACACACCTGTAAAGCTGGTATTTTTGTCCTGTAAGAAAAAGCAGTATTTCCCTTTGAGGCTGTCTTGGGCTGAAAAATACACCACTGTGGCTGTACAGAAAGGATCAAGCAAGTTTGAAGTTAATAATACTCTAAAAAGAAAAACCAAAAGGTGCCACTATGAATTCAGTTATCTTTACCTGGATAGGAAATGCCAGGTACTTTATTGATGATCTTGCTATGTACACGTATTTAGTGGTAAATAAATAACTGTTGTGTAGTTTAATACAGTGCATGAGAAGTTTGTGTTCATACAATACTAACTGTGGCAGTCATGTTTCATGCACTCATTATTTTTAAGCTCTTCCCTACTGAAAATTAAAGCTCTGCGAGGTCCTGACTTCTAAACATTGTTTAACTTTTGTCTTTAGTTCTCGCTCGTATTCCAAAAAAGTTTTTAAGTGGTAGTTTGCCCAGATAGAAGTAATTGAGGGTTTTCACATGTTGCATTATTCCTTGAGAGTGTTCCCAGCTGTACTTCCCAGCCATGTGTCAGTGGCAGCTGCACTGTCAGGCCGTGTGACAGATGGAGCTGAAATGGTGGCATGGGCCCTGTATTGTCCACAACACGTTGCAATGTGAATTTTTCTCGGTAGCCTGGAATGTTTCTTCTGAGTAGCTGCGCCCTGACCAGGCCTGTTTGTTTGGTATTGTGTGGATTTGCCAACCAGGGACGTGCTTCTTCCCTCCCAAGTTTTTTCAAACCCTGGTATGGTGTAGGGTTACAGTGCTTGGATGCTTCTTCCCATCTTAGCAGGGAGGAGTTGCAATGAAATGTCCTCCATGGAGGACTGGAAGGAACTGAGGAACATGCTGTCAGGGCAGAATTTCTGTGTAGACTCCATTGTAGTTCAGTGATGTGAATAGAGAGTTTGGTACTCCCAAATACTGAGTTCACTTTGCTTCCTTTTCTCTATATCTGAAAAATTATTTTCATTAAAAAAGCATTCTGCCATAAGCAGCCTGTGGCTCAGTTTGCATTGCTGTAATGGGAGAGGATGAGAAGATGCCAGGAAAAAAGTTGAGATGTGTTGCTCCTCATTGTTTCTGTGTTTTTCATGACAAAAGATTTTAAAATAGATCATCTGAACAGAAAAAAATTTTTTGTTGTGGAACTTTTTCAAGTTCAAGAAAAGGGTGACTTAAGTTTGCTGCTTTTATAATTGAACAGCTATGTGAAGACCTTACATTTGAAGTTGGCATAAACTTTTCATTTTTATTTCGTTTTTTTACTTACAAATCACAGAGTTATCAGATTGGCACATCCCAAAATCCTGTTAGTTGACCCAATTTTTTGAGATGCAAGTTGGTTCCTGGAATCAGGCTGGAGTGAGGAGAGTGCAGTTTTTGGAGCCTGTGCTTTAGCGTGCCCAGATTGTGCTGCTCTGAGCTGATGGAAGGGCTGACACTGCTCCTCCTCTGAGCAGGCAGCTGGGGTTTGTGTGTGCACGGCTGCTCCTTTGCCTTACTACCAAAAATTGAAGTGGGCTAAGCATTGCATAATTAAATAATGCCATCAGCATCTTCTGCTGCAAAGTAATGCTGTGAAAGAGAGCATCTGACTGTGAATTTTGGGTTTGGGATGAGGTGTCAATGGCAGTGCTACAGCAGAACAAGGTACTTAGGAAATACACAGTAGTGTGTTAAAGATCTGATCCCATCAGAAATTCTTGTGTTAGAAAGTAAAGCAAAGGGCCTGATAAAATGTAGATTAGCTCCTAACAAAGGGGCTTTGTGTCTTTTGTAGGTCAGCAGCTGAGTCTGTTTGACAAGAACTGAAATTTAATGTCTCCTGTAGCAACCATGACACTAGTCATTTTTAAATCCACTGTACTGTACCAATGGTACTCTGGTTTTTATTAGCCTTTTACAAATTTTTGTGTAACCTCTGAAGTCATCTAGCTCCTTGTGGGAGAGTAGGGGATCCTTCCTGTTAGGAAATAAATCAATGTTAGACAGAATTTCTAAAATGTAAGGTAGTACTATGTTTGTTTATTTTAAAAACACATCTTGGGAGTGGAGAGTATGTTAAGTAGAAACATTTTGAAGTTGGAGCAAATAGTGTTTCTTGCACTTCATTTTCATAGTCAAGTGCTGTCATGCTCAAGCATTGTTACATGTTGGTAAAATGCTCTGGGACAAATTTTATGAAGGAAATTTGAGGAATGAAAAGAGGGGTGTCTGCCTATATGAGCATGAAGTATTTAGTCTAACAAGACTACTGTTTGAATTGAAAAGTAAAACATGTCACATTAAGTTGTTTCTGTGAAATTATACATCCTTGCCTGTCATAGTCTGCTTGCTCTTGAAGCTTGCTTACAGAATTTAAGTACTAGCACATTTTTGAGATGTTAGGAATTAACATAATTTTTATAATTCAAAGAGATAAGAATAGTACGTCCTGTGTGTCTAACAAAGTATAAATGTGTATTTTTAAATATATTAAAAGCAGTAAATTATCAAAACCAAGCATTCTGAACGTGTGATATGTCAGAATTGATGTTTCCTGTGTGGTCATATCTTCATTCCCTTATGGGTGTAAATTTTGGTCTGTTTAATTAATTGAGAGAAAAGCAAACAAACCCCACTAGTGTGCAGTGTATGGGAGTGATGGTGCTCAGTGAGGAAAGAGCTGTTCTGATGCATAATTTTTGTTCTTACAGTGATGCTGTGAGGTAATGCTTGAGGTAGTACACAACATTTAAATGCTACTTGAAATGGAGAGCTCACAATTTTATTGTGAGTTTGATTTGCATAAATTCTTGTTTCCACTACAACAGTTGGTATATTCAGCTGCAGTTTACTTGACCCAAATAAATGTGATTTTCCATAGATTGTGTCAAAAATTAGCAGTTCCTACATTATTGTGAATAGTTTGAGGATCCTTGACACACACACTGCCTCCCCAGAATGCTTTTATATTTTGTGCCTGAACTTTGTATCCATATTTGTTCTGATTTTGTTTTAATGGAGCGCTCAGTACTGGCTGGGTGTGTTTGCTCTTAATGGGGTGCTGGAGTGGGAGAGTGATACATGATCAGTGTGGGATGATGACCCAGGTGAGCAGGTACACCACTTCAGACACCTTCTGGTTTTTAAAGAGATTCAGCTCGTGCTGTGGCACTTAAGCAGAAAACTTTGGAGAAAAACAGAGTTCCGTAGTTTAAAAGTTGCAGCAGTGGTAAGATTAAAAGTAATTAAAGGTTGCTGCTGTTTCAAGAGTGACTGTGTTAATGAACTGAAGATAGACCAGACTACTCCCTGCTAAGTAAAAAGGCAGTCCTAGGACAAGTTGAATTTTATCCAGATATGTCCTTAAAAGAACAAGAAGTGTCTGCTATTGAGAAGTCTGACACCTAAAATCCTGTAGCAGCTGTTTTCTCTCATGTGTCTTGCTGAAGAGGATGCAGTGCTTTCTTGCTTTCTGTTCCCCCAGAGGAGCAGAGTTCTCCAAAGCCTTGTCTGGGCAGATGGACATAGCCATGGAGCCCTGCAAATCTGGAGAAATCCTGAAAGTAAAAGCGGCTTTCTCCTGCTGCCTTCTCCTTGTCCCCAAAAGTCTAGCAACAGGCGAGCAGCTGGCAGCTGCAGCCATCAGCTGAGCTATTGCTGGCAGCATCCAGTGCTCACATGAAAAGGAAGTTGGGAGGCCTCAGCAGCATGCAGGGTCTGGATCATTGTGCACGAAGGATCTGCCCTTAATCTGCCACTGCTGTCTAATTTGTGATTGCTTAATTTTTTTTAATAGTTTGGGAACAAGGTGTCTGTGTTCATGGACACTTTAGGATGTGTGTAACTAAGATTTTACCAGTGTTTTCTGTGCAGAGTACACTCCTTTTCTGTGTTTATATGAGTGATTGCATAGGGCTTGTTGTCCCTAATAAAACTCTTTAGACTTGGGATTGCAAAAAAACCAAGCAGGTATTTGTTTAGCTCACTTATATTTTAGAACTGTGTGTACAGGTTTTTGTACCACATTGTTCTACACCTACTGTATTTCAGTGCAAGAGCACACAAAGCAGAATGAAAGCAACTAAATTCTATTTTTTTCCCTTCCCAAAATTGGTCACTTATAAAATGCTGTTTGATAGCTTCCTGCCTGATGTTCTTAGTGTGAAGTCAGTGGCAGGTTGTGAACCCATTGTCTCTCTGTGAGCTCAGTGGTCCAGCCAGATTTCCTCCCACATTTAACCAAACTACCAAGATGTGGAATGGATATAAGGATCCCATGGGAGGCCCTGCTGTTGGTCTTGCTGTAAAACAATTTTGGGTCACCAAAGAAAAAAAGGGAAGAATCAGCCCTACATAGAACTCTATGTATGTTCTCAGAGTCACTGAGCAAGACATTAGAATGCCTTAATGAGATCAAAATGGGTGTTGAAAACTAGCTTGAAATCTTACCTGCTGTACCCAAGAATGAATGTTAAAATGGAAATGATGAAATAGTCTGTAGTTTGATCCTTAATACAAGTATCTATTTTATTTCATGTGGACAGTCAGATATACTTAGAAGTATATAGCTTTATAAAAAAAGAGTTAGTATATTTCTTCCATGTTTTCTGCTTAGGAAAAACTTGCTATGAAACTCTATAGCTGGAAAGTGCATCTTTTCAATGGAAGTACTATTACCTCTTGATGTTCTGTGACATAAAAAGTCTAAGCTAACCAATACATTGTACACTAGAGGGTTTTCAGAATTGTCTGGTGGGCCTGCCCAAGGTTAATTCAGGATTCTTGTCTTGCAGGTTCATGTTGGGGAGAGGCCTAAAGCGCAAGCTGAGTGACTATGAGGAGAGCATGGCTGGTCTCTCGAGTGCCTTTGACTCCAGTCGAGGTCTGTCCTACCCCCTCAAGAGGCAGCTGGTGCTCAACATGTGCCTCACCAAGTTACAGACGTACAAAATGCTGGTGGAGCCCAACCTGCACCGCTCCGTGCTCATCGCCAACACCGTGCGCCAGATCCAGGAGGAGATGAGGCAGGAGAGCAGCCAGCAGCCAGTGAACATCTGCCCTGGCATTGCTGCTGCTGCTTCTCACAGCTACCCAGGGATGGAGGCACCTGGCATTTCCCTTCAGCTGCCTTCAGGTGTTGGTCAGCAGGAGCCCCACTGCTGTGAGCTGCGCTCTGGGGAGGATCCGATTGAGAGCAGCCTGCTGATCGTTTCAGATGATGACATGTCATCTGCTATCTCATCTATTCTGAAGGATTTAGACTTTGTAGAAGATATCAGCCCACCTACTTGTCTGGTTCCTACTGGAGATGACCAGCCAAAGTTCCCAGAAAATACTGGTTTGAAACTAGAAGATGACAGGCAGGATTTGAAGGGAGCTGAATGTGTGTTTGGTTCCTTTGAGATTTCAAATTCAACCAGTTACTTGAAGGATTTGGCAATAGATGACATTTTTGAAGATATTGACACTTCAATGTATGATTCAGACTTTTGCTGCCCTCCCCTGATGCCGCCCAGATCACCATCTCTTGCTACAGAAGAACCATTGAAAACCTTCCCATCTTGTAATTCTTCTTCAGCAAACAACATTCAGATATGCAGAACAGATCTGAGTGAGTTGGACCACATCATGGAAATTCTGGTTGGATCCTGATACTTGTTTTACCCAAAGATACTTTTAGACTGCCACTTGGATTTGGTTTCAGGATAAAAGCCACTGGAATAGTTGTAAAGAATTCTTTTAAAAGCAAACTAAATAATAATTTGTCCATAGTAGAATTTTCTAAATAATTCCAAAACTTACAAACCAAAAAAGTGGCAGATTTTAAAAAAGAAAAATTATTTATCAGAACTGTGCAATCATCATTTTCCTTCCAGGGTGTATGTGGAACAATGGGCACATACCCTCATCACCCCTCATGCCTCTTTCAATAAACTTTTTTATGTGCAATTTTTAATTTGACAGAAGAATTTACATGCAAAGCAAATTTCATATGAGGTGATCTTTTACAAAGCCTCCACTTTATTTTTAATATCAGAGTCTATGCCAAGCTGGCATCTGTCAAGTTGCAGAGTTAGATTGTGTGGATTGCAGACATGTTCTTAGAGATGGGTATATTTTAAAAATGAGACACGCTTTGCTTTCTTTTGGTCAGAAAAGCAGATCAAGACACTTACCAACAAAGTCTCTTGCATTTTCTAAAGCATTCAGAACTATTTATTTTTGTAAATTTTATAGTCTTTCTACATTTTACTACGTTATTTCATCATAGTTCAAATATAATGGACTTCTAGTTGGATGTGTTTAGCACTACCTCTGAGCTGAAATGCTTTAACTCTTTCCAGTGCTTCATCTGAGACTGCAAATCTTTTTGTTTCTGTTTCTTTCTGGGGGAAAGTACTTCTAACTCATTAAGTTGATCCTTTGACAGTGACCTAGCTGATTTGTGAAATCAAGGATATTCAATGTTTAAAAACTTTTAAGTATTTACAAATTAATTTATATGTAGATTGTGCAATTTAACATTTTTCTGTCAGTATTATGTGCTTAGATTTTGAATAATCTTGGCGTTCTTTAAATTAAAATTTACTATGTACAGGTAGCTTTTTATTCTCTTTTGGAAAACACTGTCCTTCAACCCTGCTTTCACTACAGATTTTAAGATGATTTTTATGTGCAATATTATTTAAAGAGATACACATTTTTATACCTGGCATTGTGGGAAGAAACGCTTCAAACTTAAAGCCTCTAGCACCTTTGGAGGATACTCAGCCAACATTTCTGCATCCTTTGAGAAGCCAAGCTGAGAGCACTGAGAACACATCACCCTGTGCTGGGTGGGGCAGGGGTGTTTTTATGCAGATACACAAACACCCTGCTCATCTGGAGGTGAGATTTGCACTGGTTTTCCATCAGGCAGTGTGGGTTCTGTGTTTCAGCCTGAACCGAGGTCTAGATCGATCCCTTCTGTCGTCTTCTGAGTTTCACACTTGCACATTGCTTTTTGGTTTGGATTTTGTTTTTATTTTTCCTTCTTTTTTTAATTATAAAACTTTTACTTTGTTCTTGAAAGCTGCAGCACCTGTCTTGGAAACTTGCAGTCGTAAAACCTTTGCTTTGGTTTGTTGTATTTTTTGGGGTTTTGTTGTTCTGCTGAGCCTTTTTATGAACGGAGTGTCAGCAGAGGGGAAAAATGTTGCCTGTGTGTTGCATCTCACAGAAGTTGAAATCCTGGCCCTGTTGAAGGGGCCAGGGTGTCACCTGGTATTTCTAGTCTTAACTGATGCTGTGGCACACCTACCTTGTGCAGAGATCTCCATTTTTTACTGTGACTCTCTTGGTTAACAGTTAGCTGCCGACATAATTTGGTATCCCAGGCCAATGGAGAATCATTTCCGGTCACATCCTTGCAACCATCTGGGTTGTTCAGCAGCTGAAGGGTATAAATGTATTTATATGCATATATTGTATTGATTCTAATATAAAACTTCTGATCTAAGGCATTTTGAATTGCTGGATAAAGGGATTTGTTTGAAGAGTGTATAACTAGTTCTTGAAGAGGTACAGCTTCAGAATGTACACAGATTGTGCATTGTGTATAGACTACTCTGGCTTTTCCTCAGCCTCTACTTTTGTATTAAAAATATGACTGAATAAATCCTTGAAATATTAAGGGCCTTCTGCACTGTGATGAAACAGAGATGCGGTTAAAAATGTCTTTAAATTCAGTGATGAGGGATAAAATAAAAAGACTGCATCTAATCTCTTTTTGCATTTGAAAATATGGAATGTTACTATGCAGTAAAGATATTTTGGTATGAAAATTGTATCATATAGCAAATAGTGAACACTTAATAAATCCACTTACCTTGCAGTCTCTACAGAAACGGAAGAGAAGACAACTTGCTTTTCAACATTTATGTACTAAAGTTTTTTGTATACTGCAGCAAAAGATTTAATTGTTGGTAGATCTTTTATCAACAATTCAAAATGCAACTTTTGTACAAGTCCTGGCTACAGAGCTCTGTTTCTAATTGGTTGCTTGTGTCACAGTGCCAAGACCATGAGCTGGTGTGTAATGCAGTTCGGTTATGTTTGGAATTATGTGCAAAGGGAAGTTTAATTTTTAAATATGCACAAATTAATTTTAAAATCCTTCCATGTAAAATGAAGTTAGAGGCTAGTTGTGGTGGACCTATTTATTGTATGTTTGGAAATAAAAGCCACAGTTTTGCATTTAAACCAGTTGTATTTTGGAGCCTTTGGTATGTGACTGTTTTAAAAACAAAGCATAAAAAAATCTATGGCACTCTGCCACCTTTTCTTTGGTCTTTCACTCACAAAGACAAGTAGCATTTTCCCAAGGCATTTGAATCTTTTTTCCTTCTCCATATTCCTCCTCTCCCCCATCCTTTGTCCCTAGAAATAATAAACACCTTACAAACCTGTACAGAAATAATTGCCCATCCCAGGCCCCCATAACAGGGGGATGAGGTTCCACATGAGGTTTCCACATACCCTGAAGGATGGATTCCTTTAGGGAAGCACCACAGCTTGAGCTGGGTGCCTCCAAAGAGGGACTGTGAACACTGAAATTCCTGGGCAGTTATGCCTATAACAGTAATAATTGAGACTATTAAGAAGGTTTGGGGTCTTCATGGTGTTTGCTCCTCCACTGCTCAGTGGTCATTGCCTTGCACAGCATCTCATCCTCCCAGTCTGGAATTTGGAATCTTCTACTAATGTTACACTCATTGACCACAATCCATAGATTTTTCTCTATTTCAGCTATCAATACCTAAGCTGCAGCTTTGCTTGGCTCTTAGGTTTTCCCTGAAAAGCACTACACCCTCACATCCCCAAAGCAGGGATGGCCCTCAGGGCGTTTTTCCAGCTGGTGGGGCAGGGGGATTCCTGTTGGGAACAGGTGACACAGGATTTTGGCACTGAGCTGCCCTCTGGGCTTTGTCTCCAGTGCCCTGTGAGGTGCTCCCAGCCCCTGCAGCTCTCGGTGTCCCTTCAGGGGTTGCTGTGCCTCAGAGCAAGTGTCACATACAGATGTCCTTGACACACATAGTGGTGGCTCTTCAGATCCGTGTGCTTGGCAGGCTGCACCAAAGCCCTGCCTCTCTGGGCTAGTGAAAGGCTGCTTGGAAAATCAAACCAGCAGCTTCAGGTTTAGAGTTTTCCATCCTCTTCCTATTGTAGACCCTTCTGCAATGAACCTCTAAGGTTTGAATTGAGGCAGAATCACCATTTCCCCTCATTTTTAAATGTTTAAATAGAGATGAACCTCTTCATGTGCCATTTTAAGAATTACATCAAGTTCCCTCCATTTTAAGGGAAAAACTTTCTATCATATAGATTGAGGCATAACTTTCACTGATGAGGCTGCCCTGGCTGCTGCTCACAGAATTCCCCTTCCCTTTGCCATGGACCAGAGTGTGCAAAGCCCAGGTCTAGAGGGAACTGCACAGAAATCCGGTGCTGTGACCACCGTGCCATCAGCTCCTGCAGTGACTCATTCCTGAGGAAGCTGCTGTGGATGCTGCAGCACAGAGCTGAGCCTGTGCCTGTGGCAGCAGAAAACACTGCCTTTCAAGGGTGTGCTGCAGCTCAGTGTTTTAAGAAAATATTTTTGAAGCTTTCAGTGGTGTAGGCTTTCGTACATTGATTTTAGCCACGCTGAAAGATCTGAACTTAAAAGCCTGCAGAGCAGCACAGCTCAGGACAGTGCTGCCTCAAACAGCTGGCTGGGCAGGGCTGGGTGCTGCCCAGGTGCTCTGTCCAGCTCTGTCATCTCTCTGCTGGAAGGGACACTTAAAAAACCCCCTAATTTTCCAGCACAAGCAACAGTAAAATACACAAAATTAAATAACCTATCCATTAGTTCTGTGAGGAAGATGAATTATAAATTAGCAGCAAAACTAATTTTGAGCTGCTCAAAATCAGCATTAGAAGCGAGGCATTCAAGCTCTGAAGTGTGTCTGTAGAAGTGTGTGTTAATAAAGTAGATGCTTGGGGAAGCTGGAGGATTTTTGGCATTTCAGGATTTGCCCAGCATTCACAGGCATCTCGCCTTGATTGAAAAAAGCAAAAAATGTTGCAACTTCATTCCATACATTTTTCCCTCATCAGGGCCTGCTTATCCCACCCAGCAGAGCTCTAAGCCAGGCTGGCTGTGCTCTGGCATCCAAGCTGTGCTGTGGGAGGCAATTTAGGAGCTTCTCAGGCATGTTTCAGTAGAAGCAACAAATACTTCTTCTCTTTTGAATCTTCCAGAGGAGATCTGGAAAGTTAAATTTGGATCCACAGGGAAATTTGGGAGTTCACAATTAATTTGCAGGTAGCTCAGTTTTAGCCAAATTCCTTTTGCTGTCTTAACTGGGGTAGGCATACTCCAGGAAGTCCCATTTTTTAAACTATTAAAGCTGATCTTCATTATTAAAAAATACCAGAGTGCTTTTAAATCCTGCAATAACCTTGCATTTTGAAAAAAAAAATCTTTACAAGATTTATTTTTTTATTTGTTTTTCACTCCATCTTCTGCATATGCAACCAACGGTGGGCTTACAGTATGATTAGAAATCATCCTGGAGTCTGATTGTCCCCACTCTTTTTCTTGGCTCTTTAAAAAGTATAATAATTAATTAAATTCCACATTGTAGAATATGCATTGAAAAATTTTCAGTCTTTGAACTAGAATGAAGTTGGTTTGAGGGGGTTTTGTCTGAAGAATGTTTACAGCATTCTTTCCCCAAAGGAATTTGTAATTTCAGTAATGATTGGGACTTTCAATGCTGATTGGGACTTTGTAAAACTTTGTTCTGTGGGTATATTTTCCCTCTAATCCCAGCAGAAGAAAGAGGCATTCCTGTCCAGATCTCCTGCCCTGCTCTCATTGTCACCTTTTCAAAATCCTAAGCAAATGTCAGAAGCCTGCAGTGTTTGCTTTCCACAAACACAGAGTACAGTGACACGTTCAGTTCATCAGAACTCAGGATGTCACAGCTGAGAGCTCAGGACTAAGGTTAGAAATGGTGACATTTGGAGCTTTAAATGTGCCCAGACACAAAGTGATATTTTCTCTGTGTGCCACTTCCAGAGCACAGACACCGAGTGCCTCTGGTGTCCCCTTTGGGGACATGGAGTGTGCTGGCACCTTTGGGGACACAGTGAGTGCTGGCACTCAGGGGACACGGTGTGTGCTGGCACTCTGGGGATATGGCCTGTGCTGGCCCTTTGGGGACATGGAGTGTGCTGGCACCTTTGGGGACATGGTGAGTGCTGGCACTCTGGGGATATGGCCTGTGCTGGCACCTTTGGGGACACGGTGAGTGCTGGCACTCTGGGGACACGGTGTGTGCTGGCCCTTTGGGGACACAGCCTGTGCTGGCACTCTGGGGACACAACGAGTGCTGGCATTTAGGGGGACATGGTGTGTGCTGGCCTTTTGGGGACACGGCCTGTGCTGGCACTCTGGGGACACAACGAGTGCTGGCATTTAGGGGGACATGGTGTGTGCTGGCACTCTGGGGATATGGCCTGTGCTGGCATCTGGGGACACAGTGTGTGCTGACCCTTTGGGGACACAGCCTGTGCTGGCATCTGGGGACACGGTGAGTGCTGGCACTCTGGGGACACGGCCTGTGCTGGCATCTGGGGATATGGCCTGTGCTGGCATCTGGGGACACGGTGAGTGCTGGCACTCTGGGGACACGGCCTGTGCTGGCATCTGGGGACACGGTGAGTGCTGGCCCTTTGGGGACACAGCCTGTGTTGGCACTCTGGGGACACAACGAGTGCCGGCATTTAGGGGACACGGTGAGTGCTGGCACTCTGGGGACACAGTGTGTGCTGGCCCTTTGGGGACACAGCCTGTGCTGGCCCTTTGGGGACACAGTGTGTGCTGGCCCTTTGGGGACACAGCCTGTGTTGGCACTCTGGGGACACAATGAGTGCCGGCATCTAGGGGACACGGCCTGTGCCGGCACTCTGGGGACACGGCCTGTGCTGGCACTCTGGGGACATGGCTTGTGCTGGCACTCTGGGGACACAGGCTGTGCTGGCCCTTTGAGGCTGTGCTGGCCCTTAGGGGACAGTGCCTGTGCTGGCACCCCGGGCTGGCTGCCAGGGACAGCAGCGGGGACAGCAGGAAATGACTCAGGGTGCGCGCGGTTGCTGCTTGTGCTGAACGCGTCAGAGGCGCTTCCGGCACCCCTCGTTTCCCAGGAGAGCCACAGAAGGCAAGGCTGTGTTTCTAGCATGAAATGTGCCTGAAAATGTTGGCTACCCTTTGGTTTGTGTCCCTGATCTTCTGTCAGTTGAGAGAGGCCAGTTTTGTCTTTGTGGGTACCCCCAAATGTGCCGGTCGTGTCCAAATTCCCATGGGGCTGGAGGGTTGTCAGAACTGCCCAGCCTTGAAGCTGAATTGCATTATTTTGCCATTCAAATTTTGCCAGTCTTTTCCCCTGGAATGGTGAATTTGTTCATCTCAGATTGGAAATGAGTTACAAAGTCCCTCAGTTGTCTTATGCAGCCAGTTCTGACAGGTAGTGAGGGCTCAGGTGGCCCAAAGCACCTGCCCAAAAGAAAAAGTCCTGGAAGGTGGAGCCCAGCACCTTTGGAACCCCAGTAGTTCATTTCCCTGCTGAATCACAAGGGCTGAACCCTTTTTCTTTCCATTCTGTACCTTGGACAGGGCTGTAAAACCTGCTAATATGAGGGAAAGATGACGTACTCATCCTTCTCCCAGAGTAACAGTGCCAAACAGTTTTCCATCCATTCATCCAGTGCTCACACAAGCAAAGGCCAAGTTAAAAGCCCAGAGGAAAAGAGGGCTCTGATGCATCAGTGAATATTAACACTACAAGTTGCCCCCTAAAGCCCCTCTGCAGGCCCCTGCTTGTCTGAAGGCATAAAAATGGGATTTTAATCTTATAATTGATTTTTAATAATGTTTATTACTAACCTCAACTATTCATTCACCATTTACTGGCAATTTAACATTTTGTGAGTTTATGACTACTAATTAAACCTATTTAATACATGTTTATGAGCTCTGAAAGAATATAAGGGAAACTGAAAATTAATTCAAATCTAGGGTTAACTGAAAAAGTTAACCCTGTTCTGGTATACAGGTGGAGTTTCTAGCTTGGCATTGCAGAACTCCTTCCAGGGCCAGGGGAGCTGCAGAGCCACTTTAAAAGAGCCTTTTTCCAAATGCCCTGTTCCATCTACTGAGTAAGCAGGACAGAGTTCATGCCATGCTAATAGCACTGAGGTATCACCAGCATTACTGAAGTTATTACAGCAACTGTAATGTCACTGCTGAACAGTTTACTAGATTAAGGGTTGAAGTCTGCCAGTGCTTTATGGTATTCTTAATTCTAAGAACAGACTATGCACATCATTAAATAATTAACTGACTTAGTTTTGGAACACCCAACTTTGTTCCCTGCTTTCAACACATAAAATATCAGCTGCCATGCTTAGCATCTCTTTAAAACAAAAAGCCATATAAAATTTCCATATTCAGAATGGCCAGAGCAGCCAATAGATCAGTAACTTGTGTAAAAGTTACTGCCAATGAATAAATAAAGCTGTTGCAGTTGGCAGGGAACCAGCCTGGATTCTCCTGAGTGACAGTGAAGTGCATCCCCTGAGGCACCCAGGCACGCAGGAAGGTGGGCAATACTTGACAGTTTCCATAAAATTTTAAAAGGGCAGGGATTTACACCATTATTCACATCCTGAACTGCACCACTGCTGAGCTTTTACAAGCAGGGTGTGCATGGTGTAAGGGTGGCTGGATGAACCCAATGCGTGCTGTGACAATCAGCTTCCACAAGGTGATTTATTTCAGCCAGAAATCAATCCCAGAACGAAGCACTTTGCTGCCTCCACCCCTATCACCACAGCAGGCTTCACCAGACAGAAATTAAAACACTTTTATTCTGCTAAACCCCACTGAAAGTCCCCAAATGAAGAAAGGCTCTTCTCATTACAGCCAGCAGTGGCAAAGCCACAGGTCTCAGCTGATCCAAACTGGGACAACATGAGGAGAGATGGTGGCAAGGCACATTACAACACACCTGAGACTTGTGCAGACCTTGGCAGGGAAGGAAGGGCTTTGACTGAAGAGGCATTAAGGCCTGAAAGGTCATAGTTCAGGAGAGTCCACCAGAGTTACCTCTAAGTGTGGTTGCAGCTGCAGCATTTACTGTAAGAGACACAACTCTGCAGCAAAACTTGGCAGGGCAAAATTACAAAATTTGACTTCTCAACTAAACAGGAGAAACATCTTCTAATAACGTGGCCTTATGTCCCTCAAATACAGCAATATGTCACTTTCCTAAAGAATGTCTGTAGTCTATAGTACCGAGTCAGTAACAAAATGAAGGTAAATTGCGTTCAGTCCAAAAAAAAAAAAAGAAAAAAAATTGCATTTAGTTCAACAAACATCGCTACTGAAAAATTTCATTTTTAAGTTGTGTGTAGAAAAAATCTGCTTCTTCCTTGGGATTGTTATACACTGTGTGTTTTCATTTGATGATGGGGTCTTCAAAAAGAGGTTACAGGTGAAAAGGTGACCATGTCTGGAGTCCGGTGACACAGAAAGCTGAGTGAAAAAGAAAAACTTAATTGATTTTTTCCATCCTATAGGAGGTTAATCACCTTGCATATGCCAACCTAATTTTTATAAATTTTCATTAAAATAACATTTTAGAAATTTATTTTAATTTTTTAGAGGAAAAAATGGACATAAATATGAAGATAAATGGAAAACATCCCATTGTAAGATTTGACTTACTTCAAATTAGAAATAGCAACATATGGTTTTTAATGAATTTTTCTTTGAGACACCAAGCTGCAGGGTTTGTTCTTTCCCTTACGAGGTTATCCCAGAAAAATATTGTCCTTTTACCTTAACTTTGTACCACAATTCTTTTTTCTTTTGTTCCTTCTTTGTCTACCTCAAACCACTTCTCCTTTGTCTAAACCCTGTTCCTGTATTTTACACATTTCCAATGTGATTCAGCCACTGTGATCCCCCCTCACATACTCACTGAAGAAAGCAAAACTGAATTATGAAGGAATAAGTTTTTCAGTCCTTTTAAGTTTTATTTCTGAATTCTCCAGTCTATCATTTCTTATGTACAAGGTTCCCAGATCAGCTGTGTACCTTCACTGTCCACAGCAGTAAATAGAATAAAAGAGAGCAATGAAAAGTGTGTCTCAAACTCTCTGTCTCCACAACAGCTGCTCAGTTTTATCCTCCACTGAGGAAGGGACCAAGGCTTAAGTATATTCCTCCAAAATACCTTGCTAAAAAACAGAGTGAGGTGACTGAGGTGTTGGACAGCAATGGAGAATGACACAATTTTCCTTCCAGCTTGCATTGCTACAACAAGAAACAAACAAGTGCCAAGGTATCTTTTCTGAAACAGTCAGAGAGGTTCCAAAGACCAAAAACCAACTCCACATCCAGAAGTTTTACCAGCACCAAGCCATTACATGAGAACATGTGGTGGAACAGCAGGGAGGAAGGTGCTAAACACAAACACACTCCATGGTTCTCTGGAGTTCTCACTTCCAGAGCAGTCCTTACCTTGGTCTGGATCAATGCTTTGCAGTCATTAACACTGAATCCATCAAATTGAAAGTCCTCATTATCTTTGACATTTAATTCTTCAAAAATATCAGTCTGGTTCTCTGAAACATCCTAAAAACCATAATTTACATTTTATTTATTAATTTATTTATGCATTTCTCTCTGATTTCAATGCATACAACCAAAAGTTTCCCTCAAATAACAACCACTAAATTTTACTTTTTGAAGCTGTATTTTTTCATGTGTGTCCCTTTTCATCAAAACAATTTTATGCCAGAACCAGTTCCACAAATGATGCCTTACATTTCAGCTTTTGTATTTTTCAGACTCTGTACTGCATTAGTGTATAACTCTGAACTCTGTATAGAATGCTAGTTAGCTTTCTTCACATTTTGGTCAGACTAAACAATCCTTTTAGGCCCAAGAAACAAGGTCATCAACACAGCCTCAGGCCTAAAAAGTGTAAACAAAATTAAACTTGGGAGAGGAGCAAACAGGGGGAATGTGAAGCTAAAAATGGACAATTAACCTCTGAAATGCAAACAGACCAAACTTATACCCATCTGAGAAAACTGGTGACTGTTGTCCATCTTGGGTGCAGCCTCTGCAAGGCTTTGCACTGCCCAAGGAGAATCCTTTGAAAGCCTTTCAATAAATACCAAACTTTATTATCTAACTCTGTGTAGCCTCTGCTCCAGGTAGCCCCTCAAGGCATCACCTACACACATGAATCTGCGGCTTCAATTAAAAAAAAAAGCCATTTCCAATTAGTATTAGCCTTAATTAGCACCAAAGCATTGCCAAGAAATGCCTCTTAATCAGTATTGTTAAAAGCAATACAGTTTTCCAGAAATAGATAAGAATAATGATGTAAGTTTAAGCTGCCTAGGCATTGATTTAATGCTGGGGGGCAAGAAGGGAATAGAATGGGAGTTTAGCTATGTTAGAGAAATGTCTCCAATTTTCTCTCTGTTAAATTACAGTTCTACAAAGTGATTTTCAAGTGCAAAATAGATTTCTACCTTCAGCACCATCCTTCTGTTTGTATATAACTTGCATGAAAAGTCAAATACTCCCCTAAAATCATTATCTTGCCAACCCCATGCTTCAGCATTCAAATAATCAATTGTAATAGTTACTTCTGAAAATTACATGTGACTAATTAATCCCAGCTAAATAACTGAATTCTAAACCATCCCTGACACCTGTACCTTCTCAAAACAAGAGATTGTTAAACAGAGACATTTCTGTTTGAGATCTTTCAACGCCACTGCTTTGGTTTCAATCCAATTTGTAAGATACTTTCCCTCAAGCCTTACAAAAACAGAGGAATAATGTGAGGAAAGGGGAAGCTGAACACACTTTCAGTTTCTTCACAGTAAAATCATCCAGTAATTACTGTAACAGCCTCTCTGATTCAGATCTGTTTTTCACTTAACAGAAAGTGAATATAGATATTGGAGGCCGACAGTTTTCTTGCACTCTGAGCAAAAAAAAGTAAACAATCCTACTGCCCACACACCAGGGAGCTGCTTCTCCATCTCTACCAAAACTTCTGTACCACCAAACAACAGGGAACTGTGTTGGGCAGACTTCACTGTAAAGACAATTAAAGTGTGATCCTGCACAAGTTCATAGTTGCTTACACATGAAGATGAGAAAACACTAAGCTGTTGTCTTTAAAACTCCCTGTTAAAAAAAAAAACCAACCTTGTGACTCACCCAGATCTAGTCCCTCCTGCATCTGCATGTGCTGCTCACAGAAGATCAGATTCCCAGCCCAGTGTTTATGCTGGCAGAATGGAAAACCATTGTTCAATTACCTTTTGATTTGCATCTACTCCGAGAACACTCAAGAGGATTTCTTGGCAATGAGATTCACTCCAGGGATGTCTTGAGCTGGGGGTACTATCAAAGTCCCTGAGTGCTCTCCATACATTTCCAGAATCCATGCTAGGAAACAAAACACACTTTGAGGTTCCCAGTGAACATGTGCAACAGTTATTTTCACTACACACAGCTGTATACTAACCTTCACCTAACAAGGAACTTGTCTTAAAACTCTCTTGCACTTGTCCAAACTGCCAGCCCAATGCACTAATGAGCTGGCATGGCAATTAGTGGGAGCAGTAAGTCAGCAGAAGTGCTTGTTTGTGCTCCCCAGATAAGAGGGGCATTAGAAGCACATCCCAGAGACTGCTACATGCCAACAGCTCACAGTGTTCAGCTGTTCCTGTGAAATGTGGGCAGAGTTCAGCCCTGTCAGCTCTGCCCTTTGCCTTCTCTGTCTCTCAAGTCCTTCTCCATCCCACAGGTCACACTTCACCCCTGCAGCACCTGTCCCACACAACAAGGCAAAGGCACTCACTGCTGAAACACAGAGGAGAGAGCTCCCTTGGAGTGGTTCTTTGGGTCCTTACACTGCATTCATCACATATAAAAATTCAGTTGGGCTTTACTTAGTTTGCAGTTGTCATTGACCTTAGTTACTCATCACAGTGGATTAGGAAATTTTTGTTTTTACCTGTTTTTACCTAATAATGCAGTCCCCTTTACAATTATATTTCTCCACAAGTTTGATGCTGATTAAAATATAACACATATGCAGGGAACTTGGCTGAAAGGGTGCCCACATTAGAAGTTTTACCCACTTTTCTTCTGAGTCTTAGGACATTTCTCAAGTAGGGTCTGACACTCTTTTCTAGACACAAAGCCTCCAAGTTATGAAAAAATAACTGCAACGCTGTTCAGTAATTACAATACTGCTCTGAAGCTGCTGATCCTTAAAAACCATGTAACAGAGCTAGAAGTGTTCCAGCTGTTGCTGGAGAAAGCTTAGTTAATGATACTAATTGCTATTAACATAGCCCAGGAAAAAGCCAGATGCACCACAGATTCTGAAGCACATCTGGTTAAACATGAGAAGAAGTTACCAACTGGGAAAACTGAGAGGGGAAGAAAAAAAACCCAAGTTGTTAGTAGAAGCAGCAGCCTCCAATGATGAAGAAATAAGTGGGATGTGCTGTAAAGAAAGGACAAGCAAACAGGAAGAACAGGCTGCCTGTTGGGTTCTGGCATTCCAGAGGCTTAGTCATAAGGAGACACACCAACAGCAGGAAAAACCCTAAGCAGGAATTTGTAATTTTGATCTATTCCCTTCATTGTTTTCCAATGGCTAAGGCACCATCCACTTCCTTTAACAACGTGCTACAAAACTGGTCAGATCTATACACTGAAAGGCAAAGTACTAAAAAGATTTTTAAGTGCACCACTGATTTCTAAGTTATGAAACAGTGTAATTGATGAGGAACTTTTGCTTTCCTTTTTTTTTTTTTAACTGTTAATGTAAACTCATTGCCAAAGTTGATTCTTCAAAAGTTCAGGAATCCAAACATCTTCATTATTTGCATCAAGAACTTGCTCTAAGCTTCTTATGCACTCTCTGGACTGTGGCACAAAGACTTCTGGAAAGCCCAACTTAAATATCTCCTCATAGCTGTGGCCTTCCTAGAAAAAAAAAGAGATTTTTATTACATACATCATACAAGCCATCCCCATAGTTCATGAAGGACCTAGTCCAAAGACTACAATAATTCTAGAGATTGTCTTATTTGTTTTAGAATTACCATTACTATTACTAGTAGAGGGACTGAGCTCATGTTTCAGTGTTTTGAGTATTTTGAGTACTTAGAATTAGAGGAAGCAAGAGTCCCAGAGTTTCTGATGAACCTTAGCCTTCAACTTCCCAGCATTTTGGTCACAGACTTGCATATTTAACACTTGGGACTCCTCCTTCTGCTCAGCTAATTCAGTCTGGGTCAAATCTGATGTATCAATTCAACAGCTTGTTTTGCCAGCTCAGTATTCAAACACTCCTAATTCAAATGTAACACACCTGCCAAATGCTACAGTTACCAATAAATACTTGCACTGTGCAAGTCTGCAAAAAATCTGGGGTGAGGATGTTTCTGTATTCTTGCTTTGCACCGAACTTTTTCCAGCCTATGTTAAAAATCAGAGCCAGATTTAAATCCTTGTTCCTCCTCAAGGAGTGATGAGCAGGTTTGGAGGAATGGCCACAGCACAGGAGGGATCCAGACAGGCCTAGTGGAAGTAAGCACTAGTCAGTGGGGTTATCTGACAACTAAGAAATACATATACAAGGGAAAACATGCATAATTTACATCCTATCCTAGGGGCATGCCATCTGGTTTGGAAGCTGTATCCTTTTATTCCTTCAAGGAAGGAATTACTGCAATTCTCCAAATAAAAGCAAATTAATTGACTTCACCACCCTGCCCAGGGACTGCAATGCAGGAGCAGCAACGCTGTGTGAAAACTCAAGAATGGAGCCATTCAGTTTGGGGGTTTTGCCCAGCAATCAACAATTTAGTCTGAAAACCCTAAGCAAGGATACTCCATATTTTTATCGTTTCATTTATTTGTAATTTGAACAGCTGAAATATTTCCACTGTGTCATTGTAGTGAACTCAGACAGGTGGGGTGAATACTGACAGAGTATGGATTTAATCTAAGGATAAGTGGGCAAAATCAACAGAGCTGGTAGAGCTTCTGCACCTTTGACCATGCTTCAAGGAACAGAATCTGTGTCCAATGCTGCTCCTTCCCAAAGTAAGGCCTTGCTAAAATCCTGTCCTGATGATTCACTGCTGGGGCATTCAAAGACTCCTGGGTAAATTCCTTTGAGTCTTCCCCAAAGTGTCACAGTACTTTCAATCAGTTTGTAAATTATTTCAGCAGGGATACAATGGAGGATCCTGATGGATGCTCAAGAAGAAGAGCTCTCTGAAGTTACACTTGCTGAGGCATACATGGTCAAGGAAAAAAGCCAAACTTCCAGGTAGGCACCAAAAGTGAAGTGGGATGGGAGTCCAGGAAAAGCCAGGCAGCTGCTCTTGGCTTTGGGATGGGGGGGTTACAGCCCCAGGGGGAGCATCGAGGGAAGCACAGCTCTGCCTCAATGGCAGCATCTCCCTGGAGCCTTGGTGCTGCTCCAACACACATTCCAGTCACTGACTTTTAGTTTGGCCAAGACAGATCAAGAGATTTTTTTTATTACCTTTATTACTGTCTATTTCAGTGAGTGTTTCTGAAACAAAGTTTGGGTATATTTCCATTTATCTTGTGGCTTTCTACTAATTATAAAATATCTATGTGCAAAGTTCATGTCAGTACTTTCTGAACAAATCCTCTATATCCTATTATATCAAAATACCCCATGGCTTAAACACATGCACCAGTCCCTCTCTCAAAGGCCAGTGTTTAAAGAGCACATGAAAAATCCTCGAAGTTTTCAATCCTGTAGGCAAAATACCCAGCTACTGCAAGGAAATTAATGATTGTTTCCATCTTAAAGCACATGATTCTGATGCCAACTGATGCCATTTAATTAACTGAAGCAATAAATACTCAAGGTGAGACCTCTGACCTGAGATGATTTCTAGAGGTCCCTTCCAACCCACCTGGCCTTTTTCTATTGATCACACAGAAGCCAGAGTCCCTGTCCAAAGATTTTATGATCTCAAACTAACAATGCAAAAAGCACAGGGATAAAGAACCAGCTACACATATATTCTACACTCCAAGGAATACCCAGCAGCTCTGTGGTTCTTTCTCTACCTTGAGATGAGAAAAGACAACTTGAAACTCTAAGCATGGTTAACTGATTTAACTCGTACTGGACATTTCCTTCTGCCTTTAACAAATGCAAAGTAAAGAAAAGGCTTCAGTAAGATTAAGATCTGCTGCTTTTGGAAAGAAACCAAGCAACCTGCTATATTCCATTTCAGCTTCAGTCATTACAACATTCTCTTTCTCCAACAGAAGGGCTCTTGTCCGCCACTTCCAGCATTACAAAACATTTGAGTTCTCTGTTTGTGCACACCAATAACCAGGTGTTTTGTGTATCTACTTTCAATCAGTGTGGGCAGCTTTTCCCACCTGCATCTTTGTGTTTTTACTAGTAATACCTCTGCAACAAGTAAAATTCCTAGGCAAAGGGCAAGGAATCCTGTCTCCAGGAAAGTGTCAGTCCCCTGTGCACACTAAAACTCACCCAACAGACTACAAGCAGTAAGTTATTACTGCTACAGATTAACCCCATGGAAGTCTCAGCTGATTGTTCTCTCTTTTCAAATGTTGTCATTTAGGATGAAAGTAGTAAGAACAAGGAGATCTTGTTCTGTATTTCTATGTTCTTTCTGCCCTTTTGCTACTTTTCTTCCCTTTGCTGATGCATGTTTGGTCCACATGGAAACACATTTATCCCCACAATATATAACCCTTCACCTGAACTTTTTTTTGTGCTTATAAGAATTCATTGCATTATTTACTCAAAATTTTAGCTCTAACATTGTAAGAGTGAATGTTATATCCTATGCTAAAATATGAATTATATTATTTTTACTAATGTCTTGTGTGTCACCACCAGACTAAAATTCCAGAAAAACTGTTGATATTATTCAGAGAGTATACTAAATAACAAAAATACATTGTTTTAGCCAATTTCTAACTCAATGACAGGTGGGTTTACCTCAATAGGTTTGCAGACAACTCACAGAATTTCTGTCCACCCCGCTTTTGTCACCCACCTTCCGGATTTGTTGTTTCTTATGCTCTTTCTCGTCTAAATTTTACACTGCATGTCCTTCAGGGCAAGGTTCATGGTGCCTACGTGCTTCCTTGCCTATGTGCCTACTTATTCCTAGTGCCTAGAAGCAAAACAGTGCATTACATTCTTTAAAGCTCTCCAGCAGCACAGCTTAAGTATTTGTCAAACACTGCAAAGAAGTTGCTTTTGTTCCACTTGAGGTAGCTGCGAAGTAGCTGGACAATTTCCCTGCATGTGCAGATTACCCACTACAGAGAAGACAGATACAGACCCGGGGGTGTAGGAAGCAGAAGCACAAACATTTCAGGTCCTTGGTTTGCTGGGCACACGTACCTCACCCAGAGAGCCCGAAGCCTCCTGCATGCCCTGGCACAGAGATGGCTCCGCACACACGTGGGCAGCAGAAATGCTGCTCAGCTCCAGATCGGCTCCCGGATTTGTTGCTGACTTCACCAAAACTTCAGGTTTATCACTGAATCTCTCTGATTTGTCTACGGGCTCCGTGAAGCCTTCAAAATCACCCCAGGAACCGCTGGGTTCTGAGGTACTAAAGCTGCTCTCAGAAAACTCCTCGCAACTTCTCCCTTCGCTGTTCATTGCAGGAAGGCTTTGCTGCAGTGCTTCAAGATTAAAAAATTCTTCATTCCTTGTTCTTTCGTTCCAGTCACAGCCATTTTCATTGAGACACACTCCACCTGCCTCAGCTGCCAGGTCTTTTGGGGGCTCACAGTGTGGTATGTCCGTGTTACCAAGACTTTCTACCACCGACAAGTTCTGCATCTCTGTTCAAGAGAACAAAAATTATTTGTTGAAATCTGCACTGCAAAAAGGTTACTGAAGTTCAGTTGCATCAGAAATATGAGTGTTTCCAAAACAAAATCAAATTCTTCATTTCACTCCAAAGAATAACAACACTGCTGAAACAAAACAGGATGTCCTTCAGCCTCTCCTCCAGTACTCGGCATGTGCAGTTATTCGGCCTCACTTTCTGGGCAGAGTATTAAGCCTGCAAAGAAAGGATTATAAATAAATACCTCTGTGATAAGGCCTGTGTAGGAATAAAGATAGCTGATAAGGTAGGAGAAAGAATGCCTGGGTTAAAATAAACACATTCCAGCATTATCCACTGAAAATTGCTGTAGGCAAAATTATTTAAAATTTACACAGAACTATCTGCCCACACCACAAGAAAGCCATTAAAGTAGTGAACAATACCCAGCAAATACATAACAGAAGTCACTGGATTATTAACTCAGAACTGACTGAGCACACTGGAGACAAACTAAAACAACTACAGTCAACATCCAACACTTTAAAAATATTTTCTGTGACTACTTCATCCACCTCGTGCAAACTCAAATAATGCAAACTCAAATAATGCTATTTCTGCCGGCACAGGCTGCCCCATCCCAAAGACTAGAACCCTGTAAAAATACAGTATTTCCAGCTATATAGGTAATTGAGACAGATCTAATAAATTCAGTTTGGCATCTGTAAACGATACAGACCGTGCTGCATTGGCCATGTTAGGTTAACCCCATCTCCTCAAGCATTTTCCCGAGCTGGTTTGGGGGGCGGGTTAAAAAGCACTCACTAAACGCTCCTCTCACCGACCTGCCGCGGTGCTTAACAGACCCGAATGTGTGTTTGTCCCCTGGGTTTCCTTCGGAGGCGGACCGGGCACAGAGCAGGGGTGCGGCAGGTCCCTGGCCTGCCCGCAGGGACGCGCTGGAGTCCCCGGGGAGCGACAGGGCGGGGGACGCGCGTCCGGAGCCGCGGGCGCTTCCCCGGGGCGGCGGCTGCTCCGCCCGCGGTGTCACCGGGGCGGGCAGGGAGATGTCACCGGGGCGGGCAGGGAGATGTCACCGGTGCGGGCAGGGAGATGTCACCGGGGCGGGCAGGGAGGTGTCACCTGTGAGGGCAGGGAGATGTCACCGGTGCAAGCGGGGAGATGTCACCGGGGCGGGCAGGGAGGTGTCACCTGTGAGGGCAGGGAGGTGTCACCGGTGAGGGCAGGGAGATGTCACCGGAGAGGGCAGGGAGATGTCACCGGTGCGGGCAGGGAGATGTTACCGGGGCGGGCAGGGAGATGTCACCGGTGCAAGCGGGGAGATGTCACCGGGGCGGACACGGAGATGTCACCGGGGCGGGCAGGGAGGTGTCACCGGTGCAAGCGGGGAGATGTCACCTCTACAAGCAGGGAGGTGTCACCGGTGCGGGCAGGGAGGTGTCACCGGTGCGGACACGGAGATGTCACCTGTACAAGCAGGGAGGTGTCACCTGTGCGGGCAGGGAGCAGCCTCTCCACAGCAGCCTCTCCACAGCAGCCTCTCCCCGAGCAGCCTCTCCCCGAGCAGCCCCGCCGCCGCCCGCAGGTCGCCAGGGGCGGGCCGAGGTGTGCGGGGCGGGCGGCGGGGCCGGCACCGCCCGGGGACAGCCGAGCCCTCCCTCGGTGCCTCCCTGCCCATGGAGGCTCAGCGCATCCCCCGCGCCCGCTGTCTGTCTGTCCGCCCTCGCTCCGCTTCCACCGGCGCCTCTCCGTGCTCGCCCCCGGGCCTCGCTCGCAGCCGCATCCCCCGGGTTACAGCCGCGCTGCCCGCCCGGAAGAGGCTGGGGTTCAAACAGTGGTGTGGAAAAAAAAAAAAAATTCACTCTTTTTTTCCTCCCCCAGCTTCTTGCTGCGGCCTGGCAGGCTAAGGAAGCACGTTTTGATAGTGGGGTTCCTGTTTGCCTTTCATTTGAGACTAGCTAAAATTCCCACATAGCTGGAAAGTTCCAGGATACAGATTTTTTAAGAGTGACAATCAGTCCACCCATTAACAGAACTTCAGGATTAAACAGTAGGAACAGACCAACAACAACCTTCTTCCTTCCCGTCTTCTTTTGCCCCCCGAGGTATTTGGGTGTCTCTGCCGAGGCTGAGGCTTGATCCCCTCCCGACAGGTAAAGCCAGAAGCTGTGGGTCCAGTGCTGCACACAGTTCACCCCACGGCCTGGTGACCATCCCATCCCATCCCATCCCATCCCATCCCATCCCATCCCATCCCATCCCACCCACTTGGTGAGGAACAGGGTGAGGGCTGGAGGCTGCGTGCCCCCGGCTGGCTGCTCCCAGGCCTGGGGGTCAGAGGGAATGGCACCAAGAAAACTCCTCAGCTCCCTGTCCTCAGGCTGGGTTAGACATCTGGGTAGTCCCAAGGAACAGAGGACAGTTGTAAAAGCAAGGAAAGAGGTTTTCTGGAGCAAGGCCCGAAGTAAAAAGCTTTTTCTAGGCACTACAGTTCATACGTTTTCCAGCCCAGACAGACACATGCACTCCTCCCACGCATCTGACTCTCATTCCAGGCTCTAGTGCTTCATCCGAGGGCAAGAGGCTGGATTTGGGAGCCATGCCCAGACGCAGAGCCAAAGAAACTTTATTGGCAACTGTCTGAAAGGTTTTTTTAATTTGTTTTCTTTCTGCCGCGGAGCGGTTCCTGCCATCCCGCGGCTGCTCTCAGGATGTCGGACCGGCTCGGCGGGGCTGACTCAGCCCGGAGCGCCCGACCCCGGCCGGGGCCGCGGGGACCTCAGGGCTTCCAGCCCTCCCTTCAGTGTTCGAGGGAAATCAACATTTTTTTGCAGTGACTGAGATTGGTTTGCTCGGCTTCACGCTTTCACCTTTGTCTTCTCGAAGGAAAGGCCACCAAGAGGCGGCACACAGGCTGAGGTGATGCTCTCCTCCGCCCGGCGGGGAAGGGCTGCGTGGCTCTGCAAACCCTGCCGGGTTCAAGGTGTGTCTGCAGCACAGCGAGGAGCTGGGGCAGAGCCGGGCATCTGCAGAAGCTGCCACAGGCTTCTGACACCAGAATGTGGGAACAGAGGGAAGCTCCAGCTCCTTCTTCCCAAGGTAACGTCAGAAACTCTGTGAAGGGCTGGCCAGGTAACGCTGCTGTTTGTGTCTCCCCAGCACACCTCACAACCCACCTGGGAAAACCCAGCTGCCAGCCCTGGCTCCCTGCAGGGAACAATTGGCTGCAGCATCTGCTGGGTGTAAGCACTGCTGCCTTCTGCTCTCAGGCAAATGCTGCTGAAAACGCACACAAACGCAAGAAAAACCTGCACTGGTGTGGTTTGGGAAGGTTTTCACTTCAAAAGGGGTCAGTGGGAAGTAGAGATGTCCTGCAAAAGGGATTTCACCTGCCCTGGTCTGAGTTCAGTCCTCTGGACTCAGCTGAGTGTGTGACAGCTGCTCCTGGGATCACCAGCTCCTGTTTAAATGACACTGGGTTAAGTTAGAAGCATCAACACAGTTGGATTAAGAATTTTCCCCTCTGAAGTATAATGGAATAAAATTCCTGTTATCTGCTTGGGGGAAAAAAAGATTTTTACAGCTTTGTCAGACCAGGCCTTGTGCATAATTACTGCATTAAATAAGTATTTTCCTTTTGAACTATCATCGTGGGGGTTTGGTTTATTCTTTTTGGTTATTTTTGTTTTTAATAATTCAGTCCTTATTTAAAAGGTAAAGAGGTCAAAAGCTTCAGACATGGACTATAAGCTTATATTTAGACACACACGTATGCATCTACCAGAGCAGAATATCATTACTCAAAAATTCACCAGTGCAAACAACTGAATTGACTGAACACTGATCTTTAATTATTATTACTGCTCCTCTCAGCATTTCCTACTGGAAAATCATTAGTTTACTACACATACTCTAGAATTATTATCTTTTTATCCTTTTTAAAAATACCAATCTGCAGTGAAAAATTTCAACATAATAACTGAAAAGTGTTTACTTTCAGGTCAAATCACCACTATGCTGCTGTATTACAAACTTGTGCTTGCTTATGGAAGACCTGGTCCTGGATTATTGAATTGTGTGGCTCCCTTGTAAATGACAAGGATTGGTTTTTTATGGATTGTTTTTTCCTTAATTAATTTTTTCTTTTGGAAAAAAATATAAGCAAGAGATACTTTTGTATGCAGAATTTTCAGATTTGTCTGAGTTTACTTAATTGAAGTTTTAAACAACATTAACTTGCTATTTAAAGGACTGAAATATTTAATTTGTATTAAATACTTGGATGTCTTTTCTTGTAAAAAACAATACATTTAGCTGAACTGACGTAAAATGTCACTTAGAAAATAGAAGCAAACATGTTTTCAGAAGCAAATAAATAATTTTGAATGACTCAGAATGGCATTTCAATAAATGAGCTGCCTTTTCAGTTAGTGATTGGTTTTCTTTTCATCCTCAGTACCCCGAGTTTAGAATGTAGGACGTCACCAATTTTTTTCAGAATAATACAGAATGCTCATCCTTTTGAAAATCCACTGCAGAGATCAGGTCTAAATACTGATCCAATTGACTGTCTGTGGCTTACATTTGAAGATGGGCTTGATTTTTCCACTGAAGTCGCTCCTGGAGGCACAGAGGGTTTGCCATACCTTCTCCCCTCTTTGCTTTGCTGCAGGTATGGATGGTTGGAAAGGATGGTAAATCCATCCTCTTCTTCCTGATTCACACGTGAGAAGAGCAGCTCTTTGGGGCAAACTTTCCCCTCCCCAGTGCAGGGTTTGGATTCCTGTTTTCCCTGTGGAATATTGCCCTGTGTGCTATCCCAGTGTGCTGGGAGCTGCTGGCAGGAAGGAGCCACCTGCAGCTCCGAGCAGTGCCTGGGCTGAGAGATGAACCAGGATTTTTCCAACAGCAGATGGCAGCTCTTCCTTGTCTCTCTTTTGTGCACACAACACATCTGTCAGTGCTCCTGAGCAGGGGAAGTGATTAATCCCCTCCACACTCCACTCTATAAAGGTATTGGAGCACCTTCTTTGTGTGCTGACCACAGACAATCCATCCCACAGGACCCCTTCACTGATGGGCTGTCAGTGCAGAAGTGATAAAGAAAGTGACATCCAGTGTGGAAGGTGTACTTTTCATCCTTCTCTTCTTGTCTCAGGTTGAAAGACATGGGAGCTGTAGTCCACCTCTCAAAAAAGCAAGATGTGCAAGAGGCATCAGCGCCCTGTGTTCAGTGGCTGCCTTCATGTGGGTGTTTGCCCACCATTGTGGCTCCAAAGCAAAGCTCACATTTGCTTTGACAGTTACTCTGTTCTCAGAGTGATTTTGGGGAGCACAAAATGGGGAAAGGCAGTGAAACAGTGAAACCCTGTTCCACCCTGGCACTTGATGGAAACATCATCTTCCAAATCCAGTGGGCAGCACCACTTCAGGATCTCCCAGCAATTCACATAGCACATGTGCTGAGACAAGACTCTCAAACTAGTCTTGTGTGACTCTCAGAGCTCCCACGAGATCCCAAAGTGGGTTTTGTGCCTATATGAAAAGGGCCAAGTGTCACAGGCACCTTCCTCTGGCCAGCATTTGCCTGTCTTCCACTCTGCCCAGTGACACTGCTGGCTTGAAATCCTTTCCTCTCTTCAGCTGCTTTCCCTTCTGTTGTCAGTCCCACTTGCTGAACCCCTCAATTATTTTATCAGATCTTTTTTTTACTATCCATTTGCCAACTGTTCTCTCTTCTGCCTTCAGTCTCCAGAAAACCCAGAGAGCTGTGGCTTGGGCCCCTGATGGAAGTGCTGGTGCTTTTTATTCAGTGAGCAGGACATGAGAGGGACAAAGGTTTCCTGGGTAGCAGGATAATTTGCTGGTAGAAGCAGAGATTGCTAATGTTATGACTGTATGAGAGCACTGGCCAGCAACAGATTTCAGAGAATAAAGGGGATCCTCTTGAAGTGCCATTACACTGCACTGAGAGCACAGCAGACACTCACCTGCTCTGAGAGCACAACACAGCTCACATGGACTCTGTCACCATGCTGGAGGACCTGGGGAAGTGACAGTGCTTTGATGTGGCTCCAGGGTGCTATTCTTGGATCCCACAGAAGATCCCTTCAAGGCCACACTGTAAGGTGCCTTTTGCACCTCCTGCCCTCATCAGCTGGAACCAGCCCCCTGTGTCCACACTCCTGTTCCCAACACAGTGAGTGCTGCTTTTCTATACAGGTTACTTGGCAGGGGCCAAAGCTTCTGAAGGAATTACAGCTCTGGGCTCAGATCTGCAGGGCAGTGATAAATATCACCAGACTGCCCAGGAGTGCTGGCACACCTCTAAAAGCAATTCCACAGGGGCTGTGAGCTGCAGGAGAAATAACTCACACAGCACCTACGTGAAAATACCAACAGTGATCACATCTGCCTGCCCAGCCCTGATCCAGACATTGCCATGTTTGTGTTAGACAAATGGTGGGATGGCTCCTTCCCTCCTTCAGGGGGCTGGCAGATATCCAAGGTGCCAGACTGGCTTCTAGAGGCTCTGGAGAGGTGACATGCCCTGACAACAGTGTCTTCCTCCAGAGCCACCAAGATGTTGCACACACATCCCACAGGAAGGCCAGGAGCCAGAGGTGGAAGCAGTTCAGCACCTTCCATGACTGATGTACAAGACCAGTACTTATTGCACCAAATTATTTATTATTGTGCACATAACAATGGCCATCTAAGCATCTTGCTTCCTATGATCAACTCAGCCAAGAAAAGGATCTTAAAGAAGACAATTATACATTTCTTTTTGCTCTGAAACCTCCAGCTCCTGCTTCTCTTAATGCTGTGTTCCTTTCCTACTTCAATTTCTCTTGGTTTGAGTGTAGTCAAAGCAGAAAAAGGAGGAGCATGCGTTCTCCTTTGGTACCTTCTCCTGTGGTCCCTTTTCTGGACACAGGTGAAAGTGGGCCCTACACTCCCTGAACCTGCTACCTAAGCCACATCTTCAAGAAGGGGGTTGTTTAAATGTAAGACATTAACCATGGGGTGTGGTACCACACTTGGGTTGTATTTGATGATTCACACCCACCTACCTATACCTGCTCCTCTATTAAAATTTCCCACTAAGCTGCTGCTCTGCTCTGCTTTTCTGCTGATCTTTCAAAATCATCACATTTATATATGAAGTCTCTGCTGCCCACAGAGGTTCTTCAGGTACATAGACATTAATTTGCTGGGAGCATGCTTGGCAATTTTTGCCAGTCCCCTGCATGCCCTGTAAGCCGAGCCGTGATCGCTGCGGTCTGCAGCTCACTAATCCTCTGTTTTAATGCCTGATTAGGTCCCAAATCCATCATTGTTAGAGAGAGGTGGGTGTGGGGAGGGCAGGAGGATTTCATCCTCTCAGCTGAGAGTTAAGCTGCTGGAGGTTCACCAGCCTGGTGCTGTACCAGTGTATTAATTAGCTTGCCTGGAAATTTCGTTGGTGCTGCTCAGTGAGGTTGTGGGAAGGTCACACAATCCATTAGAAGTGCTGTGCTTCAACCTGAAGTCATTACATTTGACACTTAGCAAATCCCTAGGAAAAAAAGAATCAAATAAAGCATTAGCATAAAAATATTTTAAAAACTCAAGTTCCCACTTCAAGCAGCACGTGAAAGAACACAAAATCATGATAATCAGCATCTTCGTAGCTCCTTCATTACAAGGATCTTGCTTCTTCATTCTGCAAGTGAGCTCTGCAGGGGCTGTAAGCTTGGTGCACTGGTGGTCATCACTGCACTTTGCATGGGGGAAAGCTCACCACTCTGCCTTGCAGGGGGGAAACACCATCAAAGATGGGTTAAGTTATCTGCCCCTAAAAGGAGACACCAAGTCCCTGACAGACATCTCCATGTCCCAAACACTGTGAAATTAAATTGTCAGTAAAGGTGTCATTTTTTTGCTTAAAATGTAGCACTGCAGTATGAATGAAAAATGCATGCCATCCTCCCATGCTGAGAGGAGTGGCCAATACCCCAGAGGGCTGTGCAGCCCTTCAGAAAGACCTCAACAGGTTGGAGAGATGGGCAGAGAAGAACCTGCTGAGATTCAACAAATGCAAATGCAGGTCCTGCACCTGGGGAGGAACAACCCCAGGCACAGCATAGGCTGGGACTGACCTGTGGAAAGCAGCTCTGTGGAGAGGGACCTGTGGCCAAGAAGAGCAGTGGGATCCTGGGGTGCCTTAAGAAGAGCATTGGCAGAAGGTCAGGGAGGTGATCCTGCCCCTCTCCTCAGCCCTGGTGGAGTGCTGTGTCCAATTCTGGGCTCCTCAGGACAAGACATGGAGGTCCTGGAGCGGGTCCAGCAGAGGGTGACAAAGATGCTGAAGGGTCTGGAGCATCTCTCATTAGGAAAGGCTGAGGGAGCTGGGCCTGTCCAGCCTTGAGAGGAGACAACTGGGAGGGGACCTCATCAATGTCTGTCAGTATCTGAGGAGAGGGTGGCAAGAGAGAGGATGGACCAGGCTCTGCTTGGTTGTGCCAAGCTATGGTGTTGTATTTGCTTGGCCCCCAGAAGTGGGAAGGAATGATGCATCTGACTCCATGTTCCCAGAAGGCTAATTTACTATTTTATGATACTATATTATATTAAAGAATACCAAACTAACTATACCAAAGAATACAGAAAGGATACTTACAGAAGGCAAAAAAGATAATAATGAAAACTTGTGACTCTTTCCAGGGCCCTGACACAGCTTGACCCTGATTGGCCATTGAGTCAAAACAATTCACAGAAATCCAATGAAACAACCACCTGTTGGTAAACAATGTCCAAACACATTCCACATGTGAGCACAACACAGGAGAAGCAAATGAGATAAGAATTTGTTTTGCTTTTTCTCTGAGGCTTTTCAGCTTCCCAGGAGAAAATCCTGGGTGAAGGGATTTTTCAGAAAATATGAATGTGACACTACATGGGAACAAGAAGCAACAGGCAAAACTGAGGCATGGGAAATTCCACCCAAACACGAGGAAAAACTTCTTTATTGTGCAGTGGCCATGCATTGGAACAGATGCCCAGAGAATGTGTGGAGTCTCTCTCAATGGAGATATTTCAAGCACCATCTGGATGCAATCCTGTGCCATGTGCTCTGGGATGGTCTTGCCTGAGCAGGGAGGTTGGACCAAAATACCCAGTGTGGTCTCTTCCAATCTTAGCCATTTTGCGATTCTGTGATCCTTGCAAGAAAAAAACCCCTGTGGAATTAAATAGCAAAAAGACAGAATTTGTTTGAATTTTGCATATGTGTGTAAGACAGTCACCTGCCTTTCTTACCAGAGAGTGCCACCTCTTCAGTAAAGCAGTATGGCTGCAGTACAGACAGCAGGCAAGGGCTCATCTGTCACATAAAACAGGTGACAATTTCTGAATCTGAAGTAAACTGCCTCCTGTACTTCCAAACCCCTGCTCTGCCTGCTTCTGCCCCTGGGAGGTGGGAATGTGCAATCTCAGACAGAGCAGGGTGAGCTAGAATGGGTGGCCCAGGGCTAGGACAGGTGACAGATGGCAGCTGGTGGAGCTGCAGCAAGTCCATCACGTTGGAATGCAGGTGAGCCCGAAGCAGCCAGGCAGGCTGCCACAGAACCATAAAATCACAAAATATCCTGAGGTAAAAGGGAACCACAAGGATCATGGAGTCCAGCTCCTGTCCTGGGCACAGGACAACCCCAGGAATGAAATCCTGTGTGCCTGGGAATGTTGGAAGGGTCTGTGGGAACAAATCCTTCTGTGCCACCTTTGCTACAAACGTTCTTCATGTCACCTTGTCTATCCCTTCCCCTCACAGCTGTGGTACACTGTGTGTACCACACCACAATTGTTTTAGAGCCGTGCCTGCCTCCTATGAACTGCATTAAACACTTACTCAAGCCCCTCCTTGAGCCATGATGCTTCCAGATGCTCTTTGCACCATGGAGTTCATAAGAAGTCAGGCTTTAGCCTTGTTTTGTCTGTATTGCATGTGGTAAAACGAAATACAACCAACTGGACCACAAGGTAGCTGTTTTTGCAAAGAGAAAATGGTTTAAAACAGTTTAAAGCTCCGAGGCTGGAGCTGACAGCCAGGAGCTCCCAGCTCCGTGTCGGTAACACCAGAAACACAGGGCTGGACAATTCACAGCAAAATCAAAGGAGGGCAGAGGAGGGAACACAGCCAGCCCCTCCTGCGCTGAGGACGCTATCACAGCTCCAGCTGGAAGAGGGCAGCACGTGTTTTATTTAATGTTTTGTATTACTCCATGCTGAGGCCACATTTGCTCTGAGAGCAAAACAAATCAGCAGCAAAAGCAGGGAACCTCTACTGCAGCACCTGTGCCTGGCCTGGAAATTCAAAGTTTGGGTCTAGATCCAAACTGTCCCCAGGTGCCTACAGACTTGCATTTTAAGATTTAGATTTTGTTCATTCCTATTTATGCTAAAAAAGCCTCACCAAAGAGAAAAGGCTTAGCATGCATCTATTAGCAGCTGGCCTCAGCTTCTTATGCTATTGTAAATGAGGTCAGCAGGACTCTGCAGAATATTATCATAAGGTTGCAATTAGCAATGAGACTTATGCCACACACATTTTACATTAGAGGAAACAGTTGCAATAAAAGGCTGTTCAACTCAAACATCAAAGCACATGGTTCGTGTCAATTAATAATACAGCAAAATATAAACTTGAGATGCACAGACACACCAATAGTTCATTTTTTAAAAGAAAAAGCATTTGTTGAGAAGTTCAATCACACTTTATATTAATTTTCCATTTTTGAATATTGTATAAAAGTGCATACATTTATTATTAGCTTGAGTACAGACATGATTTACAAGGGTATGAATGTGTCAGGGAAAATCAGAAGTTATATATGGGTAGGAACATGTCAAGAAAGGGCAATTTGTTAAATAAAAAGTTTTTTCAAAGTAAATCTAGTGAGCCATTAAACTTTATCAAATACTTAACCATAAACTAGCCTGTCAGTCTATTCACCAGTTGCTCTTTTCCTACAAGCCATTTAGATGTGCTGTTTAGGAGTGGAACCTTGCAGAATAAGGTGACTAGAACACTTCAGATTTTTGAGTTTATTGCTAACACCTGGATGTTGTTCTCCCTACAGACAGTGAGATCAGTTCACTAGCTATAAGTGGAAAAAAGATTGGGTCCTCTCTTTTGAAATAATGTCACCAAGGCTTCCATATTTAAATAAATTTATATGGAAGAGATGGCTGGCAAAAATACTGAGAACACAGAGAAGACTGAGCTGAATGTATTGTGGAAAGGTTAGTATTTTAGATCTTTGCCTTGTTTAATTTTTAATGTATTCATTTTGCATTTCTATACAGCATCTTTCGACACAGAAGAGCTGGGCTAAATTTAGTTCCAGTTAATGGGAGCTCCTTACTGAGCAAGTAAGGGTTGTGAATTCATTTGACAAGATCTGCATGAAGGGCTGTGGCAGCACAAAGCAACTTCCAGAGAGCCCCAAGGAGAGGCTTGGAAGTCAGTGACATGAGATGAGAAATGCAGGCAGTCTGGATCAGCATACCCCAAACAGCTCTGCTGCAGGGGCCCTTCCCAGCCACAGCCAGCTTCAGGCTGCTCTTTTCCAGGCTGGAGCCTCGTGGAGGACAGCAGTGCAATTTTCCTCAGCTCTCAGTAGAGCCTGATGGTGGATTTTGTGTGTGTGTTACAGCATCCTGTTTTCCATCCTACCCCAGTGGGCTGAATTATGGCACGAAAATCTCATTGCAGGATTGCTGAGTGTTGGAAGGGACAATATGCTGTGGGAAGAGAAAAGCAGCAAAGTAAAGCCTGTAACATAGGAAAAAGCATCCCAGGTGGTTCCACAGACTGAAGACAATCCTCAGACACGATTCTGTGAGGGAAATGTTGGTACTGCAAGGGAAATGCCAGTGGTGCAAGGGAAATGCCAGTGGTGCAAGGGAAATCCCAGCTTAACCATGGAGCCCTGGTGGTGGGAGCTCTTGGATCCTGTCCTGTGAGCCACACACCAAAATCTGCTGCTCTTAGGTGACAAGCATCCAAAGAGCTGGATGCAGCAGCCATCCCTCCATCCTGCTGACACCCTGAACAAGGCTTGCTCACTGCTGGGCAGGCTGGTTGGCTCAGCTGGAGCGTGTGTATCAGTTTTGCCCTCCGCACTGGGGATTTTTCTAACCCAGCAGAGCATGAGCTGCCCTTCTGCAGAGGATGTGTGCTCCATCTGCTCAGCAGCAGCATGTGGCTGCTGGGGATCAGCCCTGGTGCAGAGTGTGTGATCTGCTGCCCGGGTTTCACCCAGCTCTGCACAGGGACAGAGCCCAGCCATGCCCTGTGTCCCTCGGTGTCAGCCCATCCTCAGGGTGGGCTGCAAGAGGCTCTTTCCCCTCTCCCCCACTGGCATGAGGGTAAAGACATGATCACCCATCACTTGTCCCTCTTCTCAAACTCTTGTCCATGAGATGGCTGTGCAGCCATGGGCATAAAGAGATGCTTTGCACCTCACTCCTCAGACAGCCACACCAGCAGTCTGCCATTAGGAGTACTCTGTGTAAGGCAGTTGTCTCTTTCCTGGTTTTGCTGTTGTTTTTACCCTTTTCTTTTACTACATCTCAAAAAAAATCTGCAGACTCTTAGCTAGTTTGGCTTCATTTACTGCAAGGATTTCGACATTCAGTAAACCAGACCAAATTACTGATTTAAATGTCTGGTGTATAACATGGATAGTCTTGAATCAATTACAACCAGCAGAAATTATGTCTGTACAAAAGTGAAGCCTGGTTCTAGCACTATACTCCTTTATCTCTCTATGCTTTCCCAGGAACTTTCCAGGAATTTTCCAGGAAGAAACTTTCTCAATAAGACACAGAACCCATGATTTTACAACTCTGCTTTGTAGAGATCAGTCCTGAAGCCCCTGACACTCTAAAAAACAAGACTAAGCAAGAGCCTTGAGAATACTGTGTCTGTTCTGTGGCTACAGAGCTCTTCCTCATGCGTTTCAGTAAAACACTTCCTTCATTTGCTCAGATTTTCTACCAGCATAATCACAAGTTTGGAATGGTTAAAATCGGGAAAAATATTTGCAAAGTCCATCCTAAAATATTCTTCCCTTCTCTTAGGCAGCAAATTACTGTAATACAACATATGAAATAATTGCATTATATGATAAATTCACATCAAACATTAGTTGTTCCAATTGATCCAACAGTTTTCCCCAATTAATCTTTCTGTAATATAAAAATTAATTGTTATTTTATATATTTGTAAAGTGAGCTTCTGAATTAATTAATCCAGATTTTTATATTTCTGAGGTGGATTTATAGTGCTAAAGAGTAGGGCTGCGTGTGTGTGTCAGTTTAAATATTCAGACTAAATTATCCACAGTGTATATATAAAGTTGCAAAATATTAATCTTAAAGAAAACACCTGAGAAGAACATTTAATGATCATTTTCCTATTATTTGAGCAGTTTTGAAAGGCATTTTTCATGGGTACAGGGTGTCAAGTAAGAAATATTATGGTGTTTTGCCTTGGGGGGATTGTGTTCTTATCTTCCAACTTGAGAGAGGCCTGGGGTGAAATGTCCAAGCTGTTCTGGCTGTCACAGCCACAGAATTCCACTCTGAAGTGTGTTAATATTCCCTCTGAGCTGTTCCTCCAAAACCCTCCCATTACAAGTTTTCTTCAAATAACAGAAACAGCTTGAGGAACCCTCAAGCTGCAGGGCCATGCAATGCTCCTCTGGACAAGCTGCAGAAGAGGACAGGAGCAGAGGAACAATGAGAGGCAGCTGATGTGCTTGGACTGGGGAAATTCCGAATTCTGCATCCCAAATTCCGCGGATTTGCTTTAATCGGTCCCGAGCTCTGCTCAGCTGAGCTATTGTAAATCCTGGTGTAAGCAGCGTGAGGGGTGTTTGGTAAGGCTAAGACAAGGAAGACTTGTTTGCCTGGGCTCTCTCCACAGTCAAGGGAGAGAAAAAGGCTTTTCCAGGAGGACAGCTGGGGCTGTGGGTGCACTGAATTCCACCTGTATGTCTGCTCCCTCCAGCTCGCTCTCACACTCACTAGGTTCTCCCACCAGCCAGACCAGCTTTCTAAAACCAGCTTTCTAAATATCTAAAAAAGATTTTTTAAATCTTTTTTCTAAGAAAAAGATTCCCTGTTTTTCTGCTGGGTTAGTCTGCTGCCAGGCTGGTGGCTGAGCTGGCCATGGGGTGACCTGGCCTTCTCTAGGCAGGGGTCCCTCTCAGGGTGATGGGCAGTGCTTTGGGTCACTGAGCATCTCCACAGAACTCTGACCTACAGGGCATCACCATAATTCTGCATTACATGTATGTACCTCTAGCTAGCAATATCTTTATTCACCATAATTCTGCATTACATGTATGTACCTCTAGCTAGCAATATCTTTATTCACCATAATTCTGCATTACGTGTATGCACCTCTACCCATCAATATCTTTATATATTTATCAATGTGTATATATGTTTAAATTCTAACCATATAGACACACACCCCCCTCTATTTTCCTAAGAAGAGGTTGCATAAATGCATAAAAAACTACATTGAGGAGAAGTTTGTTTAAAAAGTGTTGCTATGGCTGCAGTGGCTTTTGTGTACAGTTACTTGAAATATGGGCTTGTGCAGGATGAAGTGACAGATTTGTATCTTTGTGTGGTCAGACTGCCACAGGCTCAGCTCTGCTTGCTGGTTATAAGCAGGGGCAGCATCCCTCTGATGTCCTGGGTGAGCAAGGCTGGAGCTCAGCACTCAGCTCTCTTCAGGCAGCTGTGACTCAAACAACGGCTCTGGAGCTGTTTGTTTGCTTGAGAAAGGAGGTGGATGTGTGTCACTTCCTTGCCTGGACACATGAGTGTCATTTTCCTTTCTCATTTTTTTTTTCTCTGTTTTGTTGGGGGTTTTTTGTGTTTTGTTTTGGTTTTTTTTTTTTTTTTTTAATGAGACAGCAAATCACTTGCTGCAACACAAACTGCACCAGAAGGCTGAGGCTTCTGAGCATGAAAAGACTGAAGGGACTGAATTTTTTAACAGGTCTTCATCTGAAATCCTAAAAATCCCAAGAAGCATCTGAAATGTCAAGGCACTTAAAATTGTTGTCCTTGGATTACACAAGGGTAAAGCAGTCAGAGAGCTTATCAAATCATGAAACTTAACTTGTGAAATGTGGGAGCAGAGTGTGGGGCTGAAGGAACTGCAGCTTCAGAAGTGAGTTCAAGGAAGAGCAAGTGAGTGCTTGGCAGACCTGGAAGGAATATTGTCCATCTCTATGGACAGTTCAGCCTGAGCCATTCTGTGATTCTGTCCCTCAGCTTCCCCAGGAATCAATGGGCAAATGCTGTGTGCAGCAAACAGACCCCAGTCCTGTGAGGCTCTCTCTGGTATTTCACAATCAGTTCTGCCAAAAATGTCTGCCAAAAGTCAATTTGCAATTGTTTCCATAGCTGTGTCTTTATAATGGGATCATTAATTATCCTCCATGTTGTTTATGAAACAGTTGTAGTGATTTTCAGATTTGGCCTTTCCATGCTGACATCTGTGCTCCAGAGGTACATCCACCATCCTCTGCAGCCTCTGGAGCTGCACACCTTCCCCCCAGCAATCACAGTAGACCAGGGCCTGAAGGTTTTGCTCCAGGAATTTCAGAGGTGAAACACGACCAAACTTCTAATTTAAGAGACAGGGATAGAGAGATCAGGATCATACTTGGCTGGTTTGGCTACAAAGTACCTTTCTATCTACAGGAAAGATACTGTCTGCCATCACAGCCTTTATAACCTGAAATGCTGATTACATTTATGTGGGAGAGAGCCTGTGCCCATAGCTGTGCCAGCATTGCCATACCTGTTATCCACCATCAGGTGGAAATACTAAAGAGAAGTAAAGAAAATGCGTCAATCATTATCTGGGAGGAAGTGTAGCAGAAACAGAACAACTCCCAAGGGATCTTGGTACACTGTGAGGTAAACACAGCACATCCTTAAATAGATTTATGAGTCTGTAGTCTGAGCTAAAAGATCATTCTCTGTGAGCAAACAGGACAAGGCCTGGATCTGAGCACTGCATCTGGCCATCCTCTTCATTAGGCTGCTGATGGGCACCCTGGCACTCTTGTCTGCCCATGTTTAGAGCTTCCAGGGCCAGCATTTCTCCCTAGACCCTTGGTCTAAGCCACCATGTCCTCAAAGAGATTGTCTTTCCCAGCTTCCACCTGAGAGGTGTTCAAGGTGCATTTTGTCAGGAAGAGAGCAAGTGAAAATGTTAATATTAAGGTAATGCCTTCAGAGTCAGGAATCCTGTAGTATAAACCTTGTTCCTGTTCACCTGCTCGTGCAGATGATTTTCAGATGTAGTGCATGAATAGTCCCAGAAAGGGGTTAAAAATCAGGCTGGAAGTCACTTAGACTGTCCCAAACCTTTGTCAGGGACTGGTGCTGGCTGCCCCCTGTCTTCACTGCTGTGAATATTCCCCATAGAAGAGTGCACACAGCTCCTTCCTCAGTATGATGCTGTCACATATTTTGAAAGAAAGGAGTGGGTTTTATTCCTAAGAAAAAGGCCCTGAGGGGGCTGAGGCCCCTCTCTTGTCAGGGTGCAGAACATGGATCCCAAATGGATAAAGGCCCAGACTAACAGCTCCATAAGGTGCTTCATTACTGCAGGTGGGTGAAGTTTATACAGCCATTTCTGCTCTTCCCCCAGCAACCTGGTGATCCTGGGCTGCACAGAGAGGACCTGCTCCTTGTCTGAGGAGCCCAAGCACCCAGCACTGATGGTGGATTTCTCTGTGAGCTCTGGGGTTACACTGCTGTGATAATGTCACACTTCCATCAGCTCCTGAGCTTGTCGTGCTGCAGGGATGCTGACAGGGCTGGCTGGATGCAGCCAACACAAACCACAGGTCTACAGCCCAAACCAAAGTGTGCTGTGCAAACTTAGTGGGAAATGACACAATTTACACACAAAGCACTGCTTGAGCACATGGAGGAGTTGTTGGGCACTGACTGAGCAAACACACCACTGCTGGCTCATCTCTGTGCTGGTGTTCACAGGGGTCCCAGGATGAGGGAAGAGTCAAGAATGTTGACTCCACGTTTCAGAAGGCTGATTTATTATTTTATGATATATATTATATTAAAACTATACTAAAAGAATAGAAGAAAGGATTTCATCAAAAGGATAGCTAAGAATAGAAAAAGAATGAATAACAAAGGCTTGTGACTGACCAAGACAGTCTGGACAGCTGGACTGTGATTGGCCATTAATTATAAACATCCAACATGGACCAATCACAGATCCACCTGTTGCATTCCACAGCAGCAGATAATCATTGTTTACATTTTGTTCCTGAGGCCTCTCAGCTTCTCAGGAGAAAAAATCCTAAGGAAAGGATTTTTCATAAAACATGTCTGTGACTCATCTCTTTGGCCCATCAGATCCTCTGTTGGTTACTGAAATGTTAAAAGCCCTTTGGAACAGCTGAGGATCCTCAATATTGCCTTTGTTGCCCTGAAGCCAGGGTAGGCAGGAGAGGATCACAGAGCACTTGCCCTGTGTGTGTTTGTGTCCCACATGCCTGAGAAACACACACCATGCTCCATGTTTATGGTTTATGTTGCACTATTGTACCACTCACAGTGACATTACATTATTCCAAGCAGGCAGTATTTTGCAAAAATCAATAACCATGTTAATTAATAATGGCTAAAACCTTCACAGACTTTTTTTTTTCCAGAGATATCAAAGTACTTGGCAAGCATAGGAATAATTCATGCTCCCATATCCTTGTATTAACTTATTGGAAATATTTATGTAGAAGAAAGAATAGGAACATTTGCTTATTTCCTACCAATGGCAAGAGAAAAGATGAGTGAAACTTGTGTGGCTTCTCTTCAGAAAAGGTCTGGCACTCCTGGCTTGACTGGATGCAATGCTGGCAATCCATTTTATTCTCTTCTTTGCTCCAACTTCTGTGAGACAAGGCTCCTCCTGGGTCTGTATTTCTGTGCATTTGATACTCTGCTGGATTAGATTCACTAAATTAAGGGAGGTGGCTCAAGATCCCTATCTCCACATTTGGCAGTGTGCTGGAGCAGTCAAAAGGAAGAACTGTAGCAGTGTAGGGAGGAGTCTGTGTATAAAGGCAGAATTAATGAAACTGCTCCAGAATGTTCTACTAGTGTGTGACACTGTCTCCTTTCCTCTTACCCACCTGTGTAACAGATTCTTTAATTTCACCACTCTGGCATCACAACAGGAGTTCTTAGAGATTGGAATGTCAATGAAACAAGCAGGCTATGATGTGTAAGTGACACATTTGTGAAGGTGAAATATTGGCCACTTCTGCTGAATCCCAAAATCATCATTCAGTAGATCCTGAAATCTGGGCCAGACAAAATTGTTTCTTGTGCACGTTTCAGATAAAATGAGTGAGCACAACACACAAAACTACCAACACAGAAGAAAACTGAAAGGAATAATAGATGAGAAATCACAGAAGCATTGAAAAATTCAGGTTGGAAGGGACCCCTAGCTGTCATCTAGTTCAGGTCTTTCCTCAAAGCAGGGCCAACTATTTGGGTTTCTGTGGATCTTGTCTAGGTTTTCACTGTCTTCCAGGATGGAGATTTCCCATCCTCTGCCTTGCCCAGTGCTTGTCAGTCCTCCTAGCAATTCTCCTTAGTAGGTGAGCTTCTCACTCTCCTGCTTTTGTCCATTGTGCTTTGTCCTATTGCTGTGCACCTCCAGGAAAAGCCTGACTGCATCTTCCAATACCCTGCCACAAGGAGCTGAAGAGAGCAGGAAAATCACCCTCAGCTTTTGCTTTTTAAGGCTGAACAAGACCAGTCCCCTGTACATCATGTTCTCCAGATTCCCACCTATCCTCCCTGCTGAACCTCCTAATTTTTAGGCCTTTTTGAACCAAGGATAAACGAGCCCAGCTGGGCAGTGACCCACGGTCCAAACTGCGCCCTATTAGAGAGAAGAACAACTGCACTGAGGTTACTGGGGCATTGTCAGAGCTCTCTGGGCTCCAAAACATTCCTCCAGAACCAGCAATTTCTAAAATACAGCAGCCCCTGGATCCAAAGTGCTCATGAGTGTGGCTGCCAAAGGAGTTCTAAATTTCTGCTCATTGCAGTTATTGCTACAGGAACATTGCTGGCAAAACATTTTCTCCTGGAGTCTTTCTGGAGCACCTGCTTCACTCTCCATGTGTGCAGGCATCAGCCAGGACAGATGCTCAGGGAAAGAAAGAGCTGAAACCCCAAAGCTCACAGAGCTGATGCCCTTTATCAGAAAAGAGGCCACCCAAGTTCTTGTTTTAAGTGAGGAGGCAGGAAAAAGTCTTTGAAGAAGAAGCAGCTTCCTTAAAGTGTTTAAGGAAACTCTTTCCAGAGAGAATATTAAAAATGCATGGGTGGAGTGAGAGAGAAAGAATTCTTATTTATGTATAAAGTTACACATGGAGACAATGTCCAAAATTACTGAAAAAAAAAAAAAAAGAGTCTGTGTGTCTCTGTTTTCCTGAGTTTTGACAGCATGTGTTTAGTATTATGGCTAGTCCATTATAGGAGCCAAAGTTAACATCTTCCAAAGCATAAGGGTTTTTTGGGTTTTTTAAAGCTCAGTTAAATTCTAGCACTTCAAACCTACTTAAACATGGCAAAATAAAAATCTCTGGAAAGTCTTTATTTAGTTTTCTGTAGTTGAAACAGTTATGCAATTGGATAAGCAACCAAGTCAGTTCAAATTTGTGAAGTTCTGCATTACAGGGCAGGATGAATTACATTTGATCCAGGAGGAAAAAAACAATATAAGAAATGTAGTGGAGTTTTTGCCATGAAGAAAGGACAGACACACAGCTCTACTCTAAAGGGGTTTTGCTGTAGCTTGAGGAAACAAACCTAGAGGCTTCATGGGATGATGCATCATGCACATCTCACAGCTCAGAGCGGCCACAGGACAGCTGGTGGCTGCAGAGGGGGGCTTTGGAGGCTGTGCACAGCTCTGGCACCCAAGTGCACAACATTCCAGTCACTGGAGGTGCTCTCTCTGGGTTTTATGTGCCCATTCCTGTGCTGGAGTGAGCAGGCTCTGGAGGCAGCAAAGGGGAGACAGGAGAAATTTGTGCCTCCCCATCCTTTGTTTTTTCAAGCAGCTCATCCATCAGATCAGCAAGATGGTGAGGCACATATGTGCTTCCCAAATGGCTTAAGCCACTTGTCTTTACAAAAACCTCTTTTTGTTTGCTGGATAAGAGCTTTCACTTTTAGGAAGATCTCTTCAAACCAAGCTGTTGGGAGCTGGGAGGGTGGATGTTCTGTCAGAGGCTGTCTGTGGAGCTGCTGGTAGGAACAGCATAAAAAGGAAGGTTGTGGAACTGTTGTTTTAAGGAGCGCTTCTTATGTAGGAAAGGGCCATGAAGCTAAAAGGGATGAAACTTCCCAAGAAATCAGTCCTCCCACTGCTCTCCCTGCTGATGGCCCCAGGCCTGAGCTGGCTGGCAGGGGCAGCTCCTGGCTGTGGTGCTGTGCTGCCAGGAGCTGCCCCTGAGACACACTGGGAGCAGCAGGGCACGGGCAGGCTCATCTCCTGCTGCTTCTGCCAGCACAAGATTTTCTGCCATGGTCTTCAGTTCAGGACTAACAGATTGGGATTCCGTTTTCAGGTACTAATTGCCTAGGAAGATATAAAACTGCTATGTACTGTTGTCACTGGGTGTATCTTTAACAATTTTCTTGTCTTAGGGACAAAGATAAGGGTCAGGACAGTGCAGCACATCATAGTGCCAGGAGAAGGGGACCACTGAGAGCCAGACCTGTGATCCCTTCCAGAAATCAGCTCTGGCAGGACAAGAAAAGCACAAAGCTGGTGGAGTTTCTCACCTCATTCCTCCCTCGTCCAAGGACAGTTAATTCCATATGGTTTAAAGCAGGGAAATTGAACAAGAAGCAAAAAAGCCCCTTAATTAAAACCGGAGGGATTCAGCAGACTCAGTGCCACCCAATGTCAGCCAGAGCTCCCATCCATCCATCCATCCATCCATCCATCCATCCATCCATCCATGCTCAATTTCCTGCAATTTGTTTCATCTCACCAAATCAGTGAGTAACAAATCATCTTCTCAAGGAGCACAGAGAGATAGCCATAATTCCACAGCACAGCAATTGGAAACAAAATTTTACTGAGGACTCCTTGGGTAAACAGCAACTCAAGCACAGAGAAGATGAATTCTGGTGGTTTCTTACATGAGCAGAGCAGTTCAGTTTTTTAATCCAGCAGAAGGAGGAAAACACTGAATTGTTAACTTGATTGATACTGGCATTGTCCAGGCTGCCAAGTATTTAGCAGCTGATAGCTAATTTGTACAGCTTCTTTTATCTGACTGATCCAATATATTTTCCAGAGTTTAAGGGGAAAACATGGCCAGATCCAATTTCTATATTTTCAGAGAACTGACAGAAGAGACAAGCCCAATTAAACACAGGCACATCTTTTTTCTTCACCTAAGGCCAGGAGAACACAAATCCCAGGAAAAACTGTTATAAACAAAAATCTGCCGATTTTTTTTTTTTTTTTGGTGAGAAAAAGGTTACAAAAACTAGTCAGAGCAGTGTTGCTGCTAAAGCACTACCTGTTTGTTATGTTCTTTTTGTATCACTAAAGGCCCTGGCTAGGGCTCAGTTAATGGCTCTTCTCCCCAGACAGTGAGGGGAAGGGAGGAGATGTGGGAGGAGGGGGCATCAGAAGATGCAAAATAACTTCAGGAGCAGCATGCCATGGGAAGTGTCAAATTTACCGGAAAAAAACCCAAAAAACAACGAGCCAATGCAGAATTAAGAAATTAGAGTGATGCCTGGACGTGAGGAACAGAGTGCTGAGCCTGCAGAGATGCTGAAAACCATTGCTGCCCCTCGCCCTGAGCAGAGAAATCATCTTAAACCAAGATCTGGAGGTGGAAAGGCGTGGAAAGTTTAGATCAGGGATACACCCAAAGCTCCCCCGAGGGCTGGACCCCAGCTCTGCCCCAGGTGGACAAAGCTTCACATTCCTCCTCCTCTGAGTCACCCTGGGAGCGATGACAGAGACTGCAGACCCATCCAGCTTCCCAATCTTGATCTGATCACTTTTAATATGGCATTAAAGGGGCAAAAAGTCTCCTGCCCTGTGTTGATTTCACAAACCATGAATTTTCAATGCTCTTAGGGCTGGATGGATCAGGCAATCTCCATCCAGTGAGCCAAGGAAAAGAGAGGAGAACAAGTTTTCCTTCAGATCATCCCTGCAATGGCACAGATTTCTGTCACACAGCCACCTCACTGGAGTGTTTGCTTGGTTCCCAGCTTTGGCCCCTGAGTTTTACTTGTTCACACCTTCCTTGCCATTACAATCTCTCCACCTCACTCTCTAAATGAAACTTAGAAAGGAAATATTTCTGACAGCCTGCCTGCTCTGCAGGGGAGTTTAGGTTGGAGCAATATTATTTGCTTTCTCTCTTTGGTGGTTAAAACATTATTAACCCTGCTCTTACCTGGCCACCATTCTCCAGTGTTGCTCAAACTTTGCAGTGGGACCTTGGATACACTTCAGTGAAGTTCCCTTAGGAGGATAAAAGCAGAAGTTTTGTAATTGTCACTGTTTCTCCAGCCCAGCTGCAAATCCCCCCATTCCCCATGCAGGAAGAGACAACCTCAGGTTTAAAAGCCTTACAAGATGTTGTAGATTTGATTAAGTAGGATAAATAGACACAAAGATGAAATTTGCAGAGACCTTCCTGAGAGGCTGCTCAGTGGATGGGAACAAGAACCTCCTCACTAATTTGATCACTTGAACCCCTCTGTGTTTCAGAGGCCCAGCCAGCAGGCAGAGATGCTGGAGGAAAACCAAATTATCCAAAACTGCTGTGAGGCTCCTGTGAGCGCCCTCCAACACTGAGCTCCTACATGTATTTAGGTAACCTATTATAAATCACTTATTTAAGTTCCCAAACAACCTCTCCTTCCTTCACTGACTTCTTAGAAGAGCACAGAGCAGCAAAACCAGCTGGACTCAGGCCCTTGGTTGAGTTCTCTGCCTTTCCCCTTCACAGTAAAACCCCAAGGATGTGACAAAACCAGCATTCCTAGCTGTGACTGTGCTCTCTAGAGCCTATCACAGCCTGGAAGCAAAGCAGATGAGCAGTGGATTTATTCCATACAAGAGGCACACACACATCTCTCACCCACAGCAGACCCCTCCCAGCAATCTTCCCCATAGGCAAGCCATCAATACAACCACAATTTCTTCCACAAATTAGCTTGTGTTGCTAAATATAAATGCCTGCTAGGTCAGAAAGTCCTCTGACAGTTCTCTCTAACAGAGACAAGAAGCAGATTGCTGGGGGAAGAGGTAGGAAATGCAGCATATGCTGAGTTACCTGTTCCCTGCTTTACCATTCCATCCTAGATCCCTGCAACCAGTGCTGTAGGGACTGGGAATTACAGGGAACATCTGAATTATCTTATTCAATAGCTCTCAATGGACTTCTTCTCCCTGAGTTTGTTGAAACCTGTGCAGGCTTTTGTCCTCCACAACATCCTGCAGCAATGAGTCACGATTCAGTTATGCATTGTGTGAACAAGTACTTCCCCTTGTTTATTTTAAAATAAATCTGCTACTTGCTCTTTCCACTGGACACCCTTCAGTTCTTGTGTAGGACAAATAATGCCCTGTTGTTCCTCAACCACCTTCTCTTTGTGACTGTAAAACCCTCCTAATTTCCTCCTCTTTAATAATTCCTCATGTCCTTCTCATTTTTTTTTGCTATTTTTACTTTATTGCTATTCAGTGCCCCAATGCCAGGAATCCAACAAGGCCAGTGTCCTCAAATGCAATCCAAGATTTTCTGCCTGACCTAATAATGATCCTTATGAAGTGGATCAACTACTTTATGACCCAAAGGCAAAAATACCCATGAAAAGTTTAAAAAACCCTCAGGCGTGTCCCTTTAGAATGTGAAACCTGCAGGAAGATGCCCCTCATGTACTTCAAAATGCACCAGTTCTTGTACCAAATCCATTTTGCTGTGGTTTAACCGCAGCAAAACTGAGCTCAACTGGGTGAATCTTTTGAGCATTGACAGAACTGTGTCTCCTGGCTAAAAAACCCAAACACCTTGATTTTGTTTTGTACAATAATATATCCCTGCACATGTTAGCCCAAAGTACAGCTCAGCAGCATTCAAAGGAGATAATTGATGCCCACTTCTCACCAACTTGACTCTGCTTATCTTTGAGTCACACAAATGTTAGGTCTTGGATATTTGAGGTGTGGAAATGCTTCTGAATCCAGACATGCCTTCAGGTGGTAACAGGAGCATCCTTTGGCTCAAGGGTTTGCTGAAATAATGGAATGAACCTCAAACAACACCTGAAGTGGTTTTGGGCTGTACAAAATTAGCTAATTGTCCAACACAGGGCAAGGATTTTTTTATTAGAACAAGCAAATGCTTGCCATTTTTATTGGCATCTTGTGACCACTAAATAAGCTGGGACACTCTTCTTGCAAAACAGCTTGACAGTGCAATCTGAAATGAGTATGAGACACAGGACTGACCCCATAGGATGATAAAAAGGAAGGTTATGCCAAAGAAATCCGACAGATGTGCAGAAAAACTCTCTGTCCACAATGCCCCCTATGAGGCAGCTGTTTTAACAGAAGTGGTTTTGCACACTGATTAATATTACAACCAGGCAGATGAAATCACATGTGTGAAATATGAAAATATTAAATTGTTATGAATAGTGGTAGCTGTAGATGAGCCCTTAAATAGTGTCAGAGGTCAGGCAGTGTAAAGTAATCTCCTAACCCTGATGGCCAGGGACTGACAGACTCCAGGCTTGAAGTTTGGTAATGGAATTTATTCTCCATAAGTGATGGATTGAGGTTACATTTCAGCAGCCAGGTCACAGCAGGAAGATAAGGAAATCCAAGGAAATCTGTTACTCATCATGGGTTTATCTCACTGAACCACAGTGCTTTACTCCTAATTTACACCAGTGCAGAGCTGAGCTGAAGGAGTTCATTGCTGCATGAGTGATTCTGTGAAGAAAGTGTGATGTGCTCCACCAGCTATGCCAACACCAAGCTTTTCTTATGCCAGTGTGGGGATTCACCATGGGAGAACATTTGATACAGGGCTGGAAGGGAACTGTGGTGCCCAAACAGGTCTTGTGCTCCAAACAACATGGGCTGTAATAATAAAGTGTCACAGACTGACCTTTGGCTATGAAAAAAGAACTATGATGAACCTACAACTCTAACTCTTCAGCAATGGAAAAAGATGCCATATAGATGTTCTTTCTGCCACAGAGAGATCCCTTAATTCACTGCCCTGGAAAACTGCTGCCATCAGGGGGTTTGGGTGCTATTTTTTATTCCCTCTACCTTCTTTAGTGGAGAAAGTAATTTTTCTTCTTTCTCAGTTTGGAAGTTTATGGCCTTTGACCCCCATCTGCACATGGAACAGTTCAGGGTCAGCTCCTGGGTGAGGAAGGGGTCCAAGCAAGGGATGCCAGAAGGGTGGCTCTGGAGAGCATCATTGCAAACATTTTTGAAGGACACTGAAGATTGTTGCTGCTGTGTCTGGTGAAGAGCACTGGCAGCCAATGCAGATGAGCTCTCCTGCCAGAACCAAGGGGATGGCAGGGAGCTGTCAGACAACCCTGCTCTACAGCTGCCAGCCCTTGTTCTTGCAGAGAAAAAAAGGGGCCTTTCCCTTGTCACAGTCATATTTTCTGGAAAGTCCCTTTGCCCAGCCTTCTTCTCCTGGGAAGCTGAGAAGCCTCGGAGAAAAATGAAAACAATAATTATCTGCTTTGCTTCTCCTGTGTTTTGCTGCTTTGGAATGTGTTTGGACATTGTTTACCAACAGGTGGTTGTTTCATTGGTTTCATGTGGATTGTTTTGACTTATTGACCAATCAGTGCCAAGCTGTGTCGAGGCTCTGGAAGGAGTCACAAGTTTTCTTTAGTATCTTTTAGCCTTCTCTCTGTATCCTTTCTCTATTCTTTAGTATAGTTTTAGTAATATAATATAATATAATATAATATAATATAATATAATATAATATAATATAATATAATATAATATAATATAATATAAATTAGCCTTCTAAGAACATGAAGTCAGATTCATCATTCCTTCCTGCCACGGGGCACCCCGTAAATACAACATTCCCTTAATTCCTTCTTTCCCTTCTCCTTGTCTGTCTCTCCGAATTCACCATGCTGGAGGGCAAACTTAGTTTGTGCTGGTAGAGTTAATTTTCTCTGTAGTATCTTGTGTGCTTGTGTTCAACCCTGCTTGCCTGCCAGGGCTGAGACATGGGAAAGGGAAACCCTGCAGTTCCTCTGGCCTCTGCACCCTCACACCCTTTCCAGATCCTCTGGGAGGTTCTGATATCTTCATCTCACTGCTGGATGAAGCTCCTGCTGTGGGGTGGGATAAGGCATCCCATGCCTCCAACTTATTGGGATAGAGAGCAGGGACGCACAGAGAAGGCTTCAAGAGGCTCATTTTAAAGTTTTTTTTTCTGGGACTTTTACTAGTATTCACATTCTCTGAACAGAGAGAGACATAATTCTCTCTCCCAGGATTTTTCCTGGGAAGGCAGTGAGAAGCACAGAGAGGAGAAGAGAAAACAATTCTTATCTCTTCTCAGTACGCCTGTTGTTTTGCACATGTGGGATGCGTTACTGAGATTGTTTACCCAAAGTGATTTATCAATTAGATTCTACTGAGGATTGTTTTGTTTCCTAAGCCAATTGGGTCAAAGCTGTGTCCTGACTGTCTCAGACAGTCATGGGTTTTTCTTTAGTATCTCTTTAGTATAATTTTAATATAGTATTAATGTAATACAGTATAGTGTTAAAAAAGCAATTGTTCAGCCTTCTGAATCATGGAGTCAGAACACATTATTCCCTAGCTAGAAGATCACCTGCTTCTACAATACTCCCCTAAATAAGGCAAGTGCTGGCTGAGAGCCCTGCTCCACATGGGAGCTGAGATCTTGTGCTAAATGGGATGGGAAAGCTTTCATCTGGCTGCACTAAGAGTATTTTCTTCACTTTGAAAAGCAACTGACCTGTGCAGTTTTGTCGCTGGTGGTATGGGAAGAACAGCCCTCCAGGGGGAGAAAACTTGGACAAACTGGCCCCAAACAGTCAGCACAGGCTGATGCTCAGCTGAAGAGCAGCTCTACAGGGCTTTTTACTCCCCATAATTCTGCAGTGGGATGGAGGGGTGGCAGGGTGATGACCAAGCAGAGGCCCTCCAGGAGGGAAGTTTTGCTTTGCCATCACACTTGCCAGCATCTCCCCAGGTGATCCCCTCGTGCTCCCCCATGGAGACAGCTACACCCAAACCACCACAGGACTGTACTGCCCAGGATTTAGGTGCATCCAGGGTGCTCTGGATATGATCAGTATTGCTGCCTGAATGTTTGCTGTAGGTGCAGCCATGGCTGGCAGCTTCATAGAGGCTCCTCAGAGGAGCTCTCTGTAGATGCAGCAGCAGCAGGATTAAGCATTAGGATTTTGCACACATCCATACACAAGGGAGGATGTGTGCAAAAGGGAGGGAGGTTGTAGAGCTCTCTGCTGGGGCTGAGGCCTGGGGCAGGACACCAGAGTGTGGATTTGCCAGAGGGATTGGGTGCACATCCCCAGAGAGCCAGGGAGAAGGAGGGTGCTGCACCTCCAGCCAGGTCTGTGCAGACAAGGTGGCCCCCCAAACAGCCCCAGTGCTACCCACACAAATTATGGTGAGCTCCCACGAGATCAGATTCCATCCCTGCAGCCTGACACTGTCATCCTGTTTGCTTGCTTACCCTTTCCCTATATATCCCAAAGGCAGAGCAGGGAAACATGCTTTTTTTCTGGTATGGCCATGCCTGTGTGCTCTCTGAGTAAGCTGACACAGTTCCAGCCTGAGCTTTTTCCACTCTAATGGCTTCAGGTTTAATCATAAAGCACTGCTATAAATAATGGATTGTGAGAGACAACCTCTTCCAGTAAATCCTGCTGTGTCTGCTTGTGTTTGGATGCTGCATTATGCCAAAGTCAGTGCTGATGTAGGGAGGGAGGGAGGGAGGCATTCAGCTCTTTGTTGGGTGATGATTAGGAGGCAGTGCTGGGGTGACTGGTTTGATCCTCAGAGTGCTCTGGGATAAACCTTGGGCAAAACTAAGTCCAGTAGGAGCTGCATCAGACAGCTGTGTGCTTGATTCATAGTGTAAATCCATTCAATTGTTGATGGATTCACCTGGGATCTCTGGCAAAGGGGTCATTTGACTGCCAGAGAAGCAGGAATATGGCAGGGAACTTCAGTTGTGGATCAAAGGGTATCTCCTTCCACTTTTACAGTGTATTCCATAGGGATTTCAGGTGGGATCTGCTAAATGCACAGTGAAAATGTCCCTATTGCTTGTGCAGCTGGAACACACCACTCAGCACCAGGGTACACAGGATCAGCAGCTGGAGCTTGTCCTTGCTGGGAAATTTCTATTATTAAACCAGCTTCTCTCTGAATGCAGCATCATGATTAGATAAGACCTGAATCAAATTAAACACAACTCAGAAAATATAGATGTGACTTACATGGCCTCCTTGGAGCAGTACCCTGAGTTTTGATGGATTTAATCTCAAAACTCCTTTGCAATGTACACATCCTACAGCTCCCAGTACATTACTAAAGAGCTGAAACAAGAGGAGCTCAGCTTGGCAAGACCTGTGTGATGCTGGTGACAAAGAGTGAACCCCTCTGTGTGCCAGACACTGTGCAGGGACCCAGAATGAGCACAGGGTGGGCAGGCTATAGGGCTGGAAGCTGGACAGCTGGGCTGTAGCAGTGCTGTTCCTGCAGGAGCATCTCCCAGGGAAGCTGGGCTGTGCAAAGGCAGTGCCTGTCCTGGGGCTCCCTGCTCCCCTCTCAGTGCTGCTCTGTTCCAGCCTGCCTGGCTCCCTCACACCTCACTGCACACAAATGCTCTCAATCTCCTCCTCCAAAGCAGCTCAGTGCAGGTCCTCACTCCAAAGGTTTGCTTTTACAACACCCCCACACAGCTAGCCATGGATAATTGGATAAAGTACTGGAATGCTCTTCCCAGGGGGGTGGTAGAATCACCATCTCTGGATGTGTTAAAAAAGTCTGGACATGGCACTTGGTGCTATAGTCTGGTTGAGGTGTTAGGGCATACGTTGGACTTGATGATCTTAGAGGTCTCTTCTAAATTCATTATTTTGTGATTCTGTGAATTACTGTCAATGGACACACAGCACTTTACAAGCCTACCCAGAAATGGATGGATTGGGAAGTCCTGCTGCTCACCAACCTGTTTTAATGACAGTAAATGGCTCTAATGAAATGGCTCTAATGTGAACAACCACATGCTGGCTCTGGGCTGATTCATCACAATTCCTGAGCTCTTTGTGCCCTGCATGGCTGAGGGCAGCATCACCCCCAGCAGGCACAGCCTTGCTCTGGATGGAGCCCAGTCCACAGACCCTTTGCTAGTGGGAAATGCAGCCTGGACCATCCTGGTGCAGCCTGGACCATCCTGGTGCTCAGCACTGCCATGTCCAGAGTGGCCTGGAGCCACGGGAAATGCCCCAGCCCTGCAGGGCAAGGGATGTCTTGTGTTTCCAAACATCCCATATCCCACCTCCTTGAGTCAGACCAGCCCACACCCAGGAACATTGTGTGTTATAGGAATCTGGATGGCAAATTGTGGTCAGAACCTGAAGTGGTGTCAGTGAGAAGTGCTTTTGAAACAAGGGATTACTTTTCAAATACCACAAGAGCTATGGTTGTTCATTAACTTGCTCAGCATTCTCAATTTGCAAACAAAAACTTTATTCCATTTTGATGCAGAATGAAACATTTCCTGATGTTTCACATTTCTCACTTGTTTAGATTTTGTGTGGCTGCTCCTCCTCCTCCTCTGCTTTTCCATCCAGAGTCCTCCAATCTGGCACTGATGGAACTTCGAGAGGAAGAAAATAAATAAAGAGAACCATTCTATTCTTGTGTTGAAACATGGTTTTACTGGAGATACAAAGAATTCCTAGGAGAGTGCTGGGTGGGAAGGCACATTTTTAGTTTATAAGTTTTTAAGTTATTATCATCACCTTCTGACTGGGACTGCTCCCATTTCCCCCAGCTTCCAGACCCAGAGCCTTGCTGAGCCAGCAGTCCTGAGCCTGCTGAGGGCTGCTGCAGTGTCCCACACTCGTGCCTGCAGCATCTCAGCCTCCAGCCAAGACTGGGAGTGCTGCAGACCCCAGCATTTAACCTTTCAAAGGGCTCCTCTTGCCTTGGAGACACACTGTGCAAATATTCTCCACTTAAAGCGAGTTCTTGGCCTGGCCCTGAAATATTGAGTGGTTATGGCAGAGAAGGAGTCTGTGATGGGTGATCAATTAGAGATGGTAAACATGCTGTCAATGACTGTTCCAGGAAATACAAATTTTTTGGAGTCATTTTTATGTGAGAACATGAGAAGGGTAATTAGAAAAGCTAACAAGTGTATTCACTTGGAATGAATAACATCTCACTGAGATACACAGGCTTCCCATTAGCAGTGGAACAGAGACATCCTGGAACCCAGGCTTTAGAAATGGATGAAGAATAACAAATGCAGCTGATGTAACTGCTGAAAATCATATTTTTCAAGACATCATTCACCTGTTAGGCTGCTCCTGAAGTGCACTCATGCTTGGGGTGGCATTTTATTCTCAGATCAAACTGTTCTGGGCTCAGAGAGACTAGAACCTCAGCTGGTTCAAATCAGCCCTATCCCCATCTCCACCCAAAGCCAAGGGAGTGAAGGTATTTACACCTGTGGAGTATTCCTCAGGAGGTTTATGGAATGATCTTAGGGAGGGCAGAGAGCTAAGAAAGGGCTGTGCAAGAGGAAAGAGTTTCTGACCTGCTGTCCTGACCCTGAAAGTTGTAGTTTGAGAAAAACATTAGTATTAATTTTGTTTATCTCTGTCTTTTTTCCCCTTGTTTTTCCCAGCACCAAGAAACAGCAGTTTCACAATGGGCCTCTGAGCCTCATGAAAGTGTCCAGGGGTGTCTGTATCTTCTCTCATCCTTCCATTATAAGCCTCAGACCTTTCCTGAGGACACAGCCCATCTCCTGGAGCTATCTCCTTGCCAGTCCCCCAGCCCCTGGCTGGAAAACAGGGTGTCCTCACTGCTGTAATCAGTGAGCCTGGGCTGGAAGCAGCATCCAGCAGCAAGGATGAGAGTGGGCCAGCACTGCCAGCAGCTCACTTGGTCCCAGGGGTGAAGACAAAAGGCAGAGCCCACCCACCCAGGGCTGCCTGCAGGAGAGAATTGCCCCTGGGCTGCATCCTGGGCTTGGTGGGCTGCTCATTTGGGTATTTTTGTGTTGAGTAAGTTGGGGAGTTTGTCAGTGATTGCTACAGTGAAAGCAAGTCAGAAATGCTGTGATGTAATGTTCAGACAAATTGAATGATGTAATATTATCCCAGGGAGATTTTCTCTTCTGATTACCCCTGAGCACTCTTGCCCTTATCCTGTCACCCTCTCTCTGGAATCTTCTCCTGCCTCTGGGCCATGTTTTCCCTTCAGTCCCTCACTCCCTCATGTGTGCCAGGTGTGCTGCCTGTGTCCTTCACCCTGGCCTTGCTCTGTGCCATCTTCCATACCAGCCCTTCCCCCAGGAGCATCATCTCCAAGCTGTGCTGGTAGCTCTTCCATTAATCCATGAATCCAGACCCACGTGCCATTCCTCACTCTTGGTGTCCTTCTCACATGCTTTCCTCCCCTTACCTCCATCCTAGAGGTCTTTTCCAACTTAAACAATTCTATGATTCCATGGTTCCTGTGCCCCTGGATGAGCTGAGTGCACAAGCCAACCTCTCTGAACTTTTCATCACAATCAGGCAGCAACAGAGCTGCAGGGAGAAGGAAGTTCTGGATCTCCTTGGTGAGAACCAAGGCTCCTATGGGCAGGAGCACAGGAGAAGCTGAGGGAGCTGCAGAGCTGCTCCTGGTCAGAGTGGGGCTGTGAGTGGAGCAGCAGGGAGGTTTTCTGCACAGGGTCATGACTTCAAAGTGTGCTTCACCCACCCTCCCACTTCCAGGCACTTTGGCTTTGAGGTACTTGTGATAATTTCCTATATTTTATTTTATTTTATTTTATTTTATTTTATTTTATTTTATTTTATTTTATTTTATTTTTTTATTTTATTCATGCTGCCACACTTATATATACCCCACTTGGATCAGAGCCTTCTGCCTGCTGGACACAACCCACCCATGGCACACACTCAGAAATCCTAAAGGAAGGTAATAACAACATAAATGTCTTTTTCATCAGTGGAGCTGGGAGTGCTCCATGGGAGATGCCAGGACAGTATCCTCTCCATGAAGGGGAAGCTGAGACTGTTAAGGGTCTTGTCCAAAGTCAGGATTCCAATCCAGGGATCCTACACTACAGTGCACTCCTCTTTGTTGTAGGTCTTTAAACAAAACAGTATCAAACACCTTTTCCTCAATTCTCACCTCCCCAGAATAACAAGAACCACTTAGAAGTCCCAGGGCACATTTCACACATTGCCTGCTGAGAGTCTGCAGCCACCCTCCCCTCTGGCCTGGGACCAGGGGATTGTTCCAGGCTGCAGGGAGACTGGTGCACGGACAAAAGCCTCTGGCACAGACACATGAGGGTTATTGCAGTTTCAAAAGCCCATATGTGAGTTCTGTTGGCACAATCTGGGCAGGAAATTTCACAAACATGCCAACTTTTCTTTGTAACTTCATCTCTCCTGACAGTGTATGCATGACTCATCCAGACATATCTGTACTCCATACTTCTCTCATTCCTTTTTAATTTATTTGAACTATGGCTCACGCTACTTTCTTCCAGAGAATGCCCTGTCATCTCACCAGTACATGGGGAAAAAATGTGACTTTTTTTTAAGAATAAAGGGAAAAATATAGTATTTTATACAAGTATACTAGTATAATTTTATACTAGTATATATATATATACTAGTATAATAATATATACTAGTATATACTAATATATACTATGTATATATTATTATACTAGTATATACTATGTATAGTATATACTATATATATAGTATATATATTATATAATATATATATAATATATATTATATATATTATATCTATATATTATATATAGTATATACTAGTATATACTAGTATATATATATAGTATTATATATCTAGTATATATAATCTATATACTAGATATATACTAGTATAATAATAGTATCAGTCTTTTATTTTTTTTGTATTATGATGACTGAAATCATCAAAAACAACCTTCAAGTCAGGGATCACAAAACCAATTAGGTTGGAAAAGACTGACACAGTCAAGCCCTCTACCTCTTTTATATACATATATATAGATAGACATACAGATATATATATATATACACTCAGTTATTCATTACAATCCCTTCTTTCATATCTTCCTTTTCCTAATAAACACATCTCTTTTTTACACCTTTTGGATCTCACTGTGGTTTAGGCATGTATTTCTGTGTTCTTAGGCTCTGAAGCTGTACAGATGAGTGCTCCCTGTGTTACAGCCAGGGAGTTATTAGCAGCAAATTAGGCAAGGATGAATTCCTCACCCACACATTTCTTGCAGCAATCCAGCTCTGCTTATCTCCTTGGTATGATGACCTGGCAGAGCACAGGGTGAGCCCTGGCTGTGTCTGTCTGCAGGGCTGAGCAGCAGCTGCCCAAAGTGGCCAGGAGAGATCTCAGAAGGTCCCAGATCTCAAATGGGACATTGGTTTGGACAGGGGAAGCCTCAAGAGGTCTCAAGAGCAGGGACAGTCACCCCAGAAGTGAAATGTTCTTTACAGCTAGAGACGTGGCTAAAGGTGCACAAGCCTTCCATGGCAATGTCTTGTCTGGCTGATTGCCAGAGACAGAAAGTTTTGCCACAATAATAATTAGCATCTATTGCCTAATGGCATTTCTTTTGGAGGTGGATGTTGTCTAGGATTTTGCAGGGAAGAAGCAGGGTTTGGAAAAAGGAATTACAGCTCCTAAATACCCAGCTTAGCCCCTGCTCTCAGAAAGATACCAGAGCATCTGACCAAGCCTGGGCATGGAGCTGGGCCCAGAGGATTGAGGTGCAGTACCTGGAGATAACTTTTTGCCTTCTTCAGGCCAAGACAGCTCCTGACTCAGTTTCCCCATCTGTAAAGCAGTGCTAATTATATGTTTACTACCTTTGTGAAATGCTTTGAAGCCTACTCATAGTATGTGTTACCTACAGGGCTGGTAATGGCAATTATAATGAAATTAAATTCAAATTATATATATATATATATATATATATATATATATATAATTTGCATATACATAATAATTAAATTATAATTAAAACTGGCATTAATTTTTTTCATTACTTCAGAAAACATACACAACAGTTCCCAGTAAGCCAGAAGACTGCAAGTTTGTTGAGTATAGAGCAAAAATGCAATTAATTTCAAGATGGAGTTCTAGAGTAAGCAAACCAACAAAGAAAAAACTAAATTAAAGTATAAAAGGATTCCAGGGTTGTTAGTACTTTACTGAGCATTTAAGTTATTTAAGCAGAGGTGCTTTTCAACATTTGAAATTTTTCAACATTGAATTGTTTTGACAATTACATAAAAGTAGAAGTAACAGAGTTCAGTTCTTGCATGTAACCTGGAGGTCCAGATCTGGTTTTGTCCATTTTCTGTCTGTTTTTTTCTACTTAAGCTCAGCATTGCTAATTCATAATTCAGACAGATGTGTTGACATTTTGTGAAACTGGCAAAAAGTTTGATTCTTCCTTAATTTAAGTGGCTGTTGGCTGCCAGTCAGAGGGAGCTTTACTCTTTCCTACTGGTTTGCAGTATAAGACCAGTTCAATCTTTGCATTAATTTGAAAGCTCTTTCCTAAAACTCTAAATTCCAGTAGTTGTTCAATTTAATATGAAAAAGCTGAACTGACATGTAAGACAGGTTGATTTATTTGTGACTCAAATTGTCTGGGAACATGATCTCCAAAAAAGAAAAAGAAAAACATTAAAATAATGAAGCAATGTCAGATGCAGGATACAGTTCTCTGGCTGAAGATAGAGTGAGTTGCATTTCCAATTTACCAGCACATCAGTCACCTCTGTTTCAGAGGAACTGTAACATTCAATGAGTTTTTCTTCCTAACAGGGCACTGGACGTATTACAAAAATTTGGGTTAGAACCAGAAATGCATTTATCTGCTTAATGCCTAATTTCCATTAGTTTCAGTCAGAATGCAACTTTTTCTTAAAATGTTCAACTCTCTTTTTTTCTTTTCTTTTTTAATTGCTCTGGCAAGTTCATCAAATCCCACCTTCCAGTGGGCACCTTCACCAAATCCCACCCTCCACTGGACACCTTCCCTTCCAAGCCCAGCAAGCCTGTGAAGGGCCAGAGTCAGTACTAAGAGATTGTGGGACTCCTGTTTTCCAGTCACCACCTAAATGTCCCCTTAGCAGTGGGTTTTCTAAACCCAGACCCCACCACAATGCCCCTCCAGCTTTGCAAGCCTGGGATTTGTGCAGAAATTGGGCACGGTGAACACAGGAGGATGGCCATGCTGAGGCCTCTCTCTGAAATGAAAGCTCTGCAGTTTGTGCCACCCAGGCTCCAGGGCTGAGCCCTTGCCACCTGCTGGATGTCACCTAAAGGATCTGGGTAGCAGCAGTGCACAAAAAGCCTTCTCCAAGAGCAGGCAGAGAGAGCTCAGCTGGGCTTGGCTGCAGCTCTCACGAGTTTTTTGGAGAGCACTTGCCATGCTTAGAAAGATGCCCTCAGCTCACTTGCCTTCCCATGCCTCTCATTTTGTATACAAGAGGTGCTGTGAAATCACACCAGGTCTGAACTCTCAATAAAGACAGCACAGCTCCCACAGCCACAGCCTGGAGGTTGCTGCTCCTTCAGGAGAAGCTCCTGCCACGTTTTTGTCTCTTTGTGCTGAGCCAGCAATCCCCATTGCTCTGTGCTATGTGATTAAATAAATTACTGCTCTGTGGAAACTGTGCCTGCTGCACATCTCACACAGCTCAGTAGCTGGGGGAAAACTGGGGCTGATTTAGGTTATCTGCTGCAAGGAGATAAAGCAGCCCCTGCACTTCTCCTGTAGACATGAAAGCTTTGCCACCACCTGTAGTTTATTTCTACTGTGTTGTGGTTGAAGGTGTGTTAGAGCCCCAAATCAAAGCTGGAACTCCCAGCTGGGGATGCTGCAGAGAAAACAGCGTGTGCCACCCAGTCCCAAAGTATCTAAAGAAGCAAGAAAGTCATCAGGAGCCAGGCAGGACTGCACAGGCTGGGCCTTGAGGCTGGCACTGCTGCTTGGCAGACACTGACCCAATTCAGTGGGAACCTGTACCTGCATGTGCAAGAGGAAATCAGTCTGAGCAACTTGCTGAAGATCACACAGGAAACCTGGGATGAAGTTAGGAACTGAGAGAAAATGCCAACTTGTTGGTCAGTGCCTGGACCACAGGGCAATTATCTGACAGTGTTCTTTATTGTGCTTTTAGGACAATTTCACAGTTGCCCAAGAAAAAGGCAGAGGGCTTGGTCTGGCAACTTTGCTCTGTAAGAATTTTCCCTTTAGGACCTAAAGGTTCCTTCTTTCTCTTACCCCTGAGGGTACCTTGGCAATAAGCATGAGTGAGTGCTTCAAAGCTGTAATTTCTATAAATATAGGTAATTAATTTGCCCTGAGTTGCTTTTTTCCAGCAGCAGGTGCTGTTGGAGAGTTTTGCAATGGCTCAGGTAGAAGTGACTTCACTGGGGGAGAAGGCAAGGAGCCTCCTGGGAGATCTGAAGAGCCTCTGGGTTCAGAGAGGATTTTTTGAAGAAGAAGCAGAGATTTTTCTCCATAGAGAAAGACAGTGAGCAGGCAGGAGCCAGACTGCAGCAAGAGACAGTGGGTAATAGCAATTGATAAAGGTGCTTTGTTCTGTTAAAACCTGGTTTATTTTGCTGAAACTCACTCAGTAGGAAACATCACTTTGGAGTTTCTCTTTCTCAGCTGCAAGTGAGCCCTTCACAGTGCCACCAGGCCACTCAAGATGAGTCCTCTCAGAGCTCAGGGACACACCAGGTGAACCTTTGAGACAGAGAGAGGTTTTGCAAGAACTGGGAGAAATCAAGATTTCGCATGCGAGATAAAGGTGGAAGCTGCTTTAATTATAGATTCAGAGCACGTTGCATTAAGGATTACTCAATGATGAGATGACCACTCAGTCCCCATATAACCTCATTAAAGACTGATAGGCTTGTCTTTAAAGATGTGCTTTTCCCTGTGCCAGATCTTAAATGATTCCCTCCCGGTAATGCAGCTGCACCTTTAGCAGACCTTCAGCTTTTTTTAGGTTATTGAAGATGCATAAAAAATGGATCTGCAATGCTTCAAATCTTGGTTCTTAAATGCTGACTGCTTGGCCTCTCAGAAGGCCTGGGGAGCAGCTGCTGGGCTTCTAAAGGTTAAGTTAACCAAATGCCAGGATGTTTTTGGCAGCCAAGCCTGGCAGGCTCAGTAACCAGCCTGGTGAGTGCCACTGGCAGCCCTGTGTGCTCAAAGCTTGGATTGTGCCTCATGCCTGCATTGCAGTTTGTACTTGCTTTCCCTGGATCTCTCAAGATCTGCAGAGGCTTCTGTGGTGGCTGTGACAGGACCACAGGGGATGTGAGCCCACCAGGACACACAGAAAACTCCAGGGGGATGCAGGAGAAGTGATGGAGACCAAACAGCACCTGGGTGTTTCTGGCTAACTCTCACTCATCTTGAAATGAGCTTAGGATGTTTCCTAGAGGGGGAAAACAGTCTTATGCATCTAGGACACTCTCCAGAGTCAATGCCACCTTTTCCATAGGTTCCTCCTGTGACTTCAGACAAATAAGCTAATTTTCCCCTGCCCTTTTCTCAGAAAAAAATGAGAATAACAAAATTTGTCTATGATTTGTCTCCCTCCAAAGCTGAGGTAAGTCAAGAGCATCTCAGCTGGGGTGAATGGATTTGCAAGGATGGAAAAGCAGGTGAAACAAACAGAGTTCAGTTACAAGTCTACTGAGGCTTGAGGTGTCCCTGGCTGTTTTTTACACATCACTTCATGATGTGTATATAATACTTGGTACTCTATGTCACAATCTCAGCTGGAGTCATTAGATGATTCTATCCTGTAATTAATAAACACTATTGTCTAAATATGACATGCAACATTTCTAACAGCAGAGTATTTTTCATCTGAGAGTCTTAAAACACTCTCAGAACAAACACTGATTTCTGCTTTAGAAATATGTGCTTTTCACTGATCTCATGGAAAGAAAACAGCCCTCCCCCTTGTCTCTCAATCTAGAGAACACAGGGTAAAAAAGCATTTCTATGTCTTTGCATTCCTGCCAAAGTGATTATCAGTGTCTTTAACAATTACAGTATTCTGAAGTGAATCATCAGCCCACATCTCATCTGAGCATCTATTTTTTCCCCATAATCTGCTTTTAGAGGGGCTTTTAACTGCATCAGATTTTTCTTTCCCATTAAAATGCTGTCTGGATGACTGGAAAATAGAATAGCCAGTCCTCACTGCTTAGTTTCCATAGTGAATGTCTGGAGCAAAGGGCTGTGGGATTATTCAATTACTGCAATAATGGCCTTTGACCTGCTAAAAACAATCCAGAAGACAGAATTCATATATTGGATTATTTTTAACATTAATCATATTCTATTTAGAAATAACAGTAGAGCAGCTAGGCTTGAAGAGAGACTGTAAATTATTTGTGTATATTTTATTGAAGTGGTGAAAATTTTTATGCTGCATAGTTGTACAAGTGATGCCTTCAGGGATCTTCCTCCCCTCCCCACATTTCTGTACTTTCCTAAATGTGCTTGAGACTGCAAAGCCTCCTCCCTCAGCAGTGCATTACTAAATACTGGTGTGATCTGAGCACTCTGTGTAGACATTAAATTGCAGATAAAGGAATGCTGTTGATCCTGAAGCTACAGAAGAGAGAGAAAGCAACAACACCTCACACTTGAGCCCAAACTGGGCATTTCCATGAGTAGAGGAAGAGACAGCACACTGAAACAACTGTCCCCCCTTTAGCTATGGCCCCTGTCCACATGTCATAACCCTCTCCACAACTCCCCTTTTTGCAAGACATTACTTTGGAAAAGAGCAAATCTCTGTCCTGGACAAACTCCAGGGCAAACCAGCACATGTGTCATCATGATGTGCTCCCCTGATGTCCTGAGCCACTGGCTGATGCCACAGCACAGCCATGCCACCACTCCCAAGGAAGGAGGAAACACTCAGGGCTGGAAAAGGAGATCTATGGGGCTATAAATCAGGATTGGGCTTTAAGTTCAAGTACCAGTTAAAAAACATTCATTATTCCTGCAACCTAACACAGGATCAGATGCCTTTGCTGAAATTTGGGGAGGTTTTTATTGGCATCAGGGCTACACCCATAGCAAGGACACACTGAGGACATTGGCAATACAAATAAACATCTGAAAAAGGAATTCACACAGCAGTAACACTGGCAACACACAGCTTCCCACCCACAAAACACATCTGCTTGGAAACCTGGTGGCTGCAAAGAAGAATCACTCCTTATCAGGAGCACTGTGGCTGGTTTAAACAGCTTCATCCTCTGTGGGAAGAAGTAGATTTGTGTTTTGGCATGGAGGCAGTGGTACCATGGGCACCAGTCTCCCAAGGGAGCCACTCCCAGTTTGTTTGCTGCATGCTGAGGAGCTCCCACTGTGCTGTAGCCATCCCACAAGGTGTCTGTCACTGAGAAGAGACTGGTCCTGCTGGGCTGATGGAGATGAGGGGGTGGGAGCACCCTCCCTCCTGTGAGATCTCCCTCCTGCCAGGTCTGCTCATCCAACAGCACCAAAACCTCCCTGTGCCTCTGCTCCTGCACCACCAGGACTCTGCAGGGGCAGATGTGGAGGCTGCTTCTGTCTCATACCAACAATATTCCCAGTGAAACCAACCCTTCAGCAGCATCTTTGGGGGAGGCATGTTTAATTCAGACACAGCAAAAGGAAAACTCTGCTGGTACAAAGGGAGGTCAGCCCTGGAGCTCCTGAACTACTGAGGCAAGCCCTGCAAATTGCCACTACAGAGCAGTGGCTGCTCTGTGATGTTGTGACTCTGTGGCTGTGCCTTTACACTGGGGCCAAGCACAGTCCATGCTCACTCTGTCCTGGCTCTGCCCAGGGCTGGATGACTTTCAGAAATCCCTTTCAGCCCTTATTTTTGATGGTGCTGTGATAAAATTTGGGAGGATGAAGAAAAAAAATATAACTTTTTTCCCCCCTAAATGTAAACCAGTAATTTCCTAACACAGGCTTAGTGAATAAATCAGGTGTGTGCTCACTCTGACAGCAGGATTGTGGCACCCTGTGACAGTCAGCTATAAATGGCCCAGCAGAAATTCACACTGGGCAAGATCAGAAATAATTGTCAGAGCAGGTGGCATGAATGTGCTGAGGGGAAAATCAGATGTTACAAATAAACTGGTACCTGGAGAAGAGGCTGAATGCAAAGGGGTTCTTAAAAGCTCAGTTCTTCTCTGAGAGCCCTCCAGGTCCCTTCCAGACCACTGGAAGCTTCACTGCTGCCTCCTGCTTGGCAGGAACGTGTGTGCACACATGTGCTGCTGTGTGTGGGGCCATGATGCACATAACTGTTGGCATTATAGTGCAAGGGTTCCATTGTCATTACATTGCAAGGGTTCCATGTTTCCAGAGTTTTGTACCTCCTTGATGGTTCTTAAAGGCAGCTCCTCCAAGCACTGCCTCATCCTTGTCCTCACAGCAGCCAACTGACTCCAGTTCCCTCAACCACCCAACCCACTCTTTTATAGCACTCTTCTTCTTATTGGCTACAGCTGTGGCCTGTTAAAATCAGGCCTGCTCCTAATATTTAATAATTACCCCGCTGCAACTCTTTAGGGGATGAGATTACTTTCTATACTACCTTTATTTACTTATAGTCTATCCCCCTACACATAACACTGTTTTGGCTTATCAGCCAGCCTCTGCTGATAAGGCTCTGTCTGAGAGCAAGGAGATCTTTATGGGGGAAAGATTCACCTGATCTGAGGGGACAGCTGCACAGAGCATGGTTTTGAAGAAGCTGTTTATGTTTTAGCCCCCTCAAATGCAATGTAAAAGCAAATCTGAAGCCCACCAGAGCTCACTGCAAGGACAGACTCCAGGGCAGGAAGTGTGAAGGTGAATCTGGAACTTCACATCCCTGCCTGAGGAATTGCCCCACGGGTGTCAGGGGTGCAAGGAATGAGAAAAGCAGCTGGCACTCAGTGGCAGCTGGGACAGAAGGAGGGCTGCAGCCCCCTGGCTCAGCTGGGGATGCTCCTAAACACCTCCCTCTGCACAAGGGACAAGGGGGTTGGTGCAAACCAGGGCTGTGCTCCAAGGAGAGCAGACAACAATCACAAATTGGAGCCTTCCAGCCCTCCACAAACAGCTACAAGCTGTCCCTCCACCCACATGCTGCTTCCAAACTCAGCCTGAAAATGAGACTTCTGTCTCCAGGCTGCCCCAAGCCAGGGCTGAGCTGCTGAGCACCATCAGGTTTCTATCAGGTTCAGGGCTTGCTGGATGTGTCCATTTAAAGGGATGGCAAACCACTGTGAGTTTCCATCATTTGATGGCAACAAACCTCTGTATTTTGGGACTGGGGAGTTCCAGAGCCCTGCCTTGGAGCAATGACCTTGCAGCAGCACAGCAGAGCCTTTTGGCCATCCAGCTGCTGGAAGTGGCATGCAGGTGCCTGGAAAGAAATCCATGGCTTCAAGATGGGAGAGGTACAGACAGCTTATGAAAAAGCCAAGCAAGCATACACTTGCCCAGGTTTCTGCAGAGGCAGGGAGAGCTAACCCACTTCACCATGGAAGTGCTGCTTTTGATAGGGCTCTAATTGGGGATTTTTATTCAGCGTTGACTCTCTTTTATCAACTCCTTGTCTGCATGAGGTTCTTTTAGGCATGGTAAAATGAGATTCATATTACCACATTCCTGCTCCTCCAGGCATTTTCACATCCCTTTTCCCCTCTGCAGATGAAAAGCAGGGCAGTAATAAGTGGCATTTCTGTGGAATATGCTGCCTCCAGACACAAACTGCATGCACAATTACTTCTCCCTATGGGGAAAGCAAGGTGACTGAAGATGTAATGATAACAGCACCTTGCCTTTGCTAGGCTGCTTTGATCCTGGAGGATCTCACAGATTTCCAGAAAACCTTATCCTGAAGCAATAAATCATGTGAACTAGGCAAAACATTTCCGAGATTATTTTTTTTAAATACAAACACCCGGTCATACATGGACAAAGCCCAAGAGGTTCTGTCAGATGTCTCCTGTGACAGCTCTGCATAAAAAGGGGGAGAGAGAATGAAAAATACCCATGGGATAAGCATACACCCAAACATTCTGTATTTTCCTTAAAAACTGAATCTCTTACCTGTGTTTCCTGCATTGTGACAATCTGCAGTTGAGGACATGTGCAGGTAGAGATTACTTTACCCCCTCTGAGTGGGGCTGGGCACAGCCCAGAGATTTGGAATAAAAACATTTTATTTCTTCAGTGGCTGCAAAGAACTGGAGTTACACCCATCTAGCTGTGGGAAGACCTGAGTGTCCATCTCAGCTCCCAGAACCCCTCATCCCAAGTATACCATAGCCTGGAGGTCAGGGAAATTCCCTGTTAGAGAGGTGTTTGCATTGTACCATGTTGAGAGGGGCTTAGGCATGTCTTCTCTCTCTATAAGGACAAGATCTCTGAGATCAGCTGGAGCCACATCCCTCCAAGTTCATGTTCTCAGGGCACAGGCACACCTGCACCAGCCCAGAAAGAGAAATTACAGAGAGAGAAATACCTGACAGCAGGGATCTCATTAGGCAAGACTTGAATGCAAGTGGCACTGCACTTTTGAAAATCTCCATTTCCTTTCCTTATTTAGCTTAAAGACAAGTGATGTCAAAATGGGTGCTTTGCAGTCAAATGGCACATTTAGTCCCTGGGATATTCCATGGGAGCAGTTTTAGCTGCAGTAATTCAGAAAACATCATAACCTGACCACCCAAGTCACTGGCCCAATGTAGCTTTTTTAGGAGTGAGCTGTAAAGTAAAACAGGGGGATTTAAGAAAACTTTTGGTGATCTGGCTCTCTAAGTAATACAATAAATGCAGAAGGCCTGTGAGTGAATATACTTCACAGCAACTGGAGTGTCTGACCACTGACTGGCTTGTGACAGGACTCACTGACATGCAGAGACACCACATGAAAATTCTGCCATCAACAGAGCTACAGGTCTGAGAGTTGCCTTTGGTCTCACCCTGTGCTGGTGGAAAACTTTGCTTCCATCACCTAGCTGTCAGCCAGATTTAATTCTCTCTTGGTTTTAAACAAACCATTCCTGAGATGGGCTTTGGTTGGTGAAACGTCACTTCCTGAGACAAAGTGAAGTGAGAAAGGAAAACTTAGAAGGTAAGGCAATCTGATTTTGCTTATTTGCTGTAAGTAGATGGTTTTGCAGGCATGACTAGGAGAGTCTTCCCAAAATCTGCTTTCATAAGCTCTCCAATCTGCTCTCTGCTGGCTGGTTCACAGACACTTTGCTGGCTCGGTAATGAGCTGTTATAAGTGAGACTCCTGTAAATCAGATGACTCTGGAGTCATTTGATGCTTATATTTGGCCTGCTGAGTCACAAGGACAGGGGTTACATCATGTCAAACTAATCATGCAAAGTGAATTACAGATAGAGCAGAGCTCTGGGGTGTGCTCAGGGTGGCCCTGAGGTGGGGGAGCTGGGCAGGCACCCTCCTGCCCTCACCCCATTGTCACCATCGGTGGGGCTCTGTCCCTCATTTCTGCTCCTGGCACAACTCTTCCTCCTCCTCTGGTAGGAATATCTCCTTTGAACAGCATGTACAGCAGACCTCTAGAAGGCCCCCACCAGATAAGCTCTGGTCACACACCCAGGTTCAGAGCAAGGTCAGACAGGGCGTCCCAGCACAGCCTTACACAGAGGATGCTATTTTTCTTTAAAACAGAAAAGCCAAATAATTTTATTTTCCAACATATTGTTCCCTCTAACAGCCCATCCCTGACCCTGCCTGTTGGCTGTACACTGAGCCATGGCTCCTCCCTGAGCTTCCTCCTCTTTTGCACCTTCTCCCAGAGTTGTCCCCAGCCTTGCACCCTGTCCTCATCTTCACACCCATGTGCTGGCACTCACCCACTGATAAATGCTAGGCAAACTTAAGACTTCCCAAAGAAAACAGCTTTCATTGAAGGGTTTAATGCAGGAGGGATAATTGGAGTTGCTGTTAAATGCTGCCCTGTGCTGCACCTGGAAGCACCTGCCTCTCCCATCTTTGTGCCTTTGGCTGCCCAGAGCTCACACCAAAACCATGGAGACAAACAGAGTGGTAAACAGACATATTAACACCTTTGTTTTTTTTATAGGGGTGCAGCAGTTCAGAAGAAAGAGCATTTCAATCCATTAGGCTTAAGGTAGTCTTGCATCAGGAAATAACTCAAAAAACCTGCAAGCTGAACCAGTACAAAAATCCCATACACTCACCAAGAAGCAGTGTTTGGATAATGCTATTCTCCTATTCCCCAGTGAAATACTTTGCAAGTTACCTCTCACAGGTCACTCTTTTTCCTTCAGGTTGTAGAAAGCAAAAAAAACCTCAACACATGCATCAAGGAAAAATGATGACTTTGATGGTTTAGCAGTCAAGCCACTCACCTAGAAGAAGGGGCACTCTGCTCCAGAAAACCACTTCCTTTTTCTTATGTGCTAAATATTTAATGCGAAATATACAACAAGATTTTGGCATCTGCTTACCCTGACCACTAAATCACAGTTGTATTTGCAGTGGTGCCTCTCTATCTGATCAGAGTCTGAGCTTCTTGCTGCACAGCAGAGCCATTTTCAGGAAATGTGATGGGAATTCCCACAGCTCCCACTGGACTACCTGGTGAGCAAGCATGGATTTGAATCCCATTACTCAGCAAATCTGGCTCCCCCAATTCCTGAACCAAAGCTCCAGATTCTGTGTAATCACTGAAAAGGAGGAATGGATTCATTCAGATGGAAAAGATTCAGCTCTGGTGAGGTCTGGGAAAGGTGGTGTGCGCCTTAGGAGGAGCTCCTGGTGGTGGATCCCAGCTGGCTGTAGGTGTCTCCTTGCAATCCTGGAAAGGACACTGGTCCCACTGAGGCACAAGTGCTCAGGCAGCACCCCGGGCTGGGTGGTGGCACTCCTGTGGCAATGCCAGCCACTGACAGTGTGAAGAAACCAGTGACCCTAATGTGCCACTGCAGGTGGGCAGCAGGAGCAGGGCAGAGGGCAGGTGGCCAGCAGACCCTGCTGGCTGCTGGAGGGGGCTCTGCTCCAGCCCAGAGCCTCTGGCTGAGGACTCCCAGTCTCTGCAAGGCACAGTGCTGTGCTGAGCCACCCCCAGCTCCCACAGAGCAGCAGGGGGTTATTCCTTAGGGAGTGCATTATCTCTGATGGTACTGCAGCTACCCTCCCTCCCAGCAGCTCTTAGCTCTCCTCCAGCCATACACGTTTCAGTTATGTGACCATTTTCTGTTTGGGATCACATTTTTGTTCACACACAGAGAGTATTTTCCTAGGGAGACCAGTTCAAGAGCATCACACATTTGATTTTTGTCCCTATTTTCTGGAAAACAGCACAGCCTGCCTGGAAGTGTCAGGCTGTCCAGGGAGAACAGCCCTCCCTGTGAGCCCTCACAGCTGGCTGGTTTTCAGAGGTGATGCTGTGCAGATCATGGCCTCTGTTAACATGAGAATGATAACTGATCCCAAACTTTATGGCAGGTGAATAGCAGTGGCTGCAGCTGATGGTGTGTCCTTGTGTTTTGGTGGCATGGCTGTCCCACCCCTGTGCCTGGCTGAAACTGTGAATCCCTGAGGCAGCAGCCTGAGTCGCTCTCATGCTTTCCCTTCACAGAGGTACCCACATATGAAATAAATAGCAGCAGCCTCCTGCCTTGCTGAGGACCAGGCTGAAACCCCAGCAGGCAACTCAGAACTGGCTCCCTCCTCAGAACTTGCTCTCCCTGCCCTCCTCTGTGAGAAAAAAGGGCAAAAACCCCACAGCCGTGGCCAGACCCCTCCCTGGCAGGCGTGGGGATACCTGGGGCACAGCTCTCACTGCCAGGGAGAGTAGAGTGAGATCTGCATGAAACTTCCTTCAGGCTTTGTCCTCTTTTGAGCAGGAAAAAAAACACTCCCTGCAGCCCTCGACTGCCCTGAGGTTGGTGTGCAGCACACACAAGCAGGAGGGTGAAGCCCCTCACTCACAGAGAGCAGCCACAGCTCCTGCCTCAGTGCCTGGGTGTTGGGATCTCTCACTGGTCAGAGTGACCCCAAGAAAAGCTGCAAAGTCTCTTTGAAGGAGTCAGGGCTCTTCATTTCTCGGTCTCAAGGCTGTTTATTGCATCTTATCTATAAAATTCTTTCTCCTGCCCTGCCGAGGTCCATCCAGCAGGGCAGTTCCAGGCACTCTGCCTGCCCCCAGGGCAGTGTTATGTCTTTATACTAAAAACTACATGTACAATGTTTACAATTACTTTCCAATACCTATCACCTATGTTAGACAGTGAGCTTCTACTCTAAACCAATCCAAAAGTGCCAACATCACAGCAGAAGATGGAGGCCAAGAAGAAGAAGGAGAAAGGCTGGACATGCCCTGTTTCCTCCATCTTGCCTCCTGAACCCCCATACCAAAAACCCTAAAATCTACTTTTTAACCCCATGATAACTTCACTATTTTTCTACCTAAACTGTTGTGGCTTGCTGATTTTTATATAAGGTTGGTAACTTGCTCTATGGGTCATAATCAAACCCACAGGTGTTCTGGGCTTTGTGCCAGGGCTTCCGAGCCCCCTGGCAGGGTCCTGGCCATCCTGGACAGCCAGAAGGACATTCTGGGTTCCCATATCTGGGAAGTTGAGCCTTTGGCGTGCTCAGATACCTGATCCTGCTGGAGTCACAGCCCTCTCCACTGTGACAGAGCCTGCTGAGCTGACAGCAAACAGCTCAGCTGGATGGGATGGAGGTTGCAACACCAAAATGCTCCTGCAGCCTCCCCTGTGCCAGTGTGACAGCACTGTCCCTCCTCTGTCCCCAGTCAGAGCTACCGTGCAATGTGAAAGTGCTCTGGTCTCTGGAGGAGAACACCATGTCCCCTTGATCCCCAAGGACAAGTAACTCTAATTCTGTCTGCTGTGGGGACCAGCAGGGCCTGTCTTGGCAGCCCTCACGTGTTGTTCAGGGCAGGTTTCCTGCACAGATCCAGGAGCTGGAGGACAGCCACAAGTAGGAACACGCCCTCTCAGGAAATGATAAAGGAACAGAGCAAATGCTTTTGTTTATCAAACAGCATCATTTGGAGCACCACGAGAGCCTCCTTCCAGAGGCAAAGGCAAAGTGTGGAAATCACAAGCAGCTCCTCACCCCATGCTAGGCACTGGCTGTCACTGGGTGTGCTGTGCAAGTCAGCTAACACTAGAAAGGACCTTAGTGCATCCTCACCTCTGAACGATGGCCCCTTTGGAAATCCCACTGATAAGGATGGCCATCCACTCGTTATGAACTCATCTCTGTAAAAGGATTTTCTTCTTCACAAACCCCCATGCCAGGCACTGGGTGTCACTGGGTGAGCTGTGCAAGTCAGCTAACACCAGAAAGGACCTTAATTAATGCATTCTCACTTGTGAACGATGGCCCCTTTGGAGGAAGCTGAGAGAACGAGAGAGCAGATGCAACACAGGTTGATGGAGTGGGAGGCACTGCTCAGGTGACACACAAGTCTGCAGCAGATAGAGAAAACCCTCAGCAAAGATGGACTGGGCAGATTTCAGCACTGGGACAACACATGGAACCCTGGAGTCCAAAGGCCTTTTTCATGTGGGAGATTATTTTGCAGGGATGAGTCATGAAAGACTCACATCAGGCATCCTGCAAGGCAGCAAGCTCTGGAGCACAGCCTCTGGCAACACAGAAAGAAGAGATGCCCACCAGCCAAAGCCTTCTCCCAGCCTGCCCAGAGCCCACACACTTTGGCTGCTGGGTTGAGGGGTGTTTTCATGCAGGGCACAGTGCCTCTCTCCTACTCCATGCAGCACACAGTGAGAGGTCACCTTCAGGCACCCTTCTCCAGGACATGGAGGGAATTGCTCTTCAGCTTCTCACCTTCCAGATGTGTCCTGCGACTCTGTGCAAAGGCAGGTGGCCTCTCCCCATCTGTGTTTTGTGACAAAAGGGTGGCTTGGACATGGTCTCCAGGGAAGAGTTTGTGGTTACAGATTCCAGGTGAGGGCAGGTACTTCTGCAGCTCAGAGCTAAGTGTCTGTATCTCTTTGCTACTCTCCTTGCCATTTTCTTCACGCTAACTTAGGGGTTTGCTCCTTGTTGGCCCTGGGGAATCCCACTTTTACATGCTGAGTTCTCCCAGAATCTGCACAGGACTCCAGTCAGAACTGGATAGAGAAATGTAAGGGGTAAAGTCCTGAAATACTCAGCCCTGCAGCCTCTAAAATCCTTCCTATCTGGGCAATGCATCTCATCTGGGTGGCTTTTGCCTGGTTAATGGAGGAGCACTGATCTGACCATTGTGGAGGAAAAGGCCTTCCTGCACTGATATTTTCTCTTCAGCTGGGAAGAGGAGATTGAGAAACAGAGCTATGGAAAACGAGCAGATTTTAGGCAACCAATACCTCTTCATAGCCCAAGGAATGTAACATTGAAAAATGTGTCCTTGTAAAAGGGAAGAAATTTCTGTAATTGGTTTTCTGGTACTCAAATGGCTGAAACAGAAAGAGATAAATGAACTGTTCTCATAACTGGACAAATCAGGGTATGCAGATACTTTCTTGTAAAAATGAAAGCTTTTATATAGTTGAGGTTGATATATCTTACTCAGAAATCTTCAGATACATTTTAATGAAACTTTCAAAGTTATTTTAATAGAACCCTAACTAAGAGTATTTTTGGGTAAAACACTGAGATATTACACCTGATGGTCTCAAAAAGGAAGCCTGAAAGCAAGTGTGTTTTACTAGGAACATCTGTACTGCACTTTAGCATTACTATAGTGTGATGAAACTGCAGGAGACTTAACCTGGCCTAAGTTTTTCTCAGTGAGAATCTCTTCTGCCCAAGCCTTGATCTCTGCCTAGAGACTTACCAGGAGGAGGCTAAAATCAGACAGCAAAGAGGGGACTCTTCTGGAAGGTACAAAGAGCAATAGTAGAAATTCTCCAGAGGGGGAAAAAAAAAAGTAATTTAGGCAATTGAGGCACACAGGGTCCAGCAGCAAAAGCCAATGTCTTTACAAATAATGATCATGAATGGATCAGTCTCTACAGGTCCTCACCAGTCCTCAGTCAGCCTGAGACAGATGCTGAACTATATTGAGGCATCCGGTGTCTAAATAGCTTTGAACAGCTGGTCAGTAGAGCTTGGCCAAAAGAACAGCTGAGTCAGGACAGCAAAACATGGCCCTACAGAAATTCACTGGGCACTGCATATTTTCCTCCTTCCCTGCCCCATGGACGTCCCAGTACATGCTCACTTACATGCACCAAATGCACATTAAAAAAAGAGAACAAATGGCCATGACAAGATCCTTTACAGTCAGGAACCAAATTCTGGAGTCTCCCCTTAGTCCAGCAAAATGGTGTGGTCCCAAGTTACTAAAGGAAAAGATCTCAAGCTAGAAGGAAAACACCAGTATAAAGAGCTGTGCCGAATTTTGTTAGGAAAGGTCCATTTTTTAATGAACCTGGACTCTGCACACTAAAGGCTGCACACCTGGGCTCCTTCTGCATGAGGGATGCTGCAGCAGAAACCGAGGGTGCCTTGCATGTTCATTTTGGATACTCCATGTGCACAGCTCCAACAGTGGTACAAATCACAGACATTTAAAAGGGAGGGATGGGCCTGGGAGGCTGAAGTTGAGAAGGGTATTATTATTTTTTATTTCAGGCAAAATATTTTCATTTTTTTAATCTAATTTTTCCCATGTACAATTATTAGCTCTGCTTGCCTGTAGGAACAATTTCAGACAACTTCTAAACTTGCTTCTAAGTTCTCTGTTCTGTTCTTGCTGTACTGCTTAAAAGTACATGGCAGGACATGGCAGGAATGAGTGACACCCATTTGGCTCCAGGGAACTTTGCTGTCTGACTTTCCCACTTCATTTGTGCCAGAAAAGGTTTGTGCATCTGAGACGAGAGCAGCTCCCTAAGCAGATTTTTACCTTGGGGGAGTGATGAGCTGAATGTTACTGTTGGAGGAGATTGTGCAACTCAGCAGATACCAGATCACAAAAGTGAAGTGGGAAAAGTCACTGGAACTGGTCCATGTCACGTAGACTAAAACCTCCAATCATCTAGAAAGTTATGTAAAACACTCTAGGAAAAAAGCACAGAGTCACATAAAGAAAACAAGAAAATTGGTAATTCAGGAGATGTTGCAGGACCTTGAAGATCTCAAACGGCTGAACTGGCCAGAGTATAAATCCAAGCAGAAGACATCTGACAAGTGAGAATGGGCACACTTCAGGAGGCCATTGAAGGGGAGAGGGAAGGCTGAGGAGGGACTAGCTGAGCCTCCTGTTGGACATGGGAATGTGAACATGTTTCCCAGGGCAATGCATCTCCCCTCTGATCCCAACAGACCTCAGTGGAAAAACCTCCTGCCACCCATTTTCCATAACTGCCCATGCAGTGGCAGCCCCATCTGACCAGTAACCAACCACTGAGGGTCAATGGTAAAGAGTAGGAGGACACTGAGAGCAAGAAGGAAGGGAATGAAGAGAGAGGAATCTGGGCCCTCAAAAGAGCAAGTACATTAATTTGGATGCAGAGCGCAAACGCTGGGATGCATGTAGGAATCGAGGCTGGGGGGTAGCTGTGCAACCTGGAAAGTTCCAGCGCAGAGTGACAGCGACATCCATGCCCATGGGAACAAAGGAGCTGCTCCCAGTTCAGCAATGTGCTGCTGCAGAGCAGCTGAAGGGCTGGGAAGGCACTGCAGGGCTCACGCAGCCGGCCCTGCTGGGAACAGATGCCGGGGCTGAGCTGCCTGCCCCCAGCTCCCAGCTTCAAAGGCACGAGCCCTGCTCCCCATGCTCTGCACAAGTATTTGAGGATCAGGGAGGCATTCAGCCTCATTAACCTCTCAGTGGTATGGAAACTGCAGAGCAAAAGGACAGCTGGAATTCTTCCTCCCGTACGCACTGACCCAGGGCAAAGCCATCTGAACACACGGCTGTGTGGGGACATGGTGAGGGCTGACATTCTGAGGAACTGCTCAGGATATGGCATGGACCTGCTGGAGTGGGTCCAGAGAAGGCCACAGAACAGATCAGAGGGCTGGAGCACCTGTCCTACAAACACAGGAGTTGCTCAGCCCGGAGAAGAGAAGGCTCCAGAGAGACCTTATGGAACCTTCCAGGGCCTGAACAGGCTCCAAGAGAGCTGGAGAGGGATTTTTTACAAGGGCATGGAGTGATGGGACAAAAGGGAAGGGTTTCAAACTAAAAGATTAGATATTAAGAAAGGTTTTTTGCATTGAAACTTGTGAAATACGGGTTGCCCAGAGAGACAGCAGATGCCCCACCCCTGGAAGTGTTCAAGCTCAGGTTGGGAAGGGCTTTGAACCACCTGATCTATTTGAATATGTCCCTGCTTACTGCAGGGGCTTGCACTATATGATCTTTAAAGAACCCTTCCAACCCAAACTATTCTGTGATTCTGTGATACCTCCAGGAAGTATATTGCTAGCCCCTACTTCCTGGCAGTATTTATATTTTTGGCAAGTCTGTGGTGTTATTGTGAGAATCAAGGAGATGGGGTCTGTGCCCTGACCTCACCCTCCCATTGTGCTGCTGCCCTCCTCCAACACCACAGAGGGAACAAGGTGTGCCAGGCCAGAGCCATAAATCCCACTGGAGGAGTCTCACCTGTGAAATGAACCGGGTCACACGTCCAGAGGAGGAAGTTTCTAACAAGAAGCCCAGTGAGGTTTTGCTATCCAGGAAGGACAGACAGGACAGAAACACAAGCTCATTTGAAGAGCTATCTTCCCTTGTGCTGCACTGTTTGGGTGAGTTGAACTGCAAGGGAAAAGAGTAATTAAAACGTGTAGGAATGAATGCAGAAAAAGAAATATGCATCTCTGAACAATTTTGGTCTACCCAACATTTGAATTGTCAAGATCCAGAACAGATGTGTTGACTCAGCTTTAACAATGTCAAAGTGCAGCCTCCCTGGCCAGGTTCAGCTGCCCAAATGTTGGCAAGTTGTGCTCTCTGAGACAACCAGGATATGCTGCCTTGCCTCTGCTGGCCTCTCTAGAAGGGGACAGGTTTGTCCTGGGTCCAGGGACAGGTTTATCCTGGGTCAGATCTGCCAGCCCCATGTAGATGTCATGGGGCCCTAAGGTACCTAGGATGGGCATCAGGTACCTTTGTGTACAGAAGAAAATGGAGAAACTGGACTGAATCCATCCTCCAGCAATGGAGATGTGTGTGTCTGCAACAGCCATCTCTAGAGGAATCTCCCTTCAGAGGTACATTTCTCTTTTCAGACACTCTTAAAAAATCCTTGAAAATTAACTTGCAGTGTAAATGTCTCACTTGAGAAACTAAAGGCACTTCAGTTACTCTCTTCCTTAGTCATGCAAACATACTCTCCCCAGTATCTCACTTTTGGGTCTTTGTAGACTCATCTGGAAGCAAAGAGCCCAGAAACACCACACCACCAAACTGTGGCAGCCAGAGACTGCCCTGCTCTGGGACATTGCTCTGCTGGTGGCCTGGTCCCACTCAGCCTGGTCCACTGAAGGGACACAGAGCAGCAAGGCTGCACAGCACATGGAAAAAGGCTCCCAGACAGGCAGTGTTCCCAAAACCACTCGCACCAGGGACTGCTCCTCCCTCACCACACATTTTCTGGGGTACAGAATGTCACGAGAAAGGTCTGGTATTGTCTTTTTATCTTATTTTTGTTCACAGCCCCTGAGGGAGCATTAGCACTTTGCAATTGCTTTTGCCTGTTCTTCTGTCATCTGTGGATATTTCCATGACACACTTGCCCTGAGGCCATCAGACTCAGCTGCCAGCCCTGAGGGCATCTCCACCTGGCTGAACTAACGAGCAAATGGAGGGAGGACATTTTCAGAGGACAAGAGGCTTGGATTTTACAGAGAAAGGGCGTGATCAGAAAACTGTAGCATTAGCCCTATTCCCAGGTTGGAAATGCTTGCAGAGAGCAGCAGGAAGGCTGGGAAGAGCCCAGGGAGGACAGGCTGAGCTGTGGCCCTGCAGAGGGTGGCCAGCAGGTCTATGTGGTTGTGCAATTCTAAATCTTTGGTGCCTTCTATCAGCACCCCAGACCTTGTTTCAGCAGAGACTGTGGTGACATCTGGTCCATGGGCAAGCAGCTCCTGATTTATGGTCATTTCCTTCAGGAAGGGGCTCTCACTTTCCCTTCATCTGCACTTGTGAAGACTCTGATGGAATGCATTCAGCAAGCAAGAGACACAGATGGTCAATGGTGTCTTAATGGTGTCAAGAAAGGATGTTTGCCAGATCCAATGAAGCTCCATGTTTATGTCTCTGGTCCTTCTGAGGTAAGGAAAATGTGAATCCAAACCCTCACCCTTGCAGAGCAAGCTGGGAACTGAACCCAGACCACCTGCATGCCAGGAGAATGCTCCATGGACTGGTGTGTTATGGCAAAAGTGAGTACCAGCCCTAAACCACTGCAGCTAGAGAAACCCAAACCTGCTACCATGGAGAAATTAAGCTCCAAGGATACCAACAAAACATCTCAGGAGATCCAGGAGCTCAGCAGGCTCAGGAATCCATTTGGGCTGAACTTCTCCTGCAGAGCAGCCCCCTCTGGGCCTGTGTGGGAGGGATTCAATCCCTTGGGAAACAGAAACAAGGTCCTTCCAGAGGGTATTTGTGTTTAGCACGAGGCAGCAGCCCAAGCAGAGAGCTGGGGTGCCTGGCAGCACAGTGCTGGACCCATTTCTGCACATGTCATGCTTCAAGCTCTGAAACCTCATTTAAATCTAGTCCCCAGTTATGGATCTCTTCCAGGTCCTGCCCTTCTGCTCCCTGTGCTGGACAGTGACACATTGGTGCATTCCTTATCCTGCACACTTTCTGTATTGTGTGGGAATTCACTACTGACACCAGAAGCAAAAATAAAGCTAACCAAAAATATCTGCCCCAAGAGGTATTTTGGCTTTCTAGGTGCAAACATATGGCTGAAATGGTGAGTGAAATAGGGAGATCTTCCAGCTGAGTTGTTCTCCTGTGTTTGCATGCACATGTGCTTGTATCTGCATTTTTACTTGAACTGTTGTCATCTTCACTAAATATTTTACTATGTTCAAAAGCATGCCTTTAAAGGGCTTTCAGCAGTAGGGAAGAAGACATGGATTTTTTATTCCTCTATGCACTAAGAATAATTCACTTGTCAGATACCACACTGCTCTCTTGATCAGCTGGTTCTGCAAATAGAGAGAAACCACATCCTATGCACACAGAGAATCCCTGAGTCACCACTCTGCCTTCTGATCCATCTTCTCCATGTTTGAGCCAGGACAGGCTGGGGCCTTGGGCTGGCTCTGCTGCTCAAGGATTTATGCCATCAAGCACAGTTAGCACAATATAAAGGTTAGAGATACAATTAACAAAAATATGGTTGGATTACTACAGTCCTTTGGCTGCAATGGGACACAGCATGAAGCTTTTATTCTGTAGATATCTAAAGCCATGAGAGCTGAACCCTGGCCTCAGAAGTCCACAGACTTGACTTCTGGTGGGAGCCACCTCTCCTGTGATCCTTGAGGCACCAAGTCCCCACAGAGCTGGTGGGGCCAGGCTAACTGGAGTCATGGGCATTGTGCTCCTCAGGACAAACTAAGGGCTAGGCAAAGTCTAAGGCGGATGCCAAGCAGTACAGCCACACTTCTTGCCTTCCTTGCCCTAAATTCCAAGGAAGCCAACTCTAGCATGAAGCCTTGAAGTGCCTTCCCACCGTGTGCTCTTCACCAATACCACTGCAATACTCACAACCAGAAAACAGGGGTGATGGTCTGGACACATTCACATTTAGCAGCACTGGTCTCCTAGCTCACACTGGCTGCTCTCATCTCTCCTCAGCCTCCTCTAGGATCAGGGAAACTTCTCTTGTTGGTCTCAGTGTTGGTCTCAGTGGGCACTGGATCAGACCCAGTGCACATTCTTGCACAGCAGCTGGTTTTGGCCCCAGGCTGGTTACATGTGGAATGGGCAGCACGATTTTCCTGTTTTTTAAAGATTACTAATGTCTGAGCATTATAATAAGTTCAACACAGGAAGTCTACATATAATGTATATCTTGTTCTTTTTCTTTTTGGTGGTGGTAAGTAGCTGGCCATGAATACAAGTTTAGTTCCAAGATGTGTCCCAAACCCCTTCTTCTGATGAGTGTCCAGGGTTTAAGGATGTAATTTTAAACAGATGAGTGGGATTCCCTTCTGCTGATTTTGGGGTGGGGGGATGTGGGAGGTGGGTGGAAGTGCATCAGATCTTGCTGACAGGGAGGGGAAAATCCCGGGGTGTGCTCACCCTTCTTGCATGCTCCCCTGCATTTCCTCAGGGAGGCATGCAGAGCACTGCCAGCCCCACGCTCCTGGCTCTCCCCATCACCAGGAGGCTGCTGTGCTCTCCTGTCAGCGTGGCCTCTCCGCTGGGGCTCGGGGAGTGCAGCAGCCAATCGGGCAGCCCTCATCCATCTCCCTGAGTGCGTTCAGGCTCTGCGAGGAACATGCTCACCACTCCTCTTCCCTCTCTGCAATGACCTGAACTCCAGCTCTGCAAGCAGTGAGCAGTGAGGCATAATGCAATGCAGGGCAGCCCGGAATAATCTGGTTGGCATCCAAGGATGTATATTCACTGAGAGGCTGGGGAGTGTGTCAGCATTTAGTTTCAGTCTAGCTGCACTTTTCCTGCAGCACAGAATCACAAAGTCTCCGTCTCCTCCTCTGGATTGGGACTGATTCTGCACCGGGATCCTCTGAAAAGACAAAGTTTTCCTCTCTTGTTATTGCTGTACCACCACAATCTACCAAGATGTGTGACTGCTTTCATCTAGTTCTTCCTAACTGGCAAGGATCTCCAGCCAGTGGTGGGCTTACGTTTTCTATACTTTTCTGTATTCTGCTTCTGCTTCCCTGTGCTCCGCTCGCTGCGGCTCAGCCTCCCAGGCAAGCCCTGCAGCTGCTGGGGTGTGGCTTTCCCTGATGCTGCATGAATCAGATAAGGAAAAATAGTTAAGAAAAGCCTGTCCTTACCTCCTCTAAACTTTCCTGCACATGTCGAAGCTATGCTTAAAGAAGCCTTTGACTTTGTAAACAAATTAAATTCAAGCTGTGTCTAAATGACCTCTTTCGGGTTGCATGCCTTAATTCACGAGCTTGCCCTTCATTTCTCAGAGTAGCAGGATTCCTGCATGATCCAACCCACCCGGCATTTACAATGGCTAAAGCTGTGCTGTGCAGTGTATGTTTGCAAATTCAACGTGTCCTGTGCTCTGTATTCAGTCTGTTGGCTGGACAACACGGCACTCTGGAAGAAGGGATTGTTTTCCTGGGTTTCCCTGCAGAGCACGAGGAAATGAGCAATTTAATTTTTTTTTTTTAAAGGGGAAAAGATACACATTTTAGTATAAAATATTGCTGAAGCAGAACAGTGGTGACTGGAGGAATGAGTCTAAAGAGTAATGCAAAACAGTGCTTAGTTGGCAGAAGAGTATCAATAAATTACAAATTTGCTCTTTAGTTTATGCAGAGATTGACCTGTTTTAAAACAAGCAACTTGTAGTCTTAAAGTCGTGTCTACAAAATGGCAGGAATCTGAAATTTCTACAGTATCTTTTTCTCCCTAAAATATACAAAAAACTATGTTTATCTACATTCTGCAATAAATTTCCTCGCTATTTATTCTGGTAGAAGTTATAATCTACAAAACACAGTCTGTAAGATTTTCATAGTCTAAAAGCGGAGCACGTTTATTTTTTTGCTTTGAATGCCTGATTATTTTTGTTTTCTTATGTAAATAGTTTGGGATTATATTTTCCGTAACAATGGAAAGTCAGAAATTGCTTGTCAGACTCTAAGTCCTATTATTGCCTAAGTTGACTTGTTGGAATCAAGGAGACAACTCAAGGAGTAACTCATATCTCTCCACCCAACAAAAGATACATTCTGGCTCTCTGCTGGTTACCTGGTGATTAGATAAACCAACTGAATCACTATAAGGTTATAGCAAATATTTTAGGACTACACTCTGACAGTATTTAAATATTATTTATTCAAAATATATTTGACATAGGTTTGGTGAAAATAATTTCTTTTATAAATGTGACTTTTCCAGTAGCAGCATTTTCCTAATGTTTGTCTGCCTGCACAGATTTACTTGTTTAGCAAACAAACTGGTTTTGTGGTTCTTACTACTCTTTCTGTTTACTACATCAGAGACATTCTTGGGACTTCTAGGTGCTACCTAATAGAAACAAATACAACCAGAACACTAACAGAGCCCTCCACCAAGCCAGGTTTTCCTCACCGATTAATGTTTGGGTTGGCTTTTTTCAGGCTTTTTTTTTTGGCTAAGGAAACAAAATTCCCCCATGCCATGAACCTGGATTGTTACTCCCATGGTGCCAGTTTTCTGATGGTGTGACAGGATGCTGCTGGTGTGTCAGAGGAGCATCTCCTGCACGGGGCTGTGCCATGGCACCAACCAGCTCCTGGTGCCTGGGAGGTGCCAAGCAGGATCAGGGCCATGGCACCTACAACAAGATCTGTGCTGGGAAGGGACGCAGCAGGGAAAGATGGCTGCATGTGAAATCTGACAGGCATCTGCTTTCCAAACAGTTATTGCTGATGTTTGCCGACAGCGGGTGATCGTCCTCGGAGCTCAGGGTGTGGCGGGGAGAAGCAGCTCTGTTTTTCTCAGACAGGTAGGCTGGCTGGCTGCCCAGGCATGTGATATGGGCTTGAGAAAGGAGTATCAGCGTGGTGATGAGGCAGGATTATCTGAGCAAGGGTGGGGAAAACCACACCATGAATCCCACATCAAGCAGAGCGTATTAAATGCCTCGTTTCCTCCCCAGCATGGAAGGGAGGCTGGCTAAAAATAGGCTGGTTTTGTAAGCTCCTGTCTCTGCTGGCTATATTCACTGCTCCTGCTTTAGCTGACTGTCATGATGACACAGGTGAGAAACAGATAAACAAAAATTTGCCAGTTTTCTTTATTAGCCAGGCAAGAACGGGCATGCACTTGGATCTGACATCTGGAGGAGGCTGGGAGCATTTTGCTGTTGTTGATGAACATGTTTTTAATGGATAATTTTTGAGTCAGAACAACAAATAAGTAGGAGAACATCTCCATCAGCAAACTGTGGCAATTGGCCAAATCCTAAAATATAGAGGTCCTTCTAGCACAAATGTTTTCTAAACCTTTTCTTCACCTTGTTTTGGGGCATGATCTAAATCCCCAGAAACTAATGGCTGTAAAGGACTCCATTCACTAAGACACTGCAGCAAGTGTGTATGGCTTCCTAATTGCCACCAGACTGGAGCAAGGGTCAAAATAAAACACTTCCCTTAGTCCTTTGCTGAATGGACACCTGGACCCCAACATTGCTCCTTCTCAGGTGCCATGCTGATCTTTGCACTGTGTGGGAATAACACAGCTGAGATCCTGAGATCAGCTGGAGCTGTAGAAGTCCCTGGTCAGGGCTCCGCTGCAAGCTGTGACATCCAGAAAAACACTACAAGTACAGTGACATCCCTTCTCCTCTGTTCTTGTCTGCCATGCCAAAGGCTGCATGTCCACTCCACCGTACGAGCTGTTGAATATGGTCCACAAATTTTGAGGATCTAAACCAAAATGCCAGCTCAGTTGCACTTTTTCTTTGAAATATTTCCTCACAATGTTTGACTATGAGCTGCAACAGCATCTATTCCAGGCCCAACAAGAGATAGAGATAAAAAAAAACCCTGTAGGAGCCAGACTCCCAGCTTGGGTGAGGAACACCCACCCTGGCTCTCAGGAGAAGCTCTGACCTGGCACACCAGCATATCTCATTTTCCCCCCTTTTACTTCATTCAGTGAGTACATTGCTAAAATGACAAGCAGTTTCAGTTTCAGCAGACACTCACTCTCTGCACAGTAATGCTTCCCAATATCTACTCTTGTTCTACCCATGGTGACACCAAAATAACTGTGGTGCCAGCACAGACTGAAAGGGAATCTGATTCATCTGGCTCTGGCAGAGAACTCCCTGCCAGCATCATGAATCAGGCTCAGTAAATTGCATCCCTCTGGCTTCTCTCGGTCTTCCCTCCCTCCTGACTCATCTTCTTCCCTCCAGAGTTTATATTTTTAGTTATTAGTTTCACACTTCTATTTCCAATGGGTACGCACGGGCTCGTTGGTGACTTATGAGCACAAGTGGAAAAGAAACATCGGCATGACAGAGCCCCACAGGCAACAAGGCTTTCTTTGTCCATGCCCTGTGCAATGAAGGGCTTGCTGTTCTCCATCAAGCTGCAAGAAATGGGGATGGTATGTACCCGCCAGAGGCACAGCACATTGTGCTTGCCACAGCTTCTGATTCATGTGAGGAACGGACATACCCCAGCAGCAAACCAAAACCAGCTGAAAAACGTTGATTTTTCTTTACTGCTGCATTTCAATTCCTCAAGAAGGAAGATCAACAGGCATCTCAAGTCTGCTTTAGCAGTGTGCTCCTCCCTGGGCACCAAAGCGTGATGCATTTCACCCAGCAGTTTGGGCACCATCTGTTTCTGTCCAAGGCATCTGGCTGCAGCAGCCTCTTTTGCAGGGCTCTTGTTACTGTGTGAGAGGTGGAAGAATGTGAGCAAAGGCCAGGGAGAGCCCCCACGAGCCAGGGCCTCCAGGGCTGCTGCTATTGCTCCTCGCTCTGGCGAGCGCTGCCACCACCGGAGATAAATGACACCCCTGGTTTGAGGTGGGGGCTCGCTGCCAAGACAAACACTCAAACAATCAGCCAGGCTGGGCTTGTCTGTACAGAGGAGTGGCTGCAAAACAATTCTGGATCCAAGCTTGCAGCACGCATGGTCACCAGTGCCAGTGCCCTGTGCTGATGGACGTTGTGTTTTCCTTCGTTCCGTGTTTCCCATGGCACAGGGCACTGCACCCTTGTCCCAGCCACAATGCCATCCCCAGCACGTCTGTCCTGTAGTGTCTGCCAGTGCAGCCACCATGGGTAACCTGGATGTGTGGGGTGCCTGGGGCTGCATTCCTGACCAATGGGATATCCCCGTGGGGCTTTGGTTGGCAGTGAGGCTGCAGGAAGGTTATTTCTCCCTGGTCTAATAGTGTGCACACTTTTGGGGATGATGTGGCAGTGCAGGGGGTGCAGAGAGGGGATAATAAGGACCTCCTAGAGCCAGTGTTGATGTGTAAGAAAAGGCACATGGAGCTGGTATTCTGCATGAGGGAGCTTTCTCCATCCTGGCCAGCTCATGCTAGAGCACATTCACTGTAGGAAATTCAGGGCCCCAAGCTCTCAAGCACCAAAGGAATAACTATTTCTCAAGGATACACCCCTGACTTTATGGCAACACAGACAATTACATAACTGTGTCCAGTCATGAGACACAGATGAGTTTGAAAATGCCAATAAGGTTCCAATTTTTCTAGCCTTAAGCCTCTGTACTTATTAGTAGTAGATATTACAACTAAATAGTAGTGTCTGTGTACCAAAACTTGCTGGCATAATATTTTGTGTTGAAGTATCTTCAGGGCCATGAGAGTTGCACAAGTGTAACCTTTCATTCCTGTTTCTGCAGTAGTTTGTTCCCCTACTAACCCTGCCAGCCGTGTGCTTGCACAGAGCCTCACCACGAGGACAGCAGCCAGGTCTGAGGTTGCACTAATTAGTCCTGGCTGGGCTTCCAGTTTTCTTTAGTACATATTACCATCAGATTTCTATCAGTGTATCTTCCTCTGTCAGAACAGGCTGTACAAAAAAAAAAAAAAAAAAATCTATCTAGTTGTTAGAATTACTGTGGGAGAAATATTAGTAAATTAATGCTAGCAAATTAATTGTAAATTACACAGGTGCATTACACATGCACTCTTCTACCTGCATTTAGAATACACAGAATACATAAGAGACAAGAAACAAAACTGTTTCATCTGTCTTTCAGAGCCATGGGGCTCTCCATCTCACCTCAATACAAGCTTTTCTTAATGAAACACACAGCTGGGATGGACCAGCAGACTAGTCCTGTGTGAGAACATGATGCATGCTTATGGGCCAAGAAAATTAAAGGAAACAGCCCTACCACCTTCACTCTTCTCTCAGGGCACAAAAGGCAGATGCACTGCACAATCTGGGAAGTTTTCCAGGCTTCTATTTTTTTTTTTTAAGTTCACGACACACAGCATGGAGCAGAATCCTTTAAGCTACTGTGGCATCAGATGTGTTTCAGTAGAGGTGCTGGGAATGTGGATGAATGCAGAACAGATCAGGTTCTCCACACTTTTGTTTTCAAGGTCTGGTTTGTGTTGTGGCTAAAGCTGTGTTTAGCTTGGACTGACAACCACCATCAGTAAATCCCTTTGGGACTCAACTACAGCATAAAAGGGAAAATCTATCCCCAAATCCTGAGGGACTGGAAGCTTGCTGCCATGGGCTGGAAGGGGAAATGTGATAGCCCCAGTGAAGCCAGTGCCATATGGAGTGGCTTGTCACAGACATTTATATTTCCTCTGACCCTATTGAACAAAATACCAACCCCAAATTTGACACAACTATGGCATGGAAAGACTCAGCACCCATTCTGTGGCACCTATTTCCCCAGTGGGATCAACATTCTGGCAAGACAGACAAAAGACAGGGACTTTTCTTCTTTTTTTTTTTTTTTCCCCCACTCCTATTGCTGATTTTGAGCCAGTAAAATCAATGTGGGGTTTCACCACAGAGCCAGGGGGGACTGCCTTTGAGATCATTGCTGCCTTCTTAGTGCCTCACCCTGAAAATGATAACCCTTGTCTTTATTGGGCTCCTACAGTTAATTAATGGCTGAAAAGCATCTGGAGAAGGTTGAAGTAGGTAAATGATGCAACTTAACTCCCAGTCTGATGATTGGTATCACTGTTCCCAGACTACAATCTCTCTTTGATATTGGAAACAACGGCGAGAAAGATGCTGATGACGGTGACATTGGGTTTGGCTCTGGCTCCTGGAAGGTACAGTCATCTCATATCTCATGATCCCAATTACACCAGCAGATTTACTCTGGATTCACACTAGTGTAACTGGAAAAGGGAGCTGGACAACACAAAGCTTTAGTAAATGGGGATTACAGCTACGATTAGAAAAACAAAATTGATTAAAGGAAGGTATGGAAAAAGATGGAAAAGGTGGGTCAGCATGGATCTGAAAGAGCTAGATATGAAGTTGTTTTAAAGAACAGAGAAATCTGTGATCTGGCCCAACAGTCAGCATGTCTGAGCCTCCAGCAGCTGTTCTCTGTATTACACAGAAGGGCCAACAATATCATGAAAAGAGAGAATCACATGAGGAAGAGCAGGAGAAAATATGAGATCTGGAAAGAGCCACACAGATCCCACCCATCATCAGAAAGGCAACAGTGGCATTAAAGGGAGGCAGAAGAAAACAGCCTAAGAAAGCTTTGCCATGAATGATCATTAAATGATGTCAAGCAACCTATAAACAGTCTCAGGAAAAAGCTAAATAGCAAAATTTTTTTTTTGTCTCACTCCCTTCCCCTTTGTGTCCTCCCCTAATCCAGAGTGACCTTAGGAAAACAGCACGAGAATTGCTGGGCTCCACCTAATTTGGACTAAGGATAACTCACCTCCTCCCTACCCTATTTCTAGTTCTTTGCTTGACTTGTGTCATGTTTGTCTCTTGTACTCTGATCTCGGGTATGTGCCACAGCAGGAGAAGTAGGGAAAGGAGAGATGTTAACCTCTCCCTTGAGAAGCAAAACATGACTGGTGTGAGGGTGAACACAGTGCCTTTTCTTGGCCACTGAATAAGGCAAGCAGAGAAAAAACTGCCCTTTGCATGTGTCTATCATGATTTCCAAAGGAGACAAATTCATAAAGGAGAATATACTTCTCGCCACCATTAATCCTACAATTAAACTGAACTTTAGCAAAATATTTGCTGGGTTATGTAATAGGGGCGGATTACAACAGGCTGCCACATGGCTGGAAACTGCAGCTTTAACCCTGGACAAACTGCCTTGTGGTAGGTAAGGATAAGTGACATCATGGAGCTGTAAGAACAGTCAAGCTCAGACAAACCTTTAAAATACAGTTTGATGGTCCATCTGATAGAACAACTCCAAATATCTGAGGCTGCTTTTCTTCCTGATTTTCTTGCCTATACACAGCCTTTCTGTCTTTTTCCTGTCTCTCCCTCTGAGCAGTGTCAGAGCAGTTCCCCCATTCCCCAGGTGCCTCTTTCTTGGGCTCCTCACTCTTTATGGCTGCTGAGGATGCCGTGGAGGTGTTCCTTTGCACCAGTGTGTTCCTGGCGTCATCCTTTCTATGTCACAGCCACCCCTCCTGCAACTGCAGGTGTTGGTGGCTTCCCCTCTGTTACCTGAGCCCAGTGATGTGTGCCAGGACCAGGAGCACAGATCTGGCAGTTTTGGCTGCAGGGCACTGCAGATAGCAAGATACAAACCCTATTAAGATATTGACCCCAAGCCTCTGTGCCTTTTCTGATGTTCTGTGCATCAGCTGGATGAACCTGCCACAGGCAGAGACCACCTTCCTTCCCCAGCACACCTCCAGCGCAGGCTTTGAAGTCTCTCTAGGTCTGACCAGCTATTATTTGGGCAGCACTTAAAAAACTGGAGAAAGCAGAGCATTGTAGCTAATTAGCTGAGCCAGAAAGGCACAAAGGACGTTTGAAACAGAAGAGAAAACAAACAAAGCCTTGGCGAGGACTCAAAGGCGAGGCAGGCTGGCTGCAATTCCCGCTCAGTGCAGAGAGGCTCCTCAGGAGGGCTCACAGAGACATGGGACAGGGCAGCAGCCCTTGGGAAGAGCTCCCTGGGCAGGGCCCACACCATGTGAGGCGGGGTTTGGAGCCAAAGCCACCCCTGCTGTCCCCACCCAGGGACCTGGGTGCATGAATGACCCAGAGCACCTCATCCATCGCAGCAGGGACACCGTCTGCAGGACACTGCCCCGGAACCTGCCCACGGCTTCCAGGTAGGAGCTCCCCTCCTGCAGCACATCCTGCTCTGCCTCCACTGCCTTGCTGCTCATTCTGTGAGAAGAGGCACCTGGTGCCCTCAAGAAGATGTAGTTTCTGGCTTCTGAGCACACACCACATCAAGACTTTCTACTTGCATGTTAAGTTTCTTCTCTCTCTTTTCCCCAGCTGCTGGGGTTTGAAAATCTTGTTGGATGTGTGCTAAGGTGATAAACTGGTTTTATTTCCTTTCTGCCTGGTATTGCTGTCATGACAAGCAGAGAAAAGTAGGATACCCCCTACCCTGACAGAGCAACCAACATGCTACTGGGCATGTACATTTGCTTTCTTTACAAATGTCTGCAAAACAGAGAGTGGCAAGGAGCTTCTTGAAATGGTTATGCATCATTGAACTTAACTGGCACTCACCCAGACCCCCAGATGGGCGAAGAAGAGCTTTTTCTAAGCCCTTCCCACATTCTTGTGCAAATAGAAAGGATGAATGATCACTGTCCCCTGTGCCAGACAGTTTTCTGGGCCAAATTCACACACAAGGGTAGGAAAGCCAAGGGGAACTGAAACTGGTGAAGCTCTCCCTTCCTTCCGCTGCTCGCAGTGACTGCATTTCATATGTTCAAATCCTTCTGGGATTGCTTGGACTGACTTTGTGTAATTATTTTCATCCTTGGATTAAATAGGCCAAATATGTAAGCTGGATCTCAGCTTGCTGAGATCTTACTTTACACCATATTTTGTCCCTCTGGCATATATATTACACAGCAGCAGATTGCATTTAAGTAGTTTTTTCAGAATAAAAGTCTGTCTTTGCTTGAGGGTGTAATTTTTCTTGTAATTCTTGCTGTTCTGTCTTGTATGGATACTTCAAAGGATCATGGAAAGGTCCTAAACCAGGCATCTACCCATACTGGCTTTCAGTACACTCAGTCTGGCTGACACCTCTCCAGGCTTGAGCATGCACAGATTTCTTAGCCTAGAGGTTAGGGGGAAGGTGTGACTTGATGCAAAAGCCTGTAACTACATCCTTATTTCTACCAACTGTGCTTGTCCTTCATTGCTTGTGACCACTGATGAGAAGGGCAAACTCATGGGTGTGCCTAAACCTGAGGATAGCCTTGTTTTCAGGATGAGTAGACAATGATGCTTGTTGAAATTGAAGACCAAAGGATGCAAGGGGCTATGGGACTCCCAGGCAGGAGCAGTGCCTTTGAAATAATCTTTTCATTGCCTTGTGAGATGCCAGTAGGTACAGGAGAAAGGGTGACCATTCAGTGTGTCATGCTATGGGAGGTCCTGAGTGCCTCCTGTCCAGATGGACAAAGTATTTATGCATTATAAAACATTCAGGGTGTTCCATCTGTCACCGGGTCAGGGTCAGCAGGTACAGCCAAAATTAAAACCAGCATTTTTGATGTGCACCACCTTTCTTTCTGCTGGCAAAGTGCCACCTTAAAAAAAAAGCTTAAATCTTTCATGAGTGAAAATTACTTGCTCAGCAGTCAGAGATTTCCAGGGAAATAACAATAGTTTTGAAATCACCAGCTGTGGGTGGTGGTTTGTTCAGTCAGTCCTAACTTTTTCTTTGAACATTTGGGGTCTAAAATGGGAATTGTGGTGTTTGGCCATCACTGGATACACCTTGGCTAAAAATCTTACCACCCAATTACTTCATCTGCTATTAAGGGATGCCCAAAATCTTCCTCTAGGCTCTTCCCCATGAACCTGTGTGCTAGAGGATTTGTGAAATGCAGTTGTGGTGAGCAGAAAATGCACAAGGGGCAAATCCTAGCATACACACTCCTGAGAGGACTGTTTCCCACTAGACCCATCTCTCCAACACTCCCTTCTTTCTTGTTCCACACATTGAATTCCAGCTTCTTCTGTATTGCTGGCATCTGCCTCCAAGAGCTCTGGAGGTTTCCACCACGCTTCTTGTTCAGTCCAGGTGAAGATGTTCTCTCCTTGGCTGAGCCTTGACTAGGTCCAACTCCTACCTGAGCTTAATCCCTCCAGCCTGCCACAGTTCCTGCCTGCTGTCCCCCCTCTACACCTCTACCATCTGCAGGGTTGATCCCAAGCAGAGGCTGATGTGCTGCCATCTCTCCTGCCCCAAGGGATGGATGTTCCTGGTAAGGACACGTTCTGTCCAGAAACAGTGGAGTTTTAGGGGGTGAACAAGCAGGGCAACTGAGCTAAGAAAAGACTGCCATGGTTGGGAAGGAAGGGCTGCTTCAGGCTCCTGTCTGTCTCATGTTGGCTCTGGCTGAAGCACACACCCAACGTTCTCTGCATCTTGGCCCGGCACTGTTCTGCTCTGCTGAGTTCCTGGTTGGTTTGTTCTTCATAAAGTGGCTGTTTCTTATATTAATGGGTGGCCTTGCTGGAAGACTGTAGCTAACATCTGGCAGGTGACTTGGCTTTTTGCAGCTCCCTGGATGACGACTGTGGGCCTTGAGCTGCAGATTCCCAAACCTGTTCTGGTTCATAGGCACCCCAGGGGTGTTCTGCAGTGCTGCTCTGTTCCAACTTGTTCCCTACTAAAAAAGCCAGAATCTCCTTGGGATTAAAAAAGTGTGAACTAAGAAAATGGAAGATTGGTGCTGTACCTGAAATGGATCTCTTTCCCAAGATGTCTTTAAGGTCTCACCAAGGCTTCTCCTCTGTGCAGTTACCAAGAACCAATTCATCCCTGCTCTCACTCCTTTGCCTCACAACCCTTGGTCCTCCTCTCTCCAGGTTTACTGGAGGGTTAGGTGGGTGCTAAGATAAATCTTTGAAGCTGTTGCTTGCATCTGCACCCTTCCTCTTGCCTCCATATCAGTGCAGGGAGTTAGATTTGAAGCTTGGTTGAGATTTAGGCATTTCTGAGGCTGTAAGTAAAACACTCTGTGCGATATCCAGGTTGTCTGGATTTGCTGAATTTGCACTGGGCTCATGCTGCTTTTTAAAAGTGAATTGGCTGCCCTGCCTCATCTCTTCCTGAGTATCATGACTCACACTAGAAAACTCCTCTTGGGTTTCTAATGGCTTTATTATGGGGTATGCACATGCAACATCTTTTTATGGTCTCAGAGTTTGTGAGATGTGGCCAGATTTTCACAGAGACCACACACAATATGATAATAAAACTGACTAATTGGGCATTTGGGATGTTTCACTCCTTCATTCCTTTGCCAGTTTTAAAGATTCATTTTGTTGATTGGGGACTTCATGTTGCCTCCAAGGGCTTCTTGTTTTCTGTGGTGCATGATCAGTTTGGAGATGGTTAATGGGTCCTTCATTTCTCACCAAAGGATCTGTAATAAAGGAATAAGTTCAAAATCCAGGAGAGGAAATTAATTATTTTCCCAAGAGAAAAAAAAAATCCATTTTTCTTTGAGTGAGAATTTTATATCTGAATATAAACTGTGTTTCATTGGCTTTTCCCTGGTGAAATTTCCCTGTTCAGCAGAATGATGAGAGAAACTTTTCAGCAAGGAGTGAGAGAATAATCAGAACAGGCAATCTGCAGCTTTTCTGTTGTGCTTCCTTGGCAAAATGGACTACAAAACTATTCTAATCCAGGGAAAGAATAGTCCTAGGCCACAGCATTATGGTTGTGGTTCCAGAATTAGTCTTGGAGCTGAAAATGATGGAGGCAAGGCGAGCAGGAAGGCGTCTCTGAGGGGGGAAAGCTGAGCACCCTTCTGCAATTGCCCAGCCCCTGCAGCCCCTCCTGCAGCTCTGCAGGAAGCAGGGGAGTAGTGTTCATGTTTCTTACTGAAATCCCCAGTGAGAAGGGCTGAGAAAAGAGAGGGAATGAGAAACCCTCTGGACCCAGAATAACTGAACATGAGAGGGAATACAAACCAAATCAAATTTGGTTTAATTGCTGTTATTTGGGTTTGGGAGCTAAGCAAAATCTGCTCTGCTCCCTTATCCCCCTGCTCACAAGGGAAGAACAGAATTCCACCTCCCTCTGCCATCTGTGGGAGCTGAAAAGCACCTGGGCAAGCAGACAGGGTGAAGGCTCACCCATGGTGCACGTGCTGTGCCCGGGCATTTTTCAGGATCAAGAGAAAGCCAAATGTTGTTGTAAATGAGATATATTATGAGATAAATTATTATAATTCTGCAGAACTACAGGACTAACTCAGTGAGGCCCGTTTTCCACACAGCATGAATCACTTGCTGGGTTTCTGGGCTCACCACATTCATGTTTTAGGTTTTCCACTCCTCTGGCTCCCCTCACACGGGCGAGTGATGGATTGTTTGTAACACACCTGTGGTATCAGTGATCTGTGACATCCCTTCAGACAGCTCACAGAGCACCAGAGCCTGGCCTCTGCAGCCACATGGCATTTCCACAATGAAACAGGAGGGGATGGATGCCAGCCTGGCAGCCTCTCCCTTCTGCCACCCGAAATAGCGCTCAGAGCTGAGTCACCAGGGAGCTGGAGTAACAACGGGTGATTCCTTTATTCCTTTAACAGGGACAATACTCAGCTGTGCTAACAATTACACATGGAAATGGGCTCCAGGCAGTAGTTTATCACAAGACACTCTGAGCCCTGTCATTGCTCTAAGCAAAAGAAAAAGGCAGCCCAAGGACTCACCCTCCCTGTGCTGTTTTCCCTGCAGGATCTGTGCTGTCACATTCAGCATCCTGCTCATTCATGGGTGCTGCTTAAAGGATAACTTGCTTCTCTTCTTGCATCCAAAAACCTTCAGCAAGGACTAGCAAATCACACCTTAGCAGGTGATGCTTGCAGTTCTGCTTTTCTGTTTCCCTGTCACACCTTTTCCTCTGTCGTGTATTTGATGAATATTTGGAAAAGGAATCGTTTCCTGAAACCAGGATTTTGAGTTTGCAAATATGTAGGGCCAGTGCTGTTTAACTGAACCACTCTCTACAGAGGAAGCCATCAGCAGAAGAAGAAGGTGATGAATCATGTGGCTGTGTAGTGGGAAATTGGAAGCCTTCACAGAGCTGCTTGTGAGGTGTCACATGTGTTTGTTTCCTGAGTCACTCGCATTACTCAGAATCATGGGCTGGGACGTGGCACATGGGTATGCCCGGGCAAGAGCCCAGTCCAGGCAGGATCCTGCAGCTGCCAGAGGGCCTTGCAGGGAGCTCAGGACCCTGTGAGCAGGAAGGATCACCTAAGTGATACCATGAGGAGCACTACTGCCTCTGTTTGAGTTCCTTGAGCAAGAACAGAACAGCGGCTAAAAAATGCATTTTAAAAATTCCCCACTAACTTCTCTCTTAACCATTCATCCACAGGAATACCCATTTCAAATAAAGGAACTTCTAAGGACACTTTTTCCCATTTTTAAAAATGAAGGTTTTTAAACTAAGCTAACATAATTAAGCTAACCAAGCATGAGGTAGAAAGGAAAAGAGCTACATCCCCTCTCTCTTCTTTTTTTGTTGTTCTGTTTTGTCACTGGTCAATCCAGGTACTTCTTGGGATTATTTTAATTAATAACATAACTTCTTATTTGAATCAAGACAAAGAAAAAGCTAAACTATCAGTAATTCTTTACTTAGATTTTCAAATCCTTTCATGAACACTGTATAAAAATCTTCATGATTCAGTTCTACTCCTGCTCCCCAAACACATTCAATACCTTTTTAAAAGGAAAAATAAAAGTAAAATACTTTCATTATTTATAAGCAAACAAAGACTGAAGACTCAAGTACTTGTGTGAGATAAGAGATTGTGGAAGAACAGGACTCACTGCTGGCAGTGTTCAGTTTGCTGTGATCTCAGAATAAATGCTCTTCTCTGCTCCTGACCCATTTTGGGCTCTTTCTTCTCAGCCTACATTTACAGGGTTTTCATCAGCAACTGAGAGCACTTCTGCTGCCAAAACTCCACAATATATAAAATGTCTCCCTTTAAAAAAATATGAGCTATCCTGTCTCTCTTCATTGATTCCTATCTATTGGCAACTGCAGCCAGAACCAATATAGCACTCTGTGCTGTGCAAGACTGAACAGTGACCTTGTTTACCATTAGCATCATTGAAAATTAGGAGGAATTAATTATTACACACTGGGTTTCTCCACCCTACCAAGTGGCTGGCAGCTGAACTCAGAGGCACCAATGCAGGGTGGGGAAAGGTCTCTTTTAGGGCTCCTTCCTCCAAACAGAAATGCTGCCTCATAGCTGAGGGCTTCAGCAGAACCCAAAGGAATCCTATTCATACTTATGAAGCTGATTTTCTCTGCCAGGAGCATCAATCAATGTTTAAATTCAATTTCTGGATGTGTATTGAGGAGTCTGGCAGTTTCAGTAACATTTTACCTTTCTCTGGCACTGACTGGTGAAAAAGATGACATGATGGATTTCTCACCCCTGTCTGAGGCTGGTTGCTCTTGTTTCCCCTGCTCTTCAGAGGGAGAAAGTCAGGAAGGAAGCATTAAAGGGCTCAGCATTGCTGCCATTAGAAGTCACAGGCAATACTATAGCTGACTTCAGTGACAGTAAGTGAATATAAACCAAAATATACATGCGTCATGACCCTTAAAGCTCAAAGATTTCATTCCAGCTATAGAAACTGCACAGGCCAAAGCCAGTGGAATCCCAAGGGCATTGTGGAGGGAGCACTCCTTTCCTTACTCCCTCTTGGCTGCTGTTTCCCAGAGTTTTCCTTTCTGGGACACCAGCGAGCCAGTTCAGCTGAGTAAGCTGAAGTGCAGAAGTCAGATAACTGTGCTGATTATCTGATTTTACTTGCCCTGTACTTCTGGCTTTCCCCTTTCCAAGGAAAGGGTTTTTTGTGATGGGATATAGGGCTTTGAGGTGAATTTTGTGTTGTTGGAAAATCAGTCTTAGCTCTCTGAGGAAGCAGGAGACTTACAAACCCCAGATGGAATTAACCTAATGTATTTCCATCTCTCACTGATGTTGTTTACACAGTGCAAGCCAGTCCAGAGTGGTGAATGGTATATTTAAAACAAGGTCTTCTAACATTTGGATCCACCCCATCACTCAACTTAACAGATACTTGATACCAATCAAGTGACTCACTTCATTAAGAAATAAACCCTGCTGTGTTGCTGACATCCTGCAGCAAACACTGAGCCCCATTGTCATCTGCTGAGTCCTTTCTGTGTCCCTGCCCACGCCCTGAAGATGCACACCGAGTCTCAGGCACAGCAGCAGCACTGAGCCTGTTTTTCCACGGTGCTGTGTGCCAGCCACAGGCACACAGCAGCCCCTGTGTGTGTGAAATACCCTCCCTTCATCCCCAGCCTCCCTCTGTGCCCCTGCAACACAGGGGCAAAACAGGGTGAGCATTCATCATCTGGAGGAAAACTGTTTGTTTTATTAGCAAGACAGGAGCTGGTGCTTGCTTGTTCCCCGTTTGAGGGAGTTTCTCCTGTTTTTCCCACTCACCTGGGCTTCTTGCTGCTTGTCAAAGGCAGCATCTGCCAGCTGGTGCCCACCAGGCAGGGCACAGAAACAGGAGCAGGTAACCCAGTAACAGGTGCTATTCCAGATGTGTGTGAGGGTTTAGGTTAAACACTGCTAAAAAAGAAGTATCTGTAAGAAATGCAGAGGCCCAGAGCCACTGCCAGCAAACAGCTCTTTCCTGACTGGGGCTGCGTGGGCACAGCCAGGTGCCCAGGTGAGCATTTACACCCCTCCATCCCCCAGAGCAGGGTTAGGGTTAGGGTTAGGGACCCGAAGCCAGAAGAAAGGGATTATTTCAGTGCAGATCCCAATTCCTCCTTCCACAAACGTGCTAATCACCGGTAACCACCTCTAAATGCCATAGAAACCCCAGGGCACAGAGTGAGATCGTCTGCCAGGATTCTTTTATTTTAAGATCTTTGTTTAAGAACTGTTCTAAGGCTTTGAAGAGAAAGACAACAAGGGAGGGTTCACTGAAGCATTTCCTCAGCTGGGATGCCATAAACCATACGAACACCCACAAAATGCAGGAGTTTATGCCATTCCATACAGGGACTGGTAAAAAGGAAAAGGGAAAAAACCCCAACCTTTAGTGACACATCTGAAATGTGTTTTGCTATAGCAGATGAAAGGTTCTGCTCTTTTCAATGGCATCTGAGCTACTGCATTTAATAATTATACTTGGCTTTTATTGATGTATATTTTTTATATGAGATATTTTTATATTATTCCATATCGCTGGCAATATCCTTCAGCTTCCAATTTAATAGGAAAAAAGTGTCTTGATCAAATATAACAAATGTCACACAGATGCTTAAAAGTACTTCAGAAATACCTAACTCAGTAAGTCATTGAAAATGGAGAGTTTGTGAATGTTGTATCCATACTTTGACAATCCTTAGGGGGTTTTCTTACCTAGATTTCGAAACGAGAAAAATTACTGACTTTGTAATATCCAGAAGTACCAAAACTGTGGAAATAAAAGTGCTTAAGGCAGCATAATGACATTGCAGAAAGAGAAACAGTTTGTTTCAAATAGTTTTTTTTCCAGGTGCTTGAGCATAACCACGTAGTACAAACAGGTTATTCACGGGAAATTAACACCTATCTTTCCAGCTTGAAGAGCTGCTTTTGTTTTCCTCCTGTCGGCCATTTGTCACTAATATTCACTTTCCAGGGAGGAGCCCAGGTCTGCTTTTCACACATGACAGGTTTTGAAATAGTAAAATAATAAAGGTTCACGGCCAGCCAGCTCTGAATTCCGTTTGAGTGGGGAACTGAGAGCAGCAGAGAGTTGGGAGCGAGGAGGTTGTGGGGAACATGGAGTAAACACTAACTTTTAATTAAAGCCCTCCGCAGCACAGTCTGGAGATGGATGTCCAGCAGCAGCAGCAGTGATGCTCAGGCCAGGGGGTGACAAGTCCTGCAGGCGGTGGCTTTGTCCCCTCTGCTCTGAATGATGGGGGGCAGCTCCAGGGGTACCCTGGGTTTTGTACCAGCCTTGCCAATTCCAGCAGTTTTCCCCCAGGTCCGTACCCATGGCTGCGTTGCCCCTTGCTCTGGCTGGCTCCTGTTTTTCTGTTTCGTTCTGTCCAAGCTATTTTGGCTGCAGAAGGTCAAAGCCAGCACTGTCAGGGCCAGTGGAAATGCATTTGGGGGACAAAGAGAGATGGAGCATGTGCCTGAGGACAAAATAAAAGAAACTGTGTGGGGTGAATTAGTTTCCTCTTTCTTCTCCTCCTGTTAGTGAAAGGAGTGCTCTTGAAAATGTCTCATTTTGTTTCATTTCTAAATAATGCTTTCTCTGTTGTTGTTGGGGTTTTTTGTTTATGCTGGTTGTAGATCTGCATTTTTAGGCTCCTTTTATTTTTATTTTTTCCCCATCAGTAACAATATTAACCACTAAAGTGAAAAAAAAAATAAAATTAGGTATTTAGGATCCTGGAAGAGAATATTTGAATTTCTGAAAAGGTTCAACCCTTCCCTGGGTTTGTTTGGGTTATTTTGCCATGAGTTTGGATTTTACTACTCCAGCCCTGGATACCTGCTGGAGCTGACATTTGTTTATCTTCACAAAGGAGAAACTTCTTTCTATACAAAATATTATCAGTTGCATCTTGGTGTTAGTGCAGGAAGCAGGCAGTGCTGGTAGAACTTGCCACAGGCAGGTAGACACTGGAGCCTCTTTTGAGTAAATTCTGACATTAAAAGACCAAACTATTTGGAGGACAGGCTTCAGTTAAGTTACAAGATACATGAATGACACCCATTCACTTTTTTGGGGGGGAACTCATCTGAATTGACTAACTTCAGAAAGAGGCCTTTGAGTGCAACCCTGAGGTTTCTTAAAAGAGGCAGTGATGGAACCTCATTTCCATACCTGGCTCTCTTTCTCTGTGAGGTTGCATGTCCATTTGCAAATGGAAGAGTTTTATGCAAAAAAATGTTGAAGCAAATCAATCAAATTAATAGCTTATGTATTGCAAAAGAGAAGAAATGCAGAGGAAGTTTGTGTGGCTGGCTTAAACACCTTTTCTGTTCAAACTAACTGACTGTGAAATAGATAAATATATACATTCCTGTGTCGTAACAAAATGCAGTCATGGGAGACAAAGCATGGGAGATGTCCAAACTGGTGATTAATGTTACATTTTACTTCCTCTGGGCTAGAACTGAGAGTTGTGGCCAGATGCTTCCACCCATTCATTCCTCTCATTGCCAGTCTGATGTTCAGTTCCATCCACTCTTCTGCATCTTGAGTTCACACTGATCTTATCTCTCCCTTCCTTTTTCTTTTTCCTGTGGTTCATTCTCTTAGCAGCCTATCTTATCTCTCTTTCAGCAGGAGGTCCTCGATTTTTTAACTCCTTTCTGAATTGTGCAGGCAAGTTTGCTTTCTCAAGCTGATCTCTGCAACCCAGTCTTAACTACTTGTGGAAATTCATGGCTTCATATTTTTCCCCCAAATATCTGCAGATTTGTAACTGCTAAAAAGGAAAAACAGTAGAAATGATCACCCTTGCATCCTCCACATTAAACTACAAGGATTTGTGTTCCAGAGCATGCTTTGCTACAATCTCGTGGAACATGCTGCCTCTCTCTCTTTGGGTCAAAGAGAACACAGGAACATCCCGGTTGTTTTTAATCTCATTTCTCAATTACTGTTAAAGCAGCACACCCTTATGCATAAATCTAACATGAGTCCATGCACAGGGCAGGGTGTGAGTAGCACTAATAAAATAAAGCTTGTGTCATTCAGCTGTGTGTTTGCAGATTTACCTGTGAGCAGAGTAGAGAAAACAATGTTGAGAAAACAACAGGGAAGCTGGGAAATGGGGTTAGATACAGGATAGAGAAATGTGAGATACAAGGGTGCTTCCTGGCAAGACAGTTGAGCAGAAAGGAATATTTTTTAATATTGCTGCAGCATAACTCAAAGAGCTTTATCTTTTAATATTTAGATGTCTGTCAAGAAGAGTAAACACAAGGGCTGTTTGGAGTGTTCTCACTGAATAACTCGTGCTGGAATCACTCGGTGAATTGGGAAATTATTGGTCTGATAGCATTTTTTCAATAGCTCAGTAGACAAACAGTGGATTTGATAAATATTTAAAAATAAACCAAGTGAGCATTATGAATTCCTGTCAGTCAAATGATGTTGGAATAATTTGACAGTCCCAGAACAGCACCATATTGGCTGAAAAGAGGGAAGATTTCGGGTTTGAAGTTGTGTGGGGATAAATCTCTGACGCAGCAGTTGTCCTCAGTGGAGTCACAGCTGCAGGGCAGTGCTCAGACATCCGGACTTACACCTTCAGTTCCGAGATGAAACTGGAAAAAAGCCACTGACAGTGAACATGGATTTCCCAATACCATGAAAACCAACAGAGTCATTTCTTCCAGGTTTATGGAAAAACAGTTGGCTTCTCTCAACTTAGCCAGGAGTTTGTCTCATGTGGGCTCTAAAAATTCTTAAAAGATCGAAACAACGCCCATCCATATATTCAGCAAGGACAGCTGAAATGCAGCACAGGCTGGGGATGGAGCACACTGCAGCTGCTGCTGCCACCCCACAGCCTGTCCCTTTGTCCCTGCTGGAGTGCTGCTGCTGGCACCACCCGCCCTGGAGCTGGGAGTCACATTTCTGCATCCAATGAACTCTCCCCACATCAATCCACCACGTAGGCTGGGCTTCTTGTTTTGCACGTCCGTTTCTAAAAATGTATCTTGTTTGTCAGGATGTTGTAAGATGGCCCAGAAAGGCTGGACCTTGGTATATTCCTAAAGACAGTGCACAGAAATAGGGATGTCAGCAGAGCCAGCCTGAGCCAGCTCTTAGCAAGGTCTTGTTCCCATTCTCAGCCACCTCAGTTCACTCTGCTGCTGCTGACTGCACCTCAGGAGGCCTTTATTGCTCCTGGCACCTCCATCCTGGAGGCAGCTGCAGGACATCTTGCTTGAAACACAGAATCATGGAATGGTTTGGGTTGGAAGGGACCTCAAAGTCCATCCAGTTCCAAGCCCCTGCCATGGGCAGGGACACCTTCCACTAGATCAGGTTGCTCCAAACCCCACCCAGCCTGGCCTTCCACACTTCAGGTGCCACCTTCTCACTTCCCCTGTGCTAACACTGTGCCATTGCTTCATCTTCCCCCTTCCCAGCCTTACCACCTTGCAGTGGCTACAGCCAACATCTGCTTTTAACTCCTTATTTGGGTGCCACACTCACAAGATGACAGAGGTTGTATATGAACTGCATACTGCTTCACAACATATTTATATTAATTATATATGATTATAAATATTGTATATAATCACACATTATATGTGATTATATATTATTTATTTTGTATAGATATACAATAGCATCCCATAATAAATAGACACAATTGCTGAAGTGTTATTCAGTTCATGTGCTGAAAAACTGTATATTAATTAGATAAAATTGCATATAGTATTTCTAAATTAAGTCATATCTGTGATCTGTAATTAATATATAATGTATAATTAGATGTAATAATATACTTTAATTGCACAAGTTAAATAATTGGCTTTACTATAAATACTGTAGTTGTGTGACCCTGTTTTCATAAAATGGCTGTAAAGCACCCACATAGGATGGAATCAGAGATACACACTCAGTTTTCCTCTCAGATTTTCAAATACCCTCTGTGACAACCATGTGAGCCCATTCCAAACTTGGGCCCAGGAACCCAACATCCGCAGAATTTCAGGTGTCAAAACCTATTCAGAGCCAATAGCATAAAAACCCCCCAGCACAGCATCTGCCTGGACATGAAACCAGGCTGCTCTGTAAACACAGGGGTTCTCCTTCTCCTTTGGCTAGAGTGGTTTTTACCTGCTCAGGGGTGTTGGCAAAGCAGCCGGAGCAATTGCAGGGCACTCCCAAGGCCACTTACGTGTTGTTTGTATTTTACACCCTCTCTCACCTCACCCCTATTTGACAGAATGCAAACCAGCAGCCAGATGCTTCTGTGAAACACGGAAAACCTGGGCTGAAATCTCTCGCTGCGACTTCTTAAAGCTCCAGGGAGGAGGAGTCAAAGGATTAGTGGAATTCCTGGGAGAGGGAGGAGTCAGCTGTATTGCAAATTTCTTTCCTTTACATGGGGTGTGTCATGGTTTTACGCTGGCGTATGTCTTCAGTAGCTACACCAGGTGCCAATATTCAAATCTGAGTACCGATTAGTTTGACCACAGCATCCCAAAAAACTCACTTCTTTTTCAAACCAAGACACTGTGAAATAGAAACAGGTGAGAGGAGGGGCTGGAAATTATCACAAACCCGGTTTTGCTGATTTTAAGCAGCTTCCCTCAAGCGTAGAATATCAGCACACGCTGAATGCAGCTTTAAGCACTGGCACTCCCACCTTGCCAGACACCATAGTGCTTCTTCCCTTGGTCTAAGCATTGTCAGCTCAGCATTCTGGGGGCTTTCGGAAACAATCAAACAGCTGATAAAAGTGACAAGGAGAAAAGAACTTAGAGAGGGCACTGGGGCAGCCTCGAAGCCCGTTTGAACCGCGCTGTTGTGACAGGCTGCATCCTGCGTGTGTGCATGCCTGCATGAGAATTTACTAATACATACAACGCTAATTACCCAGTTATGTCCTGGAGCAAGGCTGGGAATGAATTTCAGGAAAAGAGATGTTTGTTTTGCGCGGGCGCCCACATCCCATATACTTCCAGTGCCGCGGAAATCGCCCCGCATCTCCGCCCTGGGAGCGCCCGCAGGCAGCAAAGCCGGGAGCGGACACGGAGCTTACGGAACCCCCTGTGCCCCCATCCCTCAGCGTCCCCCGACATGGAAAGCCCGACCAGCACCAAGCCCAGGGTCTGTCCCCTGCTCCCGCCTCGGCTGAAGGCGTACAGCTGTTGCCTGAGCAGAGAAAGGGATTGGGTTTCACGGGCTGTGTAATCTGCGACAGTGCTCCCTGCCTTGGGGAGAGCAGCGAGCCTCACCCAGGCTCAGCCATCCCCTTTCTGCCCGTGAGGAACGCCCCGGTCGACATAGAAGGAAAATTGTTTGCTGAATTTCTGCACAGCCCTCCTTCCAATTGCTGGAGAGAGAGGGGGAGTGAGAGAGAGTTTAAGGCAGGCTCTGCACTGGTGTTCTGGGCTATTTCAACTTCAGGGCAACTTTAGAGAACTTCAGTTATTTTTGGTAAGTTTTTTTCTTAAAACCCAAACGTCTCTCTCTCTCTCTCTTTCTTTCTTTCTATGAAATCTCTGGTGCAGATTGCAAAAGTTTGCAGTAGATGATGGGCTTTTAAAAATGCAGAGAGATGTGGGTGTGAGCATTTCGTGTCCTTTGGTACAGAAACCGGACTTTACAATTGTAAAGACACAATGTTCCCAGCTGCTGTACTTGATAAGCGAAACCTGAAGATGTTGTGTGTTAAATGACACTGCTGGGGAAAAGTATGCACAGAGCTTCAACCAAGGTGCATCTCACCTGGTGTAAACCTTTGCCCCTTTCCTGTGTATGGGAAGAGGTGAGATCAGGGATGAACAAATGTGTTCACCCTGATAAAAAGTTTCTGATCCGTGTTTTTACGCAGGGGGTTTCAAGCCTCTGAGCCTCCCAAAGCTTTCAGAGGGATGTTGGTTCTTAGTGTATACACACCCCTCCATTCAGTAATCTCTATTCCAGATCATGCATGTTGTTTTTCTTACTTCCTCTGTCTGTATACTTAACCCATCGGGACCATCTCAGAGATAATGAAACTCTTTTGTGGTGCAAAGAGCCAATCCCAATAGTTGCAATGAATTTCAGGGTGCAAAGAGCCATGTTCTTACAGTGAGGTTGATTTCTGATGAAGATGAGTTTTCTGTTATTTGTCCTATCCTAGATCTGTTTGGATTTTATAGTATCTCTGCTCCTATAAGAGGAATACTATTTGTGTGGATACTATATCTCAATAGATACTATTTGCAGTACATATGTATACTGACTTGGCATTAGGATCTCTGAATGTTCATGGAATTTGAGACTAAGATTAACCTTGAGGCATTCCAAAAGCAGATCCATAACCTTGTCAGTAGAAGTTGGATCCTGGAAGTGCTCCCTGCAAGGCTGCTGAAGCTAGTTCATAAAGTGCTGGGAAATACACAGGGTAAAATTATTCTGTCCACCTGTCTAGGTTCATCCATGTACCCTGATACCTTTCTGAACGTGTGAATACAGATGGTCAGAAGTAGAACTTGTAACAACCTGTAGAGAAAATGAAAAGTCCATTCTCTCAAAGCTTCAATAGAAAAGAGGGAAAACATTACTCATATGAGACAAAAGACCAAAAGTCATTGCTAAAACAAAACAAAATGAAAAAAAAACCATTATTCCTTATAATTTATGACACAAAGAGCACAGAAGATTGGAAGATGACTTGTAAGAGACACTGTATGATCACCTGTTGCATGCATGAGGGAAAAGGTCTAAGTGTTGCCTCACTCTTTCTTTTACTATAATAAAAACGACAAATTTTGCAGATCTAAGCAAATCAGAAGTAAACCAGCTTACAACAGCCAATTTACTTCCAAAATCTATCCTAACATAGGTCAAAAATCCAGCATAAAAAAAAAGTCAGATGTTTAACGGCACAGGAAAACCTCTAACATCTCAGGATTTATTGGGTTTTATTAGCTATGTTTAAAAATGATAAGCGTGACTGGAACTTTTAATTGCCGAAAGTGTATAACAATGGAGTTAACAATAACTCTTCAGCAATAAACTGAAAACCATAAATCTGCTCCAGGCACTCTGCGGTGCTGACACGCTCCACCATGGCCGTAGCTTTTCTGTGCAAGCATGTAGATTTGTTAGCTAAAACTGCATTTTACTATCTTTGGTGTGGCACTCTCGTAAAGTAAACTCTACTATTAGATTATGAGGCTTGTGTAAATCTCTGACTGAAGTCAGTTTGACTCTAGTCAGTGCTCGTAAGCAATCCATTGGGGATGGCTGCCTTCCAAGCTCCTCTGCAGCGGGTGTTAATGGCTTTGCAGTCGGACGGGGCAGCGGGAACTTCTGGCAGTGGCTGCCCAGGGGTTTGGAGATGGCACGTATTGCCTGCTTTTAATTGTCTTGGACTCTCCGTCTGTCTTCACAAAACTATGAGGTCAACGTGCCTCTATTTGCTTTTGGCTGTACTTGAAGCTCATCACTGAAACAAAATCCAACAGTCTGCAACGCGTGGTTGTTGGGAATAGCTGCAATCTGAGTTAAACTCCTGTTGACTTCAGGGGGTTCAGTGCCCTGCGCTTGGACACACCTTTCTCCAGGAAGGCACACCATGAACTCCACAGGTGTTTCACTTAACGTTGTCACTGTGAGTGAGTGGAGGGAGCATCAGGGTCTTACTGAGATGTCATGCCTTCCATGAAGCCACAGGAATGTGGATTTGAAGGTTTGAATCTCCAGATATACTCAGAGATTTGGGTTGTTTGTGTTCCTTGAGTTTTCTACTTGGGCAAAGAAGTAATTTCATCCTATACAAGTGTAAAACGCTGAGGGATTAGAATAAGATTTTTTCCAGGATTCCTCACATTCAGAGACCTAAATAATTAGAATACAAGGCAGTGTATTTGAAAGGTGTGAAAGCTTATAAGCTGAGTAAATATTCGAGTAAATAGAGTCAATCTAATTTTTTACATCTAGCTATTTTTGCGTTCCATAATGCTGCTTACATTTGGAAACAGCAAAATATGCCCTGAAAAAACCCAGCGTTCCCTCCTCTGTGTTTGTGGGCTCTGTATTGCAGGTACAGTGTGAACCAGTAAGGCTGAGAAAAGCCTCACCCTTAACCTTGTTTGGAGTGAGGAGGGGACCTGGCCCTCTGCACCAGCACAGGCAGACCCAGCAAGGCCAAGCACTTGCTCACAGGCAGTTTGCCATGTCCCTGACCCCCGGTGCACCAACAAACTGTTTTCCTGACAACACCAGCTAACAACTGCTGCCTTGTCTGCTTCCCTTTGGTGTAACATCCCAGCAGGCTTTTCCCTCCACAGCCAAGTGGTGGAGCAGGGCTGAGTGATGTCGGGGACTCGGCTCCCGGTGGAGCTAAGATTAAACCCAACCAAAACTAATTTGCCATCTCTCCACGTGCTGCAGGAATCAAGGCAACATCCTTGTGGCAGGGAAGGTCCTTTGGATGACCCACAGCTGTGCCTAGCCCCAGTGTGGGAGGGTTATGCCTGCTCCAAGGAAAATTTGCTAAATCCACGTGTTTGCTCGTTTCACTCCGGATTTCAGAGTCAAGGCTGGAATTCATTATTTCGTATTGGAAAACAAAACCTCAGGCTAGGAGAGGACTGTTCATGCGCTAAATACTTCCTACTAACATGTTTACTTCCTGAAAGGGGACTATAGGTAGCCAAATATCTGAAAGTCACCACTGACTTATTGGAGAGAGTAAGTCTGCAGTTTTCTGTCAGAGAAGGGGATGACCAAATGTGTAGTCCAGAAGAGAAAATAGTGAGTCCAGAGTGAAACAAGTCAAAGTATGGTAAGGGTGCTGTGGCGTGTAAGTAATAAATAGGCCAAGATAATTGATAGAGGACCCATCAGTAAGGGATGGCAACTCTGCAAGGGAGAGATCCCAGGCCATGGTAACAGCCCAAATCCCAGTAAAATTCCATGGAGCAGGAATGCAAGTGCCTGAAGAAGAGCAGGCACCAAGTCTACTTCATCTGCCTAATAAAGATAGCAGTGTCTTCAGGGGGCAGAATTATCTGTTTTTCAGAAACACAAACAAGGAGATAAGGTTTATATGATTTCCAAGCTTGCTGATAAATACTCGAGACTCCAAAGCCACAGGAACTGCTCTTCACTGCTGGGCAAATGTTGTTTCTTCTCTGTAGTTAAGAGAACAAACACTACTTGATTTTGATAGCAGTGCCCTGTACCTGACTTTCACAGAGTCAGAGGAGCAGCTCTTATCCATGCAGCCCTCTGATTTTAAATACCTTTTACCTGCCCACTGACCTCCCAGTTCTCTCCCCTTGAACAGTGGTGTGTCTGCAGCCTCAGCCAGCCAGCACTGGAAAGCAAAGCTTTCAAGCTGCACACACTTCTTCCCATTTCCACAAGTCCTAGCTAAACAGTCTAAGAAACTGTTACAGATATAAAATATTCCACCTTGAAGTACATCCTGAAAGCTCACACATTTTATTAGTCCAGGCATCCCTACTTTTCCTAGGATTCCCATACTCCATACCAGCCATAGGAAGCAAACGTCATCAGGTGTTCCACAGGTCCTCTCTTCATTTACTTGCTGTGTGATTTACTCCAGCTCCTGGACCTTTGACTGTCAGCCAGGCACAGTGCTCTACTTTTCCCTCAAGTAAACACATGCAGGAACTTTTCTTTCCTTTTCCTCACATCACTCCTTTTTAATCCAAAGAATTTGCCTCAGCACTATTACTTGGAGGAGTGAATTCCAAAATGGGAATTTTTACCTGAATAGAAGAAACTCAAAGGATGTGCATGCAGGAGCAAAAATTATTAAAGTTAGCAAATGGGATAGTAACTTTTCCACACAGTAGGAGTGGCTTTAATTGATGCTTGAATTGTATTCTGAGGGGGAAAAATGGCTTGGTGGCACTAGGCATCATTATCTTGAAAATTAGAGATTAGTTAGCTTTTGGTGAACCTCAGAGAAGTTAGCAGCTCTCCCTCAGATCAGAAGATCAGATAGGCATTCAAAAGATTTGGTTTGATTTTTTTTTTCTATTTGCTTGAAAACTGAGCATGGTGGTATTTGGTCAAAGGTTGGGCTTTATGATCTTGGAGGTCTTTTCCACATTTAAAGGTCCTGTGATTCTGTGTGTGTGTGTGAGTTTATTGGAAGGTCTATAAGAGATGAAGATCTGTGAAACTATCATGAGAAAGTTGGTGGTTTCTATTGCTGATGTTTCCTGATATGAGCTGAGCTTCCCCTATTCCTGCTTCTAAAGTCAGCTGAAAGCAAATAATTTACAAGAACAGTAAAATGTCATTAGACATTCCCCAAATATTTTCATATATGTCAGAGCTGATCTGATTTATGCTTCAGTGAAAGGTCGCATTGATTTTTATATGAAATGTGTCCTCACACTCCTTGGGGCTGACTTTTTCACATAATGGACTTGATTATGAGAAAAAAAATTGTTTGCAGAATGAATAGCTCAGCGCCTAAAGAGTGAGTGAGAGCTCATACTGGAGGCAAACTGGGCATTTTCACATGAGAATGATTACATGCTGCACTTGGGTTCCTGGTGATGCCAGCTTGCTACTCAGGCTTCCCATGAACAGCATTGGGTGGTGTGTTCTTAGGGTTTGCTATCAGTATCCTTTTGGGGGGCACGTCTCAGACTAGAAAATGATTGACCATGTAAGTGGTGTAAAACAGACTCTTCACACACAGGTATTTATGAGGGGACATTCCAGTGATCAACAGAGCTGGATGGAGGCAGGGCCCTCACAGGTCTGCTGTGAAAGGAATAAATTTAGTAATGGCACTGTGATCTTATATCTGTATTTGGGTTAGATGTTCACAGTGGATTTAACCACTGCTTCAGTCAGTCTAAAAGCAATCCGTGAATGAAAGGGTTTGGATAGAGATAGCAGGAGAAATCATGTTTTTCTTCTTAAAATTATCCTTCCTCAGAGATTAAAAAGAAGCTTTTGGATAACTGTTATTATAACTGGGTTATGCCAGAAAAGCTCATCACAGGGATTAGTGCATTAACTACATAATTATAATGTATACACTGCATGCTTCACCAACCAAATATATAAACCTCATTTAGTCTAAATAAACCTTAAAGCTCAAAGAATAAGCCCAGCACTTTCAGATAAGCTCAAGCATGAATGTAATCTCTCCTTAATATACCAGCTTTTTTCTTAGAAAGAAAACAGTGTGCTCAGCGCATGTGACAACAAATCATCCCTGGGTCTCATGGTGAGGAGATCAGAGCAGCCATCAGGAGTCCCTGAGGAGCCCAAGCAAACTGTCCACAGCAGCATTTTCCTGGGAGCCCTGCCCAGTGCTTCCCACTCCTCTCCCTTTCTCACTTTTCTGCTTTTCTCCTGTGGATAAACAGCCCCAGTCCTGCAGATCCCCTCACATCCCAAGCACATGGCCAGTCCCAGGCCATGGGACCCCTCCCAGAGACCTGGATCATCATTTCCCTTCTGCTGCTGCTGCTGCTGAGCACAGCAGGACTGGGAGTGTGCAGGGTGTGTGGGTGCCTGAGGTGTCCCTGTTCAGAAGTCAGGCTGCTCCGAGGGTATTGGCAAATACAGCATCCCAGACAGGCAGGATCTCAGCTGCAGAACGTAAGGAGAACCTGGCAGCAGAAATGTACTTGGAGGGCAGCAGTGTGTTGTCATTCTGGGGCCAGCATGAGCAGGTACATGTGTCAGCAGCCTTTACTGCACATCACTAAGATGATGTTGTAGTCAAGCCACGGGCTCCAGAGCATGTTGTCACACAAATTCAGAGCTGCCCCTCTCTTGATTAGGAAAATGCTGCAGTCCCTTTCTGTCAATAGAACCGTGGCTTTTCCAGGAGAGCAGTGCCTGGTGCAGGGCAGGGAAGGCTGTGGCAGGCAGAGGGCAGGGCAGAGGGGTGGTGGTTCTGCAGGTTGGGCGTTTGCAGGCAGGCAAAAGGTGCAATGCTAGTAGGGGCATTGGGGGCACTCAGAACTGCAGGTGCTCTGAACAGAGAGGGTGAAGCACCTGAGTCAGATTAACTTGTTGGATGTGGACCATAGCTGATGGAATGGCTTTGGAAAGAAAACCTGTGGAAAAAAAAGTGATTTCTTATTTTCAGTTTTTAGAGCTTTTTTCACCCAAAGAAATGTTTAACTTCCTACAGCACCCATGAAGGACAACTATGACAGGCCAACCTTGAAGTCCTTTGCAGCTGGTACCTCTGGGATCAGTCTGCTTGGCAGAGGCAGTGTTGAGGGAAGATACCTTGGCAAAAAGACAGGTCTGGGAGCAGGGGAGCCCACAGCACACCCCCCTACCACAGGCTGCTGCATCAGCAAGGCTGCTCAAAGGTACCTGTGATGGAGTCAAAGACAACCCCAGAGCAGGGACAGAAGCAGATGCCATGGAAAGAAAACCAGTGATTTTGGATTATTTTTCAAGGGCACTGAGAAAGCAGCCAGCAGGGCCACACACAGACACATCCAGCCACAGGCCAGTGAAAACCAGTGTGGGTGAGACAGCCTCATGCAGCAAAATCCCATGTGGGCAACCACAGCATTTTCCAGCCCAGGAGAAACACCTTGTAGGAGTTGTGCCAGAGCTGTGTTGCACATCAGCAACAAGGCACACTGCAGTGTGTTTGGGGTGTTTCTGCTGACCACTGCCCCCATCATCCTCAGCTGTGCTTCATTAATTTATTTGCCCTCCTGTGTGTCTGGAGCTTATTGCTGGTTCACATTCAGTCCCTGCCCAGCTCTGAAGGAGGGGGATTGGAGTCAGCAGATCCTCCACCCTGGTGTTTGATAGGGAAGCGGCGCTTTTGCAATGATCCCCCAAGTTGTGACATGCCCTGGAAACTGGTCCTCTGCCAGCAGCCCTCTGTGCAGGGACTGCTCATGCAGCTAAGCTCAGGTGCTGCATGAACACCTCTGCACTATCACTCTGTTGTTTCATGGCCTGGGCTGACAAAGTTTGGGCCCCATGACAGCACACACAGATACAGCCCATGGAGCTGGGGCTTTCATTTGCACCACAGCAAAGGCAGGGCAAAAGAGCCATGAGAACCTATTATTAATGTTTCCCCTCCCCACAAATCCTCCTCTTCCAAATGCCCAGTAAGGGACGGAGGGGGAGGGAAAACCATCATCCTCTAATCCAGAACAGGAGCTGGCTGTCATACCAGCACAAACAGACCACACCAACTCCTCCACTAACTCTGCTCTTGTGGGGAGACAGAGATGGACTGCGATAAGGTTTTGGCTCTCAGACACACTTGGAACCATGGGGAAGGCCAGCCAGAGCCTGTGCATCCAGGGGAATTGCTAAATCAGCACTGACAGATTGCAGCAAGGAGCAATGTCCTTGACCTGGCTGCAATAGCTCTGAGGAGCAGGAGGGAGAGCTTCTTGCTTTGCAGGGACTTTGCAGACAGCAGTGTCTCTGGCAGGAGCACAGGCTCAAATCTGTAAAACTAACTGCTGTTGCACAAAAATGGCACAACCCAGCCATGTTTGTCAAGACCTATTCCTCATTTATTGCTGCTGCAGTCTGAGGGCAGGTTAAGGTCCCCACCTTAGGTGAGAGACAGTGTCCTTCCCAGGTGTGCCTCAGAGGATTTAGAAGGTTTGTGTCACACAAGTTGAGCAAAATGGAGGTGACAGTAATAAACAGTTCTACAGAGAAAGAAGGAAGGCTTTTTCAAGGTGCATTTTTGCCTCCTTCATTGTCTAGAAGATCTCAGAAAATGTCAATGGTAGTAAAGCCCTGCTGGCTGGAGCAGAGCTGTGGATGCAGTTACCCAGCAGTGGGTTTGTGCAGAGTGCTCGTGGTGGAGACACCTGATACAAGAGCATCTAAGAAAACCATGAGCTCTTTGATCTTGTCATGTAGGGGATCTCCAGCTGCTCTTCTGCAGAGGAGCAGGAGGCTGCTGCTCTCTGACAGGAGACCTGAATGCAGAATCTGGAGGGCATTTGTTTTCCAGTCAAGAGAAATAAGGGAGTTCAGTGTTTTAGGCAACCTGCAGCTGCTGAAGATTTTGTTCCCACTGTCATGCCCCTTGAGTTTTTGGGTGAGAGGAGGATGCAACATGAAATGCTGCATTTCTTTTTAACTTTTGTCCAGCTCCCCTGAAGTTCCTTCAGTAGGCAGAGCAGCATGTTGGAAGTGGAGTTATAGCAACAGCAGCACAATACCTACAACCCCAGTTGGATTTGTATGATGACAGGTAGGAAAAATGGAATGGCACTCACCTTGAGGGTGAGAAAGCAGGCAAGTAAGAGTGTGTTTAACTGCTCAGAGATGTGGACTTACCTTGGGCTGACAGCAGTAAGGATATTTTGCTGACAGGACGTGATATATTTGATGGAAATGAGATTTACATTGCTTTTGGAAAATACATGAACGTGGCCTACCACACAGACACCATAGATAGCTTAATAAGCAAATTTTAAATATTTGGACATTCTGTTCACAAAATAAATTGATGGGAACATTAATGAACATTAATTAGCTATCAGTCTTTTGGCAGACCCGAGTAGCTTCAATGAAAAGCATCCTGACAGACTTTACTACCTTTCAACAAAATAAAAATATATAGAAGCTCATCTTAAATTTATACTTACAAAAAGCATACTGTATTGCTTTTTTTTTTTTTTTTTTTTTTTTGCCTTTTTTTTTTAATAGTAGTAGCTCAGTTTATTCACAGCTTGGTTAAGTTGCTGTCATGGTTTAACCCCAGATGTCAGCTCAGCCCCACTCTTCCTATTCTCTCCCCATTTCCTCCCTCAGTGGAATGGGGAGAGAATAGGAAGAGTAAAAGTGAAAAAACTGGTGGGCTGAGATAATAACAGTCTAATAGATAAAACAAAATCCACACACAAAAGCAAAACAAAACAAGGAATTAATTCACTGTTTCCCATTGGCAGGCAGGTGTTCAGCCATCCCCAGGAAATCAGGACTCCATCACAGGCACTGGGGAAGACAAATGCCATGGCTCTGAATGTGTCCTTCCCCCTCCTGCTTCTTCCCCCAGCTCTATATGCTGAGCAGATGCCATATGGTCTGGAATATCCTTTGGGTCAGTTGGGGTCAGCTGTCCCAGCTCCTTTGGCACCCCCACTCTGCTCAATGGTGGGGTTGCTGTGAGGAGCAGAAAAAGCCTTGACTCTGTGGAAGCACTGCTCAGCAATAACAAAAACATCCCTGAATTATCAACACTGTTTCCAGCACAAATCCAAAACACAGCCCCATACCAGCTACTATGAAAAAAAAAAAAAAAATTAACTCTACCTCAGCCAAAACCATCACAGTTAGAAAAATTGTGGCTTTGTAATTAGTGGTTCTTTGCAAAATCATGAAATATATATGTGTATGCACAATGCCTATCTATATAAAAGTTGTATGTGCTTAAATGAGTTTTGCACTGATAGGCTCCTTGGCAAAGAAATCACTTTTAGTTGTCCATTAGGGCTGGACTCAATAGAAATTTTGGCTGACTTTACTGCAAGCCTTGGAAACCATTGGAGTATTCAAGACTTAGGCAGTCAGATGCCTGCTTTAATTTCTATTGACAAAGGAAAAGGAGGGATGAGTAAATGTAAAACATTTCCTTCCAGCTAAGAGAGGCAGCATGGTGCAGGGAGGAGGTGGAATCCAGCACATCTGGGTTGAATTTATTGCTGGCTCTGCTGCCAACTTGCTTTGTGACTTTGAGCAAGTAATTTTTTTTTTTTTTTTTTTTCACTTTGCTGTCTTACTTTCTGCAAGGTGGGGAGAGCTCACCTAGTTTCACATGGTGCTTTGGGCAGGTGGAGGGACTTCCTTGGTGGCCATGACCAAGATGGGGCAGTTGGCAGGCTGGCAGATTAGTAAGTGCCAGGCAGTGCTGTCTGTGTGACAGAGGGTGCAAGGGGTAGCTGTGCCTTTTGAGGGAAATATGTTCATCAAGTGGCACCATGCCTGCATAAACATGTGTCCATTAGTGCCAGTAACCAGTGCCTCCTACATCACAAAGTAATTTGGAGCTGAAGCTGGGTTGGCAACCTCTGTCTGTGATCTCCTATTTCATTTTCTACAGCACTCTCAGGGAAGAGCAATTGCTTTGGGGCTAAATCACAGAGAATGAAGTGGCTGTTTTTAAATGGTCTCTGTATTTGTGCTTCCTGGACCCAAAGCTGTTTTCACATTCCCAGTGTGGAGGAAAGAAGGATGGCAGCTTCCTTTTTCTTTTTTTCTTTTTCTTAAGATGCATTTTCTGCCAAAAGTGAAGAACTGAAAAAGCATGTGAGAGCCAAGAGAGAGTCATATATGGCCCTCTGCATGCCACCACGACTGTGGTCCAGCAGTGATGCTTGGGCTACCAGAAAGTTCCTGCCTATCTCTTATTTGCCTTTGTTCCTCACTTTGTACAGCACTGATGTCTTAGTGCTGCTTGCTGCACCCACCAATGCAGCTCATGGCTAATCTACAAAATTATTGCATTTTTTTCTCAAAGCGTTTATTCTTACAGGGTTGCAGGTGTGATTGCTATGAGCAGTGATGTGTACTCTGCTGGATTTTGCAAATCAAAGCTGACCTCAGCCCATATCACAGTCTGAATTACAAGATGAATGCAATGTAACATGCCATGTATCAGTTTCAATGGGGCCAAGTGATGTCTTGCTTGAGTAGGCACAGAATGAAATATCAATACTTCAGGATTTGATCCTGTGGCATTAGGTGATCAGCAGGTATCATATAAGTCCTGCTGATTTTTGTAAGCTTCCATTTATGGCTTATGATATGTCCTTATGATCCTACTGGTGGATCAGGATGTCTTTCATGAAACCTTTTGGAAATACCTGGAATGTGAGAGCTTGGGCAGATTTATCTCTCCACAAAGTTGTACCTGAACTCAAGACTGTTGAGTATTGTACAGATGATGGAAGAACTTGTCAGGAATAGTGGTAATCATATGCCTTTATGCATAAATAAAGATGCAATATTCAAGTCTACAGACAGAGTGATTATTAAAATCAATAGAAAACATTGATGGAGACTGATGTGATCTATACACTCTACTGCAATATTCTCCTTTATTTTTTTAACCTACAAAGGAGAAAGGTTATTAAGAATAACATGGTAAGATGAGTATAAAATTTTCCTGACATACTGTAGCTTTGTTATAAGCTGTCATAGTTTAGGTGTCCCTTCAACTGCACTGATTTTCTCTCCTCTGCAGGGTACATAATGTATTCTTCTTCTCACAGTAACATATTTGGCAACTAGAATCAGTCAACTGAACGGGGGTGCAAGACACCTGGGTTCAGCCTCTGACTGTGTGGGGGATGCAGTCACATCACTTCTGTGTGTCTGCCTCCCCCTCTGTCCAGCCCCCTCCTCCTCTGTTAGTTTAACAGAAAGCCCTTTGGGGCCAGCACTGTTCTCCATTGTGTATTTGTACAGCATAATGAGGTGTCAGTCTTGGGGCAGGCTCTTGGAAACTACCAAAGCATAAATGGTAATAAAAATTAATTAAGTGAATACCCATGTCCTAGGTGTCAAGGCAGGGTGTAAAAATTATCTCCAGTAAAGTGGTCTGAGTGTTTTAAAGTGTGATACAAAGCTTCTCCAGATTTCAGAGGCTTAAATCCATCTCTTAGCATGCAGCCAGGACTTCCTGCAAAGTTCTCTAGTCCTGCACAGACAACTTTGTGAAGTGAAAGCTGGATTTGAATTGCCGTGGGTTAAAGGCGGTTATTCCCACAGTTCCCATTTCCTAATGTTTTCCACTTATGATGTTCTTCTCTCTTAATGTTCATAGTAACTTGTGCCAAAAAAGGTGTTTCCTATCATGTTCTCCTCACATTGTGTGTTGTGGTTTAGGGATTTTTTTTATTCCATATTTTCAATCCCCAGAGAGCTAAGGTTAGTCATAAACATGCTTTTGGCTATCAGATTCATGTGTGGTTTGCTATAGCAACAAACAAAAGCATTAGTCAGAAACTGGCATGAAGCTATAAACACATATTTTTTTGTGATATTACCCAGAGTTAGCTGAATTTATCTGGTACACTGTTGCCACACAACTGCATTGTATTTGGACTATAATCCTGGTTGAATAGGAACATCATAGAAAACCCAAATAATACATTATAGAGAAATAAGCAAGACTTTTAACTGATGTTGTTAACTGTCTGAAGATCATGGCCAGATTCTGCTATTGCACTGTTATAAATTCAGATGAACACCTTCAGGACACAAATTTAGATCAGAGGCTAAAATCTGAATCTGTATCTATGGAATAAAAGGAAAATTATCATTAAAAAAAACCTTTAAAAACATTTATTAAAAAAACCCCAGTTTTTCCTTTGCTGTTTTCACCTCCATAATTCTACTGCAGCAAAATGATTAGAGGGAGGTGTTACCAGGTTGCAGTAGGTGGTGTAAGTCCACTGCCAGCACTCCTGGAACACCCTGCCTGCAGCATGGCAGGGAGGGAGCCCTGCTGGGGACAGTCTCTGTCTGGCTGTGCCTGCACAGCACTGGGAAGGTGCAGGCTGTGCAGAGCTGGTGTCTGTCCAGCCAGCCTGGGCATGGGAGGAGTGGCTGGTGCAGCAACTCCTGCTTTCCCTGGGGAGTTGGTTGGGTTTGTGAGGCGTGCACTGAAATCCCACAGCTCCCAGTGCCTGAGCCAGATGGTTTAAAGGTTGCCCTGAAGGCTCTACAGAAGTGGTGATTTTTGCCTAGGCAGAGTAGGCACATTCCTGCTTTATTCCAACCATTTGTCTTCTCATCCCTGCACCTTTTCAGGAACATGAGCCCTGCTCTGTTTTGACAGCTGCATTTAATAAAAAACATATGCATGAAAAATGTGTTTTCCAGTATTCCTGATCTGGCACTGCTCTGCAAGGAGAACTTAAACTTCCCTAAAAATTGTTTAGATACATTTTCAGGTCCCTCTCTTTGAAGGTGCATGTGTGAAGTGGTCATGACCTTCCCTGCTGCAGAGGTGTGCAGAGTGACATAGCTGTAGTATCCACACCTGCCCAAGTGATAAGAGCAACAAATCCATCAGAACCTCCTTGTACCAACCAGTCTAGAAGTTTTTCACAGGGCCAGTGGATAAACCTGCAGCAACATGTACTTTGCACATGTGTGCTTGAGCCCTCTGAGAACTGGCTTTAGAAGTTCAGGGATCAGGAACAAGACCTAGCATTGGCTAAGTTGTGTACCAAAAGCAAAGTTTTTTTCCTTAACCAACCCCCTAGCAGAAGGACATGCCCCAGGAGATCTACATTTTAACCTCACTCTGTGCTTTTCTTAGTGTTGTTGAATCTGGGTCCTACACACCTGAGACCCTGGCCGAGGTGTATTTTCAAAACCTTTTGGGATAATTTTTCCACAGTCGATTTCCCTGATGCAGAAGTGTAGAAGGACCTGTTTTGCAGTTAGCAGGACTTCAGGAGGCTTTGAGCAACCTGCTCTAGTGAAAGGTGCCTCTGTCCATGGCAGGGCGTTGGAATGAGATGATCTTTAAGGTCCTTTCTATACCATTTGGTGATTCTGTGATTCTGTGGCTTACTCTGGGCTTATGTGTGGGTTTGTCTTTGCCCTTTTCTCATGTGTCTCCTTTTGCATCAAGCCCTGCACTTGATTTCTCTGAAAAGAAGAAGAGCTCTGGGTATTTGTCTTTTAAGGTCAGCAGAGTGATTTTCTTTTACTCTGTTTTGGTCAAATGGGGGCAGATCTTCTTCTTAAGTGTTCAAAGTGGGATTAAGTAGTGTTCAAAGTATTTGCAATGAAGAAAGAAACAAATTCTGCTCTCAGTGTAGTCGCAGAATTCTGTCAACACTGCCCCAACACCACTATATAAAGGAAATATTTCAGTCTCTGCTAAAACCCTATTAACATCTCAGTCCATGGAGGACTTTGGGACTGCAGCATTTAAAAATGTCACAGTAAGATGGTGGTAGAGCCTTTTGTTTTAGACAGGATAATTTCATGGTAGCAATCGTTTTCCTTTTCTGGCATTATTGACTGTAAGCTGTGCATAGTGCAAGGAATGCAAATCCACCTTCCTTAGGAGAGGGCAATGGTCTCTGCTGCACACAGAGCTCACAGAGAGCTGAACCACTGCTCAGACAGCAGAGTCCTCATGGGGCCATTGGACCAGGCAGGGTGCAAGACAGCACAGGTAGTAAAACACCATTGGTTTAAAAATACTCTTTGCAAAGAAAAAAAATACTTTAAAATACTTAATACTTCAAAAATATTAAAAATACTCTTTGCAGATAACCCTTCAGATGGACTGAAAGGCATCTCCAGGTGCCTCCCATTCTTTCCCTTTGCTCAAACTCTTCACAGTTTCACAAATCAAGGTGCTCACTGCTATTCTTCAGAGTGGGTAAAAGCCACTCCTGTTGCACAGATTTAAATGACTGAAGAAGCCACCTTGGAGCAGATCTCAAAAACTGTAACTGAACTCCAGGATCTTCCTTTTCCTTATACTGTGTATTGGTACAAAGCTCTTTTATTTCAGTGGAGTCTTGATCTGGCTGAAGAACAAAATGTAATTTACTCTCCCTTATGAATTAGTCTGAATTTAGCACAGCTGTTTATCAAGAAAAAACCTTACCATGCGCCTCCAAAAAGAATGCATCCTGTTTTAACTGAGTTACAAGATGCTTAACCTGAGTGTGAACAGACCATTATGATAAAGTTACTCATTTCCATTAGATAGCATTATTTTCGTATTACAGAGAAGCTCTGGATGTTTGGAAATGCTATGAATCAGTGTTAGGGTTGATAATCAAATCCAAGAAATAGTCCTCTTAGTGCTTTCAAACAACTCCACCCATCTCAATTCAATTCATGGATGAGCCACAGTGTAGTTACTTTCTTGCTATTTTAGTCTTTACCCAGAAAGAAATCCAGAACTGCAGTAATGAGTCTTGAAAGAAATGGTTTCTCCCAATCGTTTACACTTGTGCCTGTGAAACCTAAAACTGAAATCTACTTCCTTAACTAAACTGTGTTTCCCTCTAATCTATTAAGCAACCTTTTGATTTGTTATTTTTGGGTGCTAGGAGGTACAGAAATGGAAAATCAGTACTGAACCATTTAAAAACCACATGCAAAGATTCAATTTTATTTTTTTCAAAAATATAATGCAACAAAAGTTTGTCAGCGTCAGTTTTTCCTTCTGTCAATTAATATGCACTTAAAATTTCAATGCTTTTCAGTCTTACAAAATCATTTCTAATTTCAAACAATGAAGATTAAGGTAACATTTAATTTGTAAAAGAAGACGTATCAAATGACACGTTTAGAAAATGCTGGGCAAGGTATGCATCTGTTAGGGAAAGGTATTCCAAAAAGAGGTAAAAAACAATGGGCTGAAATCACTAGACAACATTTTGAAAAAGAATTTGGTATGTGACCAACTCAATTATTTTGAAATCTGACCTTTTTGTGACTGAAACCCAAGTTTATAGTCCATTTATTCAGGTTTGAATTACACTGATGTGGGCAGAACTAAGCTAATTTATTTATTTATCTGACTCAATGGATTAGTTTGTCTGTAAATGAGATTTTACGCTTTTGTAAACCCACAGTCTGCACCCAGAAATTCTCTCCAATTTTAAAGAGAATCTCCTACCACACAAAAACAAGGAAAAGTGAGCTGTGCCAAATGCTATTTTGCTACTGTCAGTGTTTATTGACAGAAAAGATTTTTATCTTAACAAAGTGAGGGAACTGTTAACTTTATCTTTGATGTAAAATATTTTCCCATAATAATTTTCTGTCACCTTTATCCCATATCTCTTGTATTACATATACATTAAGGAATTTAAAAGCTTAAAAAATATTTTCTTCTGTGGTGATTTACATCCAAACAAGTTGCCCAGGGAATTTTCTCTCGAGCTGACAACCTGTTTCCAAAGGCAGATATTTATATAAAAGCCCCCATAAAAGGTTGTGGGAAAACTACCAGGTTTTTTTCTGCATTCCTGTTTTGAGAGGGGCTGTGCCCAGCATACCAAAGCGACAGCAAAGTCGCATCACTCCATTAATATTGCTGTATCTGGGCACTGGATTGTGCACTGAATTTTATCAGTTGGGTAAGGAGAAATAAAAGTCTTCTAGACCATAAGGACCTTAAGGCCATAAGGATCATAGTACAAACTCTTTCTCTCTATATATGTATGTGTTTATATTTATCTCTAAATACAAACATTTTACTGAGCATTGATTCTGATGGGGATTTTTTTAAGCAAAGGGTTTGAAGAGCATTTTTAGCAGTTTGGGCTAAAATGTCTGTTTCTAATTTGGAGTGGTAAGTGCCATTTACACAAAGCCTGCATCAGTTTCTTTGGGCTTTTTGCAAAATGTTAGCAGTTCCTCTATTCTTATCTTAAGACCTATTCTTACAGAACAAATGTGCTTTCTACCAAAACCACTGAGAATTAGCATCTTTCTTCATGTACTGGGCTACCTTAAGAGACAGCTTGGTGTTACAACCACTTCTTCCTAAGAAATACTGACTCTGTGGCCAGAGAAATTGAGTCTCGGGGCTGCCAATCAAGCCTACGCAGGCAGAGAGATCATTTTCCATAAATGCATTCATTTGATTCATTTATAAATCTGAGCAGGGCTGTGCTTTGGCAGTGGAACAGGCAATCTGCTCTGGTTGAAGCCTGAATTCTTGGAAGGGTGAATCAGAGAGGGGAAGGAATGTGGCAAAGTTAGTTTTTGTGATCCTTATGGGCCTTATCTGCAATAGGCACCCACCTGCCTGTGCTTCTGGGTGAGTCGTGGTAAGAGCTGAGTTCACAGCTGTCCAACAGGGAAGGCTGCAGGAATCAACTCCTTGCTCTGAGAGGAAGGCAGATGTGCTGTGCATTTCCTTCCCAAGTCTAGTTTGTTGTGTAGGTGAAGGGGTTTATTTCAGAGGGGAGAAAACTGCAAGATTTCAATAATCAATATGCTGGATAATCAAATAGCTGCAGAATAGTTCCCACTAGGGTTTCTGAAGCTGGTAAGTGAGAACTCTTCATTTGCAACACATTCCTGAAACCCTTCTTAAAACTCAGATCATCCAGATGGGCAGTGACACTCCAGGAAATTTTATTTGGGTATCCATACAACTATTTACTATTTACTGTTTATCCATACAACTTTACATTTATTCACACAGTAGTGAATCAATTGCAAGTAAAACCAGCATATTCCAAGAGATAAAACTTGAGAGTCCCCGGAGATAAAGCTGTTGAGGATCAGAGTGGATTAGACCAGTATTTATTGCTTTATTTGGCTATGAATTGCTAACTCACTTTCTGTCCAAAGGGTGGTAAGCAATTTTGGTTCAGTCCAGGAGTTTGGGCACGCATAGCAACAATTGCTAAAAAGTGATTACCTTCTCTTATCATCTTTGTGAGAACAGGCCCTGCAATCCTGGAAAAAATCATAATTTATAATTATCCTGATTCACAATTATTCCATTATCACAATGTTATGCAAGAAAACACTGTACAAATTCATGCAGGAAGTAAAGCACAGACTGGAAACCCATTCTGTCAAATAAAACCTGGGAGGGAGGAAAACTCCTGCCTAACACATGCAAGACAGAGACATGGGGCAGGAAGTTACATCTACCCTCTATGCAAACAGACTAAAAGTGGGGATGATACAAAACTTGTGCTTCTGAGACAGAACCATGGCCTAGGGGAAGCAGCACCAAACCTCTGGTTGCCTGCTGGGTGCCATGAGCATTTGCCTTTTTCACTTGTGTTATAGCTAGGAGGAGGAGGGACAGACCAGGAGAGCCAGATACAGCTATCAACCACTGCTGTCTGCTTTTGCTGTCTCTTTTGGACATCCCTCTATTCATGTTCTTGCAATAAACTTTGGTTAAGAGCTTATTTTCAAACTCGCTGTTACTTGTAGGAAAGGTTATTCTGTTTCAGTAAGAGGTGAAATATCAGCCTAATGAAATACTTTATTTAATATTTTATCCTTGTAACAGAAGAGTTATGTGAATCTGGCCAAACTACATTTCCTATATAGCCAAGTAACCAATAAATGATGATGGCTAGATGAAAGTCATTAACTCGGGGTCTGCTAAATTTCAGTTTGACAGTTGGAAAAAAAAGTCCCCTGTGCTTTTCATGTTAAAATATGACTCAAACTGAGAAGGTCTGTGCAGAGCCCCACCAGAGTGATTTATTTTCACGTTCTGAATTGTTCTGTGGCTTCTATCAAGTATATCTTTACCATCAGAGAAAAGGTAGACCACTGTAAGAATCACGAACTTCTTTCTTCAGCCTTCCTAGAGGTTTTGCTCCTATTGTGAAGTGTGACGAGGAATGCTTTTAATACTTTTAAATCTGTGGGCAGAGCTTATCAATAAACACACACTCATGGGAAAGCCATTCACTCTTCTTTTCATCTGGGGGCTGTTAGTTTTTGTTTTTATGGCAGTCTTTATATCAGTTCTTAGTTGCCAGTGCTCTTACACATCTTTCCTGATATTAGTCAACCTGTAGAAAATGCTCTATAAAATCCTACAGAGCTCAGTATGGTCTGCAAGGAAGCTTAATTCCTGAGACATTTCCCTGCTTGGATGTACTTTGCAGAGCAAAGTACTGTTCCTTTTGATAAAAATAAGTGTTAACTTCATGGACAATCCTCTGGCTGGGCAAGGAGACTCATGATTGTAACTCACATATATATAATGTCTTCAAAAGGTTTTGAGATGAAATGATTTGAAGGCTTTTAATGAAGTACTCTAACAGCCAACAAGGGCAGCTTAACATACCAAGGCAATGAATCAAAACATCTTGTTCATGCCTTGAATGGAAGGAAACTATTCACACACGTTGGTTATTTGGGAGTAGCTGCTCCTTTAGCATGACTGTGCCCCTGCTTTCGGCTCCCAGGTCCGAGCTGCATTCATCACAGCACAAGTATGCAGCCCCGGGACAGAGTGCAGCCAAGGGGCATTGCCAAACCAGAGCAAAACAAAGGCAGGAGTGTAGCTTGAACACCGGCCCAGCTGGTTCTGATAGCATCCCGCTGATAACGAGGCCTGTTAAACTCCTTCAGCAGCAAAATCTTTATCTTCATTCCACAGAGCAGGCCTTTGTCTTCATCCCACAGAAATTTCAGGGCTTGGTGGGGAGGGTCCCACTGGCAGCACAGAGCAGAGGGGAAGTGCTAAAGGGGCGGTGCTGACGCTTACTTTAACACCTTTTTTTGAGGCAGAACGGCTGATTTTGCGCTGTGGCAGCCGTTCCGTGCAGAGCTGCCGGGCTGGTTCTTCTAGCTGGAGCTGCTGCGTGCCCTGCTGTCTCGCTGGCAGCGGTTCAAGTGAAGTAACACGGCATTCCAGCCATGGAGGGCTGGGAGCGGCAGCTCTCCGTGACTGTGGAGCCATCCATGGCCATGGAGCCTGCTGGATAGAGTGACAGCCGAGTGTCCCCATCCATGGCTATGGAGCCTGCCCCGATAGAGTGACAGCCGAGTGTCCCCATCCATGGCCATGGCGCCTGCTGGATAGAGTGACAGCCGAGTGTCCCCATCCATGGCCATGGAGCCTGCCCCATAGAGTGACAGCCGAGTGTCCCCATCCATGGCCATGGAGCCTGCCCCATAGAGTGACAGCCGAGTGTCCCCATCCATGGCCATGGAGCCTGCTGGACAGAGTGACAGCCGAGTGTCCCCATCCATGGCCATGGAGCCTGCTGGACAGAGTGACAGCCGAGTGTCCCCATCCATGGCTATGGAGCCTGCCCCATAGAGTGACAGCCGAGTGTCCCCATCCATGGCCATGGCGCCTGCTAGACAGAGTGACAGCCGAGTGTCCCCATCCATGGCCATGGCGCCTGCTGGACAGAGTGACAGCCGAGTGTCCCCATCCATGGCCATGGCGCCTGCTGGACAGAGTGACAGCCGAGTGTCCCCATCCATGGCCATGGAGCCTGCTGGACAGAGTGACAGCCGAGTGTCCCCATCCATGGCCATGGAGCCTGCTGGACAGAGTGACAGCCGAGTGTCCCCATCCATGGCCATGGAGCCTGCCCCATAGAGTGACAGCCGAGTGTCCCCATCCATGGCCATGGAGCCTGCCCCATAGAGTGACAGCCGAGTGTCCCCATCCATGGCCATGGAGCCTGCTGGATGGAGTGACAGCCAAGTGTCCCCATCCATGGCCATGGAGCCTGCCCCATAGAGTGACAGCCGAGTGTCCCCATCCATGGCCATGGAGCCTGCTGGATGGAGTGACAGCCGAGTGTCCCCATCCATGGCCATGGAGCCTGCTGGATGGAGTGACAGCCGAGTGTCCCCATCCATGGCCATGGAGCCTGCTGGACAGAGTGACAGCCGAGTGTCCCCATCCATGGCCATGGAGCCTGCTGGATGGAGTGACAGCCGAGTGTCCCCATCCATGGCCATGGAGCCTGCTGGACAGAGTGACAGCCGAGTGTCCCCATCCATGGCCATGGAGCCTGCCCGGATAGAGTGACAGCCGAGTGTCCCCATCCATGGCTATGGAGCCTGCCCCATAGAGTGACAGCCGAGTGTCCCCATCCATGGCCATGGAGCCTGCTGGACAGAGTGACAGCCGAGTGTCCCCATCCATGGCCATGGCGCCTGCTGGACAGAGTGACAGCCGAGTGTCCCCATCCATGGCCATGGCGCCTGCTGGACAGAGTGACAGCCGAGTGTCCCCATCCATGGCCATGGAGCCTGCTGGACAGAGTGACAGCCGAGTGTCCCCATCCATGGCCATGGAGCCTGCTGGACAGAGTGACAGCCGAGTGTCCCCATCCATGGCCATGGAGCCTGCCCCATAGAGTGACAGCCGAGTGTCCCCATCCATGGCCATGGAGCCTGCCCCATAGAGTGACAGCCGAGTGTCCCCATCCATGGCCATGGAGCCTGCTGGATGGAGTGACAGCCAAGTGTCCCCATCCATGGCCATGGAGCCTGCCCCATAGAGTGACAGCCGAGTGTCCCCATCCATGGCCATGGAGCCTGCTGGATGGAGTGACAGCCGAGTGTCCCCATCCATGGCCATGGAGCCTGCTGGATGGAGTGACAGCCGAGTGTCCCCATCCATGGCCATGGAGCCTGCTGGACAGAGTGACAGCCGAGTGTCCCCATCCATGGCCATGGAGCCTGCCCGGATAGAGTGACAGCCGAGTGTCCCCATCCATGGCCATGGAGCCTGCTGGACAGAGTGACAGCCGAGTGTCCCCATCCATGGCCATGGAGCCTGCTGGATGGAGTGACAGCCGAGCATTCCTGCTGCGCTCCGGCTGTGCCCCGGACCCCTGCCCAGCAGTTGCTGTAACTCAGTCCATGGGATCTTGCAGGACAATGGAATGAATCCAGGTCTCTGGAATGCACTAGGAAGTCTCTGTAGAAGATGACTTCTTGATTTTTTTTGCTGGTGGTTTTCCCCAGCATTGCTGGAGCTGTTGACTGGAAGTGCCACAAACCTTCTCGAGGTTGTGGTGGAGCCTGCACAGTCTGTGCAAGAGCCTGTGCTATAACCGTGTTTAAACCTTATGGCAGCTTCCTTTAGGAACAAGCACATGCATAGCAAGGTTTATTTGCAGACACTTTCAGATTCTTATCTTTGCAGCTGATGCTTGCAGGATCATTTCCCTCCAGTATTACTTGCTTGGGAGTCAGGTGAGCTTACCTATCTGAAAAAGTGCTCTTGAGAGGCCAAGATTAACGTCAGGCATGTGCATAGTGTTCCTGTTATCAAGTGCTTTCCTGAACTGGGACCTGCGATTTAAAACATTCTAAGTATTCTAAGTATTCCCTATTTCAACTATAAGAAGTGAATCAGAAGGAGCTGCAGGACCTCATGCCAGCACTGCTCAGGAGCTGTGAGAGCTCTGAGAGAGGAAAAGGAATCCCAGTAATTGTGATACCTGCAGGAGAGGGAGAAGCCGTGGGGGAAAGTCAGGCACACCATCCATCTGGAGAGAGGGATGTGGTTTTAAAACCAAAAGACTTTCTGGTGAAATGCATTAGCAGTTACCAGCCATTTATGCATGAGGAGTAACAGCCCTGTGTGACAGAGTGCCTGGGGGCAGAGGGACAGACTGACCTGCAGGTACAGGGACTGATGGCTGCAGGAAGAGAGGTCTGGTACAGGAGCCAGCTGAAGCTGTCCCTGACAGCAGCCTTGCACATCTTTGTTTACAGCTAGACATAAGCCCATGAGGGAGCACCATGAAAACTGCTAACCTACATGTATGAATTCTTTAGTGGGTCAAACACAGTGCCAACAACGACAATGACATTAAATTATGTTGTTTGTCTTGCAATTATTCATTCCTCTTTCTCCTTATTAATAACACAAATGAGGTTATGTGTCCAGAGCATGCTTTGCACTGTCAGAAAAGACCTGATCTAAAGATGTCCCAGCCTTGCCCACATGTCAAGGTACAAGTTTTCTAACTGGCTATGGACTCAGAGTTATTTCCACAACACTGCACAAATAGATTTGCTAGTTTCTTGTCACAGCTTAGAAATGGTAACTAGCAAATGCCAAAATCTTCATAGAGAAAAGGCATAGGTTGTGACAAAGCATAAAGAAAAGGCATAGAGTGTGTTATTGTTAATAAGTGAGTGAGCAGAGCATAAAAGTCCTCACCTGTGGGCAGGTTTCTGTCTGTTAAGAGAAATTATTTGTTGAAGTAATGTTGAAGTTGATGCAAGGAAAAGTAATATGCTTAAAGATGAGAACAGATCACTTAAATTCACTATTCATATGCAAATATAACTTTAGTACAAAATCTTAAAAAGCAAAAAGCCCAAATCAAGAGCTGAAGAAAAAGGGCTATAGTCTGGAAGCAGAGAAGCTAGGATGATCAGCAAAAGACATCTTTGTTTCTTTTAGTAACATCTCTGGTATTTTCATGTACTATTTAATTTTGAAGCATACAGATCGCAGGAATTTTATATGCCAGTGTTCCAATTAAAACTAGGTTTCTCTTTATACAATACATTAAAGCACATTTGATTTCAATTAAATGACACTGCCTTACTTGGAATTCATTATATTGTATCAAATGTGATTTTGGAGACTGTTGCCCAATGAATGTGAATACCAAAAAAATAGCCTCTTTTTACTTTTTTCCTTCTGGTTTTGCCCAAACAGTCCATCTGGGTTGCTAGGCTAAAGATAAAATAATTTTAAAATAATTGCATTTCGAAAAGCAGATACAGATTTCAGCCATATGATATGAAAATGATCCTGCCTATATAACTCCTACTGCTTACTTTCAAAAAATTCCCTTGTTCTGAAGTCAGTCCAGTAGCTATTAGAAGTAGTCATGATGTAAATTCCATCTTGTTTATGAAAACATTTTGAACAAAGCATTGATTGTCCAGGGTCCATAAAAAAAAAAGTTAAAATCTTTAAAATGTTGGCATTGCTACTATTCAGGGCATGAGAATGACATGCATATAAATCATAGTTTATTGGCATGGGCTTTTCTACTCAGAAAGAAGGCTTTGCTGAAAATGTACTGCAATGCCTCTCTTTTAAAGATTTCTTTTGAAAGTGTTCTGAATCAGGAAATAATCAGAAGCAAATCTTAGTTTACAGTAGGAACCAAGGGCACAAGTAGTCTTTTATGACATGGGTTAGCTATCATAGAGGGGCAGCCTAGGCAGAGTTTGGGGAAATCAGGGTGGATGGAACAGCCTCAGTGTGAAGCTTTGGGAGGCAAGGTCATCTGTGTGTCTGATGCCCCTCCTTGGAGTCTCACCCACATCTCTGTTAGCCCTAGGGACAGTAATACGTTGGTTAATTTTTTTAGGAAAAGGCGCTACTATCACAGTTTAGGAGAGGTACTATACTTGCATTGCTCCAGTTCCAGACAGCTGAAGTGAATCTGAAGATACATCAGAGTAAAACAAGAGTGAACCAGCCTAAGAAGTCTCACAGATGATTCTTTCCTGTTTCTTTTCCAGTAGCAAAATTATTGGCAGCCACCAGGGATCAATGCTGCAGTTAACGTTGGAGTGCTGCACTGAAGAGCAAACACTCCAGCAATCCAAGCAATTTTCTGTTAAGTCATTCTACTGGACTGCAGGGCTTGTGGGTGGGATTCTCCTAAGGGGAAAATATGGCAATGCCACAAGACTTAGTCCTTACTATTTCTTGGAATTTTAGTAACAGCCATAAAATTTATTGTTGGCACCTGAATCTTTAGAAGCACTAGGCAAATTAAACAATCAAGCATCAATCCTACAGCTCTTCGCCTCATATGATGCTTATTAAAATACATTTGGTGAAGTGCTTCATGAATGGATTCCAGAATTTTCAAGCAGAAATGCTTAAAATCAGGTTCATAACTCCATGTCTAAATTTTTTAAGATGGTTATGCTAATTTTTCAGGTTTTTTGAGCTTTTGAAGACTACAAATGCTAGAGCTTTTGAAAAAAAAATCAAGCTAAATTTCAGGCAGGTAATTAATCTGAGCTAAAATGTGCATTAAGACCATTTTCTAGAATTTGCTAGAATTGTCCATTGTAGGTGTCAGGACTAGTGCTGTGAAGGCTAAAGGAGGAATAATCTGGCAGCCCTGATGTGTTCTGAGTTGATCCTAATTCCCTGGAGCTGTAATGCTGCAGGGGAGCTGATTATGATGCTGTACATATGGCTAATGTGGATTGCTTTTTATTTTATCAAGTTTGGAAGCCTGACCCACAGATTGGTAGGGGATATTCCCACTGGAAGCACACTGTTTCCATCCATCTTAACAAAGCAGTCCATCACTGATCACTGGGGCATAACTCTTCCAAAACTTTGCCTGTACTATATAATTTTATCATCGAAAAATCAAAGAAGTAAACACAGGAGATCAGAAAATTATGAGGCATGACCAGCAAAATCCCAGCCACTTTAACAAGAGCTTGGCAACATGTGTAAGTCAGTGATTGCAGACATGACTAAGTCGTGCCATCTTGTCTGCACACAGAGTGTGTAATGTCCAGAAATCTTGTGTTCCAGCCCAAGGATTCTCCATTTGAGACAGACAATGAGTTGCACAGTTCTTCTTGTCAGTTGTTTTCTCCAGTTTTTGAGCATATTTTTAAGCCAGAGGATCTGTTTAGGAGAGCCAAAGCTATGTATAGTAATGGCAGTTGCAGAACTGAGTGTTGGGGAGCTAGACAGTCTGATGGCTTGGAAAAAACAAGCATGGAGACAGGAAAGAGACATAGTTATTGGGACAAGGACTTGGGCATGTGTGTGAATAGCTGGTGCATTAGGGAATACGTAGTTCAGCCACACTGTCCTCTACTGGTTAAAGCTGGATCTCTGCAAATGTTCTAATTCTGTTCTAAAATGCTGTTTTCATTCTTTGGTGCCCAATTTAAAGCGTTTCATCATACTTTCAAGACAGCCCATCTCCTTCACCTCTTCTCTGTCTGCCCTCAATACTTTTAAAAACTAAGAAAAAATGTCTTTTGTACTGTCAAGGTTCATGATATTTACTCTCCTGTTCTTAAGACCTTTGTCAGAAGTGAGGAAGAGTTTCAATATGAGGAATTTCAATCAATTTAATTCACTGTGAATTAGCAACCTTAATTACTGATTCTGCTATTTTAAAGAATAAAACAACTCTGGTAGAAACACTTCAGATTCCCTCTGTACACGTCTCCTTAACTTTTTCTGGTCTCCAGTCCTTCCAAGCTTTCACTGTGGGCTCAGTCCCTCTGGAAAGGTGGGGGCTGGTGGAGGAGACTGGGGTCAGCAGATGGTCGATGCTTTTCTTTTTCTAAACATATCAGAAATACTCATACCCAGAACTCTAAAGGCTTTTGTGAAAAAGAAAACTCCCCAGTTTGGAGAAAATGTGGAATTAGAAGTAAACCAGATTATAACCCCTGCCCATGGCTAGTAGGGAGAACTAGATGATCTTTAAGGTCCCTTCCAACCCAAACCATTCTGTGATGCCAGGAATCTAAATTAAGGCAGGCCTTTCCAGTGGCCTGTGCACAGCCCTTGCCCTGCTGCTCCAGGGAGTTTCAGCTTGCAAGCTGACTGCTCTGTGCTCTGTGTGGATCATGCAGGCACCAACAACCACAACCTGTGTGCTGCTTTCAGGTTCTGGACGACAGCTGAGACCGGCCGAGCCCCCGGGAGATGCTGATGCCGATGCAGATGCAGAGGAGGAAGATTCTGTGAGTTTTTTAGGGTTGAATTTTTCTGTGATGACAGTTTGGCAAAATGGGATCTTAAATATTTTGTTTATGGCTAGGTCTTGCTGGTGGTTTTCCTTCCTATTAAAATGTATTTTTGCTTGGGATTGTCCTGCCAGCTCAAAACCCAGAAAGATGTTTCAGTGTAAAGGCATCTGCTCTTTGCCATGGTTCATTGGCATAAGTTTACTACCAAGACTTAGCAAACTATTACATGGCTGTTAACTACAGTAACTTTTCTTTAAGGATTTAGACAGTTTAGGTTCCCTATTGTCTGACTGGAGAAGGAAGAATGCCAATTGCTTGTCAGCAGAAATTCCTGCTGGGACGTTTGCTTGCTTATAGAGGGCAATAAAGTTTGAAGCCATTGGATGCAAAGTTTAGGTATGGAAATAGAGCAGGGAAGGGATTTTTTTTTTGTAACTTTTTCAGTTATTACTAATTGATCTGTCTGTTTTCAGTCTGTTCAGCCTGCAGATACACACAATACATAAAGAAAATCAAAATAAGCTTACCACTGGGTTTTGTCTCTCAGAACTCTGTCCCTTGTGGGTTTGAGTGCTTTAACATGAGAACTGTATTTGTTCTTGACCTAAAAAAAAGTTATTGGTTATTTTTTATCCACTGTCAGTAATGAAAGATTTTTACTCAGAAGGTTACTATGGATAGCTAGAGAAACATTCCTAAAAACGAGTCACTGTTTAATGGTGAGTGTTCCTTTACCACTGCTCGTGTCTTTTCCACAGGTTACTGAAGTGGCAGTAGAAGACATTCGTCCAAGGCCACAAGGATCCTCTCCAGTTTATGAGTATCCCGTAGAAGAAGACTATTTAAAGGCAAGATAACTAAATTTTCATGTAGGCATGGCTTTCTCAAGATACTTTAGCTCCCACAAGTAGCAGAGAGCCACATGCCATAGAGTGGGACATTGCTGCAGCCATATTGTCTTCCTGTCCCCACCAAAACTGCATCTCTGTTCATTGATGGATTTATTTTGTGCTGGGCTTCCTGACCATGTTCTTGTTTCTTGGCATGAAAATGCATTTGACTTAATCCTGTAAAGGAACAAGGCAGAGAGCATAAAGAAATTGTAGTGTTTTTCCTGTTAGAATATATGGCTTGAACCTAATTAATAAGTATTTCAAAATTACCTGCACCTCTTGGTTATTCAAAGTTAGAGATTTAATTAGTACAGCCATGTTAAGTAGGTAACAGTTTAAAATTCATGCTGAAGTTGAATAAGTAAAAAAAATTATGTTTACAGAATTGAAAGATGAACAATGTACTACATTAGGACACAGAAAGTCTCCCAATATCTTAAGACATTTGGTCTCTGACTAAATGAAAATTTTCTTACAATGATCTCTGATTTAATGCAAATTTTGGTACAATGAATGGAGGCCTTAGCATGTAATTTACTGCTGGGATTAGTATAGTTAAATCATTCATGTTGTACATGGCACTTGATCCTGATTTTGCTCTGTTGCCATTAAAGTCAGCCTCATTTCTTGCTCTAAACCAGGAATTTTAACTGACTTTTTTTGTACTTAAGAACACTGTGGCTTCTGAACTTGAAATAATTTAAAATTGTTTTTCAGCTTCAAGAAGAAAACAAAAGACATTCTACAGACAAATCAAAGCAGAGTCATCCACAGGTCAGTCTAAAAGCACTCTGTAGTTTTAGGTATGAGCTTTGTAAATAGTAAAGTTTGTTAAAACACACAGAGATGAATGGATGGACAGAAGGAAGGACAAATGGGCAAAGAATCACTTCAGACTTGTTTTGACCAGGAACTCCATGAATGGCCAAGTTGTGGCACGGGCAGGAACATTTATTTGTCCTATTTGTGGTCCTTCCATAATTCTTTTTAGAATTCTTTCTTTAGCCTTCTCTGATTTGAGTGCAGTACAGCATTAACTCTTACTCTGACTTTTCTGGCCCATTGACTTTAATTCGAGTGGTTAACATCTTCACAGAAAATACAATCTTTCAGCCCTAAAAGTTTCCATATGTTTCACATTTTAAAATTATAACCTATTTTTCCTATGACCCTGATTTAACATAACCCTAACACATGTGCTTAATTGTAATTTAGAACAGAATCAAACCCATACTAAGTATATCCTCTATTTTGGATAATCTTTTTTGCGCTATTGAAAATATACTTGAGGAGATTAAATTTTTTATTGTAGAACAACTTAGAACCCTTTAATACAAATTAGTAAAAATGATAAATTCACATATTTTTCTATCTCTAGGAGACAATGGAAGTGACCCTGAAAACAGAAGTGGAAGCTGGAGCTAGTGGTTTTAGTGTGAAAGGTGGAGGAAATGAAGGAATATTTATTAAAAAAGTACTTAAGGAATCTCCTGCTTCAAAAATATTTAGTCTTAGAGAAGGTACAGTCTGATTTTTTTATTTTGTTTTGATTTTATTCTATATCTTTAAATAATGAGAATTGTAGCTGTGTGATCTGCCATCTCTTTGGGTATCAGAAATAGTAGATTTTAAACCAACTAATGTTATCTATGAGCTTAACCTGTCCATATTAATAATTTCTAAGATCACTTGCTTGAACAATAATGAAATGTGATGTTTTTTGTATACCGTAAAAAAAATCAGTTTTCACTGGAACAGTGGAAAAGACACATAGAAATTAGTATATACAAAACTAAAATAGAAAAAAAAAACTATAAGAAAACACAAAGTAATTAAAATTATGTATTATTCCACTTACAGGTGATCAGCTTCTAAGTGCTACAATATTTTTCGATAATATCAAATATGAAGATGCACTCAAGATTCTCCAATATTCCGAGCCATACAGAGTCCAATTCAGCCTCAAAAGAAAAATTGCCGTGCAAGAAGATCTGGAACACTCTACAGCCCAGCACAAAAAGGAAAGGATAGCCCAGGTAGATTTCTGATTAGTTTACAAAGTTTGGATAACATACTATAGTAATGTGCTCTGTGGAAATGATCATAAAACACACGCTTGTGTCTTCTTAAGACTTACACATGTGTTTAAAGTTACTAGCATGAATATTCATGATTTTAAAAAATCCCACACAATATTTGCAGCTTTTTAAATATCTTGAGTGAGACTATGGATTTTATATAAATCCACAATCTTGTTTTAGGTGGTGATAATACTCTTTAGTGAGTCAGCATTTTTTAATTGTTAATTGTCCACTGATGGAACAGACTTGGGTAATCTCTGTAATACTTATAATAAGCATGTTCAAAAATGTAAAATATCAGTGAAAATTTTAATCCAAAGCTTCTCTGTAAGATTTTTCTATTAAAAAAATATCTGTGTCTAACCACTGATATTTTGCCAGACCTCTTCATAGGTTTCCATCAACTTAAAGATTGTATTTTCTTCAAATACTTATACATACACATAAATACTATATATAACATATATTTGTACAGGGATAGATAGATAGATAGATAGATAGATAGATAGATAGATAGATAGATAGATAGATGCATACATACATACATACAGAAACCACTGTTTACTGTAATATTTTGAAAGGAATATCTTCAGAAATCCATATATTACAGTCCATTTGTTTTATGTAATTTCTGCCTGACATTGCATATTTTTATAATCTTCAGGATTTTTTTATATAACAAGTAGATACTAGTAATCAAAAGAACATTTTTCAGGTTTTAAGGTATGTTTTTTATTTTCTGTTGCACCTATATTTAGGTTACTTCTAATCTTCTGAATACTATTTGTTCTTTTAGGAAAAAGAGCTCAGTGAGAGCATTCCTGAAGAAACACTGCATGTTTCAGGAAAATCCATTTCAGAAGAAGACAGGGAAACATTAATTGTAAGCCAAAGAGTAGGAAGAAGTAAGAGACCTAAAAAAGATAGATTATCATGGCCAAAATTTCAATCAATCAAAAATAAAAAGATATTGAGGCACAGAAGATCTCATAGTACATCAGATGCATATGAGCCTGCTTTGCAGGATATTTCCCCTACAAGCACGGACACAGAGTCTCAATTTCCACAAGAGGTCCATACCAAAGAGAAAAAAGGAAGCCAAAAGAAGCTGAAGTTCCCTAGCATTGGATTCAGAATGCACAGGTCCAAACCAGAGCCACAAGAGAAGCAAAAAAAAGAAATAAAAACGACACTGATCTCTGAAAGAGAAAAAATGCATAAATATGATATAAGCCTGGAAAATCCCGAAATTTTAACTGTTGAATATACCACATCTCCTGCTTATGAAGTGAAGACAGGGGAGGGACATGAAACTTTAACAAAAGACTTAAAAGAAATTAAAAATGGCATTCCGTCTCATGTAAAACAATGCCCTGAAGTTGAAATAAGCATTAAAAATGACAAGGAAGCATCATCAAAATTTAGTGTACCTGAAGTACCAGACATAACAACAGAGATACCAAAGCCTAGTTTAGAAACTGCTGATCTGAAAGTAAGCCCAACTAAAAAATCTCCACAAGCCTCATCAAAATCCCGAAAAAAGAAACAGAAGGGAACAGCAGATAAAAAAGATGGAGAAAGTGGAATTAACATAGACTTGATGGGTCACAGTACTAAAGGATCTGTACAAGTAAAAGGCCTAGAAATTGGCACTGCTAAAGTAGAATTACAGACATCTGAAACACTGGAAACAGGAGAAAAACAAGCAGAAGACACACAAATACTAAATATTCAGAAAATAAATTCTGGAATTTCAGTGCCCAACAGAAAAGAGACAGAGACTGACATTACTAAACAGGGAAGTGACGTTCCACAGTCAGTCCCAGAAAAAACAGCTGATATGACTTCAGAGGACAGCAGGAATTTCAATGCAAAAACTCTTTTGCCAGATGCACAATCAGATGTATCTACTTGGAAAATACAAATGCCATCATTCAAAGTGGCCAAAGCACCCAAAGCACCCAAAACAGACATGAAAATAACAAGAGAAGAAAGCAAAGAGGACACAGACGATAGGATAAAAAAGGAAGGTATGGAGGAAGATGGCATGCCCACAAATGACAAAGACTTAAACATAGAAATTGAAATGAAGAGAGGAGAAAAAGATATAGAGGGGAAAGAAAGCAAATTCAGACTGCCAAAGTTAAAATTCCCTACATTTACCTGGTCAAATACCAAGGAAGAAACAGCCCAACTTGAAGAACAGATAAGTGACAGAGAACTAAAAGTGCAAACCTTGGAAAATGCAGGAGGACTTCAGGTAACTGGACCAACAGAAAAAATTCCAACTGCTGAAATGGAAATAGGAATATCCATGGGAAAAATTGATGAAAACAATATAATACAAAAACCTGAAGGCCAGTTGCCGAGTCTGAAAAAACCAAATATAAAATCTACCCCAATAGAAATAAAAACAGAAGATACCAAAGGAAAAATACAGATTTCAAAAATAGGTATTGAAACAGAGAAGTGGGAATTCAATAAAAAATCAAAAGATAAAATTTCAGAAATTACACCATCTAATATCAAAGCTCCCAAGGGGGACATCAGTCTGCCCTCTGTTGACGTCACCCTTCCACAGGCCAGCGTTGACTTGCAGGCCCCCGAGGCCAGCCTTAGCCTTGAAGGAGAAGCCAAAGTCCCAGAGAAGGAGGCCACCAAGACCAAGGACGGCAAGTTCAAGATGCCCAAGTTCGGCATGCCTTCCTTTGGCTGGTCCAGCAGCAGAGAGGCCAAGGGCACCGTGGCCGCCGAGGTGGACGTCAGCCTCCCGGAGCCTCAAGTGACGGTGCCTTCCGGAGCCAGCGAAGTGGAGGTGACCCTGCCCACGGCCGATATCCAAGTGCCCGGTGTGGAGGTGACCGTTGATGCGGGCACAGTAGCAGCCGAGGGTGAGAAAGGCCGATTCAAGATGCCCGACGTCAAGATGCCCAGCGTCAAGCTGCCCAAAGTCAAAGCTCCCCAGGCACAGGTCAGCCTGCCCAAGGCCGAAGTCTCGCTGCCCAAAGGCCAGGAGGGCGAAGCGGCCCTGCAGAGCCCCGAGGCCGAAGGCAGCCTGGAGGTGGCCGCTGGCAAAGCGGAGGGTGGCGGCATGAAAATACACATGCCCAAAGTCAAGGTGCCCAGCGTGGTCTTCTCCAAGCCCACCATCAAGTCTCCCAAACTGGAGGCAGACGTCAGCCTCCCGCAGGCCGAGCTCAAGGCCGCCGACATCACTGTCACGGCCCCCGATGACAAGCTGCCCTCCGTTGAAGGCTCCCTGGAGCTCCAGGCGCCCGACGTAGAGGTCAAAGCTCCCTCCGCGGAAGGCAAGCTGGAGCTGGAAGGCACGGGCCTGAAAGGCAAGCTGAAGATGCCCAAATTTGACAAGCCCAAATTCACAGTCTCCTCCCCCAAGGCCGAGGTGCCCACAGCCGAGGACAGCCTGCCCAGCGCTGAGGTGGAGCTCCCATCCGCCACCGTGACGGCCTCAACAGAGGGCACTGGCGTGAAGCTGGAGAAGCCCTCCCTCAAGATGCCCAAAGCTGACATCAAAGCTCCCAAGGTGGACATCAGCCTGCCCTCTGTTGACGTCACCCTTCCACAGGCCAGCATCGACTTGCAGGCCCCCGAGGCCAGCCTTAGCCTTGAAGGAGAAGCCAAAGTCCCAGAGAAGGAGGCCACCAAGACCAAGGACGGCAAGTTCAAGATGCCCAAGTTCGGCATGCCTTCCTTTGGCTGGTCCAGCAGCAGAGAGGCCAAGGGCACCGTGGCCGCCGAGGTGGACGTCAGCCTCCCGGAGCCTCAAGTGACGGTGCCTTCCGGAGCCAGCGAAGTGGAGGTGACCCTGCCCACGGCCGATATCCAAGTGCCCGGTGTGGAGGTGACCGTTGATGCGGGCACGGTAGCAGCCGAGGGTGAGAAAGGCCGATTCAAGATGCCCGACGTCAAGATGCCCAGCGTCAAGCTGCCCAAAGTCAAAGCTCCCCAGGCACAGGTCAGCCTGCCCAAGGCCGAAGTCTCGCTGCCCAAAGGCCAGGAGGGCGAAGCGGCCCTGCAGGGCCCCGAGGCCGAAGGCAGCCTGGAGGTGGCCGCTGGCAAAGCGGAGGGTGGCGGCATGAAAATACACATGCCCAAAGTCAAGGTGCCCAGCGTGGTCTTCTCCAAGCCTACCATCAAGTCTCCCAAACTGGAGGCAGACGTCAGCCTCCCGCAGGCCGAGCTCAAGGCCGCCGACATCACTGTGACGGCCCCCGATGTCAAGCTGCCCTCCGTTGAAGGCTCCCTGGAGCTCCAGGCGCCCGACGTAGAGGTCAAAGCTCCCTCCGCCGAAGGCAAGCTGGAGCTGGAAGGCACGGGCCTGAAAGGCAAGCTGAAGATGCCCAAATTTGACAAGCCCAAATTCACAGTCTCCTCCCCCAAGGCCGAGGTGCCCACAGCCGAGATCAGCCTGCCCAGTGCTGAGGTGGAGCTCCCATCCGCCACCGTGACGGCCTCAACAGAGGGCACTGGCGTGAAGCTGGAGAAGCCCTCCCTCAAGATGCCCAAAGCTGACATCAAAGCTCCCAAGGTGGACATCAGCCTGCCCTCTGTTGACGTCACCCTTCCACAGGCCAGCGTCGACTTGCAGGCCCCCGAGGCCAGCCTTAGCCTTGAAGGAGAAGCCAAAGTCCCAGAGAAGGAGGCCACCAAGACCAAGGACGGCAAGTTCAAGATGCCCAAGTTCGGCATGCCTTCCTTTGGCTGGTCCAGCAGCAGAGAGGCCAAGGGCACCGTGGCCGCCGAGGTGGACGTCAGCCTCCCGGAGCCTCAAGTGACGGTGCCTTCCGGAGCCAGCGAAGTGGAGGTGACCCTGCCCACGGCCGATATCCAAGTGCCCGGTGTGGAGGTGACCGTTGATGCGGGCACGGTAGCAGCCGAGGGTGAGAAAGGCCGATTCAAGATGCCCGACATCAAGATGCCCAGCGTCAAGCTGCCCAAAGTCAAAGCTCCCCAGGCACAGGTCAGCCTGCCCAAGGCCGAGGTCTCGCTGCCCAAAGGCCAGGAGGGCGAAGCGGCCCTGCAGGGCCCCGAGGCCGAAGCTAGCTTGGAGGTGGCCGCTGGCAAAGCGGAGGGTGGCGGCATGAAAATACACATGCCCAAAGTCAAGGTGCCCAGCGTGGTCTTCTCCAAGCCCACCATCAAGTCTCCCAAACTGGAGGCAGACGTCAGCCTCCCGCAGGCCGAGCTCAAGGCCGCCGACATCACTGTCACGGCCCCCGATGTCAAGCTGCCCTCCGTTGAAGGCTCCCTGGAGCTCCAGGCGCCCGACATAGAGCTCAAAGCTCCCTCCGTGGAAGGCAAGCTGGAGCTGGAAGGCACGGGCCTGAAAGGCAAGCTGAAGATGCCCAAATTTGACAAGCCCAAATTCACAGTCTCCTCCCCCAAGGCCGAGGTGCCCACAGCCGAGGTCAGCCTGCCCAGCGCTGAGGTGGAGCTCCCATCCGCCACCGTGACGGCCTCAACAGAGGGCACTGGCGTGAAGCTGGAGAAGCCCTCCCTCAAGATGCCCAAAGCTGACATCAAAGCTCCCAAGGTGGACATCAGCCTGCCCTCTGTTGACGTCACCCTTCCACAGGCCAGCGTCGACTTGCAGGCCCCCGAGGCCAGCCTTAGCCTTGAAGGAGAAGCCAAAGTCCCAGAGAAGGAGGCCACCAAGACCAAGGACGGCAAGTTCAAGATGCCCAAGTTCGGCATGCCTTCCTTTGGCTGGTCCAGCAGCAGAGAGGCCAAGGGCACCGTGGCCGCCGAGGTGGACGTCAGCCTCCCGGAGCCTCAAGTGACGGTGCCTTCCGGAGCCAGCGAAGTGGAGGTGACCCTGCCCACGGCCGATATCCAAGTGCCCGGTGTGGAGGTGACCGTTGATGCGGGCACGGTAGCAGCCGAGGGTGAGAAAGGCCGATTCAAGATGCCCGACGTCAAGATGCCCAGCGTCAAGCTGCCCAAAGTCAAAGCTCCCCAGGCACAGGTCAGCCTGCCCAAGGCCGAAGTCTCGCTGCCCAAAGGCCAGGAGGGCGAAGCGGCCCTGCAGGGCCCCGAGGCCGAAGCCAGCTTGGAGGTGGCCGCTGGCAAAGCGGAGGGTGGCGGCATGAAAATACACATGCCCAAAGTCAAGGTGCCCAGCGTGGTCTTCTCCAAGCCTACCATCAAGTCTCCCAAACTGGAGGCAGACGTCAGCCTCCCGCAGGCCGAGCTCAAGGCCACCGACATCACTGTCACGGCCCCCGATGTCAAGCTGCCCTCCGTTGAAGGCTCCCTGGAGCTCCAGGCGCCCGACGTAGAGGTCAAAGCTCCCTCCGTGGAAGGCAAGCTGGAGCTGGAAGGCACGGGCCTGAAAGGCAAGCTGAAGATGCCCAAATTTGACAAGCCCAAATTCACAGTCTCCTCCCCCAAGGCCGAGGTGCCCACAGCCGAGGTCAGCCTTCCCAGTGCTGAGGTGGAGCTCCCATCCGCCACCGTGACGGCCTCAACAGAGGGCACTGGCGTGAAGCTGGAGAAGCCCTCCCTCAAGATGCCCAAAGCTGACATCAAAGCTCCCAAGGTGGACATCAGCCTGCCCTCTGTTGACATCACCCTTCCACAGGCCAGCGTCGACTTGCAGGCCCCCGAGGCCAGCCTTAGCCTTGAAGGAGAAGCCAAAGTCCCTGAGAAGGAGGCCACCAAGACCAAGGACGGCAAGTTCAAGATGCCCAAGTTCGGCATGCCTTCCTTTGGCTGGTCCAGCAGCAGAGAGGCCAAGGGCACCGTGGCCGCCGAGGTGGACGTCAGCCTCCCAGAGCCTCAAGTGATGGTGCCTTCCGGAGCCAGCGAAGTGGAGGTGACCCTGCCCACGGCCGATATCCAAGTGCCCGGTGTGGAGGTGACCGTTGATGCGGGCACGGTAGCAGCCGAGGGTGAGAAAGGCCGATTCAAGATGCCCGACGTCAAGATGCCCAGCGTCAAGCTGCCCAAAGTCAAAGCTCCCCAGGCACAGGTCAGCCTGCCCAAGGCCGAGGTCTCGCTGCCCAAAGGCCAGGAGGGCGAAGCGGCCCTGCAGGGCCCCGAGGCCGAAGCTAGCTTGGAGGTGGCCGCTGGCAAAGCGGAGGGTGGCGGCATGAAAATACACATGCCCAAAGTCAAGGTGCCCAGCGTGGTCTTCTCCAAGCCTACCATCAAGTCTCCCAAACTGGAGGCAGACGTCAGCCTCCCGCAGGCCGAGCTCAAGGCCACCGACATCACTGTCACGGCCCCCGATGACAAGCTGCCCTCCGTTGAAGGCTCCCTGGAGCTCCAGGCGCCCGACGTAGAGGTCAAAGCTCCCTCCGCGGAAGGCAAGCTGGAGCTGGAAGGCACGGGCCTGAAAGGCAAGCTGAAGATGCCCAAATTTGACAAGCCCAAATTCACAGTCTCCTCCCCCAAGGCCGAGGTGCCCACAGCCGAGGTCAGCCTGCCCAGCGCTGAGGTGGAGCTCCCATCCGCCACCGTGACGGCCTCAACAGAGGGCACTGGCGTGAAGCTGGAGAAGCCCTCCCTCAAGATGCCCAAAGCTGACATCAAAGCTCCCAAGGTGGACATCAGCCTGCCCTCTGTTGACGTCACCCTTCCACAGGCCAGCGTCGACTTGCAGGCCCCCGAGGCCAGCCTTAGCCTTGAAGGAGAAGCCAAAGTCCCTGAGAAGGAGGCCACCAAGACCAAGGACGGCAAGTTCAAGATGCCCAAGTTCGGCATGCCTTCCTTTGGCTGGTCCAGCAGCAGAGAGGCCAAGGGCACCGTGGCCGCCGAGGTGGACGTCAGCCTCCCGGAGCCTCAAGTGACGGTGCCTTCCGGAGCCAGCGAAGTGGAGGTGACCCTGCCCACGGCCGATATCCAAGTGCCCGGTGTGGAGGTGACCGTTGATGCGGGCACAGTAGCAGCCGAGGGTGAGAAAGGCCGATTCAAGATGCCCGACGTCAAGATGCCCAGCGTCAAGCTGCCCAAAGTCAAAGCTCCCCAGGCACAGGTCAGCCTGCCCAAGGCCGAAGTCTCGCTGCCCAAAGGCCAGGAGGGCGAAGCGGCCCTGCAGGGCCCCGAGGCCGAAGCCAGCTTGGAGGTGGCCGCTGGCAAAGCGGAGGGTGGCGGCATGAAAATACACATGCCCAAAGTCAAGGTGCCCAGCGTGGTCTTCTCCAAGCCTACCATCAAGTCTCCCAAACTGGAGGCAGACGTCAGCCTCCCGCAGGCCGAGCTCAAGGCCACCGACATCACTGTCACGGCCCCCGATGTCAAGCTGCCCTCCGTTGAAGGCTCCCTGGAGCTCCAGGCGCCCGACATAGAGCTCAAAGCTCCCTCCGTGGAAGGCAAGCTGGAGCTGGAAGTCACGGGCCTGAAAGGCAAGCTGAAGATGCCCAAATTTGACAAGCCCAAATTCACAGTCTCCTCCCCCAAGGCCGAGGTGCCCACAGCCGAGGTCAGCCTGCCCAGTGCTGAGGTGGAGCTCCCATCCGCCACCGTGACGGCCTCAACAGAGGGCACTGGCGTGAAGCTGGAGAAGCCCTCCCTCAAGATGCCCAAAGCTGACATCAAAGCTCCCAAGGTGGACATCAGCCTGCCCTCTGTTGACGTCACCCTTCCACAGGCCAGCGTCGACTTGCAGGCCCCCGAGGCCAGCCTTAGCCTTGAAGGAGAAGCCAAAGTCCCAGAGAAGGAGGCCACCAAGACCAAGGACGGCAAGTTCAAGATGCCCAAGTTCGGCATGCCTTCCTTTGGCTGGTCCAGCAGCAGAGAGGCCAAGGGCACCGTGGCCGCCGAGGTGGACGTCAGCCTCCCGGAGCCTCAAGTGACGGTGCCTTCCGGAGCCAGCGAAGTGGAGGTGACCCTGCCCACGGCCGATATCCAAGTGCCCGGTGTGGAGGTGACCGTTGATGCGGGCACAGTTGATGCGGGCACAGTAGCAGCCGAGGGTGAGAAAGGCCGATTCAAGATGCCCGACGTCAAGATGCCCAGCGTCAAGCTGCCCAAAGTCAAAGCTCCCCAGGCACAGGTCAGCCTGCCCAAGGCCGAAGTCTCGCTGCCCAAAGGCCAGGAGGGCGAAGCGGCCCTGCAGGGCCCCGAGGCCGAAGCCAGCTTGGAGGTGGCCGCTGGCAAAGCGGAGGGTGGCGGCATGAAAATACACATGCCCAAAGTCAAGGTGCCCAGCGTGGTCTTCTCCAAGCCTACCATCAAGTCTCCCAAACTGGAGGCAGACGTCAGCCTCCCGCAGGCCGAGCTCAAGGCCACCGACATCACTGTCACGGCCCCCGATGTCAAGCTGCCCTCCGTTGAAGGCTCCCTGGAGCTCCAGGCGCCCGACGTAGAGGTCAAAGCTCCCTCCGCCGAAGGCAAGCTGGAGCTGGAAGGCACGGGCCTGAAAGGCAAGCTGAAGATGCCCAAATTTGACAAGCCCAAATTCACAGTCTCCTCCCCCAAGGCCGAGGTGCCCACAGCCGAGGTCAGCCTTCCCAGTGCTGAGGTGGAGCTCCCATCCGCCACCGTGACGGCCTCAACAGAGGGCACTGGCGTGAAGCTGGAGAAGCCCTCCCTCAAGATGCCCAAAGCTGACATCAAAGCTCCCAAGGTGGACATCAGCCTGCCCTCTGTTGACATCACCCTTCCACAGGCCAGCGTCGACTTGCAGGCCCCCGAGGCCAGCCTTAGCCTTGAAGGAGAAGCCAAAGTCCCTGAGAAGGAGGCCACCAAGACCAAGGACGGCAAGTTCAAGATGCCCAAGTTCGGCATGCCTTCCTTTGGCTGGTCCAGCAGCAGAGAGGCCAAGGGCACCGTGGCCGCCGAGGTGGACGTCAGCCTCCCAGAGCCTCAAGTGATGGTGCCTTCCGGAGCCAGCGAAGTGGAGGTGACCCTGCCCACGGCCGATATCCAAGTGCCCGGTGTGGAGGTGACCGTTGATGCGGGCACGGTAGCAGCCGAGGGTGAGAAAGGCCGATTCAAGATGCCCGACGTCAAGATGCCCAGCGTCAAGCTGCCCAAAGTCAAAGCTCCCCAGGCACAGGTCAGCCTGCCCAAGGCCGAGGTCTCGCTGCCCAAAGGCCAGGAGGGCGAAGCGGCCCTGCAGGGCCCCGAGGCCGAAGCTAGCTTGGAGGTGGCCGCTGGCAAAGCGGAGGGTGGCGGCATGAAAATACACATGCCCAAAGTCAAGGTGCCCAGCGTGGTCTTCTCCAAGCCTACCATCAAGTCTCCCAAACTGGAGGCAGACGTCAGCCTCCCGCAGGCCGAGCTCAAGGCCACCGACATCACTGTCACGGCCCCCAATGTCAAGCTGCCCTCCGTTGAAGGCTCCCTGGAGCTCCAGGCGCCCGACGTAGAGGTCAAAGCTCCCTCCGCGGAAGGCAAGCTGGAGCTGGAAGGCACGGGCCTGAAAGGCAAGCTGAAGATGCCCAAATTTGACAAGCCCAAATTCACAGTCTCCTCCCCCAAGGCCGAGGTGCCCACAGCCGAGGTCAGCCTGCCCAGCGCTGAGGTGGAGCTCCCATCCGCCACCGTGACGGCCTCAACAGAGGGCACTGGCGTGAAGCTGGAGAAGCCCTCCCTCAAGATGCCCAAAGCTGACATCAAAGCTCCCAAGGTGGACATCAGCCTGCCCTCTGTTGACGTCACCCTTCCACAGGCCAGCGTCGACTTGCAGGCCCCCGAGGCCAGCCTTAGCCTTGAAGGAGAAGCCAAAGTCCCTGAGAAGGAGGCCACCAAGACCAAGGACGGCAAGTTCAAGATGCCCAAGTTCGGCATGCCTTCCTTTGGCTGGTCCAGCAGCAGAGAGGCCAAGGGCACCGTGGCCGCCGAGGTGGACGTCAGCCTCCCGGAGCCTCAAGTGACGGTGCCTTCCGGAGCCAGCGAAGTGGAGGTGACCCTGCCCACGGCCGATATCCAAGTGCCCGGTGTGGAGGTGACCGTTGATGCGGGCACAGTAGCAGCCGAGGGTGAGAAAGGCCGATTCAAGATGCCCGACGTCAAGATGCCCAGCGTCAAGCTGCCCAAAGTCAAAGCTCCCCAGGCACAGGTCAGCCTGCCCAAGGCCGAAGTCTCGCTGCCCAAAGGCCAGGAGGGCGAAGCGGCCCTGCAGGGCCCCGAGGCCGAAGCCAGCTTGGAGGTGGCCGCTGGCAAAGCGGAGGGTGGCGGCATGAAAATACACATGCCCAAAGTCAAGGTGCCCAGCGTGGTCTTCTCCAAGCCTACCATCAAGTCTCCCAAACTGGAGGCAGACGTCAGCCTCCCGCAGGCCGAGCTCAAGGCCACCGACATCACTGTCACGGCCCCCGATGTCAAGCTGCCCTCCGTTGAAGGCTCCCTGGAGCTCCAGGCGCCCGACGTAGAGGTCAAAGCTCCCTCCGTGGAAGGCAAGCTGGAGCTGGAAGGCACGGGCCTGAAAGGCAAGCTGAAGATGCCCAAATTTGACAAGCCCAAATTCACAGTCTCCTCCCCCAAGGCCGAGGTGCCCACAGCCGAGGTCAGCCTTCCCAGCGCTGAGGTGGAGCTCCCATCCGCCACCGTGACGGCCTCAACAGAGGGCACTGGCGTGAAGCTGGAGAAGCCCTCCCTCAAGATGCCCAAAGCTGACATCAAAGCTCCCAAGGTGGACATCAGCCTGCCCTCTGTTGACGTCACCCTTCCACAGGCCAGCGTCGACTTGCAGGCCCCCGAGGCCAGCCTTAGCCTTGAAGGAGAAGCCAAAGTCCCAGAGAAGGAGGCCACCAAGACCAAGGACGGCAAGTTCAAGATGCCCAAGTTCGGCATGCCTTCCTTTGGCTGGTCCAGCAGCAGAGAGGCCAAGGGCACCGTGGTCGCCGAGGTGGACGTCAGCCTCCCGGAGCCTCAAGTGACGGTGCCTTCCGGAGCCAGCGAAGTGGAGGTGACCCTGCCCACGGCCGATATCCAAGTGCCCGGTGTGGAGGTGACCGTTGATGCGGGCACGGTAGCAGCCGAGGCTGAGAAAGGCCGATTCAAGATGCCCGACGTCAAGATGCCCAGCGTCAAGCTGCCCAAAGTCAAAGCTCCCCAGGCACAGGTCAGCCTGCCCAAGGCCGAGGTCTCGCTGCCCAAAGGCCAGGAGGGCGAAGCGGCCCTGCAGGGCCCCGAGGCCGAAGCTAGCTTGGAGGTGGCCGCTGGCAAAGCGGAGGGTGGCGGCATGAAAATACACATGCCCAAAGTCAAGGTGCCCAGCGTGGTCTTCTCCAAGCCTACCATCAAGTCTCCCAAACTGGAGGCAGACGTCAGCCTCCCGCAGGCCGAGCTCAAGGCCGCCGACATCACTGTGACGGCCCCCGATGTCAAGCTGCCCTCCGTTGAAGGCTCCCTGGAGCTCCAGGCGCCCGACATAGAGCTCAAAGCTCCCTCCGCCGAAGGCAAGCTGGAGCTGGAAGGCACGGGCCTGAAAGGCAAGCTGAAGATGCCCAAATTTGACAAGCCCAAATTCACAGTCTCCTCCCCCAAGGCCGAGGTGCCCACAGCCGAGATCAGCCTGCCCAGCGCTGAGGTGGAGCTCCCATCCGCCACCGTGACGGCCTCAACAGAGGGCACTGGCGTGAAGCTGGAGAAGCCCTCCCTCAAGATGCCCAAAGCTGACATCAAAGCTCCCAAGGTGGACATCAGCCTGCCCTCTGTTGCCGTCACCCCTCCACAGGCCAGCGTCGACTTGCAGGCCCCCGAGGCCAGCCTTAGCCTTGAAGGAGAAGCCAAAGTCCCAGAGAAGGAGGCCACCAAGACCAAGGACGGCAAGTTCAAGATGCCCAAGTTCGGCATGCCTTCCTTTGGCTGGTCCAGCAGCAGAGAGGCCAAGGGCACCGTGGCCGCCGAGGTGGACGTCAGCCTCCCGGAGCCTCAAGTGACGGTGCCTTCCGGAGCCAGCGAAGTGGAGGTGACCCTGCCCACGGTTGATATCCAAGTGCCCAGTGTGGAGTTGACCGTTGATGCGGGCACGGTAGCAGCCGAGGCTGAGAAAGGCCGATTCAAGATGCCCGACGTCAAGATGCCCAGCGTCAAGCTGCCCAAAGTCAAAGCTCCCCAGGCACAGGTCAGCCTGCCCAAGGCCGAGGTCTCGCTGCCCAAAGGCCAGGAGGGCGAAGCGGCCCTGCAGGGCCCCGAGGCCGAAGGCAGCCTGGAGGTGGCCGCTGGCAAAGCGGAGGGTGGCGGCATGAAAATACACATGCCCAAAGTCAAGGTGCCCAGCGTGGTCTTCTCCAAGCCCACCATCAAGTCTCCCAAACTGGAGGCAGACGTCAGCCTCCCGCAGGCCGAGCTCAAGGCCGCCGACATCACTGTCACAGCCCCCGATGTCAAGCTGCCCTCCGTTGAAGGCTCCCTGGAGCTCCAGGCACCCGACGTAGAGGTCAAAGCTCCCTCCGCCGAAGGCAAGCTGGAGCTGGAAGGGACGGGCCTGAAAGGCAAGCTGAAGATGCCCAAATTTGACAAGCCCAAATTCACAGTCTCCTCCCCCAAGGCCGAGGTGCCCACAGCCGAGGTCAGCCTTCCCAGTGCTGAGGTGGAGCTCCCATCCGCCACCGTGACGGCCTCAACAGAGGGCACTGGCGTGAAGCTGGAGAAGCCCTCCCTCAAGATGCCCAAAGCTGACATCAAAGCTCCCAAGGTGGACATCAGCCTGCCCTCTGTTGACGTCACCCTTCCACAGGCCAGCGTCGACTTGCAGGCCCCCGAGGCCAGCCTTAGCCTTGAAGGAGAAGCCAAAGTCCCAGAGAAGGAGGCCACCAAGACCAAGGACGGCAAGTTCAAGATGCCCAAGTTCGGCATGCCTTCCTTTGGCTGGTCCAGCAGCAGAGAGGCCAAGGGCACCGTGGCCGCCGAGGTGGACGTCAGCCTCCCGGAGCCTCAAGTGACGGTGCCTTCCGGAGCCAGCGAAGTGGAGGTGACCCTGCCCACGGCCGATATCCAAGTGCCCGGTGTGGAGGTGACCGTTGATGCGGGCACGGTAGCAGCCGAGGCTGAGAAAGGCCGATTCAAGATGCCCGACGTCAAGATGCCCAGCGTCAAGCTGCCCAAAGTCAGAGCTCCCCAGGCACAGGTCAGCCTGCCCAAGGCCGAGGTCTCGCTGCCCAAAGGCCAGGAGGGCGAAGCGGCCCTGCATGGCCCCGAGGCCGAAGGCAGCCTGGAGGTGGCCGCTGGCAAAGCGGAGGGTGGCGGCATGAAAATACACATGCCCAAAGTCAAGGTGCCCAGCGTGGTCTTCTCCAAGCCTACCATCAAGTCTCCCAAACTGGAGGCAGACGTCAGCCTCCCGCAGGCCGAGCTCAAGGCCACCGACATCACTGTGACGGCCCCCGATGTCAAGCTGCCCTCCGTTGAAGGCTCCCTGGAGCTCCAGGCGCCCGACGTAGAGGTCAAAGCTCCCTCCGTGGAAGGCAAGCTGGAGCTGGAAGGCACGGGCCTGAAAGGCAAGCTGAAGATGCCCAAATTTGACAAGCCCAAATTCACAGTCTCCTCCCCCAAGGCCGAGGTGCCCACAGCTGAGATCAGCCTGCCCAGCGCTGAGGTGGAGCTCCCATCCGCCACCGTGACGGCCTCAACAGAGGGCACTGGCGTGAAGCTGGAGAAGCCCTCCCTCAAGATGCCCAAAGCTGACATCAAAGCTCCCAAGGTGGACATCAGCCTGCCCTCTGTTGACGTCACCCTTCCACAGGCCAGCGTCGACTTGCAGGCCCCCGAGGCCAGCCTTAGCCTTGAAGGAGAAGCCAAAGTCCCAGAGAAGGAGGCCACCAAGACCAAGGACGGCAAGTTCAAGATGCCCAAGTTCGGCATGCCTTCCTTTGGCTGGTCCAGCAGCAGAGAGGCCAAAGGCACCGTGGCCACCGAGGTGGACGTCAGCCTCCCGGAGCCTCAAGTGACGGTGCCCTCGGGACCCGCCATCGTGGACGTGACATTTTCTGAGTCTGAGTTCCAAGCGCTGAGCTTTGATGTTCCCCTAGATTCTTCTTCTTGTAAAGAGGATGTTGGTAAATCTAAATCTTCTGTCTTTAGAATGCCTAAATTTTCTCTTTCTAAAAGTTTCAAACCTCATGCACAAAGCCAGTCTGGATATGATGTTTCTGTCTCTGAAACTCTTTGTTATTCTTTGACAGAGGAATCTTCTTCTGTCCCTTCTGAGAGCATTGAACCTAAACATTTTACTGACATTAAGGGGGAGAGTGTCTCTAAAAGTACCAAATTCAGAGTTCCTAGCATTGGTTTCTCTAAATCTGAAGTGACTTCATCTGAAATTGATCTGGAATCCTCATTACGACAGGGGGATATTACTCTTACTAAATACCAAACTAATCTATCAGAATCGGAATCAAAAATACCATCTCTTGCTGATGAAAATCTTTCAGATTTTGAAATTTTAAGTGAAGATGGTTCTGAGGAGCAAGGAGGTTTTAAGCTAGAGGGCAAAACCACATCTGCTGAAATATCTTTGGGTGACACAGAGGTCACAGTTAAAATTCCTAAATTCCGAAAACCAAAATTCAGAATTCAATCCAAGGGAAAAGCATCTGAAAGTGATGTTGGTGCCACTGTGGAATCTGAAATTTCCAAGGGAAGGATAACATCTGATATGACTTGTCCTGATATTGAAAAACCAGTTCAAATCCCTGATGCCCATCTTGCTGTCAAGTTGCATAAGCCTTCACTTGAAGCTGTTCTGGATGCACCAACAATGGATCCAAATCTCTCACCCATGGAGGTTACCTTGCCAAAATTAGAAGCAGAAATCCATGGCCCAGATTTAGAGTGCAAGGCAGAACAGGAAGTAGTTACAGGAGCAAAGGGCACTGAGGAGAAAGAAAACAAATTTAAATCATCAAAATTCAAATTGCCTTCATTTAGGTGGTCCCCAAAGAAAGAAGCTATTGCTCCTTCTCATGTTGAGGAGCATTTGGAAGGACCCACTTTGTCTACCTTATCTGGAGACATGGGATCTGAATTAACTTTTCCTACTCCTGAGAATCAATACCTTCATGAAGAATTTGATACAACAGAAAAAGATGGTGAAAAGGCCAAAACCAAGAAGTCCCAATTTACCATGCCAAAGATCTCATTCCCTAAAATTAAGGGTCAGAAAGTACAGGTCTCTCTGCCTGTAGTGGAAAGTGGTGTTTCTGGACCCAAACAAGAAAAAGAAGGTGTTTCTGTTCAGAAATCTGAGAAAGGAAGTAGTGGAGAAGTTGCAGGACTGGGCATAAAAGTGCCCAAAGTTACAGTCCCAACTTCAGAATTTTCCAAACCAGAAGCCAAAGCTCCCAAAATAGAGGTGGATATTAGCATGCCTACAGGTGAGGTCAAAGTTCCTACCTGTGAAGGAGATGATCTGACACTGAAATCAGCTGCTGCTAATGCCAGCCTCTCCACCTCAGATATTAAGATGATACCTGAAGGTTCACTTGAGGTGAAGAGTCCTGACATAAGTGTTGAAAGAACATCAAGTGAAATTGCTGTGGGTGATGTAGAGATAAAAGCTGAAGGTTCTGAAGGGAAAACAAAAACGTCTAAATTCCAAATGCCAAAGGTAGGAATCACACTTTCTAAAGGGAAAGGGTCGGAAAAGAATGTTGGCCAATCCAAAGCAGAAGTCAAGGTTCCCCAACTAAAAGCAACAGTAGAAATATCTGACATTGCTGTTGAAGCACCAGACTTGAAGGTAGAATGTGGCACAGAAACAAGGACTTACAGTCCTGAAGCCAAAATTATCAAAACTGACAGTAAGACATCAGAGGCTGATGTTCACCTCCCATCATCTGACATTCCTATTCCAAAAACAGACAGTGATATTCAGGATTCAGATGCAGCAGTAAAGATCAAGGGGGAAATAAAGCAAGATGGAGATGGAGAAGAGAAAGAAGGACATTTCAAGATGCCCAAATTCAAACTTCCATCCTTCAGTTGGTCACCAAAAAAGGAAGCAAGTGTTAAATCTGATTCTGGAGCAAATTTGGAAGACCAAAAGCTTGTTGTCATGTCAAGCAGAATAGATACAGAAGTGAATGAAACTGCAACTGATGATCAAGGTAGTGGGCCAGACCTTGATCTGGAAATATCTGCAGGAAAAGTTGAGCAAAAAAGTCCAATTAAAAAGCCTCAATTTGTCATGCCTAAAATTTCGCTCTCCAAGATCAAGGTTCCAAAATCTCAAAAAGTTGAAGCTGATGCTACTTTTCCTAAAACAGAAATAGAGGGTGATGATTCTATTAAGATACCTGATATAGAAAAATGTCATCCTGAAGGGACGGAAGAAGGGGCACAGATCAGCATAAAACTGGCTGACACTACAGTCCACACTCTGGAGTTTTCCAGAGTAGAAACTGAAGCCTCTAAAACTGAAATAACAGTCAGCTCAGCAAAGATTGATGCTTCTTTGGCTCCCTCAGAGGGGAGTTTTCAACAGGTCGACTTAAAAATAAGTTCTACCAATGAATGTAACATTCAAAAAACAGGTACTAAGCTCCCCAAAGGAGAAGCTTCAGTTGATTTGAAGAGCCCTGATATATTAACAGAAAGCTCATCAGTTGTGGATGGAAGAAAAGTGAAATTAGAAGGTCCTGAAGGGAAGATTAAAATGCAGAAATTCCAGAAGACAAAGTTTGGAATCACTAGAACAAAAGGGAAAGTCCCAGAGACAGAGATCAGTTCTCCAAAAATAGAAGCTGAGCTACCCCAACTAAGAACAACAAAAGAAATTGCTGACATTGCTGTGGGAGTTCCAGCATCAGAACTTATATCTGATGTGTCAGATCCTGGAGTAGTTGATGGTAAGGTAAAAACACCCCAAGCTCTGACAGGTGGCATTGAAGATGCAAAGGTAGACATAAGCACCAAACCAAAGACAGAGGGGGTTAGTGAGAGTCTTGAGGAGAAGGAAATCAAATTAAAAGAACATGAAATAAAAGCTGAAGTTCAGACTGAAGAACATCAGGGATGGTTTAAAATGCCAAAATTCAGAATACCTGCATTTGGCAGGTCATCCTTAAAGGAAAAGAAAAGTGATGCCGATATTGAAAGAAGTATGGAAAAAGCTCAGGCAACTATTCCTTCTGCTAAAGTACAAACTGAAACAAGTGCTCCTGAAAATACCTTCTCATTACCACATGCAGTTGCTGAAATTACTATTGGAAAAGAAGGGATTCAGAAATTAGGAGATTCTGTGGAGAGTTCTAATGTTAGCTCGCCAAAGATTGAAGGAGACATTTCATTATCCACAGAAAGAACAGATAGTAGAGTGAGTATTCCAAAAACTGAAACTTATGCAGATGTAGTTAAGCGCAGTGCTGAAGGACATACTTCAGAAATCACAGTGTTTGCAGCAGAATTGTCTAAGTCATACCCAAGCACTTTGGAAACTGACAAAGACAAGAGTTCAGCAAATAAGTTTCCTACGTGTACTCTGTCGTCTCCAGAGCATAAAGGCAAATCACAGGATATAAATGTCCAAAAGGTAGAAAGTTCCATAAAGTTAGAGACATCAGGGGTAGGATTCAAGCCATCATCAGCTGAAATTACTCTGGATGCAACACAGAAGAAAACAGATGTTAATCTTCCAAAGGAAGAGCTAGATATTCAAAACAATGAGGCACCAATTAAAAAAGGAAAGATAAAGGGTGAGGTGAAAATCACAGGAAAAGACAGTGAAGAAAGTCAATTAAAAAGGACTACGTATGAATGGTCCACAGCAAAAGGATCAGAAGATGGTACTTATGTTACTGCTAAGCTGGAAGATCTAAAGGTAGAAGTTCCAACATTGAAGACGGACGTTAAAATTACTGGAGTAGATCCTGAAATGAAATTTCACGTGAAAAGTGTTGAAAAGGATGTGTCTGCAGGAGTGGAAGTGCAAGTAGAAGATAGAGCAGAAACAAGTAAAATTAAAGCATACAAGTTTAAGATTCCAAGGTTTGGAATGTTGCATTCTGAAATCAAGGGGTTTGAAGATGATACCAATTTGCCTAAGTCAGAAGCTGATTCAGCACCTAAAAGTGAAAGAGGCACAGCAGAAATGCAGTTACAAAAACCAGAAGGATCAATTGGCCTGAAAAGTCCAGCTCTAGATTGTATAGAAGCATCTGCCAGAGTAACAGGGGAAACAGTGGACCAAACACAAGGTGTCCCAGAAGTAAGTGTAAGAATTCCCAAACTAAAAATACCAAGATTCACTTTCAGAGCTCCCCCAATTGAAGCTGATGTTTTACTGTCAAAAGTAGTAACAGATCCAAAGGGATCTAGTACTGACATTGAAATAGTGCAACTGCAAGCAAGCTCTGCTATCCCTGAAGAAACCCCAGGAGCTGTAGAGGGGGGTATTCAAAAAGCAAAAAGCAAAATTTTAACACTGACTGAACCTGCCATTAAAACAGCCCAAATGACAGCTACCATAGAGTCCTCCCTTTCAAGTGCAGGGCAAGACATTCATTGGTCTTACATAGAGGGCCAAGAAGTAAGTGAAAAAGTAGAACCTGAACATGTTGCTATTGAGCGGTGTGAGATTTACACTACTGAGATACTGAAAGAATCAGAGATTCTGTCATCAGAGGTCAAAACTGCTACTTTGGGATTCTCATTGCTCAAGGCCAAGTTGCCTGAATCACACAGTGATTTAGATGTGCTGGTCCAGCAGCCATCTCCAACAGGAGATACATCAGTGAGAATACCTACAGGTGCTGGTGAAAGCTTTGGAGTAGCTGCACAGGGAAGTGGCAGTGCTGAGCTTAAACTATCTGACAAACCACACCATGGGTCTGAAGAATCTAGAGGAAAAGTAAGTTTGTCAAAGTTAAAAACATCTGCTGCTGAAGTAAAGGGTTCCAGTAAACTTGAAGAGAGTTTTCCTGATAAATCACCAGAGAGAATAACTGCAGCTCCTCTCTCTGAAGATGAAGATGTAGTTGAAGCAGTGGAAGGTGAAGAAAAAGACATAACCAATGAGAAAGAAAAGACTGATAGTAAAAGATCTCCTGGAAGATTTAAATTTTGGCTTCCAAGTATTGGCTTTTCATCTTCTGGGGATGAAACAAGCACGGATGCAAAAGCAGAAATAAAAAAATCAGTTCCAGAAGATGTGAAACCTGCTGACACATCAGATGATTCCTCTAAGCAGGCTGAAAAAGCTGGATGGTTTAGATTTCCCAAGCTTGGTTTCACATCTCCTTCCAAAAAGGCTAAGTCTGCTGACAAAGAAGAGGTGGGTCATAAAGAGGGGAGACTCTCAGATGAAGATAGCCCAACAGATAAGCCAGATGTGTTTTTTGATGCACAAGAAAGCTTATCACCTAAAGAAATAGGAGAAAGTGAAAAAGCTGAAATTGATGGGGCCTCATCTATTGTGACATCTTCAGCAAGAACTGAACTGATCCTGTTGGAGGAAGAAAAAGAGAGTAAATCTAGTATTGTTGGAGATACAGCCAAATGAAGCTTGTATTTTCTCAATCCTCAATGAAAACAAAATCATCCACAGAAGAGAATGTTTTCCTAATTTTCTACTAACTGAAAATTAAAAGCCAAGGTTGGTATTCATGAAAACACTTGAACAATTTTTCAAGTACATGGATGTACTAGATTGTACACTAATAAAAATAATGATTTCTTCATATCTACCCCAAGGGCAACAATTATGACAGGTGCAGATGAGCCCATAGGTTGAGCAAAGTCTGAGTAGATACCAGAACCACAAAAGTAAATCATTGAAAGGCTCAACAATACCAAAAGACTTGTTAAAGAGGCTTCTCAAAACACACCAGTTATATTTAGATTACAGATTATTTCCAGAATGGGCTCTAGACTAGTATTATGAGAACTACACTTACCTGTTTAGATTTTGGAACTTTCTGATCTACTTTTGCTTTGTTATTAAAATGTTTTTTCTTTATTTCAGCTAAGGTAGTATGTATATTCCACAAACATTTTAAAATATAAAATAAAAATTAAATATTAGTGTAGAGAGACTAATGCTTTGCCTCTTCCTCTCTTCTCATTTTTTTATTATTGTGGCAGGTCATATTTAGCCTTACAATAATTTAAAATAAAAAACAGCAAAACCCAACAGAATAATTTCAAGACCAAAAAACATGTAACTAAATCATGTTTGTAAGATACCAGAATAAAACATGCTTACAAAGAATATTATTCAAATGTGGATAAATAAATTTTAATGTATATACTTATGGGATTGTTAAATGCTTAGAATGATCTGCCACACTGGTGGAATTGCTTCAGAGATTTTCTGGGAAAGGAGGTGTATATAATTATTTGCTCCTTTGTTTATATTAATGCTTCTCTCAAGTGCACAATGAAAACCAGGGTGTGTATGTGACAGCCTTCACATGTACCATTAAACACTGTCTGTATTCTTAATTCACAATAAACTCACTATAGGAATAATAACTTGAGTAGCGTGAGTTACTGACATTTCTGATTAGGAAAATCCCAGCTTAAATTTGCAAAAGTTTGCATGTTCTTCATGGACTTAATGACAGCACAGTTCCTTAATGTAAGGGTAATGGAGACATTTCACTCAAAGTTGAACCATAGAATATGTTGAGGCAGAAGGAACCTTTCAGGATCCTTGAATCCCACTCCTGGGCCTGCACAGGACACCCCAGGACTCGCACCATGTGCCTGAGAGCATTGTCCAAAGGCTGCTTGAGCTCTGTCAGGCTTGGGGCTGTGACCACTGCCCTGGGGAGTCTGTCCCAGTGCTGAAACACCCTTTGGGTGAAAAACCTTTCCTAACATCCATCCTAAATCCCTCATGACTCAGCTCCAGCCGTTTCCTCAGGTCCTTTCACTGGCCATGAGAATGAAGAGATCAGCACCTGCCCCTCTGCTTCCCCTCATGAGGATTTGAAGGCCACACTTGAGCTCTCCCCTCAGTCTCCTCCAGGCTGGACAGACCAAGTGACTTCAGCCCCTCCTCATACAGCTTCCCCTCCAGACACTTCATCATCCCTGTGGCCTCCTTTGGACACTCTCTAATGTCCTTTTTTTTTAATTGTGGCACCCAAAACTGCTCACAGGACTCCAGGCAAGGCTGCCCCAGTGCAGAGCAGAGCAGGAAAATCCCCTCAAATACAAAAACATTTTCCAGGAGAGTTTACTCACCAGTTCCTGAAGTCAGCTCTCCTCCTGTCCAGAGTTGAAGTTTTGCTGTCCCTTTTCCTCCTGTTGAGATTTTAAACTCAATTTCTTTGTGGCTTCTTTGGCCAAGATGGCTGCAATCACCACTTCACTCACGAGATACTCTCTCCAGAATGACATGCTTCATTATAGTAGTTTTCCCACATTTCTCCATGTTCTTCTTAGTATAGGAAAGCAGACACAGCAAAACACTTTGGAAATGGGTTGTAAGTGAAGTGCACTTGGTTGTCTAACCATCTGTAGATTAAGATGTTCTTCATTTCTTCTCTTCTTCTTATGACAGAATCACAGAATGTTAAGGGGACAGAAGGAACTTTAAAGATCATCCATCTGCTATGGGCAGGGACACCTTCCACTGGCCCAGCTTGCTCAGAGCCCCATCCAGCCTGGCCTTGAACACTGCCAGGGATGGGGCAGCCACAGCTGCTCTGGGCAACCTCTGCCAGGGCCTCAGCAGCATCACAGTAAAGATTTTTTCCTTGTAGCTGATCTAACCCTGTTTCACTTAACAGACAGTTAGAATAGAATAGAATAGAACAGAATGGAATAGAATAGTTAATTGAAAGGGGCCCAAAATGATCATTCAGTCAATTGCTCGACGACTTAAGTGATGACCAAAACATAGAAAAAACATTGAGTTTATTAAGGGCATTGTCCAAATGCTTGTGGCATTGAACACTTCTCAGGACAAGTCTGGTTTAGTGTTTGAGCTCTCTCTTGGTAAGGAAATGTTTCCTAGTGTCAAGTTTGAACCTCCCCCGATGCAACTTTGAATTATTCCCACACATCCTCACACTGGATACTGGAAGAAGGAGCTGGCACCTCCCTCTCCACTTCCCCTCTTCAGGAAACTGCACCACCACAACACACCCTGCAAATAAAGCTGACTTTTCTGGGCCTCTGCAGAGAGCAGAGGTCTGTGAGTCAGTGCCCATGGCCCAAGAGCTATCCTCTAAGGATTGTGGAGATATTAATGACTGTCATGAAATTAAGTGTACCCTGATATGGCATAAATAGTAGATGAAATGTTTTCCCAGTACCTGGATTAAAGCAACAAAGGTATGTTTTATCTGTAACAACTGGAAAAGGAAAATCCTGCATAATGGCAGGAAAAAGTGTGAACAGATAATACTAAAGTTTTGGAACAAGCTGGTGTCTAAGGTGACTTTGTGCTCATGTCAATACTCATAACCCCTGAAGCCAGCTGGGTTCTGTCTTGCTGTCACCTGCATTGCTGTGCACTGTAGCCACAAGGCACTGCACCAAACCAAGAGCTTCCAGAGGTGATCCTGCTGGGAGAGCAGTGCAGCAGCTCCTCCTGAAAGCCACTGCAGTGAAGCAGAGCCAATTCTCACACCTTGTACTCCCTCATCACACAGGTACCTGAGATGAGCTGATCAGAGGAGAGTGTCCATGCTCAAGAGCCAAAACAGTGACTTTTTCTAGACATGAATAAACCAATACTGACAAAAATCTGAACAGCCTACAGTCAGACTAGAAAATCATAGATTATCCTGAGCCAGAAGGGACTCACAAAGTCCAGCTCCTGGCTCTACACAGTACAACCCCAAGAATCACACCACATCTCCAACAGTGTAGTTCAAATGCTTCTTAATGTGACAACTTTCCTGGGGAGCCTTTCTACTGCCCAACCACCCTCTGGTTGAAGAACCTTTTCCAATAGCCAGTCTGCCCAAAGATGATGCTAATAAATGCCACTGGAGGACCCAGGATACATTTGGTCCAGTCCTTAGCTTGGAGAAATCACAATCTAAACAAACGAGATATGTAAGAGATGAATGGATAAGGACTATTATTAACCCTGTTTCATAAATAGAAAATAATTGAGACTCAAAGCCTGGTTTTAACTTACATGTTTAATAGAAAACAAGTAAACAAGAATCAATGTATGAACAGGCTTCAAAAGTCTCACAAGAAACCAGGGAAATACTCCCAAGTTCCTCTTAGATCCAGTTCACTGTATTAATTGTAAACACCCCCCTCACCTTCCCATATGTAGAGGAAAACCAGCAGTGAAGTCAGTAGAGAAAACAGAAGAGCACTCTCCTAAACATCCATTTTTCTTTTGTAAGCCAAACCTTAACCCACCTGAGGTTTATATGGCCATAAGAACAATTCTGCCACCTTATCCAGAAACTCTGTCCCACTGAACAACTAATCCAGCACTGTCAGATTTGAGCTCCCGAGTAGAAGAGAAGGAAGTTTTCTTCTTCCTCCTGCAGTATCTATCTCTGCCAAAACAGAAAACACAGCTTGGAGTGCCATCTAGAGGAGTGTGCTCCTCTACAGAAAACTGTTTTGTTGATTGAAGATGTAACGTCTCACAAAGATTTTCAAGCTAGCTCTAGTAAGGAATTAGGGGGTGAGAGCACGAAAAGCACCTGCATGTTCCTCAATATTTTGGCATGTATGGGACTACTCCCAAAATTTCCATGATGCCTGTACATGTAACTACCTGTCTTAGAAAATCTGCCACAGTAACAGGAAGAATTGATTTGTAATGATGGATAAAACACTCCAAGGAATCTTGGAAATGTCTGAAGAGATAGCTAAGGAGCAGCCTGGAAACCAAAAAATGGAACATTGATGGGGGTCATCTCTGAAAGTCCTTATTTGTATGGGGGTTTTTGTGTATGCACAGCCCTGGCAAAGCTCATGGAGCTCCAGCCCAGTGTCACTCACAGCTGGAGCACGAGCCCTGCTCTCCTTTCCTGTCACCTCAGGAAGTCACCCAGGGCAGAGCTGTGGTGGATGTGGATGTGGATATCAGGCACCAGATGGCTCAGGGCTGTGGTCCCTGAGTGACTGCAGGAGGAAGGGCAGCCCAGAGACTCCACACTGCTCAGGGCCAGCACCAGGGCAGCCCAGAAGGAGGAAGGAGCCTCTCCAAGCACTGCCCACAGTGCAGGTGGGATGCCCCAGCCACAACAGCACCCATGTAGCAGCTTTGCCCTGCTCCCCATCCTGTTTGCTGCACAAGACTGACACACAGACATCCAAACACCCCCAGACTCTCGGGGCTCCAGGGCAGCTGAGCTGGAAACTGGCCCCAAAGTTTAAATCCCAGGCATTTATCTCTAGCAGCTGGCCTTAACACTTAGAAACAGGTATCTCTAATTTTTTCAACCAACATTAATCCCTGTATCTCTAATTTCTAAATGCCTTTAAAAATCTGCCCTTGCTATTGTAGGTGATCATTATACATGGCTAAAAAGTTAAGGTGGCCAGGAGTTTTTTAAAAATGTTTAAATACATGTAAGCAGACACTGTTAATGGAACTTTTAGGTTGAAATATACAGTTTCTAAAGATAGAATAGCCGAGCAATAATGATCTGTGTCTCTGATGTTTGCTTTAATGTCAGACAGCTTGTCATACAACATTGTATGGATTTCATTAACTCTGCAATGAGGTAATCACACCAAAAAAATCAATCACACACTGACTAGTGGTTTTGCAGGTAGAGTCAACTGTCAGAAATTCTCCTGTCACCAATGTGGATGCCACGAGGAAGTGATTTCTCTGACAAAGACAAAAAGAAGAGATTTCCTTGATTTGCACCTGCACAAGATTCAAATATTTTTTTTTTGTTTCTATTTTAAGTGCACATTTCAATTCACTTCAGGTCTAATCCCAGTTACAGTCTTTCTGTCCCTGCACATCTTCCAGATTCACTGCATATTTGGAATTCCAGTCTCGCTCAAAAAGATCTTTCAGCTGTTCCTGGACACGTTGTTGCCTTCTTTGCAGGTCGGTCGAATTCTGTTTGATAATTAGTCCCACACCAGCTGTATCAGTGAAGTAGTTTTCTGACCAATTGGAAGTCCCTATGCAATGGAAAAGCAGCTGATTAGAAAACATTCATTTCTCAGTGTTCTGTTTGATCTCTGGGCTTTGTTGATTTGCTCTATGACTGCAAATCTCATTAGGACCAACGAGGCAGCAAAAATCAGGTCACCTCCTTCTTATGCCAGACCTCAGGTTTTGAAAACTTGCTATTAACTGCAACCCTGAAGGTTCATAACCTTCTGATTCATTACAGCCTGTGACAGAGTGCACAAATCTACTCATAAACATGGCAATAAAGTGCAATATATGAGTATTAAGAGAAGTAAAAGCCATGTTTGACATGGGTTTCAGTGTTTAAAGAAAGAAGTCTTTAATTTACTCAATTCTCTTCACTTGTTAAAGGAAAACAAAAGGAGAAACTGGACTCCTGATCAATAAACCCTCAGGAGCTGTTCTGAGCTTGACACGCAAAGCCTGCTTCTAAACCAGGCAAAGCTGGAAATCCAGCTGCAGACATTGTCTAGAGCTCTCTCCAAAGCTACCTCAATTCAGACAATCAAGCACTGTGAACAATGCACATTTTATCACTCATGCACTTCCCCTCGTGATCGCCTTAGCCAGAAAAATCTGCCAATTCCAGAAGGTGCTTAGGCATGAAAACAAATCATCTGCATATCTGCCTTCAAGTATAAAACAAGTTATTAAAGTATTGAAGGCAACTGGGGCTGTAAACCCTCAGCCAGTTGGAAGATGAGGCTATTTGCTGGAGTGTATTGCTGGGAGGATGAGCTGGCTGAAGTGACAGAGCACTTTCACATCTCCTTTTCTGAGGGTTCCTAATAAAAGGATGAAATGTAAACACCATCCCTGCTTTCAGGAACGGCACACAATTGACATTACTGTTTTCTCATTTCCTTTCCTAGAATTCTGTTCAACAAACAGTGCATGGAATTAATTCCTCCCAGCAGTTCCTCTTTATTAAAGCACTGTAATGTTATGTACTGGAGCACCAGCTATCCCTGTGTCATTCTGAGCACACAGGCTGTGAAATCCCCGCTGTGTTTGTCACAGGCTGTGCACTCAGCCTTGTCACACTCTGCTCCTAATGGCTCACAATCACATGAAATAATCTCTTACTGAACTTGACCTACATTATTTTCTCCCCTTTACATCTATACTACTTTACCTAGAACAGATTTTGGTTTGTATGGCAAAATGAGGTATTTTTTGGTATTGCAGCTGATCCTATCTCAGCCTCAGTCTAGTAGATCTGGGGATACTGTAAATATTTGGAATCATGGAATACATACCAATGTAGGCTACTTTATCAGTGACCATGTATTTGTTGTGATTCACTCTCCCATGAGGAATGTTTGTGTGATTGAGAACAGGAACAATGAAGAGTTTCTGGAGGGAGAGGAATTAAAAATATTAACACAAATACTAGAGTGAGGAACAGACGTCATGATTGGACAGTGCATGTTTTCTGTAGTTTCAAAGAATAGAAGAGTGTGGGAAGAACAAAAGAGAGCATACTGCACTCTGTTATTGAATAGACCATAGAAGAGATTTTACTCCTATCCAAGAAAACTAGCAAATAATACTTCCACTATACATAAAACTGGATAAGCAATTAAGATCAGATACAGAAAATGTTTGCCTCACAATGTTCCATTAGTAGCACAGCTATTATCATTACAGGGCAGACAATTAAATGCAGTTTTAGGCAGCTGTTTAATAGATTGCATTTACCACTGATTGCTGCTCTTATTTTGTGTGAGAATGAGCTGATCACAGACACAAGGGGTACTGTAGGCAACTATAATGCCTAACTTTTTGTGTTAACTCTTACCAAAATCTATGTTTCCCTTTTTATTTTTTTTTTTCTGAAATCCACTCCTCCTTCTGTGGTATTTCTCTGTTGTGATAACTGCATCATGTTGGGAGCATCCACACCATCCCCACTCCACCTGATGCATTCCAGCCTAATGCCTATGGCCTGTGTGCAATATTTAGTGTTCAAGAACAGATCTATCTGTAGAGGCAGAGAGCAGAGCTCTCAATTAAAAAAAAAACTGATATCAATTAAACCAATTTAACATATTCCATGCAGGAAAAGGTCTCTGAGAGGAGCACTAAGTTATCATATAAACTGTTACTTGTCACAGTGCTCAGCAAAAGCAGCTGCCTGGATAACGTCTCAAGTGCCACAGCCAGGCACATACCTGATATCACTAATATCTTGAAATAGCTACTTCCTCAAAGATTATATATTGGGCCTTATTTTCACAAAAACGGGAAGCAGTCACCGCAAAACCAGACAACCAGCTTCTCTAAAACCTAACATTTGTACACACAAACAGCAGCTTATTCTCAGAAATCAGAGAACTGGGGGGCCGTATCCCCAAAGTGTCTTTCCAAAATCAGGTTTTTTATTCATACCACGTCGACACTGATGTGGGCGTGTGGGTTGTTGAGGGCACGCAGGGACCTCAGGTAGTGGAGCATGGCGGGGTCCGTGTAGGCCCAGCAGCTGACCAGGAGCCGGACCTGCACCCGGTGGTTGAAAGCTGCACGTCTGAGGGCATTGTCAATGGCTGGCCAGTATCTGCAGAAAAGCAGGTGTGTGCAAAAAGGGATGGTTTTTTAAAGCCGTTCACTAGAAAGCTGTGAAGTTAAACTGAGACTAGGAGTGATGATGCACAGATGGGGTTTCTGATGTCTAGTAAGTGAAGCACTTGTAGCTTCCCTGGAGGTACAAACAAGGTTTCTGCCTTCTACCAAGCCTGTTCTTCTCACAGAACGTGTTTTGAGACCTCCAGATCCTGCCAAATTGGGGTGAAATTAATCCAAAAGTCTAAAGCTTAGTAAAGTGCCCATACACAGATACACACACAGCGTGGTGCCTGCTTAGGAGACTGAAGATAACAATAGCAACTCCAGGGTAAGGCCAGTTCATACAGCACAGGGTAAAAGGGCAGTGCAGAGCCCATAGGAAAGTCTAAGAACCATTTTGCAGAATATGGCTTTTTCAGGGCCCTGGAGACTGTTTCCAGTGTCTGCAGTGGTCCTGTGCCATCGGCCAGCATGGGCAGACTCCACCCCTCCCCACCCCTCCCTGTTCTCATTGTGTGTGCCCAAGGTAAGGGACACAGCTGTGCTCTCCATGTTCCCTGAACATGAGAAAATCTGTTTTCCTGACCCTTGTGTTGGCTGTAGCAATGGGGGACATTTTTAACTCCTTCACCCAGCTACACAACACTAAGAGCTGAACAATGTGCATCCCAGGGCTGGTAACTCCAAACACCCACGTGGCATTTTCATTGCGTGGATCCTAACAAATGCTGCATGGAGGGAGACAAGCATGTTTAGTACAGATTGGAAGGCTGATACAGAGAGAGGTCCAGCATTTGCTCACAGTCCCATGAGCAATGATGAATTAATTTGCCTAACTTAATCCTTTTGGTCTTATGTACAAAGGCCTGAATTCTCTGATCCTCCCCCGTGCATCGTCCTATTGCGATCAATGGCCTGGCCACGTGCTCTGAGGCTCAGGCTTGACTTACAGATCCTGAAAAGCTTGGAAAATCATGCTATTTGAAATGCAATTTTTGAATGGTTTCAATTTTTAAAATATATCAGTTTCTAGTTGATGAACACTCAGGCATTAGACAGCAGCTTTGTTTCCTCTGCCTCAGCTGCTGGAGGAACCTAACCTGAACTAATCAGCTTCAATTCATGGCACTACAGCTGGTTGCTGTGGAGATAGCCCGAGGCCCTGTGCCACTTTCCCTGGGCCTTTCAAACCCTTGTTTGCATCTGATCAGCCCTAGATGTCACAAACTGTGGATTAAGCTTTCAGATGAAGAATAAGGAGTATTAATGCACTCAATGCTAAGGGGGGAAAGAGACTTTCTGGGAACTTATTCCCAGAAAGATGAGTGGGTTCTCAGAAGATGAGAAACCCAGAGACTCAATTGTATTACATAGAAACTGAAAATCCTCTGAGGTGTTTGATTTATTAAAGATATCCTCCAAGTAGAGGCTAGTCTCAATTTTGCTTCTTGGACAGTAGAATTATCTGCATCTCTCTATTATCCTAAAATCTTCCCCATAACACACCTATGCCTCAGCTGAACAACAGAGGCTTTACACAGTTGTGGCAGAGGGACATGATGCATGGTATCATTCTGGCTGAATGGCAGCCTAGAGCTTAACCTATTCAACAAGACATGTATGTAATTCTTTCACTTGAACTTCTTTCTCAGATCATTTAGCTGGTGGGAAAACTCAGAAATGTTGTAAGCAGGTAATTCAGAGCACTTGGTTGCACAGAAACATCCCAATTCAAGCATATCTAAGAGGATTTGGGAGTTTTAGTGCTGCCCCATGACTGTGTAACTTTCTGTGCTTCTCAGGTTTGGGTTCATGTGCAGAGCCTGACAGTTCTGCTGAGCCTCGGGCAGTCTCTGGAGCAGGGCAGTGGTTCAGGCTCAAGGCCAGGCTGGATGGGGCTTTGAGCAGCCTGGTCTAGTGGAAGGTGTCCCTGCCCATGGCACAGGAGGGGAGGAATGAGATGGTCTGTAGCCTAAACCATTCTGTGATGACTCCAGATCACCACCATCACTTTATCTCTGAAGCTGCTGCTGGAACGTAGGTGGAATTATTAAAAACAAAACAAAAACCCCAAACAACAACAACAACAAACCCCTCAACAACAGTAACAAAAAAATGCTAACCCCCAAACAAACAAAAAACCCAGAAGTTTCTTTTAGAGGCTGTTTCAGCTCTCACTGCAAAGGTCAGGAGAGTCAAGAACCACCCTCTAAACCATTGGTCAAGTGCATCAAGCAAGAAATAGAGCAGGAAGTCAAGACTCTTCAGAAGTAAAGAACAGCAAGAAAGAAAAATGGGAGCAAGAAAGGAGAGCACAGCAATGTTTTCTCTGAAAAATCTGATGCCAGATGTATTTCTGGTGTTCCCTTTCCTCTCTCAATTCATAAAGCTACTGTGTTGAATTTTGGAGGATGCTGGACCTGACTGTCCCTAGCATGGCATTCCACAGCTGTTCTGCTGTGTGTAGAGCACAGCAGGCTGCTCCAGAGCACCAGCAAAGCACACAGGTACTGGTAATCATCCTTCCTGCGGCATCAGGACTGGAATCACAGAATCCTGGAATTGTCAGGTTCTGGAAAAGACCTTTAAGGTCATCAAGTCCAACTCTCAGCCCAGCAGCAGCACCATGTTCACCACTAAACCATGTACTCAAGTGCCATAGCCACAGAATTTTTAAACTCTTCCAGGGATGGTGGCTCCACCACTTCCCTGGGTAGTCTCTTCCAATACCTGACAACTCTTTCCATGAATTCCTTTTTCCTAATATCCAATCTAAACCTCCCCTGGCACAACTTGAGGCTGTTTCCTCTCATCCTGTCCCTTGGTACGTGGGAGGCACAGTCTATGGGATGGTTGTGAATGCAGAGCAAAGCCTCTCTCCATTTTGAATATTTTCATTGCAGAAGGAGAAGAATCATATTTTTTTTTCTTTAAATAGTACCAGTAGCTGATTTGCTCAGGATGGAAATTGTGAAGATAATTGTGAAGATGGAAATTGTACCTTTTTGGTTGAACAAAACGGCTGGTAGGGAAATATTCCATAACAGAAACATAGACAAACTTCTGTGCCTGACTGATTATACTGAGTATAGCATAGAGGTCATGGGTGCGACCTTCTGGACAAAATGCTGGAGGAGAAGCCTGTAAAAAAAAAAAAAAAAAGAAGAAGAAAACATGTAGATCAGTGACTTTTTTTTTCTTTTAATCTCAGACTCCTTTGTGTTTAGATCTGTCTACTTTTCACTAAAATACCACGAAGCACTTGAAATGGATCACCATCTTTCCTCATGTCTTCCATATGCTGCTGGGTCAGATACTTATTGATATATTGGGCCTACAGGTGATTAAAAGAGACTTGCACACTGTTCCTGCCATACAGTTTGCCAGATTATGCTGGGTTTATCCCTATCCTTTGAACATCCCAGAGAAACCTAAGGAACAAATTATTATCCACCTGGAACACAAGCAACTGAGCAGGACTGCTGAAGAAACTTTCCTGCTCAATCCTTAAGCACTTTACACTCTGTCGTGTTATTTTCAAACATACTTACAGAAAAATAGGTTTTTGTCAAGATTCCATTAAATTCTACTTCCAGAGGATGATGATTGTTAATGTGGGTTGAGTAATTGAGAGGCCAAGGGGCTGGGATAGTAGCATTAGGATATCCAACATCCCAATAGGTACTAAACGTTTTCCAGAGGTCTTGGGCCAAGCAGCTGCAGTTATACATCACAGCACCAAACTCTTTCACCTGCAAAGAGAGCAAGCTCTGTCACAGCCCCAGAAGGAGCCACCTCCAGGGGTTTCTGTAGGGGGATAGAATATAAGAAAATAAAGGTAGTATAGAAAGTAATCTTACCCCTAAAGAGTTGCAGCTGGGCTGATTATTAAAGATTAGGAGCAGGCCTGACTTTAACAGGCCACAGCTGTAGCCAATAAGGAGAAGAGTGCTATAAAAGAGTGGGTTGGGTGGTTAAGAGGGGAACTGGTATCAGTTGGCTGCTGTGAGAAGGAAGAGTCAGTGCTTGGAGGAGCTGCCCACAAGAAACATCAAGGAGGTACGAAACCCTTGCATTAAGGAGCCAACAATATGGAACCTTTGTAATGTAATGACAGCAGGTTTCTTTGCTGTTTCTTCTGCTCTGACAATATTTTATATCAATATGATTTTTCTCTGTTATCTGGTAGGATATGAATTTTCCCCCACATTTCTGAATATGCAGTAGCAGATGTTACCTGAGATAAAGATCTCCAGTCCATGTTTGCACTACCGATGTATACGTGTTTCATGTCTACTATCCAGAATTTGCTATGCAACACTCCTCTTGTCAAATGTCCAAAATCAATCTTCTTCACATGAGCCCCTGAAGAAAGATGGAGGGGGGAAAAAAAGAGTTTAGATACAGCATGAAGATGGTTCCTCAACAGCCAGAACACATCTGCGTGTCTGACTCTTGCAGGCAGTAACAAGAGTTACTGCCTACCAAAATTCACAAGCACTCATTCCCGGGATCACAGTAACTTGAAAAAACAATATGCAAAATGTGAACTTTCAGAAGATCCTGAAGAGCACAGAAAGAAAGCATGAACTAGTGAGCAGATGGCACTTGTCCTGTGAATTTATTTAAGCACTACATCAGAACAGGCCTTGGAAACCAGGTTTCCCACAGATGCCTTTTTGCAATACAGAAGCTGTGAGTGGATCACTGAAGGGAATTACCTTTTTCTTCTAAAAGCTCAAGGTCCGTTGATTTTGTAGCCAGAGTTGGTGAACTTGCTGCAATATACAAAGAGACATTCTCTGCGAGTAACCTCTCAAACCTCTGCAGAATATCTTCACCCTGTGTGATGAATTATTTGTTTATATGAGTTATTTTTTTATATTTTGTTGCAGAAGGTGTAGCAAGATATAGGCAAGGGCAGTGTTACTAATGGATACTTCCTTTGAAGAACCCCAGCACAAGGAAGGTCCGAAATTTCACTTATTTCAGCCTAACTTGACTAAAGGAGGAAAGCTGGAGTGTTGCTTCAGAACAGCATGGAAAACCTCCCTGGATTTACAGGAGGAGTTAAGCAATGTCTCTGGGAGACACACCACACAGCCAGCCTGTCCTCTACCACATGGACATGAGGAAAAACAATCACAGACCATGCTTGCTGCTGGTTTTACCTTACCTGCTTGGAAGAGGAGTCATTGACACCAATATCCTTCCCAGTGAGAGACCAGTAGTAAGAGGCCACGTGCACTTTTTCCTGGGCTAGATCAAGCAGTTTTGTCCAGGCTTGGTACAAGGGTTTGGCTGCAGTGCTGTTTATCTCGAAGGGTAAGTCATAAGGAACATTTTCCACAAGTTCAAAGCTGCAATGGCAATTTTGTGTTGTGAAGCAAGTGACTGTGACCCCCAACAGGACACCAAGCCAGACTGCACAGTTGGCCATGCTGGGTGTCAACCTCCACAGCAAACAAGAAGAGCTGGACAAACAGGCTGGCAGTGCTCTCTACCCCTAGCTTTTGTAGCCAGGCTTATATTGTTGTACAGTGACCTCCCAAATTCAGCAGAGTGGTTTCTCGGTAGCTATTCTGAGCTTTTTATTTTACCCTGCTAAGATGGGGAGAAAAGCGAACCCCCATAGCTGGATGTTGCTAGGGTACCCTCTTCACCCTCTCCCAGCACAGACATTCCCTGCCCCTGCAGCCTCTGGGAAAGGCTGCTCTGCCAGCTGGTGACACAAAAGGAGGGTGGCTGCAGGGGCAGAGGAGGAACTGAGCTGGGATGAGCATACAAGCAAGGACTGGGAGCAGAGCTGTGACACTGCCCCTCACAGCAGGCAGCTGCCAATTACCCAGCGCCTAAACAGCACCCCCAAATTAGCACTCCTCCCTAATTTGTGGTGCTTCATCACTTATGGTACAGTGGGAAGAGAATAAAGCCCATGCTGATATTATCAGTCCTGTAGCTATTTCTCCCTCTGGTGATGAGTTCTCCATGTGCCATCTAACCTGACTCACCTGCAGGAGTCATTGCATCTGTTGGTGCCCTCCTCAGTTGCTGTGGCTCTTGGGAGATCTCCATAGAGTCCTTCTTCCTCTGGGAGATCTCTGTACAGTCCTTCCTCCTCCACATTTCTGTAAATGCTGACAGCTGCTGCTTCTTCTCCATTACCATCAACTGTGCTGTCCATACTCAGGAAGTAAAAAGCCACCAGGACAAGACCAAGGGTCAGAATCGCCCCTAAGATTTGAAACTAGAACAGAACCCACAGAGGAGAAGATTTAAGTCATCACCAAGGCATTGATGCACCAGCTAATGGATGACTACCTGTGCAGGTGAATAAATCACAATCTTTGAATGGGAGATCTGCTTGCAGCTCCTGCCAGACAATGTTCTTAGGGGCAGCACTGAAAGTGAGGAACAACTGTTCAAGGTCTGCTTGGACAGGGCCCTGAGCAGCCTGATCCAGTTGAAGATGGCCCTTCTCTCTGCAGGGTGGTTGGATTAGATGACCTTTAAAAGGTCCATTTAAACTCAAGTGAGGTGCAGTGAGAAGGACTAGAAGTTGCTAAAATTTTACACATTGAAACCCCAAAATTGAGGAATAAAGGTAAACAAAGAGACATGAGAATAAATTGAAGAAAAGAACTGCTTAAAAAAAAAAAAAAAAAAGAGAAAATTCTGAAACTAAGTGAAAACAGTAAAAGTTAATGGGATGACACAATGTGCAGGGGAAATGGACCAAAGCTTGACCAATTGATCCTCATTGAAATGGCAAGATTTCATTCCCTTCCTGAAAGGAGGAATTTCCTGAAATTTCATGAAATCTTGAAATCAGAGAATCAAGTGGAACAAACACTCTGGAAAGGAGATATGATCAAATAAAGTGCAACTGGGGTAAAAAAAGAAAATTTGGAAATTGATTGGTGTTGGTTTATGTGAAGACTGTGATTTTAGTTCCATTTTTTGGTTCAATTTTTTTTTTTTTGTGCCAACATATCAATCCCTTGGAGCTTTTTTCCCAAATTTTGTGATTAATTTGACATTGATTAGCTTTATTCTAGCACAGGACCAACGGGCATTCAACAAAATTTCTACCAAAATCAAAATAGGGAAATTTCTAACACAAGATTAGCTGTGGGATTAAGCCAAGCATTACCATAGAAAGGAAGTTTGTGTCGTCAGGGGAGAAAAAACAGTTCAGAAAGTGTCAGAGGCAGAAAGACATTTTGTGGTTTCTGAACACGTTCGGTTTTGTCTTAAACGTCCCTTAACTGAAGCAACACAAATCTCATTTATCCATGTGCACAGTATTCCCATGTCATTTTAGTGTGGTGAGTTAGTTTCATTTCACTTTTGCTGCACTTTCAATTTTTTTCCTGAATGTAGATTGGAAAAAAAAAGTAGCCTGGCTACCTGGTAGCTTCAGATCTGCAGTCCAGCCACTCACATGCTGAAAATTTTAGCACCAGGCTCTAAATGCTGCCTTGAACTGAGCAGGCAAAGACAACCAGCCACACATGCAGATCTATTTCCCCCCAGTAATTATCATGGCTGGCTCCCCATGGCAATTTATGGGAGCTGGAACCATCCACCAGCCTGTGATAGGCACCATGGACTTCAGAGCTGAGCTTCTGAGCTCCCAGGCAGGAGAATCAAGTCTGGGGGTGGTCGTGAGGCTGCAGCCATAAATCTGAGCTCCCAAAAGGGCACATGGGAAAACCACACAGAAACCACTTGCCTCTGAAAGTTTCTGTTTCTATGTGGTTTCAGTTTTAGTTTCTATGTGGATAAAGCTTCCTGCTTTTTATCTTCTCTGCTTTTCTCAAAATCTACAGTGCTGACATAGATTTCAGGCAGCAATTTTAATAAAATAATCATCTTAAAGGTATCTACTTAAATTTTTGCCCTCTGGGTTGTTCTCCACCTTACCACAAAAAAAATCTCACCCATTTTTAACAGTTCCACATTTCATCACATGAACATGTTAGCAAGACTTAGGTTTTAGAAGTTATTTCTAAGGTAAGAAATCTATTTTGAAGTCACATCATGGCTGTCACCATGCTACACACTGTGATGTCCAGGTACTCTGGGCATCTGAATAAATGAACAAATGAATACATTATTAAATGCTGTGCCAGGAGTGGAAGTGAGGCTGTTTGTATGAGTGTGGTTTCCTTGTCCTGAGCCAGACAGAGCTGCAGGATTTATCTCCACATTACTCCCTCCGGGCAAGGTTTGATCAGTCTACCGGATAAATCAATGAGGGTTTTGTCACTCACTTGTTTACAAATAGGATTGAAACCTACACAGTTTTCTAAAATGGCCAATAAAATAATTCTCAACCTGTTATTTCTTTTCAGAAATGTCAGCACAATCCCAGCTTTTGTAAGCAAATGTGGTGCGTCCCAATAATTACCGTTTTGACGTCTTTTTGATTGTTCACGCCTAATTTCATGTTGGAGGACTCATCAAACATCAGGGATGTTTTTAATGCTTTTTTCACAATCTGAAAAACAGAAATGTATGCAAGGGGAAAAATAAAGCTTTGTAACAACATTTGTGTACAGCCAATTACAGACAAATAGTGCAGATTACTGCCACTGCTTTACACAGTGCTCTGAGATTTGAGTATGGATCTGTGCAACATCCTCCTGTATTATGGGTCTTGAGTGACATTAACAGATTCCAAAGTGACAGAGAGAGACGTGTCCCCACTGTTTTCCCCCCGTGCTCTCTACACACAAAAATCCCTGCAGTAATTAATGTGTAAACAACTGCATCACTGCCTCTTCCAGCCATCCTTCAACACCCGCTTTTGTCCTGTTGCAAGAGAACATATTTGCCAACAAGCAGTAATTAAATGCAGAAGCAGTGGGTGATAGTGTGCAGAGCATCAGTCTCATCCTGCATGTGACTCTCTCAGGCTTCTGCTCTCTTCCTGTGCCTGTTGTCTTCAATGCCAGCGTCTCTTCCAGAAGTGACTCTGTTAAGGGGACAGGGACCAGGCTGAAATACAAACTCCCTTTCTCCCCTGTTGCAGTCATGACTCTAGAAAATAAGTTATCTTCTTTTCTTTCTCAGGCAGTATTTCTCCAATCTTTTGTTATCACCAGCAGAGGCAAACATAAGAGCAAATACCAAAATATTCCAATATGACAGCAGATGGTCAGACAGGGGGAGTTGGCACTTGCCTATTTTACCTCCTCAAAAACTTGACACATGCCCAGTGGGTCATGAATCATCCCTGCATTGGCAGAGGTGAATTTACACAACAGGAGCCTGATGACACTTTTCATTCCCAGAAGCAAGAAGCAGATCCTGGGCTGGAGCAGATCTCAGAAGGTGCTACCAGATGATACCTCCACGTGTCCAGTCCCTGAATGCCTGCTTCTGACCCCTGAGCCACTGGGCTTTTGTGGCCTGGAGGAGGAACCTGCTGCAGTGGTACTGGATGTGGAGTTGCTCTGTGGGTGGCCAAGCAAGGTTTGTGTAGGAAGGATCCTGCCAGGCTTGTTCCATCCATCTTGCCATGTGTTCACAGCTGTTGTCACCTGAACTGGGCGGGCTCACAGTGTCTGCCCTCCCCCAGCAGCAAAGCAGCATGGCCATACACATTCCCTGCTGCTTCCAGCTCCTGCCCACTCCACCCTTCTGTGTGGATGCAGTGGCTGCATGGAACAGGCAGGGGTTGGACACAGCCCCAAAGGCTTCCTCGACTCACAGGTACTGGTGGGGCTGAACCAAAGAGGTGGAGGATGGACAGGAAGACAAGGGAGGAGAGTCTGAAACAGACTTGGGGAATGCAGAGAGGAATGTGGAAAGGGGGGACCTGTGGTAAAACAGCAGATATGAGAGAATGACAAAGATGGAAAAGGTGGGGAGGGATGAAAAGGTACAAACACTCCTGCTTAAAAGCATACTGGAGCTGCATAGAAGAAAGCCCAGCTTCCATTTCAGGACCTGTTTGTTGTTATCAGCTGCAATCACTGTAGCAGAGCCCACTTCCCAAAGCAGTTTTACTCACACTTTTCACTGTTACTTCCTTTTGCTGCCCCAGGCTCAGCTGCAAGCTTTTCCACTAAAAATAGTTACAAATGCTGGCAAGTAAATATCCATTCTCCGAGCCCTGGAGAAATGGAGTGGCTGCCAGCAGTGAAGGACAGTTGGCCATTCCCATAGCTTTGAAGTCCCAGTTCATGTTTTTAGCACAGAATAAGGACCCACTGTCTTTCCCCCAAGAGCTGACAGCCCAAGCAGATGGGGGGATATAACCCACCACACAGGGAAAGGTGTGACAGCAATACACATGAGAGGAAGGGGTCACATTGCAACCCAGAAATCTTAGTGGGTAGAAAGGGAAGAGAAGCAAGAGTGAAGATGTGAGAGAGTTGGGTAGAAAGTGAGACAAAGGTATTTTACAGGAGGAGATGAAAGGCATCTGACAAACAGCAGCAGCCCTTCAGGCTGGGCCAGGAGAGCCCACTGGGGCTGCAGGTCACACTGCACAGCTTGTGCCTTTGGCACAGCTGTCCCAGCCAGCTGGGCTGGCCAGGAACAAACAGCCACCACGAGTGCTTCTCAACACAGGACTGGAGCTGAGAGGTGTAGAGGTGTCCCTCTGGCTCCCTTGTCCCTCTGGCTCCTAAAGTCCCATCTGGTGACCCAGGCAATATCTTGGTAAGAAACTGTGGGTGTCAGTGCTATTAGAGCCACGTGATGGCCTCAGATGGATGGAGCTTACCAGAAACAACTTGTTTCACTTCTCTTTTTCAGCAACAGTTACAAAATGTCTTCCAAAAGCAGTGTTTTTTCTTAAAATACGAAGGTGAACAGATTTTGTATGTGCTGTTATAGAATTATCTATCCTTCTGTTCAAGCAAAGCCCTTTCTGATGTTTTTGACTGGTGATGGGTTGAAGTCCCACCTGCTGTACAGAAGTTGTGAGAACTGCTCTAAAACAGTTTAATTTTCAAGAAGGGAAACATCACCGAAACAACCAGAATTCCTAAGAATAATATTGTAGCTAGTCAGCAATTAACTACAGCTCCCTCAAAGCTTTCAGGGCTCTACCAGCTGCCAGTTTCAATGACTGAATGAAGCTCATCCAAGAGCAGTGAATATAAGCACTACTTAGCATTGCTGCACAGGCTGGGGCACCAGCTAATGCCAGTCTGCTGAGTACCCACAGGACACTGCTGTTTGTAACATTAAGTTTGCTTTCTCCTCGTCTCCAAAATGCTTCTTGGAACTTCTTTTCTCCACCAGCAACAAATTGTGTCAGACTTTGCATTTCAAACACAAGCATGTGATTTTTCACTGTACCGAATCCTCCCCGGGAGCAGTTTGAAGTTCCTCACATGAACAAGGTGCACTCATCTCTCCATTTCCACCCCCCAACTCCCTCAAGATGAAGACAAAGGTACTCACCATCCTGGAAGGTCTCCTCCTGTGTGGATGTCCCCCTGTACTCTGATGTTATCCCAGCTTTGTGTACAAAAGGCAACAGTCATGCTCTGTCAGCACATTTGTTTAGGTTTCTTCTGGTTTTTTCCCCTCCTGCTGTAGATCACTTCCTCTTAGACACTGAGTTTCACAATGTGTACTGACAGGGTACTAAGTTATCCTCCAGTTGTTGTGACCCAGTTCTTAAACTCTGGGTCCTGATCTTCACATGTTTGCCATAACTTGCTCTGTTGGATGTCAAAGCTCCCACTCAGTGGTGGAAAGTCAGAGTCCACATCAGCATGAGAAGACACTGGTTGGAAGGACTGCTTAGCTTTGGTGCTCTTTGCTGCCCAAACATGGCTCTATTTTCACTGCACTATCTTGACCAGAAGCTTCATTTTAAGCAGACAAACAAACCCTCCAAAACAAACTCTCTACAAAGTTTTTTTTGAAAGCACAGTTGTGTTTGGACAAACACAAGGGAGCAAGGCAGCTCCTCTGAAACAATGCAGCCCTCGTCTTGAACATGTGGCATTTGGAATTTGCAGTGATGCTGTTCAGGGGTTATATCTGACATTGAGTTTGGGGCAGCTTCTAAGAAATTATGCCTTCTGTAAAAATCCAAAGTCTGCACCTCAGCCAACACGAATCCTTCTGGGAATGCTGCTGTTTTCCTCCAGGCAGCCTCTTGTTCCTGCTGAACCCAAGGATGCAGTTCCCTAGTGCAGGTCCAGAGGAAGGATGCTGTAAGGAGTGAATGGAGACAGCTTGGAACATGAGGCTTTAGCACACCTTGTACTAGGCTGCTGAGGATGGAAAAAATAAGGAGCCAGAGGATAGGTCTGGTACAACAGAAAGAGGGCTCTCCGTGGAAAATGCAAGTGCCATGAGTCCTCTGCTTCCCTCAAGACCAAAACACAAGCATGAACTCAAAGAAGCCCAAAAAGTAATTAGTAGAGCAGATAGGACACCTCTCTTCCCAGCCACCTCACTCCTGAATTTACTGCTCTGCACAGATCACTTATCATGGGAGCCATCCCAAATCTCTGGATTTACAACAGGGCTTAAAAACAAAGCAAAGGCTGCTGCTGTCCCTGTAGATCTGAGTTACCAGAAAGCTGGAGGCAGGATCTGCAGCCAATGAAAAGAGCTCCAGAAAGCCACCCCTGCTAAAGGTCCAATCACCCCCAGGAAGTGTCCCTGGCCCTCAGATGACTTCAGAGGCTGAGCATTCCAACTAAATATTTCAGCTAAGCTCTTGCTTGTGTGCAGGACTGAAATCCTGGTGTGAACTGTGTCAGACAAGTCACAAAAGCTCCCACTGAATTCGGGATCGAACCACACAGGCAGCAGCACCTTTTTACCAAGTTCAGGATTCATAATTTATCTCTCCAGTATCACAACTTCAGTTTAAGAGGGTTGTATCAGAGGAAGAGCAGCTCCCAGGAAAAGGAATGCTCTGTATTCCTCCTCTTTGTCAGCTCTCTAACCACTTGCAGCACTGATGAATTCCACTGTCCTCCTCCACTCCAGCTTGCAAAATCCTGGTTTCCTTCTCATCTGACCTCACATACCAGCCCACCCATTCTGCATTTCTGATCTTGCTAGCAGTGTTGTAGCTATGACAGCTTCAGGATGGAAGAGGGTTTATGGGTAGAATATGGTTCTGTTTGACCAATACATGCAGCTGGGGGGAGGAAAGAAAAAAGGAATAGCAAGTTTTAGAGCAAACAGGAAACTTTATTTCTTCTTCCTCTTCCCCATCTCTCAGACAAGGCTCCTTCTACCAGTTGCTTTGGCTGACTTGCCATCATCCCACACAGAATAAATGCACCTCTTGCTGTATGGTTGGGTGGCACTCTATGGTTAACATAATCCCTCTAAAAATCATGCCTGGACTTCCAGTTTGCTACAGGGCGCATTAAAAGATAGAGTGGAGGAGCTTTTTCTGCCTGTGTGGGAGGTTTGCTAAGAAGAAACTGCCAGTTTAATGCATCCTCATCTCTGAGAACTAATTATAGACAAAAACATCAGTACCACTGCAGAGATTACTACAAAATTACACTTTCTGTTTCATGAGAAGGAGGCTGGGCTCCAAATACCAACAGCTGACAGAAGGATGGGAGGCAGGAGTAGTCAAGGTCTGAAAAGAAAAGTGCTCTATTTATACTTTGTGCCAAAAGATTGTATACTTAAATTAGCTGGGGAAGGGGGGTGGGGAACCAAAAGAAATTATCTCAGGTTCAGAACTGGGAAGTGATTCAGCTGACAAGCCATGGGAAAATTTCAAAGTCTAAATAAAATTGTGATTTGTTTGGAAGTATTTTTAAAGATTTACTCAGTTTCCATCTTTTAAAATATTCAGTAAATTCACTAAGATATCTCATCATGGACTTGAAACATTCAACTTGAAATATATAACTTATTTGGAATAAGTTATAATAAATTTTATAATAAATTTTATTCAGCCTAAAATTAAATGTTCTATTTAATGTCTGCCATGTCTGCCAGCCATGTTCTGTTTAGAAAAAAATATTTCAGGGGAAAACAAATAAAGCTGTGATTCATATAGCACAAGAAACTGCAGAGTCCTTTGCTGTCTCAGTCTTGTCACTCATCTTTTGTAGCACTCACCCTCCAGCCACACCTGGGAAAGATGACTTGCAAGTATTAGGAAAATACTTCAGTGTATGCTGTGTTAAAGGTATTTTCTAGTATAAAAATTATACTCCTCTTATCTCTGTGGTTATTGCTGTTGCTGAAACGAAACCTCACCCAGACCTCTGGATCTCCTGTTTGGGAAGTGTCTGCAGGTGCCAGGTGGATGCTGTATTTTGTGGGCTTTGGTGGTTTTTTTCCTTCCTGTGATTTGAATGTTGACAGAAGCATTTAGTGTTGAACAAACCCTTTCTGGCACCAACTCTTTTGGCAAGTATAATATTTCCAGTATTTTCTGTTCAGAGGAGAAAAGGCTTAATCAGGGTAGAGTCCTAATGAGTGCTGCTTTCTTACATTCATTGTTCTTGGCTTCTCTTGCTCAGCCCACATCACTCAGAGAGCTCAGCAGCCAACCCACTGCAGTAACACCTTTGCTAGGTAACTGCACAGGGGAGTGTGCAGGTGTGTGCTGGTGCTCAGGGCTGCACCCAAATGGCTGCACCCCACTGAGGAAAGCAGCCCCCTGCATGCACACTGCCCACTGCAGCCCCCTCGCACCAGCTGAGACCAGCAGGGCTTTGCTCTTCAAAGCCCAAGGATGTCCTTGCTGTCCTGACTCTCCCACCAACCCATGGGCAGATGAGGGTCTACTGCTGGATCTTCACACAACATCCAAAAAAAACCAAAACAAACCTGTCTCCTCCAAAGAATGAAAAGTTTTGTTCTGAGAAAAGATCCTGAAACCCTGTTCAAGGCAAAGCATTCTGGTGTTCCCTGCTGTGCACATGTGGAAAACCAGGCTCTATTTCCCAAAGCAGCTGAGGATGTTGGAGAGCCAGGCCTGCAGCTGAAGGCTCAGCAGGAAGATGCACAGAGGAGATCATTACTTTTCCCATCTATCCTTTATTTTTCAATTCTAGCAGCTTTCATTATGTTGCAAATAGTTTTGGCTAGAGTTCCACCGCCTCTTATGTTTATTCAGTCAAACAGTTAAAAATTAATGAAGTGGGTGCACTATTGATTTCAAAAGGGCCCTTTGCACAGCATCCCAACTCAAACACTGCTCCATACTGTCAGGGAAGCCTGTGGAGAGGCAATATTGTCAGTGTGTAATGCAGCCCTGCATTGTAGGCAACACAGAAACCTCTGCAGAAACAGCACACAAAGCTTCAGAAGGCTTTTTAAAAGAGACATAAGATTTATTGTTTTTTTAAGAACAAAATCCCTCCCTAAAACTTTTCAATGTAAAAGATTTCTATATACAAGTATCTGATGGAAAGGTAACGAGGAGATGGAAAATCTCTCAGTGATTCTACTTAGGGACTAATATTTTCTTCCTATTTCTGTTTCAGTCATTGCTGGCAAGCAATGCCATGTTTTCATCAGCTGCATGTGTTCTGCTTCCTACAGGAGCTGTGCTGATGCAGAGTCCCATGTGGCACCAGGCAGGCTGGGGGAGGCTGAAGGCAGTGCAGAGAAGGAGGAATTAACATTATTTCTAAAGTGCCAGGAAGGATGCAAAGCTCAGACAGAACTGCAGGAGGGAAGGAGGACACTGGTGCAATGAAGGAAAACATCAACAACTATTTCACAGACACATAAGCTATATATATATGTATCTAAAAAAATAAATAAGCCTAATAATGTATCTGCAATCACATACCTCTTGGGGAATGATCACTTCCAGGCTGGATTCAACCACCATGTTAATCATGGCAATGACACATACCAGCACTAAAAATTAAATAAAGTATCACCAGACAATACTGAGATGTGCTAACTTCATGTGAAAGGGACTTAGGGACTTAAACCCCGGAGTTTCTGGGGGAATAAGGGGACTCCCGCTCTTTGCAGAGGGATCTGCCCAGCCACAGGTATCACAGGACTGATCCAGCCATGCTCTGAGTCTCCAGTTGCTGACAATTCTGTCATTCTACTGCACTTAACACCAGTGAGAACAGGCAGTTGAAACAATCCATCCACCAAACACATCCTCCTCCAAATCAATGCACAAAATGCAGCATCACTGTCACATGATAAAAGAATGATTTATTAGAGCAACTTTATGATAAAATTATATAAAATAACAATTTGGTTTTTTAAAGACATCCACAATATCACCTTGAAACAAAATGTACAGATACTGCCTATAATCCAAACAAAAATAAATTACCGTTCAAAAAAAAACACAACAAACCAAAAGTGGAAAGAAATCAGGGCAGAAGAAACAAATCAAAATTATACACAGCATTTCAAGAGGGCGTGGAAGAGAGAAAGTCATTAATCGATTCAAGTTATACAAACATGTTTCAGCTTTACTCTCAGACAGCTCAGCTTGCATTTGTGTTGCATGCAAATGGAATGATCCAGTGAACAGTTCAGAACAGCAGAATCAGCAGCATAACAACAGCAGAGAGTGAAATAGGCACAATTCAGCACGGGGCACATTGAAAGTGAACAGGTAGTTCTGTCTGGTCTTTGCAAAAGTTATACACATTTACCAACTTCAAAAATAGCTAGTGTGATCTGCAAAACAAGAAAAAACTAGTAGAGTCTTGCACTTAAATACTTTACACCTTTTTATCTTTTTCTTTTTGTCTCCTTTTTTGTCAGTAGGCTGTATGTAAACATTCCACTAATTGTACCTTTACTAAAATACTCAAGGATGATGCAGACGTTCTTTCCTCCTGGAGCACGACCACAACATGACACCACCACAGATCCAGCTGGGTCCTCGCTCCCAAAGCTCCTACATACCCTCACAGGAATTTACATTCACCCCATCAGAACAGAGTAACAGGATTTTACATTTGAAAGCGTCGAACTGAAAAGTTTTCAAGTATAGTGGAAGAGCTGACGGCTGGGATTTCGGAAGGTGCTCAGGGCATCAAGCACCCAAAGCATATGGAAACCCCAAAAGAACATGAGCACCTGCTTCCCTAAGACTTCAAAAATCCCACCCTTGGTTACATTGCTTTAGTCAAACACAAAACACACAAAAGCAGTGGCCCAGGAGTGACACACAGGGCAGTGCTAGCCCTGCCAAGCTCAATGCAGGGCCCATCCACAGCTCACAGGAGCAGCAGGAACCTCGTGCACTGATCCTGGGCCCCCCAGGTACACCAATACACATGGGGCAGGTTCACATTGGAGTCACACAGGCATGGTTCCATGGTTGCATACAGTACTGCTTGAAAGAACCAACAATCAGCAAAGGAGTGGATAGCTCTTTGGCTTATCTGGAGCAGACAAGTGCAAACCACAGTACGGCAGAAGCAGTGAACACAAGAGAAAATATGTCGCGTTTCATCGTTGACTAGCAAAACCTTTTCAAATGCAAAGATCCAAGAATGAGCATTGTGTCAGGACACAGAAGCATTTTACAGTTTGGCTGAGTCACAAATAAAACAAATCAAGCTGTGCATCCTCCCTGCCTTCACACACTCATTTCCAAATTATCAAGAGACACTGATTGTTGCATCCTCATTAGTCACTTGAAGAGGTACTGTATTTTGCAGGTTGATTTAATTGATGCAAGGTGTCTGTGGGTTTGCTCTCTTCTAGCTCAGAACAGAGCAACCAAGGGAGAAAAATCCCTCCCTGATGTGTTCAAGAATCAAAGAAGAATCAAGCAATTTTCAAGTGAAAGTAAACAGAAGTCCCATCAAGGACACGTTGCAGAGAAACAGAATCCACTTGCGCATAGCCATGAAGATGTGGAAATAACAAATAATCAGAGAAGTCAGATTTATGTCTTAGTAATTCACTTGTTTCTACAGCAAAACTGAAACTAACAGCAACACCTTATCTGTGAAGGTCCTTTGACTCCTAGTGAGTTGGGGTAGCACCTGGTCGGTTCAAACCCTAACTAAGAAGGGCTTGAAAAATTGTGTTTCATATGTCAGGAATGATACCACCACTTATGATATTCACCAAGGACACAGTCAGGTATTTCAAGAAAAGACAGATCAGAATCAACGACTGAATTAACACATTCAGATAGTGCGTATATTACAGGCAGAACAACATCAAGGGCAAATTCTTTTTATTCTGCATTCATCTATGTGAAATCCAGCAGATTTCTTCATGGAAGGGCATCTCCACACAAGCAGATGAGCTTATAGCCTACTGGAAATCTCGGAAGGATATCTGCATCTACTATTTACCAGCCAGCACCTTGCAGGCTCAAAAATAAACTAATGACGTGTTGACATACTCCCATTTTGGGACTGATCCTGTCTCTGCTGAAATTGATGGAAAGCTCTCACTGGCTCCGCCAGGAAAGCAATCACCTTCTTCACTAGTAAGGTTAAACACTTTGTGAGCATCCCTATTTATGTAAATTATTTTAACAGGTTCCCACAGTTACAACATCCTAGCAGAAAAGCTCAGGTAACTACTGAAGCTAACTAAGGAATCCACTACTCACCCCAAAATATAGAGTCAGCACACAAGAAGCAGTCAAGCTTGGGAAACCATTTTCACTGGTTAAACTACATACTGTATGAGGGCAAAGTGGAACTCATCTGCTCACCTTTCCCAGTAAATGTATCCTCCACAGCTACAAAAGAATTTCTTTACCTGATTACTATTTGTTGACCTGGAAGAATGAAAAAGGAATTGATACAAGACAGAAAAACCTGGGAGCAAACACATCTGGAAGAGATCCCCTCAAAACCAAAATTTTTGCTCTTAAAGCAACAAAAATTGCTTAGTGTTTTGCACTTTAACACAAAGACAGAATATAAACCCCAACTTTTGTTAAATAAGAAATTGCTCAAAGAACTGTACACAATCCTTAGTGTTTCTAGGATTATAACGGACCAAAGATTAAATCCAGAGACAAAAATCCCAAACGTACCTATACAAGTGCTTGACACTGTTGAATAGTTTCTGAGGAACACCACAATGGTGGCCTTCACAAGCACTTTTGCATTGAAAAAAAATTCATAACAGAATTAGCCATAAAGGTGGAGCTACATTGAAGCCATTATTTTTTCAGTGCTGTCAAGTGATTCCACTAGTTCACAGCAACTGTGTAATTGAGTTTATTCCATGAGCCATTGGAACAGATGGCTTTCTTTGCAATTGGGTAATTGCAAACATCTTAGTCTTTGGCCCAGCCAAGAGCATCTGTAGCTCATGACGAAAAGACTGTATATTTAAATTAAAAAGAAAAGCAGCTTAAAGACCGCATTTGTACCAAAATCATGAAAATTTGGCAAGCTAAATTGTAAAATGTAACTTTTTGCACCTACCCCAAACTTTGGGTCTGAAAGATAATCAAAAATAGTAGGTGTATTGGTAGTCTTTACATTCATACCATTATTAACTTTTATACTTTCCCAAGAGAAAAAACAAAAGGGTTTATTCTGTCTTGTTTTGGTTTTTGGACTGAAAAACAGATGCACAACTTCAGAGTGGCTTCTTTTTTATGACTGCCGAAAGGAAATCTTACACAATTGCAAGTAAGGGTTTTCTCTCAGAAACCCATGATATTGCACAATTGTTCTGTTGGATTTGCAAGCTGATTCCAACAGTTGTAATGCTTCACTTGTACACTTCAAAAAAATTCAACCAAATAAAACCCAAACAGATATAGTACCAAAAAGGTGTGGTTTTTTTCAAATTGAGCCACATTACAACTTAATAGTTATAAACAGGCCAATGCAAGAGCACTTTAGCCTCAGCAGTATTGAATGAAAAATATGCAAAGCCTGTTTTCTTATGGCACACTGGAAGAATAAATAAATGAGTAATTTAGTAAAAATCAGTTTGCCTCTGTGCTGAGTATGTGCTGCTCCACAGTGCTAGTCTTGTTTAAAAGGCATACACAGACTTTCCATTCACCCTCACAGCATAGATTTTTCTTTTTTGTGCAACATGTTAGCAATCTAAAGAACTGCTCCACACAAACTGTCCACAAACCACTCATACACAATACTAATGCAACAGTAGATTACAGTATAACAGCAATACAAAATATTGTATCAGATCACATATTTCTCTCCATCTGGAATGAAATTCGAATCTTGCAAGCTAGAAGACCCACAGTTCGATTTCTGAGCGTAGTTTCTCATCTGTGCTAGGGACAAAGTCTCCAGTGTGGACCCAGAATTGTTAGCAGTCCTGACTTTAGTGGCTGTAGATTGTTTAGCAGCAGAAGATGCTTTGTTACTGGCAACTATATCCAAGTTTCCAGTAGGGTCAATGATAGCGTTTATGACTAGGGAAAAAAAAAAAAGAGACATAAACACATTAGCAGCCATCAGCAAAGTTTCCAAACAGAAGTTTGCTGCCTTCATTTTGAAGGCAGCAGAACTGTAAGCAGTACTTTTGTTCATCTTAGTCAGGTTATTTTGCTCATTAATACGTTCAGGTCTAAACAGCTTTAACAAGCAAAACCTCTCCCAGACTGAAGAGATGTGGACTCTCAACTTTCTGGTTAATTTGGAAAAGACAAATTAGAGCAGCCAAATGGCAAGCTTTTAGCAGGAGCCCAACATGTTGCCTGGATGTTTTTACATGCCTTTATTATGCTTTTAGATGATGCAAGAGCTTGTCTTGTTTTTCCTAATGCAGAGATCCATGTGCAAAATTCAAGTCCAAAAAGCATAGCACAGCTTATTGGCTGAAAGAGCTGCTAAATATTATTTTACCAGAACAGTCCTGCACCGTTTTATCTTATGGGAATATGCTAATTACCACAAACAAAGCATTTCCATAGCAACAGCTTCTACATTTCAATAGTACAAAATTTTCCTAAAAACAGGCAGTATAAGATAAATCTACCGTTGATTCCCTATGCATTCATCAGACAGCCCTGTGGTAACAGCCTGAACTTCTGCATCCCTTCCCAGCTTTCACTGACAAATCAGGCCAACAATACTCTGTTTTGTGCAACTCTACTGGCATTTGGGAGACAACAGGAACATTTTAGATGACCAACCTTCAAGCTGTTTTTGAACTCGCCTCAGCTCCTTCAGGATAGAACTGATTTCCTAGAAACAAAAGCATCAGAATGGAAAATTAAGCAACAAAGTACTCGACTGACACAGGAATCTAGTGTTACTGCTTCTGCCTTATCTGATCAAGAAGATTCAGGGTCAGGCCCAACCTTGTTCATTTACCAGAAAAGCTGCATTGAGGGGCATTTGGTCAGTGCACAGGGAGCCTGCTCTGCACTGTGTCACCAAGTGCTACTACAGCACCCCATTCATGGCCACAGTGGCTTTTATGAAATGCTACACCTGTACAAAAACTCCTCATTAATACGAAATACACAAAGATAATTATAAACTCAACACCTAGACCAGACAGGGCATTTGGCCACATTTATACTGCTGCAGCACCAAGCTGCACAGGTCTAGCACAAGGTTGTTTAGCATTAATCATATTCACTGGATCCACTACTGCACTTAAATCCTTACTGACAATCCCCTTCAAGGACAATGAAAGGCCATGACAGCACAAGCACCATCTTGAGGCTGAATCACCTGAGTGAATGCACCCTGAGGTGGATTTTTACTGCCCTAACATCAAACAGTTCCAGGTGAAGAAAACAAACATTCATGAGAAACACCTGTCTGCAACTGAAGCTGTGGCAACCACATGGCAGGTGACCCTTTGGTAAATGTTTAAATGAGGCCTAATGACCCTGAACTTCAACATCTGTTAAGAAACCCTGGCTTTGAAGATCATTTGCAAAGGAACTGGGAAAGGGTTTGGTGAAACAAAACCACAGAAAGAACTCACTCTGTGACACTTCAAACAGTAACAAAATCCAGCAGTTCAACACATGAGAATGGACCAGAAATTCCAGAAATGGATTTGAGAAGGGTCAGAGATTGTTGGTTTGGTTTCTTGCAAAGCTTTCATGGATCAAGTCTTTAGTATTTCACTGGTTTGCATGGACTTACTTTGTTTGATGTCTTCAGAATTGGCACTTCATTTTCTGAATTGATTTTGGCCTCCATTTCCTCCCAGGTCCTTTCTGAGTTTTGAAACAGAATCCTGTAATACAAAAAGTAGAGCAGATCTTAAAATTGCCATCAACAAACTGCTTGTTTAAAAGACTTAATTATCACAAGATGTGGCAACAAAAGAGATTAGTGGATTAGCAGCTGGATAAAGCTCCTTTCAGCTGATTTAGGAACAATCCAAAGTCCTTCCCTCTGATGTCTCTAGAGCAACAACAAACTTTGAAAAGATTTCACAAGCTTGGTAACATATTGCATATTTACAAGAGCCTTGTAAAAAGAGAAAATCCACCAGTTTTCTGCTATATCTCCTGCATAGGCAACATTTCAAAGTCAAGGCATCAACAGGCAAACCCAGCATCAAAATTCCAAAGGCCAAATATATGAGGAAAAGTGATAGCAAATAATCGTATTACCTCTGGTTCACTACACACACACAATTTCCTACATGTAGACTCCCTGCATCTTGATTACAGAACTTTCCAAGACAACAGTACAATATCTTCCCCAAGTAGCAAGTCAACAAACTCACCAGCAAGTCAATATTTCAGGCCAGGGACAAGAAGTTACTTACTTCATTTTTTCAGCAAGGTTTTCTGTATTTTCACGGATTGTATGTGATAACTGGGACACTGGGTTCAACATCAGATTGTCAAAGATTACCTAAAATATGAGGACAAATTGGAAAACTTTTAGCAAAAGCAGCACATTACAAAACAGGAATTTTTTGTACAGTAACTCATCTCCACTGAAACATCTTTGTTTGTGTGGATGATACTTGAAGTTCAAGGGAGATTAAGATGGTGTGCAGCTTTACTGCAGCACTTTGGCAAGAAAGTTAATACTAACTTGTTCAGACATTTTCTAGAGACAGAGCTGTTTGCAGTAACATAGGCATTTAAGCATTTCTGAAAGAACAGCACTTGGGACTTCCCACACTCCAAAAAAAACCCCCAAAAGTCAAATCACAATGCAAGAAGCCCCACAAGCAGTCTCACTGATACTACCTAATGTGACACATATGAGTTCAAACCACCTTCACAGGCAGGAATCCCACCATGTTACATTCTGCTTTATTAAAATACTATCAAACTCCAAATATTCAAGTCCTGTGGCTTCGCAGAGCCTCCAGGCTTCTGCCAGGAAAGCCCACATCAAGCTGGGGGCACTCTGAAGCTGCACCTTTTATCCAGCCTTGGCACTTCTCTACAGGAGAGGAAGGGACTGCTTCAAAACAGCACAGGATCAGTTCCAGTGGCTCAGCCCACAGTCCCCTGTATGTGCCTGTGTGAGTCACACTCCACCTCCAGAGTGGCTGTGCTGGAGCCAGCTCTGCCTCCCTGAAGCCTCTGCCCAGCTCTTCCTTCCCACCACAGCTGGCAGGCAGAAAGCAAGCAGGAGCAACAGCCAGTGCGGGATCAGCAGCTTTCTCCTCCTCCTCCTGGCACCATCACCGCACTACACCCCTCATCCCAACACCATTCCCAGCCTCAAGTGCAGGACAGGCTTTCCCAGCCTTTAGCATCACCCCAGTGATTTGCAGATCACCCTGCAGGTAACATTGGAGGGAGCAATGCTCACAGACTGCAGGGCACAGCAAACCAGCTGTGCCACAGCCCCAGTCACACACCTCTCCTAAGGTCCAGATCCTGCCACTGCTGCTCCATGAGCAGCTCTAGCCAGGATGCCAGCTGCAGAACAGTGCCATTGAACTATCAGTGCTTCTGCTTTCAAAGTTGAGATGTTTGAGTTCTTCTCTAAGACAGCAGTGAAATAGCCTAAGAAGACACTGAATGTGTGCTCCCAAAAACAGGTGATCAAGCCTCAGGTTTTACTGGCATTTTACACAAGAGAGGAAACTTCCAGTCACTACTGGCAAGAGGGGTGGTTCTGTTCTTCTTTTTTCATTTTAAACACTGTTTCTATACCCACACATCAGTGCTGCTGAGAAGTGTAGGCTTGGGTTTTTTTGAGCAGCCTCCTTTGGCAGCTTACAAAGAACAAAAAGACATACAGCAGCTTAAAACCATGTCATATATAAAGTAAAGAAAAAGGTGGCCTGCCTCCTCACGGTTTCTGGTCCTTGTTTTTCTTGAGGGATCCTCTTCTCTGTTGTCGTTCATATTTTGGTCAAAATCCTTCAGTTCCACTGATCCCGGAGGCACTTTCTGGTAGTTCAGACTTGCTTCTGGAATGTGCTGCACCAACTTGGAAATAATGAGTAATGAGTCATTAAAAATTAGTAGGGAAAGCAGGTTCACAGGCACTCACTGAAGGTATTGCAGATTTAGAGGAATACTGATTCACTTAAGTCTTGTTCAGACAGGTATGGGCTTGTAAGCAAATTACTAGACCCCAATCCTGCAAGTGCCTACCCACTGGAGTCATACCACAAAACTCTGTGGGGCTATTCTACTTTAAAATTTTGAGTCTTGAGCATGTATGCAAAAGTACATCTTTGTCTTTTTTGAATTTAGCTAAAACTCAAAAGGACTCTGTTTTCCTGTACCTTATGTCTTAATACATCAATGCAACATTAAAGACACACTCAAATTAATCAGAAACCATTTAGTAACACATGAAAGAGATGAAAAAGCAATACAAAACCACTAAAAAAGCAAATAATTAACAAGAAGAACAGAAATGACAAGACAGTTACTCCTGTGGGGTTTACTGACAAAAACTTTAAAAGAAGGGGAAGAAAATAACAGTGACAAGACAGAGATACAAAAATAATGGGATGGAAAGTGCACCTGAGATGGATATGCCAGCCGAAAAGATCTACGAGCAATCTGTGTTAAAACAGAAACAAAGAGATCAATGCTAGTGAATGACTGTGACAGCAAGTATCAAAGAGAACACAGGGTTTGGGGTTATTTGGGGTTGATATTCCCAAAAGCACATTCCTGAGGACCAGCACTTGGTGCCCACCTCCCATCATGCACTGAAGCCCATGCTGATTCTGGCCAGCAGCCAGTTCTGCTGAGGTGGCCTCGGGCAGATCCCCAGTTACTCCAAACTGGACTGTGCTGAGTGAAATCCAGAGTGCTCTGGGAAAGGGAGGAACACCCAGCCCAAGAGGCTCTTTGGTTGGCAAAGCACACAGCTCCTTGTGAGGAAACTGTGTGCCATCCAAGGTCCAGGCTCCCCACACTATGCAACAGCACTTGGGTTATACACAGGCAGCAGGTGTGAGATATTATAGCACAGGGGCAGAACAACCAAAATATTTAGCTAATAAGCTTCCTTTCATCAAGTGCAGAAACAGTAAGTTAGGCTGACTGCAGCAGTAAAAGTGTCAGAAGGGAATGAGATATTCCTACAGTGAGCAGGTCTCAGCCCAACCAGCTGAAAACAAGGTAAGGACAGCACCTGCTCCACCATCCCAGGAGATTTTGGGCATGACCTGTTCTGTTCTCACATTTTCTGTTCCATCACACCCGTAAGCATTTCCTCTTGCTGTACCAACACTAATACTGAGTATGTTACACAACAACTTAACAAACTTAATCAGGCTCTTTAGTTTTTGTTACATCGTTATCAACATTTTTTAAAAAGACCTGCCAAAAGAATTTTATGCAGGGCTAAAATTTGCAGAAGTAGCCAGTGATTTGGGATGATCCAACCTGACTGTGTTTGCAGCAGCTGAGGTTTAAGTTTGATGGCTGAGATCTGCAGAAAGCTGGGTCCTGCAAAATCTACACGCCCCCAAAGCAAGGCATCCCAAACAACCCAAGGCTTTGGTAAACAGGAAATATTAAGGTTTCATCCTTGCTGAACTCTTTTGTTCTGCTTTGTTGGGGTTTTTTTTAATTTGCTTAATTTGTAGCAGTACTCAGCTCTGTATGCCAAGAATCTATCTTATCATAAACTATACAGCTGAGCCTAGAAAAACAAAACCACCCCAAACATACACTGGGGAAATGGAAAGCCTCTTTGGCAAACATCCAAGCCAGCACCAAACCTGAAAGAACAGAAACTGAAGAATAAGGCTTAAATCTAAGGCTTCATCTTAACTTATAAGGGGATACTCCTAATTTAAACTTTAAACTTAACCAAGCTTCTTAATAAAACTAATTTAAAAAGCAGTTCATTTGAGGTTGAGAAATGCCAGCCACAAAATGGTCCCAGATGATGTTTCTGGTACAGCATTAAACACTCAAAAGTGATTCCAGTACCAGTACTTATTTTTCCTGCATTTTCCCCACTTTTTTGGAATATATATATTTAGTACTAGAATGCAGAATGGCATACAACACTGCATAAGCCATTGCAGCATAAGAGACACCCATACAGAAAATCTTTTCTTACTCACATAATTCCTTCTATCAGATCTTTCAATATATTACTATTATAACCACGGTAGCTATTTCTCATCACTATGTCCTTTCCTAGAATATTTCATATAAAGATTTTTTGATAAACACTCACAAAATTCACAGTGCTCAGCATCACACACACTGATCTTCAGAAATTTCCCAGCAGCTTCTCTGCATCAAGCCAAAATTATTAATTCAGCACAGTTTCAACAACACTCAGACTGGGGGAAGCAGGCATGGCAGTGCACTGGTGCTGAATCTGGTCCAGCACCAAAGATGAGGTGTCTGGTTATTAAACTCACATCAGTTTAGACTGTTGGCATTCATAACAAGACCCCCAAGCTGCACTGTTTAGGATCCCAAGCTAGGATCTGGTTCCATCTCATCTGCCAGCAGAAAGCCCTGCTGATGGAACCTGTTCCTGGCTATCGACCACATCAGGCAGCAACACCGATGCACTTTGCCATTTGGGGTGTACTCAAATGGGCTACCAGATGCTGGCCCTGCTGAAATCATGCTGATATCCACTCCTGTTCAGAGGAAGCCTCATTAGAAACCTTTAGAGTGTTTTCAGCCACTACCTGAACACACCAAAGGTTATGGCTCCTGATCTGTCTTCCCTGATTAATATCAGTGCTTCGTCCTTCACACCACTGTAAGATCTCAAAAACTGCTCTGGTAGTAGGCACTGCCAGGAGGACTCCCTACAGTGTGACAATCCTGAATTTGCTCTCCTGACTGTTGTGAGGGACTGACTGGCATGTCCCACACAGCAGCACTGCAAAACCACAGAGAAACCCTCATCCAGGTCTGAGCAATCCTGGGTTTGTGATTCTGCTATTCATCACCACACTTTGGAGCCTGTCATTTTGCACAGAGCAGAAACACTGTTTTCCAGGTGTCCTCCACTAGCAGCTGGGAACATCCCTCTGTATGAACTGAGTTATGGTTGAACCCTTCAGTGGCACTCCAAAAAAAAAGCAGGGATGCTGCCCTTCCTTCCCTACTTTTCTGTAAGCAAGTGGGAGCCCAGTAAAATGTTTCATTTGCAAGTCAGAAGTACAGTAGGTATGTCACCTTTACTGCTTGAAAAGAATAATACAAAAGGCAGCTTGGCAGGTGTGGCACTTGCAAGGAAACAAAGCAATAAAACACTTTATCTCAGAGCCTGCAGTTATTGTGAAACATTTGTGCACTTTGGCTCCAAAAGGCCCCAGGACAAACCCCTCCCTGAGCAGGCTGCAGCTGATCTCAGTTTAGCACAATCACAGCCACACTCACCTGATCTTCTGGGTATCTCCCTAAACTTCTGCTTGATCTAGTGCTGATCACAGCAGGATCACAGGGCCTCCAAGGACCCTCTTGGCAGAGTAAGAGCCTTGGTCTCAGCTTTGATCCCTGCCTAGGATGGGTCTGCAATTCTCACAACAGTCAAAGACAACAGGGGGCCAGGGGAACCATCTGAGCAGCAGAGAGCTGTGTATTTTTTAAGCCCACACTGGTGGTACACAGGAGAGAATCTGGATTTAAACAGTAGCAAAGGCAATTTTGCTTCAGCATCTGAAGCCTCCTGGTGACCTTGCAGCCAAATTTGAGCTGAGCTGGTCCCTGAGCTGGTCCCAGTGAAACAAATTAAGAAATTGCCTCTCTCCTTCCTAGCCTAGTGCAGACAAACTGTGCTCCACAGTTTGGGAGGAAGCCACAGCTTCACTGAAGGGCTGGGGGACAGCACTTCCCAAGCTACCTGCCTGCCTCCCTGCCCAGCTCCCAGAGTCCTTGCCCTCCTCCATCAATACTCAGCTGGAGGGAAGGGATTCAAGCAACACCTGCACAGCATTTCAACAGTCCTGGCAGAAAGGACACAGCAGAAGCACAAAACACAGCTGACACAGAGTGCTGACACGGTCAGTGCCTTGTGTGAAACAAAGAGGAAGGCTCTGGCTCCCTGGCACAGCAGCACAACACATCCCCCTCCATCCTGTTCCTCAGATGCAAATTTCAGGGACCAGCATCCAAACAGAAGCCTTGGGAAATTACATGATTCTGGCTGCGGCAGAGAGGAGAAAATAAAGAGCACCCTGCATAGGCTGCAGTTGGTCTTTCTGGTGGTGCTTTTTAGGAGTACAAGGAATGAAGGTTTTTTCAGTGCTGCAGCAACTGGGTTTGCTGCCCTGGTCTCCCACCCCAGCCATGCCCCAGGCACTCACTAGCACCGAGGGGCAGAGATGTCAGTGATCCCACCTTACCTCTTCTCTGGCAGATATGGTGGAAGCTGGAGTGTTGGGCACAGAGCTGAGGCAGGGGCTGGGTCCTGTCCCCGAGGAGCTCTGTGAGTCCCCATCTCCAGCAACGTCGTGAATCTCCCGAGCAAGGATGGCCACATCCTTCACCAAGGTCTGGCTGAGCCTAAAGCACAGGCAACGAAGCAGAACCATCAGGACACAGAATACAGCACGCCTCATGTTCATAACATATAAAAAGAGGAGCCACAAAAGGTTTGTGGGAACTATAACCTCTGCAGAGGCTAGGGCAAGCAGGGCTTTTTGGGCTGCCTTGGCTGAGGAATGTTCTAGCTGCATAAAAAAGAAATCCCCTTCCCTCCTGAATCCAGCTTCAAAGTGGAGAATTGATATAAAGCAAATTCTAGTGACTACACACTGCCAGAAAGTAGAGACAATCCATAAAAAAAAATATGCTATTGCTCCCCCACCCATTCACTCTACTTCTTTCTCTTGTTTGCTTGCTTTCTTAATACAGTACAGCTAATTTTTCTTCCTGGGTCTTGTTTTCCATTAAAAAGTACATACAGGGGAAAAACTTTTTTTTTTTTTACTAAAAGAAAAAAACCTCAATTTCCCTTGCATTTTCCTTGTGGTCTGTAGACTGAAAATCACAATATGCCTCCACATTCTCCACAAGAGCTGAAGGATTATGAGGATAAGCATAGCATACATTAGAGGGATCTGGTTTTCAGAAACCAAATCTTGAAACTTCAAGCCCCTTGACAGGTGTCCAGTTAACAATCAGTGTTGGCAGGACCTTGCTCTATCTGCCCTAGAGCTCAAAACCAGTTCCTAAGTCTCTGGATTGTTGGTAGTAGAGCTTTAAAAAACCCCTTCAGACCTGAAGTAGCTGTTGTGGTAGTTTTAAAGGAAAGCTTCCACAAGAAAAGATAATCTTACAGCTAGTCAGATTAATTTGAAACAAGTATCTTCTTTTAATGAAAAAAATCAAAACCAACCACCAAAAAAAAAAAAAAACCCAAAAAAAAAAAAAAACCCACAAAAAAACAAAAAAAACCCAAAACACCCCACCCAACAAAAAACCCCATTATTATGGAATATTCCAAGTTGGAAGGCACCCACAAGGAAAACAAGCAATGTGATAAAACTGTCAGCTCATCAAAACATTTCCTTGGAAAGAAAATGCACAGTTGAACTAATAAAATGCAGGCTGAGCTGCCTGTATAAAGTAACCCCTCTCTGTGCTGGTTTGGATAGAACTGTCACCAAACACTTCCATTATGTGACTCACTACTGTAAACAAGTGGCATTTTCCCTTTTAACTCTCCTTGACTCCTCTAAACCCCTCCCAGTTAATTCGGGAGCAGCAAGGGAAATCAGAGCTGCAATTACCAGGCAGACTCTGTGACAGAGCCCCGCACGGTGCAGCGCCAGACGAGGCTGACGCAACCCTTTATTTATAGCTGCTGAGAGCCCCAGCGCTCCGGTGCTGGGAATGCTGCTGGGAGGGAAGCTGGCATCTCTCACACACACACGTTGTGCAGCACAGGTAGAGCAGCCTGGTTTGAAGGCTGACACACTTTCTAACAGCCTGACAGCAACTTTCAGGCAAGAAAAGCCCTGTAGAGGTGAGCGCGGCAGCGGCGAGGGCGATGTGGCCAAAAGCAGACACAAGGCAGCTTCCTCAGGCAAAAGTATTTCAAGTATGGCCAGTACAATGGAAGACCAGTATTTCTGGAAAGTTGGCATAACACAGTTGCATATAAGAGATGACAAACCTCAAATGCCACTGTTTAAAAAAAGAATCTATTTGCTTTATTGCTGAAGTCCTCCAGGCAACCATCAGACCACCAGTACACAGCAAGCACTGTATCCAGGGACATCAAGCTAAGCAACGATTCATTTATATACAAGGTCTAGACAGGTTCAGATTCAGTTGTGCCAAGCAAAGAGGTTTCTGCCCTGCAGCTATTTCTTACTGCTCCCTGACCAGCTTCAGGCAAAGCAGCTTCAACAGTTTACATATTCAGTCTTTGCTAATCCATTTGACTTCCTCTGCAGAGAATTAAGAGAGTTCACACCAACCACATCGTACACACACACACTGTGACTTCCAGCAGAGAGCAGAGTTATGCAGGTATAAACAATTAGACTTCCCACAGCTTGAACAAGAAACAAACCAAGAGACAATGCCCTGCACCATGGCCTTTTGTAGATACAAGGTACAACCAGTACATCCGGGCTGTAAAGGTTCCAAGTCAATGCTCATATATAAAGGAGATGTGGGGCACACAAACAACAGGAGAGAGCCTCTCCTTCTACCCCCCCACCTGGGTTTGACTTGAACACTAAGGAGAAAACAACCCATTTTCAACTCATGGGTTAACAGATAAAACCCCAGCTCACCTGGCTATTTCTGCTATCTCTGCTGTTTGCGCCATGAAGTTGTAGGGGTCAGGGTTGTCATCAAAATCTTCATCCTCGTCTGTTTCTCTGCCGTTGTGCTTCTGCTTGCCCAGCCCAGAGCCACGTATCCTCGGTGTTTGTGTGGCTGTTGAAGTATGGGAGCGTTTGTGTTTAGGGGAGCTGTGATTTGAGCCATATTCCTCCTCCGAAGTGGAAGTGTAATCTGAACCCTGTGGTCTCCGCCTTGATGCTTATAAAAAATGAATTGGTTTCAGACCGAGGACAGTAGTCAAGAGTAACTACAAAAGGCTGAAAGGTAACACAAAACTAGCCCAAGAGCACAAGGAAAGGAGAGTTTCTGTGCACATCTTAAGTTAAAATACCACATTCTCTGAGCTTATTTCAAAGTTGAGCCCCTCTATGGCTCCCATTCACTGTACAAATTTGGAGTGGAAAATTCCAATGGAAAATCATAATGACTGTGTTAACGCCTCCACTGTAGTAAATTACTACCACAGACTTTGCTTTCCATGCACAGAAGCTCTGTGTATAAGTAGCACACATTTCAGACTCCTCATAGTCCCACAGATGTCCTTTTCTGCAGAGAGCCCAATTTTCAAGCCTGCAGATACCTTTCTAATTAGCTCCAAGTACAAGCAGAAGGAGGGGTTTTGAGTGAAGAGTAGACTGCTGGTGCTTGGTGTTATTTGCAAGAGTCCACACCCCGTGTTCACCTCCTGCCTCACAATTCACCATTAATGACACTCTACAAGAAAGTGCTCACACTCAGGACAGGCTCCAAGCCCTGGAGCCAAGTGGAAGCTGCTCACTTATCCCAACTTGTTCTGCAGATCTGTAGACAGCCAGGTCTTCCTTGCATGGGAAATGTCAAGGTGTCCTTGTTTGAAAACTGGGCTCCCAATGTTTGCTGCTTCACTATACTCTCTACAGGTACTGCTTCATTCCCTTCTGTCCACCCCTGGAGAATGAAGACCCACCAAACACAGAACCAGACGAGTTATTTAGAATTACAACACCAAAAAACTTCACTGTGTTACCAAGACAATCCTAACACTGAAACACTACCTGTGAATTAAGTCAGCATCATACACCATACAAACAAAACCAACTAATTTGGCGTGTAAGATGCAGGTAGAAACTATAGATAATTACTGTATAGTGAAAGAAGAACTCCTAGACATTGCTATCTCACCCACAGCTACAATAATGCCTTGGCTTAGGATATATATATATATATATATATATATATATATATATATATATATATATAATAAAAATAAATTTGCTCATATTCAATTCATAGAGTTGTGTCTCTTTTTTTAAATGCAGTTTTAGAATCAAGAGGTCACCCTGTCACTGAACAGCAATTTTAAAATGCTAAGACTCATTTTCTATCTCTGTATGCCAAGGGAAATCAGAATCAGCTCCCTCAGTATCATTTAAATTACCCTGAGTAAACAAATTGTGTACACAGAGGAGCATGGGAGACAGGCCTTTAGCTCCCAGAACTGGTAAGTTGGATTATTTTGATGCTATCTGTGACTTTCACAGAAAGCTACTTCAGGTGGCCCAACAATACACTGGCATTTCTTGTCTCATGGGCAGACAGTTCATGCTGTTCCTCCACTAGTGAGATTAACTTTCTCCCACTGGGAGAGTTGGGAACTCCTGTGGTTAGCTAAACACTAAGAACTCCTGGAATAAATCAGCCACAGCTGCCTCCCAATCCCCTAGGCTTGACAATCAAAGCTTTCAAGGGTTGTTGTATTTTTTTTGCTGCTAAAAAAAGTCTTGATGGCACAGTGCAATAGTCCATTTTCACAACATGTCACTCTTGTTGCAGGAAGGGAGTTCTAGCTGTTGATTTGCTATAACAGCATTAGTACAGGAGCATGGATCACACAACACCAAGCACAATGAAGCTCGAAATACACCAGTGTGTACTTAGAGCTTGCACAAGGTTCACAATCCTATCAAAGAATTAGGAGGTTAGTATTTTAGGAGTGACTAATTCAGAGGAAGGATTAGCATCATCTGCTGCAACTATGGACAAGGAAAGGTGTTAGCATGCTGCTACAGAGGTGTGGAAATCAAAAACCAATTCATTTAAATAAAGAACTGGCCAACACTTATCATTTTTCTCCAAATGATTTGAAGCCTGTGGTCCAAAGGCAGAGGGAGTGCAAAGAGCACCTCCTGTTTGGAAAACTGACCACATTATCTTTCTTTAAATTTGTTTATCAGCATTAACAAGAAGTTAATAATAGCATCATCTCAAAAAAAGGCAAGAGAAGAGACTGTACATACTCTTTTAGCTTAATCACATTCTGAATTACATGCATATACAAGTGTGTAAGAAAAAAAAATCACTAAAATTAAAGGTGAAGCTGAATGTACTAAAACAATCCAAATCAAAACAAGCAGCAAATAACATTTTTACCATGCAATAAAAATGAATACTGCAAGAGGGATAAATACTCAGCTGTATGAAAATATATTAAAGGACACATTCAGAACTCCAAGACCCCTTATAAAATCATGAAACTGCTGAAAATAGCATTCTTCTCAAGAGGACTGAGAAGTCCAGCCAAAGGGGGTCTTCCTGTCCCTTTGGCTGCCAATCATTCCTAAAATCCTAAGCAAACACATCTGTTTTGCCACATCTGTGGCAGGTCAAGGACTACAGGCATTGACTTGAACTTAGACCAAAGGTTTCAGGAACAATCTCCCATTACCAATTACCATCCCAAGGTTGTCATCTGAATTGTCCCCACCTCTTAATTGAAGGCTGATTTCAGTATGACAAATGCTGATATTTCAAGGGTCTATTGAGTGCTCAACTGCAGGGAAATGTAGTCCCCACACCTCTGCCTCATGGGAACCCCAACTGTGAACCTGCTTTAGCTGTGGCAAAAGTCAGTGAAAATACACAGAAGTGTCAATCTCTTGGGGTAATTAATGTGCAGTGTCTAGCTCTGTATTTATATTTTCAGGAACAACAAGGGAACAGCTTTCACAACACATGGACATATATTTTTTGTTCTTCAGTTTCAGAGGCCTTCAAACCTGCCACCTTGGACATCAGCTGTCACCAACATCATTATAAGCTCTCTGGGAGAAAACTTTGAATCGTACAAGTAAAACAGATCGGAATTTTTTGTAGCACTAGAAAGGCATTAAATTCTTTAATATGGCAAACTGTCAAATGGCAACTGGTTGTTCAAAAACCAAACCACTGGAGTAGCTATTTGGAGTACCCTCACAGACAACCACAATACCATCTCACTGAGTATGAGAGTGCTCTGCTGTCTCCAAATCCACATGAAGTCTCAACATCTGTGCTGCTCATGAATGCAGACTTTTGTACTCCCAAGGCAGCATCTCTACTACTGTGATACTAATCCTTGGCAACCACGTGCAACCTGTAGGTCAGAAACAGGGGAAGAGGGGAGAAACATAAAGCAGGAACACTTACAGGATGATGAGGAGGAATACTTGACACTGCTTGAACGAGTCCTGCTGAAAGGCTGCTTGGCAGAGGCAGCAGCTGCCGTCTTCCTGGCTGCAGCTCTCACCTCTGACACGCCCGTCTTGCGATAGGACTCGGCGCTGCGGCCCGAAAACCCCGTCCTCGCCTGCGCCGTCTCCGAGTCACTGGGCACTGTAAATGATCCTGCCCGTTTCCTGGGCATGGCCAGGATGTCCAGCCGGGACAGCTTCTTCGTCTCCGTGGGCTGCTTGGTGCCCTGAGCAGCGGCATCCGAGTTGGAGGCTGCTTTGTCAGCATCCACACATTCATTGTCCGAAGCATCTCCCAGCCGGGCGCGGCGCAGCTTTGAGGCCCTTGTGGGCCGTGGGGTGGATAAACTGTTGGACCGGGTGAGAACCTGCTGGATTTTCTGCACGTTTGAGGTTGTTTTGCTCTGGTCCTCCTTGGGGGGCTGAGTGAAAGGTTTCCTCCTGGGCACAGGCCGGGTTACTGAGTGCTCATGGTCAGACACAACCGCATCTGGGACTGGCAGGTAGGGCGAGTTTGAACTTCTCTCGTCATCTGTGAAGTCAAGTGACCCTCGAGTCCCAGCGCTCCGCTTCATCTGGAAGCGTTTGGCGGCCTCTGCTCGGTTGGGTGCCTCTGGTGCTTGTGTTTTCCGCTTCTCCGTCAGCCTGTCCCGAGCACTGGGCTGCCCACACTGGTCCTGGATGGATGGCGTGGAGGAAGATTTCTCCTTCTGCAAGCTCACAACCGCTTTGCGTTTCGGGGCACTTGCTGGGACGTTTTTGCCGCTCACCAAGCTGACTGTGCTGGCCGTGTCTACATCTGAGTCCCCTGACAAGGAGTCCTCCAGCTGACCAGCAGTTTCCGATGGCTCCAGCTGTTGGCTTTGACCAAGCAATTTGGCTTCCAGCGCTGCCAAGGCAGTTTCAGTGTCCTTAAGCAGAAGATGAGTGTCCTGACTAAAGTCCATACGAGTTGATCGAACAGTCTCTAAATCTTTAAGCAGAGGGTGACTTGAAATATGTGGGAGTTTATTCTGAGGAACACCACTGCTTGATTTATCTTTGGTAAAACTTTCCTGTCTAACAAAAGATGCCGTTTCCTTTCCTGACATATTTTCTTGATCTTGAGGAAGACTCTGATGAAGGGAAATGACAACTTTTCCAGCCGTGTTTATATAAGCACTGACATCTTTGACCGGTGGCTTTCCAGAAACTGGTGTGCCAGCACACTTGAAGGAAAACTCCGGATCCTTGCTGTCCTTGTCTGCTCGAGCATGGGATATACTCATAGAGAGCTTGGAGGGAACCTCTGCATCATTGCTGTCATCACCAATGTAGAATGAAGTAGAAACTGGCTCACTCACAGCTCTCACGTGAGAGATCCGGGTGGCTCCTGGCTGCCGGTTCTCTGATCTGTTGTCTTCCCTCATCTGCTCTAGCATTTTGCTGTTCTCTTTATATTTCTTGCCTTTTTCTGTGCTGAAGCCATCATCAGATCTGCTGGCATCGCTGAGGCTATCCGGATCCAGGTCTTCCTGGATGAAGAGGTGGCTGCTGGAATCGCCATAGGCTTCCACGCAGTGGTCCTTCACGATGGTTCTCTTGGTAACCTCCGAATAGGACTCCTGGCACACCAGGACTGTGGGAGTGGGGCTGTCTGATTTATCACTTGGAGGGAGCTGGGGAAGAAGGCGCCTTGTTCTCGAGGGCACAGAGTTTTCTGGTTCCCCAGGTTTTGGGGGTACCCCACTTTCTGAAGAGAGTTAAGAGGAAAAGAATCAATTACTGTAGAATTGTGCCATTTGTTTATTTATTTGTTTAGGAAGAGCTTGATCCTACAAAGTACAAGTCCACAAAAGCACTCAAAAGATGTGCTTATAACTAAGGTTTTATGTAATATGAACATCAGCAGGGCCTGGTTGGTGCCTGCTCCCTCGAGTTTATAAATACAGACATTAAACTTAATTCCTTTGCTGAATCACACTGCCCAACACCTTCCCTTCTCGAGGTAGGAAGTCAGATTCATTCTCCCCTAATATACCTCTCAGTAAAAGCACTATGGAGTATAATGACATTGCTGACATCTAGCATCAATCAGGCCATGGGAATGAGATGAAAAGCCATCAGACATCAGTGATGCAGTGTTTTAAGTGCCATTCTAAACAACATTGCCCATTTGACTAAATAGATTGTGTTTTTCACAGTACAAGTTCTCCTACACTCATGTCCCAGAGCAAAGTCCCAGGAGAAAGACCCTATAATAATCAAGAGACTGTGAATTAGAGCTCACTGCCCCAGCATGTGTGGGCTTATCAGCAGGAACACTAACACTCCATAGAAAGAGTGTTCCTTTTTCTCCCATGCTTCTGGCCAAGCCTCCCTATCTGATAACACCTTTAAGTACCAGGATAACTGGTTATTTGGCTATGGTAATGTTACAAGCACTCCAGGAGTTAGGTCTCCTGCATGGTGTGAAAACAGTAGCAGTGATCTCTGAAACAAAGATTCCTTCTAATCTTTAGGGGATCTGTCTACAGCAGTAGATGGCAAGAAGGTATGACAAGTAATCCCAACCAAAAAAAAGTTGAAAACATTTGCAAAAGCCAACAAAGTGCTTTTCTCCTTTTCTCACACACCAAGAGGACCACAGAGTCCATAAGGTGTTTTCCAAGTTAGGAAATTGAGGGATATCAGACTCCCATCATTTCTCCCCCACCGTATCTAGTTTCCTATGCTGATCTCCACACCCTTTAAAACTGCCAAATTCCAGAACAGCAAATTCCAGAACAGCCTAAATTCTCAGCACAACCAGACACAGGAGAAGCACACAAAAAAACATGCAGGTCAGGAACTAACTCCAAGGCTACGTGCAAAGGGTTCTTCTCATCTGGCATCATAAGGCAGTCTAAGGAATCACAGCTTGGGGCTGGTTAACACCCAAAGCCCTTACAAGCTTTCTCCTGCCCAGGTTCCATTTAGTCATGTCAAACCTAACATTTAAGAACCTCTTGAATAACTCCAAAATGCAAACCAGAGGCTCTCTCTATCTTCAGTCCACTGGGAACTACTCACTCTGTGCTTCCCATCTCCAACTACTGCAGCTAAAACAGATACAAAGCTAAAGCCAGATGCAGAGATGCCCTTAATTTCTGCTTTTCCTAACATCCTTGTTTAGATTCAGATACCCTCAAACCACAGTGCTGGAAGAGACTTACCTGCACTTCCATCACCCTGCCCAGAGACAGATCCAGAGTCAGAGTAACTGTCCGCAAGGCTCGCCCACCTTGACACCCACTTCTGACTCCCTTGAGATGCTGCAGACATCTACAAGTGGGGAAGATGAGGTCAGAAAGAGGGTTTGGACACAAAATCTTAGCCACAAAATCCTAGCCACAAAATCTCTCCTCTCTCACTGACATCACTCAGTCTGTTTAAAATAGAAATCAAGCTACACATCACATTTACATCCAGACAGAAAACCCATCTACACCTCCAACATCGCAGGAAATCCACCTGGACTGCTCATACCTGTGCTTCAGCCTGAGACCCATTCACAGCTTTTGAGGAAAAAGCCTGGAGCAAGGGTGACTTCTGACTGGTGCCGTTTTCACTGATTAGATGCTGAGAACCGGAGTCATCTTTTTCACCTTTAATTACTGGTCTAAAGGTTGAAGAGATTCTGGAAAATTCAGGTGATTCAAGAACACCAAAAACCTGAAAAGATGTTTGCATGGGAATATTAAAATGCAAGGAAACAGAAAAACATTAGCCAAAATCTATGAAAATCTGTGAAACATTAGTCACACACAAACTATGATCCCAAGGGGCCAGAAACACTTGCCAATGCTTCCATGCAAACCATGTAAATGATTTTCTTCTGTACTCCACAGTAGCAGCTTTAAATATACATAATCACAGAATTCCACTCACACCCACCTTCCCTCTCTCCCTCATTATTTAGGGGTGTTGCCTTTAACAGCAGTAACTTTCACTGAAAAGGAGTCCCTTTTCAGCCCAGAGAAATTTAGGATGAGTGTTGGGAAAGCTATTTACCAGCTCATTCATGAAGATTTAGACAGAGAAAATGGGAAAGCTCCATCCCCAGTGCCTTTCATAGACTGTGGCTGTGAGTGGGCTGAGCAAAGCAGCCCTGCACTGCCACAAGGAACTGGGACAGGATGCACCTCTGAGATGGGTGAGTGTTTGAGCTCATTGCACAGATTCCCCCTGAAGATAAACAGGCCTTCACTGCCACAAGGAACTGGGACAGGATGCACCTCTGAGATGGGTGAGTGTTTGAGCTCATTGCACAGATTCCCCCTGAAGATAAACAGGCCTTCTATGGGGGGTGATGAAGACTCATGCCTCAGAAGGACTTGTTCCTCTCACTTGACTGCAAGAAGTTCAGAGGAAGATACACCACAGAGGGTGCCTTGGCTGTGCAGAGACGGCCATAAAGATCTCCACTCTCACTGCTCTGAAAAAAATGTGCTTGCAATGGTGGAGGAATAAAGAACAGAAACACCTTAGAACATAAATAAGTCCAGAATTCATTTTCTTTCTTCCTGGACAGAAGCACTGAGGTTCAGTTACCAGCTGTTTCACAAGTGGCAGGTCTGCACTGCACCAAGTCTATGGCACAGTCAGGACCAGAAGCTGGCCAGTTTGTCTGCTAGAGTCACATGGCTGCCAAGACTATTCCCCAGAAATATTTGTATTTTTGTGGCATTTTCCCTCATACTTCCCCACCAGAACAATTAGTCATCTATTGTCAAGACTAGGACCTTGCTGTGACCTAAATGCCGTGCCCTGAAAGCTTCCGATCACATTTCAAACAAGATGGAAGGAACAAATGTAATCAAAAACAAAAGAGAGAAGCTAGATCCAGGCTCATAAACACTGTATACAAAGCTCTAAAGCCAGGCTCAATTAAGGCTTCCTTTAAACCTTGACATCCTCCTGACTACATTTCACTAAATCTTCATAACAACTTGCCAGTTTTGTTTTCATAATAGACCGCAGATGAGAGTTAAACCTGAAAATCAGCCAAACTTTCGTTTGCCCTGCGGTTGGTTAGTTGGGTGGGTTCTTCTTAAGCCTTCCTCATCTCTGGAGTTTATTTTTTATGCAATCATTCACACTGCAAAATCTAAACAAGTACAGATCCATCTGGGATTGCCTCTGCCCTAGATCACACCCTTTGCTATCTCAGCCAGCTGCTGCTTGCCCTGACAGCAAGCACTGCCTTTCTAATCAGGCACAGCCAAATACAGAAACATCTGCCACTAAGGCTTGTAAGCACCAGCCCTTGGCATTTCCTGTGGCCTACCATGGGATGATGCATCAGTGAGGACTGCAGCTCCCATCTTTATAACAGTGGGCAGGAGGTGATGCAATGCCAAGGCAGAGGCTTGGGAGCAGTCCTAGAGAGCAGAGCTGCTCCCAGCCACAGCTGTCAGCAGGATCAGCCTGATCTTTATTCAGGTGTTGCCTTTCCTCTAAACAGATGGCAAACCCACTCTTTCCCTTTTGCTTCCAAATTCCATTTTTTAAGCAAGCAGCTCTTTGCTGTGAGCATGTTTTGCCTTCTTTTACTCTGTGGTTTTTTCTTTGTTTGTAATTTGGTTGTTTTGATGGGATTTTTTAAAGACAAGTGTCACAGTTTGTTTGGGCCTATCCTTAGCACACGTCACTCAGGACAATTTTCCACTCCTAACTATAATGCTCTGCTGCACCCAATTGCATCCCTTTGTGGCAACAGTTAATTTAAGCCCTCCAAGCCTTCAGCCCACAGCTCATTGGCCAAGCACAGAAAAGCAGCATTTACCTGATCTATCATTTTTCGCGCTTCCTCCACCTCTTTGTCCTGCGACTCCGTCTCAATGGTGTACGTGCCCGTCTCACTCACACTGTCTTCCTCATCATTCCTCCTGCCCTGGGCAGACTTCACCTCTGGAGGTGGAGCAGAGGCAGGCTCTGGTTCCGAGGATATAACCACGCGTGGAGCTACGGGCACAGGGGCTGCTTTCTCAGCGCTTGGCTTCCCAGACTGAGCAGTCTCACGCAAGTACTCAGCCATAAAATCCTGAGCCATTTTCGACTTTCTCCCAACGCTCCCATAACTTTTTGCTCTGGGAGCAGAGGAGGACGAAGAGTTGATCCGATCCTCCGTCTTGTCCCTCTTGAAGGAGCTTGTTCTTTGGGTCCCACAGGAGCTGTTGCTGGCTTTGCCCGCCTGGGCTGTGAGGTGGGACGGTGGCACTGAATTTCCCGGCTTCTCCGCTGGCAACGCGTTCTTGCGCTTTTCCACCTTGCTCTTCATCCCCGGATCCGTGTCGCTCTGGGACGAGTGAGCGCTGTGCGTGAAGGACTGGGACCGCTTCTTGCGCGGCGTGTCCTCGAAGAACTCGATGACGAAGGCCTGCTTGTTGTGCAGCATCTCGTGGGGGTCGCGCCTCATCTGGCGCTGCAGCCTCGTCTGCTCTGTGGGACGTTCCCCGCCCGCCGTCGGCGTCTCCTTCTCCGCCTTGGGATCTTCGGTGTCGCTCTGTGTCCCGTCCTCGTGCCTGTTGCCTGGAAACAAGGTATGAATATTTGACCTTCGCACTCTCAGATGTTGTGGGCCTGTCATTACCTCCCAGATGAAATTTATCATTTCAGTTACAAGAAAAGCATTCTGTAAGATTAAAAAACTCCAAAGACATCTGTGTGGTACAGTGATTACACCCCATCACAAGAAATAAAGAGAAAGCAGCTCTCTCCTGACCCCACTTTTCACCACTGGTTGGCTACCAAGTTAATTATTTATTTTAAAAGAATTCAAGAAGTACTTTTAACCTTATTTTTATTCTTATTTAAAAAGAATTCAAGAAGTACTCTCAACCTCATGGATTTCTGATTTTTCTGATTCTGGTGATTGGTTTACATACCTAATGTTTTGTTTCTTTACTTTACTTTTTCAATTCAAATAAAAATGAAGAGATTATTCTGCCATTCTATCCAATTACTGTAGTCCAAGACCACCTCACTGGGTTTTCTCTTTTACAGAGCAGAAATATCTCTGCAGGATCAGGAAATAAAACCCTCACACTGCATGCCATGAAACCAAATCCCCTCGATGAAAGACCAGACAGATCACTGCATTACAAGTACATGCATCTCTGAGCACCCATGTCACCCTCCTCTACAAGGGAAGATAAAACAGAGGCTAACAGAAAAGTGGATTTGCAGGATTCTTTACGCTTCCTGGAGATTTAAGAATCACACCATGACGCCCCCATGAGTTACACCATCCGATCACCAGCCAAGCAAAGGTTAAATCATTACTTAAGAGTTCACTAAGCTTAAAATAAGTTTATAATTATTTTCATTTATGTTAGCAACAACCATCTTTTACAACTGTCTCTACATACCAGTGACTGCCTGCCTCTCAGCACCTTAGCTCAGGACTCTCAGAAAGTAAGTTCAAGTAAAACAAAAAGTCAAAATTAAAAGAAAAAGTTAAAAGTAAAACAAAAAACAAACCTTTTTTTGGAGAAGGAAACAGGTGTGAAGGCACACAACACGATTCAGTCAACGACCAGGAACCTGTCATCGGGAGAACGGGGAAAGAGGTCTCTGCGCTCTAGACTGTAATATGTAGCAAGATATACTGGCTAAAACACCACGTGTTTGAAGGAAAACTGCTCAAACCAACTTGGCAAGTTCTCCAGACTCATGGGTGAAGACCATTTATTACAACAAGTTAACTGCAAAAGATTAGAATTTAATGTAAGGTCCATTCAACCCAGGAGTCAGTTCTATGAAGAGTTTGCTAATACACTGATGAAGAAAGCCAGCAAACTTTGCATTGTGCCCTGAGGGCTGATAAGCTTCACCCTTGGAAGGGAAAGTTCTTAAATTAAAGGTCTTGAGTAAGAGCTCTGATGGATGCAAAACAGTGAGGACACAAGGAAAACATGCACCATGCTCACAGATGCCCCAACAGAACATCATGCACATCCTCTCAAGCTGCTAAGACCTGAACACCCTGTAGTCTTGATACTGGACTTTACATTCACCACACTGTTGCTGGAAATGAACAAATGTTACTTAGATAGCCCTAAATGGAGGGCATTTCTGATCCTGGAAATGCCCAAACCTAGTAGGCAGCCAGAAGCAGCCTCCAAGACATCTTCAACATCAGCCCTGCCAGAAGAACACGTTGCACAGCTATCGTAGATAAATGACACCTGCCAAAGCAGAGGAGCATCAGCTCCTCAGCCCATCAACACTCCATGTTTTAATCAAATGTCCAGTGTTGATTTCTTGATATGCAAATTGCACCCTGAATCACCTCAGCTTCTTTCCATGCCTTATGGACTGTAGAGAGGCAAATGCAGTCAGTCCCTAGTGCTCCTGTGCATCACAACAGCAACAGCTGCCCAGCTCTCTAGTTTTCTCCAAGAGGAAAGAGCAAAACCACTGAAGCACATTTCTACCCTTGACAATGTTCTCTAGTAAGTCAACAAAATCCAGTATGACAACAACATAAATGCCAGCACAAACCCTTTCATCACACAGTCACAGTACACTGAAAATAAGATCCTAAATAATGAAACAGGGCACCTCAACACTGTCCCTTATTGGGCAGAACTAGAACCAAGCATTGGCCAACAAAGTAGTTCAATTTCCATACCATATGAAACCCTATAGCTGAATAGAAGACCTTTATGATCCTACAGGGTTCCCAAAAATATGTACCAAAACCAGCAATTTGGAGGTGTAATACATAAAACTCTTCATATTACGATGAGTTTTCGGGTTTTTTTTTCAAGAAGGTCAAAGCAAATATTCCTTAAGAGAAAACAAGGCACAGCTCTTATTTAAGTAGGACCTCAAGCACAGGTAGGTCTGGTAACCTTCAATTTGACTTCATCAGCTCAAGCTGCAGTTCAAAACAATAGCTCTTCCAGAGGCAAGGCAGTGAGAATGCAGGAATCACTGGTCTCCTCCAAGCTGTTCAGAGGATGGCCCAAGAGAGACACCTAAGCAACCATAAATCTTGCAGAACGTATTCCAAGTTGCATCAGAATCATGTAAGTCCCACAAGCTGCTCTAAGAACTGAGCTCCAAATTTCACTTCAGATCTTTGAAAATCCCCCAAGAATTCCTCACAAGTGACACACTTAACAAGACAGAGGTTCACTAAATGTGATGTTCTTGAACAGAGCAGGATTTCAGAAAAGCTTTGGGTTAGAAGAAACCTTTTCCTACGAGCACAACAATTTCCTCTACTAGGGATCATGTGTATCTCAACTCTGCCAGTACTGTTTCTGTCAGCACTTTCTGTCATCCAACCAACTGGCTCTGGCCATTACCAGATGATCACACTTAAGGCAGCAGGATGATCATGCTTAGACTCCTATGGATTACAGTTAAAAAGAAAAGCCATTCCATCAGCTAGAAGCCAAAAGAACCAAATTCATTGAAATATCTGTGTTTATCAGCCTGCCTGACCATATGGAAATTATTTTAGACATTTAAAAACCAAAATCTTATTTTCAACCAATTACTACTGAGCTGGCATTATAGATGCAGAGGAGTCACATTAGTGTCCCCAAGCCAACATCACACATGACTTCAGGGCCAGGTGAAGAGCATGCTGGATGCATTCAAAATATCAACAGTCATTGAAGTAATATTCTTCATCTTGCAAATTTGGAGCAGAGATAATTAAGTCCAGTTCTCCTTGATAGGAGAAGGGTTTTCATATTTTACTATGAAAGGCTGCATTTTGCATGGCCAACAGAGAGCTATGTCCACATGACAAGACATTCACTCACCTTTGAGCGTCCTTACATGAACTGGCAGGTCACTCTTGGTACTGTAAACATCATCTCCTGCAGACTGCCTTCTCATCAGGCTTGGGTCATTCTGGACAAGCCAGTCAGCCACTTTGCTCTCTGCCGACATCACTTCTGTAGGAGCTGGTTCCTTACTGTAGGGTCTTCTCTGTCTGAGTGAAAATTTTGTTACATGGTCTTTTATCTTTATTTTACCAGGGGTACCATCATCAAATTCAATGGTGAAAGAGGCATGACTCTGTACCACAGGGGCTACCACAGCATCAACATCTTTTGTTGGGATCTCATGAACCTGTGTTTCTGGAGATTTTGATGGCTGCTGAAATTCCTTAGTTGGAATCTCAAAATAACTTGGCTCTCTCCGGAAGGCAAACACAGATTGTTCTTGGGCATCTCTATAGGTAGAAATATTCCCATTCAGTTCCTCTTCATGTTGGGGTATCTCTTTTGATCTCTCTAGAAAAGTGGAAAAAAAAGGATAAAATAACATTTTTTCAGTACTACTTAATTAACTTATTTCAACTTCTTGGGAGGGCTATTAATCCCAACCCTGCTAGAGAACAGATACACTGTGTGTGCATTGAACTAGAACACTTTTTTGTGCAGTAGAGCACATGCTTGATGGAAACACCAGGTTTGCTGCATAAGTGAAAACAAGATACCTCTTCCATACACACAGATTCAACAGGAGTGTTAAGACCAAATGGCTCCCAAGGATGATGAGGTGAGAAACAGATACAGGTACAAAACAGATACAGGTACACAACTAACTCTAAAACAAACTTAGTGATTTACTCCACAACTACTGTTTCTAATGGTCAAATGTTTTAGGGAACACATTTTAACTCCCTCTTATTCCAGTTTCAGCAGCAGCAACCTACACACAACACAGGAGCGTGCAAATACAAGGACAAAAAAAGAAGTAGTAATTACAAGTCTTGAAACAGGACGGCTTCCAACAGTAAATATCAAAAGTGTGCCAAAATTTTGTGTCCTGTATCTTCTCCCACCACACCTCACCCTCCATTACCTGAGTAATGTTCCTCTTGCCTTCTCTCCTCCTTGTTATTTGCATCATCTTCCCCCCACCAGGAGGGCTGTCCATAGAGAGGGGTGCGGTAAGTATTTGTTTCTAGGAAGAGGATAAGCAAATATTTTAACACAGAAAATACTAATTTACCAGGTTCAATTGCACAGCAAGAGGGGGAAAACAGCAGGGCCAGATGAGACCATGAACCTGCTACACCACAGCTATAACAACAGCAAATTATATATAATAATATGTTCAGGCTTCTCTTTGTTTCGCCCTTTTTTCCTTTTTACATTCTATTGCAAGATACTAACTTCACCTCCTTTCATTGTCTTTCACATCTGTGTTTCCCAGATACTGGCTTTTGTCCCTTTCTTGCCTTGCTATACGCAAAAAGTAGAAGATTTGTGGCAGGACAGACTACAAAACACCACAAAACTGTCTTCAACTCTCCTGAAATTCAGGTGAAAATCTTTTTTCCTCACCTTAATTGGGAAGACTTTAGCTCTACCCTTTTTTGTCCCACCATATCCTTGGATGTGTCCAGGCTAGGGATTTTTTGCACTGTTTACCACTCCCACTGTAAGTGACACATATTCCACAACAGGAAATTCTTGAAGCATTACAAACTTATGAAAAATAGTAAAACCATCTCCTAACACTTTCATAAAGAAGCAGTAAACTCTTGCTCTCTAAAGCTTATTTATAGTAAACCAAATGAGTTGCATAGTCATTGTAGTACAGAGGTTTTTCTCATGGAGAATTTCCCTCTAGAAGAGCCAGGCTTACATTATTTCTCTGTTCAATAAGCACTCACTGCAGGATCAGGACTTCACTGCAACAACTGGCACCACACTCAGTGGAGCTGATCCACTACTCCTCGTTTTGTATCCCACAAAACAAGGCTGTGCTATGGCAGTGCCTTGGGCTGCTGCTGTTTATGCAACAAACGAAAAGAATACACCCAATTTGCCTGTGGTACAGTTAATATTACAGTTTTTTCATAGTTCAAGAGAAGCAAATAAATTTGCTTTTGTTCTTTCATCTACAGGTGATAGAAACACCAGGATAGGTCAGGGGCTGAGGTTAAGATCCAGCTTTGTTAGGCTGTTTCTGCCTCTGCTCATAGCAGCTGTAGCCAGCCACATCTTGAAACCCTGGCTCCAGCTCCAGGGCCATAGCTGGGCTTCTACTGCCAGCTGCTGCTCAGCTTGTGGTTTTCAAGCCACACACTGCTCTGTGCAAAGCAGCTCTCAAACAGCCCTGCAATTTTGCATTCCCTGCTTTAGTAGGGACATGACAGAAAGCAGTTGTTTGCATAAGGGAAGTCAGGAGGGGAAGGGGAATCAAATAACTCAAATTTAAAAAGCAGCCTGATTTTATGCTGTTGTTTCTAAAGCAACACAGGCCCAGTGGCCACTTCAGATATTTTGGTCTAGGATCATTCCAGATATATAAGCTCATACACTGACAGTCCACAGGAAGAATTTTGCTTTAAAGATGCAGCCCACAGGCCCTTTTCTAGAGATCTTCTTCGTGTTTCAAAGATAACCACACAGCCTCCCTTCTCACTGAGGATCAAAAGAGGCTGAAAGTATTGCTCTCCTCCCTGCCTAGAGTGCATGGAAGATAAACCATGCTCCTATTATGTGGGCGGCCTTTGAAAGTTCAAAGGAGGAAGCATTTCTCACCATGATAAATTGGAATTGCCAAGCAATATGTTTCATAACTGATGGGTAAACCACTCATGGGAGAGGGGGGGAAATGATAAAAAACCTATTCACAAGGTTGTCAGTGAACCCTACTCCAGTGCAGGGTTTGGTTCCTCCTAGGTTCAGAGCTGCTGTCACACAGCCTAGCAGAAACCTACCATCCTCTTTTCATGCTGTAACTTGCCCACTAGAGCCCACCCCAGCCATGCAGGATCGGCTCCACCAGTGTCAGGCACTTTGGGCACACCATGGATTATTACCCTCTGGCTTGCAGTACAGACCTTAGGGTTGATGGCCAAGAGGCAGCTGTCTGGGGGAAGCCAGAGGAGGGAGATCAGCACTTTAACACAAATCCATTAGCAAGAGCTGTCTGAGGTAATTTGTGCCTAAAGGGATCAGCTACCCCAGATGAAATGCAAAGACCACCTGCCCTCCACTGTTGCATATTCCCAAGGATGGGTGCTGTTACTGCTTGCATCTTACAAGGAGTTGCAGCTCATTAACAGCTCATCTCTGCAGCACATCCCAGCCCCAAAGGGATCCCAAAGGCCCCCTAGTCTAGAAGATGCCAGTGATCTATTCCAAGACAATTCTGTGTCCAGAGGGGCAGAAGAGAGCTAAGAGAGCTCACACCCATCCTGCAGGACAGAAGTCTTCCCAGAAACTGCTCTAAGATCTGTGTCCCATCTGAGTACAAACACAGGAGCTTCTGCCGTTGTTGGACAGGAGCTTTTCTACTACAGGGAAAAGGCAGCCAGGGAAGTGAGTCAGACTTTTGGTCAGACCTCTTCTGTTGATGAGGAACTTTGGGATTACAACTGAAGATGAAGGGAGAAAAGAAAGGATTTATAAAGAATGATGATCCAGTTTCTCTGCTGTCTCAAATTTCCCTGGGCCCTGACAGGTACTTGGAAATTACCCTAACAAAAGCTAACACAAAGTCAAGACCCCAGGGCAGGTCTAGGAACACCTAAAAAGAGTGCACCAGGTTGGCCAGAGTGCACAGATCTGGGGCCCTCCGGTGGAAGACACTGCACTGCACTCACTGCCTAGCAGCAAAAGGTTCCTCATGCCTCCTGATACAGAGCTCACATGGCACCACCTGCAATGCCTGTTACAGCATCTGTGACAAAGCTGCACATCTGTGTGTGTGGCATTTCATTCCTTTTCTCTCCTGATCTCTACAATGAAATGGAAGTTAATTTTAAAACCGCAAAAAGCACAGACGGAAAGCTGAGGAGTCAGTACCTTCCTATTCAGGGACAGTTTCAATATTTTAAGAGCAATTAATATTTCCCCTGAGCATTCATATTAATTTTCATTTTGAGTAATACTGTCAAGTGACACAGTCACCATCATTCCTGGCTGTTGCTGAAAGCAGACAGATCCTGAACCAGACTAAAATTTCTGTGACCTCAGAAGAGTGTTGTGGTTTAACCCCAGCCAGCAGCCAAGCTCCACACAGCCACTCACTCACACTCACTCCCCCACCAGTGGGATCAGGGAAAGAATCAGAAGGGTAAAAGGTAGAATAGTCATGGGTTGAGATATAGAGAGTTTACTAAGGAAAGCAAAAGCCATGCACAGAAGCAAAGCCAAACAAGGAACTCATTCCCCACTTCCCATGGGCAGGCAGGTGTTCAGCCATCTCCAGGCAATCAGGACTCCATTACATGTAACAGTGACTTGGGAAGACAAACAACAATCACTCCAAACATCCCCTCCCACTTCCTCCTTCTTCTATACATTATATACTGAGCATGTGATATAGTCTGGAGTATCCCTTTGGGTCCTTTTGGTCCCTTTGGGTCACCTGTCCTGGCTGTGTCCCCTCCCAGGCAGCTCCAATCTCCTGACCAGCGTGGCAGTACAGAGAGCAGAAAAGGCCTTGGCTCTGTGTAAGCCCTGCTCAGCAATAACAAAAACATCTCTGTATTAACAACTCTGTGTTCTGCAAAAATCCAAAACACAGCTCCATACCAGGCACTGGGAAGAGAATTAACTCTACCCCAGCCAAAACCAGCACAAAGAGCTACATGAATTTGCTGCCCTGCTCATGTCAGAAGCTTCTGTCCCTTCTAATTTGCCAGCACAACTGACACCTCTCCCAGCTCCAGCTCTAACACAACAATATTGTAGAAAAAGGGGAGGGGAGGGGGGAAAAGCACGAGGGGAAGGCAGCTAAAACAGATGGCTGTGACAGAAGTGGGCCAGGGAGCAGCTACACATGCAGTTGTGCCAGCGGGCTTTGCTCTTCACCAGCTGGGATCCATTTTAGGTAGCAACCTCAACCTGGACCTGCAGCATCCAGAGCAGCATGTTTGCCTGTGTCCTGAGATATGCAAAGCACCCTGAAGCCACCTCCTGTCTGCTCTGTTTTAGCGTAAGATGGATGTTCTTGCAAGAGCAGAGAAACTCGGGGTTTGCTCAAGTCAGCAGTGAAGGGAGAACACCAATGAAAATGAACTGCTCAGTCATTTTAATGACATGAGACTTCCTCCAATTGATGGCAGCTCGTTACCACCTCTCTCCACTCCGTGCCAGGCTGCCCAGATGGTGCCAATTCATTTAGACATATTTCTTGGCTCATCAATTCAGGCAGGCAGCCCGAAAACCATCCTTTTAGATAACTGAATTGAGGTCAGCACAAGCATTCAGCCAGATAAATACTGAGTTACCAGGGATGGTGTAATACAGGGAAGACCACTGACATACACGTGTTCTGCTCCTGGATTTCAGTCTTTGGGGCAGTCACTCAAAAGGAAAAAATGAAGGCTGTTTTAGCACAGAACAAGGGAAGTCCATTTGTTTAACAGTCTGAAAAAATGGGCCCTGTTAAATTAAAACAGAACTATTGATCATCTGAAGGAGAGGCACCAAAAGAGAGAATGAGACGTGCCAATACAAAGGGCGTATTTATGAAGAAGTGAATCACACAGAACACAAGGCCACAACCAGAAATGCACTCCAGGTGATGAAAGGTAAAGGAGAAAGACTGTGTTAAAGCTGCTTTCCATCATCAAGCAGGAGGAAGTGCTTTCAAGACAAGCACACAGCTCCCACTAAACAGAGGGGTCTGATTTCCCTTGAAGGTGTCCCCTGTGGTCAGGACAGGACTGAGCACTTTGCCTGAATCTTCACAAAACTTCACACAATCATGAGAGAGACAGACAGTCAGCAACAGCAAATTTCTTTGCTCACAGAAGCACACACAGCTTTGAAGCTCGCTACTGCAAGTCATAACAAAAGCATGAGAAATCCAGCTTCCTTTAAGTCAAACTGTTTTTGATTCATTATTAATAACAATAATGTCCATCTCTAGAAGATGCAGAGTAGGTTTCTTACAGCAGAGGCCTTGGGGAAAAAAAAAAAAGATTATCTAGCTACAGCATTTTAAAATTAATTCCTTACATCTCTGCTTTTTCACTCCTCTCCAAAATAAAGAATTCAGACCTAGCAGGAATAATCATAAAGCAGTTCTCTACTCTTTGCCACACAATTTATTTTCTGTGTGCATGGTTAATCTGGGCCCTGGTCTTTTGTACTCGCTGTGAACATACACAGATCCCAGGGACTTTCAAATCAGGCTGATGATCACAAATGTACTTGTATCACTTACATGGTCAAACCTTAAACATGCTGCAGTTACCACCACTCTAGTTGAGGCAAAAAAGCAGATATAACACCACTCCCTTAAATTAAAGGCTAGGGCAGAGCTGTGTGTCTAAATAGCTATTGCCATGATCTCATGGGGAAAGCAGCCAAAGACCATGGAAATCACTTCACAGCTGGGCACAGCTCCCACTGCCTCCATCCATGCTGCCTGCTGACCTCAGCCCTGGACATCAGCAAGACTTTCAAATTGTCCACTCTGCTGAGAGGACTTAACTAATGACATGGACGCTGACTTGGTGAGCAAACCTATTTCACAGATCCCGGTAGAAGCTCCTGCAATTGGTCCTACTCCTGCAAGTGATGATGCCCATTTCCCTGTAAGCAGCCTCCACCCCTGGAAACTCAGGCCTGCAGCAATTATTCAGAGGTTAGTCATCAGATTCAGGATTACCCACTCCCATCAGGCTGTGGCAGCTTTGAAAATACTAAAAATTAAGATCGGCCTGAGGATTTAACCATGTGCCGAGAACAGAGGATCACAAAGCAGCTTATCTCATCAAGTACCTCAACTCAGGTAGCAACAGATGGGAATAGGGATTGTGACTGTCTTGAAATCTACTCAGTTCAAGGCTCTACCTGGCTTCCTGATAACTTAAGGCTTTAGACATGAGAGCTAATAGCTATTTTTAGCATTAACTAGCTGAGCTGTGGACAGTTTTATTCATATCCATCTCCAAGCTATAGAATTAACTAAGCTCCTTGCTTCAAACATTTCACAGACTGATGATTTTCTGCTTACAGGCAACATACACCCAAAAGCTGCAAGTTCAACAGCATAAAGACTAAACTGACTGTTTCCCATCCACTCCCCTGCATCTCTTTATCCTCAGCCCCTCACCTCCTCCCATTTCTAAGCAGCTCTAATTGTTCACATTGTTTTGTTAAACCTCTTCCCTGAAAGCTTGCATTCCCTCTGCCTCCTTTCCACCCGGGCCCTGGGAACCGATCCTTCTAAAGGCTTTTGTCAGCCCAGACCTTGCTTTAATTAGTCAGTGCAAATTCCTAAATACCTACAGGCTTAGCAAAACAGCTCTTTCCCTAAAGCCTCTTTCTGCTGCCACTAAGCAAGCCCACTCCCCTTAAGAACACTACAGCTCTTCTTTTCACTAATCATTTCAAATTGCTGCCAGTCCTCCCAGCAGCCGAGGAGAAACAGTGCATGTGTGCAGCTGAGGACAAGGTGAATTAGTCACCTCGCAGATGAGAAAGGGATCCACTGATCATTCTGCTCACGTGACAGAGATGCTTTTGGGAGAGCCAGGGACTGATTTAATGCTCAGGCTCTTTCCACAGGCTTCAGTCCAATCCAGCAAAATACTTCAAACAAAAAGTCCTGATTTCCTCTATATTCAGTGGGGTTAGCAGCACTTGACAGATTTTTTTAGCTCTGCCCATCAGTCCCACTGCATGTGACATACTTCAGTGCTGGTCCCCAGCAAGAACACAGAGCCTGTTTTGCCTCAGACCTCTGGTCTGTGCCCAGTGAAGATGACAGAAACAAAATGCAGGTCTGCAAATCACAGGCCAGAAAAACGGGTCACCTTGCTGAAGAGTCACTCAATGTCCTGGCTTTGAAGGTGTTCCAAATATCCACTGCTTATGCTATGTAGGTTAAAATCAATGAGAGTGTATTTTGGAAGGTGGCAAGAATAAAAAACTGAGTGCGCATGGAACCAGGTAGTAACAAACACAAAGTGGTTCCAGTTACTGGCAAAGCTTTCCAAGAACCTCCTGCCCCTTGAAAGGCAGTGGAGAGATCCTCCCCCGTTGGAGTTCACCCCTTCTCACCCTCACCAGTGTCACACTTAATCATCCACAATTCCATCCCTTTACATTCACGCTTGTCAGGCTCAGTCCCAAACACAGACACAGCCAAAGCAACACAAAGAAAGGTTTTCTAGTGCAGAAAATGGGAGTGCTTCCCACACAGCTGGAGACAGCAAAGAGACCAGGGAGGAACATTTCACTGTTTTAGTGCACTGTGTCATCCTAGGGGGATTTTCATAAGGACAATACATGGGAGATTATGGTCAATCAATCCACTCCAATTAGTTATCATGAAGCCTTAACAGATCTACCCAAATATGTATACTTTTCTAGAAAGCTGCCATACCTGTCTCTAGGCAAACTCACCCAAGATGTTTACCTCACTCTTTTACTTGCCATCCCCTTCCCTCCATTCTCCTCCCTGATTCTTCCTCCAACAGAGTGGGCAACTCCCCCTGCTAAACCCTAAAGCTTTCCAATTGCTCTGACATCCTGAAGCCACAAGACCACCACTGGCAATCATGTCACCAGTATGCTTTAAAACCTTTTTTGTTCCTCCCATGCACCAGCAAGCCATGAACTGATGCCTGGCCAGAACTGGGGAGAGAGACCTGTCAGGACAGCACACACAGGGGGCAGGAATTTGGGTGAAATGCGTGAGACAAGACTGCTGGGAAGGTCCTGGCAAACCATAATGGGGAACACTCATGTTCCCCAAATTCAACAAAGGATCTTTAAAGGCAGGCAGCAGTTGTTAACAAAATGGAGAAGAGAAGGAATTTCTCAAACAGAAAAGGTTTGAAGCTGGGGAACAGGGAACCTGAAGCAAACACCTCCCAGTTTGGCAGTCAGTTTCAATCCCACATGTTGGCACGTTAGGAAATACAGCCATTTAAAACCATCCAGGCTTTGTGAAAGAAATGGCTTGTTGCTTCTTTGCCTGCCAGCACCATGCCACAGCAGCTATACATTTTCTACTCTGAGTCACCCTCTCTGTTCAAACACCAGCTCATGATTAGGAAATTAAAAATAGACCAGACAGGTGCCAGAGAACTTACCAAACCTGCTCTGCCCACAGGTTTTCCAGAACACACACAGCGACAAGGCATGTAGGAGCCATCACACCAGCTGACTTTTTTTTGAGACTGAATCTCCAAAAACCCAGAGTCTGGAATAATCCAAGAGCTTAGAAAGATGATCCTTCCAGAACTGCTCCCAAATGCAACCCACAAGACTCTACTGTCAGAATAATAACCCAGCACAGGGCTCAAGCTGCACTTTGCTCAGAATCCAGAAGAACTGGTTCCCAAGCAGGTACCTGTAATTGCTTTCCTCTCTCCTTTCTCCAGCTTTGCTTGTGGGGACTCTGTGTAGACGCTGTGCTCCATGGGCTGCTCCGCCCTCTTCACGGCCGTGCCTTTGTAGTTCATCTGGAGTTGGCTGGTGTACTTCTCATGCTGCAGAGACACCAACAGCAGTGAAAACCTCTTCCCCACCAACAGATCACCCAAAACTCCACTGCAGCTCTGTCCTTCAGCAAAAAGCATGCACACCTGGGAAGAAGCTACAGAACAGGAGAAGTACCCCATTTGGAAGCCATTAAGTGACAATTCTAGTACACAAGAAGGTCACTGTGACTTAGCTCTGCAAAACAACTAATTAGCAAAATCCTTTAAAAAATAGACTGAGAAGAATCAGAGCACAGGCCATTCTCCACTCAGGATTCAAATCCTGAAATCCCCTTTGTTCTTAAAAGAACATTATAAATTATTTCAGGGCGCTCATCTGCATTATCTCAGTTTTTCAGCAAAGGCAATTGGAATCTATTTGAATTATTTTCTCCAAACCCTTTCCCCAGCTAGGAAAGTGATTCTACCTTAAAACAGGTTCCATATTAACACAGTAAATGAGCTATTTAGAAGCTGGTTTATTACAAGTAAATTAATAAAAGGGTGAACCCATCCAGTTTATCCCTAAGTAAGTTCAATGAATCATTTGCCCAATTGTAGCTGTTAAATTCCCTATTTTTGCCAATTCCTAAACATGGAACCAGGGCTAGGAAGGCAGTATCTGCTAGCCAAGAGCTGATGCATGGCACTGATAGCCCAGTCCCACAGTTGAACATTATAGCTTTCTTGCCCAGAGGGGATTGCTTTTCTGCCTTAGATAAAGGGATGCTTGAATATTTCTTACCTGCTACTGAACAATGTTTAAAAAACACCTCACTCCTAAGAAAACTGACTGCTACTTACTCAGTAAGTAAAAATTGGGAGCTTGAAGGCAAAAATGAGATGATACCCATGAATAAATTAAGCAAACTTCAGCCTGATTGAGGAGGTGTGGTGGAGCTGGCATAAGTCACCATGCTCAGAAAAGACATCTGTGCTCCACTTCTGGGGAGAAAAAAGTTTTGCTGTGCTTCACCCACAAGTTCATGTGCTGGTTATTCTTTAACACGTTACAGCTTTAAGGAACCTTTTTTTTCTTGGCAGTCATGAACATACAGAACTTGATCTACATGTTAGCACAGGGATAGGAGATCAGAGTTGAGATAACTGGGAAATGTATCTCTCCTCAAAGGAAGGTTTCATTAAGTCCAAATCCAAAGAGAGCCTCACATTTTGAAACATATCACTGCCATCAAGAGTATTTTAATATTTCACTCTGCTTGACCATCACTAGAGTATTTAAAAGTTGGTTTTTTTTTTAAGTGCACTGCACCCAGCCACTCTTACCTTTAATGCTTCTTCTGGGACTTTGTGTTGAATTTGTTCCAGGACATACATATTCGAATGTACAGAAAATTCATTAAGGAAAATACAAAGGACTTGAATGGACAAAGAAATTTAACATTTAGTCACAGAAAGAAAACAGGATCATAAAACCAGAAAGTCTTAAAATAGACGGGGTAGTTAAAGTTGCCTGTGCTGCAGCCCAGCATGGTCTTTGCTGTGCACAATCACATTTGCTGGGCATATCCAGGACAGCTGAGGGGCAGCAGACGTGGGCATCCTGGCCAAGATGGGCCAGTTTCACATGCTGGGTAAGGGAGCAGCAGAGCTCAGCTCCTTGCTCAAACCCTTGGGACTATGGTGCTCTCTTGCCCTGGCAAGGCCTTTCAGTCACTGCAGTTTTCTAGATGAAAAGTAAATCAGGTCATGAGCTGCTGTGACCTCTTAGGGGGGGAGGCATTCACATGGTTGAGCCCAGGCAATAATCCTCAGCAATGCTGTATTAAAAAAAAAAAAAAAAAAAGGCAAAAAAAAAAAAAGCTGGCATCTGGAATGTCATCATGAACAACCCAATCAGCACAGCAGAAAGCAAAGAGGAGGAAAAAGGAAAGATGGAAAATGTTAGACTAAAAATAAACCCAGTGATACTGGCCTAGCAGGGAAACTCTGCACAGCCTGTAAGTGAAACTGTAAATGGAAAAGAGAAAAGCTCTCGTGCAATGGGACACAGAGACTCCAAGACCTCAGGAGATGCTGCCATCCACACCAAGCTGACTGCAGTGTGCACAGAAAGCTCTGCTAAACAGAGTGGCACCAACACAGCAAAGCAGAGAAAGACCTTATAGCTGCCATAGGTACAGTACATCTTACAAAGGTTACTCTAAAACCTACATTCTTTAAAATTTTCCTGTTAAGGGCAATAAATTCTACAACTCAGAAGTATAACCATTCATTTCACTTGATTATGCATGAAAGGGCTGCAGGACTAAATACTTAAACTCAGCTGCTCATTGCTGAGAACAGCTTTCTGTAAAAAGTTTAAACTGGTATTGCAGCCATTAAAACCCACCCATGCTCCAGGCACTGATTTTTGCCTTCCCAGGACTGGAGCTCACAGCAAGTCTTCTCTGCATTTCCTCACACACCAAGAGACCAGAATATACACAAGCAGCTACATTAAAAAAAAAAAAAAAAAAAAAAAAAAAATTTGCAAAATCAAGAAAAGCTTCATCTGAGGTTGCCTGTAACAGATTTCATCACATGTGCAGCAAGACACCACCTTTTAATGACAGGATTCCAGAGGAGAGTGACCAAGACCCAAATTATGACCCATGGCCCAGAAAACTCTCTTTTCCTGCAGATCCAGAATGGCACACACAAGTTTAAGCAATCCTGGTGGCAACAGTGAGTGCTCCTGCACTGTCACTGCAGAGAGCTGAAGTATCAGATCCCTGGGAGACCAGCAAGGCTGAAGGTTTGGAGTATTTCAAGGGCTAAAGCATGGCCAAGCACAAATGGATTATCATGGGACAGCAAAAGGCGGAAGAATGTGGCCTTGGGGTCAAGGATGCACAAGAGTTTTCCAGCCAAACATTTTCCCCCACCAAATTTAAAACTAAAACTTAGTCTCTGCCTCTATTCTCAGAAATGTCTGGACTGTTTTAATTGACATCTCCCCAGAAAAGAAAAAAAAAAAACCTGAAGAAGACACTTGCTACTTCTAAATTCAGCTTGAGTGGGCAAAGTTTGGCAGATAGAAGCAACTGAAAAAAAAGTGAAAAAAGTATTGGAATACATGAAAAGACAGCAATAGGAGCCTCTACTTACCACTATTGCTCTTCAGACTCAGAAAGGCATGTCAACATCTATTCTTATAGCCAGTCATACTGTCACATCAGGGTAAAAAAGCAAAGGGATGAAAGCAAAGGTGTTTTAGCAGACACTGGCAGGATTTGTGGTCTGTAAATAAAGCAATAACTGCAACCTAGCTTCCCTTGCTAGAGGTGAAATGTGCTATTGCTAAAGATTTACTCTTGCATTTTATGGCAGAACCAATTTGCACAGGCAAACTTTAATCAGTACACAGTCAAGGTCTAGCCACAAACTCCACAGCTAAATGTTGAAGGCTGAAGGCCTGAAAATTGTCTGAAAGAAAGCATCTGGGTGAAATGACTAATAAAACAAGGCAAATTGAATGAAAAAAATATAGGAAGATATCAGTTCATACAAAAATATATGAACTATGTTTGCTCCCAGCTAGTACCAGCTACAGTTACCACCCAAATAAAAAGAAAAAACCACAACCCTTCCTTAGGAAGAGACTGAAAAGGCACTTCCACATTACTGCCAGTGCAGGGCCTGATCCAAAGTACAATGAAAAAGCAGGCATCATGATTAATGTGCTCTGAATCAGGTTCATGTGGAGAAACACAAGCTCATGAGACACGCAAAGGCTCCAAACAAACACCTTACTCAGTAGACACAATTAGCCCTGGTACCTCTCCATGCAGCCAGCAGCACAAAACCCAAACAGAGCCTGAGTCCCCATCCTCTCCAGAAAGGATATCATAGCCGAAGCGAATGACATCGTTCAGTTTCAGGGTGATGTACTTCTGGTCAGGAATCCTCACATCATTGACAAATGTCTGCAGGAGAGAAGCACAGGAATGGGTTTGGACCGAGGGTACCAGGGTGATGGATCTCAGAGCCATCTGCTGATGGCACTGCACGTACTCAGAGTGTGCCAGCACCAAGTCAGGAGCTAGGAGCTAAGTTCCCTGGAAAAACCAACACCAGCAAGCAGCTCCCATGGGCAAGTCAGAGCACCCCAATTATGCTTCAAAGCAAGGTGCTGTGAAGGGACCTTTAGGGAGATTTCCTTTGCACCAACTGCAAATGCAATTTTAGTTCCTGACTTGAGCAGGTAAATGAGGTGCCTGAAGTTAGGAACTTCAAATGCTCTTGGTTCTCCTACACCCGTCTCAACCAGCAAACGGTTGCAACTCATGCCCTTAATTACTGAGCTAGGAATCAGCTTTCTGCTGGATGCCAAACAAGACTGTGTCAGCCCCAAGGCCTGATAATTTAACAAGCAAAGCCTATCACAGAGGAAGGGGAAATGAAAATGTACAGGGAAATGGGAAAAAAATTTGAAGCAGCATCACCATGACACCTGAGGCCACACTGTCCGAGATAACCAAACCCCTCGTGCTGAAACTTCACCCGCCCCTTTTGCCCATGCTCCAGGCACTTAACTGAGGCTGAAAGGAACTAACATCCTTCTAAAGGTGCAAGACATGTATTTCACAGCTGTGAATAAATGTCTTTGATGTCTGTGCTTCCTGAGGGAACCCACTATGAAACAATTCTCCCAGACCAACCGAGGATCAAATCAAGCATGCATGGACATCTTTCACAAATAAACCCATGTGCCTTTGCAATGACCTGGGCCAAACAAAAATAAGAAGGGGCAGAAGAAGCCCCAGAGTGCTGATGGGGATTAGCCTCTCCCACAGCTGGATTTGAGGCTGTCAGACACCAGGAGTTACCCTACTTGGGAAGGTGGGATTCACCCAGCCTCTCAGACCAGGAACCTGCTGCTGGGGCTTTGTGCCATTAATGCAAATGCAGCTGAGGAAACAGAATTAAACTAGAAAATGAATTTGCATGTTTGCATGACTGCAGCACAGTCTTTTCCTTCTGTCTTCTCACCTCAGCCAAGCCAAACATGCATGATAAGACCTAGTATTAACCACAGATGAAAAATAAATGGTAGAGCAGGAAACTAGAATCTCAGCAGACAACAGCCCCCAGTTTCCTGGCAATTTACAGAAGAGTTGGGAAACAGGCCTGTAATTTCAGAATAAAAACAGTGAAGCTAGTTAAAAGGCACAGAATTCCAATTTGCATTAAAGTTTTTAATATTTAAAAAACCCACAACAGTCCCATCTGGAACAAGAATAATTGTTTGCTGAATTTTCTTCAAAAAAGTCTGCAAGAACCCATTTTGATAGTTACCTATTTGTCCACATTTACTTGAGATAAAAGTAACTTCAGTAAAATTCTTAATCTGGATAGAAATGCTACCCTTAAAAACAAAAACCTCTGAATAGAGACAGAAGAATTACCTGAACATTATAATAAAAACAATATAAAACATTTTGACAATTAATATGAACCAGATTATCCAGCAAAGCCACATAATGCATTGCTGACTACTCAAATACAAAATAAAAGGAAATTCTGAAAATGGATTTAAAATCAAGACGCTCAAAGGTGATTTCTTTAGTTTCAGGAGGGTAAGCAAGTTTTTGTGACAATTTTCAAATAAAAATATGTTTCTTGCATGCAAAATTTGGTTTGGCCACAACAGACTTTTTCAACAGAAGTGTCTGATCAGCTGCAAAAACAGGCACTGCTGCAACTCCCTTTTACTCCACTGCCTCTCTAAGCATAAGTCTACTATTAAAATGCTGTAAATTCTTATGCTTTAGGATGTGATAGAAAGATAGAAAATAATTAGTGGTACATGTCTTCCCTCCCTTGCAAGCAGAATCTTTAGCTGCTATTTTGCCACCATGAGTTAAATACCACAGCTTTTGAACCAGGGATCCAGCTAGAGTCCAGACCAGTTACTGGAAATATTCCCATTTCAGCAGGGCTCTGTGCCTTCAGCTATTAGGCTGAGAAGGATTAGCACTCATTCTTGCTGTGTTCAGATGCCAGAAGAGGCAGAATGGTTGAGGGCTGCTTTAGCCACTGTTTTTGTACAAGTTTCTGGGCTCATCTTGTGGTTTTGTGGCTGTGATGGTGGAGGGCTTCTATGTCCAAAACAATGAAACAATGGCTGCAGTAAAACCCCCACTGGGAAGACAATTAGGTGAATCTAGCTTAGGCCTGCTCCAGCAGAGGAACAGCTCCACTTGTATGAAAAAACTACCAAAACAGAGGCATGCTACGACATTTGGACATTTTTAACAAGAGTGGTGTATTTAAGTATCATGGAATTCAGGTGTCTAAAACCACTGCATAAGTTGAAGCAGAGCAAAGGTTAAAATTCAGTCAGGCTCAGTTCCTTCTTCTATGCTCACAGTATTCCTCAGTCTTCATGCAAAGCAGGCTCAAGGCAGGCAAAAAAGCAATTTTTATTATTAAAAAAAAAAGAGGTGGTTTTAAGTAGTTTCTCCCCAATGAAATTAAATTTCTCATCACCCCATAAATCACTCCATGCACTGACAATGAAACCACCAAAAGGTCACCCTGCTCATGCTGAACAGCTGCTCCAGAATCTCCACCAGTTTAAAGTTAACATCCCCAACATGAAACTGAATTTAATTCCTCCCCTTTTGCAAGAGGCTTTCTAATTTTGTGAGCCCTGAAGCGTTCTGCGAGGACACCAGCAGAGAGGGAAAAAGCAATACAATATTCACCAAAGCTTTCCCCTCCCAAGACGAGATGCTACACGACCTCCACCTCAGGCCTTGCAAATAATGATGCATGTTTGGCTTAACTCGTGCCAACAGCTGCAGTGACCCAAAAGGGTCTGAGAGCAGGATTCAGCGAGCACATGAGTGCTTGCAGACTCAGCACAGCACCAGGCCACCCCTGCCAGCTGCAGGTTTGGTACTCACCCCGTTTAAGCTGCCGAGATCCTTCACCCAGTGCTCATCCTTGTCCTTGTCATAGTTGATGACAGCGTGCTGCTTATCCACACTGCGGGACTGGCAATGGAAGCACAAAATGAGCATCAGGCACAGAGACACTGGTCATCAGAGCAACACTGAAGCATTAAACTGCCTTCATGGGGGTAGGGGGACAGAGGGGGAAAGCAGGGAGGATTAAATACTATTTACTGCTATAAATAATGGAAGGATAAGCAGTAAATGCTTCCACGGTTGGTTGCAGAGTTTGAAGACAATACGCTATTTTCATGGAGAAGGGAAAATAAAAAGTTTTTAAAAATTGCTGAAGGCTGTCAAGACTATGCCACAATTTCAATAAATTATATCAATACACACTGAACAAAATCAGTCAAGCTGAAAGCCTGGGGGCCAGGATCTGAGCCAGCATGAGCTAGAAGATCTCCATTTTTCAACTGCTGAGGCCAATGGCCTCAACACTAGGGATGCTCCTACTTGGGATCATTTCTTCCTATTTTTCAAAGAGAAAAAAAATCATTTTCTTGAGTTACACACCGAACTTGTTCCCAAAAATTTATACTGTTCCCAGGATTATGTCCTGGAATTGATTTAAATTTTAGGATGTGTTCCAAACTAGAGGTTAGTAAACCTGGAATGAGAAAGAAAGCAACTCCAAGAAAATTTAAACTGTAAACTGGGTTTGAGTACACTGAACTTAACAGTGATCTGGTGCCACTGGCTTTGTCACAATGCACAAGTAATGCACCTTATCTTCAAAACAGAGTGTGACACTTGAGGAGGCATCATGTCAGACTTCTGAAAGAAGTGCTAGGACAAGATCTATGAATAATTTTGAAATATGGTGTGTTACAGCTATAAAGACACCAGACTGTCTGTTTTTAGACCTGCTGCCTCTCGTAACCTGAATCCTTGCTGCAGTTGACCTCAGGCAGACACTGGAAGCAGTCTCTCCATCAGCACGTACACACAGCACTGAGACCTCCCTGGTACCTCAGGCCAGGGGAGGGGAGAGCAGGGAGACCAGCCAGGCTCCAAGTCAGCTAATCCTCATCCTCCTGGGCACCAACCAACAAGTTCTTGCTGAAAGTCCTTTCCTTTTGCCAAGTATAAACACACTGGTTTCCACAGCACCACTCTCAGCAAGCCATTATCTGGCTTCTTGCAAGCATGCAGAGGCAAAGATTGTTTCAGGCAATTCCTTGGTGAAAACAAAAGAGGTTTTTTTCACACAAACTGCTACTATTTGCAGGAATTTCTTCTGGCCCCACCAATATCAAGCACATGGGAAGTACCACAACACCTGAGAAATGGCATCTCCTTCCCCTGCAGAGCACCCATCAGCCCAGGAGACACATCCTGCAGAATAACCTTGAAGTACCAATATGAAGCAAGCACTATCTGGCCAGAAGATTACCCTTCCACCTTGCAACATCCCTCACACTATTCATGACATGTCACCCCAAGCAGAGGCAGTGAGGACAGGGGCAAGTGACCCCATGCCTCCAGCTCCCTCACTAATACAGTTATCCACATGCTGCTGGACTTCCAAGGAAGCACTTCATGCTTTGCTGCCCAACTGATGCTGCTCAGACAGCAATCACCCCCCAAAGACACAAACAGATGTGGGACAGGCAGAGAAACCATGGCTGGGGACAGCCCACCTGTGCCTCCTGCTATGCTGAGCACTAAACAGGAGAAGCAACACAGAGCAAAGCCCTCCCAGGAGGGGCACACACAAACCCCTCACCCCCATGCCATCCCCACACTTGCTGTCTGAGCCCTGACCTCAAGGCAGGGCACATCTTAAGCATTTGCAGTGAAGGCAGTGCTTCTCTCTCCTGTTATCCACACCAGATGCAGCTCCTCAGTCCATTTTCAGTGACCCAAGTGGCTGTGGCAGGTGGGTGCAGTGCAAGGTAAGGATGGTCCAGGTGAGCACAGCTGAGGGACACTGCCCAGGCCCTGCACCTCAGCACATGGCCCTGAGGACAGGAGTGTCTCCAGGCACAGCCCCAGGTGCCACAGCAGCTGATGCTACACAAGCTGGGGTTGTTCCTGATCTGTCACATGGTCCCTCACACCCTTTGGAGGATGTGAGCCCAGAGCCTGTCCCCACAACAGTCTGGCTGTTCGAGCACTGTATGGACAGGGCTCCTGGAGGGATCACCACACCTCACCTACACAGCAGAGGGGGATGACCACCCCCTCTCCCTGTCCATGGGCATTTATGTGCTGTGCTTCATGGCACCGGAGTCAAAGACAACCATGCACAGGCAACCATGCAAACCCTGCACAGCACAGACATGGTCTGTCTTCCCTGTGATCCCTCTGCTACTCAAAACTGTGGATGCCACTGTTCCCAATGAGATACAAGGGAATGCTGATAAACTGCTGCAGCAGTGTTTGCTTTAGCTTTTTACAGCACATCATGGAGGCTCATTTAAAGATTAACAGATTCTAAAGGCAGAACAAACCATTTAGCTCCCTTCCAAGGGCAGAAAGGTTTCCAGACCAAAAAGTTAACTCAGACAAAAAATTGGGACAGATCTGGTATCTGATTTTAAATGTATCACAGGTCACTTTAAAAGAAGTTTATTTCTGGGAACCAGCTGTCTCCAAAAAATTCAATTTGCCCTGCATCTGACCCTGATGCAACTGAGCACAGCCCTTGGTCTGCTGTGTTCTACAACAGCTGACTTCAGGCACTCAGGGGTCCCCAGTCAGATGGGGGTCATCTCAGGGGAGCAGACATGTATTCCTGCAACATGATATTCCCCTCCATAAATGCAGAAAGAGGTCACCAAAGGAACCAATTTATGCCTGTTTTCCAAGGAAGTTTCAGCTGTGTTCAAGAAAGCCTATGGCAAAAAGAGTCAAAACAACATGCAAAATCTGACCCACAGTCTTCCTCCAACCTCTCAGCATCTCTTTAAGAGCACATCAGGAACAAGGCAAACTGTTATGCATATTGCACTTCTGTGAAATTTCATGCTTTTGTGGAGAAGAGAGGAATTTTCTTAGTTTTGTTTACGTTAAGCCAGCAAACATCACAGGAACTGGCAGCAGGAGTTCCTAGGGGCCTGTCTCCAAGGAAACTCAACTTAAAGTAACTAAAATCACACCTTATTTATTTTGATGCAGACTTGCCAAAGGTCACTCTTACTTGAGAACTGAGGTGTGGTTTATTTCAACATCAGTCACATTTAACATAAACTGCTCTTGTGTGCAGTGCCAGCAGCAACTCAGCAGCTGATGGTGCTTTTGTCTCTTGCAGAGAGGAGCAGGCTCCCTTAATCCCACTTCCCAAGAGGAGACTAACCAGTTTCCATGCTGGTAACAGCTGAGAGCCCAGGGACAGTCACTTCAGCCCAGCAGGCCAGTGGTTTCTAAGGAGTGACCTGCTGAATCACAGAAAGTGATTCAAGAAGCCTGAGTCAACACATTACAGAGCTGCCCATGGGTGCAGCGCTCCCAGCCACCTGCAACTTCACTGGAAAGATTTTAGCCATCTCTAAATTGAAAACCTGCAATTAAGTTGACTGAGTCACTAACATAAGAGGACTTCTAGCCTAAATGCACACGTGCACCAAATACTCAGTCTTGCTTAATGATCAGCCATGACCTCCACAACCAAAGGCAAGGCTGATCCGTCACGAGTAGACACAGGGGTCCAAAAAAAACCAAACAAAACAACAGAATTTCCAATAAAGTGTTACTAAGAAACCTCAATTACCTATATCCAGATGTCAAAAGCAAAAAAATAATCTGTTTCACCAGAAAAGCACTTGTGATGGGGTGAGCAGCAGTCCTGAGCTATGGGTAAGATATCCAAACAACCAAACCAGAGCTGGAGCACCTCAGGGGAGGTTGAGAAGGGGAAAAGAAAGAAGGGAGGTATCATCCTCTTAAGCAGTGGTGATCTTCAAGCAAGAAATAAGGCTACACTCCAAGAGGCTGGAAATGAAGGAAGCACATAGCATTCCCACCATATCCCAACACTGGACCTGTTATCAAATGAAAACAACTCTCAGGAAAACACGTGTGCTTTTCTGATTAAGAGTATTTACACTCCTCTGCAGGGAAAACATGGGCACTGATTTGTTACTACACTCAGCCCTCATCCAGGGCTGGAATTTCCAGACATTCAAATCACTTCCTAATATAAGGTTGTGTTGCTTTTCTGTCATACAATCTACCATGCATCATGTTTTAAATACCTAGTAGACAAAATGCACACACAGCATATAACTGAGGATGGAGGTTCTTTATATATAGCTCTTCCTTCTTCCATGAACATGTTAAGCAGATGGTACAAAACACAGGAATGGTACCTGGGGGTCTGCCAGTCCCCCAGTGGTACCAACACCTTGGATCACCAGTTTCCAATCAGCCATGCAACCAGGCAGCTCACTTGTGATTCTCAAAACTGCACACATCATCAAATCAGCAAAATCAGCTTCAAAAGCTTGCAGGAATCTCCATAGAGGCACAAATCACACTGTGGCTACGTGTGCTGCACACACCCTACAGCTTTGTGTTTGGGGAAGGGTCTGATCCAGAGAACAGGGATCTCGGGATGAAAATATGAGCTGCAGAGATGCCAAACAAAACCCACAAGGCAAAAAGACCTGCTTAGGAAGGCAGGAGGAGAAATACAGCCAGACAGCCTGTGTTTCCCCACAGGGCCAGGGAGCAGACACAGCTCAGCTGTCTGTGCAGATACAGATGCTACTTTTTCCCCAGGAGAATTACCATGGGTGAAAACCTACCGGTTGGGGCTGAGATTTGGACCTCAGCCCTGCCAGTGCCGCGAGGCATCGTGGCACTGGAGATAAAATAAACAAACATGAGCAGTTTCCCTGTTCCTCACTGCAGTCTGCTGTGCACTTCTGGCACAAAATAACTGCAGCGTTCTGGTGGCAGCATGCAATAAAACAGTTGCTCAAATACTTTCCATAGTGAACAGGTTACATTTCTGCCAGTACTGTGCTCTGCACAAGTGTCCCAGTAAGGAAATATAAACCTCTGCTGGTGTCCCACTTTAGAATGGAGACAGACAAAACCAAATTAAAAAAAAAAAAAAAAACACCAAAAAACAAAAAACCCCAAAACAAACAAACAAAAAACCAAAAAACCCCAACAACAACAAAAACAAAAGACCCAACAAAACAACAACAATAACAACAAAAACCCATTTACAGGCATTCTGGCCTGAAATGTGAATTTTGCTCCTCAAAAGTAAACATATGCTGGATAACATTTAATGACAGATGTGAACACCTCTTTCAGGAGGGGTGTTGGGTCACAGATGGGTCCCCCTCTTTCACCACAAAGCATCTCACAGTGTTGTGTGCACTGGCCCCTCCAGTACTTTTCCAGAATATCAGTGAATGCTCCATCCTGCCCCAGGCTGGCTGCAAGTGTGTCACCCCTGTGGCAGCCTGATGGCTCCCAGGGGCAGGTGCTGCCAGCTTCTAATGACTCTACCTGAGCAGACAAATCTCTTCAGCAAGTGCAGCCACCTCATCCTGGGGCTGGACTCTCTTTACAGCTCCCAGGCTGCAGAGGCTCCTGCCCTCAGCTCTGCTGCAGCCAAAATCATGGGCTTTGCAGATCTGTGGCTGAAGCAGGGCCTGAGTATTCAAGCAAAAAATAAGGCACTGAACAAAAGAGAGAAATCCCCCAGGAAAATGAAACTGTAATCCCCACAGCTTGGCAAAGGGATTTGGAAGCTGGCATGATTCCCATAAAAACTTAACCCGTTATTTTGGGGTAAAATGGGTTTTTGCTCGCTGGTTCCCCATCCCCAAAGTGAACTGGTTCAAGTGACCCAGGGTCAGATCCTGACCACAGGCAGGGAGCACGCTGCCCACAGATGCACTGGATTTTCCTTTGTTTTACATGGCCACCCAGGAGGAATGGAAAAGCATAATTTAAGGTGGGACACAAGCCTGAATTTTTATAGTGCAGCTGAGCTGCTAATGCCTGGATCAGGATCTCATACAAGGAAGATACATCTCCCTTTTTTGTCTGTCCACTCCAGAGTGGGACAAACCCTCTCTTGGCAGTCCAGGCTTCCAGCACCTTGCCAGCTGCATGAACCCCTCTCAACCCTAATAACCACCTGCCCTCAGTGCCAGCATCACCTCTCTCCCTACCCTGCCTCCAGCAATGAACTCCCCTCCCAGGTCTGCCAGTCCTGATATGCCTCCAGCCTCCTACACCCATATGCCATTAGGCATCATAACCTCCTCCCATCAACTGCACATTAACAGAACACAATGGGACAAGGAAGAGCCAAAAAAACAACTCTAGGCCTGGAAATACAGGATGTGCATCCTTCCTCCCACAGCTGCTGTCCCAGCACCTGGAAACACTACCTGTCAAAAAGCAGCACCTTCCCAAGGCTAGATCCATTCCCTTCTGTAAGACACTTACTTCCTTTGTAACACCTAATGAATTACTCTTGGCAATTCCCAACACCCAGGGACTAACTTAGGTGCTTGTTCACACCCTCTGGATAATTGCAGCAAAACGGCACAGGTAGGGCATCTCCCCATCCCAACTACAGCTTCCCACTTCCACCCTACACTGCCATGGGGAAGGAGGTCCAGACACAACAACCAGCAGAGACTCCTCATGGCTTCTTCTGGGAGCTCCCAGTGCTGGAAATACATGAGCAATGGAGGGGTACAATTTCTGCACTGTAGCGAATCCACCTAGAAGGACCAGGAAAAAGATCATCTACCAAGTTCTCACCATCTGCTTCTTCCCAGCATAACACTGTAGACAACCACACCTATTCACACTCGTTTATGTATGCACTAACTAAACTGCACAGGAGAGACACGGTATTATCAAGTATGGCCCAAGGAAGGCAGGATACATCAGGTCAATGAAACCTTAATTTGACCAGATGTCACACACAGGCAGGGTTCATCTTTGCACTCTATTATTTGTGGAGCATGCCGTGCACCCTGCATACCAGACACAGAACAGATCCTGCGGGGAAAAATACCCGGGAACGGCACAATAACAGATTGCATCTTCATGCCTATGTACACAGGGGCAGAGGCAGGATTACACAGGCAGCCTTCATACCAGTGTGTTGTAACTGCTCTGCAGTTATAAACACTTGACTTAGCAGCCATAAGAATACTCCTTCAGTGCCTAGAATGCTTGTAATTCCCTGTCTTTTTAACAAAGCAAGCTAAAAAGATGGAAACGCAGTATTGTTACCTTTGTGTGATTCACCACAATGAACTTGTATATCCAGCTCACAAGGCCTTAGCACTTGAACTGACTAATTGGTATCATAAGCAGCACTGGTCCCATCTGGACCAGTGACAGATGCTTGGCTAGGAGCTTTCACAGCTCTCTTCTGACACCAGAATAATAAACAGCAAGTCTTGACCCATCTCAGGCCTAAGGGCGATGCTGCTCAGCAGCCACATCCTGTAATGCCCGTTTTGCCCACACTGAGAGGCTTCTGCCCTATGTGCACCACCCTCTCCACTTCTCCACATCCTGCTGCTCCTCCTCTCACTCTGCACTAACAGAATCCTCACTTGTACTCGTTGTACTTCTTCACTTGGCCAAATCTTCATCACTTGGTGAAGCTCTATAGAGTAGAAATCCAACCGCTACATGCAAAGATCTGACCTGTGGCTTCCTGAAACACAGGTGAAGAGGTTGAACAAGCATTCTGGAAGTATCATTGCACTCTTAGCTTGTTCTTGCCCTTTCCTTGACAGCTTCTTTCACCACTGAGTCAGGATGCCAGGTTAGTTGTACCCTGATTTAATCCAGCACAGCTGCTGTTACATCTACACCCCAGCCCTGTGGATACCTGCACCCAGTTCCTCTTTGCCCAGCCTGTGACACTTCTCCACTCCATCCCCTTGCCAGCCTCACTCCCAGATGAAGTCACTTAAGGGAATACTATCAAATACGTCCCTGCTGACCACATTCAAACTCCAGATTTTATTCAAAGGTTTGGAACTTAGTCAAAGCCGCTCAGTGTGGGCAAAAAAAACCAAAACCCACCACCTCCAACCTAGTCATTCACTCTTGAAAATCTTCACTGACCCAGCTCTACTACAATGCCAGAACTTCAAAGAACAGGCTAAATATACTTTTAAATAATTGACCTGAAGAAAAAAGCATTTTTCTTAGAGTTGCTCACAGCAAAGACCAAAGAAGGGAGATAAATTATTGCATCCAGAACACACTGCATAAAACAGATGCCTGGAAAATAAACTCTCATCCCAAACACCTACAAAGTTTAGCAGAGTTATAAGCAATTGCAAACAGTGTCTCCTGATAGGAAATGTCAGGCTGTCTCAAAAGGCATCTAGGATAAAGGCATAAAAAAGAAAGCATCATGCTGCCTGCACCTACTCACACTCATGTAAAAACTCACATGCCCAGAGCATCACTCTAAAGTGAGGGAAATAATCAGGGGAGCACTGGTTAAACATTTCTATTTGCCAAATTTTCCAGTAAACATCCCTCTCAAACAAAACCAGGGAAATCATGACACTGCTTTCCATTCTGTAAATATTTACATTTAGCAAAAATGCAAAAAAAAGTTTTGTTTAGGAGCAGCAGGGAATGTTTTAATGGTTAAGTGAAATTTTTGAGTTTGCAAAATGTTTGTCCCCTGAGTACCCATCACAGTAAGCAAGTTATCAAAGCTGATAAAAATGGCAGCTGCATTTCCCAAAAGAAGGATGTTGGGGGAGGGAAAAATTATTTTCTTCAGGATGGTCCCAAAATTATTTTATTTTTTATTTTTAAAAAGTAGATTTTTTCAGACTATTGCTTCCTACCACCCCCGAGTTTCACATTAAAAACCTACAGCAGTGCAAGTTAGTGAAGGTCCAGACTTCCACACTCCTGCAGTTTGTTCACTGTTACCTGAAGGAAGCAGCAAAGCCGTTGAAGAAATAAAGCATTTTTCTTAGAAAAAGGGCAGAATGGAGCTCTTGGCTCTGGCAGCAACACTGCATGCCAAGCTACAGCTTCACTTCATGGCATTTTCACCCATGCATTAACATTCAAACCCAACGTAAATCTCGCATTTACTTGTACTAGAAGCTTTAGAGAGCTGCAAAAACATTTAAAATATTTCTAATCCTCTTAGTAGGTATAGAAGATATCAAGGTAGATTATGTTTCCCCACTATCAGACCTACTTTAAGATTAAAGACTTTGGGTTTCTTCACCTCTTTGTTAATCAGAAAGCAAATCCACTACTTGTATTACGAAATAAGAAAACCAGACAAAACTAAAGCTTAATTGCTTGGTGACAAATCCATCCTTTTTTGCTGTTTAGAGATCTGATACCTTGAGACAGTACATTCCAATAAAATATCAATATACAAGACACTCCTAAAATAGTAAAATGAGAAAGGCAAGACTGCAGGTCTCCAGGACAAGGTTTATCTCTGTGCCATGTGTTTGAGCACCGTGTTACATGTGGACTGAACAGGGAACCACAAACCATATCACTATGAAATCAATAAGCAGTAGCAGCCTTGGAGATGAAAAAACACTGACCAGGTCACCCAATCACTGCCAGTCTGTTCCCAGCTGTGCACTTTAAAGGATTAAATGCCAGTATCTTGAAATATATATAGAAAATAACCATGCAGTGAATATATAGTCTCAGGGTTAGTACCACAGAAATACTGCAAGGTGCAAACAACTGCCACGAGAGCTCTGTCCATCTGCTCTGATAACTGCCCTGCTTCTTAAGCTTCCCCCAAGACAAATGATTGTGCCAGTCTGCACAACGATTTTGTGACATGGACAGTCACAGTAGGGAAAAAGTCTATTTTTAGATCTCATCCTCCATCTGCTCACATACAATTCTGCTTGGATATGAAGTCTCTCTGCTCACAGTTTCTCTTCTGCACTCAGTCTTACTACAAACATCTCATTTGGAGCCCCAGGTAGCTCTGGAAAACATCTTCATAAACAAATGGCTAGGAAAAGAATGTGCTGTGCTGTTCAAAACAAGACCTTACATGTGAGCCTAGAAAAAGCTTTATTACTGGAGATAGCAGACCAGTAATAAATGTTTTTAATGTAATAAAATGTTAATATATGTTTATAAAGGGTCACATGTAGCTCACCCCATGAACACAAGCTGCTGGCTTTTATAGACAATCCAGAGCCTTCACTCTGGTGAAATAATGAAAATCTCTTTTAATACCACCCACCACCTATGAGCCCCCAGATACAACCATTTCACAGATATTCCTGGCTCCTCCAGGAATCCCAATTCATTTACCTTGTAGAAAAGTGCATGGCAAATGAAGAGCCTTCACAAGGTTGGGTACTCCACAAGCAACACTGACAAGCCAGCTCAGGCTTGCAAAGAAACATGAAATACTCTGGTTGGTATGGAGTGGCTCACAATCCACGACATCCAGTTAACCCCATAAGCAACCAGAGAAACAAGCTGTGCATTTTAAGCATAACAGGTATTTGGGTACTTTTATTTTAGAGTGCACATGACTGTCAGAGTACTGAAAGCTAACAGTAAGAAAAATGCACAACAAATCTCAAGTTTCTTCATAAGATATTAAGATGGGCAGCCACAAACAAAGACCATTTCTGGAAACCAGGGCCACTGTGTGTTTTCTCCCATCCAAGTCATGAGAGAAGATGCCAATCAGGTTCCTGACACCTAAATGCAGACGTACAGCAAATATCAGGACATTTTTAATGTCTCACCTTTACATGTCTCAGCAGCCAGACATGTAGAAACATGAAATAAGAGATAGTGTGATTCATGGGAGAACCCAAACAGATGATCTTGGAACAGGAGTCCCAGCTCTACCACTGCAACCCAGCTGTGCCACTCATTGCCAGCATGCAGAGCAGGACAAACACTGCAAGCTCTCCTCTTGTGGGCACTGACACTTTGTTACAGCTAGAGAGCACCTTGCCCATCAACTACACCTTGTGCAAGCACTTCCACCTCTCTAAACAGGCCTCCTACTGACATATCATACAAAATCCCTGCAGCAACTACAAACACAGCCTCCTACATCAGCACAGCATTTAGGACATACCTGTGACCAGGTCAGCTGTGGAAATTATGAGGAGGGAGTCTCCATTGTGCAGGCAGCTTCCTAATTTTGCCACCAACAGGAACATTTGCCACCTTCACAAAGGGGCAAAAGGGGGATGGACAGGTGCAATAGAACATTTTTTTTGTGCACTTAAGTACTCATGGCATGGGTTTAGCAGAATCACTAATTCAATTCTGAGCTTCTACAAATTCCTGAGCTAAACTGCTCCTGTCAAAAGCTCTTTGCAAGATTCCAAGCCCATTCGTCTGGAGTGACATCTACTACATTATGCTGTCAAACATCAGACCACAGTCAACACTTCAGACATGCTGGATTAGGTCCAGCAGAGACACATGCTGGTATGGAAAGTACTAATAGAAGCTCAAAGTTTGCCCAAGTAACACAATTACTTTGGGAAGAGGTCACCAGCCTACTCAGCCTACCAAAACAGATTTCCTCTGCTAAACATCAGCATTTTCTACCATGACAAAAACACCTGAGAAATACCAGCATAAATAATTTAATCAAACTTAAAGGGAAAAACAGGTAAACAAAAAGCCCTGCCTGCATTCAAATCACATGTAAACAGCACATGTGTTAAAAGCTAAAAAAGCCAGCAGCATAATCACAGATCAGGACAGAATGGAATGTCTTTGTTTACTGCTTCTAGTAGCATCAAGACAGTTAATCTATTTGATTAATCTCCCATCACTACAGATCCTATCCATCTGATGACATGGCAATTTGAAAACCTCACTTGTGCTGTCACAAACATGAAGTCTTCAGGGGAAACACAGACTCAGGATAAAAAGAGGAAGTTCCTTTTAAAAGGTGTCACTTGGAAGCATCAAACATCTCTACAGATCCCCAGCATTACATACACATTTACTGCATCTTCAGAAGAAATAATTACAAAAAAAAAAAAGCCATGTTACCTGGAGCATCAGTTCACAGTCATCTCTCCCAACAAATATCATCTCCCGAGGGAGCCGATGGCGAATGCCAGTGCTGCTCACCAAGAACCACGAAGTCACGCTCATTTTGGCGCTTGGCACTTAACCTTTATACATCCTAAACACAAAAAAACCCACAAGACACAGTTAGCTATTAATGAAGTGTGCAAGTACAAGAGTGTAGCTGCCATTCCCAAATTTCCCTCTACCGTGGGACCCAACGCTGCCTCATGCACTTGTGTTCCTATCTTAGATCTCTGGTGACAACAAGCAGTTGTTGTGAAGTGTCTGCCAGGACCTGCTGCCCATGTGTAGGAGCTCTGCAGCCCTGGAAATATTCCCATGGCAAAGTAAGACTAAGGATCTGCAGAAAGGATTGTTTAAAAAATTGAAGGATCCAGCTGAATCCAATGAATGAAATGATGAAATATGGTGGAGGGGAAAAAGGAGAAAACAACAAAGATCTCCTTTCCGGAATATTTCCAGAACATTTTCCAGAACCACTACCACAGTGCTAACGGCTTGAGCCTTCCCCATCACCAGAGATGTGGACCAGCACATCACCGAGGTGACATAACGTGGCTCCTCTAACCTTTCTCAGCGCATTCCCAGGAGCGCTTACACCAGCGCTAGGAGGGAGGAGACCAACCTCCCCATTGCTCATCCCACTTCCACACTGATGTAAGTTGGGAGCCCACAAATCCTTCCTTCCTTCCTCCCCCGCTGCACGGCTGGTCCAAACACCGAACGGCTCTGCGACCCCAGGTCAGGAAGCCCAGGCTGCGGTTGATTGCCAGCGGGGCTCGGTGCCCAGCGGGCGGAGGGGCGGCAGCGCTGACCGGCGTGCGGCACTCACCGGGCGCTCTCCCGGCCACACCTGTTTGTTGTCGCTGCTCCTGCGGCCTCTCCGCCTGCCTCTCCCACAACATCCCATTTTACCCTGCCTGGCTGAAGGAAGGAGGATTCACGGCACACGCCAGGCTCTCGCCTTCCCCTCACCCACCTCCCGGGCTCCCGGCTGCATTCCTAAGCGCACCGGGGGAAAGAGATCTCCATTTTCCCCGGGCTGCGCGGCGCTCCCCGGCCCGACCGCCGCCTCAGCAGCCTCAGCGGCCGTGGGGCGCTCAGGTGGGGATGAGTGCCCTCCGCGGGGACCGGGCACAGCCCGCACGGCCCCCGCCGCCTCCCCGCCGCTCCAGGAGCCGCCGCTCCGCGCTGCCGCGCCCGTGTCACGACACGCGAGCGGCCCCACATACCGCGGCCCCGACAAAGCGCCCGGGAAGGGGAGCCGGGAGCCGCCGGCAGAGCCCTTTGTGTGCCGGCCCCGCGGCCCCCGCCCGTCCGTCCGTCCGTCCGTCCTACCTGCTGCGACCCTCGGCGCGGTGGCAGCCGGGCACCGCGCCCCGCCAGCCGGCTCTGCCTGCCCCGCGGGCCGCTCCCGGCGCCCGCCCCGCTCCGCCCCCGCGCCGCAGGTTCCCGACGTCAGGAGGCGGCTCCAGCCCTGCCGGGCCCGGCCGGGGGAGGCGGCGGTGCCGCGGCGGGGCCCGCACCCGGCTCGCCGGGCACCTGGGCGGAAGGTGCTGGCCTGGCTTTGGGTCGTGTCGTCGCTGCAGGGACACAACCGTGGCATGGGTTGGCTTGAAAGGGGTCGTAAAGGTCATCTACCGTAAAGGTCATCTACCTTAAAGGTCATTACCCTGCCACCATGGGCGGGGATGCCACCCACCAGACCAGGTTGCTCAAAGGCGTATCCAGCCTGGCATTGAACATCTCCAGAGATGGGGCATCCACAGCTTCTCCAGGAAGCCTCTGGCAGTACTGTGCCCTGGTTCAGCATCCCTCCCTTCAGGCTCTCAGAGGGGCTCAGTGAGTGCCAGCAGAGCCTCTGGCACCTCACTGACCAGGGCAGCCTGGGAAGGTCCAACATGCAGGCTTGGTGCCATGGGACTGGAGATGCTGCCTCTGCAAGACACCGGGACCAGACCCAACACCAGGGAGGTCCAGCACCAGCCTCTTCTCCCACTCAAATCCCAACACCAGCTGCTTCTCCAGCCCAAATCCCAGCACAGCCTCTCCAGTCACCCAAGTGTGCCTCAGCACCAGTCTGTCTCTCCAGCAGGCTGCAGGTTGGCATCCATCTCCACATACCCTCCTTGTCCTCTTGCAGGGCAGTACCTAAATGCAGTTGGCAGGATTGAGTTAATCTTGAGCATCTAACCATGGAATAAGAGCCTGAAATGGGTGCTGTGAAAGGATGTGCCGTTTTATGAGTTCTTTTCAGTTGTAGGTAACTAGAAAATTCTGAACAATTTCAGAATTTTGTGTAAGTGCAGCGAGTGATGACTTTTTCTCCCATTGTGAGGAGCATTGAATATCATGGTAAAGCTTTCTCAAGAGGGCCCCAGCTCCTGCAGATGTCAGTGGAGCTGCAAAGAGCAGCAGCTGAACGCTGGTTCTCTGACACAGGCTGTTAAAGGAAGACTATAGGAACACATCAAGTTCATAGTGATATCTCCCCGGGCTGATATTCCAGCTGGAAAGACAGCTTTGCTTTTGTACTCTGTACAGTTGGGTTTGAGTATTGTTTCTGTCATCTGCAAGAACTTTTCTTGGTGTCTTCAGTCGTGTGTACTTTGGAATTTTGGCTCAGGATGTAATCTTAATAAAGTCTGATGGCATGGAAACCACAGGTCTGGCACACCACTTGCAGGGGGTGGCCCTTTGGCCACATCACTTTGTGGGCTTACCCCTGATTTATACTTTTGCTGCAAGGCTGAGGAGCCAGGAAGGGCAAAGTGAACTGCAGCAGGACTGCAAGGAGGGAAGGAAAACAGCATTTCTTCCTTTTCCTCCTCTTTCTGAAGAGCAGTAGGACTTTGTTATTATTTAATTAATGGTATTATTGCCTTCTTTAAATCAACATTTGACTTCTTTCTTGGCAGATACGTCATGCCCCAGAGTGATTTCAGGGTATCATTATCTTCAAAGTCTTGGAAGCTGGCTGAGCTGCAGCATCTGTGTTTTATTGAAGTGCTCTTGGTCTCTGCTTGGAGCAGAGCACCACACCCTAGCAGCATGCCATGTCCCTCAGACACCAGGCAGGAGGATGGAGGGAGCAGCTGCCACTTCCAGGGCACTTTGAAGGCTTTTATACTGAGTGCTGCCATCAAGTAATAGAAATCCTTTATAAATAAAAATGGATTTCTGCCCTATTTTGCCAGCTCATCCTGTCATTGAATGATGTTTTATTATTGGTTTAACTGACCTATAGCTAAAGTTTTTATATATATTATTCACTTCTTTATGAACTGCATCTATTTACTGGAGAGGCTGCTCTATGAACTAATCTGTAGAGCATCTCTAAACTCCTCGAAGGAAGTAGGATAATTTACTTCTTTATACAAGCCTGCCATCTAGGCAAATCTTTGTTAGAAGTTGCTATAAAAAGGTTAGTGTTTGCTTTAGTCTCTCTTTAAGCCCAGCTTTACCATGCATTTATCCATGTGTATTTACTTGAGCAGTCAGTCAGTACTTCAATGTTTATAGGGAAGAAAAAAAGTCCCTGTTCCCACCACGTGTCTTTTGACCTGGCTGAGGATGAAGTTTGGGCCAATACCCTGGGCCTGGCTGAATGCTGCATTGCAGCCTCTTTATTTTACTTCAGTGATCTAAAAGGAATAAAAAAGATAATAAGTGGTGTCTTTCCTTGTCCTCTCTCCTCACCCCTCCAAAAAGAGTGTGTGGGCAGCATATCCTGGTGCTACACTGTCATCTTTAAATCACACTCAGAGCATGTGTCCATGGGGAAAACAAGCTGTTGCACTGCTGTACTTTGAGTTTTACATTTTTTTTTTTCATATTGAAACAAGCCCTTTTGGCAGGCAGTGTAGCCCTTGGGCTGCTGAACCCCCCAGGCTAGCCAAACACACAACTGTCTTGGAAAACACAACCCCATAAAAATGACATAAAAGCACTTCTTCCTGCTGGGAGGAGGAAAGGCCAGGGAAAGGCCTCACTAAGTTGGGTGTAGCAGCAGCACCATGTGGCTCACACTAAATTTGGGGCATATGTTTATCGTGCAAATCCCTCTACATTCATCTACAGCATTGTCACCTTCAGCTAGAGGGGACACGCTCACAGCTGTGTTAGCCTGCATGGCCCAGGTGGCAGGAGGTTCATTGCTCTGTACACTGTGGACCAGTCCCTGTCCCAGAGCACTCATATTCCCACTAAACAAGGAGATTGAGGGCAAGGTAAAATGTCCAGGCAGAAGAATAACAGGTCACAGGGCAATCTGTATCCAGAGCTGTTGAATCAGGCCCTCTGCTCCACTGAAATACTTTGACATCCTGAACCCACAGCTTGGAGCAAAACCACTTTAGATCCCTGCTTCAAAACAAAGATCCCACCATCCCCAAAGGAGCTGAGCTAAATCAAGTTCTTGCTGGCAGGCTCTGAAGTGAAGGAGATTTTTGAGAGTTGCCAAACAAGAGCTGCATCTTGCTGCAGAGGAGGCTTCTGTTCCAGAGCGATCACAGCCTGATCCAGATGTCCTGTTTGGCTTCCCCTCTGAGGGGCAGTTTTCCTTCTCCATGAGCTAGATATCAATATGCTGGGTAGCTTAGAGATGAAGGTGTGCAGGACTGCTAAGTGAACGTGGCCTGATTAACTCTTTGCAGGCTGGCTGAAATCCACTGTGCACAGCTGTATGCACACACATTCATGAGTGCAAGTGCAGCTCGTGAATTCCTGACTACTTTGCATCCAAGGGCTGTAGAAGTAGCTGTCAGTCACTGTTCCCCGAGATTATTTCATTTGTTCTTTGTTAACTCACTTTGAGAAGCATCAGGAGAGGTTCACAAGTAGGTCACGCAGGGTTTCTTAACCACTTCTTCATTCAAATGGATTCCACTCCTCAGTGATTACTTTCTTTCCCAGAAAACCAAAATTGGACACATGCCAGCTCTTTGAGCCCTGCTGCAGGGAGATGTGTGCCTGCAGCATTCTCACTTCAGGTCAGGATTTCTGCCTGGATTTTTACTGTAACCAGGAAAGATCTGTGGGCTTTCACAAGAGAATGCTGCAGGTCTGGACCTGTGTACTTCACACAGCTAATGGTGCTGTTGGCTGCCAGCAGAAAGGGCAGCACTGAGCCCTTTCCTATGGAGCCTGAAACCAAAGCTTTTCATCACTGTTTCTGGGTATCAGCATGAGCTGGATCAGCATAAAATGCAAATAATCCCCCTTCTGAATGTACACCTTCTAAGTGTCATTTCAAAAATATTTCCCTTGATTTTTGGTGGTTTTTTTTGTTTGCTCGTTTCTTGCTGATTGGTGATTTTTAAATTACTAAAAAGAATTATTTTTTAATGGATGTTTATCTTAATTTTAAGGTGTAGGAACCTTGCTGAACTGAGTTTGGACCAACAAAAGCAATCTGCCCCTCCTCTCTATCTAAGCACCAATCCTACACTCTGCCCAGTACCTCAGTTGTGCTGGTTGCCAACATTCTCCTCTCCTGTATAGCCAGGAATAGGCCCCAGCCCTACCCAGTCAACTGGAAAACAATAAGACCATTCATGTGCATGGTTATTCCCTGGCATAAGTATTTGCAGAGATACAGTCTGACTGGGACAGGCTTCTGTCGTTTGGATGGTTCCACAAGATGGCTTTTTGCAATACTTGTGTTTTTAACCTGTTTATTAACCAGCTATAGGGACAGATTCATAGCTGGAATGTGGTAGCATTGCCCAAAACAGCTTTAGTTTGGCATCTTTGTTTTACACCAGCTGGAGAATTTTACTTGTATTTTTTTTTTTTTACCCACAGCATAGTCCTACATACCAAGATGAAATTTAATTTTACTACTATGGAATTTACTAAAATAAAACCCCATTTGTGTTAACACTTCTTTTCAGAATGTGCAGTATGGCCTTCTCCAGTGATCCTCTTTTATTCCCCAGCTAACCCACGAAAAATATCTTACTTTTATTATGGAGAGGAATTTGTACAACTATTTTTAATTTATGACCCTCATAACTTGTGGCAGGGGAGCAGGAAGAATTATCAGTGCAATAAAAGAATGGAGCTGGTTTAGTGTGAACATTGTCAGAATGTCTCATCTAGGATCTGTGTGGTATAAAACTTCGCTGAAAGAATTAAAACATACGCTTAAGTGAGCTCGTTTTAGGGGGGTTTAATTAGTAAAAGCTCGGCAATGATGATGTCGTGCTGTCTGATGAGATTAGGTCAGATTATACATACTTGTATGGTGTGGCATCTTAAATGGGAATCACCTTATGGCAAGTCAGAGCCATTTCAATATCACATTTAAAGAAATAGCTTCTCAGGGAAAGTTGATTGGTTTCATAAGAGAAGCAGCAGGGTTTTGAGGCCTCCTGTGTGGGAGAATGGGAACAACAGGCAGCTTGAGATTGTCTCCATTTCAGGGGTTTTTTCCCTCTTATTCGTTCAATTAATTTTCATATATGTGTGTATTTCTTAAGAGAAAGGTTGCAAGCCTACTTGAACAGAAAAATGATTTCACATGGCCTGGAGAACCCAACACAACACACATGGCCAGAGGGCTGTACTTTGCCCTCCCAACCATGAACAAATTCTTTCTCCTCTTCCTCTGTGGTTGTTATTATAATGCTAAGGCAGGAATATTTGGTTGAATGCCAGAAATACAGGATTTCCTTAAGCAGTTTTGCTACAGTAACCTCCTCTATTTATTTTCCTTCCTCTTCCCTAGTACTGCAGTCATGCACTTGCACATTTTCAGACCTGGCCCAAGCTTTACTTTGCAAGTACATTCATTGCAGACTGTTCCATGCAGGGGATCCTTTGCTACCCTTTCCCAAGGGTCCACTTAGTCAGGAGATTCTTAATGTAATTTCTCCCATTGGTTCAATTTTCTGCATTTTTAGGAAAATCCTCTTCATATTTAGTTCAGTGGGGCTGTTTGATTAAAATTCTTGAGGATTATAAAAATCCTAGTTCAAAATGAAACATCAGTTTACACCAAAGAAAACCAACACTGTCATTCAACAGGATCTCACAGATTTATGAACTATTCAAGGTTGCTCCTTGCCTAAGAGACTTGTTAAGACAAGACTTAGAGACTCAGCAATGGGTAAATGAGAACTTCTGGAAAAGAAGTCATTCCTGTATGATTTGAACAAATTCATGCATTTTACTGGAAATCCAAGACCAATAAACTTATTTTGCTGATGTTATAAAAAACATTTTAGGTAACAGTAAAGTTTCATCATTATTATTGCCACTGTAAACAAGTGTTTGTTCTGCTGACTGATCATCTGGTTTAATGAAAATGTCAGTTCTGCTTGAAACTATCTTCTTGGTTTCTTGCATTATCATTTTTGCCTGCAAGATGAAAAGCTTTGATGAAATATTTAATAGGTACATGTAAAAAAATATAGTTCCCTTTAAATTGAAGAATATGTCTGAAGAATATCCAGTGTAGTGGCAAAGGCCTTTCAGGAAGAGAAGGTTCATAATTTGCTGCCCTGCAGGGAATAATTTATTGAATCACTTGGAGATTCACGTATTTTCTGCCCTGTGAAGTTAAAACCATACTGTGTTGATCTTTAGTGATGCTCTTTCTTCACTTGAGAATGGTGGAAGAATGCTATGAATGTGGAAGAAAAGGTCAGCAGTGTCAGGAGGAGCCAGCCCACTTTGATGGGGTCAGCTGTAGGGGCAGCTTTGGTAATTTATAGCATACAAGCCATCAGCTGGAGATTTATATGCTTGTTAGGCATTTTATGAGAGCTCATCAGAATAATATTTATTTCTTTGGGGAAAACAGTTATATAACCAGCACTACTGGAGAATAAAAGCCATGAGCAGGAGACCAACAGAGCAGTATTTTTGAGTAATAGTAATAGTGGCTTCATTACATGCTGGTTCTTAAAAGCTTCAGGATACTTTAGAATAATCTTCTTTAGTCAGCAGGTGCATGAACTGCCATGTGTTCCACATTCATTAAACCGTCTTAAAGGCCTGAAAAAAATGCACATTTTCTGACTGCACACACATAGCTCGTGGCTGTCCTCAGTGCAGAGTTTGTGAGTAGAAGCTCCATTCATTTAAGGTAAACAGAGTGATCATGACTGAAACAAGCTCTCAGGTAAGCTGGGCACAGATCTCTGTGTCATTGCAACACTCCTGGCAAGACTCAGGTTCCTGGGTGCTGGGTATTTCCATGCTGGTGAAATTAATTCCCAAAAATGAGTTGTGGGAGGTTGAGAGAGTTGACTGAAGAAGGCTAAGTGGCATTTGAATAAAAAGAGAGGTACAACAGTCTTCATTATCTGCCAAGCATGAAGCAACTGTTCACTTCCTACACACACAGGCTGCTTTGTTTAAATTGTCCTGAAGAGACTCAGAATGCCTCTCACCTCTACTAAGTTTCACCATCTTGCACAATTTTTTTGGAATTAATAAAATTCTGGGCCCTTTCAATACCTCCACCTATAGGATGGATGCTTGCTGGGAGATAATGGCACCCTTTTTTAACAATCAGCTTCAGTGTTTGGGGTTGAATTGCATTTTCTGCAGGAAAAGCTTTAGCAGAAACACCTCTGAACTGACCACATCTGGCCACTGCAGGCAGAAGGACCATGTTGTATCTTTCTGGCCAGATCTAATATCAGGGGGTGCAGGAGCTCTCAGAGGAGGGTCCAGTCACCAGCTTTAACTGATCTCTCTCCTTTCCCTGTGGCAGAGCAGATTTGTGCAGGTTTCTCCTTTTTTCAAAGACCCTGGCAGTGGTTCCAGAGAGAAAAGGAGGTAGATAACACCAGCAAGCAAGTTCTTTTCTCTAGGAAAAAACAGTGACTGCCACACCAGTCAATGCTGGTCACACCTGCCCACAGGCTGGGTACTTAGGGATGAGAACAGATTATACTACTAAATCTCACTAGAGGATTTTAGACTTTTTTTTTTTTTTTTTTTGTGTCCTGGGACATACAAAATAGGTTCTGCATCACATCAGTGGGCACAACACAGCACATCCCCAACTCAGTCATGCCTACCCTCATCCTGCCTTTGCCACTCGCTGCTACAGGTCGAATTTCTGCTCTTGGGATCTTGAGGAAACATCCTAGAGCTTTCCCCCCACACACCATGAGTTAACTTTGAATGCAGAAACATTCATTAGCATTAGTATTTTATCTTAATTTCTCATTCATTCCTGAGGGTTACTTTCCCCACTCTACAAGAGACATTTCTCAGTAGCTGGGCCTGCATATGCATCAGCTCAAACACATAATGTAACAGAGGAGCCAGTACAGCTGAGAGATGCCATGAAGAGGTTTCCCCAAGTGGTGTGGTTGAGACAGGGTGGTCTGCTAAACTCAAGTGCAAAAGAAAATGCAAAGAGAAAAAGAAAAATCCTGAGGACAATACACACAGGTCTTGTATGAGACTGAGAGGCAGCAACAATGGGTGGGACATAAGAATTGTCCCACTTTACAGCTTTGCCTCTGGTCTTTGGTTTCCAAGTAGACTGCAACCATTTTTAATCAGGGACTGTCTTAAATAATGTTTTTGTACTATGCATTGAGCTTCTCAGCACTCCTCTAGTACAAATATTCATTCAGCAGAAGCTGGTGTATACCTGGCAAGGCTGTAAATCAGATCTCTTTAAGAGCCAAGGTAAACCAGAGATAATGTCTTACAGGAATTTAGCTAAGACAATAAACTGATGAGGGGAGAGAATTGGTGAAAATAGTTAAGGTTGATGACATGGTCTATAATTTCATTAAGGTTGATGACATGGTCTATAATTTCTTTCTTTGTTGGACTGGTAATAGCTGAGCAGAAAAATGATCACATTTATAACAAGTTGTCTTATTAGTGCAAGGAGAAGATGAAAAGGAAATCCTCCAGTGTGTGGTTTGACTGGTCCTGTGATCTGCTGTTGAGCCATAAGCTGATTGCTGGGGACACGTCTGGACAAGGAGAGGAGCTGAGGTTAACACACTCTGCAGAGAGCTCTGACAGTGCCCTCTGACAGTGAGCTCAGCAAACCCTATGCAAATGTCTTTTGCAAGTCTTTCAAGGGAGGAAAATAAGCAATACAATACTGTACTGTGACACAAAAGGACTTTCGAAACTTCCAGTTAATACTTGAAAGCATTTTGAACGCTGCCTAGAGCATTGGCCAATAATTTGCCAGGTTACTTTGTTCCACCCTGCAGGATAAAGGATCATGCAGAAGTATGGCTTAGACTTCCTTGCCCCTACAGATCTGCCTTTGCAAACAGAAATGGGCACAACACCTTTCAAAGAGATGGCATTTCCTGCTTTAAGTAAAAACAAAACACAACTCTCTAAACCAACCAACCATCCATTAAAAAAAAAAAAAAAAAAAACAACAAAATACCCAAACCCCAACAAAGCCTCCCAAATAGTTATTGTTTAAAACATTTTATATTTCCTTACAGAAAAGGGGGATGCAGTTGGAGGACCAGAGGGACTGTGTCAGTCCTAGTGCCCACTGAGCCCCTTGCACAGGGAATAGCAGGAGAGGTTTTGTGCTGGTGGGGAGCTCCCACAGCAGCAGGAGCTTGAGCCCAGGAGTGCCCAGGAGGAGAGAAGTCTCCCTGATGTAACATAACCCACAGGAAGGTGTTTCAGTCCCTGCACAGCCCTAGCCACAGGTTAGGTCACAGACTGTGGAAGACAACAGTGGCAGCAGTGATGTCACTGGCCATTGAGCACTTCTTACAGTGCACTTTTGGAGCTCTCTGCCATTTCTGTGCTGTGCTATCACAGTTAAGCAATTTTCTTCCCTCTCTGAGCTACAGCTGGTTAATTTTTTTTAAACAGTAGAAACACTTAGAAAGGATTGCACATTGAGACAAGCTTTTAAAAACATTATATGAAAGATGCTTGCTGTGGGAAAATAAATTTAAGAATGCCATTGGCTTAATAAAAGTACCGTGCTGCCTTTCTGAGTAATTTAAAACTTGAATTGTAGCCATTTTAGCTTTAACAAAATCAATAAGGCCAATTGGTATGCTGTTTCAGTCATTGCCTATTTTAATCTTTTAAGTAATTTTGGCAGCCAATAGCATCTGGGGGGTTGAGTTCACCCCTGAAGATCCTCTAGGATTTTAGTGGGATTTTCATATTGCTGCAGTCTTGAACAATCAAGTCCTAAATCGGTCACAAGTGCATTAAATAGAACAGGGCAATAAGCTGGCATTTGGCTCTAGTTTACATTTAAGATGATGCTCACTTCAAAAACACTTGAATCACGTGGTGGAAATGGTAAAATTGTTGATGATGATGTGAAAAGGACTGAGGTGTTCAATAAATATTTTTGTTCTGAATTTGGAAACAAGAAGAATCATGCACAAATGTCATGAGGACAATGCACTTTCCATCCCATTAGTAACCAAGGAAGCTATTAAACAGCATTACTAGAGATAAACATTATTACCTTAACAGGTCCAGGCAACTGTCATCTTCAGAACTGAAATGAATTGGCTCAAAGGATCTTTGACCCACTCCCACTTGATCTTGGAGGACTGCAAATGTTTTAGAGGACTGGTGAAATGCTGCATTTTGGGTAAACTATTAAAAAATTCACTAAGGCAATGTAAGTAATTCTAAGCCATCCATTCAGCCATTCTGGGCAAAGTAAGGAAATATTAGTATAGAGTCAGCAATAAAGAATGTCAGTGGATATAGTAGGGGTCAACACAATTTACAGGAAAAAAGGCTTGTGAAAGAGGCTTCATTTTGTCTTTTCCATAAATTATTTGCTTGGTTGATATCAGCTTTAAACTGATATAAAATAGTTGCCTTTTGCAGATTGCTTTATTATTTGCAATAATTACCACAGTAAGTAATAGCATTAAGGCAGGTGAATTAAGTGACAAATTGGCAAGTCTTAAGTGAAATACAGGCCTCAGTAAAGACTTGGCAAGAAGCAGAATGAACCAAGTTTGGCTACTGCAGCCAGCATCACCCTGCTGCTTCTTCTAGGGTGTGTGGTTTGTGTAAAACTGACTCCTGCTAAAAACAGGGGAATGTCTTGGTTTGTAGGGGTGCCAGCTGCAGCCAGTTTTGTACCACTGCCTTCCCTGCTATTGGTTATTAGAAGATATCATTGTGTAACTGGGCTGCAGCTGGTCCCTCAGGGTTTAGGAAGTCAGAGTGGTGCAGGACAGGAGCTCAGCCCTGGGGGCTCTCTCTGGGCTGTGGCAGAAGGGATGAGAGCTGGTCAGACAGAGAAGCAACCTGATCTGAACTGCTCACTCTTGAGCCCATGCAGAGCCCCCAGATATCCCTCCAACCCTCTCAGCTCAGGAAATCCCTCTCTGGCTGGGTTTGGGTCATGTCCTCCTGTGCATTGCTCCTGGAAACTTCCCAGCCCCCTGTGCCACCGTGCCTCTTCATGGAGCCACTGGAGTGCAGGAGGCTCAGCACCTGGGATTCTGGTTTTCAGTCATTTAGCACATCTGAGTGTGTGGCTTTCACGTTCTCTGAACATGATTCCTTCGCCCAGGGTTTTTCTCCTGGGAAGCTGAAAGGCAGCGAGAGAGGCCTCAGAGAAAAGGAAAACAATTCTTATCTCATTTGCTTCTCCTGTGCTGTGCTCATGTGGAATGTGTTTGGAGATTGTTTATCCACAGGTTTGATAGGACTCCAGTGTGAGTTGTTTTGACTCATTGGCCAACTGGGGCCAAGCTGTGTCGAGACTCTGGAAAGAGTTTTCATTATTATCTTTTTAACATTCTGTATCTTTTATGTATTCTTTAGTATGGTATGGTATAGTATTCTTTAATATAATATAGTATAATAAAGTAATAAATTGGCATTAGCCTTCTGATAACATGGAGTCTTCCTCATCATTCCTTCCTTCATCAGTGGCTGTACATTTACAATATGGATACTTACAATTCAGGGCATATTCATGTGTGCCCTGAATGCTTTTCTTAGTGTAAAATTAAAAAGCTGAAAAGTAAACCTGAAGATGCTGACAGCTTTACACAGCATAATTTCACATTCTTGAGAACACACACTCCAAATTCCTCTTCTGAGGAGGAAGAAGGGCAGGAAACTCATTGAACACCCTCATCTAATAGGAACAGATCCCTCAAAATCTCTTTACGTTGGCTGAGGCTGTGACCACGTCCATTTATTCAGCTCTGTGTAATTATTGCTCTTGCCTTTTGGTGATTATTTTACTATCCATGAAGAATTATAAAGCCATTAACCTGGAAGAGAAAAAGACAAAAGCCTGGGCATATGAGAAAGACTTTGAACACCAAATTCATTCACCAGCTAGAAACAAAAGTGCATGTTCAGAAAGTTAATTAACAAAAAGTCTGTCTCAAGGCAACTTCTGCTTACTACTAATGGATATCATGAAAATTCATAAACTCACTGCTCCCAATGGGAGGATTTGCTGACTGGAGACTGCTGTGTGGGAGCATATCTCTCTATTCCTTTGCAATGGGAAGGTGGGGGATGGCCAGAAAAGCCCCTCATCCTTGTGCAGGGGCAAATTCCTGATGAGTCCAGCAAGGAAAGCTTTCACAAGCTGTGTTCTTGTCTCTCAGGAATACACATCACCCTGTGCTCAGGGAAAGGTTTAAACTGCAGCCTTTGCTATTTGAAGAAAAACTGGAAGTTCTTGACCCAGAATTAGCACTGCCAGCTGCAGTTCAGGCAGCACTTTCTCTTTGCTCCAGATGTGAAGCAGGAAGTCCAGACTCCAAAAGCTCAGGGACCTGTTCCCACTGAGGGCAGCCATGGGCAGAGCCTTGGTGTGATGAGACCCAGGAGCTCACAGGTGCTCTGGAAAGTGATGGCTTTCCTGTTAATGGCTCTATCCTGTGCTTCCCTGGCCACAGTCAAAGTGAATTCCTGGAGGAAAATGAAAAAATCCCTACTTGCCCTGGGTGCAGCCTGGCTGCCAGAGCCCTCCTGAGGTGTGTGTGGTTTCCCTCTTCTGAACAGCCCTTTGTGAATCTGCCCAGCCTCTCCTTAAACTCACAATCATTTTTATCATTGCAATATCAATTGCACCAAAGGGATATAAGGCACATGGGGTCATGTCCTGCCTTCCTTCACCAGGGCACAGCAGGCTCCCTGACACTGGCAGAGGGGATTTGGGACATTGTATTGGAAGGGCTCAGTGCATTTGGAAGCTGTTATAGATCAGCTTGCACAGAGTTTTTCCTCAGGCCCCTCTGCAATTATTGTGATTTCTTGGCAGTGAGCTTTAGTGATTCACCTGAGTGGAGTCATGCACAAGGCAGTGTGGCTCTGGAGGGCTTCCCACCACAATTGGTGTGCTCAGCAAGTCCATCAGCTGAATAAAGGGATCTTGCAACTGCTAAGCCTTCTAGGGTAAGGGGGAGACTGAAAAGAGATTAAGTAATTGCCTGCACTAATCAGAACCAGACTTTACAAATCAATCTTGGCTCAGTTGCTGGAGAAAAAGCAGCTTCTGGAGTTGAAGGGAGATGGCATAGCTAGAGGCTGGTTTTGGGAGACAGGACTGGGTGTTGGGAGGGTAGGATGGATTTCCTAAAAATGACAGAAGCCAAAGAGCCAAAAAGCAACACAGAATTGGCTCCAGAGCCTATCTTCCTGCAGCAGGCATGGGACAAGTAGTATAGGCTGGGTGAATGAGTAAAAGCCTGGTTAGAAAGACAGAAGAGAAGGCAGAGAAATACCATGAGGAACCAGGGGCAGCATCACTCGGGGTCTAGGGAGGAACATGGCAGTCAGTGCTGCAGAAAACAGAGAGTGGAAGAATGCCCAGCATTCCTCAGCACCCAATTCAATGCTCATTCCAATCAGGAGCTAAGCTGCTGCTCTTTTCAGCAGGGCATGATGGAACAGGGAAAGGGGGTGCAAGGCTCTGCATAATTTCAGTAACACCTCCCCTCACCACTGCTATGCAGAATTCTACTGTCCAGAGTATTATTAAGAGGGTTTTTATTCACCAAATGACACACTGTTTGGCCCCACCTGTGTCTGCTCATGCTATCTGTTTGTTGCAGTGCTTGTACTGTCCATACCATCCCTCTGAAGCCACTGCCAGCATAAACTGGACGTTGCTGGTGTGCTCTCAAGGTGGGATTGCAGTAGGTTACTCAGAGGACACAGGAGCAAGGCAGGGCAGGAAGTGAGCAATCAGCCCTGCAAGCCCATGGGCAGATGTCCACTGACATTCCAACCACACCAGCTGCAGAAGGGAGGGCATCAGTCAGCAAAACTTGTCAACCTGCAATTCAGCACCTTGAATGGGCAAAATCCTAAAATCCTTGGTGGCATTAACATTTCTGATTTGATTTTCAAGATCTTTGTTGCTTGAAGTTGTTTATCTTGTGTTTAGCTCTATGATTTGATTAAATCACAAGTCAACAAAAGAAATAAGCTCAAAATTTTGGGGTATGCCCAGCAGCTCTATTTAAGGCGTTAGAACAGAATAGGATAGTTCCAGTTGGAAGGGATCTGCAATGATCACCCTGTCCAGCATCAATATTTACCTATAAAAAGCTATGCCTGTTCTCCCCAAAGCCACCTGCCCTGTCTGGTGGATATGCCCAGAACCTCCCACAGAGGACCAGACTGAGCAGAACATCCCAGGAGAAGTCTCACCCACCTCTGTTCTATGGCCTTTGTCCTGCCTTCTATCTGCTGGAAATCCATCCCCACCTGTTCCATCCTAGGAGTGGACACACCCCTGTCAAGGCCATGGCAGCTGCTGGAGCTCAGTCCTCCTGCTCTCAGTGGAGGCACTGATGTGTTCTCCTTCCCAGTCATTCCCAAGTCTTGGGAATACCTGTTTGATGGCAGAAACTCTGTTGTTACTCCATGAGCTCCTGCTCACAGCAGCTGAATTTCCTCTCTTTCTTCTACTTTTTCCATCTGAGCTCTACTGGGACACCCCATCTCCCCTGTACTGGCAATGATTTTCCAGTCTTCTTGTGGAGTGTCTCCAGCAGCTTCCCCCAAGGCTTTCCCTGCTACTCACATTGCCCTGGCCAGTTTCTTACCTCACCACAAAATTTCTACCACTTCCCATCTGAGGGTACAATTTCCCAAATGGCACTTTATCAATTGCTTTGAGAGGCCAGGCAAGTAGTGTATGGATGAAGCAGATCTTATCTGGGAGATCAGTTCTCTTATCAAAGGAAGCTAACAGGTTAGGCTGGAATGGTGGACTTTGGGTAAGCTCTCTTGGATCTTATCTCATTTTCTGTTTGCTCCCATGTTGGATAAGTACTTATCCCTTCAAAGCTTCTTTCAAAGCCTTTCATCCCACTGAGGTGAGATTACTCCAACCTGTGTCTGTCCTGATCTCACCCTTCCTCTCTACTTCTTCCAAATTTGTGCACAGATGGAGTGTGTTACTTGTCCTACTATGTGAGCTTCTCCAGGTCAGAGCATGTGTGCTGCCTTCCTTCCTGCAGAAGGTTTCAGTGCAAGCTTTTAGCAAACAGCAACAACCAGAAACAGCCCAACCACCCCATAGCAGGATGGTTCCAGCACCTCAATAAGGAGAGGAAAGATGAGGGATCAGGGAGTGTAGGGACACCACAAGGGCTAGCAGTTTTAAACTGAAGGAAAGGTAGATTTAGATTAGATATCAGGAAGAAATTCTTTACTGGGAGGGTTCTGAGGCCCTGGCACAGGTTGCTCAGAAAGGTTGTGAATGCTCCATCCCTGGGGCTGTTCAAAGCCAGGCTCAGCCAGGCTGAGCAGCTTGGTCTGGTGGAAGTGTCCCTGCCCATGGCAAGGGGTTTGGAACTGGATGATCTTTAAGGTCCCTTCCAACCCAAACCAATCTGTGATTCTGTGATTCTGAGGTGCAGCGAGGTGGGGAAGGAAAGCGTGGCCTCATTTCTCCTGTTCAGGCTTTGGAAGGTAACACTCTGTCACTGGCCATGTGTCCACCCACCTGCAATAATTATACAGCTCCCCATCATCTTTTAGATGCACACTCAGCATGATTAGTTTATCCCCTCCTGAGGCAGTGAAATTAAACTTGTTTTTTCCATTTTACAGAACAAAAAATAAGGCACCGGGGGACTAGATCTGTGTCATATAATACCATAATAGCATAAATACACATAATAGCCATGTAATGATTATTTAAAAATCTTTAGTCACACTCTTCATTATTTATCCAGCTTTCTATCTACTGGAGATGCATCCCCTTGCACCCTAGGAGTGGACCATGGCAGCTGCTGGATCCCAGCCCTCCTGCTGTCAATGGAAGCACACTTTTTACGGTGCAGTGAAAATCAAAATGTGGTTTTGGTTGCTCAGTGCACTAAAATTGCTTACTGTTACCAAAAATATAAAGTAGATTTTCACAGAAAAAAGAAAAAAAAAAAAGCCCAGAGCCTCAAAGGTGTTGTCACTTACCTTTTTTAGCAAAATACATTTATACTCAAAACACGCCCTTACAGAAACTACTGTAATTTTTAAGTGCATAATACACATTTTAAATTATTTTAAGATGTCTGCATACAGCAAGTCTTCCATTTTTGATATACCTGGCCACATTTAACATGATTAAATGGTTGGCATTTGGTTTCACTCAGGATTACCAGATGAGAGCTGCCCAACCACCTCACAGGCTCAGCCCATGGGGCTTTCGGTGCTGTCACCTCCCCCTGGAGCGGGGCCAAGCATCCCCTGCCTGTGTTTGCATTCCCTCCCTCCTGCTGCCTTTCACCACCGACTTGGAGCCGCGTTTTTCCTGCTTTGCCCCGGCGGTGCAGTTTTTGGAGGCGAGGTGTGAGTATTCCCTTCCATCCACACTAGAGGATGCTCTTGGGTCAGCAGTGAGCGGCGAACGCTTCTCTCCCTTCTCAATCCGCACGGCTTCGACGCTCACAGAGTATTCCAAGGCTCAGCCAAGGCTTAGGCGGCGTTTCAAGGCTTAAAAAGATAAGAAGAAAACGTTGACACGTACAAAAGTGTAATGCAAGTGACAAAGGAGTGACAATAACTACTGACCCTGCTTTTGTAATGCTATTACTGCTCAATATTCATTTAAAACCAGCATGGAGGCAGGCAGGGATTTCAAAAATGCCAATAAATGTTTGCTGGTTTTTTTGGTTTTTTTTCAGTCACCTATTTGTGATACACGATGTGAGACATAAGAGAAGGCTCCAGGGAGACCCTCCAGTACCTAAAGGAAAATCCAAGGGAGCTGGAGGGAGGCTTTTCACATGGGCAAGTAGTGACAGGACAAGGGGAATGGCTTTAGACTGAAAGAGGGCAGGTGTAGATGAGATATTAGGAAGAAAATTGTCACTGTGGGAGTGGTGAGACACTGGAACAGGTTGGCCAGAGCAGCTGTGGGTGCCCCATCCCTGGGAGTGTTCCAGGCCAGGCTGGATGGGGCTCTGAGCAGCCCGGCCTGGTGGAAAGCGTCCCTGCCCATGGAGGGAGGTTGGAACTGGGTGATCTTTAAAATCCCTTCCAACCCATTCTGTGATTCTGTGATTTTTACAGCCAATAAAGGGCAAATTAAAGGACACTTATAAATCCTTATGTCCCTTTATCATAGACAACAAGGAAGGAAATGAAGAAATTTGGGGTTGTTATGCATTTCTCCAGCACTGTGCAGATGCAGCCACCCCACCAGAGCACCCATCTCCCAACAGGCAGGAGTTCCCAAGGCTCAGTGAATATTCTGAATTTCAGCCCCTCCCACTGGAACAAGGGAATTTCTGCAGATGTTTGTGTTTGTACCAAACACTTGTTTATAATGGCAATAGTCTCTTGCTTTGCCATGGTTTTATTTTTCTGGTTTGATAGATTTCCTCTAAAATCCCCCTTTTCTGTAAACTGCCTCATTTTGCAGGATGAAACTCATTGTGGCACACGGGAACAAATCCAGTCTAACAAAACACCTGGATGCCTGTTAAGACTGTCCAGTGAGATCCAAACTAATAATAAAAATGGATTTTAAATGAAGGGCTTGATATTTCAGGGGAAGTTGGAAAACCCAGGGGGGATTTTTTTGGTTTTTAAAAATGGTCCTGGCATTCTCAAAACAAAAGTGAAAGAAAACCCAACCATTAAAAAGCACATTAATTTCAACACAATGTGACTACAGGAGGCTGTGCCCATCAAAACTATACTGAAACTCCAGCTCAGGTGGCTCTTCAGGGGCCCAGCACCTGCAAGGTTTCAGCCAGGAGAAACCTTTCCCAGGAAGAAGGCTTCCTCCAGCCTTCAGCCTTGCCAGCCCTTCCAGCAGAATTTATTCCATGCACAAAACTTCCTGTGGTTTGCTCCTGTCTGAAGGGAAGGCACATTTTGACCTCTCCCACAGCACAAAGTCACCCATCAGCTGGAGTGATGAGGAAAGCCACTAATGTCTTTGCTGCCCACATATGAAATCATCCAGCCCCAAAGTGCTGGTGTGGCCCCAAGCAGGAAGGTAACAAACTGTACCACTGCTGAAACTCCTCTGGTGGGGAAGTTTGGGCTGCTGGGTGAACTGGTGGTGGGTGGGAGAAACAATTATGAAAGCAGGTTAACAGCATAACTGGTAGTTGTGATGCTCACTTGGGGCTGACTGCAGGTTGCAATTCAAGACCTTGCTGCAGACCAGAGAGCATCTTAATCACTCAAATTGAAGCTAAAACTCCTGCTCTGAACTTCAGACCCCTCATTCAAATTTGAACCTTTTTCCTTGGAAAATCTGCTTTCCATATAAATCCCCAGACACCCTTTCCTCCCCGCAAAGACATGTGAAATGTTTGGCCTAAGCAGCTCCATGTGGTAACAAATCCCAAAGGCTAATTGTGTGGAAAAGCATTTCCTTTCATCAGATTTAAATTTTCTGCCTTTTAGAATCGACTGCACCCTTTTTCTTGCATCATGGGAAAGCAATGTTTAATGCACAGGGCTGGAAAGAGCCCAAGACCACCGAGTCGACGTGTGAAGGCCAGTGGGCTGCCAGCAGCTTTGAACAACTGTTGATCATCACCACCACCACCAAATTCCAAACAGATTACCCAAAAAAGGCCAAGGCCAAATCCCTATTTCTAGGCTAGAAAAACAGATTCTTCCAACTGTTGTTATGGTGAGGAATTCAGCTCATTTGCAGATGACAGGCAGAGCAGAGCTGTCAGTCACGGGCAGGGGGAGAACACCCAGGGCTTGGGAAGTTGTACCTTTCTCCTCTGTTTTGCCTGAGTAGTTGCTACTATTGCAAGCAGCTTTCCAGAAGAAAATGCCAAATCAATTCTCTATTATTTTGAAACAAAGCAGTAGTTATTCTGACTTGCCTGAGCAGCATCTCTGGGGAGGGAGATGCTAGTTTCAGAGTGAGTTTTATGAAGAGCTGCTGAGAGAGCTGGGAGTGTTTAGCCTGGATGAAAAGATGCTCAGGGGAGAACTTATCACTCTCTACAACTTTCTGAAAGGACTCAGGTGAGGGTCAGCCTTTTCTTCCAGGCAGCCAGTGAGTGACAGGATGAGAAGAATTGGCCTGAGGCTGCACCAGGGGAAGCTCAGGTTGGGCATCAGGAAGAAGCTCTTTACTGAAAGGGTGGTTAAGCATTGCAATGGGCTGCCCAGGGAGGTGGGGAAGTCACCATCCCTGAGATGCCTGGATGTGGCACTCAGTGCCATGGTTTGGCACACAAGGTGCTGTTGGGTCAAAGGCTGGACTCCATGGCCCTGGAGGTCTTTTCCACCCTTGATGGTTCTATGGCTCTGGGATGTCTTTGTGATATTAAGATGTTTCCGCCTTCATCCCCAACTTCACTTTATCCTCCCGAGCATCTGCAGGGCTCCTGGAAAGTTTCCTGCCTTTGCATGAGGGGTTCTGTACCTGGGCTCTGCAGAGCTCAGGCAGAGGCACTGAATTTGCCCCTGGGAGAGGACACAGGTCTGGCTGGACCAGGCTGAGGATGCCCTTGTACCTCCCTTGCAGCCCAGCCACTCCCAACAGGCATGAAATAACTAGCTGATAATCCTAATGAAATTGCAATTAAAAATTAAGCATTACCACCCAAATCCTTTGCTGTGACAATGTGTAGGGCAAGCTTACAGCAGATTAGTTGGCAGCTCTCAGCTATCCCCTATTCATGTGCATAAACTCCACTCTCAAAAAACAGCTGTTCCTGTAACCTGCATCCTCAGATAAATCAGCACTGCTTTGCTCCCTTCTCTGAGAAGATGTGGTGTGCAGGGGGCAAATGCTCATCAGAGGCAAGAAAGCTCTGGGGTAAATCTCCTTTTATTGTCTGTAGATGTAGACAGAGGGCTGGAAAGAAGTCAGCTCAGAAAATACCTGGCTCAGAAAACACATGAAAAAGTAGTGTTTGGGGATGTTATCTGAAGGGCAGCAGCCTGCCTAAGGCTCAAATCTTCTTCCATTTAAATCAATAAACATGAATTTCAGCTAAACTACTTAGCAGAGATTTCTTCCTAGATCCTTCTTTCAAAATATTTGAGTGAAATAAAGTACAATTATGATTTTTTTGTAGTTTTGTGGCCAAGAAAATGTTATCAAGTTATTATAGTGGAAATAGTGTCACTTGTATCACCAAGGGGACAATCTCAAAGTTGGAGCTGAGGCAGAGATATGAATATACAATTTTGGGGAAAAGCTAGAAAATACACATTTGACTCTACAATGTAGCCAAATGTAGGAATAAGTAAATTTGAAAAATCAGAGTTCTGAGGGGGTTTTTTAAGTTTCAGAGGGGTTTTTTGCTATTCCTGTTAGAAAATTGCTAAATTACAGTTTTGAATTCAATCTCCTTAATAACTGGTCTGATTTCCTCAAACAAAATTCATCTAGGACAAAAAAAAAAAACCCCACCCTTTACTTTATCCATCCTCACAGTCATCTCTGATTTAAAAAAGCTTCCACACTAAGTTCAACATGAACATCTCCTCTGTGCACATCCTACACACAGTTGGATGGGCTGGTTTGTGTGTTCATCACTTCAGCAGTTAAAATTTTGCTTAAAAAAAATTTGTCTAAAGAGCTCTGGGACAGCCACATTTGTTGCCTGCTGTACCCAGGCCTCAGAGCAAGGTCTGTTTGCATTCACAGGTCATTAAAGGCAAAATTGGCAAATTAATGTAAGGTACAAGTGGAAAAAGGCTTCAAACACTTGACAATAATGCAGGAATAATTTTACATTGAAATAGAATTTAAAATTGAAAAGGAGCTGCTCTACTCCAAAGAAGCAGAGAAGGAAGTGGAAGCAGCAGCAAAAGTGCAGACAAATGCTAAGGCAGCCTCTATGTGCAGAGGGGGAGATGGGGGAAGAAACTGAGCTACAGGTTCTGTTTGTTGTCAGCTAAAACCAGCAGAAGACACACAGATAATTTTCCCATCCCAGTTTATTTCCCTTTCTTTATGCTTATGATGCACATACAGATTAACATAATTTTAAACAAATCCTGAACTCTTGCATAAATTCAACTTCTACAGATAGTTTGGAGGGAAAAAATAAAGATAAGAAATATTTATACAATTGGTTTCTTTAGGAAGGTGGAGGTGATTTTGTTGTGTTTCTCTTTAACAAAGAGCCAGATTGATATTATTTCTCACCTCAAAGGGCAAAAGCTTGGCTCAACAAAGCTTGAGGCAGGGGTAGAACCCACATTCTGACAACATTCATCTCTGAGGTACCTTCAAAATAATTTCCTTCTGCTTTTTTTGTTGTCTTCCCACTGCCTTTTCCCAACTGCCTTCTATAAAGGGGTCTGTGCTCATGGCATCCCCCTTATGGGGGTGGAGGGGCTCAGGGCTCAATTCTCTATCCCTTCTGTGCTGGACTGTGACAGTGGCTTTGATTTAGTCCAGTTTGTTGCACAGTTTTGCCTGCTCAAATGATGGAAAATTGCACAACAGGCTGAGTTTGATTTTTTTAAAGGGATTGAGAGGTAATATGGAAAACAACACGTCAAGAATCCTCTGTGACCCAGGTTTCCTCTCCCACATCCCACGCTGCAAATGTTTCATATCCTCGATTCGGTTTCTGGGTCGCTCTGGCGCCTCTCCCAGCCCCAGCCACGAGGAGCTGAGCAGGAACCAGACCCTGCTCCATCACCCACCCTGCTAAGGCTCTGCAGCCCCACAGGGAGACTGGCTGGGCTGGGAAGTGCTTTCCAGCTGGGTGAGCAGGACCAGGCACCAAGGGCACGCTGCTGCTGGCAATAGCAGAGCCTCTCCTCCATCTCACAGGACATGAGATTTCACCCAAATATCTTTTGCTGTTCCCTGTTCTAGGGAGAGAGGGATCTCTCTAGGGAGAGATGGCAATGCTGCAGAAGTGACTCCAGCATTACTGGCTCTACCACAGCCAAGAGACAAACCCTTTGTGCTCTTTACCCCTCAAACTCTGGGTAATATTTACAGTACTGCCCTCAATGCTTTAGTGAAGACATTCCCTCACATCCACTGCTTGCCAAAAAGCAAGTAAATTTAACTCAGTGATTCAATTCAAAGCAGTTTGAATCATCTTCATCCCTGGCTATGGGTATCCAGACACCCAGCCACACATGCATTAATAAAGACTTAAAAATAGACCATGGATTCCTCCAGACCTGGAGTAACACGTCTGGTCCCAGCTAAGCAAGAGCCCCAGCAGGGACCACCTCAGCCAGGGGGTGCAGTGCAGGTGGGTTCCTAATGCACCTCCAGGTGGTGGTGGCTGGGTCCTCCTGCTCTCCTGGAGCCTGTGGCTTGGAGGGAGCACTGGAGATGCTCTGGCAGTGCCAGTGCTCCTGCCTTGCCTGGGCTTAGGTGCTGACAAGCAGAGGATCAATTATTCATCAACTAAAAGACAGGCTTCTATTACAACAGATGTTTCTCCGAATGTTTGACACTGCCCATTAACTCACCCTTTAATTTTAATTGCTTAACTAATGGCTGTGTTCAAGGTTAAATGAGCTTAAATCTTTATTCTTCTCTTGTGCTGCTTAATATAAAGATACTATTGGACTAACAGGGAAAAGGGAGGGAGAAGGAACCAAACCAAGTAACATCTTTGACCAGACACTAACAGGCAGCCAGTTTATCCTCCACAGGCCTGCCTAGGGATAGACACAGCACTTGGACATGGTTTTCTCTGAAGCAGAGAAGTGATGGAAGGATCCCTCAGGCTGAAGGTATCTGTGGGTTTGCAAAGCCAGGCTGGACCAGAGTCAGGAATGAGGTGTCCTGGGGTGAGCATCCTTCCTTAAGCCAACAGAGAGAGGGAGTGCCTGCTCAGAGAGGTGAGAAGTGTTTGAACATGCTGTTTAGGTACCTTCCAAAACAAGAATTCAGCTCATAGGAGTAGTTTTGGTTTGTAAGTCATGGAAGTGATGGCCAGGCTCCTATGCTTCCTCCTTTAAATATTTATAGCCCATGGGAAGAGTGGAGTTTCCTGGCCATCAGGGGAGGAGCTCTGAGGAAAAGAAGAGGTTTTCACCTCAGTGCCTGGACAGCAAGGAGGGATCATCTCTCAGAGGATACAGACTCAAAGAACTGCTGGGCTGCAGGGCAGGGGCCATGGTCCTCACCTCACTGTAGCCACAGTCTTGCCATGTGCCAAGCCAGTGTTTACCATGGATTTTATCTCTACAGCTTAAATCCCTCGGGAATGAGCAACATAGGCACTGCTAATGCCACAAACAAAGCGTGCCCTGTCCCCCACCTGCTCCCCATCTCAGGCACAGGGATGTCCCCACAGCAGTTCCTCCCTGCCAGAATCAGTCCCTTCGAGTCACACCAGAAGAAAACAAAAGGATGCATCCTGGAGAGGTCACATCACCAGGCAGGAGGCTTTTCCTCAGCTCAGGCAGGCTTAAAGATACCTTTGGCATCACATCTGTTGACCTAATTCAAGAATGCATGGCACCATTTTTCTTGAGGCCCATGGATTTAGTTTGGATAGTTCAGATCTACCCCCAAAAAATAAATTACCAGTATCAGTAGGAACAATGGGAGAGGCAGGACCAGAGCCAGCACTCCTCAGCCCAGTGAGCAGCAGCACCACAGCACCTCCATCCCAGGAGAGGGACTTGATACACATGGTCAAGAAAAACACTTTATTTTCTGTATCTTACCACACTAAGAACACAAGAGAAGGAAAGTGGAGGCAGGCAGAAGAGTAAGCTTTTTTTTTTTCCCCAACACAGAGGAGAAAAGAAAGCACACCTCTTTCCTTTCTGGCTTGCTTTCCTTCCTTTTGTCCCTCTCTCAAGAGGTGAAGGAGCAAAGATTAGTGCATTCCATTTTCCAAGTTGTTCTTTTCCCTCAGGATATGTTGGTCCAGATAACTCTTGTCCATTTTGTGAACAATTTGGAGACTGAAAGGTGAGCTGACCCCATGCCAGGGGTAGGGCCTCATCTCTGCTTTGCTGGTGTAAATCTGGCCCAATTCAGCCATTACAGACAAACCAGGCTCTAACACTGTGTTTCTACTGTGATTTTGTAAAATTCTTTTGGTAGCACCTCTCAGTCAGATTCAGGAAACCAAGTTCCCTCTTTTTGCCTGGGAAACATTGAAGGTCATTTGGGATGGGGCTCTGATCAATCTTACCCAGTTGAAGATCAGATATAAGGGCACATAGCAATAGGAAAAACAGGAGGTGTGGTTTTAAGCTGACAGAGGACAGGTTTAGATCAGATATTGGGAATAAATTCTTTACTGTGAGGGCAGTGAGGCATTGGCATGGGCTGCCCAGAGAAGCTGAGGCTGCCCCATCCCTGGGAGTGTTCAAGGGCAGGTTGGATGGGTTCTGAATAATCTGGTATGGCAGAAGGTGTCCATGCCCATGGCAGTGGGGTTGGAACTAGATGATCTTTAAGGTCCCTTCCACCTACAACCATTCTCTCATTCTATGGCAATGTCCCTGCTCATTGCTGGAGGGTTGGACTGAACGATCTTTAGAGTTACCTTCCAACACAAACTATTCTATGATTTGCCAAGGAGGTTATAACCAGCTGCTTTGCTATCATTTTGCATCAGACACAGCTACGATCATGCCCAGGGCTGGTTGTCCATATGGGAAGAGGGAAAACCATTAAAGGACATCGGCCCATCCCCTGTTGCCACCATCAACGTTACACCACACCTGTCAAGATCAGGGCTGGCCATAGTTAAACATTCCTCTGTGCCCTATGGACAGTTTAACATGAGATGCTCCCTCCTTCCTGGCAGTCCCTTCTGCTACAAATCACTACCAAGGAAGACAAAAACCTGTGGCCTTCCAATTCTGCATGCAGCAGGAATGCTTCCCAGCCCTTCTTCTCAGCTAAGCTATCACAAAGTGGAACAACCCTCTTTAGCTCATTTTCTAAACTGAAAAGAAGTTCTTAGTTTAACTTGATTTTCTTTTTTTTCCCCTCTCTCCCCCAAGCAGGCTCACAAGGACATCCACTCATTTGATTTTGGCTCTGGCTCAGCAGCGTTCGGTAGTGACAACCATCAATCCTGCCAGACAGCCGATGGCACAGACTGCGGAGTGGGCGATCTCCGTTCCTGTGCAGCTCCTGTGCCGCAGCGTGCCTTGGGCTGGGCTGGGCTGGCGGGCAGCCAGGCGCTCGCCATCCTCCTCCTCCTCCTCCCACCCCCCCAGGTGTCTGTGCAGAGCAAGGTGCCGGGGCTGCGCCTGCCAATTCCACGGCGCCAACCGTGCCAGTCCTGCAAATAGACGCGGCAGCGCGGAGCTGCTAATCCTACACGCTGCAGTGTTGCAAAGTTCAACACAGAGGAGTCTTTTTTTTTTTTTATTCCTCCTCTCCCCACCATGCCACTGAGTTCAGCCTGAGTAGTACTAAGCTTAAGTTTAAGCTTAATGCTTGGGTGCAGCCCAGTTTTTGGCAGGGAAGGGGAAGGTTGCACCAAGCAGCAGTGATGTCGAGGGCTGGTTGCTGGCTGGCCCCTGCCCTCTGGTGAATATTGGGTTTCTGAGTGCAGAAGTGAGAGTTTCATTCTTGGTTCTTGAACTCATTCTTTCCATCCCAAGGGCCAGTGGAATGTAATCCCTCCAGATGCCAGCACCTCTGAGGAAATTGTAATATAGCAGCTATGCCTTGTAAGTGGCTTATTCATACATGGAGAAAATAATAGTAATATCCTTGGGGGACACTTTTTAAACAGTGCACAGTGACACAATCCAAGGGACAGGTGGGATTTACTTCAGCTGAGGTCTGTCCCCAAAACCACTCATTTTCAAAAGCAGCAGCAGAACTGGCATTTTGTCTCTTACTCTTAGTTTGTTCAGAGGCTTTTCTTTCTGTTTAAAGCCATCAGTGCTTCCTTCCTGGGGGGGGGAGTCAATGCTTTTAGGGTTACTGTAAATAATCAGTCAGCTGAGCAAATTATCCTGTCCACTGACACTAACAGATTCCACGAGCTATCAGGAACTTGATCAGCTTTTTTCCCCTCTCCCTATTGTTATAATAAAACAAAGATTTGCCAAAAGACCCTCTTTGCAGCAAAGTAAAAGAAATGCCTTGTGGCTAGAGATTCCAGGGAGCATTCTCAGAACTCTCATTGACCAACTCTGAATTAAGAGGTTTGTCAAAAAGAAAAGGCACACAAGAGAACAAGGGAGCCTGAAGGGCCAACTGACAGATTACCACACGACAAAACTAAAAGGGAACTCCAAACCCTGCCAGTGTGGCTGCCCACAGAGTCTGCCAAGAGCCAGATGCTGCCACAGGGATAATATCCTCCAGGGCTGGGGAGCCAGGCACTTCCCAGCCTTCTGAGCTGAGAACAAGGGGATGGTGGGGCAGCTGTGCACCCCTAGCCCATCATATCTACATGAAAAAGCCATGAAAATAGGCAGGTCTCTTCGGGGGGAAAAAAATAAAAAGAAGAAAAACAAAACCCACCAGGGTATCTGCTTCTTACTCAGAAACTCCATTGGGAAAAATAAATAAATAAAAGCTGGGGGGGAAAAAATTGGAGTCCTTCTGGGTAGTGCTTTTCCTCCTTATGCAAAGCAAACTGCCACTGGCAGCAGGGGGAGAGCAAACGGGTCAGGCAGGGGAAGAAATGACACACAGCAAGGGAATAAGCAGCACACTTTGCAGAATTAGGAACCAAAGGCACCTATTCAGGGAGCCAGCCCTCACCCTGCTCCAAGCAGACTTTTATTAGCAACCAATCCCGATGGTCTGCTGAGAGAGATTCTGCCGAGAAAAGGGCAAGTTAACACAGACACGTCGGTGTTAGCATTACCCTCCAATGGAAGCGGCATAAACACAAAATATTTGTTTCGCTGCTACTGTGCAGCATCTGTTGCCAGTGCCTTACTCATCGCGCTCTGCCTCCCTCGGGGTTTCAAAGTACACGGGGAAGGAGGGAGAGACTCGCAGGTACCGGCTCCGCTCGGACCGCGGGCAACACCCGAGCCCAAGGCTCAGCAGCCTCCGATGGGCAAAATTCTGCACCGCTGAGCCGGAGTTTGCCCCCAGCCGGGGCTGAGCCTCGCAGGACGCAGCCAGCAACCCAGGCACTTTCTATTTCTGCAATTCGATACCTCACACGTGAGCCTGCGGGGATGGCAAACCTGCAGACTTTTAACTGAAAGGCTGCCAATCTAATACTTTCCTTAGCAGATTTAAAAGAAGAAAAAAATAAATTTAAAAAAAAAAAACAAACTGACTTCAACCCATTTTTTTTTGAAACCGACTGAATCAGTCAGCTTTTGCTGCAGTGCCAGAAGCCAGCCATGCAATAAGAGCTCTCACTACATCTATTTTCCTTCCACAGAACCCTTTAACACCACACAGTTGTAAAAGCTAAGGGAGTTTGTGCCAGGTCATGGTGTGGAGACAGGCTCTCCCAGGGAAACTCCCAGCTCTGACATTTTAGCAAAAAGGCTGTTAGATATGTCAACTTGAGAGGAGAATTAAGAGATCCAGATATCATGACTGGGCATGAAATCATCCTGGGGGACAAATTCGGGTTTTGTAGTTACATTCCTGATACCTCCCCACACTCCCCTGAGCACCATCAGCTGTGCACAGCCACATTGCATACCCTGAAGACCCAGTAAGCAGAGAAAAACACACACAAAAAGGCATGTTTTGGAAAATAATTTCCAAGATAAATCTCCTAAGTGTCTATATTCCAAAAGCAGTTGACATTTTTTGTTGGGTTTGAAATAAACGAAACAAAAAGCTAGAATTTCTGATTTGAAGGTGAACACAAAGCATTGCAAGAACTTGCCAGAATGCTACTGGAGGCTCAGTGAACACCACTGTGCTCACGCCTAACTTCAGAGCAGTGCTCAGTAAGTTTTGTCATCTTTTGATGTTTGAAAATACTGTAGAACAAAGTGTTGTCTGATCTTTTAAATTCTGGTTTTACAAGCAGCAAGGCTAAAAAAAAACCTGAGCCCAATAAAACAGGTGGCTTTTTTTGTTGGAAGTCACAGGTGACTTTTTAGCCTAATATCAGGGGAAAGAAGTGTTTCTGATTCTGCTGATGGTGAGAAGTTAAATGCAGCCTTTGGAAGTATTGCAGCTTCTCTGCCCTGCTGGAATTTGGGGCTGCTGGGAGCCAGAGCCCCTCAGTCCTGTTACACCAGCAACAACAAGCAGCAGCACTATCACTGTGATTTTAGGGTAAGAGCCTTGTTCTTTGCTCTGAAAATGATCACACCTTTTGTGTGTTCAAGTCTGCAACCTCAGCCTGTGACCTCCCCAGAATTGCCCTCATCCAGTGGGTGCAGAGCCTGGCTGTCTTCTCTCTCTCTTTGGACAAGTCTTGTCCTTGCAGGAGGGGATCCCTGCTGGGCAAGGGCTGCTGTCCCAGCTTATTGCACTGAATGGCATCACTGACTTCATCTTCTTCATCTTCTTCTTTACAAAGGTCCAGACAAGACCGTATCAAGTGCTTGAGGCTGTACCACCTCTGGATACATGGAGCTGAAGGGAATTCAGTGCTCCACTTTCATGGCACTGAAACTGGGATTGGATTTCAGCTGAGTGGCTCAACAGAGCTCCCTCAGACCTGCTCCAGACCTAAAGCAAAACTCCATCCCCTGGGTAAACTTGAGCTTAAGGAAAATTCTCACACCTTCAGAGAGGCATGGAGCTGAAAGTTTTTCTGCCAGGTGTAGAAGTACCAGGAGACAAAGTGCTGCCCAGCCCAGGGGATGACTGAGCAAGACTGATTAATCCTGCTTCACCCTTCCACCAGCCCGAGGCAGAGCAGGGATGTGGGCACCTGCAGCACCAGGTCTCATGGACCAGGTGTTTCTCTGCACTCCCCAGCAGCCCCAGATCCTTTTCCATCCAGCAGTGAGTTTCTCCACCACACTCTTGCCAGCTGAAGCATTTGGATCTTACCAGGCCAAAGGCAGGAATGACCCTCACATTCACTGCCTCATTCACTTGCCAACACCACCACAGGCTACACAGTCCCACACTGGTGCAGCCCCAGCCCAAAAGGTCTCACAAGGTTAATAACCCCTGGTGTAACCTGGTCCCTGTCCCCCTTTTCCTAGCATGCTCCATCTGAATACCCTCATTTTGAATTAATGCAAGAGAAATTACTTTCATTAGTAAGAGGCTAATGAGGTTATTTCTGAAGTCAGAACCAGATGATCAGTTTGAAGGCTACAAGAAAGGGAAGGCAATCTCGCTTGGGGTTTCCCCTCTACACCTCTAAAAATTTAAATTGTGTTCATTAAAAAGAGATCAAAATTCTACCTTAAGCAAAAGCCTAAGACAAGGCCCAGAAGAGCTCAGCCTGCTGCTGGCCAAGCAGGGGTCAGTCCCTGAGAGTGTCCTGAAGAACAAACGCAGCCTTAATCTTGCATGTTTTACTGAAGGCACTTGTGCAGGCACTAACCCAACAGCCTGTTTCTCATGCTGGCCACCTACAGACAGCAGCTTATGCCCTGGGGCCTCCTGGATCTTCCTGGCTGTGAAATAAAACACCCAGGGGCCTTCAGAATAAGCTCGTTCTGCTGTTCAGCTGCTTTGCCCAAGACTTCATCCAGGTCTAGTTTATAAACTGGGTCAGACCCCCACACAGACCATTTTTACATCTCAGGCATCACACTGACAGTGGAGCCTGCCTCTTTATCCACCCAAAAAGGTAAAACATCAGAGCATATGATCTGCAGTAGATATTAGGGTGAGAAAAAAGGCTTTCTAAGCTAAGGGAGAGGTGAGCATCACGACAGACTGCCCAAGGAGGTTCCTACAAGCAGGTTGGACACATATTCCTCAGGTAAAACTAATGGCTCCTCACCAGGAGCAGGGCAGACCAGATCCCAGACAAGGTCTTTTCCCCTCTTGTGCCAAGGATTTTGTGCATATCCTTTGACATCGATATGGTGAAAGGTTTTGCTTTCAAAACCTTTTCAGAACAAACATTTTCAGAAACAAAACTTTTAGATATATAAAAACTTCTCTGAGGAAATGATTAAAAGGAAAGCAGCTTCTTCTGACAGCTGATTAGACATCAGAAGGGTTGAAACCCCAGTCAGTGTGACTACTCCTAGTCTACTAAAAATGAAAGTATTTTATTTAATTTACAGAGTGAGAAAGAGAGCAGCTACTGCTTCTCCAAATGTCACTGGTCCTCCATGAGCTAAAAACATCTTGCAGTACATGAGAAATTTAATGTTCCTGGTCCCCTTTCAGTGCTCATTGCCACAACCTATTGCACAGATGTGATGGATTTTTGAACACAAGATCTATTATGTTTCCTGCCAGAGGCTCAAATGCACACAGGCACTGAAAACACGTTGCCAGGTAGTTACTTTTTATACTGACTCAGTATTTGCTGGCAGTCCCTGCCAAGCATTTCTTGACTCTTACCAATAGGTTGGAAAGTCAGCACTGCTAATGAAATTCTTCATGTTATCTGAAAGATCATCTTCCCCCCATCCCAGAGTAAAATTCGAGTGATTCTCACACTCAAAGAGAAGGCAAAAGGCAATGCAAATTACCCCAAGGCAAATTCTTGTCCCAAGGAATTTGTGATACCCAAGGCAGAGCTGGCATCACCCTTTCTGCCCGGCTCCTGTCCTGCACAGCATTTGTTCTACAAAATCCTGCTGGACTGGGGCTGTCTTGTGTCCTCAGAGGGGAATTATTGCCCCCACCTTGGAGAGCTTTATACTCCGGTGCTTTTCAGCCCAGGCACTCTCAGCATGACCTTGGGAACAAAAATGGCACCGTCTCGTTCCCATCCTGCGCCAGCCAGGAAGCCCAGCGCCTGCCAAGCGCCAGCCAGACACCGCAGCACATCACAAAGTGCAAGGGAAGTCCTTCCCTCCCAAAGCCAAACCAGCCATTTGATAATTAACCACGGGGGCCGAGCCAGACGAGCCCGGAGGAGCGGGGTGAGGCCACGGAGCTGTCGCAGCGCCCCGCGGGGGCTGGGGCTGACCCCGGCCCCGCTCCTCGCAGACACCGCGGCAGATGTGCCGGGCTTCCCCACGGCCTCCCCCTTGCCTGGCAGATGCCGGCCTCGCTGGGAAAGCGCTAAATGGATTCTGCTGAATCACTGCAGCAGATGGCTCGTAACACCACCTGGATAGCACAGAAGAGAGAGGGAGATAAAGAAGGTTGGGGAACAGAGAGTACCTAGTGTGTGGGCTGAGCTATCCCCGGGGAGAAGTAACCTGTGGATAAGGTCGGCATTTGAACTTTTGTTTTCCCAAATTCCTGTGTTATGAACACTGAGGACATCAATTTCCTAGAAATTCTATATTGACATCTACAACATACATTGTTTAAAACCCTCCCCCCCTTGGGAAAAGCCTTCAAAACCCACTGGGATGCCAGAGCCCACTCTTTGCCACTGGGAAATGCTGGCAGCACTGCCTGGCCCAGGTTGCTTTGCTGGTGGGAGCATCAGCCTTCATCCATGCCTGAACCAAGCTCCTCTAGCTGGGGTAGCGTACAGAGGAGACTGATGTGTTGGAGGCCAAAGAACATTAAGAAGGATTTAGGAGACGTTGTTGGGTTTGTGTTGTTTGAGGGGTTTTCTAGAGCCAGGTTGGCAAATACTTCAGTTTTCTGCAACAGATCATTTTGAAAGGGCAGGGGAGCCAGCTGTGCACAGAAGCGAGCAGCTGTACAGAAGAGAACAACAAACAGGAAGCAGGTAACAATAACCAATGTGTTTGCTCACTCTCCTCCTGTTAAACAGCAATTTTTTATTTTATTCTTTTTTATTGGGATGAAAAGAGCATGTCAGGAAGAGCAGAGAGCTACAGCACACACACAGAGGACGCCTGCTTGGATGCTTGGCATCCCACCTCTGAAAAGTAAGAACCTGGGATCCCTTGGTCTGATTGCACAACCTGCAGCACTTCCAGCTGGGTCTCCCTGGCACAACACACCAAGCCTCTTGAGATAACATGCTCTCCAGGCAGTCGGTCACAACTCCGCTCACGATTCCTCCTCCTCCTCCTCCTCCTCCCAGGACAAGGCATTTTCACACACCAACTCCATTTCACTTGAGCCCAGCTTTGTCCTACATAGGTTGTTTTTGCTGGGTCACACCTGCCATTGATTCCCTCAGAAAACAGCTGCTGTTCATGTTCTGCTGTTCACCTTGCTCAGCACAACGGCGCAGAAAGACGCTCATGGGCAAGCCAGGCTCCGGGTGGCACGAGCTGACCTCGAGCACAGCAGAAACTGGAAGGTGACAGTACTGCCAGCCAGCTGGGCAATAACACAAAGATCCCTCTACCCCAACTACTTCTTGTGGGGGACCTCCCTCATTAAATTCATACAAGAATTTAATCAATTTAAGCAATAAATAAGATCCGTCCTCACAGTGCTTCCCCACAATGTGGAATCCAACAGCACCAGGGACACTCTTATGGGTGAGCATGAACTCTCCTTGTGCTTTGGAGGAACTTGGTCCAAACCCAGACCCCATCACCTAAGCCAGGAAAAAAAAACACCTCTCTGTGGTCTTCAGCTGCACAGCAGCATTTGGTGACACATGGCCAGACGCACCCAGATAGCCACAGCCACCTCTGTGCCTACCAGACCACTTCCAGAAAGCACTTAAGACTTCAAAACAAAAGCTAAAAATAAACAAAACCATTTCCCAACACTCATCTCAAGGAGAACCAGGCTTTGCAAGGGCAGCACGAACCCAAGCTGCTGGCATGGGCACAGCTGACCCCTGCCAACCTAAGGAGCCCATCACGTGCTGTAATGCTGGAAGATGACAGCCCTTGCAGCATGGGATTAGGACAGCAGATGCTCCTGGGGGTCACCCCCTTTGCTGTAGGTTTCAGGATCATTCCCAATGTGGCCAAGAGCTGGCAGGCAGGGAATCCTGCCCAGAGCAACCCCATTGCTTATTTGGTACATCCACAGCCTGCACACCCCCCTTCCCAGTTTCCACTTAGTGGCCTGGTTTCTTCTCAAAGCTTTTTATATTTCACATTCCTAAGATTTAATTATGTTATCAGAACAACAGGCATCGGGATTTGGAGTGCCAGAATTCACATTAGCAATTGCTATCAACAAAGAAAATGGGCACAGCATGCCCATGCCAGAGGAGATGTGGGCTGCTCTCCTCAATCTACTCACAGTTATTTATAGCCTGTTTGCAAGCCATCCACCTCCCAGGTTTAGCTTCAAGCTTGCTTCTTTCTGAGCACCCTCTGTCTCAAAGAAAAGCCTTTTGCCTCCTCCTTCCCCAACTCAGATTTGGGCAAATTTATTTAATTTTGGGGGGGGCAAGGGCAATATAAAACACATTTGAATCCACAACAGCAGAAAAGACTGGAAACAGAGTGCCACAAATAAGCAGCTGCAGGGACACCTAACTCTCAGCGGTAGAAATTAAAAAAAAAAAAAAAAACTAAAAAAAATTATATATTTATAGTTTTTAACACTTCACCACATTGCAGCAGATCACCACGCATCTTCAGCAGCTTTCAGCCCTCCCCACAGATGGGGATGCAGGCACAGGATCTCTAAGGAAGGACACATGCTTGAAGGCAAGAAATACCCACCTATTTTGAGATGATTGCGAAGAAACCGCTCCGTGGTAGCAGGAGGGGAGCGATGGCTGTGCCTCCACACCAGCATTAACTATAACCTGCTCAGCCTTTAACCAGCACCACTCTGAGGCAGTCCTACTCTGCCAGGATCTTTTGCTTCCAAATAATTAAGAAAGAAACACAAGACACAGAGCCCATGGTGCAGGTGCAAACCTCCCCTGAGCAGCAGCCAGCACGGACAGCTCGTGCCTTCTCCCTCCCAGTCCCAGCTCCTGCTAAAATCAGCCCAAGGATTGAGGCAGGTGTTAGGAGTGGGTCAGAGCTCAGCTCCCCAGGGCTGGGGGAGATTCTGCACTCAAGAGAACGCCCTCATGCCAGTCAGCCAGCACTGTGCTGGGTCTGCCTGAGTGTGCCAGGATGTCCTCACACACCATGTCACCCCCATGCTCACAGGCTTGTCACCTGGCCAGCACCAGCATCACTGGGGACAGGGCTGGCCCACAGCTCCCCCAGGGCATCCAGGGAACACTGAGCCCCAAAACAGCCCCAAAAACCCCTGGTCAAAATGCAGAAGTGGTGCTGGGTTAGCCCAGTCAATAAGGAAATGTTCAGTCAGGCTCTGACTGAGACACGGCAGCTCCTTACACACCTAAAATTCCAGATGGCCCTGAAAAAGAAAGACATTATTAGAGTATATTATAATAAATTTTTTTTAAAGTGGCAAATTATAAAATACTTGCAATTCAAGTAATCATTATTAATACATCATAAAAAATGGCAAACACCACGCCCCTTCTGCTAAAGGGGGGAGGAAGCTCAAAGCTTACAATTCTAGCACATTTTATTTCATGTAAATTTATAAAGACAACAATCCTAGTCACGATTGTCACATTGTACAGCACATACCAATACAGTTGCAAACAGAACTCCACGCAAAACTAAGCGCTAACAGTAGCCTGAATCACTCTTCCTGCGATTGTCGTATCTAGACTAACAGTATTACACTAACACTGAAGGAAAAATAGTTCACTATAAAACAGTGATAGAACATTTTTATAAAATATATTCCATTCCAATAGCTTTTCTACATACTGTATACTATAAAACTCTCCCACAAAAATTAGTGTCTTTAAATATACATATTTAATCTGAACTGCACCAAGATTAAAAACAATTAAAAATATCAATGATTTTTTTTTTTTTTACATTAACTTCACAGTATTTGTTTGTAGTAGAAGACAAATCCAGTGTTTAAAATGCAGAGCAGGACTGTTCCCTATGGAGACAGCAACTGCCCCACAGAGAAATAGTTTATGAAGAGACAAGCCTTAAGTGTGCCATGTTTCAGTACTTCTCCGTAGAGCCATGAACCATTTTGAAAACATGCTCCAAGCTATTGCAACTTAAAAATAAAAGACACACAGAGAAATAGGCAAAAAAAAAGTCACCTTAAGAACAAAAATAAGTGCAAACATTTCTTTACTTTAGAAATTCAAGCTAAGAGGAGTGGGAACACAAATACCAGACTATGAGAACAGTGTGTTCATGATGTTGTCAAGGATGAGAAAGTCTTTTTTTTTTTCTTATTTAAAAAAAAACCAAAACAAAAACAACTTTTGCCCCATATTCACTGCAGCACAGAGCATGCTCATAGCATCAGTTTAATGAATTATTTCTATACTAAGATCAGACAAAAACTTGTTTCAACTTTTCCCTGCTCCATACGCTAATGATGTTCTTATGGCACATCCTATTTTATGATCTTCTAAAAAAAAATAAAAACAAACAGTAATTGAAGACTGAAATGCAAACAAAAGTGTCACAAGAATGCAAAATTAAGATTACCAGCTTCAGTAATGCTGACTCTACATTAAACTCTTTACATGTTGCTCAACATGCAAAATAACCCATTGTTATAAAATTTAAAGTGTAAATTAACTAGTTTTGAAATAGATTAACAGTAATAATTCCACTTCAAAAACAAAACAAAAAATCTAATAAATACTATATCAAGTATCTTCAGGAGAAAAAAATAACTTAATTTTAGTAGAAAGAAAAATAACTTAATTTTACTAGATTTTGTTCAGTGCTATTTCCAATCACAGCAAAAATAAAAAAAGAAAAAAAAAAAAAAAGAAAAAACTGATTAAGTAGAATAAGACCACAGTACCAAAGCCACTTATGTTCAAGATACAGTACTCTCCCACAACTTTCATATGTAACAGGTTCAGCAAAAATATTTTACAGTTGAGAAATTAAACTGAAAACAAACCCCAAAACTATAAATAAAAGCAAAATTTCACATTACATGTACATTCATAGTTTAAGAGATGAATAATAAGAGGCTGTAACAAGTATATCCTGATTTTCCTTAAAGAGGAAGTACTTTTATAAAAAAAAAATTCAATCCCATATTATTTATGTAGGTAGTGCTCAGTTTTTGGACCAGAGGGGGAAAGGCATTGGGAAGGTTTTTCTTCATAAGATGCAATACAGCATTTTAAGCACAACTTTTAAAAATATTCTAAATCAGTGCTTCAAATTCATTTCAAAACACACGCTCTAGTTTCACCAAACAACTCCAGGAGTGTCAAGAAAGCTGGTGAAGCAATGCTAATGCAGCAGAAGGACATTCACACCCCTCAGATATTATTATTATTATTATATTTCAGTCCCATGTACATGTACCTTGAATGGGTAATTTGACTGGAAGGGAACAAAGTGATATCCACCGACATGCACAGACCAAATGATGATCTAACAGGCAAGAAAGTGAATCATCTGGAGTAAAACTGGCTATAGTTACAGGCAGCCTCAGTTTACAAACAAACTAAAAAAATAAAAAATTACCCACAACAACTTCCCCTGAAAAGGTGGGACCTGGGGAAGAAGTCAGGCCACGCTTTCCCTCCAGCGGTTCATCTTCATGCTGCCTCTTGGGAACACCAGCAATTGCACACAATTTGGCTCAGAGGGAATTGCCAACTTCATAAAAAATAAAATAAAATCTAATTTCATGCTGCTGATTTTAGCATGGCAGCAAACTTTTCGGGCAAGCAGGGCATCTCCTAATGCACAAGGCATGAGTTACTTTGAATTAGGAAACCCCAGAAACCTGGTATCAGGAGGGGTATTTGGCCACTTTGTAGCTGCTGTTCCCTCCAGGGTGATGGGCTCAGCCTCTGGATGTCGATATGGGAATGAAAATATTCACATATTATACAATCTTTTTCTATGTCCTAGCGTGCATCCTTCAACATTTCAGGAGTGAATACACTGCAGACAGAAAGTGTTTTTCCATCCACATTCTATGCTCAAAAGCAGCTTTTCAGCAGGTCAGCCCAGTGAGGAGGATGGGTGGGAAGGGAAAATTTAAGTCAAGTCCCAAGGCAAAAACTTCTCATTTAGATTTTAGGACCAACTGCAGAACAATATTAATGGAATAAAGAAAGAGAATAAAAAATGACCAGTACCAAAGATGCAGCCAGGAATCCTCAACCCCTTCAAAATTTGGGCCAATTCAATGTCTCATCTAGCTCTATAAAATAAAAGTACATCTGCCCACTCTGCAATGTGTGGACAGGTTTCTCTACACCAAAATGTATTTAAATCATAGTTCATCTCTTCAGATGTTTCTCTGCAACACACAGAGGGCATTTGGGGAACTTAATGGAAGCCAAATTTTTCTCCAGAATGTGCTGATAATCTTTTTTCAAAAAAAAAAAGTCAAAAAAAAAAAAGGAAAAGAAAACCCAAACCAACAAAACCCTGACCACAAAGCAAGTACTTCCAGTGTGAAAACTGATGCTAAATCATTGCAGAATTACTTAAGATCATTTCACATTAATAATGTAACATGGGTGCACAAGAGAAGACCTAAAGGACCGTGCTGGAGAGGGTGGCAGGGGAAAGGGGGGAGATGGAGAGGTGGAAGGATTGCATTAAAAGGCCTCTGGAGTGTATACTGCTGCATCTTTTAAAGATCATATACCTGAAGTGAATATCACCAAAATAAAATAAAGGGAGGAGAAAAAGAAAATTAAAATTCAGATGCTGCCTTTTTTTTTTTCCTGTTTTGTTTTAAAAATGTTGGGAGGGGGTTGTAGATATTTAAAAAAAACAAAAACAAAAAAAAAAAACCCAAACTAAACAAAACAGAAGTCACACATCTCAAACAACCAAGGACTTTACAAGGCCACAATGAAATTTGCGGATGTGTCTGTAGAGATCCCCGGACTGCGTGAAGCGTCTCTCGCACCACTTGCACCCGTGGGGTTTCTCCCTGGTGTGCACCACCGCGTGCCGGCTGAGGTTGTGGGAATACTGGAAGCTCTTCCCGCACTGGCCGCAAGTGTAGGGCTTCTCCCCCGAGTGAGTCCTCTCGTGCCTCTTGAGCGTGTACATGCAGGAGAAAGTCTTTCCGCAGAGGGTGCAAGTGGGGACCGACCCGTCGGGGGACAGGCGGGTCCGCGAGCCGTCCTTGTCACGGAAGTGAGAGCTCAGGTGCAGCTGAAGGATGTGCGGGCTCGGGAACACCTTGCTACAGAGGGGACAAATGCAGATATGCCCAGGAGGCACCAGGACGCCCGAGGAGATGTCCGACGAATCCATGTCGTCCTCGCTCTCGTCTCGCTCTTGATCTATATCCTCCTCTCGGGCATGAGAGCTGCCATTCCCCGCGAACATGTGTCCTAACCCTGTCACTAGGCTTTTGGCTGAATTCCCAAAATGCTGACTCTCTGGACTCCTGGCTTCGCTGTCCTCCTGATCTGACAGCAAGTCTTGTTCATCTTTAACAAGTGGCTCGGTACCCTGCTGCTGGCTGTCGGAAGCCAGCTGTCCAAAGACATAGGAGGGGTGTAAGGAATCTCTCCCCGGCACGGGCTTGAAAGACAAATCCAGCGCGCAGTCCACATCACTCGAAGCCAGGGGATGGTTAACAGACCTTTGGGACAAAGGTCCTGTGGAACTATTGACATTAGCCTTTGTTTTTCCAGCTGCTGCGGCGCACGGTTCTGCCTCTGTCGGCACAGAGCTGACACTTATATGATCAGAGGACCAGGCGGGGTGACTGCTGACCTTTTCTTTGCCTGCTGCTCTCTCGTATTCTGCAACGCTGAATTTTTGTTTGTTTCCTGGGTCAAACTCGTGGACCAGGGGCACTCCGGCGTCTAGAAAATGCTCCGCTTTCTCCAAACTAGCCGCCTCATCATTAATCTTCTCTTCGGAACATAATTCTTTATCTTTCAACTTGCCCTTGCAGACTTTCACAATGTCATACATGTGAAGGTAGCTCGCCGCAGCCAGCACATCTTCCACTGGGAGACTGTTGAATTCCAGCTTTCCCTCGTACATGAATTCGAGCAGCAGGCTGAAGGCAGGGGCTGTGACAATGTCACTGTTCAGATGCACAATATCCCTTTTGTCTAACTGGTCCCTGTAGAAAAGATGGAAGTACATACTGCAAGAGGCAAGAACGGCTCTGTGAGCTCTGAATTGAGCTTCTCCAACTAAAACAGTACAGTCACACAGGAAGCCCTGGTGACGCTGCTGACTCAGACACTGCAGCAACTGGCGGCTATGGTCTGGAAACTCCATTCTTCCTTCATAACCTGTTCAAAACAGGAAAAACTTGAATGCTACTGTAAACTAAAGCCTCCTAGCAGCTGTAACAAACAGATCGGCTTTTTGGTAACCCAAGCCAAAGAAACAGCCTTGGAGATAACATTTACTGTTAATTGTCTGTAATAGTTTTATTAAGGGGGGGGGAAGGAAAAAAAAAAAAACCACCAACACAACGTGTTTCTCATCCTTTCGCACCTGCTCCGAACAGGAAAAACTTGATTGTAAGTAAACAAAAGCTAGTAAAGCAGCAGCCCCTCCAACCTTTGTTTCTCCCACTAAGCACTTTAATAAAATTATGCAGAGGAAAGCGCACACACACCCCCGAAAAGAAAAAAAAAGCATCAACTCCCAGGCTGTCTTCCCAGCAACGCTAACTTGGGGCATCTTTTAATAAAGCATATTCCCCGCGTCACGCACGCACACACACACACACATTTAAACTTTATCCTCAGTCGTTATGCACCGAATCACAACAAAACAGCGGCGGCTGGCGCTGGGGGAGCGGCGGCTCTGCGGGGAGGGGGGCGAGAGGCCCCGGCCCCCGCACGCGAAAAGGGCGGGGGGGATAAAGGGGGGAGGAAAAACAAAAAGTTTCCCTTGAAGTTATTAAAAGGCAAGGAGGAAAAAAAAGCGTCGGAAGGCCGGCGGGAGGGCAGGACGGAGGCTGCAGCCGGCTGCGTGCCGCGGCCAGGCGCTTACCTTGCGCGGGGCGCGGCGGGGCCGGCCGCGGGCGCGGAGCCGGGCGGGCAGGAGGGAGCGCGGTGCGAGTGCGACCGAGGCGCGGCGGGAGGGAGGGAGGGGGAGAGAGAGAGAGAGAGAGGCAGGCGGGAGGGAGGAGGAGGGAGGGAAGGAGGAGTGCTCGGTTTGCTAATTACACCGCAAGCTGGAGAGTCAGCTGCTCTGACTTCACTGCGATGGAAATGCTACCTCCAGCTGTGCGCCTTTTAATGCCATATGTTACTCCAAATCTCGCTACCAGCCAACCACAGCTTGCTGCCTTTTAAAGTTCCAGCAGCCCCATTTATAGCCCGCGATTAAATCCCACAAACTTGCCCCGAGCCCGCCCCCCCCTCTCCGACACTCTCGCCACCACCAGCCCCCAGCCCGGACCCCACCTCCCGCCGCAAAGTTGCTCCCCGCAGCCCGCCGCTGTGACCTTCGCCGGTGCCCGGCTCCGCGCAGCGCTGGGGGGGCCGCCAAGGGGAAGCACCGCGGAGCCGCTCCTGGGATCCCCCCTTCCACAGCCGCGCTCCCCAACTTTGCGGGGAGCACTTTCCCCCACTGGGGTGGGGTGTGGCGTGGCGGCGAGTTCCCCCCGCGCTCCCCGGCTCCGCGGGTCCCCCCGCGTTACTCACCGGCGGGCGGCGGCGGCGGCGCTCGGCGTCCGCATGTGCGCGGCGGCGGCGCGGGCGCTCCGCGGGCGCGGCGCGGGGCTGTGGCGGAGCAGGTTGTTCGCCGGCCGCTCTCGCGATACTTTGGCCGCTGCGAGCCGCGGGTGCGGGCGAGGGTGCGGTGGCGAGCGGCCGTGTCCCCGTCTGGAGCACACAATGGCCCCGCCGCCCCGGCCAGCCCCGCCGCCGCCGGCCGGTGCGCGCTGCCGGCTGCGCCCTCCCCCTCGCCGCCGCCTCCTCCTCCTCCTCCTCCTCCTCCTCCTCCCGCTGCTGCCGCCGCTGCTGCTGCTGCTGCTGCTGCTGCCGCCCTCCCCTCCCGGCCGCTGCATTGGCAGCGCCGCCGTCCCGCTCCCAACTCCGCTGCGCCGCCGCGGACAGGGCGCGCCCGCCCGCCCGCCCGCTGCAGCCCGACGTGCCGCGGGGCCGGGGCTGCGCGGCCGCGGGAGATGCGCGGAGCCGGCCCCGCCGCGGGGCTGGGGCGAGGGGCGCGGCGCTGCCCCCCCGGCTCACACTCGCACACACAGACACACTCACACACACAGACACACACGCACCCCGGGTTTGTCTGTAATTGCGCGCCAGCTGATAAATACCAAATGCCGACGGATTTCTCAAGATGACCTTTTCGATAGTTGATTTGAATTTTAGATTTTAATTAGCTGTAATCGCATCAGAAGTGAGCGAGGAGGGGGCCCGGGGTTCCCAGCCGGGTCGCACCCGGCAGGCGCGGCCGAAAGCTCCTGGGAAGCTGCGGCTGCCGGAGCCCCGGTGCCGCTGCCCGGGATGTCGCGGCTCGGGCTGGTCCCGGAGCCTCGGGGCTGCAGCAGCGCCCGGAGGGGAGGCAGGGGGCTGTGCATTGAGGCTCCGGGTCGAGGTGGATGCTGACGTTTTTGAGGGATGAATGTGAGAGTGCTGGTGGGTAACGGAGCACCGGGGGCACTTCAGAGCTCCCCTGCGATCGCCGTGCGTGGTGCCAGCTGGAGTCTCCAGACTGTGCTTTAGTCTCCAACAAGTACAGCAGGGAAACTCCTTTCCCTTTCCTTCCTCTAGGTTGCTTTGCCTAGATTGTAATATCTGCAAAATAGCAACTTTTTTCTTTTATTAATCCATTTTTCCCCCACATTTTTCTACAATGGTAGCATTAGCACCTTAAAACATCAGGTTTAATTTGGATTTAATCTAATTTAATTTGGATCTCTGGCTGGGCTCTGCATCACCAACACCACTTTTCTTCCCCAAACCTCAGCTGTTTAACTCCATTGGCAGTGAATGCCAGGATATTTGGGTGGGTTTGACCATTAATGATTGCATTGTCACAAAGCCCTTCTCAGAGTAGCAGTATTTGGTAATACTGTCAGCTGTAAGGTTCAAATTGGAAAACTCCAGCTGAGAATGTGGAGGTGCCCAGCTTCAGCAAAAGAGTTAAAGGTCCTGGGGTTAAATCTGTCACCATTCAGTAAAGCTGAGAGCTTTATCTATTTGTCCACCATGGCAGACAGGACTGGGGAGCTCTGTCTGTTTAAAGACAGTGTCATCCTGCAGTCACAGCCTGCACAGGCTCCACCAAAACTGAAGCAATTTCTTCCCCAAAATGCAATTGCAATCTCCATGAAATTACTCTGTGGATTTGCTAACTTGTGGAGTTTTGTTGTCTTTGTACATTGGAAATGTTAGGCAGAATTTTGTACTCATAAGAATTAGCTTCTTGGCAGAAATACCTTGTTTTGTGTAAGTAATAATTCAGGTTACCCTCTCCCCTTTAATAAATAAATTGGGAAAAGACAAGATTACAAAAAGAACCCAGGTCTTAATTCCTATTTGGGTGCTGTAAGCTAGGTGTAATTGCCTACAATCTAGCAGTGTCTTATTTTTAGGAAGCCAATTACAATTTCACAGTAAGTCCGTGGTCATTATCGGGTTAGAAGTGTCAGAAAAAACAACAGCATTCCCATTTCCTCTAAGTATCCATTTGGCATGTTGCTGGCTTGCTTTTTCAGGACTCAGACACACTATATACTCACCTTCACACCAAGGCAACGCTGGGTACAATACAGGTGTTGTACTGATTTAGCTACGGCTGTATAAAATACTGGTAGTACAACTCACTAATGTAAACAAGCACAAAGTCATTACTGGAAGCAAGGCAACAGGAAGAACTGCCCCAGAAACTTTATTCTGAGACCTCCTGCGCTTCTGACAGCCCTCGTGAGAGCACAACAGGGTGAGCAAACGATCTGCTTTCCTCTCCCTGGCCCCTGAGCCCTTCTCAGGCTGAGGGCTCCCCTCCCACCCAGCCCAGAGGAGGCTCTGTTTTCAGTCCTTCCTCAGTGGAGCAGAGCCAGGCAGAGCTGCTTGGCCAACACTGAGCTTTGTGGCTGGTGCCTGTGCTCGGAGGAGATCACAACCACTGTTCCACCAAACAGCAGGATGGCTGAATCTGGGTGGGGGCTGATGGAAGCTCTTGGGAGTGACTATGTTCAGCATCCTTCTGCAGCTGTGTGCATTCCTGGGTCTGGCTAAAACTCTCCTGTGCTCCAGTGAGCCTTTTGCTGCCTATGGAGCTTTCCAGAGTTGAGCAGAAAGCCCAGCTTTAGGGCAGAGAGAGTAAAAATCAGCGGTGCTGGCAGGGCTTCCACTTGCCAGGCAAGGCTAGCCCTGCTCCTGGTTGTTTTTGCTGCCTGGACACCAGCCAAAGCCCACAGAAATTAGTAGAAAAACCAACTGGATCAGGTCCATAAAGCCTGAGGACTCGCTTCCAATCTTACCCCTTTGATCCAACAAGAGTAGGTATTTACTGAGTGGGGCCTCTCTAGCCCTCTTTGTTGGCCAGATGCAGAAGCAGTAGTAACAGGTTTTTCTTGTGATTTAATCGTTTTCTCTCTCACCACATTGGGCAGAAGCCTCTTTGTGTTTGTTTCTACATGATTTCAGTGCTTTTATGTTCTTTTTTATTTTTAATAGGACATCTTCTTTGTGATAGTCCAGTTGTATTTCAGAGGGAGAGTCAGGGCCTGAGACTGTCTAATACTTGCAGGGTTGAAGCTATTTTAAGTGCATTGGTCATAGTGAGGTTTATTTGCAGAAGTTCTTCCAAACTTTTTCAAAGGCTGTTTTATCCCTTGCAGACAGCAGCGAGCATTAGAAGGACCAAATGCTTCATTCTCTCCTGTGAAACAGGGAGGAATTTAACCCCAAAAGATGCAGACCTGCTGGTGGTAAGACAAGGAGCTGCCCTTGGCATCCACGGGACTTCCCCAATTAGCAATCTCCTCCAGCACTTACCCTGCAGTCAAATCCAAGGTCAGCTTTTGGGGGGGTTGCTCAGTTTGCAGTCAAGTCATAAAAGTGGGCACGACTTTCCCAAAGATCTTTTCAAGCATGTCATCCAAGACTCCAGAAAGCATTAACTTGCACTGCTGCCATTCCAGACATTAATCAGAGCATATATTGCAGACAGTCTCCTCAGCAGTGTGCTTATGTGAGTCGTATTTGTTTTATGGCTGTCCTGCTGATTTCTCCCCGATAACGAGACCCTGCGTGTGCTGCAGTATTTGTGAGAATATATTGGAGCAGCCAGGGCCATTGTCAAATCATCCTAGCAAATGGAGAGGCTGGTGGCACTAAGCTGCATGTATAAATTACATATTGTTCTATTTGCCATAACGTGGCTGTCAATAAGGCTGCATCAATCTAGGAATAGGCATTAAAATCAAAAAGGACTCTGCAGAGGTACCACTGGCACAGATCACATTTGACTCTGCAGTGAGAGCTTGAAACATCCCTGTCCGAGCCAGCCAGGCATTTAATATCACACCTGTACCTTGGCTCCCCTGTCAGCTTTCACTCAGTTATTCATCTTCCATAGTTTCACTCAGCTTGTCGAACCCTTAGCTTCTGGTTTGTTTGGGTTTTTCTACAGTGTGCTGTGTTCTGTTTTTCTCGAAATGGTAAATGAAGGTACCTTTTCAGCCTTTATAAAGCCATTGCTTTTTCAGTAAAGAGAGCATGCTTCTTGCTTTGCAATGGTGAAGGAAATTTGCATGGCATTGACAAGGCACACTCTTCTTTTAGAGTTTTTTTCCTCTTTCACTCTTGTTCATCACCCTGGCAACTGTATTTTAACATTGCTTGGGTTTTCTTTGCCAAATTAATTTAAAAATTCAAATAAAATTAAGCAGGTTCCTTCCTTTTAAATATTTATTTATCAATGCCCAGGAAGGAATCTGAGAACCCACATTATAAAATAACAGGTGTATAGAAGTTTGTAGCAGGATATATAGAGAAGGACAGTGAAAGAGCAGTGGACATTTAAGAGACAAAATTGGTGTCTGCTTTGGGACCAGACATAAAATTTATCAAACCCAGACAAAAGTCTTTAAAACAGAAACTGCTGTATCCTCAATAAGGGTCCAGTGTAGAGTTACTAATTTCTTATTAAAAGAGAGAATTTAATTGGCGTTGCTCTATTTGTAAGCAAATAATGCACCCTGTTAACAATGCACTTTATTCTGGTAACTCCCAGAAGAGACCTTAATACTGCAGAAGTGTTTTGCTAGATTAGGACTGCAAAATCTCAGGATGAAAATACTTGCTAAGCACAAAATATAACCTAGAATAAAGGGCTTCATTCTAAAGATGTTCTCATACAACTTTTGCAGCAGTTCCTGAGAAAACACTTCATCCCAGGACAAATCAATGTTACCACAACTGAGCTTTGTAAGGCAGAGATCTGGCATATTTATCCCACTATCTGCAAAAGGTCTCTTAAGCAGGATCCATTCCTCTCCTGGGACTTGTGGGGTTGGTGGAACGTGCTCTTAGAACCAAGTGTTGGGTTTCTTATTAGATAAATCAGCAATCTCAGGGCATGAAAGAGTTTGTCTTTTCTCACATGTGGGGTATATAATATCAGTCTTCTCTTTTGCTTTTCCATAGGGTTTCCAAATCAACCTAGCCTGAGTACAAACAAGCAAGTATCCCAGATGCCTGTTAAAATAAGAAAATCCCAAACATCTCGCTTTTCTCTGTTGCCCATCCTAAAACCTCCCTGTTACACGGTTCAGACTGTCCTTGCTATAATGTGATACCCACTCCTGTCCTCCCAAACACATCCCCATAGCTGCTGCAATCACCTCTACTATTCCTTTAGCCTTTTATCAGGTACTGAATCAAAACCAAGCTGCCTGTTCCCACCTCCAAGACCCTCTGTAACTTGGAGTGCTTACACTGGTATCATCTTCTAACCCTATTCCTTACCCTCCTAGGATGTTTTCCTCTTCCCTCACCCTCGTATCCTTTTTTGCTGGCCCTTTCAGCAAAGGCAAGTCCTGCTCTTTGCTGTGCCTCAACCTTGCCTTGGTGCTGCTCACAATGTAGTCAGAGGAGCTGGGATGAAGATTTTGGTGACACTGGATAGGAAGGATTTTGGGGTGACTTAGGGAGCTCTGTGCAGAGAGAAGCTGGGCTCAGTGTGCTGTGTCTGCTTGACTCCTTAGGGAGCCTGAATTCCAAACTTGTGCCTCTGAGAGCAGCCCAGCTCCAGGAATGGGAGGCTGGGCATGAGGAGAGCAAGACAGACCATTTTTCTAGTCAAAATGAGCTGCTTTTGTCTCAGGGCTGTACAGTAGCCATCACACTGGTTGCTCCACTTCCCTCTGATGTATTCCAGGTGGAGGGGAAGTCCAGAGAATGTCATGTAAGAAATGCAAATAAAAATGTCTTTCTAGACTTCCTTCTCTTATGTACTGTCTGCCAGAACCTTTGCTCCCCTCTTATACTGTTTTGCCTATGGATGCATTTTATGCTTTTATGTTGCTCTTCTGGTAAAAGAAGAATTACTTGCTGTGAGTTTACATAACTTGCCTTTTACTGCTCTGGAAATGAATATGGGACTTCAGTCTTAATTAGACTTTCAGTGTAAGTCCTCCTTTAATGAATTGCTGAAAGATGTGAATAACATTAAGCCTCAGAATGTGGCTGCAGAGTTGGGTACCTGAGGCTGATCACCCCACTGGTCTGTGGGAGGATGAGAACTTAGTACTGAGGTGAAGGTGCAGTGAGGGGGAACAGACTCCCTGAAACCTGAGTAAGTTTGAATTTAGATGCAGGTAGACCCCTGCCTGTGAAAGAGTTTTGATTTCAGAGCCTGTATTCAACACTTTGCTCCTGCATCATGGCTTCACAACAAAGCAACAGACTTCACTGCATCAGGAAGTTCAGGCTGCAGTCTGAGATCCAGGCTATCACATTACCGAGTTCCTCTTGCAACACAGCGACCAGCCTGAGCTCCACCTGCACCCGGGGAGGAGAGGGATTTCAGCAGTTTGCCCTTGGAAATAAAGTGGGATGGTAGAAATGTCAGAAAATGTACAAAGCCTTGGGAAAAAAACCCCGTCTCGTTAAGATATACTCGCGATGCTTTTGCAAAGTGTCTGTCTCATCTGGTGAACCTGGTGACACTTGCTAAGGAGCAAAAGACACTCAGCACCACAGTCAACCTGGAGGCCAGCCCATACCAGTTAATAAGTGAAAGGAACGACCTGGAATGGTGATCACCTGCCGGGGACCTGCGGGTGTCGCTGGTAGGATGTCACCTGGTCACAGCACAGCGGGATGAACGGAGCACTGCCCTGGAAATGGTGCTGGTGACCATTTGTAGACAAAAAGGGGTTTTGTAGAAGCTGGCATGACAATGAAAGGCTCCTTTGCAGAAGACAAAGAAGGGGCCAAAGTAAAAGTAAAACTGAATGGACTGGGAGAGTTGCAGAAGTAGCAGTGGGCCAAAAGCCCGTGGTTTTTACATCTCCCTTTGTTTGTGTGACATTCATGACCCAGACTTGATGATGTGCCCAGGGGGAATGGACCCCTAGGCTGGGGTGACTGTAGGACCCAAGGTTTTTGTAGCCAGCAGTGTACATGGTGTGATGTGCTGCTGCTCATGCCTGCCTTTAATTCCATAGTCCAAAAGGCTAAGTGCTTACTTTCAGCTGAGTGAAGCAGAGATAGCCTCCAGCTCTAGTCCAGAGCAACGTTCAAACTACACCTTTGTAATCAGGATACTCTCAGGCTCTCTGCTGCATCTTAGTGATGATTATGGGAAAGGTTTGTGACTACATGAATTTAGACCAGACACCTAAGAAGGCAGGGACAGAAAAGGAAAGGAGAGGTCCTTTTAAGATCAGTTCTAACAAAAATATAGTTAAAGAGGAATTTTTTAAAATTTGGTTATTGAGATGTACTTGAATTTCCCCAGCTCTTCCAGCCCTGCATTTGATGTGGAGTCAATACTGAGAAGATCAGCTACGATGGAGAAGCTGAAATCCAAACTATTTCTCTCTCCTAATTTGGAGATCAGATTGTCCATTTGATTCATGTATACAGGTAAGGTGGGCAAAAGTAGCAAAATTTATGTAAAGCAGAGATGAGAAAGAAAGGAATTGTAAGGTAAATGATGTTTGGAATCATAGGGAACTCTGGGGAAATAAGCAAACACCAAGGAACAGTGAAAGGATAAAATGGCCAAAAAAGCACATTTTATTTACTGGAAAAATAAGATGGGTAAAGGCTAAATCCCACAATCCTTTACTCATGCAAGGATTCCTGTTGACTTAAATACTTGTGTAAAACTATTTCTCTGGGTAAAGGATTTGTTGGACTGTGTCCAAAACCGGGTTAAGGTTGATGTTTTCACAGAGGCAGCAGCCTTTCGTATGCCACCCCGGGTAGTAAACGACATCCATGGGACACATCTTATGGGACACACCACACAAGTGAACAAACAACAACAAAAAGCAACCTTTGCTGAAGTGCCTGGGATGCTCAGGGCGGCGGGGGGCTGGCAGGAAGGTGACTCAGTGCCTGGAGGAAGGGTCGGGGGTGCCGGCTCCGCAGACCCTCGGCCGGAGCTCACGGCTGCCAGCACAAACTCACACAAGCTGTGCTGGCGCCTGGCCTAGAACAACACGGGGCTGTTTTTTCCCTTTTGTGCTCAACTCTGTTGCACTGGGACAATGTGAGATTTTTAATTTTATATGCAGAAGGAAGAAAGAATTCGACCTTTTACTTTTTTTTTTTTTTTTTTTTTTTTTTTTTTTTTTTTTTTTTTTTTTTTTACTTTTCTGTTTCTCCACTGTACTTATCTTTATGTGTCGTGGTGTTACAAGGCCAGGTCAGCAAATACTTTATTCCAGTGGCAAGTTTTTGTGCAAAGGTCACAAGGGGTGGCTGTGAGTGATCAGGGCACTTCTAATAGTCACAGACAGATGTGCTGCTCCCACCTTTAGTTTTCTGCTTCTTCTGTGGGCTGCCAGGTACAGCTGCAGAAAGAGGGAGAGAACAACGAGTAGAGCAGTAGAAGGGAGGAGTTTGGTGCTTAAAGCCTGACAGACAAATGAGATAAAAAGTCCTGTCTCCCCTGTGCCCTGCTCTTGGCACCAGTGACTCAGGGAGCCACGTTGCAAACCTTGCACTTGTCCAGGTGTGCCTCGATGGAGATGCAGAACTCTGGCCAGCCACAGCTCTTCCCACACCTTCAGCAGAGCCACCAGAGTGAGCCTGCATGTACCTGCCCAGCAGCACCAGCAAAGGCTCCTCTCTGCCAACCTGAGCCCAGTCTGAGGGAGAGCTGCTCATCACCCTCATCCTCCTCCAGGACTTTGCATTAGGTGCCATGAACATGCACAGCCCTGGTGTCACTGAGGCTTAACTCCAGGCAGGTGCTCCCTGGATCAGGACCTAAATGGTTAATTTTCAAGTGGCTTCTTAGAGCAGATGTTCCCATGTGTATCCCCTCCTTCCTTCTTCTGACACATTTCCTACACAAACAGCAGATTGCATTGCTGCTGTCCTTTTGATCTGTGGGAGGGGGAGGAAAATCCCACACAAATGATATTAGTTCTCTTTTCAGGCAGGCTGGTGATGGTGGGTATGGGCATGTGCCTCCCTCCCACCTCTCCCTGCCCAGATGCTTTTTCTGGGACTTTCTTCTTTAGTCCCTGCCCACTTCTGGAGCTGCTTTTGAGGTTGCTTACCTTAAAGTCTAGAAAGAAAGAGGAGGTAAGGGTGGTCAAATTGCAAAACACTGCTGTCTGTCTAAACATATCCAGAGGCTGGGGTACTGTCTGCTCCATCTGCTGCCACCCTGCTGGCTCTTGTGCATGGCACTTGGTACCTGCACTCTTTGTGGGCACTGATGAGTTAAGCCACACTGCCTGGGTGAGGCTTAAGTTCTTACCAGTCAGGAGATTCTCTTTGAGCTTGTGTCTAGATCATTCCCAATCCCAAACTTAGTGTCCAGCCCAGTAGTCTCAGGTTGCTGAGGGACAGCTCTTGCAGCCTCTGTGAGAGATGACTCAGGGTGGGGTGGCAGGACACTGCAGGGTCAGATTATTATGGGGAGATCAGGCCTTCCCTCCTTCTTCCAGGATAAAAACCAGGAACAGCAGAAAACTCAGCAAGATTGTGAGTTCAGGATGAATTAAAGGAGGTGATTCTCTATGGGATTGTGGTTCGGGTGTGCATCTCCTTGATACAGCACCTCTAGGGTGTCAAGGCTGCATGGGTTTGGAGGACCATGAGAAAATTTCATGGTTAATAAATTAATTCATCAAAAGGTGTCAAATGCAATGCACAGATTTGGGCTTATCAAGCCACACAGTGCTGATGGCATGAAAATATTCTGGGGTAGCATCACTGATTGCTTACCCTGTTCTTACACTCATCTGACCACATCATTGCTGTTCTGTTTTGGAGAGAGGACACTAGACTTGATGTTCCTCTGGTCTGTCCCAGGATGACCTTTGTTTGTTCATTATTATCCTGAGACAGAAGAAAGCTTCCTGTCACTCTGCTATGGGTGGCTGTTGCAGAAGCCCTCAAGATGTGTGATGGGGATGATGGAGTCAAGGTGTGGTGGCCACTAATTTTTCTAGCATCACCCACCTGTGACTTGACTGGGGTGAAAAAGACAAACAGTTCTGCCTGAGCTCCTTCCTAGGAAGACCAGGCATTGCTGTTCAGGAAGGAGTTTTGGGGATGTCTGGGGGACTTAACACTGCCAGTGTCCCTGGCCTTGCCACAGCAGCAATGTGGGTGCACTGACAGAGGGCAGGATGCACATGTGAAGTAGCCTAGCACTGAGCTGCCTGCTGCTGAGACATCTAAACATAGCCAGTGGAGTTTCAGAAATCAGATATTTTTCTTTATTTAACTTTGTCTTTTTCCCTGCTTTAGCATCATCTTCATTTCTAACCCTCAGCAGTGAGCTTATAGCATCAGGGCTCTCTCCCTGGCCTTTGGAGGCTCCCATAGCAAACACCTGATTATGATGAGGTTGATGATTCTTGAGAGAGGGGATGGGAGGGCTCAAACATGACACTGTGACCAGCCAAAGCAGCAAGGCAGGGAGTGACTGATTGAAATGCTCTAAATAACAAATTCTTTTAAACCAAAATCAATTCCAAAGAGACTCAGCATATTTGCAGATGTTATTCATATAGAGGAAGAATCAAATATCATCAAATAACCCACTAAGCCTCACTTGCTCACTGGCTTAGATGGGATAAGCTAAGCTTTGCATGTTATTTCACTCGATTTCTTGAGCTTGTAACCAGAACCAGGCAGTTTGCAGCAGTCAGCGCTCACGTTCAATTCAGCTCCTTCTTCTGTTGCTAAATTTATTAAAATTGCCCAAGAGTGTGCACTATTAAAAGTGCCCAAGAGTGTGAACAGCCATCTCCATGTGGCTGTTCACCAGCATTTCTGCAGAGACATCGAGTACACAGGGATCCTGGGCGGGCTGTGTGTGTAGGGGAGGGTGTGTGCAGCCATGAGGGCTGGCTGGGCACTGCCAGCACCTCTGCTTTCCCAGAACATCTGGGAAAGAGCCAGAACATCTGCCCCTGGCACAGGCCACCGGCCTCAAGCAGTGCTGCTCTTGCAATTGCTCTCACAGCAACAGGCAGCAGTGAGGAAAGGGAAGAACAGGCTTGTTACCCTCCTGCAAGGAAAAGTGCAGGTTGTTTTTCTTTCTTTTTGCTGTCTTCTTTTTGCTTTTCTTTCATGGTGTTTCACACGCAGTGGTTTTTACAGTTGCGTTTGGGATGTTTCCTAGATGGTGATTTATGGATATCTTTGGATTTCACAAAAGTCTGATGTTTGGTGTTTCACCCTGTCTGCAGGGGAAAAAAAATCACCTGCCCGGTTCTTTGTTTTCCTCATTTACATTTTTTCATGATTCTTCCATTGCAACCCATCAAGTGAGCTCTCAATTCTAAAAGTATGGGGGTGGAAAAGCTACAGTTTGCTCTATTTTCATTTCCCTGAAACTTTTTTGAAATTCATGAAATGATGAGAGAGAAGAGGATGAGAAGTTAGAGACTGCAAAGAAAAAGCAGCCAGAAAAATGGGGACAAGAGAATCCCTCCCACTTGTCACCCTGGCATCACCCCAACATCTTTCATTTCATTTTGTTCAGCAATAACAATAATAGGAAACAGACTTTTTTATCAAGTTATCAAGTGTCCTTTGTGAATACTCAAAAAAGGTAATTGTTTTTTTAGTTTATTACCATAAGCACCGGGCTTCATCGCTCAACAATTGGAAATGGAAAGTTAAAAAGAAAAGCAGGTTATGGTAGGCACAGTCCCAGTCAGCAGGAGCTCAGACTGAATATGGGAGACAAGGATTTCCCCACAAGCATCAGGGCCCTGAGGTCTCCACAGACCATAAGGGTACACTTGCTCTTAGACATTCAGTCCATCAGACCACATTGGCTCTGCAATATCAGTAAAAGCTGAAAGCAATTTCTTTGTGCCTTTCCCAAAGTTGCCAGCATCCCTCAGTCCCACCCAGCATCTGTCCCAAGGTACAAGCTCTCCTTCCCTGATGCTTTCACAGGTTATCCCAGGGGCTTAGGTGGTTATCTTTCCCATCAGAAGACTGTATGATGCATTTCAGCTCTTAAAAAGACAAACATATCAGTTTCACTGCCTTGTGTGTAATATATGTTTATGAAGAGTGTGTCCATACAATTTATACCACTAAATTTTCAACCCTGTGGCAGCCCTTAGTAGCCTTAGATGCAGCAAGAATCAAATTCTTTCCCTTTAACATCAAATTGTTCGTTATTGTGTGATTTATTCAAAGGCTGCAGCGTGGAAAGTAAGAAATTTCTGTTGTTGCCAATAATATAATCACATGTGGGGCTTAATCCTGTAAACATGCACAAGGCAAGTCACTTACATATCTAAGTCTTTGGTGCAAGCAGCCATTTGAATAAACTCCTCAGCCTGAACATGCATCTGTACAATATTTAACATGTAGGGTTTGAGCCAGCCTGGGGTCTTTGTGCTAAATATATAATAATTATTATAATGAGGGTATTAATGATTTGTTTGTGTGCTGTTCTTACATCTAGTGCCAAATATTATAGAGAATGTGAATCTAGGAAGAATTTAGCCCTTCACATTTTATATCTGTAATAATCCATGACTGAATTGCTGGATTCCATCTCATTTGTATATGCCATATTTTTTTCCAGAACATCTGTTTAAACCCACACTGGATAGCTGCCAGATTAGTGGAAAGGATATGGTATAAAGAAGACTTTTGTTTCCTCTGAGCAAGGAGAAAAAATAAGTTACAAGTTGGTGCAGATTGCCGAGAAGAAGCAACTTTTTCTCTCCAGAAGCAGATGTCCTGTAGTGTTTGAAAATGAAATGTTTTTGTGTCTTGCAGGCAAAGGTTCTGTGCTTCAACAATATTGATTGTCAGTTAGTGCAGGCTGTCAGCCTGCCGTGGTTAACCTACCAGTTGTTGGAGAGACAATCACGAGCAATTAAGAATCACATTTCGCAGTTTCAAATGCATCCATATTGCCACTTCATTCAAAATCCTTTTTTTTTTTTCCATGTTGGAAAGTACATTGGTGAGAGAGAGAGAAGGAGTTTTCTTTTTTCCTCCTGCCAACCATATTTTCATTGCTGGCCAAATTAAGAGAGATATATAATGCTCATAAAGTTGCTGTAGTTTCTTGATTAAAATCTTACATCCAGCACTCCTTTCAACATCAATCTATATTAATAAGGAGGGAGCACATTTCATTGCATGTCTCTGTGTTGTGCCTTAGACACAAAGCACCAGGGAAGCATCAAGGAAAGACTCAGCTGCAGAACAAGCAGTAGCTCAAAGAGGAAAGGACTGTTCTTCATGAGGACAGATCTTTGTGATTTGAAACATGAAAATGGATAGGAGGATTAAAACCAAGAAGAGCCAAGGGCTTAGCAGCTGAAATTACACCAGTGCTGGCTATGCAGCAGTTATGGGAATGGCTGATAGAGACAAGGGAGCAAAGAGCTGAAATCAACCTGATACACTGAGAAAAACAGCCCAGGTGAGATGAAAATGGAGCACTGCAGATTCCCAAAATCAGCAGTGCCTGGAAAGCCTGTGGCTCTTGCCACCCCTCTGCCAACCATCCTTCAAGGCTTCAGTAGCTGGTGGCCCTTTAAAGAGAAATATCAGAGGCACTGGGTCTGGGCACTCTCTTACCATAACTCAATTTGTCACAAAGCCTGTGCCAGGCACTATGCACGTTATGCTGTGACAAACTGTGCAAACTGTCACCTTAGTTGGTGGTTTCAGTCCAAACACCTGGGAACCATCTCAACATCATAAACCAGCATGACTTAGAAGGACTTTAGGCAAAGACAAATCCTGCCTCCTTTTCCAAAACTCTTCCATATGAAATCATTTCCTAAAAGCAGGAAAAAATCCATCAGTTCTTCCAAGACAGCACACCACTCACAACCTCAAAAGAGGTTTCTTACTATCAGATGACTCCCACCATGAGGTTTCTCGACACCCCCAACCTCAGAAGCCTTTCCTGTGCCTCTGTAACCCACCTCTCATGAAATCCTTGTGTTGTCTAGGTCTATAATACTCGGGGGAATGGGACTGGGAGCAGCACTTGCAGGTTTTGTTGGTGAGAATATGCCCTTTGCAGACACATGGGGTTCTGCCTTACACACAGGGAGAGCCAGAAAATGTCAGGTCCTAAGCAAACCCATATACATCATTCAGAGATTGTCAGGAGCAACCAGTAGAAAATGTCAGCACATGCTTCACAGCTCAGAGGATCAGAAAAAGAAGTTGGCTGTGACCCTATCCTTGGGAAGGGTTTTTCCCCCACCTTGCACTCCCTTCCAACAGCATTATAAGCACAGAGCAGCATCCAAACACACTAAACCAGCAATGGACTTGAGCTGAGTCCCACAGAGCTGCTGTGGCATTGCAGCACTGATGGATTAATACAGTGAAATCTTCATGATTTAGGATCTCAGCAGAGGTATTTCAGAAAGGATTGGCAATTTGGGTCAGCAGCACTGCAAATGAAAGATGCTCAAACTGGGGAATCCAAAGAAAAAAGGGAAATTATGCACTGAATAATATTGAAAAATCATTTCCTACATGCAAATGTACACAGGTTCTCATACCAAGGCTGATGTGAGTATAGAAGTGAAGAGTTTCATATTTACTAAGACTTTGTCAATTCAAAACTTAGATTAAAGGGATTTCTGTACAGTAGCTCTCTGACCATCTTCACCTCTTCTCTGTACAAAACACAAGTTTGTGGTTTTACAATCACATTTTCCTATTTTTAAAACATGTTTTCTCTGCTGTCTTGCTCTGTGAGAAAGACATTGAAAGTGCAAGAGAAACTGTCTCAACAGAGGAAACTGAAATGGTTTCGTGCTTGACATGTGAACAAGGGAACAAAGTAAACACCGACAAAAATAGAAAGCAGTGCTTTATTTTCTCTCTGATCTTTCATTTTTAGGGGATATTTGTGATTACAGAGAACTTCCAACATTTCAGGCAAATGGGAAATTTTTAAACAACTGATGTAAAAGAGAGTTTAGGTGTTAGCATGCGATGAAACAATATCTTATTCTTACTGACAGCAGGATACAAAGATTGTTTGTATTTAGGACTCTTCCTGAACTGAGCAAGAGCAGTGGATAAATGGCTTTAAGTGAACTGCAGACCTTTGCAGCACACTCCATAACTCTGATAGCTCTGTCTCTTTGATTCACCTAGGGTTAAGCATTCAAGAAAACTAAACATGATTTTCCCCCCTTCTCCTATGCCTGTCTTTGAGCTGAGGAGGAGTTTTCTATCAAGCAATTCAAGCCATGGAAAAGTACCCTGAGCACCTCACTGTTATTTATGATCCCCAAAATCTTGCTCCTGGTACCAGAGATGAGAAACTTGAGAAAATCACTTGGTCTTATGCTAATCTCGATCAAACTGTTGACACTGACATTAAGCAAACATACTGGGGTGTAATTACATTTCACACTGATCTATGAAATATTCATGTAATAATAACGAATACATACATGCAATCCTACAATATCATCATCATAAACTGTGGTCAAATACGTATGATATTTGCAATTCTTATACCTTGTTCATATAAATAAATATTCATTAGAACTGAAACTAATTACTGCATGGTTGATGACAGCTGAGAATATTAAGCACCACTACTGAATTATGCCTTCAAAGACAATGAAATGACATTCATTTTTAAGTTAGGTCAGTTTATTTGTCCAGCTATGATAATATTTTTTTTCCAATGGAAAGAATAATGTTTATACTAATTGTCATGAGACTGTCTAAGCATTTTCTGTGACTAGTAATGAAATTAGGGAGCTGCAAGTGTCTGTAACTACACCAATGTTAGTCTATTTTCATATTTAAAATTGGCCTTTCCCACAGCTCATTCAAGTTTATGTTCTAGCCACATGTCCCACAGATAAATAAACAGATGCTCTATATAAAGAGTTAGATCATATTCTGAATGAGTGAGGAACATATGTCATCATTAAGGGAAGCTTCAGTGCCAACGCTGGCATTAAGGTAGAGGAAAGAAAACAAGGAGGAACTTGAAATAGAGCAACATAATCCCAAGGAAGTTGTCAAAACCAGAAGAGAGGTTATTTGTGCTAGAGTTGGCAAGAAAATGTTGTTCGGCAGTTTTTACTGAAAAACAAAAGAATAGCTAGAGGAAATTTTGATTTTTAATTAAAAAACATCCTCTGTTGTTGGTAGTTCTGGCCTGAAACCAGAGAGTATGTTTTTTTACCTTAACATGCCAAATCCCTATGTTTTGTTTGCACTGAACTTTTTGTGCAGTGTTTGAGGTGCCCAGTTTTCCAGTGAAAACAAGAAAACAAATAAAAATGAAATTTCCCAAGAATATTTCTCTTTGTTGGAAATCTAATTTTTTTTTTCAAGTGAGAAATTTTCATGTAAGTTTTTCTTCACATGCTGCTGATGAAAGGAGGATATCCAGATATAGCTGATGATAGATCTTTGCTGTCTGAATGCAACCAGATGACATTGCTTTTATTGTTACTGTAGTGTTGTGTGCTTCATAAATAGAGACTGGAAAGACAGTTCATGCCCAAGAGATCATTGTAATCTAAATATAAGTCTAGAGGCTTTATTTATAAAATGTACAGAATCAGGGGTTTTTAATTGCATGCAGAAATATTGTTCAGAGAAAAGTACTATGCACACATAAAAAGAATTTTAGTTCTGAAGTTTTGAGAAAATTGTAAGTGAAAGTTCATGCTATAAGTGACAATTAAAAAAAAAAAAAAAGAAGAAAAAAGATATTTGCAAATACCTTAAGGATTTAACTGCAATTCAATCATAGCAAATGAGCAGAGGACTGACACAGAAAACCTGGAAAAGACCAAAGATCTCCCTGAAGAACCAAAAGAGGGAGGTGAAGTCTGTGATGGGCAGAGATCACTGATGCAATCAGAGGGTTTATGCAGGATATTAATCCAGGTGATGGTTGATTTCCCTAAATAACAATCTTTCAAAGATACATCCAAAGGTGTGGTGAATAATAATGCACAAGGTATCGGAAGGAGCAGCAGAGCCGCTGCTACTCCAATTTTTATCGCTAAATTCCCTAAGAAAGGGTTAATTTTTTGTTTTTGGGGTATCCAAGGGTGGGAAGGGAGAGACTGTCTAGAGGAAGAGGAAAGACCCAGTTGAGTGCTATCAGCAAGGGGGGATGAGGATCAGGAGATTGGGGGCCAGGCTGGGGAGCCTGTGGCTGATGGTCCATGGAGAGGAGGGACGCTCTGCATCTGCCCAGCGTGCACCACCTCCGGAGGAGGCTGCTGCATTTAGCAGCCACTTTTGGCTGCCAGTTGCATTGGTCAGTGGCAGTGTGTAAAGGTTTGGCAGTACACAGCCGGATCTGTGTGAGACTTGGCTGCCTGCACCATCTTTTTATGTACTTGATTTGAGAAATGAGTACACGACAGAAATTTCTCATGGCCTGACGCGACAGAAAACATCCAGTGCTTTGTAAGCTCAAAACCTCCCTTAAAGCCCCAGATCCAGGAAACACCCGCCTGGCACTCTGCATTTGGAATAGAAACTTTACAGGAAAGTTGTTCAAAGGCTATTTGGAGCAGGATTGTTTATACCAAGAAGCTTTATGGTATTTCTTGTCCACAGTTCTGCAACTGCCCCTCTGTCCAGGTGTCCAGCATTGCCACAAAATGAGTCTACACCAACCAGCCCCTGCCAACAGGTCCTGACCTCCTGAAAAGGGAATGAGGGAAAGGGCAGCCTAGACCAGGGTGGCCACTGTAATTGTCTGCTCACATTTGTGGTGGCCATGACCATCTGCTCTGGGTCCCTTGGATGGGCCAGTCTTCTGAGGCTGACTGGAAGAAGAGCAGAGCCATAGGTTGCCAAACCCAGTCAGCAGGCACTGGCAGGCAGTTGGCAATCAAGTATGTTCCTACCTTGCTCCAGCTATTTCATTTATATGACTGTTTGGGGGAAACATCTGGCAAAACATCTGACTGACACATATCCAGCTACAGAAAGCTAAAGCAGCTATCAGGGAAAACAAAATGAATTTTTGTGCATCTTAAGCCTCATTCTCTTCTCTCAGCCTCCAGGAGTGAGCCAGGAGTAACTCAGCTGAGGTCAGTGAAGGGCAGGCTAAAGATGGTGTGAGTTTTGGTTAAAATGTTCCTGCCTGATGAGACATTCTCTTAACCAAGCCATCCAAATTTCCCCACTTGATTTTGTGTAAGACCTGGGATAGTAATTTTTCTTTCCCTCACCTCACTTTCTCTCTCTAAATGAGGGAAACAAAAGGCTGCTTTGGTCACACAAATTGATATCTGCCAGTGCATTGTAGAAGTTAAACATAATTACAGCCATTCTGGCTCCATTGATGATTGCATGTAACTTTTGGTGAACATTTAACAACTAAAGGTAAAACAAGATCAGGAGCTGGAAAGTGAAACACTTGCAGTTTAGCCTGAATGTAAAAAGCATGTTTTCAGGACAAATGATGAACCACTGCAACAGCTTCCCAGCAGCCATGGTGGATTCTTCATGCAGAGCACTTACAGGCTGCCCAGCTTTCTTTCTGACAGTAAAGACAGAGGATCCAGAGGACTAGAAATGTGTTTTAACATTTAGCTTTCCTGTATCCAAGAGCTGCTGTCCTCACTACTTTAAATTAAAGATAAGAGGATGATGTGAGGGAAGCCCAGGTCCCCGTGGGGCTCAGATGCACGATCCAGCTACCGCGAGCGAACAAGCCACCTCATGTCAGCTGAGATGTGGTAACTCTGTGGGTGCTTGCTCCTACAAGCAATAACAATAGCTCCCTACAGCAACTGCAGGGTGCTACCTCAGGCCTGCTTTCACCACAGGCAAGTGCCATTCTGCTGCCTTTACGGGAGGCAAAGCAGGGCCACGGTTACAGCAGTCACCCCGCTCGGCTGGGCTGACAGGCAGCAGCTTGTCAGATGACAGGAGCTCCACTGAGACCTCTCCAGAGATGTGGTCATCCTTCAGACATCTTAGAAGTGGATTGTGGTTGTGCAGTGGCAAAGTTCAAACAGGAAGCCCACAACCTTCTCCCCAGGTCTACATGAGGTTCTACGGCTTCACAAGCAGTCGCTGCTGCTGCTATCCAAAAGAAATGCTTAAAATACTTTCTGCTGTTGGAATATGCCAGAACAGCCCTCCTCCCACATCCAGCCCCCATATGGAACGATCTAAATGCAAAAGAAATGACTAAAAGGGTGTTTTTGGAAATAATTAGGTCAATTAGAATGTAACAAGGAGAGTGGTCTAGACATAGAGAGCATTTAAATTAGAAACAAACTACTCCATTTGGGTTCTTCAGTTCAATCAGCTATTTAATCATCAATTCATCTATGTGAATTCCTAGCAAATTAGGGAATTTGCTAATTTAATGTACCCTCAAGGTGGTGACTAAATTATGTATCAATGTCACTGATGCCTGCTCTGTCTAAAGCAGGAGAAACACAGTCAAGCTCTTCAGAGTGGGGCTTTGGTGTCACACACTCTCCAGGGATCACACAAACTGATGTGTTTTAGAAAGGTCTGTAAGGGTAAAAAAGAGACTTTGGTTCTGCATTAGCCACTCTGAATTTTGTTTAATGTTTCCTTGCCCAAACCTGAAGCCCAAGCACAAAACTGCTAATAAATGAGAGGGAATTGAAATGAATTTGTTTCTCAGCATGTCCTGTACTCTAAAGTGGCAGGTGGCCATTTTTGAAGCCAAAGGTAATAAACAATAATCACTTTTATAACTGATACAGTACAAGCAGATCTAAAAGTGGAAGGTGATATAGGAAACCATAGCATCCTCTTACATGATATGTTAAGAAAGTAGTCCTGTGGCATGTACAGCATGTCTCCCAGGCAATAGAAAATGCCAGCAGTCCCTCCCTAGTGGAGCTAAACCTTACCTGGGCGAACCTGGCCCCTGTGCAAAGCCACACAAGAGTTATCCATCACTCAGGTCACTCCTCTAATTGTAACTGACACATTAAAAAAATCTGTTCTGACTCTATAATTGATGCCCTGCCAGAAGCCAAAGTGTCCCTCCTCTGGGGCTCAGATGTGATCATCTCACATCCTTTAGGACTGACACAGACTGAAGTCAAGCTCTGAAGAAAACAAGTGTGTGGTGTGTCTCTGAAAGGGACCTTTGCAGAAAACATGGGTGGGGAGGAAATGGAAGATGAGAAAGTTGGGTAGAAAGGAAAACAAAACAGGAATTTTTAAAAAATTTTATTTTGTGCTGCACAACCTGCATGTTTTACCCTCTTTGTCATTCCCTTTCATTTAGACTCAGCAATTTGAGGAAGCCCCCACTGTGTAGTCAATAACAGGATTCAATCCTGGGTCCTGCCTGGAGCAAAATGGATGCTATTATTTGTCACACAGTAGCTCTGCTTAAACATCCCATAGAAAAGGGTTTGCTGCTGTGTGCTGAGAGCAGGTTGACAGCCCCAGAGATCCTTTCTGGATGGAGTGGTACCTCTACAGGTAAGAGGCAGCACCATTCCAGCACGAGGTGCTCTCTGTCAGACACTGTCATCTGCAGGGGCTCCTGAGAGGTGACACAGTGACGGAACCAGGCTGAACGTCACAGGGTTCAGATGTTTCTTGAGTGGTATTCAAATGCCTGGAGATAGAGGGATGGGTGCAGCCTTGGCAAGATCTTAAAAGCAAGATAAGGAGCAAGGAATAATTAGGCATCTGACTGGAGCTGAAAATTCACATCTCTCCTCAGGATTGGTGAACAGCTTTGGCTAAAATAAGATGCAATTTGAATCTCTGCCAGTTGCCTGTATTAAACTGAACCCTGCTTTTCTTTTCTTTTTTTATTTTTTTCTCCTTAAGATCAGAGATTGCTTTGTTCAATGTTGGAGCACGTCAGAAATTCTTCTGTGATCCTTGGAAGTCAAAGTGGGGGGGAGTGGAGAAGAAGGAGTTGCCATATTGCTGCATTTCACACCTGGTGCAACCAAGTGAATCCTGCCTCCAGGTCTGGGTCTGGGATTCAGCAGGGATTTTGTGAAATTACAGAAGCTGCATAGATACAGTTACCCACTTTGCTACCTCTCTGTGCCTGTTTTTAGGACATTTGTCTTGGTTAAATATAAACTCCAAAGAGAGGGACCCTCTGCTCATGCTGGGGCTGGCTGTTTTCAGAGATTTTGCCCTTCAGCCCAGGACCTTGCACAGAGATCAGCTTCCTTTCATAGCTATTTGCTGGCTTTAAAATCCCTTGCACTCTTCCCACATGGGCCTGAAATGGCATAGAGCTGGCCTCCCCAGGTCCTTGGGACTCTGAAAGCTTGCAGACACCATCACTGAAACCCAGAGCAGACCCAGGAAAGGGATTTCAAGAAAAATACCCTTTGACTTCAGTAGAAAGTGAGATTATTTGGGCAATAAATGAATACACCAAGTATAGAGTAATGTGGTCAGATCTGAAATGAAAATAAAGACAATTTTAGCATGCCTTTACAGTGCCTGATTGAAGAATTTGGTCACATGGCAGGAAAGAAGGTCACTGATGAGAGCTCTTTTAACAGAAGCTCATTCGTATTTTAAACTGGTCACATGCCTTTTCATTTGTGTCTTCTCTGATGTGAGTCCCCTCTTCCTTCATCTTTATTTACACTAATCTGTTTTCATAATTTGCTTTGAATTGCAAGCAGACTTTTCTCTGTCAGCCGGTTTGAAGGGGCAGCAGAGGCATCCCCCTCAACTCCCGCTTGCCCTGTGCCCAAGAGGAATCGTTTCTCCTGAGGAAAGAGCATCATGGCAACTGCTCTGACACGATGCATTTCATGCTGACTGGTCAAGATCAATTTTAGAAACAAACTGTAGCACGCAAGTGTTGCTACTCTTCCATTTGCCTCTGCAGTCAGGCTCACATCAAACACATTCCACGTCATGTCGCGGACCCGAAGAAAAGGTTTGCAGCTAAAGCAGTGGGACTCACAGCTAACACTATCAGAAGTGTTCCACAGTGATGGCACTGAGGCAAAACACAGATTTCTATCACAGAAACATAGATCATGCTCAGGAGGACAGCAGTGTTTGTAAAAGCGTGCAGTTAATAATGAGGAGAATTTCACCACGCACAGCAAGGAGATGTGGTGGCGGCTACAAAGCAATAGATTTAATTCATACCTGCGAATAATTTGATCTTCAATTTTCCTCCACGTTACTTTCTACACCCAAACAGCTTGTACAAGCTATCAACGGGCAGAAATTGTCAAGGAGTTATGGCTTTTAAGATCTGACTTTCTCAGCAGTTGCAAAGGCAAGAGCAGAATGCTGATTAGCCCTAAGATGACATATGCATAAAAAAAAGGACCCCAGGAATATAATAATTCAAGGCTACTTCAAATGGATTGTGTTTTTGTAAACACTACACAAACAGTGATTGGGGGAATCTGAGCCCTGAGCTGAAAGCCAGGCTGAATGCATTTCCAGGGAATGTGCAGTTAGCACCTCGACTGTGCTAAGATTACAAGGAGCATTTTTGACTATTGCTAACTATACATTTGAGCTGTGTGGGTCAGCGTGGTGACTCAGCAATCAAAGTTACTTCATCCTGCTGCAGAGGACTGCAGTTTGGTTTCCAGCACCACATTTAGGATTTCCAGGGGGAGCAGGAGATGAGTCAGGGAATTAGAGCAACCTTGCATTACTTAACTAGTGCTTGTGGCTTGATCAATGGCACTGGGAAGGCTCTGCTGTAGGGAACCCCTGCAACAGTGTCGCAGTGTGCTCACTGCTACAGAGCGCTGTGGAGGCTGCCAGTGTGCTCAGAAACAGGGGGGGAAATAGAGAAGACAAAAAAGATACATACTGTGAGTAAATAATGTGAAAAATTACTGTAGCATCACATGGCAGGTATTATTTACCTTATTGTGCATGAACTGATGCATACTGTATCCCGTCTGTGATGCAGGCAGACACAAAACTTCGTATTGCATGGCTAAAAAAATACTGCTATTTTATAGATGTAGCCAATTCCTGGTAAACTGGAATGTACACAAACCCCACAACATTCCTTAGAGCAGGAGTGTGTCCTCGCTGGTCAGCTGCAACATTGGGCAGGTAATTAACAAATGCCTGGATAAAACGAGCAAGGTCTTGTTTATCAATCAACATCCTATTAATTAGCTCACATGCCAATTTAAATTGAAGTGATTTGTATTAATAATGGTCATCTGTGCAAGTTGTGTGGCTTACCTGCAGGAATCTGTCCTTGCTCCTGGGCTTAAATTTTGGCACGTATTCCAGCCTAGGAAATACCTTCACAATTTCAGAACACTGATTTTTGAGAGCTAAACAGCTGTGTAACTGATAGCTATTTATTAATAGAACCTTTACATGGGAAACCATCACCTGATAACTACATCTGAAGTGAAAACAGAATAACAGTGTTATGTAAGAAACTCTCTAACTGAAACCATGTCATAAAAAAGCTCCAATGACATACATAAGGGGGTAACATTATTTGCAAATTATAATAATGGCTTTCCACATCTGTTCTCATGAAGAGGGAAAGCTGTGTGGCTGCTGGTATTTTATTTAAGGTTTGGATCCATCCCATATTGCTTTACATTTTGCAAAAAACCCACAAAACTATTACCCTTATTCATTTTACCTTTTCTTATTTTGTTAAAGGCAGTGCTGTAGCTCAGGTTACTTGGAGGTTGTCATCATCCTAAGATCAGGTCAAGCCTCTTCTGGAACTGAATTATCCCAGGTGTGCTTTCAATTTAAAAATGACTCTGTGAGGACAAATATTAGGACAATCACAGCTGCTTCTGTGCTACTGCACGTGATTGTTATTTTATCATTTATAGACTTGCCAGAGCTCCCTGGTGCTGTGTGCTGTCCTCACACTTCACACGAGGCAATGCCTGCCCCAAGGAACTTATAATCAAAAACTGCAGAATGGGCTGGGAGAAGGGAATTAATCAATGATTGACTTTCTCTGCATTAAATACAGGAGTATCTGAGACATGGAGATTCAATGACTTGGCTAGGTTATGCAGAGAGTCTATAAAAGAATTGGGAATTGAAAGTAGCCCTCTTCCATCTAAATCCAGACATGTTGAGTCATCAGTCAATAACAAGACTGATTTCCATGGCAGTGGTGTTTGGAGGCTTTAATCAGGTTTCATGTCCTATTATGCTGGGTACTGTGTAAATATAGAATAACAGATACTCTCTGCCAGCATGTCCTTAAACAGATCCCTGCTGATTTCAGTGGAACTCTACACGTCCAGAAGGATACCCTGGGGTAGATCTGATTTTCTAAATAGGGATGAGGCACAGTAGGTGGGAGTAAAACCTGCAGGATTTATGGAGAACATACCATTATAGGTAATGGGTAGCAACTTCTTTGATCCCTTGTTTTATTTTGGAAAAGGTTAAATGAACGAGGGAAAATCATTAACTTTTTCAGTAATAGTCTGGTACCTATATGCTTTGAAGTATCTCAGTAGTGGTGTTTTACTGAAATGTAAAGTTTTTCTGCCCAAGAATAAATCAAAACCACTTAAAACAACATTGGCAAAGCTCTTCTCCAGTTTTGGACACAGTCTTTAGCAAAGAGCAACCTATTTTCTAGCTGAAAAGGTGGGACTGTGAAAGGTAGATGGAAAATAAAGATGCTATAATGGGAGAGCTGTGAGCACGTTTGGAGGACATCTGCTAAGATGTTATCGGTGGCAAAGAAGCCCTGCCCATTCGGTGACATCATTCCCTACAACTGCCAGCCTGTCCTGGCAGGCTCCGGGGCTGCAGCGGGAAGGGAACGCTGTGTGAGAGCCAGGCTGGATGCGGCAGAGGAACACAGTGGGCTTGATTCCCTCTGGGCTGCCAGGAATAAATGGCTGGGGAGCACTCGCTCCTCCAGCTGAATGCAGATGACAAGGCTGAGGGCAGCGAAGACTGCAAGGCCAGTCAGCAGATTGATTTCTTTCACAGTTGCCTTTGTTCTTTTAAAAGTTAGTTCATTAGATGAACACCAAGAAGCTCCTGCAGAGATGGTGCTCAGCACAGGGCATGGACATGTGGAGGGGAGGGTTCTGTCCCACATAGCCCTGGGGGGATAGCCCTGTCCTGACTTACACAGGCTCCTCTTGGATGCAGCTAATGACTGAGCCCTTCTGCTCAAGGCTGGGAAGCTCAGCAGACAGGCAATGTCCACGAAAACTGATGCTACATGCCAAGTATGCTGAGGGGTGGGGTGGGCAACCAAACAGGTACTTGCTACATCAGCACGCGTGCAGGGGTTTCAACCCTGAATTTTGCAGTGCTTGTGTCTGATTCTTGCCCCTAATATCTTCTTAAACTTCTCCCTAATATCTACTTAACTTCTGGTTTCAATGCCTTACTCTCTAGGAGCGTGCTTGAATCAGGACTGTGTTGTTGAGGCAGACCTCCAGATAAATCACATTGATTTATTGCTGTTAGGTTTGTGTCACAGACCAGTCTGGCAGTGCATGAACTGAGTGCCCTTCCAGTGAACCTAAAGCAGTGTGATCCTGCAGAGCAGTTCCCATGAACTGGGTATATAGTCCATGGGACCCCATTAAAGCTAGCCTGAAGCACCCCACTTCCCTGAAACACCTTTGGTTTGGAGATGGGGTCCTCAGAAAACCATTCCTCAGGGCCATTACTGCTCACACACACCAAGTACATTGCAGCTTGTTGCTCTCAGGGAACTTCAGGCTGAGGGTTTGGGCTTGGAGAGGAGCCCAGACCCCTCAGAGCAGGAGGGACATAACTATCTCTGGCCACAGAGTGCAGCAGCCACAAGCCTATCTGTATGCACAGCTAACAAAACTAGGATAGAAGTAGCCAAGGGCTAGAGAAAGCACTCAAAAGTTTTGTGACAAAAAGACATCTTGCAGAAAAGGAGAACTCAGTGATTTCACTGAAGGCAAGCGGTAGCGTAAGCTTAGGCATCAAAGCAACACAGGAGAGAGATGCTCAAACAAACAAACAAATATTTATAATATATAAATTATTACTGCACCTTTCCTTTCACAGGACTGCTTCTTATATTACAAATAAAGCAGAATCTGAATGTAGATGAATATAGATCAGTAAGCACAATTTTGTGGCTGCAGTAGCCAGAGTGTCAGACCAGAATGATGCTGAAACAGTCACTTCTCCCCTTAATTGTCCATACTATATAATTTTGAGCAGGTGATTCAAAGCATAGCAGATTGTTATGTGCATGCAGATGCCATTAAAAACACACTGAAGAAATTACAAACAATCCCCTCTCTTCTAGCATTATTATGAAAATGATAAAAACACTTGCCAGTCCCCCAGGTAAATGTCATAGGTATATACACTTTAAAGGACATGGGAAGCCCCTGTCACCATAATGCTTAAAACCTTAAAAACTTGATTGTAACTCTTGCTTTTTAGGAAACTGCAAATGTCATGAGGAAGATGGAGCTGCTCTGTGCTGGCTGTCACCTGGAGATCCATGTAGCCAGAACCAGTGCTCCAAGAACCCACTGCTGTGCCTGTGCCCTCATACAGCAAAGTGGCTGCTGCTCCTTTCACAGAGCAGATCTGTATGTGGGGATCTGCAGGGGTCATCAAACACTCAAACAGCCCCCAGGTTAATATGCTCACACCATGCTTAGCTCTGTAATTTTAGGTGAAGAACATAATCAGAACTGGGTGTGTGAGGATTGGGAATGCAACAGGAACCTAAAAGTTTTTACTTTTCTTTTAGTATGTGTCTGTAATGTCAGTATTTCAGTCTCAGAGGTTTTGCCTATCTGACTATAGTTAAGATTGTGATGTTGTCTCCCATAGATCATTGAAGTTTATCTTTTTAGGGTATCTTTCCTGATCTAAGAATTCATGACAAGTCACTTTACAAGGAAGGGGGAAAACTAGTGGTTTGAAGCAGACTTCAGTCCCTTCACATCAAAGCTCAAGTGTTCTGATGTGCCTGCAGTGCCTAACAGTGCCTAGTCCAGACTGAGACTTGTGGTTATTATTGTAACAACAAAAGCAACTGCAGTGGGGTATGGCATACAACTGAATATTTGCCATTTTTGTGTTTTATTCAGTGCATTTTCTATGCAAACCAATTAGGTTCCTGTTTATGTATCAAACTCCCCACAGCATGTTTGCCCCTTGTCATGGCTATCATATTCCTGGTGAAGAGGACTGTACTGCTCTCACTTTGGGGTTAACAGCATTGACACCCTGCCATCCTAGGGCTGTCTAGCTTTAGCATCCGAGGAACAGAAGCAGCAAACCAAAGCTAGGTCTCCTGTCCAGCCTGTTCCAGGACTTCCAACAAGCCATGAGGAAGAGCAGCAAGGCCTCATTCAGTGCTGCTCTCCAGCAAACTTACCAGTTCAGCTGACAGCAGTTTTGTAGGAAATTCATTGGAGAAATACAGATGAACTCATACATCTATTTAGTCTCAAGATGAATTTCTAAAAAGCAAATGCACAATGTTTCAGCATAACTATATTTATTATTTTTTTCCAGAGAGCCTGCTATCGTTTTGCTACTGAGAAATATACCTTCAAACATTGGATTAGTTCAGTTTTAGAAGCACAACTATGTTTATTATATTTGACACTGTGAAAAGCACTTCTAATTTCTATTTTTATTGAGCTAGATTTTTCTCTGAGACCAAAACTGAGTTGTTTGTTTAAAAGTTAATAATGCCTAGACTGAGGTACCAGCTCTGTAATTCTAATAAGATGTCATATTGTTTTTTCCTCTGAGTATGTCTGAGTACAGCCTACCTTTTAAAAAGGGAGGAACAAATTCATTGTTGGCCCACAGAGGTGCTGTCATTACTTGAATCATGGAACAGAGCTTGTTCTACTGGGGGTTAACTCAGTAATTCCTCTTCATCTTACCATGCTAATCTTTCTTGCTATGCCTGACTGCATCATTTTATCCAAAGCTTCATAATTTAAAAATTTAGAAATAACTTTTAAAAGTGATGTTGAATTAATTGTTGCCTATATACCTGTTAAAAATGGATGGGAACAGGAGTGCCTGCTCCTCTGGCGTGGTATCAATACACTGTCTGGAAAGCATCCATTCTTTGCCACTAACTCCTACATTCAGTATTTTTGGGTAATGTAATACCAAGGCTCAGTTGATGCACCTTATCCTAAAGCACTTAATAAACTAGAGCTAACAGATGTGAAATCTGAGGAAGCGCTCAGGGAAATCTAGGGACTTCCCTGAAAATTAGGGTTTATAGACTATAATCCCACTGATGATAGCTGAGTGATAAAACCCACATTGTTTGTATTTATAACAATTCTTGAGTGATTTCATTGTTCTCAAAGAAAAAAAAAAAGCTGCTTTTGTTCATTGTTGATACAAAGTCGCTCTTGTTGTTGCAGACCAGGCACTTCCTACTTTACCTGGGTATTTTTATCCACAGTACTTTGCTGTGTTTGAGAGATAAGCCCTTTCTCCAGACTCTGAATCACACTTCCCCCTCAGATTTGGGGAATGTCAGATCCAGATCGGGATCCAAACTTTCTAGTTTGGGCCTGTCTTTCATCATGGTAAATCAACAGTCGGCAAATCTAAACAATATGTTCATGTTGAAATCTGGAGGGTTTTTTTTAATTGTACTTCCTTTCTAGCAAACAACGGACGTTTATTTTCTTCTCTTCAGGACAGAAAACTGTTTACTCTATGATCTTATTTTTTAAACTGCTGCTTCATTTGCAGGGGGAAGTCCTAATGACCTTGCTCACCATGCAGCCTGGGAGCTTATCAATCAGGAGAGGGTTTGTCAGGAAGGTGAGAAAGCTCTCCTGAAATCAGATCTATTACCAGAGATTCCCCTGCCCCCACTGTCTCACGGCCAATGAACTCCTATACTTACACACACTCTTTACTTCTAGATGTAACTACAGCCTGAAGGCTCAAAATTAGTTGATAAATTAATTTTGTCCTTGTTTTTATTAAGTAAAATACATGTCCTCTGAGCTGCCTGAAAGTTTTGCACACTAGTGAGGAATTTAATTTTAAATACATCTTTAAGGACTACCTATATTTTAATACACACTAAGTATTTTGTAAGTAATGCAAGGTAGGTCAAAATGTGATCACAAACCCAGATTTTTCCTTTCCATTACCTTTACATCTTAGAGTTCCCACAGCCATTCCATTCTGCCCTGGGTAACCGGGCCAGTACCACAGGGCCTGCTTACTCTGCTGAAGTGCCTGAATGGTACATTTTTAAAACTGTGCTGAAATATGCCCCAGTAAACCTAAAGGTGACGCACAGAAAATCCCACACTGATGTAGCTGCTCTGCCAGCAGGAACTGCTCTGTATGTTGGTGGGAAAGGAGGCATTACTCTTTCTTCACCCTCCATGAAGAAAAGTGAAACATTTCTCCTCTGCCTCATCGTTGGCTCCTCTAGCACACCAGTGTACCCAAAATCCAGGAATCCATTTGATGCTCAGGAACCCTGATGACAGATATGATGAGTCAGACCTAGCTGATCAAAACAGAAGAAGAAAGTGAATTTCAGTAAACACTTACAACCAGCAAAATGATGTGGTAAAAAAAGCCTCTTATTATATCCAATATGTTTGTAAAGGCAGAGCTTTATTCCCCAGTTTTACTGCTGTAAATGCGTTTTATGCATTTTATGTTGCCAGCAGTACAAAGCTGTGGGAAGATATGCTGTTTCCTAAATTCCAGCCAGCTTCCGATTGCAGAAATGTGATCATCAGTGATCGTACGTTTCTGAAGAAATCCAATCAGTTCCTACAACCCAGTTAACGTTTATGGCACTGTCAGTTTGAGAATAAGCGAGATCTCTTAATGACCGAAGAAGACAAATTTTGATAGTGGGAGGGCGGAGAAACGTTAATCTGTCATTGGTGTTTCCACAACATTGTTTTTTAGAGAAGAATGGCTCTCAAAAACCTTACCAAAAATATTGCCATGCTGTAAGCAATAGTTGAAGCAATTTGTCATGTTTTGAGCCATTCCTACTGTGAAAGCAGGACGGCCTTGAGTGCAACATCCAGAATCACTACCCCAGCCCCTCCACGGGCAATTCCTTAATTCAGCCTGTCCAATATGGAAAGGGATATTGGAGCATCCTCCAATGTACTGTGGTACCTCATTAGTTATCTGGTATTTTACAGGAGTGGAAGGGAAAACTCTGAGGGCAGAGAAGCAGAACTGGCACCCCAAGAGGTTTGAAGGAGCCTAGCCCTTCCTAGAGTTTGAAATGCTGGGGCTGCCTGAGCCTCTCACCTATGTGGGGCAGGGTCCCTCTTTTTTGGGGTTGCCCTTTGTCCAGAGAAGGGCACTAATCTGGTGAAGGGGCTAGAGAACAAGTCTTTCAAGGAACAGCTGAAGGAACTGAGGGTGTTTAGCCTGGAAAAAAAAAAAAGGCTCAAGGGGATCTCATAATTCTCTAGAACTCCGTGACGGGAGGGTGTAGCCAGGTGGAGCTCGGTCTCTCTTCTCAGGCAATCAGTGACAGGACCAGAGAACATAGTCTTATGCTGCACCGAGAAAGGTTTAGGCTGAACATTAGCAAGAAATTCTTTACAGGAAGGGTGTTTTGACATTGGGAATGGGCTGCCCATTTCAGTGGGAGGTGTTTAAGGAACGACTGGATGTGGCACTTAGTGCCATATCTAGTTGACATGGTGGTGTTCGGTTATAGGTTGGACTCAATGACCTCTCCTTTCCAACCTAATTGATTCTGTGATTCTGTGAAATTGTCCATGCTCCAGGCAGCCGGTTCACAGGCCGAGTCAGGGCAGGCCACATCCCTCCGCTCCCGGGGCACAGCGTCCCCGGCGCTCTGCTCCGGGGCCGGGCCGGTGCCAGGGGAAGGGGGAACACCGGGGCCGCCCGGGGCCAGGAAACACCGCCCCCGGGGCCTGGGGCCGGGCCGGCGGGTGGGCGGAGGGGGCCGGGCTGGCGGGCGCTGCTCCGCCGCGCTGTGGGAGCTCGAAGGGTGGCGAGGCCACGAACCCCGTCCGGGGAGCGGCGCGGAGCGGAGCGGGGCCGCCCCTCGGCACGGGCGGGAAGCGGCGGCGGGACCCGGCGGCCGCTCCGCGGAGGGTGTGAGCGAGCGAGCGAGCGAGCGCCGCGGAGACGCGTGCGGGACGAGCCCGGCGCGGGCGGCGGGAGCGCGGCCCGGGGGTGCGGGGGGAGGCGGTGGCGGCGGAGCGAGGCGAGGCGAGGGGCGGCCTCGCAGGGCGGAGCGGCGGGGAAGGCGAGCCGGCAGCCGGAGCGGGTGTGCGAGCCCCACGGGCCGAGCGCCTACGAGAGGGGGAGGAGGAGCCGCCCCGCCGCCCGGGGATGGTGAGGAGGAGGCGGCGGCTGCCGGGAGCCCAGTGAGGCCTTCGCTCGGCGCCCGCCGCAGAGCCCGCCCGCCTCGCCGGCCGCCCCCTTCCCCCGCTCGCTCGCTGGCTCGCTCCCCCCCTTCCCTCCCCTTCCCCTGACTCCCTCCCCGGCTCCCTTCCCCTGCCGCCGCCGCCTCCTCCCGGGGCTCCAGCCATGTAAGTGACCCGCTCCCCGGCTGGGAAGGGCTGGGGGAAGGAAGCGCCGGGGCCGGGGCCTGCTCGGCGCGGCCGCATTGTGCGGGGCCGGGAGGGAAGGGAAGGGCCGGGAAAGGGGGCGGCCGCTCTCCCTTCGTCTTCCCCGGGCGTGGGCTGCCCCGCCGGCCCCCGGGCACGGCCAGGCGGGGTGGGGGGCGAGAAGGCCCGGGCTGCAGGCGGCCCCGGCCGGTCGGTCCGTGCTGCCGGCGGGCCCGGAACGGACAGGAAGCTGTTGGCTCCCCGGGGATGCGGTGGGTGAGAGGGCGGCGGGGCGGGGGTCTCCCCTCGGGCCTGCCCCCGCCCCGGCCCCTGCGCGAGCATCCCCCGGGGAAACGGCGGTGGGGGCGGCTGGGGGGTGGCTTGTGATATTTCTTGTGATATTCCTGAAACAGCGGCGAGCAAAGTAGCCGAGGGCCCCCCATTTTCCCACCTCCCCCGCCCCCATCTTCTCCCCTTGTCTTCTGCGGCCGCGTTGTTCAGCCCAGCTCCGCTTTGCGGACCACTGAGTGTTTGCCGACGGGGGTGTGATTCCCTCCGTGGGCATTTCGCGTGTGTAGGTGGCTGTGCAGCGCTTGTGGACTTGATTTTTTTTTTCTTTCTTTCTTTCTTTTTTTTTTTTTTGCAGTCGTGTTTTGCAGATGTGTAGGGAGCTGTCTGCAGAATCCCCCCCGCCCCCCCAGGTGAAGCAGTTGCCGAAATGATCTTAGAGACTTGTAGGACTTGTGTCTGTTTCTTTGTAAAACACATAATCAAGCATATAAACGTTCTGGTACTTTCAATTCATTTTACTGACAGGACGCTACTGATGCAGATACAGCTCCCACCTTATTGGTGGTGTGTGCCTCCCCCCCGGCCACCCCGGTGGGAAATATTTAACTGTTTTGCTTTGTTTTCCTACCACCTCTATCATGTAAGAGGCAAATCCATGATTTTCACTTGTTTGTTTTATTTATACCACGGGAGGGATGTACATTTCAAAATACAGTTATAAAAGGGAGTTACTAACACTTAATGCTCAAGAGTATTTGTTTGCAGGTAAATAAATTTGACATACTGCATGACTAGTAATTACTTTCATGTAGTAGTTAGTTTCATGGTGACAGCCACAACATTTGTCTGAGTTAGCAGATTTAAAGACACTGTGCAACTACCTTTGATTTTTTTTTTAATAGTAGGGTTTGTGTTGTGTGTGGTGTTTATAGAACTGTTTTTGGTGTGCAGCAGTGGTAAATCAAATTTAAGAATTGATCCAGTGTCCACAAGTCACTTCCAGCTCCAGTATTCACTTACAGTCTTATGAAAGTGTTCTGTAAGTGATTACATTAACAATTAAATAGTTTCACAACTGTCTTGATTTCTTTGGGGACTGAACAAAACTTCAGTTACAAATACTTTAAAATGGAATTTGATTAAATATATCTCAGGTTGGTAGCAGAGTTCCGGGCAGCACAGTTCTTAAATTATATGAGCATAAACTGTAAAAAGACTTGTCCTTGTTTGGGAACATAAAGAAGATTTTGTCTGGGCTGCAGAGGGGCTTATGAAGAAGTCGCTTTTCTGCCATCACTCAGTTTTGAAATAGGTAGCTTAGTTTGTCCAATCAAACTGTTATTGTGTTTGCAGCACAGACAGTTGGATGTCGTAACTGTGGCCCCTCACCTGAACAGCATTAACCTCCTGTCTATTGATCAGAGACAGGAGAGCGCAAATATTTCAAATTACAGTTTTGTAAACCTAGATTAGGCTAATAGATTGGAAAAAAAAAAAAAAAAAGGGGGGAGGGGGGATGTGGCCGTAGAGATTTTTGTTTTCCAGTTGCCATTTTCCCCATAACTTTGTATCTGAGAATCCTTTGTGAACCTTGTGATCCGCTGCACTTGCTGCCATGAAATTCCAGTACAGATGTGGTGTCATTGGAGGCACACAGCACACAGTAGCAAATACTGGTGGCCACACCTAAGTCGTGGCCCACAATGCCTTTTTTAAGGGAAGCTAAGATGGTGGCACAACCTGGTCCTTCTAAGCTTCCTTGAAAGCTGTCTGCCCAGATTTGGTAACTGGGTCATGGTGCGAAGCTGCTGCAGGCTCAGAGGGCCTTGAGCACGTTGGAATCACTGCTGCTCCCGTGAAACAGCCAGGGCAGGATTTGCGTAAGGCAGGAGATGTACTCCACTGGTCAAAGCCTGGTGGGAACATCTATCTGTACGCTCCACTTGAAATGCTGGCTGGAGCCCAACTTTGTTGTGTCTGTGCTGTTTTGGTGCAGTTGGCTGTCAGCTGGGAGCTTGCACTGGGAAGAGAGGGAAGGTTGCTCGTGGCATCCCATGTAACGGGCCTGATCGCACCGCCCTGGCCCAGTCCAGCTCCCCTGTACCTCATCTGCTCTCATGACAGTGTCATGTGGCCACAGTAGGCAAACTTGGGCAGCTGGATCCTGCTTTGCCTGGTCCTGTTGCTGTGCATTATGAGAACATGTAAGGATGTGCAGCACGTTTGGGCTCGGAGTGTCCTGGGAGAACCAGGACTGTGCCACACCAGGACAGTGGGCATCGGTGGTAACTGGTGGTGTGACAGGGCAAAGTGTTAGCCCAGGGGAATGCTTTTTTGTAATCTGCTTTCTGATCTGGGCTAACGAGTGCAGCCAAGACACAGTCTGACGTGCCAGGACTGAGGCTGGTGGGTCAGTCTCCCTTTAGTCCCTTGCTTACTCTCCCTCATGAAGATGAGGTGATTACCATAGGTGCTCCTGCATCCCATAAGCTAAGCTTCAGCTTAATGGAAGACTTCCTTTTCTTCCTGATCTGCTCTAGGGTGTGAATGGAAACAAATATAAAACTTTGCATTGAAAAGAGGACAGGAGGTACAGATTAATATTTCTAATTTCTTAGAGAAAAAAGAAGGTGTGAGGACAATATAGAAGTATAGAAGAGACAATATAGGTGTATAGAAGAGAACGAGAGAAGGAGCTCTAACACAGCTCTCCCAAATACGGAAAAGGTGGTTCTGCTCCACCTTCTGTTGGATGCTTGGTTTGACTGACTCCTTAAAGCAGGTTTCATTGCTGCAGTGCCTATGGAAGTGAGTTATCTCATTATTTATGAAGAACTTAATAGCCTTTAAGGCATTAATATGTACACAAAACCAGTGTCACCATGATACAATGCTGATGTCATGCCATTCATGATTTACAGCACTTCAGCTGCGTGAGGACTATTGCAGTATTAAAAGAAGTATTACAGAAATGCATGTTGAAAAACAAGCAAAGAGAAGACTAAGAGAAAGACCAAATTGTTTAGCTTTTGACAGTATTCAGTCCTGTGCAGACACAGACTGGAGCAGCCAGGTCATACTTACCTCAGATGCCCTCTCTTCACTGGGAACCATTCCTAGATGGCCATAAATGAGGACTGTAATCACTCCTTTTATTTTTTTTTTCTTTTTCCCCTCTAAGGATTTTATGGAAAAGGAACTTTTTCTGGTTTACACATCTTCAGTAGTACATTGACCTATAGTTAACTTGCTCTTCTATTCCGAGAAATCACTCTTGCTTGCTGCCACTGTCTTCAATAACGTCTCTTGCTAAAATAGATGTATTAGGCACAGCTTGAATGTGTGTTTTAAAATACAGTAGATAGAGCAGGTTTGCTGCTGCTGGAACTGTGCCTATGGACGTCTTGTTAGACAGTGAGAAGGGATCCCCAGCTCTTCACATTGCAAATTAAAAATAGCTTAAGTTTCTCCATGTGAAGTAAGTGCTCTGACATGGCTGACTGAAGGACTGAGGTGGGACAAATGATGCAGGTTGGTGTCAGGAAGTGTTTAATGTTTTTCCACTTTGTTGTGCCATGGCTTCTTCACAAAACTCTCCACCCCCCTCCCCTGAAAGCAGGTGGGCAGGTAAAGACACATCCCTGAGAGCACGGCTTCAGTAGCAAGTGGGAAATGTTTCTTGGGTAGAACTGGTAGGGAAAAGGCAGTCCACGCTGCTTGGACACCACAGAGAGTAGAAAAAATAGTCCCTCTGAACTTTAGTTCTTTGTTGATCTGCTTTTTTTGGCTCTGTTGTCATTCAAATTTGGATTATTAAATGACAGTTGAGCTGATGACAAGCAGGAAGCTGCCAAGTTGTAATCCTGACAAGTGTTAACGCAGGAAAACCTGGAGTAAGTTAGCTGCAGATTGGAGAGTTCTGGTCCTTCATGCTTTTTTATGTTTTTAATAATAGTATTGCCCTTTCTACAGCCTAGTTTGTCTTGTAGCTTCCATTTTTATGTATGGTTGTTGGAAAGGATATTGATTGCTCAGTGCCTCTAAATGGTTGAAATCAGGGTGCAGAGGTAGGATTGCACAGTCCCTGCACCCTGTGTGACACAGATTTGAAGTGTTAACTTTCACACCTGGGTGTTGCATTTCCATACTCAAGCTGTGATAATCTTGGGGGTTTTTGTTCAACACTTTGCAAATTGCTCAAGCCTCTAACTGAGGTCTAGTCTTCTCTTGACATCAGCAAGCAAGTCTAGCTTGTATGGCTGTTGAGCATTGTGCATGGCCATTTTGAAAGGAAAAAGCCTGCTGTGTTTGTCAGGTTCTATCCTAATTGCTCTGGAGCGCAAGGAGTTTGTTCCAAGGTATCTCTGGCAGCTGTGGATTACTGGTCTCTATTCTGCAGCATACAGTGTTCTCATATTTATTTATGAAATTAGGAATTATTACATGTCACTTGTTCCAGTGTAATTTTTTGTGTATCTTCCCTCCCTCAGGCAAACATCTGTTTCGCGGAGTTGATAATTCTAACTAGTGAGATTGGCAGATTTGTAACTTGGAAAAAAAATCCAAACTCACCTTGTTTCTGGGGAGAACTTCAACATAAACTGTTAACTGGAAAAGCTGAGGAACAGTAACAAACAGTGTAGGTTTGTAGGCAGAGTGTCAGGGGAGTGATCTCCTTTCTCCATCCATTTCTGCTGGCAGTGATGGAACTTGTTCAAATTCGAGCTTTGTGCTTTGAACACTGCCTGTTTCAGATCACTCGGATGTAGTACAAAGCCCTCTGCCCCTGCTGGGGTTTCAGTTCTAGGTTGGATTCATTTTGACCACCTGTTTTCTTCCATCCAGTGTTGTGTCTTAGTGAGTTATGGGGAATTAGTTGCTTTTTAATCTAGTTTCTGATGGATGGCTATCACCTGCAATGCTCAGAGATAATTGATGCACACGTGCCAAATTCATGCAGAGATGGTATATATTTGTCAGGTGGGAATGGGATGTCTCTGTGGTAGGTGAGAGACTCCAGTAAAAGCTGCGTCTTCGGTGGCAGTTTACAAATGCTGCTGGGTTTTGTTTTATTAAACTTGTTGGTTACTGCTGGGAATTTGTCACCAGTTAGGTTTTTTGATCACTCAGATAATACCAAATTGAATGGCAGCCTGGACACTTCTGAGAGCATAGAAGAAATAAAGAAAAACAGGGAATGTTTGTACCACAAGGAGAAAAATAATCAGATTCAATTTAGAAAAATAATAAAAGTTAATGCATTTGGGAAGAGAATACATTCAGTGAGGGAGAGAAATGCACAGAATGTTTCTGTGGTAGTCAGCCACGAGCAAGGCACATTTTCAATAAGAAATGGCAATCTTGAGCTATTTAGAGAGGGGTTTTGTCTCATAAAACAGAGGGGTAAAAGTCCCAAGTTCTGTTGGGTATATTTCATTGTGAGAAAGGCATCAGCAAACTGCAGCACAGTTAAGGAAGAGCAATAAAATTGATCAGGGTGCTGTAAGGACTGATTTGGGATAACAGTAAGATATGTGAGCTTATCTGTGGTTGTTTGTATACCTCTAGGAGAGGTAGAAGTTAGAAATATTAAAGTTAGAGAAGATACTTTTTGGGGAGTCAAGGAGATCTGAGTGGTATTAAGGGGATGATGCTGAAGGTAGGAAAATTGTAAGCAGGATAGGAATTTACTGTCAGAGGTTTATCTCTAAGACACACTGTGTGCTTGTTAATAGACTATAATCAGGCTGTAAAGAAACCTTCCAGGAGATGTTCTGGAAGTCTTCCTTACCAGGAAACATTGAAAACTGTTTTTTGTGATATTTCAGAATTTTTATTGTTGCAAAGAATGAGGTGGTGTTGCACAGATGGAGGTCTACTAGGTAAGGTCTTGAACCCACCTGTAATTCAGACAGCACCTGGTAGTGTTGTGAGTCTGCCCATGATCAGCCTACTCAGTGAAGAAGCAGGACTTTAGCAAGCTTGTGTTTTGGCACCTCTACTCGCCAAGATAAATTCTTGTGGAGAGCTAAGCCCTTGCTTAAGATTTGTAATAATAATAGAACAGAAAAATCCCAAACCAGCAATGCAGCAATGAAAGCTACTCCCTGTTGTACACGTTGTTGTACATCTGCGACGTGCTTTGAAATGATGGTGTGCTCTTCTTTTGATCCTTTTAGAAATAGCTGGAAAGGAGGAAAACGGAGGAGAAACCCTCGTCCCTCTTGTGGAGCCTTCTGCTGGAGTTCAAGAATTTCAGCTGAGTGATCTTTTGCCATAAACTGGTTTTCAAGAGACATTCCTGCCATTATGAATGAAGTAGCGATAGTGAAGGAAGGCTGGCTTCACAAACGAGGTGAGTGATTCTTCCCTTCTGGACAGTGAAATTACTCCAATCCCTCTCTAATGTGGTGTTTAGCAGCATGTCCTCAAATAATCCATTATTTTCCTGTTCATCCTAGTGGGAAACAGCACATAGGGAGTGTGCCTGACTTTTTTTCAAGCTTTAGCAAATGAATGTATAAGGGGCTTTCTTGTGTGTGTGAGTGCATGTGTTCACCAAAAATTGGTGTCAACTGCTTTAAAAATGATGATAAAGGTAGCAAGTGAAGGAGATACTACTTAGAGTGCTAGAGGTTAAACTGTAGTAAATAATTTTGGTTTGTATGTAGGTCTGTAGCTTTCCTTTTTATGCTAGAAGGGACAATTAAGATGAATATTTTTGATCAGTGTAAAATATGCCTGTATTTTGTGAGCAAGTCTGTGCTCTTGCAGAGACTTGCTAGAAAATGTGCTATTCTCTGTGTGTCTGAACTGCTCTGGGTACCAGTGTCCTGGACAAGAAGAATAGCCTTGAGTTTCTGCACTCTGTGCATTTTGGTTGTACCATGTACAACATTTGATTTTTATAAGAAGTCTTTATTCTTGACAGAGTGGCAAAATTGAAAAGACAGTCACATGTGTGGTTAGGCTTTTTGCCTTCTTTTCTTCCTGAAACGGTGGTTTTGGTTTTTTTGGACAGGTGTTCATTTTTCAAGTACCACAGCATTGATCCTATAGGGTATTACCTGTTTGTTTGTACTCTACTATTGTTTCTTGGAGAGAGCAGTCTTAGGTACTTTCCATGATAGTGTCATTTTTTTGGACCAAAACCAGAATCTGTGTGCTCCAGCAGTAGGGAAACTTACATGGTTCTGCAGACTCAGGATTTTTCTAGAGGGTTTGCAACAACTTGCCTGAAGGTGCAAAGGTATAACATAATTATTTATGGAAGAAATTTGAAATGCATTATCATAACCTTGGTAAAGGCTGGTGGTTCTTTGGCAACAATAAGAAATATCTAGGAATTTAGTAAACATGTTGATGATGTGTATTTAAGAGGTTGGAAGTGTATATTTCTAACAATTGGATATGCAGTGTAATTTAGCAGGTTGATGCTTGATGTACAAATGTTTTGTTCAAGTTTTTTTAGGGGGGTGTGTGGGATTTTTTTTGTTCCGGTTTATTTCAGTTGGAAGCACCTTTGCACTCATTAGCTTAAGTAGCTTCAGTAATTCTGGTGTACCCAGGCTGCTTTGTTCTGACAAAGTATTTGAGAACTATTCTGTGTTTGGATTAAATAGAAGAAAGAAATAGAGAATTATACTTCCAATTCCCATTTATGAATCTAGAAACTCTTCAAATCAGAGATTTTTTTTTTTAATTTATACAAAGTTTTCAGGCTGAGGGTTTTTAATCATCTGTTGTTGCAATTCTTCCTACACTTACCTGTAATATAAAAAAAAATCTGTTATTTTGAGGAGCACTGCACAAAAATCTGAGGGAGAAACATTTATTTTAAACATTATGGAAAAGGCATTGTCGGGATGATTCAGAGGCACATGTGTCTGAAACTTTTCAACAATCATGTTGTATTTCAAGTTTGTCTGTGTTTAGTTTTGGGAACTGAATTTTTGTTGTTTCTAGGATTACAATAAAGCTACTTTCGAGTAAGGAGACCTCTGGAGGAGGTCTTAGTAAAAGATGCCCAGATCTCCTGATTTTTTTTTTGTTTTGTTTTAAAATTGCCTTAGAGAAACAGATTATTATCTCTGATGGATTGCTGATAATATTATGATGAGATTACGTGCTGAGCACATTCCAATTTTCAAAATGTTACTCTGCATGTTCCGCATATTTGATGCTGCAAATTTGTGCCCAAACTCCTAAACCGTTAAAAATACCTTGGCATTTTTTGGATTCCAGGTTTCTTAATCTTTTTGACCTGTTTCCCAATGTCCTTTTGCCCTCTTGGTATGTGCAGGACACCTATTTCATTCCACTTCATTGACTTTGCAGCTGTTAATTTGGTGTTGTCCTCATGAGGAGGTTTTTAGAAAGCAATGCTCTATTTTCTCTTCAGCCTGCTGGTGTCAGCCCTGGGAATCTCTTGGTTTTTGTAGCTGTTCAGGGATAGGTTGACAAATTCAGTTCATTTTTGCTGGGGAGTAACTTATCCACTCTGTGTATGCATGTGTTTTGTTAAGCATCTTTTTTTTTTTTAAACAATCTACATTTATTACCAGACACTATCAGTTTGCTGGCTCTGCTAGATTAAGTGCTTCAACCACAGGATGTTTCCAAAACTGATGTCTGATACGGTGAGCTTCTGAAGTCAAGGCATAAACAATAATTAGTTCAGGGAGGGACTGCTAAAGGGGGGATTTCAGATACAAGAAACATATATATGTGTATATATATATATATATAAATGTGTATATATGTGTGTGTGTGTGTGTGTATGTATATGTATATATAGTATTTTAGATCATTTATAAAATCAAAAGTTGCACTGCATGTGCACTTTAAAGATCCTAAGGTTTTCCACATGCAAATATATTAGGTAGTGACTGGCTAAAATCCAGATTGGGCAATGATGTTCTCTCAACCTAACGTTCCCCATAGCTTTGGTTGGATTTGGTGTCTCTTACAGTTCCTGTCCTGAGCAGTCGAACAGCATGGCTGCGTGCAGTTAAACAGTTGCCACATCTCACCCCAGCAGTGGCTTAATTTTGGTGGTTTTAATGATTTGTGTATGTATAAATCAGGCTGCAAAGTGCTCTGGAGCCCTTCTGGATGGCAGGTGTAAGTAAGCATAGAGCCATCATTAGCAGGAGCAGGTGTTTCGGCCTGGCAGGGAAGTAGGAGGGCTTTCTAGAACTGTGTAGTTGTTTTCTTCTGTCAGCATGCTTTACATTTATGTTTTTGTTTCCAAGATTAAAAATACAAATGGAGAAATGAAATTAAACATTGCTGCCTGACCGAGAGCTCTTGGCAGTTCTCTAAGTCAGTCACTGAAGGAAGCTTCACTTCCAGTAGTGCAGATGTTTGCTTGAGCAGGGGCCAGTTGTGTCTATGACATGTCTAACCTCAACCAGGCAGAAATGAAAGAATTCATGAATGAACTTTTCCCTCCCCATCCCTTTCCCCATTGGCAGTGCTTGGTGCTGTTATTCAAATCCCAGCAAGGATGGACTCTTGTGACCACTCTTTGTGTACCTGCTGGACTGTTCCAGCACACAGGTGGGAGGTGTGAAGGAGCTCAGGCTTGGATTTGTGCATCCAGCCTGTGTATGCACATCCAGGGTGTGCAGTCCCTGCTTGTGTGACACTGAGGGTTTTGTTTAGTGGGAAAGGATGGGGGAAATGGTTCGATGCAGAGGTGCTATAATTGTGATTGAATATGAGGAGAGAAGGAGAAAATTATCTGCCCAAATTGCTGCTTGTTGAGCTCTGAGATTATAGGTTTTCTGAATGTATGTCGTGAGGATCCTTAATTTTGGTTGTGTGTGGGGAACTTTTTGGAGAACAGAGGTGTACCCAAGTGTATTTTACTTGCTTTACTGATCCATTTTAAAGATCTCATTGGATTTCTTGTATCTTTCTGCTCTTGTCCCTGTTTATAAAGGTCCTTCTATTGTTTTCAGTCTTCATCCTGTTTTTTTTTTTTTTAAAGTCTTTCTGCATGGCTAACAAAGAGGGGATTGTGTGTTTTGATACTCTGTCATCTCTGTCCTCCCTAGTATGTCCGGTTTTCTTATTAGGGCATAAACTTGTATGAAAAAAAGGAGTCTTTTGGAGGCAGGGAAAGAGGAGGAGGGAAAAATACACACTGACATTTGAAAAAGGAAATTGAAAAATCTCCATTTCTCAGTCTGAGAAATCAGAAGCAATTATAAGGAGCTGGAGAGACCTGTGTATTCATCTATTAATATTTAGCAGGAAATGCAAAGCTGTTTTGTTTTTAAATAGCATATTAGCACCACATAGTAATTTTAACCATGAAAACCATAACATGTCCTCCAAATGCCAGGCAGGTAAAACTATTTGACTGATGGAATCTGTAGCTTACAAGCTGATCAAATCTAATAGAGGCCTTAAAATGAGAAATAATACATAAGATACCTACTCCACTTCTGGATATAATACCTTTTTTTTTCTTTTGGTTAAAGAATTATTTCTGTAATGAATGGAGTGTTACAGACAGCCTAATTAATAACAAGTGGCCCGTTGTGATTTTTCTTGCTATAGCTTCATTGCATAAAGTGAATGCAAGATCCATATGTAAAATACAAACCAGGACTAAAATGCTGATTGTTGCTCTTTTAACTTTCCCTAGCAGAATAGCACAGATGGTGAACTTTACCTTTGTTATTTGGAGCACAGATTCATACTTTCAGTATTCTGTTAGTGTGAATCAAAAGAGGATTTTATAAGAAGATATGACCAGATATATTTTTAAGCCAGGGAGTCTCTGGTGTTGCTGTTTTTCTTCAACCTCTTCTTTCTTCTCTCTTTTCTGTTCTCACCATGTTCCCTACCTCTTTTTCTGTGTGTGTGTGTGTGTGTGTGTGTGTGTTTTATTTTGGGGTGTTTTTTTGTTCTTACCTTGGCTTCTGTCTGTCCCTGGGATGTAGTGATGCACTGTCTTGGTGACCTGTGTAGTCAGAACCTTTGAGGTTCAGATTAGTTCAAGGATCACCTGCCTTTCATGGTATTTCAAAGAATGGCTGTGGCACTTGATGCAAAGGATCCTAAGAGCCATCTGAACTCTGAAGATGCCAGCTATAGAAGGCACAGCTGCTTCAGGGGGGAATGGAAAGGTAAGAAACAAGATAGGGACTGAACAAAAAACGGAGTGGGACTGAATGAAGAATGGAGTGGGGAAGTTGTGACCGAGGGAAAGAAGCTGATGCTGTTTCTGGAACTGAAGGGTTGGGTTTATAGGGAAATCTGTTGCTCTTCTTGTTGGAAACAAAAGATAAGCTGTGTCAGTTTGTGGTTTTCCTTGTGTGTCTCTTTTTCAACACAAGGGGCAATAGTTTTGCAATTCTAGCTCTTGGTTGCTTTCATTTTGCTTGTCCTGTTCTGGGAAAAGGGGACTGGGGAGGAACCAGGAAATTGTCAACTAATAAATCTGACCTTGGTGGTAGGCAAGATGCTAGAGACATTAAGAAAGGATGAGATCACAAAACATCTGGAGAAATATGAGCTGATAATGGCTAGTCAGCTAGACTTTTGGAGGGTAATCTCATCTGATGGAATTATTTGTGGAGAGATCATAGGAAACAGGCTGGGTCTAGTGTACTGTAAAAAGTTTGCTCTGGAAGACAGGGGAAGTCAGAAACTGAGAATCAGCTGGTGCAGTGTAACTGTACTGCATTTCATCTTTGAAAGAGCTGGTGTAGCCTAGAAGTGGCTCATCTTCCTTTCACAGAGCAGACTACTTGTCTTGGAGTGTTTCTGTTACTTTCCAGCAACCTTTCAGAAAACTGTCTTCCAGAACATTTTTGCATGAAACCCATTCTTTATTCTACAGCTTCACATTTTTGAAGGGTGACATCGAAATGTTTCTTTCTTCAGTAAAAATTACTTCCAAAAAGTCTTTATTCTAACATTTTCACAAAACACTTTCAGTTCTTTAGAGAAGTGATGCTGGGTTAGATGTGTTTTTCATTGATTGTAAACTGACTGGAGCTTACTTGGAAGTGAGACTGAGCACTCTCTCTTTGAATGGCAAAGAGGAAGAGCTGGGATGTTGATGCCCAGGTTATTTATGTCAGTCCTGGAAGTTTACTTTCATATTCTGTTTTATTGCACATCAGAAGCGAAACAAACTAGGTCTCAATTTTATCTCTAAAAGTGGGGTAGCGTCATAGATTAATGTTACTTGTTATTAAAAGGGATTTGAGAATGAGGGATCTAGGACGTTACAAGCCCTGTAAAAGCAAGCCTAGGAATGCATGATACAGTGGATCATGCAGAAAGTGCCTGTATTTGCTTTGATTTTCTTTTTCATGGTTCCTTCCTTTTCAAAAAGGGAAAGGTAGGCCTCTGAAAAAGAAAAAAAAAGCTCTCCGTGTTTTCTGTTCTTTTTTTCTCTCAGTAGGCATATTGAGAAGTCATCAGGTTTGGATGTAGGAAGAAAGAAGTACTGAGTGAGTATGCTATTTTGAGGTAAAGAGAGAGCAAGAGAATAAAGCTTGCTCGTTCCTGCAGAGGTGGTTTTAGGCAAGGTGCTGTGCCATGCATTTAAAATTTGGCGCCTTGTCCTCGCTTGGAAATGTCTTCCCCTGCAGCCCCTGTGTGGATGCCAGAAGGTTCTTTCCCTTCCAACTGGTGCTGCTGCCACTGTGTAAGCACTGTCAGCTGCACTCCTTGTCTTTGCCTGTGCCTTCCCCTGCCCAAACTTGCTCCTGGTTATCGCTTGTAGCCTGAGATTCTGCCATCTGAAAAAGCTGGTGAGGACTTTGATGCTCTTAGAGCAGTACACGGTGACATGTGGTGTCTCTTCTTTCATACACTTTCTGTGTCACTAATAATTCTCTTAAAAATTGGAGTGGTGGTTGGTGTCAGATTCATTTGGTAAACAGACCTTGATATCCGTTGCGGAAAAAAAAAAAAGGATTTGCTTAATAGCTCAACGTTTAATTTTAATGTATTTTAAAAGAGAGAGCATTGTAAAAACCAAATACTTGTCAGCTGTTTGGGGTTTTCCCCATTTTACATATTGGAGTAACTGATTTACAAAGAAAAAAATTAGTTAAGCCTTATTTAAAAGTCATCTCTCATGGGGGATGACAGAGGAGGGATTATTATTTTCAGATGCATTATGTTGTAGGTACAATGTGCTTCTTAAAGGGGGAACAAAAACCAGGAAACTATGTGAGGAAAGAGGAAGAAAAAGAATGGAGAAAGAAAAGCACCATATTAGGTGTGAAGTAGTGTGTTTTTGTGAGAAATATTTACTGCAGCTGAAAGAGGGAAATAATGAAGACTGACTTTGAGTGCAGTTGGTAAGCATGCTGCAGACCTCTGGGGTTATTCTCCCACCTCTTCAAGTTGAGCCAAAAATGTGAAAAAGATAGCTGGTCAAATAACATTGTGAAATTTGTCAGTTTATTCAAAAGTGCATGGTCATATTTGAGGACAGCTGAGGTAAACAATCATCACAGACTGTGGGCAAGTCAGTTACTGTTTCCCCTGAGCCTCTTGGGTAAGTTGGGAGAGCATGTTTTGAAGTGCTGTCCAAAACCCAGGCCTTTGGTGAACTGCATGTAGAAATACACTTCAGAGTCAGTGGTTCTGTGCATGGTGCAGTGGTATTTCATGCTCTTAATGAGACTGAGTGCAGCATCTGAGTAATTTATGGGGCTGTCAAATCAGTCTCCTCTGCCTGGGCTTTACTAATAGTCTCCTAATGAGAACCACAGGATAAGCATGCCAGAAAAGTGGGCTTTGTGTTGGTGGTGAGCCACAGCCTTCACAGGAGATACCTGTTTTGGGAGGGAGCTCCAGCCTTGGAATGGTTGGGGTTGGAAGAGACCTTTGAAGATGATCTAGTCCAACCCCTGTGTCATAGGCAGGCACACCTTGCCCTAACTAGACCATGTTGCTCAAAGCCCCATCTAAGCTGGCCTTGGACAGTTTTAGGGGTGGGACATCCACAGATTCACTGGGCTGCCTCTGCCAGTGCCTCACCACCTTCAGAGTGAAGAATTTCTTTATTAAATATCACGTAGTCTAAATCTACTCTTCTATATTTTAGAACCATAACCTGTCACAATAGGCCCTGATAGCCTCTCAGTCTTTTTTAAAAGTCCTCAGTATGTATAAAAAGTGAGCAGTAAGGTCTCTCCAGAGCATCCTCTTTTCAGGCTGAACAGCCCCAAACTCTCTCAGCCTGTCTCCATAGGAGAGGTCTTCAAGACAAGCATTATTTGCTGATGAAGACTCAAGAGGTTGACACTGGTGTGCCCTGAAGTGAACTTCAGGTGCTGATGGAGGTCAGGCTGCTTACATTAATTGCTACTAATTCTCAAAATTTAAGTGCAGCCTTTATGTTTATGTTGGCGTTATAAATCAGTTCCCACCTGTAGAAGTCCCAAGATTTTGAAAGTTTTGCCTGTTTTTCTTCCTGAAGCAGAGAAGCTTGCTAGTCCTCATGACGTTGAGAAAAATTGGAAAAGATAAGCAGAACCTGCTCCATGGTTTAGACTAAGCAGAGCAAAAAGGGCTGTTTAATTACTTGACAGAAAAAAGCTCAAAAAATAGAGGATTTGAAATAATTTGTAGTGTGTGTTTTTGTTTTTTTGGCCTCCTAGCCTTACCCTGCTATTTCTACAATTGTGTCAGAGGGTCTGGGGATCACAGAGCACATCCTGATTACACTTCAGAAAGCAGGCAATATGAAAAAATAAATTTCTGGTTACCTGCAAGATGCTTGGCAGGTCTCATCGTTAATAGAAACATAGAAATGAAACTGTATTTGAACTGCTTATTTATGTATCAAATTCCTAAAATAAATCTTAAGATTCAAGAGAAAAAAATACTTAGTTAAAATTTTGCTGTCTCTTCCTGTACAAGGCTTTGTATGTGCCATATTACAAATAACAACATATTGCTGTTTTGTGCAGAGTAGTGTAGTTAAACTGGTGTAGAAAATATTTGCACTGGGTAGGGTTTATGCCCAGAATTACAAGACTGCACACAATTCTGTGTATTTTTGGGTTTATGCCTACATTGGAGCTTCTCAGTTGGAGTATTAGTAAATAGTTACACCCTTGAACAACCTGTTAAGCAGCTCAAAATGCATTGCCAGGCCTCTGCAGAGAGGGAATACAGCTTTTTATTTGCTGGTTGCTTTTCAGGGGCTTCCAGGCATGGATTGTCTGGACTGGTGTTTTTACATGTCATATGTATCCCTGTGCCTTTCTGTGGTCAATAAACCATCTATAAATAGCAATCATTTAACTTACTGAAAGTGTTTTCTTTGTAATGTAGATTTTTCTTTGTCTTGTTTTATTATTTTTAACTTTTGATCATCCAGTCTCTTTGCCTTTCTATGCTCATTAAGCACAATGAAAATTTGGGAACACCAAGGAATAATTCAGGACTGAAATGTGTAGTTGCATAGATTTAGCTGTATTAAATGTTTATTTTTCTACTGGAAGTTTATGCATAGAGCAGTCTGGAATCCAGTTGTGATTATCTGTGGTGACAGTGCTGGTTGTAGGATTTGGAAGTCGTTTTCTAGGTGGACTTTGATTTCTGGGCAGAGGATGTGAGTCCTATGCCAGTATAAATTCAATGATGAAGTAATTTTATGGGAAGTGGTCTTTGTGCTGCTGGGGAAATGTATTGAGAAGACCACATTTCAAATCATATGGGGTTTTTTCCATAATTTTTTTAAAAAGAAATCCTGCCTTTTTACATGGTTGTTACTAAAAAAATGGTTTGTCTGCTTTAGTCATAGAATGGATTGAGTTGAAATGGACCTTAGAGATGATAAAATTCAACCCCTCTGCCATGGACAGGGACATCTTCCACTAGATAAGGTTGCTCAAAGCCTCATCCAAACTGGTCTGGAACACTTCTAGGGATGGGATATTCACAGCTTCTTTGGGCAGCTCATTCCAGTGCCTCACCACCCTCAGCCTAAGGAATTTCTAACCTCATCTAATCTAAATATTTTCTCTTATTTTGAAACCATTCTCTGTTGTCCTGTCATTGTCTGCCTGTGTAAGAAGTCACTCTCTCTTTAATCTCTCTTAAAGAATGAAATTGGTGACTTAAATACTGTCTTTGGTTTTATTTTTCAGACAGTGAAAGAGTAGTATACCATTTGACCTTTTCAATTTGAAGTTTTCTTTGCATCAGGGATAGCTGTAAATCTGGTCTTCTTTTCTGATGTAGGTATATTTTTACTCTAGCAGGAACATTTGAAAGGTATATAACTGATGTATCTCCTGATGTGGAAGTCAAAGTTGCCTTATTACTTGCATGATAAGAAAAGCATTTATTCTAAATAAGAATTAGGCGAAAATTCCATTTTCATTTGTGGAAAACCAGTGCAAACTTGCTGGCAACAACCTCCAGCTGACTTGCAGTATCTCTATATTGCCTATTGAACACTTGTGACAGCTTGTTTCTGTTGTTTCTGCTGAAGTTTAGCCTGTAAAGTCAAGATATCTTGATCTGAGAGATGGGAAGATGGTTAAATTACATCATCATGGAAGAATAGCAGCATACTTAGCTTTAAAGCCATTCACGACTACATTGGCACCCCTTTGTTATACAGTGTAGCTGAAAACGAACTGCAGCAATAATGAACCAATCCATCTAAATCACAGCAGCTGAACAACTGACTGTTCTATCTCAAAATGCAAATGCTTTGTGCAGAATGGATTTAATTGTAAATGTTTGCTTAGTGGGGAATATGAGCCTTTTAGTTTGTGACAATAATTGTGAATACAAAGACCCACAGAATTTTAGGGTTTACATAGCTTGTCCCTGTTCTCATAACAATATTTCAAAGTCACTTTTTTAAAATGTACCATTTGGCTTTTCTAGCCAGTGAATAGAACTCTAAATGCCCAATCTCCAAGTGGTGTTTTGGAATCTGAAGGATAAATTTAGCTCTATGTACTTCGATCAGGCAGAATTTTCTGTTATATTTCTTTCAAATCTATGCTAGAGCTTTTATGTAGCTTCAGATAATAAGAGGGGAAAAATGCTGACTTTCAGAGCTTGAATTTGTTTTGCTGTGCAGAAATGCCAAGTGTAACTTAGAGTATTAAGCATTTTCTTTGAGATTCTAGTAAGGTGCCTCTCAAACAATTAAAAGGTTACTGTGAGGAATTTCTTTTGTAGTCAAACTAACAAGCAAAACCCCTCTGTATTAAAATCTTCATTCTTTGTTAAATTCCTGAAGCCTGACCGCTTGAGTGCAGCTCAAGAGGGTGAATCTCTCTCACTGATTTGAATGAATTAAAATAAAAGCAGCATTGTCATTTTGGGAAAGGAAAAAGCTTACCCAGCTTCATCAAAAAAAGCAAGAAAGCAGGAATACCTGCCTCCGGGCTGTTCTTAGGTATCTCTGTAAGGAAAAACAGATATAACTTGGAAAACAGACACACAAAATGTGTTTTATGCTTCTGTTGGCATTTTGTGTGTTCTTTAATAGCCTTCACATGTGGATTAGTCCTTCTGAAAAAAAAGGCAACCAAGCCCCCTGAAGAATAGGCCTTTGTGACACTGGAGAAGTTTACTGTGCCAAAGTTATGGTAAGAATTTGTAAATTTTGGCTGCTGAAGTACTTCCTTCCCCTGCTATGTTTTTATGTTGGAAACTCGTAAGTGTGGAATAGAGGGTGTTTTTTGGTTTGGGTTAGTTTTTTTTTTTTAATGACAATGCAAACATTCATTTCACAAACTAAACCGCCTGTTCACATGACACTGCTGCTGTATATAAACACCCTGTTGATCTTGTTCTGCAGAAGTGTTTGTTGGGCTTCCTGAGTCATACGGAAATGCTCCACTGCTCCTCTTGGTGTTGTGCTGTGCACTTGGGCTGTGTCTGCTCAGATTTAGTTTCCAAATTAATGTCCCTGAAAGACATGTTTTTTTCTTGGAACAGGGCCTTCAAAGTTGGGATGTTTTCCTGTGCCTCATTTTCTCTCTGTCTTTAACATTTTTCATTCTGCTATCTCAGGAACAGCTTTTGTCTTAAAGTTGAACCTATTGAGAAGATGTTTGGTGCTTCATAGTTGCAAACCTCTTTTCCTCTTATATGTGATATTGTTTCTTCACACAGATCTTAGTTTGTGGCAGGCAATAACTCAGGCTGAAAGAGCTGTGCAGAGCACACAGGCCCAAGAGGATGCTGCTGGCTGCACTGCCAGGTGAGCCTTCCTGGCAGCCTGGCATCCAGTGTGCAACACAGTTGACTTCACAGGGGTTCTCTGGAGCAACCAAGGGCAGAATTAGAGTCCAGGGCTAGACTGTCATGGTGACAAAATATTTAGAAAACATTTTCTTGCTTGAAACAAAAGCTTGGATTGTGCAACACAAAGTACTGTCCCAGTGTAATAAACGATGCTGTGTATTTTTCAAGGGTTCTGTGTGTTCCCTGACTGTCAGCTCTTGCCAGATTCAGCATGTTCAGGTAAAATGAGGCATTTTTTCTCCAGACTGTTGCTTTTACAAGCTGGGTTAATTGTCACCCTTTATTCAGTGGGGTTGCAAAGATGTGGCAGCCAAATGTGACCTCACATTTTGAACACAGTGGGACATCCCTGTTAAAGAGAGAGATGCAGTGGAGCAGTGTCTTCTCTTCAGCCATAGTGGCACAGCTGCATTAAGATCAGTTGCTTAAAACTTACACCTTGTAATTGGCCTAGACTGATCTGATTTCTTGTGTGCTCTGTGACTAGACTTGGTGATTGCTTTTATTGGGTTAGAATGTGCTGTTCTTGCTGCAGTAGGAACTTTTTGTTCTGTAGGTGTTTCATCCTTCCGTAATAACTCATGTAACTTTCTTTTTGTAATGCCTGAGGTTTTGTGATGCCCCAGCCTTACCAATATCTACACTCTGACTTTACTCTGACAACAGAAGGCACAGGTCTAAAGTGTCTGTAGAAGATTGTTCATTGGGAATAATATAAAATGATTGTAAGATGAGCAAACCTATGTGAACAGAATGAAAACTGCTGGCCAGCCATGTACAGTTCAGTTCAGCACACTGCACCATTTGGCATTAATGCATATTTTTCCCAGTCTAGTCTGTGTTTCCTGGGTAATATCAGTTGTAATTTCAGAGAGAGCATGATTTTACATGTATCCTGCCTTCTCTGCCTAGAGCAGCAGGTGGCCAGATTTCTTTCTGAAAAATAGTGACTTGTCTCAGCTCTAAGCAGATCAGCTGCAGAGACTTTTTTAATCTTCTAAGTTCCTGTAGTTGTTGGACTGTACTGTTATTCTTGAAAATGGAAAACAGAAGCAAAACATGGAGGGGGGGGAATATACTCTTCTAAGGTTTGCATCATCTTGCATCTTTGTATGCTTGGCATGTAACTGTGTCCCATTCAGAGTGCTGCTCTGAACAGAGCAGAGCTCGTTCTTTAGCCTGCTGCTTTGTCCCTACCACTAGTTCCTCTGTTGCATTGAGCTACAAAACCAGCTGCTTTTGCTTTTCATACCTATTTGTACCATCTCTAATTTGCTATTAAGATGTTAACTTCTGCCTCCCCTTAGCCTAGCATGTGTCTATACTGTGACTACAACGTAGAGGCAAGCAAGCAGTTTTTCGTGCTTTCTCTTGTGCTAGCCTTTCACACTTGGGAAATGGTCCCTGTAAACAGCTGCAGTGCTGCTTTATTATCCTCTTCAAAAGCTCTGGCTCCTTGTGTTGCTTATAAAAGGCCCCAATGAACTTGTAATGTGTGTGTACTGAGGCTGCTGTTCCCAGCAATGCCCAGTATCGGTACCCCTTTTTGTGTGTGTCTGTGTCTGGCTTTCCATTGTCCCTGTCCTGTGACAGTCAGCTCCCAGAACAGGGACTGTCTCCTTGTTCCATGTGTACAGCAGGTGGCTCAGATCCAGATGTGTATCTGAAGTTGCTGTGTACTACAGTAACACAAATCATTATGTTACAGAAAAGCTGCATCTAAAATAGGGGGAAAAATTCAGATACACTGTGATAAGTTTTGTGTACTTTTAAGTGTTGGGGTTTGGGTTTGTTTTTTTTTATTAATCCTCTGACATGTTACTGGTAGGATTATGCAAAAAATGGGTATATATGAAGTTCTCTTCACATTTTAAGAAACCTTTCCTATGGCCAGAGGAAAGCTTTCTTCTTGGAGCTGCTCCAGGCTACTAGGAATGGGCTACTTCATAACAGCTCTTGTTGGTTTCTTGGAGAGGTTTGTTTATTCCTGTGACTAGAGTGGGTGTGCTTATGGCAAAACCTCATGTTTCTGGAGACTTTTCTCTTTTCAGGCATTATTTTAGAAATGGAATGACACACAACAGGATGTGTGGTTGTAGATACATGTTCACGCTTCAGGGCCCATGCATACCTTTGTGACCATGTACAATCCTGTGCTTTTTCTCTCATCATTCATGTGGTGAAATATACCATGGAGGAACAGTGGATTCATTTCTCCTTTTTATGCCCAGAACACACAGAGAATGTATTGATACTTGTCTTTCTGTTGACTCTTAAAATACTCAGACCAGTTATTGGAGGTAAGGAGATAAAAATGAAGGCACATGCCCATGCAGGCTTGAGATTTTATTCCTCAACTTTGATTTGAAAATTGCAGTTTGCCAAAATTGCATCTGTTCTATTTCTTGTGTTTTTATGGTTTTTAATTCTGAATTACCTACATGCAGTATTAGTGTTAGGAATTCATTGCAGCATTCTGAGTGGCTCCACTTAGGGAAGGGTGATCAGACCAGATCACCTCAAATGGCTCTTTTTAACATAAAGTACTCTGTGGTTCTTGACCAGTTTAATACTGGGATATTGGGGATCTCATGCAAAGCCCACCTGGATTTTGAAAGAGAATAACAACCTCATATATAGAGGTGTTTGGCTTTGTTTTTCATATTCCTTGTGATGGCTATTAAGGAGAAAATAAATAGCAGTTCCTCAGTTGTCAACAGGCCTTTTATTTTTTCAGTGTTGGCTGGTCTGTTCATATACAGAAGTTGGGATTTTTCAAGGGAAAGGTTCCAAACTTGGAATAATAAACAAACTGTGCTTATTTACTACTTTTTGTAAGTGCTGGGTCTGAACCCAAAAGTTACTTTTTGCTTTAGTTGCTAGAATGTCTAGTTTACTAAGATTGCTATGTAGCTGTGAAGCTGCTGGAAGTTTTGCTTTCATTTGTTTATTTGGCTCTTGTTGCTGTGAGGCTTGCTGTCAGAAAGTAGAAATATTTCTACCCTCATCCCAGCCTTTCTCCTTCACTTTTTTATAGTCCTGGTATAAAAGAAAGGGGAGAAATTCGGGTGTAGCAGGATGTGTGGTAGAACTAGCTCTGTTCTTTCTGGGCACCTTCAAGCAGGGCTTCTATTTTGTCACTGACAGGAGTTAAATTAGGTGCCTGATGGTGCCGCCTTCAGAAGAAGCTGGTTGGCTTCAGCTCCTTCAGACTCTGTGGCAGAGGAGGTGTGCTTTAGGTGCATGTTGTGTTGCTGGTGGCTGGAGTTTGCAGCAGCAGCCTGTTGTGAAAGTTGAGACCTGGGCCATGAGGTCCAGCCTATCAGCATCAATTGATAGAACAGTCCATGGATAGCAGAGGTGACCTGGAAGCTCATCATGGCTGATCTGGTGTCCTCGGCTACCACCGACTCAGAAATTTCTTCCTTTGACCAAATCAGTGTAGTGACTGTGTCATTCATCAAGGCCTGTTCCTGATGGTTTAGTAGCAGTCTTGTCATTTTTTGGCCACTGAGCTGAGCAGTCACCTTTTGGAGTCAGATTCGATAAAGCCGGTGATCCATAGTGTGATGGATCTCTGCTGTTTGTTCCAGGGTAATAGTCACCTCAAACAGTTGACATTAAATGCTGCTTTATGAATGCCCTTAAGTTGTAGATTATTTCATAACAGGTTCTCTGGATGGCTGCAACTAGAGTCCCAGAGGACAGAGTAAATTTTGGACCTGATGTGCTGTTTCACTTAGAAAAGAGAACCTTTGAGGGCAGGGTTGAAGCCTGGCTCAGCCAGGAATGGGAAACCTTGAGTAGTATGCAGCTTCTGGAATTTGTTTTATCTGAGACAGTATTGTGTGAAGTCTGGAGCCAAGGTCTCCATATGAAACTACATTAGGCCTGTGTTTGGATCTGTGTATGAAATGAGATAGCTGTAGTACCAAAGGGGCTTTTTTTTATTTCTTATTGTTGTATAACCTAAACTATCTAGAGCAGGGAGATTCTTGAAGGATGCATGTCTAATACCAGCTTCCTGTTAAACTTTCACTAATTATTTTAAAATTATACTTAGAATCTGCGGTGGATGTTTTTAATTTTCTGCTTTGAAAACTTGATACGTCTTCCTTCCTTTTCCCACAATACCAGGATAGTGGTGGTTATTTTGGAAATTGTTTTCCTTGTTCAGGTTTGGATTTTTGCATGCAAACAGCCCTTATGTCTCATACCCTCTTCCATTTTTCTTGGGCTGGAAATGCTGTTGCTAAAAGGCATATCCATTGCCCATTTCTTGTGGCCCAGAGGAGCTTGGTGGGTCACTCAAATTGAAGGCAGAGCATCCAGGAGCTGAAGAGGTGTCTGGAGCAGGAGGGTACCATCATGGAACTGAGAATTGAACCCAGTCTTCCCCTGCTCTGCCACAAACTTCCTCCTTATACAATCACTTCGGACAGGGTTATTTTTCTCTCTGTGTGCCCCAGTTCCCTATCTGTAAAGTGGTGATAACAGCACTTCCTTGCTTCATGGGGATGTTGTGAGGACAAATGCAGCTCAAGCTGTGGGGCTTTTGGATACTGTGGTAACTGGGAGCACAGATGGAAGAAAGGAAATGTTCCACATAAAAGCTTTCTGTTCTTTGAGCCCAGTGGTAGATTGTCATCGCACTGATGTGAGTGTGGCTTCCACTGAAGTCATGGCTTGACTGGTGCCATGTCTTCCCTTCAAAGGTTTCCTTCCTTCTGTGTGCCAACAGGGAAAGCCCTTGATATCCTCTTGGAGGTGATTGTTTGGGTCCTTGGCTGCAGGCTCTGTGAGCCCCAGAGTCTGGGGGACTCTTGCTCTGTGTTTTCCAGCCTGGCCTGTTCACAGTTACTGAATGGAGTGTGTGCTTCTGGCACCAGCCACCCAGGGCATTTCACAGACTAACTCACACCCTGGAAGGAGTTAAAGATATGCATGAATGGATTTTCACTTACAAAATCCAGACTACTGCAGCAGTTACTCTGAGCAAGCCCTGGACTGCAGTGTGACCAGAAGAAAGCAATTGTCCCTGACACAACTGGTTAAATTTCATAGAAACCACATCCTTTGTGTTGCCACTGACAACATAACATTCCTTAATGTTTGATTTCAAGCAAAGCTTATTACCCAGCTGTACATGCAAGCATACTTTCTTCTAAAGAATTTCTGTCCAGAGTCACCACAGAGTGAAGCTCTTTCCATTTTAGTGTGGACTTTTAGTCTTGTTTATATATAGTACAACCAGGTAAGAGACAGGAAACCTATCTGCTTAATATGTACGTTGTGACATGTCTGAAGGGAAGGAGGCAGTGAGTTGAGTATTTGTTCAATTGAATCTTGTTCATGCAAATAAGTTTTGTTTTGGAAGCTTTTTGGGCCATGAAGTAGAAGTATATTTCATTTATTGCTTACTCCTAAGAACATGGGGCTCATGTCATCTTTCTTCTTCACCTGCCTTGATAAATTCTATATTTAGTCATCTCTGCCCATCCACTTGAACAGGACAAAAATAACTTCAGTGTAATCCATCCTTTCCTTTCCTCTCCACCCCTTCCCTCCCCTTTCCTGCTGCTAGGTTTAGGGCATTCAGTTGTTTGGGAAGTGGTGTTTGTTTTACTTTGTTTCCTTACAAGTAGGGTTGGAGGGCAGGAGAAAACATTTATACTCTGGCATAAAGTTGTTGTGAAGAGTATGCAAACTGTCAGAAACACTTCCTCCTCTCTTACAACATTTGCTGAGGGGTCAGAGTGTGTGCAGAGTGTGTGGAGGGAGGTGGAGCAGAGAGGTTGGGAAATGACTTGCATGTGGCATACATCTGTCTGACAAAAAGCCAACCGTGCCAGGGGATAAATGGACAAACAAATAGTGTTTCAGTTCTGAACTCAGAGGTTCAGAACTTAAAGTTTGCACAGGAGCAACTCTTCAGATAAGTTTCCAATTGGACCTTGACTTGTGTTGTGCAAACACATAGTAGCTAGCACAGAGGAGTCTGTCCTCTGAAACCCTGCCTGGGAGAGGATCTGGGCAGAGGCTGTGCTTTGCATGGCTTCTCCTGTGTCCTGCAATGGCCATATATATATATATATGTGTGTGTGTGTGTGTGTGTGTGCATATATACATAGCCTAACACAGATCAACACTGGCCAAACCCCCAGAAGTATTTAAGGTTTAACCCCTTGCCTTTAGCATGAATTAAGGTGAAGTAGCATTTTTGTTTATCTGGCTGTGAACATTGGCTATTTTTGGATTGGATAAAGAATGTCCACTGAATTTACCAAAATGCTTGCTGTCTATGTTATCTGAAATATTATGGTCTTCCACTGTTAAGCTGATAGGGATTTAAGGGAAAGGGTATTGTTTTGGTGAAACTGCTTTGAAATACAGCCTGCCAAGTAGTTGTATCTCGAGCTGAGTGTTGGGTATGTTGTTGTTCCAGACAGACACGTTGTCTGGAGATGTAGGGAGACTGATTGTTCCAACAAAAAATGTTGCTTTTTGTAACTCAAGCATTTTTTTATTAAAGGTATTAAAGAGGGTGATGTGGAGCAGAAAGATAGAGGGAAAACCCTTTAATTGATGCCTAATAAAATTCAAGTTGTTTTTCAGTAAATTTTTCATTTCAGTGTCTGCTTTTCAAAAGTGAGAAATTTTTTTTTTTTCTTATTTTTTGCATTCATAGAATTGCTGCAGGACAGAAGGAAGAAAGAGTTGGTTTTGAAAATTGGTCACAAATTTAGAGATTAAAATTCTTTGCTCTTCCTCCTCTTTTGCCTGTGTGCCAATAAAAGCCTGAGCCATGTGGCAGTGTCAGAGTGGCTGTGCATCCCCATTTTGAGTTGCACCCTGAGTGATGCCGGTGTGCAGGACGACTGATTGGAGGACACTGATCATGTAGGGTCTTCTGTGGTGTGAGCTGTGTTGGGCAGTGCAGTGGAACTGCTCACCAGAGCTGGCTTGCACTCAGGAGCCAGAATCCTGGTTTGAACCTCCACGCTGTGAATTTGTAACAGGGCTCGCTACCAGCGCCCACCTTGCCTCTGTGCCGTGGTGTCCGATTGCCTTGGCCTCCTTGCTCAGCCCTGCTTTTAAAGCAAAGGGCACTTGAGTTTCTAGGAATGTTAATTCCTTACTTTGCAAGCACAAATACGTGCTCAGAGTGTTTGGAAGGGAGCAGGCCCTGAATTTAGAGCTTACACTCCCAGGCACGGGGTAATCCTGTTAGGAGTCTGGGCTGCTGCAGTGGTCCTGGGCAGGCTGTGCTGCCTCGCAGGCATCTGCTTCTCTCCTGATTGAGTCAAGTCAATATCCTCAAAACTGTAATTTACACTGTAATGATGGATTACACTTGCCATGGTTTACAGAATTTTGTGTTGTGCGTTTAATAAAAGAAAACGCCTTCTAATGCTTATTATTTCTGAAGTCCAACACGTCTGGACTAAGGCTCAGTGTATGCAAGGCAAACTATGCTTTAATTTTACAACTGTCTGATGGGACTTTGCGATTTATTTGTTGTTACTTCCTTAATGATGTTGCAGTCAGAGGCACTGTTTTGCTAAATGTTGTGTAAAAAGTAAATTGTAGCACAGCAGATGTTGGTATTTGGATGGATGTCGGTGCAATGGGGGGACAGCAACAGTCATCTCTGTCAGCTGTCTTCAGGCTCGGCAGGCCTGCTGCGTGGTTACTTTGGTGTGTAAAAACAGCTCGTTTTGCAACTGGGAAGTTTGGCATTACATTTGGCACTGAGCCATGTAGCTGGGTTAACACAAGTGTTTATCCAGTGATTTTCTCAAAATTGGTAACTTGGAGAGAATGTTATTAAACTTCAGTACAAAGAAAGGGGGAATATGGATGGATCTCTTTCTAAAAAAGGCATTGATGTTTATAATCCTAAATTCCATTAAAAAAAAATCCTTTTATTTCCCTCATCCCTGTCTTCTTTGCTTTTTCATCATCATCCTTTTTCCAGCTTGCCATTTACAGTTTCCTTTTTAAGGATTAAGACATGGAAATATACCTAATGAAATGCCATAACCACCTTTTTCTCCGTCCTGTGTGCTGTCATGAATTAGGTGCAAAGAATAGAGGACTGCAAATGAAGCTATTTAATTGCCACCATCCAAAATTTGGTAGAAGTTCCAATTGCAGCATGAAACGAGAACCTGCTTGTATGCATATCTGCAGAGCAGTTGATTTCTATAATGTAAATTTTACCTTTGGGTTAAGTACAACAATCCTTGCAGGCCATCAAGAAATTTTCGTAGAACTCCTGTTAGTATTGGGTATATTTCTTTATTGAAGTAGCAATTTAGACTGCATTTTCAGTAAGGACAGGCAGGAGCATGTAGGTGGTAGTTTTGCAGAGCAGCAATTTCAATCAGATTTTATAGCTGAAATTTGGAACCTGTTGATTTAATGCTCATTGGGAAACTTTATCATAAAGGATTACCTTTTCAAAGCCATTTTAATCCTGTATTGCATCTGTGATTAAATAACTAGATGTCTTCATTGCTTGGAAAGGCTTCCATTTCTTTTAAAATTGGGAAAATGATTACACTAGGAAATTTGGATTCTCTGATGAGGGGGGAAGAAAAGTGTATAGAAAAACATCTTCTCAAACCAGTGATAGTGACCCAGTAGTGGACTTGTGCTTAGTTAATCTTGTAGTTGAGCTGCAATTTTGCCACCAAATAAAATACCCGTACAGTAATTTTCATTTGGGTCCTTTGTTCTCTCTCTTTTTTTCTTTTTTTCTCTTTTTTAAAGAAGAAGGTGTTACCTGTATTGTCCAATTTCTATAGCCAAATGTGTCTTCATTTAGAAAACTGTAATTTGCAATAAGTCTGCCCACAGCCAAGGTTCGTTTAGTATGCTGTGGATAAATGAAAATTTTAAGTGTTCAGTGACAGCTTTTTGGAAACATTTTTGTCTCTTAGTTTGATACTCAGGCTGTAATCCTGAAGTTAAAAAGGTTTTCTCACAGGGGATGGGGAAATTAATGTGCAAAAGCAGTAAACAGGAGAATAATCTAACCCTTACAGCTTCCCCAGACCAGAGAGTGGTTCAGTCTTTGTGGCCAGTGTGACACAGGAAGATTTTCCTGAGAGTGTTGGCTGTGCCTGTGAAGGAGCAGGGTCAGTGCAGGGACCCTGTGCTCCCAGCCAGGCTCCATGTTAGCTCTGTGGAACATCCCTGCGTGTCTGTGTGTATCTGAAGGATTCAGCTTTGAGATTCCAGCTTGCTGGATTTGGCTGCATGTCAGCAAGGAGGTGCTGAGTGGGGAGCATACTCTCCCTGCAGGCTGGGCACAGCCTGTGCTTCCAGCTGCCTGTGTTGGTGCTGGGACAGGAGCAGGAGAGGACTGGTGATTGCCACAAGCACAACTGGCATGGCCTGGGGAGGGGGTCAGGCTGCAGCCTCTCCCTGCCCTGCCTGTGCTCTCAGCCCAGTCAGTGCCGTCCCTTCTGCTCACCAGAGACCCAGCTTGTCCCTTTGTCAGCACTGCTCCCATGCAGCTATTTCAGCCAGAATTGTAACCATGTCTTAACTCATGTCTAACACAGTTCTCTGCCTCCAAAAGGTGCCTCTATCTCCCCCCTCCTTTCTCCTCCAGCTCCCCTCCCACCTTACTGGCAGCTGCAGGGTTTGCAGGGTGGCCTTGCTTGGCTTGACCTTGCTTGGCTTGGCTGAAGTGGCAGAGGAGCCCCCAGCAGCTGCCACCTGAGCTGGAAGCATCAGTGGCAGGCCATGCTGTAAAACAGAGTGTGCTAAGCATCAAACAGTGCTTGCATGCAGGCTTTTCTGTACATGTGTCTGTACCTTCCTTGCCAGAAGTCCCTGAGGCACCTGGCTTTCAGGAATGTTACCTCAGGTGACCTGTAGGGCTCTTTGTCTCTCCTTTTTAAAAAAATGGAATTAATAAACAAGAAAATGCAAAACAAACAAGAACAAGCAAAAAGGTGTCATTTAAAAGTTTAAAGTTTTATTTATGGTTTTCTGGTGTTCCCAGAATGTGGCAATCTGACTTTCCTGGAGAGCTGCTCTAGTTGTTGCAAGTACTACACCTGATGGGTAGCTGTAATGTGGTTAGGTGAGGTTTGTGTTTTGGAGTTTGTTTGGCTTCTGTTCTTTGGGGACATCCTAGTGAGAGTGGGAAGATGGAACTACAGAGAGTGGACTGTGTTCAGTTATTGGGATGGGGCTTTCAGGATTTGGGTGGATGAAGGAATGTGTGTGGTGAGGAGCAGCTGTGTGGTGAGCTGTGCATGGAAAACCAGGTGTGGAGGAAAGGTGGGGCTAATCTGGCAGTCCCTGACCTCAGAAGATCCAGTGAGGCGAGTACCAGATTTGATGCCCACAGAAACTGGTGTGAGTTTAGGGCAGGCTGGGGGTGATGTTTATTTTAACACTGCTTATAGGAGCAGTTGGAATAGAAAATGGAATTTTTTCCATGTCCTCCCAAAACAAAAGTAAGAGGCACTGCAGACTGGAAACTGTAATCTAGGCTCCCAGCTTCTGTGTCCATCTGCTTCCCACTTCTGTGAGGGATATACTGTTCATTTTTTGTCCTATTTTTAAAATGAAAAGTGACTTTAGTGTAGCAAGATGCTGTTGGCTACAAGGAAATTAATTTTTGGTAGCAGTGTCAAGGTAGGTAGGTCTTTATTGTGTCTTTTTTCAGGTTGGTCTTTATTTCATTCATCCTTGTGTAAGAAACAGATCTTTGTGTGACTGAAATGCATTCTCTCCTAGAGCTTGGAGCTGTTACAGAGAAGTATAATCAGCTTAATATAATAGATAACTTTAAGGATAAAAAATAGTTATGATCATATGTATGTGTTATTAGTTGTATTTTAGACATGTTTCAGTGTCACGGGGCTAAATTTTGGTACCACTGAAATCCAGCATGAATTTTGCTGTTTGATTATTTTAAGACTCAACATTTCTACTGTCTATTATAAAAATAAATGAGATGTAATAGTGAGTCTGACTGACCCTGTTGAGGCAGCAGTGTGGATTGTGCTCTGCTTTACAGTGACAACACACCTTAGTTCAAGGCACAGAAATCCTTGGCAGAGTTTCTTATGTCTGGGTTACTCAGCTAAGCTTAGCACCAGAGCTGCCGTGGCTGTTCTGCTCTTAAACTACTCAGTGGTGAAGTTGCTTAAATTCTCAGCATGCAATTAAGTTACTTTGCAAAATTCTTCTGAAGTGAGGCAGCACTCCTGTTATCTGGAGGAGATTTTCATTGCTGAGTTTGGAGTAGTGACTCAGTAAAACTTATCTGTGGAATACTAAATTTGGAGGCGTAACCAGGAGGTTGCCATGATAACAAATATTAGGACTTGCTTTCTGGGAAGTGCTCCTAATTTTTCCATTGATGGCCATTAAATGCCTCAAGATAAATGAAACTTTTTATTAGAACTAACATGGTCTTCTTGTCCTCCTCCAGGATTTTGTAGACTTGCTAGTGACTAAATGAAGAAGGGAAATCCAAATTAGCCCCAGCCCTATAAAGACACCACCTCTTTTTTAATGTCGTTTCTTATTTTTTCCATTGAAATGTTTGTTTAACTTAGCTTTCATTCATCTTTCTACGAAATATTTATCAGTTTGTATAAACATTTTAAAATTCTACATTGATTTTATTTTCTTGGCACTTTTAAGAAATTTCCTGATGCACAGCATGATCACACAATTACTGGTAGAGCTTTTATTGTAAGTGACCGAAAACAACTCCTTGCATTTATGTTGAAAATTAGGACTCAAACCCAGAAGCTAAAGGGTGACAATACAATGTGTTAATTTCTTACTCTCCATAAATTGCTTATTTATTAAAATCTGTGTTCTGCAGCTTCATTTTTACTAAGAGAGCTTTTATCCCCCTCTTCAAACTGCCTCTGTAGTTGGTTCATATCTATTTTAGAAATGCTGCTGTTTCCATAAATCTCCCCTAATGTCCTTTAACCTTTTTTTTTCTCCATTTCTTTACAATTCCCTGAGGTTTTGATTAACTTTGTGAATGACACAATGATGTGGTAATGGGAGCCTAGAAGAGCAAGCCAGGGACTCAAGGAGTGGTGGATGAAAACATCCTCAATGTGGATGTTTTCTGTTTTCTTCGAGGCCGTGTCCTGCTTTTTCCCTCCCCTGCTCTTGCTTTCCCATGGGGTCCCACCCCCCAGGCTACCAGGTCATCTCTCAGCCTCACCAACTTTCAGATTTTAATGAGGAACCTCTGCTGAGTACTTTCCAGGTTTAATGTTCATAAAACAAATAAATGCATCGTAAAAATCACTCTTGCCTGAGTCTTTGACTCACCGAATCTTTTTTTGGGGCAGAGTGAGAGAAGGGACTAAAATAATTTTTAATCAATTCATGATGCTTTTCCTGAACATCCTCTATGTTTAGGTCACTTGAGGAATAAAAGTTTAAAACCTGTGATTTCACCTTAATTTGTTCAGGAAGAGCTTTGGTTTGTGTATGTTTTTTTGCTTTGTCCTCTCAGATGCTCTGCCAGTCTCTAGATGGGATTTACTGAAGAGCAAAACTGGGTATGTGGTATTCTAATCAGGCATGTCTTCAGATAAGCACAAGTGTCATGCCTAAAGATTCTTAGGCAAAAAGGTAAAATCATTGAATCAACTTTCAGAGGCTGTCTAGAAAAGCCCATCCTTGTTCAAATACACCAGGGTGTGGTGTGTTTGGTGTTTCTGCTTTAGTTTTTATTTTTCTTTGTATTTGTAGTAGACATAAAATCTTTGGAGCACCAAGTCATATTGTTTGTGTAAGTGCATGGGGTGTATTTAAGAGCCTGATTTGCAGAAATACTGACTGAGCTTGAGGAATGGTTGTAGCTGCCTCCTTCCTCTAAGGGAAGATATTTAAAAACTTGCAGAGGCTCATTAGCTTAAGTGCCTTGTTAGCTGCTTGTGCTATTTTCCATCATAGTGTCAAGGTAGAAATTACTTGGGGAGAAATAATTGTTCTAAGTATGCTTAATTCAGTTCAGTGAATCTGACACCTCCTCTGTCATTTTTATTTATTTATAAAAATGGGAGAGAGTTGGGCACCTGTCAAAAGCAGAGAAACACATGATGGCACTTTCTGTTACAGGAATGTTTTATTTTGTTAAAATCCTGTAGCTGCTTGCAAGTTTATTTCTAAAGATTTCTCTAATCGTGTTGGACACCTCATGGTAGTTTTAAGTCCTGTTGTTTGCACCATGAGGTAGTGAAGATGCAATTCACTCTGAGATTGTTTTCAGTATAGCTTAAGAAATCACTTTATATTTTCCTGTAATTTATGTAGCTATCCTTAAAACTGCTGTTTTTAATGAAATTTCATTTACATCTTCTCCCACTGGAGACAGCTGTAGGTTAGGACTAGCCTGACTAAGCTGTGCCAAAGGTAGGAGTAAGGAGTTTTTTACATGCTGATTAATTCTCTTTTGCTCCTTTGGGAATATCTGGTATTGCTTAAATTGATTGCTGTAAGCAATATGGCAACATTTTTGACCTTCTAAACTGAAATTCAGCAAAAAAAAAAGAAAAAGAAAAATATAAACCTCCATGTTTCAGTTTTACATAACTATACAGTTGAAGTATAGTGGTAAAAAAATACAGGGGTGTCATCTTCTGCAGTGGTGGTGTTGGCTGGTGATCTCAAACCCTTTGGGAGAGATAGAATCTGAGAACGTGGTAGTTGTCCATCCCCTGCACAGAGAAAGTATTGGGTGAGAATCTGTTTTTCTTTCTCTGTAATCTGGCTTCTCATCTCTCCCATGGCCAGCTTTGTGAATCAGAGCACCCGATGCCTTCCTTAGGTGTTTCCCACCTGCGCTGTTGTGTAACTACAGACAGGGGCAGCTTCCAGTACATTTACTTTTCTACATAGCTTTGTGGGAAGCCCGAAGCCAAGGCTATGTGCTGCTTTCTGAAGTTAATTTACAGATGTGGGGTGCCAGGTGACCAGGAGTTGTCCTCCCACAGCTCCCTTTGTCGCTCAGAGACCAGACGGCTCATCCATCACCCTCTGCCCTACCTCCGGTGCCCATCTCCCCCCTCCCCATATTCCCCCAAGAAATGATAATGAAGCAGGTGCCCTGGACTGCAACTCTCCCTGAGCTTGAGAAGCAGCAGGAGGTTTAGAAAAGCTGAAACCAAGGAGGAGGAGGCAGCACTTCTCCTGAACCTGTTGGCAGTCACGTCAGTCACGGCCATGCACCCCAGAGCCATCGCACTGCCTGCGGGGGAAGAGAGTGAGGAGCCGATTTATCGTGCCCCAGTCAGCCCAGTGGGACCGTGGGACCCCGCATCGGGGCCGTGCCAGGCACGGAGGAGCTGAGCTGTGCGGGGCTGGCCTGGTTGGTGGTGGCCATGCACAGAGCTGTTCCCACAGCGCTGGCCGAGGGCTGCGCTGACCTCCCCGCCGGGGAGCAGCCCCGCCGGCAGCCCCAGGCTCCTCATTGAGATTCCAGGCACAGGGAGCGCCTCTGCAGCTGTACGCTGGAGGCGGTGGCCGAGGAGGCATCCAGAGAGGGGCCCCAAAAAATCATCAAAGAAGCGGCCCCTTCGCTGCGCCTCTGAATAGGCAGACAAACCAGAGGTCCTCCTCTCTCCGCCAGCGTGTTGGGAAAGACATTAACATAACCTCTTTTTCTTTTCTTTCTTTTTAATTTCCCCAAGCTACTGAAAATCTGCTGTGTTTAAATATCTTGTTCTGACAGTTTGCATCGGGGAGCGAGAGTGGTGTACCAGCCTGGTGGGTGTCTGTGCAGCTATTTTTATAAAAAACGAAACATACTTGAGCTGAGAGTTTTCATTCAGGTCACCCTAGACTTAATTGTTTGGTGTCAGGTCGTTAAGATCCAGAATTAGCTCCCTGCACTTGGAAAGGGCTTGCTTCCGAGTGCTTTAGAAATGCAAAGGCAAGTTTTCAAGCCCTGCTTTCTTTTTCCAAATCTGTTTTGATTTCAGCTGGTTTTGAAGCGAGTGGACACTTAATCAGTTTACTCGAGCAGTAAGAACTAACTGCAAATCCCCATCCCACTCCTCAGCACGAACGAGATGGCAGCTCCTGAAAGCTTCACATCTTTAAGGAAATTTGCGTCTGTTTTCCGAGCCCTTATTAGGCCGACAGGATGCAGACCACTTCTCATGGCCATTGAGGCTCAGAAATGAGTCACTGTGCCTTTGATGGGTGGCACATTAGCGTTTCGATTGGCATAACTTTCATGTTCCCTCGGACAGGAACTGGAGCTGTACAAGCAGGGAGTGCCCTACATCATCAGAGCGTGTGGGAATGTAGAGAAGGCTTGCATAACTCAAAAGCTCTAATTTTTTGAGTGTTATGCTTAAATGCAATTAAAGGTGCTACTTCTGATGCTCAGAGCAGAAAGTTTAATGCATTATTTATTGGTAGATTTGTGGTAGCCACCTGACTGCATTTCATATAACTGAGACTTTGTTTTCAGTCAGTGCTCCTGGGCTTGTTACTTGGTTACTTTGGGCCATAAGAAAGTTAATAGTCAGTCGGGTGCTTTTGTAAATATCAAGGGTAGCATTGGATGCTGACTTGGTTAACCTAAGGATTTATTTTTTTTTCAAACCATTGGTATGTATGAGTTGATTAAAACAAAAACAGAGGCTTCTTAAATATAGTCTGTTCTGAATTAAAGGGTGTGGTGTTGGCTTTGAATGAGCTTGATGCAGCAACAAGCATGCAGCAGTTGGTAAATAAAGATGGATTTTCTTTTGTTCTGCTGGTGCTTGCTGCTCATTATTCTCCACTTACCCCGTGAGCTTCCCAGGGAGTGGCAGCTGTTTCTGATGTTAGACACTCTATCAGTGGTAGACAGCTCCAGATTCGGTGAGATACTGTTGTGGGGAGGAGAGGAAAATAATCTAACCCTGCATTATTGTAAATCCTCAGTAGAATTAACTTTTCATGAGCCAAAGGAGTTTTGTGTTTAACTTTTTCTGAAATATTCAGGCATAAGAGTGCTTTGCAGTATGTGTTACAGCGAAAAAGCTTTTCTGGCATGAGATGGATTTACATTCTGAGTGTGTGTTAAGTATTTTAATGTGCAGTGTGTGGGGGCAGGCACAAGGCAATAAAGGGAAATCAGTCTATAACAATCTTTGTGTATGTTTCCAGATATATACAGTTTGGGAATCTTTGCAATTTGGAAATTGCTCGGAGTAAACAGAATGATACATAAAGATTTTAAATAATAAAGCTAGCAAGCTACAGAGGAGTGTGTTTGGTTCCAGGATTTTATATGTAGGATTTATAACCCATGCTTTTGCTTTCCTGTCTCTGCAGTGTTAGCATTCTGTTACTGAAAACAAAGAAGGCTCTGCCAGGGCATTACACAAGCAATGAATCACAGAGGAAAAAATGTTTTGCTTTGTAAATTGTTCACTTTTCCATGGTGGATCATTATTTTTTTTTTTAGTGTTGTCTGATAGAATTTGCCACACATGCTTGCATTTACTGTACTCGGTATGATTCTTTCTAGTGTGAGTACATAACTGCTAATATTAGTGACTTCAAGTAACTTCTTCTTGTGATTCTTAAAAACAAAACCGCAACAAGGAACAAAGAACACAGGGCAAAAATTGAAACAGCTCAGTTCACTCTTGAGGCATGACAGCTTGCTGAGTATATTGGAGGAAGGAAAAGGTGTTGATGTTTTTCAGACAGCTTTGTCCCAGCAGTTCCACATAATTATTTTTTTGTCTGTATTGACAAACTCCTTTTCTGCCTCCAGTACTCAGATTTGCTGTCACCTTTTGATGTGGTCCTCGTGGGCTGTAGGCCATTTATAGCCTTTTAGCTAATCATAAAACTATAAACTTGTTTCTTAAGAATATGCACTTTGTACATCTTTTTGATGACTGTTGGTGAGTCTGTGTTTCCGAGCTTCTGCAGAGGAATGATAGCTTGCTCAGGCTTGAATGTAAAATTATACTTGGAGATCATTTCCTTGGGAAGTCACACACCAGGCAGTGTCTTGCCACTTTTTTGCAGGATGCAGAAGTACAACCTCAGTGTGTTATATAATAAAAACTTGTACCACAGATGCTGCACTGTGCCTCATACTCTCCTTGGCAAGAACAATAATCAATAATATGTTGGATTGCCATATTACAGTATTCATTAAGCTCCAGACATGTGGAAAAAATTTTAAATAAAATCATGTTACTTATTTGCAAATTAAAAAGGTGGATCAGGAACCATAACCAGCTAAAGCAATGCTTAAAGGAAGATCCAAGTAGAATGATCCCTGCAGAAAGGCTGGTGGTAATGAAATCCTTGATTTTTCACACAGAAGCAGTGAGTGTGGAGGAGGATGCTATATATGTATGGAATGCACAATTTTAAAGACTGTGTGATTAATCCTGTTAGAGGATGTGTTTCTAACAGAGAAGCAGATCGGTGGGATAAAGCTGTAAGAAAGTATGAGAGCCAAACATAAGCATCTAATCTTAGAGAAAGTCTCCTGTGACAGTACAGTGTCATTCTGTTTAAAATTATGTGTACTTCGCTGCAAATAACCAGATAATAATTTCAGAATCTGCAAAATATTATTGTCCCCTCTGTAAATGCCAGTGGGGAGGATGTGTTGCATAAATTAGGGAGTAAGGGAAGTAGAAATTCTCAGTCTTGTCCCTGTTCAGATATTATTTGTCCCATCCCATCTGGGTTTAGTCCTAAGTCCAGGTATGATAAGGGGTGTGTGGTGGTCATTAGGTCTCCTGGGTGTGCTTTATGCAAGAGAAGGAAATGCCAAGGAGTCTGGTATGTAACAGCATGTTCCAAAATCCTGATGGTCTAGGCAGCCACCTTCCCAACCTGCTTACCTGGCAAACCTCTAGTCAGGAGCTGGGCTGAGCATGCCAGTGTCTTCTTGTCCCTGTAGTCACATCTGTGGTGTAACAGTAATGAGATTGGAGTAATCTCACTGATCTGGGCTGAGTTGGACTGATAATTTAAATGTGAAAGGCTTCATAATCTCCTGCTGATCCCAGAAAGTTTTTGGCATTTAATTAAGGTCAGAATTAAAAAGATGATGACAACAAAACCTTCTACATTTACCTCCTTGCCTATAAATGTTAAACCATGACAGGTGAGTTCTGAAATTCCTGGAGCGATGATGACACTTTCGTAAGCGCCTTACAGGCTGGTGTAACACTTAGGGCAGTAAGAGCCATTGCTAAAAGAAACAATGAGAAGGTTTGTGCTCCTTTTCCTCTCCTCTTTCTTGCCCCATACCTGTTTCATTAGTTCACATGGATGTTTTCTGCAGACGTGGCCACTGCAAAGGTGACTCTGTGTGACTCTCCCTAACAGCTCAGTAGCTCTTAGTTTTTTGGTTTAGATGAGGAAATTGAAATCCCAGTGAGGACTAAAGAGGTGAAAGCAGCTGGTGGGGCTGTGCACACCCCTGTCTGTGTTGTGTGGGCGTCGGGGTTGCTTCTGCTTCTGTGTGCAGGAGAGAGAAGGATGAGTGTGAACGGAGAAGTGACACAGCTGCTGCCCAAAGCAGGTTGGAACTGCACCACAGACGGAGAGGAGGTCTGTGGGGACAGGAAGGAGACAAAGCAGCTGCAAGGGAGTTCCTGGGGCAGGGTGCACTTTGCTGGGAGAGAAATCACCAGCAGAGGAAAGCTGAGCAATGGGAAAGTATGAGAGGAGCCTTGGAGAACAGCAGAGCAGCAGAAGGTTGCCAGAGCCAGTAAATCTGGTGAGCCTTCTCCTCTCATCTATTTTGGTTGTTTGAAGAGCTTGCCAGCAGGTGAACCTGTGGGCACTGGGCACCAGCCACTGCAGGGCAGCATTACAGGATGCACAGGCGTGGTCCTGCTGTGGCAGGCTGGAAAGGAGTTCAGCTCTGAGTATGCTCTCTCATCTTCTCCCCAGTGTTAAACAAACCAGTGAGAAACCATACAGAAGGGAGGAGGGCATGGTTGATGTGTGGCTGTGGGTGCTTTGTAGTTGACCACTTGCTTTTAAAGATTTTTAATCAGTTTTTGGGGTGAGCAGAATTGGAAAAGTGTGGCCAGTACTGTGTTTAGAATAACACCTTGAATGAGATTTTTGTGACTCAGTTGAGTAGAAACAGGACCTTTTAGGACCTAGAGGGGCAACTTGACACCATGAAAAACTATTTGAGATTCTTGAGAGACTGCCTCATAAAACAATGATCTGGTAAATGAGCAAAAAAACTCAGGTATACTGACAGTCATCCAGAAGAGCCTTCAATGGGATTTCTGCTTCCTTCCCTGAAGACCTTAATAAATCCAGTAAATAACTGAGGTTTTGATTAACTCTTCCTTCTTATTCTGCTGCTGAACATTTTGAGTGTGTCTGTAATGCAGTCACGCAAGTGTCACCTGTGCAGGTTACTCAGATGAGCAGTAGCATGGTGTGAGCAATGGATGTTTCCTCAGACAAAGAAAGGTGGCATATCTTTCAGAGTAGATGTTTGTTTTCGACTTTGTGGTGGCTATACATCATCCAGTGTTTTCTCCTTCATATTGTGATATATCATCTTGTGTTTCATGCTTGAGATGTTGTGAGAGAAGTGAGTGATGTTATGTAACATAAGCAGAGAATTATCTTCTTATGGTCTGAAAGTGACTGTTGGTTTGATAAAGCAGTTGACTAATTAGTAAATTACCCATTCTTGTTTAAAATACTTGCGCTGCAAAATGTAAATGAAAAAAATTTCTCCACTTGTCAGTATGAAAAATGACAATAGCAAAAATAATACATAGGACATCTGCTCTGATTTTTTTAAAATTTAAAATGCATTTAAGGCAGATGTTGCAGAATTTGAATGGAAATCAAAGTAGATGGAAGAACAAAACATAGCTGTTTACCTTTTGTGAAGTCCCATTTTTATGGCTAACATCGCTATCAGTATGTGACTCAGTGCCCGTGTTTTTCCACTGTTTGTATCAGACTGAACTGAATGTTCTTACAACTGCTGCTGTCAGGATGACATACAGTTCCAATATTAACAGAAATTATTGATGTGTCAGTATTTTGGGGTGTTTTCTGATGTTGTTTCCCTTTGCCCATCCTCTCTTTCCAGGAGAATACATCAAAACATGGAGGCCACGGTATTTTCTGTTGAAGAATGATGGCACCTTCATTGGCTACAAGGAACGGCCACAGGATGTGGACCAGCGGGAATCACCTTTAAATAACTTCTCAGTAGCTCGTAAGTGTTTCTAGCTGCTTCCTTGTCCACTTTGGGGTTGATGTCTTCTTGTAACATAGCTGGGAAGCTGCATCAGTAGCATTCAGATCTGCCCAGAGTGCTGTGTCTAAACACAAAGTGTGTTTATTTGAGCTGATAAATCCCACTGTGTTTCTCAGGAGTGATTGTAACGTGGAGGTTTGATGCTCTGCTTATTTTTCTTGTTTTTTGAAGTTTTCTAGTAATTTAGCGTTTCTGGTTATTGAATAAAATTGGTTTATTTGTTAATATTTTGTATGTATGTTAGTCAGCAAATTGCTTTAAAGTGAAAATTTACCCAGGTGCATGTACTTGGTGGGGTAGGTACAGCAGAAGCATTTCTGCCACCAGATCTGGATTCCAGTGGCATTGACATTGGTCAGAGTTATTTAATTGTTAGCATAAGAGAATGCAGAGTGAGCACATGTTTTAACAAAGCACACTTGGATTTTCTTAATTTTGAACACAAAGCCATAGTTCTTCTATCAAAGCCAACAAAAGGGTTTGGAAATAATAACAATCTCCTAACCTCTGCACTCTCTACTATGCAAACATTTCCGACTTTGCTCAGGTGCTGCAGCACAGGATGTGATAGAAGACTCTGAAGATAATTTCCTTTTCTTGCTCATGTTTTTAACTTTTCACTATATACTTCCAGCTTTTATTTTCTCCTGTTCTTCATCTTTCCTGTCTCGTGATCTGCCTGTGTCTCGTTCCACCACTTAAAAATAGATCATTGTGGCACCTGTTATTAACAATGATCTGTTCCATGTTCCTGGTGACTACTGGAAGCAAAGCTCTGCAGAGAGAAGGGTAGGGGCTTTCCCTCTTCATTACAAGGTAGCTCAAAATATAGGGGATTCTTCTTTGTAGCTGATCATTAAGCAGGTATTTATTTTGAAACACCCTGCTCCTGGAAGAGGGCTAGGCAGCAGTAGGAATTAATGGAAATGTTCATTATTTTTCCCCCAGTAGCAGCACATACCTGTTGTGACTGATGAGGGAATACATAATGGACATGCTGTTTCCTGGTGCCTCTGTGCAGGATTCCAAGAGTGCTTTGGGGCTTTCTGTGTTGTTTGAGAGGGAGAATTCTTGTAGTGTTTTCATTTCAGTAATGACATGGTACTTTCCTCTTTAGACTGGTATCTTCTTACAGATTGAGAAAGTAAAGCAGAAGAAAGCCATTAATTTATAAATTAATTCAGTACTTGGTCTATAGCCAGAGGCTTTTAACAAATGCACTTTCTGGAGGACACTTCCATCCTCTTGCTGCTGCTAACTGCATTACTTGGGCAGCTCAGTACTAAGGAGTAAAAATGTGTCCATCACCTTTTCTTTGTCTAAGTTGCCTTTAAAATGGGTTAACTTAAATCAGTTTTCTCAACAGCAATATGGTGCTTTTTTGGCAGATTGAGCCCATCAGTTTCAGCATTTATAGATAAACAGGTTTGTTACCATGGCATTGGAGCATTGTCAGAGAAGACACAGCACGTGCCTATAGAGAGATGAGTTATAAGAGTTGCCTGTAAGAGGCATCGTGGGCTGGGTGATGGGTGGGAGGATGTTCCTAGAAGTGGCTCTTGCTTGGTGGCAGCTCAGGAAGGCCTTGAAGATTGGAGTGGGCCTCCTTGCTAGAAGTCATTGTTGTGGATTTGGGCCCACAGAAGCAGCTGTTTCCCCACCAGGATTTAATTTCTCATGTAGGCAGTAGCAGGCACTGCTGCCAGCACTTCTGTCCCTTCTGGGTGCCCTCCACACTTTCACAGATTGACAGAATATTCTGAGTTGGATGGGACCCACAGGATCATCGAGTCCAACTCTTCATGTAAATGGCCCATATGGGGATTGAACCCACAAACTTGGTGTTATTAGCACCAGGCTCTAACCAGCTGAGCTCATCTCAGGGATCACTGTTTGGATGTATTTTGCACCATAGTCTTTCCCTTTGAACCTGCTTGCTTTATCCTTTCATTCAGGTTAACATGTCGTGTTAGTGTGAATGAATTTGAGCTGTCTCTGGAGGAAGGCTCAGGCCAGAGCACAGGCCTGCAGAAGCCTCCTGCCAGTGAAAGGTGGGGGAAATTATTTTGTAAAAAAATTAATTATTTTAAATATTAAGATTAAATATTTTGTAAAAATTAATCTTTCTGTTTTCTTTTTGTCCATGATAGCCCTGACTTTTTTTGTTAATTAGTGAACCAGATTTTTTTTTTTAATGAGATGGCAGGCTGTCTCTGTCAGTCTGTTCTTTGGAAGTGGTCCCATGTTTCTGATTAAAATCTTTAACCTCTTCTGCTGTACAAAAATGTAGGCTTTTTTATCTTTGCAAGTAAAAGGAGGGTTTTTTTAAAGGGGGAATTTTATTACTTTTAGTGTAAAATTCATATTGAGTGATTTTGTCAGCTCATGAGAAGTGGGAAATAATTAATGAGAAAGCTATGACAGAAGATAACAACTAATGGTCACCTGTCTTTTCCTTTAATGGGTATGAAGAAAGTATTAGCAATAAATAGTGTGTGATTTCCATGTGTTTGACAGTCTCTTCTTTCTCCTACACTCGCCTTTTCCTTTTGGTCTGTGAGGGTTTTAATCGAACATTTTTGAAAACTTGTTTCTAAGCCCCTCTAGCTAAAGAGAGGCATACTATTTATTTTAAATAACCTTTTCTCCACCTAGTTTTCCTTTTAAAATAGGCATATACTGATGTTTGCTCTGTTTAAGGAGTTTATTTTCTCTGGAATTAACCTACTGATTATTAAAAAAAAACATGACCACAAACAAAAAACAAATACAGAAGAACCCAAAGTAACACTCATGAAGCGTGGTGCCTGAGTGTTTGAATCTTATTTGTGTTTTGTGTTCTGTACTTTACTACTAATAAGGTAGAAGGAATAAAAAAGTCTGTACCTAAAAGTTCTGCTCCAGAGCTCCTGCAGATGAATAACCAGTAGAGGCTGAGTTGTAAATCTGTGAGATAAGTAGCCTTCATACCAATTGTAATCTCGGATTATCATGTATGTCTCCCTATTAGGTTATAAGCCTTTAAAACCATATAGCTGAGAAAAGCAGTATATTGTGAAAAACCACATGGAGAGAGAGGCTGTTCCTGTTAGAAAGGGATTATTGCTCCCGGCTGTCAAAAAGGAAGATGGACTGTGGTGGTTTTGTTGTACTGCTGAAAACGTAATTGCTCAACAATACGAGAGCTCCTTTTGGGACAGGACTGTGTGTCTGCAGTCAGGCATTTTTCAGAGGGCACAGGATGGCCAGATTAGTGGTTGGATTTTTTGATTTTTTTGTGTGGTGCTACTAAGAGCCACCTTTGTGCAGGTCTGTAACTTGGTGCTCCTGGCCCCTCACTTTTGCCATGCTGGACAGTTGAGAGTTGAATCTATCCAGTGGTGTTACAGAAAACAGACACTTCAACATAATATTTGTGTTTGTCTTCCAGAAGTTTTATTTTTTCATCATTCTATTTTCCTTATTTACCTTTTTCCTTTTTTTCTCTGTTTTCTTTTTTCTGTTTCTCCATACCCTTCCTTAAAGAAACCAAAGCAGGAATAGGAAGGATTCTTCCTTGACATTATTGTTTTAAGTGTGATGTCATTATATAGGGAGCAGAGTTTGACACTTTCAACGAAAGTAATCTGCCTTTTAGCTTAAGTGCTGGGAAAGCAAATATTGTGACATTTTAGAAAGTCACTGGGATAATACTAAGTGTCTTTCAAATACAAAATGGTAATTTACATTTGAATGCCTTGGTGTCTATTCCTGTTAGGAACAATTTCTCTGTCCTACTTACTTTAAAAGACCAAACACCAGGAAAGAATCAAGAGGTTCTTTAGAGAAATTTAAATAATTTTCAACAGGCTGCTGTTCATAGTACCTACTCTGTTGCAAATAGGGAATACTTACGTTGGCCTGTTTCACAGGAAAAACTTCCTTCAAAGTGGGTAACCCTCAGCCCCTGTTTGAAATTGAATGTTTTTATAGCAGAATCCCCAAACATGCCATAAATCAGACCTAAAACTACACAGCATCTCTCTCTGCTCTGCTGGAGTGGTGCACATTGCAGTAATACATTGATGATTAGAGTAGGTGAATTTTGGATTTCTCTAACTTCAGCTACAGTGAAGAGCACACAGTTGAGTTTAAAAGTAAGAAAAAAATTACTGTTCATTTGTTTCATTGATAAAATCCATGTGATCATCATACATGGTGAGAAATAAGTGGTAGTTTCAAACTTCTAGAACCTATATGGTATAGCACTTTGGTAAAGTAAAGCCTTCTGTATTTCTTGATATGTGCTGTTATGATTGAGCAGGGTAATTAGACAGCATATTGTTCACTAAACAAAACAATTCTGGGTGACATTCCTGAATTATAGTGGTTATTAACTGACAAATTTCTATTATTCATCTTGCTGTACGCCTTAAAGATTGCTGGATCAGCAAACTTAACAAGTATCAATGGACAGTGCTGATTTAGGGGAAGAGTGACATGTAATTGGTCTCTGTCTGTAACAGAAAAAACCTTGTGTGGTTTATCATGCTGAAATTAAATGGTTAAATCTAGAGTTCATGGCTAGTTTAAATGTCTATGCAGCTACTTCAGAATATGAATCTAAAGTGTTTTTAAAATCTAAGTAAAACTTCTGTGTTTATTTCTTTATGATGCTGTATTTTGGGATGAGTATGGGAGAACAGCTCTGGATTAGCAGAGGGTTAGGAAATAGCCTGATGTTCCTGAGTCTGCAGCCAGATTCGGTGTCTTAGGGCTGCATTGTGCAGGCTCCTAGAGGACAACCCCAGCCTTCCTCTGATCACCTTAAGCAGATAAAAACGGGGGGCAGAACAAACAAACAACAAAAAAAGAAGGGCAGCTAAGGAGGTGGGAGGTCTGGAAGCAGGAGTGAGATCTTTGGAGTGGAATTTATCAGCCCCAGGCTCACCCGGGCAGTTGTGTTTGACTCTCACAGAGGTGGCTGCAAGGGCGAACCCAGCGCAGCCACATCACTGCGTGGAAGTTGTTTAATCTGAATGAAGGAGTGCCATTTATTGCACTAAAGCCTTTGCATGACTCATTAATAAACTTTCTCTTATCTAATTGGAGTGCTTTAGGAGGATGCAGTATAACCTCAGCGTGCTATTAAAGAAAAATTATATTTTCTTGTAATGAAAAATGCAGTTACTAATTGAAAAGCTTATAATTCCAGCAGCAAATGAGGCATGAAATATATTGCCAAAAATACAGTGCTCAAAAACACTGGCAGTAAATATTTTATCTTGGTGCTAATTAAGAGCTTGAACTTAAAACTGAGCATTCTAAATTTACACAATAATGAAATTAACCTAATGGTACCAGTGTAACCTTAGTAATGTGTACTGTTATTCTGGTGGATTCTGACCTCCACTTGCACATTGTTGATGGTGGAGGAAGTTCATAGCTCTAGCAGTAAACAGAAATTTCTTCTTGTCTTCATAGTGCCTTTTTATTTATTTAGAAGTCTATTTAGAAACTGAAGACCAAATAACAGCAAGCTTGTGGTTTCATTAGCTGCAAGGAAAAGAGTTTAATGCAAGAAAAAAACTCTTACAATTATATTTTTTTTTTCCCTGCTGACTTGGTTTCTTAATTTGACTTTCCTCAAGCAGGATCAGTTTAATTAATTAGCTTTTCTATTAACGTTTATCCGAAAAATGTGGTGGTTTGGCTCCTTTTGTTATTTCATTGATTTTCTTTTGTTTTTCAGATCTCTGTTAGTAGAGCCAAAGTGTACCCTTTATCCAGGAGCATTTTCTGGCCCAAATTTGAAGGATAAACACTTGTAACATCCTAAGAAGCTTAAAGTAAAATTTAAAAAATAAAATAAAAAAAAGTTGTTTTTTTTTTAATTTAAAATTTAAAAATTAAAAAAAAAATTACACTCAGCTCTCAACAGAACATTTTGATGAAGGAAGTGGTGGCTTAGCATGTAGCTGTACTTCTCTGGCCTTTTTAGGCTGTGCTTAGAGCCTGGCAGGGATGGAAGCTGCTCGCACCCGACTGCCACAGCTCTCCCGAAGGCTTTTGGAATGGGGTCTTCCCAGGGGGTGCCTTTGCAGTTTGATGTTCCCTCTAGTGTTTGAGGACTGGAAATGCTGAGTCTGATCTTCATCAGGTTGCTGCAAAATGATCAGATGTTCTTCCTGCAGCTCCCTGGAACCCATGGACAGGGTTTTACGTGGGAAAGTCAATAGGAGGGAATGTAGGGGCTTGATTTTAGTTTCAGTGTATGTAATTGCTACATTATCAAATGGCTTTGGCCGTGTGCTGTGCTCTGGATGACCTTTAGAGTATGGGACCTGAGTCTGAATGGCTTCTGTGTTATCACATCACATTTCTGCTTACATCTATGGGCAGACCAAACGTGGAGCCTTTCAAAGCAGAATTTGATTTCAGAGCTGCTTAGATGGCTATCTCCCAAGCTATTTATTGGTTTCATCAACACAGTAAATTGTCTCAAGTCTCCTAAAGAAGTACTTACAGAGATTTCTGTGGCTGATTAATTGCAACAGTTTGCTAGATAAGAATAAAGACAAATGATTATTTAAACCTGCTTATGTACCATGACTCTTTCTTTCTTGATTGTGGTAGAGTGCCAGCTGATGAAGACAGAGCGACCTAAACCAAACACATTTATCATTAGATGCCTCCAGTGGACCACAGTAATTGAAAGAACATTTCATGTGGAGACTCCAGAGGAGCGGTATGTTTCATTCATATTTAATGCATAAACTCCTTGCAAAAGCAGATGCAAGTGTTCAGCATTAATAGTGAGTCCTCTGCTGAAGCTCTTATTTATCAGATGATGTACGTCTGGACTGTAGAGTGACAAATAATTTTGGAGTGCCTTCAGTTTTAGTGCATTTCCCAGTATAAAAGCAACCCTAAAGGGAGGGTTTCAGAGAGTGGATTTTGAGCAGTGTTTGTAAGTGAATTGTTGCTAGGTTGGGTATCCAAAACGGACAGGTGCAGGTGTGTACCAGCACACAGGTAGTTATTTCTGGAATTTAAGGTTCATTTCTCACTGGAAATGTTGTGGTATGTAAAATGAAGGGTTTCTGACCTGGGAGTTTCTGGAAGGATGAGCACAAATGAAATAGAGATTCAGGCAGAGTTGAGTTGTATCAAAATAGTGACCTTTTAAAGTCTATTTAGACACCCTATTTCTAAAGGAAAAGTTAGTTGTATCATTGCTGATTGCTAATGTCTTATGCAAATTAGATAATAAAGGTGATAGTTATCGCTGCAGGTGCAGATTTCTGTTTCATCTTTTAGGAAACAAAGCTAAGAGCTACATCCTGTGCTCTCATCAATGGAGAATTGATCTCTTACCTCCAGAGAGAACAGTTTTCCAGCACAGCTATAATACAGCAACTGGGTATTTAAATATTTACTTGCTCTTCAGAAACTGAACTCAAATTATTCCAGTATCAGTGTTCTAAGGGAGTGGGTATCTTAAAAGCCTGGTCCTCTCTAGATATGATCCTAGCACATATTTATTTTGAAGACCAGTAAATTCTACCAAGAATTACTCACTTATTTCTTTCATAGCCTTTGCATGCACTTTGCATGCTCCTTATTATTGCTTTTGATTCTGTTACAATGATCAGAAGAAGGTTTAGTCAAATTAAAAGCGAAGAAAAAGAAACTTGTCCTTGTTTCTTTTAGGAACTTCGTGGTCACTGACCCTAAAGGGAGTGAATAGCAGTTTCCACTTGGGGGAAGATTGTATTTCAGTCTTGTTTTGTTCCCTCCTAGCCAATTAAGTCAGCTTTGTGACACTTCAGGGCTCAGAGTGTTAGTCACCTCTGTTGTGTACTCTTGAGACATAAAAGCTGAGGGTGAAATTCTGTTCTCCCAGAAATCAAAGATACTCACTTCAGGAGGGCTGAGATCTCAACCAAGTCAGTAACAAAAGAGATATGAAGGTCAATATGCCTTTAGCTTTCTGTATGCCTTTAGAACCAATGTTTGCTTTTTTGAAAGAAATGGAGAGAGAAAAGTGTGGAAGAAGAAGTTCTTTTTGTAATAATTTTGAATGTAAAAATATGCCTAGTTAATAAGGAAATGTGTTAGGGATGGTGAATGGAGCAGTCTGTGCTGGGAGTATAGGGAGAATGTTCTGAATGTTTGACATCACCTTGCTGCCCCATACAGGGCTGGATGAATTGTGCACAATTCAGGCAAAATCCAAGATAAAAATGCACAAGGCAGGAAAGACCTTGTGTGGTGCAATTTTTATTAAAATCTTGTGTTGGATACTTTTTCCCATGGACTGGGGATACAGTTCCCATGGACTGGGGAATGATCTGCCTCTGGCATCCATTATAAATGGAAACTCACATGTTCAGATATGATTTAAAAAAAAACCAGCTTCATAGGACCAGTGAATAATTGGACATTGATAAGGATGGCACAGCTGCACTGCAGATTGTGCACAGAGTTGTTCAGCATTGGCTGCTGCTGAAGTTGCAAAATATTTTACCTGGGATGTCCTTAGGAGAAGAATTTAACCAGTCCCTAGAAACACCAACTAAATCACCACATCCTGTTCCCTGCATATACAAAAGACAGTAAACATGTAAGTCCACATTGTCCACTGGATGTGTCTTCAGCCCCCGTGTGTGTCTTTAAAGCCTGTCCTGAGACCCTGGAAGCCCTTATGAGTTGCATTCTTTATGTTCAATAAATTTGCAGTGAAATCGAGTGAAGACCGAGAACTTTCACTTCAGTAGCTTCAAAGGTGTGAAATCTCCCCAAGGACACTGGAGTGGAAGTTGTCTCCATGGGAGTTGAAGGGGTCACTGTTAGAGCACTGGTTGCTGAAACAGCTGTGGAAACTTTATCGTAACCAAGACCTGTGCCTAAGATGAAATGTCACTGCTTTTGCTGACATTCTGCTAAAGTTTACACAGCAGTTGCTGTACTAATGTCATCATCTTTACAACAGAAGAATAACCTAAGTGTCCTGAGCTTTAAGACCTTTTCCAAGAACATCTCTTGCCACTACAGCCACTAAAATTTGTGATATGTTTGTGAAGAGGTGCCACAGTGTCCCCAGGAGTTGGATGTGTGTTTCAGTGCACCACAGAAATGTAGAAACTTGCTTTAATTGCTTTGTGCAAGTCTTTTGCTTTTTTGGTTTTGGCAAGTCTGTTTTGGTTATGTAAATGTCTGTATGACCAGGTCATATCCTGAGCTGTTGACTGAATGCCCATTAGAAATTCTGTTATCCAAAAAGTCTTGTATTATGTCCAGACTGGGAGGACTTCAGTTGTCTCTTATTTCTAGTATGATTAATAAAGATTTTAAAAATGCATTTTTGCAGTGCTTGAAAATGCACAATATTCATCATATCTTCCATTGATTCATGAGAGAGTATTAGTGGCTCTGTATTCCTTGGTGATCCTTGCCATGGCAGATGGTAATCTAAAGCCACAAGTAATTAATGTGTTTGCCTATATTTTGCCAGGGAAGAATGGACAAAAGCCATCCAAACAGTAGCAGACAGCCTCAAGAAACAAGAGGAAGAGATGATGGATTTCAGATCTGGCTCTCCCAGTGATAATTCAGGTGCCGAAGAAATGGAAGTTTCTATGACAAAGCCAAAACACAAAGTGGTAAGTGGGTAAAGCAGGAATGACTCTTTTTTAGGTCTTCTCAAATATAGACAAGAAGTAGCCATCAAGCTGTGTCTGTACCCCTGACAATTACATGACTGGCTGTAGATGCAGCTTCTGGAGGAAACAATTGTCTCAGCTGAGCAGAGCCTGCCTGGGTCTGCCAGAGTTCTGAGTTCAAGCGTCCTTACTGGATGGCTTTCAAGGCCAGCTCAGGTCTGGCTTTGGTTTGCTCATTTTCCTGTGGTACAGAGCCTGAAACCAAAGCTCCTGCTGGACCTTGTGACTCTCTAAACTCCTTGCAGGCTGGTGCAGAAGTATTCTGATGGATTTGCAGGATTTAGGGTAGGTCCATGGATTTAATTGCTCTGGATGAAGGGTTTAGGCTAACTCCAGCCAGCCACTGCAGTATCTGTCTATAGTGCTCCTACAACTTGGGGTTTTGCATTAGGCACTACCTAGTCTGAATGCAGAGGGCCAGCTAAGAAATGGCCTTCCATGACATGAGTATGTGCCAGAAGAGATCTTTGCCCTGTTGAGCCCTTTTAGGTGTCTGTCTTCAACTTCCCTTTATTTCTTTCTACCCCATTGTGTACTCTTCATATTTCTGTTTTCAAAAAGTGTTCCCACCTGTTCCTGCAAGAGGGAATTGATAGAACCTTTCCCCATGCAAATCCATTGTCTGTGGATTTTAGGTGGCCAGTTCCTTGTGTCTTCATCTCACCATTGTCATCCTCACCGACTTTCATAAATTTGTTTCAGTCTTGGGAAAACCAGTGAAGTTTTTCTATAAAAAGATATTCACCAGTGTCTTCACTAAGCTTCTATGTTACCCTTGTGTCATGTCAGTAGTCAGAGTGATGTGGTTGGCTACCTTAATGCTACTTGTGTCAGAGCTTGCTAGCAGGCTTCTGGGTCTTTGGCTGAACAGATCCTGCTCTTGCTGAGGAGTCCTTCATAGAAATGCAGAACCACCTCATTCATCAGATGGATACAGCCTTCTGAAACAGTGACTGTCTCTTCCTGGACATGTTAGCGAGGATAACCAAAATTATTATTGGGGTCCTGACATCAACTGTATTGAGCAATTTGGCAGAAATCTCCTCACCCATCTCTAGGGAAAAATATGGAAGTTTGCTGTTGGGGACATCTTAATTTTCTTCCCAAACTGAGGCTGCAGCAGCCTTTGGTTGTGTGAGTCCTATTGTTGCCATGCTGGCAATGGTCACTGATCCAATGGTACAGTCTGTGCTCAGCCTCTGATTCCTCCAATGTTTTTCCTCATGGTGAAACTAATCAGAGTAAATGGCTGAACTGGGAGGCAGTGTCAGAGACTGGAAAGATGTCTTAAGACATTTTGGGGTGCATGTGTGTGGGGAAAGGGACAGTCAGGCCTTGCTCTGCTGATACAATGAAGTGCCCCACACCCCCCAGAGCCTGTATCCCAGCCTGGCAGAGCTGCCAGTCACTGACACACCAGAGGCAGTGCTCCATTCTCCCCTAACCCTGCTCCTGAGAGGCCAAATGACCACAGGTCCCACCTGGGGAAAAGACCCATGAAGGCCAAGGGATATTTAAGGTCCAACACAAAGGCCATCACCTTGTCTAGGCCCTACCTGTTCTTGGAGTTTCTGTCTGAACACAGCTGGAACCCAGGAGCTGGTAGCTGTATGTGTGCTTTTCTAGATCTTTTCTATCTTTTTCTCCTCATTCCCTCTTGTTGGAATATTTTGAGTAATTTACCATCAAATCGATTTAAAGTTAGCTAAGGTGAATGGTCCAGGTTAATGCTGTGAGAAGTGTTTTATCTTGACTGGATATTGTAGTAAACCTTTGCCAAAGTTGCCTGAATTTCTAAAGTTTGCCAGTAAGTGTTGTGTGTTGTTTTGACCTCATGAGGATATCTGGTTGGTATTTCTTCCATGTGTCCAGCTCAGAATAAGGAGAAGGTAGTTTCCAGTTAAAACCTGTGTTTTCTGGCAAAAAGGTCATGGAATCCCAGGTATAGAAGTTTGATCAGACACAGACGTGTGGTCTGAGAAAATCTGGCAGAAAACTCAGGTATATATTGGAGCTTTATCAAAAGAAGGGAAAAAACTGCCTGGTAGGGGTTCCACTTCGGAGTCCTAAATGGCTGCCCAGGAAGATAAAGAAGCACGTGTTGGAAGGGCCGGGGAAAGAGCTGATGAAGTTGCAAATTGCCTCGGAGGCTGAAACAATAGCTCGCCTCAGGGTGGAGTGAGAATTAACAGCCCAAAAGCAACTATGGGAGAATAGTTGAGAAACCTGTTAAACAACTTTGTGCGGGAACCAGAGAGCTTTAGAGTTGCAAATTAACACCATTGAGAAAGCTGTGGAGGATGAACCAGGGAATCGAGCCTAGGGGAGGAGTTGAATCTCCATGACGTGATTTCAACCCTCTCAGCTCTTCGGAGGAGTTTGATGCGACAAAGCCAAACCCCTTCCCAAACCAAAACCCCGCCCATCGGTAAAAAAAGAGGAGGTGGGACTCCCTGAGCATGATGTCACTGATGTCACCTCCCTCCACACCTTGGAGGAGGGGTCTGACTCAGCAAAGCCCCGTTGCCCCTCACCCCAAGCCCTGCTATCCAAAGGCAGAGGTGATGGTGATGATATCACACTCTGTAGCAGAATTGGTTAATTTGCAAGGAAAATTAGCATTCATCCTAAAGAAAATAAAACTGAGAATGTTTTGAAATTTTCGCTGATGGGGAGTGTAACAAAGCTTTCTGAGAAGGGAGCAGCATATTGTGTGAAAAGTTTAAATCTGTTTATACTAGAGTTTATACTTGTTGGAGAGTGAAAAACTCATGCCTCTCTTCACTCCAACATGTGGTAAAATTACTGAAAGAATATGAGAGGCAGTGGGCTTCCAACTAGTGCATGGGAAACAGCCAGTGCCCTGTTGGCCTTCTCCAGTGTTATTGTTATTTATTGCAAAATTTAAGGATCAAGCCTGAGACAAAAAACTCTCTGGGCCAGCTCCAAAAAGTGGGAGAGGGTGTTAAATTCAAATACCCTCAAAGTTTCGCTGTATTAGCATTGAAGCTTTGCAGGCTCCTCCTACCCTGCCTCCTCCTGGCAGCAGGGAGTATTGAGCCTTGCCACTACCAGAGGTGGGACTGCAGAATCTGTAACCTCTGGGGAAAAAATACTTTAGTCTCTGTGCAAGTTTGTTGTTTTAGTCTTGGTAAATAACTCTGCATGTTCAAGTATATCCTGACCAGGCAGAAGGCTGGGTGTATGTCTGGAAGTGGAATAAAGAGCTGCTTAAGCAGAAGTGGAAGGGACTCTTAACTATACACACAGCTGTGAGATCTGCAGCTGGAGACATCTAAATTATGTGATTAAAGTCAGCTCTGGACAAAGAGGAGCACAGAAGGACTGTATTGGACAATATAGTAAACAGCAAATCCATTGGAGAGAAAGCTGCAGTGAAATCTGAAATCTAAAATGAAATACATTAAATAGTTTATCATCTTGTATTTTCAGAACAGTGTTCCCAGTATGCCAGCACAGTTGTTTGCTCCTGGTTGTTTGCTCCTAGCAGGACTTTGTACCTAACAATTGTAGTACCAAGTATGGTTTCAAAGGGGTGAGCAAGAAAGAAAAGAGAGTGGTGTCCTTTTCCCTAAGGACCACTCTAACATCACACACATAGAACAAATATACATTATTGGTTGGCTTTTGGACTGGTGTCCAAATTTGCAAAATTGGATGTAACAGAATATGTAGATCCAATGAAAACTGTTCTGTCTAAAGTGAAAAGGCCTCAAAAGAATGGCTGGCTACTCTAATTCAAGTTGGCCTACATGGGTAAGAATGCTCATCAGCATTGTTAAGGTACTAGATAACTTAAGTTTCAGTAGTGATGGTTGCATTTTTTGTATGTTCTAAGGTTATTTTCACAGACTGTTAATTATTCAATTAAACTTTCTATAGCAGAGAACACAAAAGATTGCCAAGTAGATGCTTCCTCTTTTTGAAGTAGGTCTGAGTGGGACCAAGTTTTCTCCTTCTAGAAGTGTTCCATGAGAGGATGAAGTAGTGATAGGACAGAGGAGTTGCTGTCCTTTGCTTCATCAAGTCTTTACATGTTTTTGTCTTGAAGGGTTTTAAGATATTTATGTTCATATATGTTTGTATAAGTTTGTTGCTGCAACATTTTGAGATGTTACTATTTTCCCTCTGGTTGCCAGAGTGAGTGGAAAGATTCCTCCCTCCAGTTTAGTTTAGGAGCTCACACATAGGATTTCATATGATGATGGAAACAAGTTTATGTACCTCTTCCTGTCTTCTCAGTGAAGAATACAGAATTACTGAATTGGGGGAAATGTGTGTAGTCATGATGAGCAATGTGTGAGGCATGATTGTACAGAAGCATGGAATGTTGAACTGTTGGTGGCCTTGGAATGAAGGAGAAAAGGGGCTGACGATGGAGCTGGGAAGTTCCAGCTGTAGATGAAGAAGGCGTAAGCAATTAAGAGAAAAAAAATTTGGGGTTTGAGAACTGCTGAAAAGTCTGGTAAAGTTGGAAAGTATCTGGGGCCTTGACTAAAATTATGTGCTGAGGAGGTTGGAATGACTGAGTGTTGCTGTGTATTGGACCCCAGCCCTGAGGCAATTCAGATGATTAGTTAGTAGAATTTTACTGAATGTTGTTTCCCATGGTGCCCACTGACCTCTTCCTCTTTCCCTGGGTGCAGGTTCTGGAAATCCCCCTGAAACCTGCTTGGTGGGAGGGATAACAGTGGCAATTTGGGACATATATATTTGTTCAGGTGGTGCTGATACGTGAACCTATAAGATAATGGACTCCAAAAGGCAAAACAGCCTAACTATTGATCCTTACAGAGTTTGACAAGGAGTGCAATGTATTGCACTATCAATAAGTCATAGAGAATCCTAAATTGAACTTACCAAGCTGCTTTGGAACCCAGCTTACAGGTCCAGCAAGTTCCAAAAATGATTGCATAAAATTGTATATAACCTCCCAGAAAAGGAGTGCTGTCTCAAGGAACACACAGGAAATCATGGACCAAACTGCTGGACTCTTCAGGCACTGCAACTGAAAGAATGGTTCATGAACTCTTCCCCCAGATCCTGATTTGCATCTCACCTCACCTGCAGTGAGGAGGGAGTGGAGAGCACTGCATAGGAGGATACTAACTAGACTTATGTTTTGGTTATTGGAATAGCAATTGCCCATTATATGAGTTTTAGTGTACTTTCGTCTTTCCTTTCTGCTCAGTCTGATAGATCAGACCACAAGAGGAAAGGTACCATTACTGTGATCTCTCTCAAGGCATGGGATGGTTGTCAGAGACTCAAGAAATGTTGGGGTGCATGTGTGTGGGGGGAAGGGGACAGTCAGGCCTTGCCCTGGTGAGACAGTGAAGTGCCCCACCACCCCCCAGAGCCTGTATCCCAGCCTGGCAGAGCTGCCAGTCACTGACACACCAGAGGCAGCGCTCCATTCTCCCCTAACCCTGCTCCTGAGAGGCCAAATGACCACAAGTCCCACCTGGGGAAAAGACCCATGAAGGCCAAGGGATATTTAGGGTCCAACACAAGGCCATCACCTTGTCTAGGCCCTACCTGTTCTTGGAGTTTCTGTCTGAACACAGCTGGAACCCAGGAGCTGGTAGCTGTATGTGTGCTTTTTTAGATCTTTTCTGTCTTTTTCTCTTCATTCCCTGTTGTTGGAAAGTTTTAAGTAATTTACTGTTGAATGGATTTATAGTTTGCTAAGGTGAATGGTCCAAGTTAACGTTGTGAGAAGTATTTTATGTTAATTGGATATTGTAGTAAACCTTTAGCCACAGTTGCCTGAATTTCTAAAGTTTCCAGTAAGTGTTTTGTGTTGTTTTGACCTCTTGAGAATATCTGGTTGGTATTTCCCCTACGTGTACGACTCAGAGTGCATGAACTACTGGAAAGCCCTTTCAAAAGTCCCATTGAGCAGATAGATAGAGACCTTACAGGGAGTCATTTTGTCTCTGGTTTTTGGTACTGTTCAATGAAGCACAAGAAAACTGATCTCCTAGAGAGGTGGCGAACATCAGAAAAAAGGTGTGGGTTTAATCCCTGGAATCAGAGCAGCATGTGCCTTTTAATGAATGTCTGCACTGGCTAGGGGGTCAGAATGGCTATGGATTAATATGTTCAGTGTTACTTGTACAGTTCAGTGTTGAGTCATGCAACAGAGCATTCAGTTAATTGAAAGCTTATGGTTTTCTGTAGATAGTTTGATTGATTATCTTTGGGAGTGCACTGGCATTCATTTTTGTGGAAGAATCATTTCTGCTCCTGAATTCTACTAAACAAAAGGATTAAAAAACCCACATGTGCGACATATGTGATGCATTCTCACGTGAATGAGAAATTCTGGTCTGAGAATAATAGACTTCTTGTTAGATCATGTAATTCATTTCTTCTTTATCTGTATCGTTAACAGACCATGAATGAGTTTGAATACCTTAAGCTACTGGGAAAAGGCACTTTTGGAAAGGTCATTTTAGTTAAAGAAAAAGCAACTGGACGATATTACGCTATGAAAATTCTGAAGAAAGAAGTTATTGTAGCAAAGGTGAGTAGATGGGAAACTTTGGGATGTGCTTTACCCTTGATACAGCCTTTGTCAAAGTCATGGGAAGAATTCTCAGAGTAGTTGTAAATACTTGCTCTGTTAGTGTTTGAAATGGACCCCTGATCTGGGGAATCACTTTGCTGATTTCCTTCTGCTTGTGTTTCAGGATGAAGTAGCGCACACGCTGACAGAAAACCGGGTTTTACAGAACTCTCGGCACCCATTCCTAACAGTAAGCATTTCTGCCTCTGCACAGTGTAACTTGATATCACTACCACCAAGGCTTTCCTTATTTTTTGTTTCTTAATGCATCTTAGGTCTGTGTTTACAGAGTGTCTGTGTACTTTTGTAGCCTTCCATTTTAGGGGTGCATAAATGAAAATACTTTTTCAAGTTTTCTGATTCTTGGAGGGCAGGTCCTTAGCACCTCTTGAAGACCGTGTTAGTGTTTCAGGCTGTGGTTTGACATTAGGGCTCACCCATTTAATTGCTATCTCGAGAGGAGTATCTGCTTTCCTTGCCCTTCAAATGTTTGGTCTCCCCTTTGTAGCAGAGGTCAGAGTGACTCTGCTTTTGTGACAGACAAATTCAGGAAGATATACTGGGGAGAAAAACCTTTGATTTTGTCTTTGTTGTTTTTTTAAGCTCCCAGATACAGCTCACCAGTGGAATCAGAGCACTGGTAATGCCAGCCAAAGGATAGTGGTAGGAGCATGTGGAATGGGAAGAAGAGCAGGACTGTGCTTTATCTGCTGCTTTCCTTTTGAATTGTAAAGTCAATCCATACTCTCATTTTAGACCTCCAGTGCCAGCAGTCTCTCTGGGCTGAGTTCAGATATCCAAGTTCCATCTCAAGATTTTGTTTGTAATATTTACTACAAGTTGTCTCTAAATTTTTTATAACAGCTTAAAGCCTCTAAGAGACTGTTTAGGATCCTGGTTGTTTCATTTGGCCAGGTACAAGGGCTTAGCTGGAACTTGGACCTTTTAAGCATGACCTCTGGAAGTAAATATTGCTTGTATTGAGTAAACTCAATAATGTTGACATGTCTAAAACCTGGTTCTTCATTTTTCCAGAAAAAATATGACTGGTTTAAAAGTGCCACCCTTTGTAATGAAGACAACAATATCATATTCAGTATTTTCTTTTTAATGCTTTTATAAACTCAAGTATCCAGAACAAGGGCTGTCTTGAGATGTTAGCTACAAGACTGGGTTTAGCTTGGGTGCTAGGGAAAGGTTCTTACCCAGAGAGTAGTTGGACCCTGTAATAGGCTCCCCAGGGAAGTGGTCACAGCACCAGCTTCACAGAGTCCAAGAAAAATTTGGAGAACACTCTGAGGTCCTTTGTGGGATTTTTGGGGTGGTCCTGTACAGGGCCAAGAGTTGGGCTTGATGATCCTTTTGGGCCCCTTCCAGCTCAGCATATTCTGTGATGAAAAACCTCAATACTGTGGCAAACAAGTTGATGTTACTCCAGGAATCCATGTGACAGGACTATACACAGGCACCTTGTGACTCTCCATCACAGCCTCCATCTGGTCTGTTTTTGTGAATTGCTCACAAATTGGTATTGCCAGTGTTGGCCAATCCCGGGCAGGCTGTCAGAAGGGAGCAGTTGCAGGCAGCAGGGCAGAGGCCAAGGGGCTGCTGTGTGAAAATATGTGTATTTCATACAAGAGGTCTTGTAGCCAGTGTGGTGAAACCTTGTGCTCCAGGGCTTGGTTTTGGACTCTTTTCTGTCAGTTGAACCTGTGGCCAGAGGAGGAAACTTCTGTCACTGTTGGTACACTTTGAGTCCCTGTTAATGGGGCAGAACTTTGTTTTGCAGCATTTTAGGTGATGATAGCTTCTGCAAGGAATTTGTTTAATGTTTTATTAAATTTATTTAGTGAAATAAGTTGGCAGTTTCCTCAGCTGCAACAGGAAAATAAAAGTATTATATAAGATTTAAGGACAAAAAGTTCACTAAAATAAAAAATTTCATGTCTGCTTCTGAAAATCTATTAAAATGCTTTTCTTACTGTCACTGTGATCTGTCTTCTAAGTTTTGGTTTAAATCTGTTTCAGGCTTTAAAGTATTCCTTTCAGACACACGATCGCTTGTGTTTTGTTATGGAGTATGCTAATGGAGGGGAGGTAAGGGAAATACAATAATGTTTAATACTTTAGGATTTTCCTGTTCTACTGCTAATTTTGCTTGACATTATTTAGCTAAGGCCCATTTTTGCAATTCTAATTAATCCAAGCTGTCCCAATTAAACAGAGCTGTTCACAGGTTTAACTAATATGAAGAAGTAAGACTTAATTTTTTCAACTCCATTTTTAGAACATAGAGGTTTTGGGCATAGGTTCATATTTTACATGACAGCAGTATATTGTAATCTGACATTTAGAAGTTCAAGAAGGCAAGGTTGCTTTCTAGTTGCTGTAGCTGTCAGACAAGTTTTAACACTTAAATTAACATTGTGAGTGTACTTGGAGGGAGAAATAGCAACTGCTGACTGCTATTACAGTCAGGAAGGAAAAGTTGGAATATTAACATTTCTCTTAAATCATACATTAGGCTTTAGTTTTAGTATGTAATTGTAGTTCTGTCAAAAATAGTTTTATAATTTTCTGAACCTGTAAGACTGTAGTACATGAACTGGTTATCAGTGCGTGTCTGGGAATATGAGACATAATTATCTAATAATTTAATTTATGATGCTTTTTAACACATTTGGGAACTCAGCTGGGTGAGGATGGGAAGAGGTTTTCTCTTAGTTAATAGCATCTTCTAAGCAGGATGGCTTGTGAACTGCAAGGCATAATTCAGAAACATTTAAAGTTAAAAAATTACTGTTCTTGTAGCTGTTTTTCCATCTGTCAAGAGAGCGTGTCTTCTCTGAAGACCGCGCTCGGTTTTATGGGGCTGAGATTGTTTCAGCGCTGGATTACCTGCATTCAGAGAAGAATGTGGTTTATCGAGATTTGAAGGTACGTAGAAAAATCATTTTCAGGCTTTTTGGGGTTTGGCTTTTTGTTTGTTGTTAAAAAAAGCAAATAATCCTGAACTATTAAGAAATCCTTTCCTGACTGAACTTTATCCAAACTGTTGTTGCAGCTGTTGGACTGGACTTTACAGGATGTCTAAACCCTTTGATAGTCCAAGAAGCTGCATAAGGCATTTATTGTGACTCTGGCAGCATTTCAGAGAACTTGAAGGGTTACTGGGCTACAGGGGTTTCATTTTCACTTGCCTGCTTATGTTCTGAGAGAAACTTTGCTGGTGCTTCTGCACAGTGGAACATAATCCTGGCCTTAGCAGAGAGATGGAAGCTCACACTGCATGGATGTTGTGCTTCCTTGCAGTGTGCTCACATCATCTGCATGGTAGCTGCTTGCAGTTAGAAAACTGCCTATGCTTCAAGTTATTCACTTGTTTGGGGAGCACAGAAGGGGAAAAGAAACCCCAACCAAACAAGGTATCTCAGGGCAAACAGACTTGAGAAATTCTTGAGGAAAATGCAACAATAACATTTTCTTTCTTCCTGAGAAGAGTTTTTAGGACAGGATGAATGGATCCTGATAGTTTATTTAGGTGCAGTCTGAAAGGAAGCATGCTCTGTAATGTTCTCAGACTATGTCAGAGTAATTTTGGCATCTTTGTCTCGATATCACTGTGATTCCCCTGTAATGCACTTTATTGATACACTGAGGAAATTCCTAATACCTGGGTGACTTTCTCAAAAATTAGAGGCTCAGGGTGGGATGAATACTATGTGCTGAGTAAATGTATATACTGATTCTCATTGAAAGAGTCTCTTTGGAAGTGGTTCCTTAACGTTGCATATGATTTCTGTTTTATTTATTTTATGCTATTACTTACTGGTACAGATTATTTAATTAAATCAGAGTAAAAGCAGGGATGAAGTTGTGTGAGGGGCAATACTTAATATACTTTCTAAAGAACTGGTGTTCTATTGATGATGATACTGTAGAAGCATAAATACAATGTTCATGTTCTGCATTCTTTCTGTATATATGATTGGTTATCCCAAGAATTCAAATTAGTTACTTTATGTTCCCTAAAGAACCAAGCACAATGTTACAAATGTATATTTACATTTTATGTGCTCTGGCTATGACCCCAGTGAGGATGAGGTTCACAACTGACCTGCAAAATTCATGTCTTTGATTGTCCTGCTCAGGATTAGTGTATGTTACAGGTAATCATGTCTTTTAATTTGGCTTTTCTTCCCAGTTGGAAAATCTTATGCTGGATAAAGATGGACACATAAAAATAACAGACTTTGGACTATGTAAAGAAGGCATCAAGGATGGAGCAACAATGAAGACTTTCTGTGGCACTCCAGAGTATCTTGCACCAGAGGTATGTTTATGTTGGCTGTTGTGTTAAATTGCCTTCTTTCACGCCTTCCATGCTAGCAGTAGGAGTACAGAATAATTCCTGTGCCATGATGTGCTCATGCACTAACTGCTGTTATATAATTACACATCCTGAGACTCCTTTATTCATCATGATCTGGAACACATCTTTAGCATAATGATACATGATAATTTTTTGGCGGGGTAGTTTCTTCCACTTGACAGAGTATATACATTTTACTGGAACAGTGCTTGTTTCTTGTATCAAATACATAATTTTTAAAAAAGCCCTTTTAATCACTTCAAATATTTCATGATAGATTATCTTTTTTGCAGCTTGCTATGTGTTTTCCTATTTGAAAGGTTATCAGTAGGACTTCACTTGAGAAGTAGAAGTATTGTCCAATTCTTTTACTGTTTGAGGACAGTCAAAGGTGACATGCTTTCAGAAACAGGACAGACCAAGCTGTTTCTGCATTATTTAGCATGGCATGCATTAAAAGTGCTGACTGTTTTATGACTATAAAAGCACAAGATATTTCTCAGTGTTGATTTGAGCACTCCAGTTTTAGAGGAAATAAATCCAGGCAGGGGATCTCAGTTCCCAAACAGTTTTGGGTAATTTTTTTTGTGCAAATTATTTTTTTTTTTCCTTTTCAAGTGCAAAATTCAAATGCATGAATTCCTGGTTTGTTCCTGGAAGCACTCTGAGTTGTGCACAGAGGTGGTGTTAGAGCTGGGGGTGAGTTGGGGTGGATGGGAAGTGGGGTCAGGTTGTAGGGGATGCGTGTACACTCGGTGCTCTGCCCATGCTCCAAGCTTTGTGGATGCAAACTCCTGGACTTGTAGGAAGCCCGAGCCAAGGTGGGGTGCCTTGCACCAGGGCTCCTTCCCTTACAGTGGGGCTTTGCTTCCCGTGGCATTTGCATTTCCATCCTGCTCAGAGCACACACAGAAGTGAGCCTTGGGCTGCTGGCAGGTTATGGATTGTTGGCACAGCTTTCCTCTGAGTTGGGAGACTTGAGCATTGCAAACCTGCCTTGAATTGAACTGTGCAGAAGTAACAAAAATGGGAAACCAGCGTGGAGGAGGAATATTTCTGCTGTGAGCTGATGTCTTTGCTGATCAGCGCTTTTGTGCTCCCTGCTTTCATAGTGGTGGCAGCATGCTCTTGGGTTTTGTTTGGTTTTTGTTGTTTGTGGGTTTTTTTTTTTAACTCCCAGCTGCTTTCAAGGGCCTCCAGTCCTTTGTAATAATGAAGAACATGGGCACCTGTCGAAGTAGCTTGCAGCAAAGAGGCGGAGCCAGTCTCATGATGACTGCCAGCTTTTCCATGGATCACCAGAAGTCTTCAGTGAATCTAAATTGGGGTCCATGCACCACAATTTGAGATTTACTGATGCAGAGAGTAATTAGCAGCATGACAGAGTGTTTATTATTCATAAACATGCCTTTTATTTAAGCTTCCCTCTTAAAATCAATTGCTGAACTTCAGTTTCTCATCAAGGATTTTATGAGGACGCTAAAAATATTTATTGTTTTGGTTTTTCCTAACTTGGAATGTGGGGATTCCCTGTGCAGGCAGTTGGGCTGTTCTTTCTGTTCTGTTACTTGCTATTATTTTTTCTTTTTTAATATTTATGATGAGTTGGCTCATCCAAAAACCCTGAAGGACAAATCCTTTTGATTAACTCAGTTCTCTCTCTTACTTGCAAGTCCCATCTGTGAGTTGGAGTTTTAAATTCTGGGGAGGCTTTTGTCATCTGGTTGATAGCATGCAAAAATCTGGAAATTGTGTGCAAAAGATCTTCTGTGCATTTGAGGTCATACATCCTTCAAAGCAGGGGTGTCAGTGCTCCTGTCTGCATTTGTAACTCGAGTCCAGCACGGCAGTGTGTCTGTACAGTTGTTGCACCGTTGTTTTTAGGTTCATACTGGAATCTCATGCATGGATGACAGTGACTGAACCATGTCAACTTTGATGTGTCAGATGCATCAATGGCTGTGATGTGTACAGCTGTTCTGCCTTCTTTTTTGAATTCCATCTCACAACAGTCTAGAGCTGCTCGTTAAGAAATTATGATCCCTTAATTTAGGTGAAATGACCTTGTTAGTTTACTGCTCCCCAGCTATCCAGTGTCTTGCAATAAATCATGGATGAGTGCAATATTTTTTTTTTGTTACAGTGCAGTTTTGATACTCACACCACTGCTCTCTTCTACTCAATCACTAATCTGAAGATATGATCATTTTGCTAAAGAACTTTGAAGAAATAAGCATTTTATATTCTGTTTAAAATTAATGGAGGTGAAGGAAATCGTTGTAGTTAGTAATCTAGTTTATAATACAGAGCATTAATACACTTTTTAAAGTAACATGTGAAGTGTTTACTGCATTTTAGAAGCACCTGTAACATTAACTACATGCGCAGCAAAGGCCTCTGTGGTTTTCTTTTTCTTTCAGTCTCTCCTATTGCATCTCTTGCAGCAGTTTAAAAAACAAAAATACAAATCGGAGGCCGTGTGAGTGTTTTATTTTAGGCAAGCCGAGCGTAGGGGAGTGTGAACAGGAAGCGCTGGTGGAGCGGGGTGACTCAGAGCGGGAACTGCATTGTCACACAAACTCCGTGAGCCGAGGGGAGCCGAGGGCTGCCGTGCCTCGGGAAGTTCGGGGCCGGCTCCCGGAATCCCAGAGCTGCATTGTCACACAGTCTCTGTGAGCCGAGGGCTGCCGTGCCTCGGGAAGGACGGGGCCGGCTCCCGGAATCCCAGAACTGCATTGTCACACAAACTCTGTGAGCCGAGGGCTGCCGTGCCTCGGGAAGTTCGGGGCCGGCTCCTGGAATCCCAGAACTGCATTGTCACACAAACTCTTGTGAGCCGAGGGCTGCTGTGCCTCGGGAAGGACGGGGCCGGCTCCCGGAATCCCAGAACTGCATTGTCACACAGTCTCCGTGAGCCGAGGGCTGCCGTGCCTCGGGAAGGACGGGGCCGGCTCCCGGAATCCCAGAACTGCATTGTCACACAGTCTCTGTGAGCCGAGGGCTGCCGAGCCTCGGGAAGGACGGGGCCGGCTCCCGGAATCCCAGAACTGCATTGTCACACAGTCTCCGTGAGCCGAGGGCTGCCGTGCCTCGGGAAGTTCGGGGCCGGCTCCCGGAATCCCAGAACTGCATTGTCACACAGTCTCTGTGAGCCGAGGGCTGCCGAGCCTCGGGAAGGACGGGGCCGGCTCCCGGAATCCCAGCCGGCGGCAGCTGTGCCGGCCGTGTCCATGGAGGGGGCAGCTGCAGAGCCAGCTGTCGTTTGGTGTGAATCATACGGCCGGGGATGCTGGAAATAGACCGACGTGGGGTAATCCAATACCTGGCAGCCTTTTGATTTTTACTGCAGGCCCTCTCCCTCGTTCAGATAATTAAGGGGAATAATTAGTGAATAAAGAGAGGCAGAGTGCAAACAGTTGTTATGTGAAGTGCCTCGATGGTTCTTTTTTATGTGTAAAACCTTTATATCAGGATTTATAAGACGTAAAGATCTTGCTTTTGTTAAGCTTGCACTGACTTGGGCTCTTTTACCTTTTTAATTTTGAATGTTAAGTATTCTGAATTGCAGGAATGTAAAGCTCACACAGACACTGTCCAGTGAGAAAACAGGATGGTTTTGCAGTTGTGGTTCATGCTCTTGGCACGAGTAAGTAGCTGAGTGCAGGCCCCTGCAAAGAGCAAAGATGATAACTAAAACCTGAGGACAGGGTTTGGAACATGAGATGTTGGTGTCAGCTACGGACAACTGCATAGGAGACACAAAGTCTGGAGAAGCCCTGGTAGCATCCACTGCACAGGCCACAAAACACTCCCCACTCCCTTCAGCAACTCTCTGCACTGTGGCAGGGCTTCTCTGGAGCAAGCAGGAGAGGGGGGAAGAGCTGCTGGGGTCCTGAGTCCCTGCACCAGCCACTGCTTTGCTAGGTAGAAGTACCCAGGGGAAGGAAGAATGAACTGTGCTGGGCTCCTTTTGCTGTGAGACCTGGCAGAAATCCACTCCACTGACTGTTCCTGTGTTTGCAGCCCTCTAAGCAGAGGCAGGAGTGCCTTTGGAGCAGGGCAAAGGGTTGCGGGGGGAAACATTTCCAGACAATTTGGCTGCCATTTTACAGCCTGAGAGCAGGTCAAATGTTAAAACTGTTGATCTGGCTCTTAGTGTTTAATATAGATTAGTCATTGAGTATTTGTGGGTGGTCTTTTAGGATGTGCAGAGCCACAGCTTTGGGGTGCAGGTTGATAAGAGGATGATGGATATGTTCAGCTTTTTGCTTGTGAGAGAGCAGGTTGATGGCCTTTTCTCCATGTACTGGCTCCTTGGTGGGTTGGAGTTTTTCTAAAAACTTGGATCCTGTTTGGAACAGTTTGTGATGAATAAGTGAGAGTTTAACAGCTAGCTCTGTAATGTGAGAACAGTTCTTGGCCTTTGGACTTTCAAAGGTTGTGCTTATCATGACTGTAATGTTAGGGAAGATGGGAGAAGGAAGACAAGGAAGCTGTTGTAACACTCCTGCTGCCTCCTTTTCCCCCTCTGCTCAGTCAGGGTGGTGAGCATGGATACCAGTTCTTTTCACATGGTTCTTCTGCAGATACTCTGCTGGTAGATATGGCTGTGTGATCAAAGATAGACTTGCTGGGGTAAATTTTGCTTCTTGAGTTCTGTGTTCATGCCTGGTGTGGGAGTATCTTCTAAAGCCTTTTCCTTGCAATCTGCAGGTTCTGGAGGATAATGACTACGGCCGTGCAGTGGACTGGTGGGGATTAGGAGTTGTGATGTATGAAATGATGTGTGGACGGCTCCCTTTCTACAATCAGGACCATGAAAAGCTCTTTGAACTCATCCTTATGGAGGAGATCAGATTTCCACGCACATTGTCACCTGAAGCAAAATCCCTCTTGTCAGGTTTGCTGAAGAAAGATCCCAAGCAAAGGTGAGGCTGTTGCTTAATAGTTGCACTTTTTTAAAGTATTTGAGACAAAATTGTAATTTAATTTTTAATCCATTCAAATTGATTGTCCAACAAGATGCAGAAGATGGATCTGCTCATTTATTTTTAACTTTTTGAATGAGCCAACAGCATAAATAGTGACACGAAGCAGCTTTGGTGCTGAACTTCAGAGTATGGTGGCTGCCATTCAAGTAAAACTATAGCCTGGGAAAAAGCAAGTTAACCCTACCTTTGGCTGTAATGAATCCAGTGGCTGCTGTGATGCTCTACCCCAAATGCTTTTGCCTTCTGTTACAGTTGAGACTGCTGTCCCTTTCCTGAATTTTGTCCAGATATGTGCCAGCGTTTTAGCGTCCGGCTTTGGACAGTAGGTGGTGGTGTTTGTACCGTGTTTGTAGTGGAGTTTATACCATGCTCAATTGACTTTTCCTATTTCCTCCTTTTTTTTTTTGTTTTTCTTTTATTGCTGTATTTTTTAAAAAATGACCCTTGATTTAAAAACAGAAAAAAAAAAAAAACACAAAAGAAGCCCCTAATGGCTAACAAACAGAAAATGGAACAAGATCCAAAGAGGATGTTGACCTTCACAGAGATAAACATCAGTTTAAAAACCTGCCATCTTGTCAACCCAGACATTTTTAAAACAAATAATATTGTGACTCTGGCCCTGATCTCCTGTCCTGAACCTTCCACTGTTAATAGGCCCCAAATAGGAAACCTTTCATGTGAGGTGCAAGCAGGGAATTCCGGTTTACTTTCTGGTGTTTGTTTAGTCTGCCTGTTTGTGTGTGCACATAGCAGGAAAATGGGATTTGCCACTACCTGGATACTTGTAGCAAAGATTTCTGTCATCACTGTAGGCTATTTCCTTCACTATTTTTTGATGGAAAATCCTGTTGGGAGGTCTCATAATGCAAATGCACAGTTTTTAATGTTGGAGGATTCATCTTGGTGGTGCTGTGGGGAACGTGGCCAGCCCTGTACAAGGTGGCAACAGCTGCAGCCCCTCCTGAACCCAGTGTCTGTGAGAGGACCTCCAGGAGAAGGTTGTGTAATTGATGAGCAGCCCCCAGGCTCTGCTCTGCAAGCCTGGCTGCAGCCCCTGCCAACAGCATTCCTGTCCAGTAAAGCACTGGGTTAAATGCAATTGTGACCCTTTCATAGCTTATTCAGGTGGGGCCTTTCAATCACTGGGAACAGAAGCAGCATCTGCTGCAGTTTGTTCTTAAAGGAGCATCTCTGCTGAACCAAAATGCAATTTGTTTACAAACAAAGAATGCCCACTCGTTTCTAATTACAAGATTTTCCCAATGCCAATAATTACTCCACAATATGCTCACTTTATACAAATAGCCACTTCTTCACATGGATCTTCTGCAGGCTTGGAAGCAGTGCTGCTCTGATCTGGTGGACAGATGATTTTCATGCTGCTGATAGAAATAACTGTTGACTAGACAAGCCTGCACACATGCCTTATTATAATTATGCCTAATTACACTGGTGCTTCCCAAGCTTTTTTGGATCATGGACTGTTCTTAAATACTGGTTTCTCCCCAGTCACTGTTCCCATAACTTTTAACTGAAGCTGTGGTTCAGCAAATCCCTTGCACTTTGTGACATTTCAGGCAGCATTTCAGGAGAACTGATCTGGAAGCACTGGAGGTGGAAGTCCTGCATCCTGCCCTTGTAGTGTTATGTTCTTTTTTCTGGGTGGTCTGGGTGCTGGGGAGGGCACCTGGCATACTTGGTAGTGGACTCACAGTGTGCTCATGGAGCCATATGGACAAAAAACAGCCAGAGAGCTACTGAAATACATTCACTGAGAAGTTATGTAATGTGTGATAGTCTGTGCTTTGGGGAGCCACTGTGTAATTCAGCAGAAATGCCCTCTGGTGTCAGTGGTGGACAGAAGTTGGTGTCATTGTAATATTTGTGGCAGAAAGCGGCAGAATTGGCAGCGTAACTTTGAATGAACTTCAGACTGAGATGGAGGAGGCAGCCAAAACCATGAGAAAAAGGAAACTGGGAGATGTTGTCACTTCCCCTGAAATGATAAAAAAAAACCTGACCAACCCAACAATAAAGGTTGATATAATGAAGCTTAGTGCCAAGGATACTTTAGGTTAAAGATCAGGGAGCTAGGTAATTGTGATCTCTATCAGTCACTTAAATCTTAAAAATGTCCTGTTGGACCTGAGCTGGATATACTGAAGCAGTGTTAGCACACTGTGTTCAGTAATACCAGTTCAGTCTCAAACTCCCAGGCATATGGAGAAAATGTGAAGAAAAATAAATTGCATTCTGCTTTTAATCATGGCTGTTTTCTAAATTTGGTCATATGAAATCCATTTTGTAAGAGAAAAGGAATTTTGAAGTTTCTTTTGGGATTGATAGAAGTTTATTAATCTTGTAATGTGAGCCCTAATTTTCCTAAGAAGGAAAAAATCTATTCTGTAAATATTTCCTGTTAATGTGACCTGAAATTCCCCTTTGCTGCTTTGTGACATGGATCAAATGAAAAGGTAATCAGAGCATATTTTCATACATGAAACAACAAATTTTTTACCTTTTATTGTTCTTCCTGTGGCTGTGGAGACTGCAACCTGTGAAAGTGGGCATGGATCAGAGCACCCTGTGTAAGCGGGCTAAGTTTAGATGGGTGGGTAGGTTTACAATCAGTGTCTTGAAAGCTCTGAATCTTGGCAGGTTTTTAACTTGAGAGAACTTGAGGATGGTTTAATCTGAAGTGCCTTAGTTCCTTGTCATGGGCCAAGGTTGTTCAGCCTCTCTCAGATGGGGTTTGTCACAGGCTGCTTCACCTGCCTCTGGTGCTGTTGGACCTTGCCATTCAGCAAGAATGAGAGGAAGATGATGCAGCATTTCAAAAACACCTGTTCAAAACATCTGATGCCTTCAAAGAGTTGCAGTTGTGGCTTTGGAGAGCTGAAGCTGCTCCCTGGGACCTGGTGGTCAGTTCTTGCAGTCACCTGAAACTCTGTTACTTCATTCTCCCTTGCCATGAAGGTTCTTCATATCTACATGAAAGTTTGGTCACAGATGTTCAGGAATGTCAGAGTCGGTCAAGCCCTTACTTTTATAACTCCTTGGTTTTTTCCCTAGTGAAAGGAGGAGATTTGTAGTTAAGCTGTGTGTCTGTGTCCTCTCTGCTGCTCTGCCACAGGAAGCTTAGGTGGCTCTTGAGCACCCTTGCTGTCAGGCACAGGGAGGTCTGCAGCCCTCACAGTCACTGCTGGTGTTGGAAGAGCTAAAGGTGACACTTGTGGGGATTTCAGGGGCCTGGAGGTGGTCCCAGCTAGCTGTGGCCAGCAGAAGGAGGTAACCTTGAAGAGCTGATCCTCTTGGACAGCACCCTTGGATGCCTTGTGGACATGCAGAGTTTTGGAGCCACACATGACAGGTGACTTGTGTGTGCCCTGAGTAGGAAAGTGTTTCTGTCTCCAGACAGCTTCAGGGTCCTATGTATCAGCTGAAGTGCAAAATGTTCGTCTCCATGTTTCACCAGGTGCTTTGAGTCAGGCTGAGATTTAGCTGTTGTGTATGATAATTTTAGTCTAAATCAGTTCTGTCCACAGTGATTTAGACAAACTCAAACAGTTCTCCCACAGAGATCTAAATTGAAGCTGAGAAAAATATAAAAGGCAAGTTTACAGCATTTTTTCTCCCAGCTTTCCAGAAATCACTATTTTAGAGACTTCCCAAGCTTCACCAACCTCAAACATGGCTCCTCTTGATTACTGATGTGAAGTGGGAGCTTTTCAGTGCTTTTTGGATCTACCATGTTTGTGTCACATACAGGTGATTAATGAAGAAGTGGGGAAGTAAAGCTCAGCAAAGAGCTGGGAGTTAGCTGCATTTGGCTTTCCAAAAGTTTTAATCTCTGAGCAGGAAAGCACCCAAAGACTCTGTGTACTGGGCTTTGGGAAGAATGTGGCCTTTTCCTTCCAAATATGGAGTCTTCCAATCATGCTGTTCTCAAAGCCAAAGGCAGCTTCTCTGTGCTGATAGTGCCAGTCACAGGAAGCTGCTGTGGATAGAGCTCCCAAATCCTTCCTGTGGCTACTAGAAGGCTCTGAAGGTAAGGGCCATAGTAAAATAAGCTAGTGGTGTCCATCTTGACTGTATCAGAGAAGGAGAAATAAGAGTCTGTGTGCTTGGAGATGGTGAACACCAACAGCCTTTGCTGGGCTGTCGTTCTTGAGCCTGGAGGAGATGTTTGTGCCATGGTAGAATCAGGTTTGGGGGCAGGGCTGACTCAGAGAAATCATGTGAAGACAGGGCTGGAAAACCAGAAGTGTGCAGGTTTCTTTTTAAAGAGCTGGGAATGGACCTGGGAGCTGAGCACTGTTTACTTCTACAAGTAAGTGGGCAAGTAGAGATACATTATTTTTCATGTGATCCACTAATTGCAATCTTCCTATGTGTTTACAGACTATATTTATACCTATATGTTAAAAATACAGTACAGCAAATTTTAAAATTTATTTTTATATGATATATCTGTGGAATTATGGCTGATTGCCCTCAGTGCAATGGAGCACAGGCATTTGTCATTAAATGGTTAAAGGGACTTAAAAGCAATATGCAGTTTCATAAAGATATTAAATGTGAAAATAATTTCATTTTAATATTGATGTTGCACTTTATTAATAATTTTCACTTTTGGATTTAACTAAAATAAGAAAGTCTCTCAAGTGTAGATAGAAATTGAATGAATAACCAGAATTGTTTGGCAGTTAGGTTTTGAGGGATGTTTTTTTCTTGTTTTTCTTTAAATTACTTTTTGGCCTCTATACTTTCTGTTCTATTTCTTTATATACTGTAAATTTCTGTAGCTTTTGCTTTTCAAGTCCTATATATACTATTTTTGGTTCTGTCTGAGGACTTAAATGTGCAGAATTTAACTTTATGATCCAGGAATCTCTTCAGAACCCTTATTTCTGCTGCATTTTACTTTATTTATTGCATGTCCGTATGAAAGACAAACCTGCTGCTCTTTACATCCTCACTGGTGCTTAACCATAATTTTTGTGCTAGTTGCCAATTTAATTCTGTTGTCCTTGAGACGGACCTTTCGTAATAATTCTGAAAAACAAGACTGTATTTTGGAATAAATCCATATCCAAAATATGAGGTATCTGTTGTTTCACCGTTCACTTTGACTGGATTTGTGTCATTTTTAAAAGGTAAGTAAAACATCTGGAGTCTTTCTTGACATTTCCCTGAGTATGTGTTTGCCCTTCATGGAACACAGGCTTGCATTAGATAACATATTCTGCAAAGCACTTGTACATGGCTGCAGCCAGCCAGCCTTCCTGCCTGCTTCTGCAGAACACTTTCAGGTGCTTCTTAGCTCAGAATCACTGCTGAGCTCCTGTGCAGTCTGTTGACATCTGTGGATAAAGAGGATTGACTCCACCCTCTTCATCAGCCATCATCATTGTGCTGTGGAAGCAACAAGGAGTCTGGCAGAGACTTGGCAAAGCCACTCCACCTGGAGGGAACCAGCCGAGAAATGATTACTCACAGAGTTTGTTTCTGTTCCCAGGCTGCCCTGGAGTTTGTCTCTGTTCCAGGCTGCTCTGCAGCTGTAGAAAGCGCTGCCAGGCAGATGGGAGAGCTCTCATCCAGCTTGGTTGGGCCCCTGGGGCTCTGGGGTGGACTTGGGTTGGTCGTAGGGCTCACCTGGGGAGGAGAGAGTCACCCAGGTACTGGGAGGCTGGGGAGCTGTTGCACTGCACATTTCCAGAAGGATGGTAGGGAGCAGACCCCTTAGGTCACTGTGGCACTGTAATGGAAGAGGGCAAGGAAGCAAGCACAGCCTCTGGACTGTCAGGCACCTGTGCTGCTGGGTGTCCCTGGTACAGCTGTGGCCTCTGCCAGTTTGCTTTAACTGAGATGGTGCTCGGGCATGGCCGAGGGCTTGAATGCTTCAGGATCCATTCCCAGTGAGCACTGAGGACAAAGTGTCACAGAATTTGACTTTCCCATGCTGAGCTGTCATCCAGTGCTGTCCCAACAGCACTGTGCTTTCATGCTTCATTCCAGAGCATGCAGTCTCAAGCTGTAAAAATGCCACTTCAATGGGTTTTAGCACAGCCTTCATATTTTCTCTGATATTTTGAACCAAACCCCTCCCCTCTATCCCCAGATAATCATGACCTGGGGCATGGGGTTACCACAGGTGGCCCAGAGGACATTCAGGGCCAGATGTTGTGCACAATGGATGAGGCCTGGCCAGGTGTTGGCTCCAGGCCCAGAGAACAGGCCTTGTCCCTGATGTCTGTAACAGTATAACTCTAGCCTGGGTCTTGTAGAGTCATTGCTTCAAGCTCTTGAAATGGGGTCAGTATCTCGGCTTGCCAGTGGCACCAGGCATGGGAGAACAGGCAGATCCTGGAGATCAGCCTGGGTGAACGTGGGTAACACCTGAGCATTGTTTTAACCTTGTTACCTGAGTCTCCTGCTGATTACCCAGTATCTGTTTTGTTCTCTCATTGCCTCCTTTGCTTGCAGATGTGGTTCAGTCTTTTAGAGAACATTTTAACCTCCACAGCAAAATTTAAGCATCAGTTAGCTCAACACTGCAGCAAAACTGATTGCATCTATAAGCTGTGTGGACAGTTTTATTTTGGAATAAAAGTGCTTTATCTTGATATACCTCGAGTCAATAAAACACCCTTTGTGCTTTCCTGAAGCCAAGGAAGAGGAAAGATTTGCATATGCTGTGATATTATCACTGCAGTTGTCAACTGTTTTCTTTAATGGAAATTTAAATCAGGTTGCATAAATCAGTTTGCCTTAAAAAGCCTTGTCTCTCTTTCACTTCAAATTCAGTTTTACTGCTGGCATCACTGTGCTCTAGAAGACTGTAAGGGGTAGTTGCATGTTAATGTAGAGGGAAGGATCTGTGGCTCAGACTTTTTATTTTACAGGATCTGCTGTGGTCCCCAGGACAGCATCATTCCTGAAGGGGAGGTTTTTTGAACTGTGGTTATTGTTTTTTTCTTTGTCTAAGAGAGACATTTTTTTCTAATTCTGTTTGTTAGCATGTTTTTAAATCTTTTAGTGGAACTGTGTTGAAGCCTAAAATAGGCCTTGCTCAAAAAACCAAGCACACAGCAAATGCTAGAACTGCTCCCAAATGCATTATATAAACTCCAGATTTCTTCAGTACACTGCAATAAAAATTGTATTAGAAAAAATAACTGTACTCAAACATTTAATTACTTTTATTTTGCCTCCTACAGGTTAGGTGGTGGTCCTGATGATGCCAAGGAGATTATGCAGCACAAATTCTTTGCTGGCATTGTTTGGCAAGATGTATACGAGAAAAAGGTATTTATACAACTGTTCTCCCAAGGTGAATTGTAGCTGTGGATGTATCAAATGTTTCAAATTTTGTTGCTCTCTCAAGATACACAGAAACCCTCCACAGAAAAGGTTTGCAGTTGTTTTTAGCAACAAAAACAACTTAAAATACTGTGATCAGATTACTTCTGAATTTTTATTTTGTAATGATAGGAGTATCTTTTAATGAGATACATGGTTTTATGGCTCAGTAAATAGGATGTAATCAAAATAGCTTCCAAATTTAGAGTATACAGGCATTTAAAATGGCTTTTTCTATGAACTCTTGCTGCCATTGCTTGCTGTTGACTGAAGCATCCCTTGCAAGCACAGAGTTCCTGTTGGTTCCTGAGCATCTGAAGCCAAACTTCCTTGAGGGAGTAGTAGAAGATGGGCTCTTCTTTCCCATTGATCTTTTCCTGCCTTTTCAGTCTAATGTTGTCAGCATTCAAGACAAGTCCTAAGACTGGACTTACATCAATCCAAGCCTAATACTACTTTTTGTGTGTGACAAAGGACTGATATGACGTGTCTGCACTTGGTGGTATTTCTCATGGGTTTTCTTTGAGACCCACTGGGTTTGTTGGCTTTTCAGTGGGAGCTGAAGTCAAAGAGCCCAGCCCTTCCTGTAAGAATGTGTTTCATCAGTTGTCTGTGCCTCACTGCCCCTTCTTCTCAGATAACTCTTTCACACCTCCAAGATGCCCTGCTTTGTGCTCTGAGGGTGGTGTGCTATTGTCCTCTCACATTCAATTCTCAGCAGCCACATTCTCATAACACTCAGGAAATGCAGCCAAACGTGAGTCTGCTGATTCAAGGCTCCCATCTATTGGTGCCACATAATCTCACTCTATCCCAGCCTTGCCTGATTTCCCTCCTTCCCCCAGCAGTCCCTTGTGCTATCAGATCTCATTTGATCTCTAAATACAGTTTGGTTTTCCCTCCAGTTGGTGGGAGCAGGTAAGAAACTTGGCAGAAACTGAGTTCCCATATTGTAGTGGGAGCATTGTCCAGTGCCTGTGTACTGCTACAGAGAGGGCTCTGTTTCCTTCTCTTCGTTCACTTCCTCACGATCTGTGTGGCTAAAAGAACTGAAAAATCATAAAACAAGTTTTTGTGCCTTGAAAGTGGGGATAAGACATTAAGACCTCAGTCCTTTCAGAGCATCCCTTGAGGGAGAGCTGCATGCAGTCAGGAGGGCAGAAGAGAGTTCCATGGAGTTTATTCAGTATAACGTGAAAAGTAGATCTGTATTCCTATTTTAAACAGGAAGTTGTCCCCATTTCCACCCAGCTGACAAAGTGAGTGCTTGAGGGTTTGCTGGTTTTATGCAGCTTAAGGTAAAAAGCTGACAGTGGGGCTCAAATATTTTGAGTAAAGTTATTTGTCATTTGGTAGTAGTCCCAGTTCCCAGAACAGAAGAGAAATCACACAAGCTGGAGACAATGTTTTATTTATCCACAGGACTGAGAAAGCCTTCATAAATTGTTCCATAGTGGTAAGGATTCAGATTATTCTGAAAACTATGAGGAAATTCCAAATACTTGCATCTTTTAGAGAAAACTCTGTGCTAATTGAGACTTCCTGACCTTGGCCTATCCAAGAAGTCTAGATCCTGGCTTTGCTTGTGTCCCATTAGTGTTTGCACCTGAGGTAGGCACACTGTGCAAATGGAGAGCCTGTGAGTAGTTGCTGCCTACATTCTGGTGGTCCAAAGAGGGCCTTGCAGCATTTACCTCAAGTGCAGTCCTGGGATTAAAGCTGCATTTTGTCAGCTGCTGAGAGCTGTTTGTGTGCTAAGCCTGGTTCCCCACCATCTCCAGTAATGCTGGGTATGTGTATGAATATGGGCTTGGGTAATCCAGAACATTTGCTTTGTAATTAAGCTTTTTGCAAACATAGCTTTGCTTTAAATTACAAGGAGCTTTGAATAACTGGGGCTGTCCCCCAGATTTAAAATGTTTATTAGGCTCACTTGGAAGAGTGCTGTCTGTCTCTGATGCAGAGAAAGGTGCAGTTTAATTTGCAGTATTCTGCCCACCCACAAGCAAAACATACTCAAAGAGATTTTAATCACATGGGGATTTTTTTCAGGTCCTTTTTCTCTCTTAAACTAGCATGAGCCTGTGGGTACCAATGCTGGTCTGCAGCCGTGGGAGGCTACAGGTGGCACCTCCCTGCCAGTTGAACTGCAGAGCTATTGCAGTGACAGCTTCCCAGTAAAGTGACATATTTGCTTGTTAAAGCCAGCGTTGGAGCTTTCTGCGGCTTCCCCTCTGTTTCCAGCTTAGCGCTCAGAATTTGACAGCGAGGGGGAAAAGATGTCTTGTGGGTGCATCATAATCTGTCTCAAATCGCTTTTAACAGATACTAAAATAAAAAGGAAAATGATCCAGGCAGCACTGGCCCATTCCACATGTGTGCTGGCTTGGGATTGCTGCTCCAAGTCGCTCCAATGTGCTCAGTTCAGGTGGCTGCTGCAGTGCCCAAGCCCTAAATCACTCCGAGCTGTGCACAGCAAGTAGAGCAACTGGGGGCACTGTGAGTGCCAAAACCACCATTAGCTTAAAAGGACAGATAGGGCTTCACACACACACACATGCACAGCCTGTCAAACCCAAGGCTGCTTTGGGAAGTAGGCAGAAGCTGCTGCAAGGAGAGAGAGGGAATAGAGTTACATGAGGAAGAATCTTCCTGCTCCACAGGGCTTTTATATGTAATATGTTGGTGTGATTTGATTGAGAAGTGTTATTAACATTATAATGTAAAGCATTCCCTCTTCAATAGCTTCAGGGGACTGCAAGGCTCAGAGTAACTCCTGACTTTGGGATTTCCTATTTCCTCTTCCTTTTTAAATTCAGGACATAAAGACTGCTTCTAAGGATCTAATATTTTTTTGTAAGGGTAATGTACCCAGCTCCTTTAAGCCATTCTTGGGCACAGAGAATTGTGAGTAATTTGGAAAAAAAGATGATGAAAATATACTATAATTATGCTCTCTTATAATAAACAGAGCTTTTATGCTCCGATTTTAAACAGTAAATGTTTCTTTGTATATGGGAGCGTTGCCATATGTATACATTATGTTTCTTACTGTCTTTACATTGAAAATGAGCGCATTTATTTGGATTGCTGTTTGTAAGACAGGACATTGTTAGGTGCTCTCAAAACAGATCAGAAAGACCATCCTGGTGATAGGGAGCTTGAAAGTTGACAAACAAATGATTCTTCATATCCAAGCAGGAGGCAAAGTCAGGGGTGGGGAAGAGATGTTTGTGTATTCAAGATTTGCTGATGTTTTCCAGGTAGTGATTTCTGTTGGTGTTGTTCTTGTATATACAAATGCAGAAGTGCATGTCTGGGGTCACTGCATAATTCCAGTTGGAGCAATTTACCATCCACCTTGCTAAACCTCTCCCTGCAGTTTTGGATTGGAAGCTTGAGGATTCCTCAGTCACGCTCCTGAATTGCTGCCCGGTGTGGCTGTGCGCTATTAAAAGATGGCCACGCGTAACCCCGGTGGTGGGCGAGCAGGATCCCTGTCCCTGTGCTTTCAGAGCCCTGTGCACATCCTGGTTCTGCCCCCATGCAGGGGAAGGTGGGCAAGGTCTGAATCCTTCTCCAGTGCCCTCCAGAGTTGTCCACGTTCCAAGTGTGTGCATCTGTATGCAGCCATCTCCCCATCCCGCTTCCCAGGCGCGCTCCTCCTCCAGCCCCAGCCAGGCAGCTCCGCTCCATCTGGAGCTGCTCTTGCCAGAGCTTGCCTAGGTACACATGGATGATTTCCAGCCTGTCTGCCTGAGTTTCAGGAATAAACCCCAACAAGTGCAGCTCCTGGTGTAGCAAGAGGAGGATGTTCACTGCTGACTGGGCTCAGGTTTTTGTAAGCACTCCAGGTTTTCGAAGTTCAGAGTTGACATCAAACTGCTTTTGGGGACTGTGGTATTTTTGGGGTCCTCTGTGGCAGAAGGAATGATGAATCTGATTCCATGTTCTTAGAAGGCTAATCTATTATATAAGATATTACATTATTTTAAAGAATTATACTATATTATATTAAAGTATACTATACTAAAACTATACTAAAGAATAGAGAAAGGATACTTACAGAAGGCTTAACAAGATACTAATGAAAAATTCATGACTGTCTCCAGAGCACTGACACAGCTGGACAGTGATTGGTCATTAAATTAAAATAATTTACATGTTGGATAAACAATCTCCAACCACATTCCAAAGCAGCAAAACACAGGAGAAGCAAATGAGATAATATTGTTTTCCTTTTACTCTGAGGCTTCTCAGCTTCCCAGGAGAAGAAATCCTGGTGAAGGGATTTTTCCAGAAAATATGACAGTGATAGGGGACCGGAATATTAAAGCTTAGTGTTGCTGCTGCCTTGGCCTAGATTCTGCTGGGTTGGTCAGACCTCCAGTGTGAGCTGCATGGGCACAGTAGCACTGTAGCTGAAACTTCTTGGTGAATGTTACAACCCTTGTGGTCATACACAGGATTAGCTGATAAGTTTTATATCACTAAGCATCTTTCTTAATCATTTTCATCCTCCTTAAGCATAACTCTGACTAGATGAGGTTGACAATTTCCGTATAATGATGTGGGGAACTAATATGTGTTGTTATTTTTAAACACTGGTCAGTATGTTATTACTTGAAGAAATTTTAGGATTCAAAGTTTTCTTTGTGCAGTTAAATCTTAGGGGAAAAAAAAATGCCTCAAATGCCCCATAAATAGTAAGGGCACACCTAAGCAAGTATTGTTACTGTCTATGCTTCCTTCATGAACTGGTGTTTTTTAGACATTTTTGGAACATAGAAAAAGGCAGTATAGCTTATAACTGTGTCAAATTATACTTGTTTCAAACAGCACTGCAAGAACCTGTAAATGGACACTTTTTTTTCCTTTCCTTAGCTTGTACCTCCATTCAAGCCACAGGTTACATCTGAAACAGATACAAGATACTTTGATGAAGAATTTACAGCACAGATGATAACAATCACTCCTCCTGACCAAGGTAAAGTTTTTCCAAATGTTTCCCACTGTGTTCTCCACACCACCAGAAATAATTTGCTCTGATGGGTCTCTTCAGCCCATATGAAAAAGTATCAGTTTAAACTTGAGGGTTTTCCATATGTATTTGACCAAGAAGTTGGTAAAATGAAAAACCTGCTTAATAAGAGTGAAATTATTTGTACTGTGGCTTTTTTCCAAACCTGCCCATTCCCACTGGAAAACAGTGATAATAATGTTTAGCTCATATCCATATCCACACACACTGTGTATATGCAAGCAGTCAGTTGAGCATGGGCTAATGTCCCACCAAAATATTGTATTTTTGTGATAACTGAGCATGTTTGATGCTCTCAAATAGCAATTGCCAGAAATTCAGAGCAGTGAGTGTGGATTTAAGCAGTGCAGCTCCTAGCAGTTTTTAATGGACATCTGAACATCTATTTCCTGAAAGAACTTTACTGTGCATTGTCTTATTGTTCATTTGCTGAAAATAAAACTAAAGGTAGCAAATGTTACCTAATGTTTTTTATTCCTCTTTCAGATGACAGCATGGATTGTGTAGATAACGAGAGAAGACCTCATTTTCCTCAGTTCTCCTACTCAGCCAGTGGAACCGCTTAATGTTTTGCCATTCAGAAACAAAACAGACTGCATTTTGGGGACCTTACTTCAATGGACACTAGAGAACTTTCTATATTATCAAGTTACAAACTGTGTTTGTATTACGACTTAGATGAATTTGTAGGAAGCCTCACAGATTCTGTATTTAAAACAATTCTTTGATGCGTTTTTGAGAAGGAGAACAAATCCATTCTTTAAGTATTATGTCAAGGCTTTTATGCTGAATCACCATAGGTTTTTAAGAATATACACCAAAACTGTTTACTTTAGAAATAATTAAGGTATTCAACATATCAGCAACTCTGACCAGAAAATCCCCTTATTTTATTTATTTCATACAGTTCATTATCTAAATACAGAATCTGCACTCTGATCAATTAGATTTATATAGGAAGATATAAGACTTTAGTAGCTAGTGCAATAATATAAGCAACAAAGTGAACAAACTCTGGAGGGTTAAGGTTCAAACTCATTTTGGACAGCAGTGAAGTGTCATCCAACTCCAGAAAACCAACTATAGGAACAGCATTAATGGCCTCAGTGAGGTAAATCAAAAAGCAAAAGTTATTTTTGTTATAACATCTGCTACAAGACATTACATATCAAACTGAATCCGGTGGGATTGCCACGCCGTACAGATGAGTATTTCATTCTAGGCAGTGCATTTAATTATTCCGTTTGCATAGAATCTAGGAATACTTCATAGGATTGGCTTCTCAGAACCTAGAAAAACGCTTGATTTACCAATCTAATATGAAAGGCAACAACACAAAATCACCCACTTTCACCACTGTACAGAAATACCACACAGGTCTAAGTGAGAAATCATCCTCATGAGCGAGTCAGCCAGACACGAGTACATTTGGCACTGAAGTAATGACTTGTTGCCGCTTTTTTTTTTTTTACGAAAAGATATATGAATATATATAAACACTTAATGAATTTTTGCATCATGCCAGATCATTTCTTCTTTCTTGAGTGTGCATTAAAGGTATCAACCAACAGTTCATGGTGCCTTCTCACTCTTGAAGATTCAGTTTAACAGTGTTTCCCATGTATAAAAAAAAACTAGGTTGAAACTTCATATGTGTTTGAATAATAATGGTGTTCAAAAAGTGAACTCTTTTTTTGTTTTTCATTTTTAATCTTAGTGGGAAATTCCCCACGCCCTATTTTTGTTGTATCATGTTTCTTTGTAATTTTCATAAAAGCAGTCTTATTCTGTCTCTGCTGCAAATAAAGTTATTCCATTGTAGGTTGCGTTCTTTAAATTGCGCTTTTTTTTGTTTTTTTCATTCTCTTGACTGTATAAAAAATGATGACATGTATTCCAGTTAAGTAGCATTTAATTTTTTTTGAAAGGAATGATATTATGAAAACCCTCTTTTCCCCTCTCCATCAGACACTGCTGTGCTTGCACAGAGAGCCCATCATCTTGACTTTTTTTAACAACATTCAACTCTAGTATTTTTACTCATGATATGAAAGTTTCCCTCCAAATACTTAAATAAAATTGCTTTAACGAGTTAGGTTCTTATTTCTTGTGGTAGGAGCCTTCTGAATTTATAGAGATGCAACAACTGCTCCAGTTTCTCAAGTGTGATGTGCGTATCACTGAGGGATTCAGGTTGTTCTGTTCCTCCTCAGTTGTTTCATCTCTGTGCTGATCATTATGCAAAGATAATTTTGGAAAACGCTTGTTCAGAGAAAAGCAACCTGTGCCAGGAATAAATTGTCTTGAGGTGAATGAGGACTGGCCTTGTTTTGCTGCCCTCCTGGTGCCAGCAAAAGGCCCTGATCTGCAAAGGTATTTCTGTTCCACCACCCGGGCCAGTCTGTGCTGCACAGTCTCTAACCCTCTCCAGGCACTAATGTTAATCACAGCTGGGAGGTGGTTACAGGAGGCTGGAATGTCCTTTTTCAAACAACAATACAAAGAACAAGATATGAACATCCAAGAACAACTGCAGTGTGCTTCAGAATAAGCAGCAGGAATTGCAACTGTGGTAAGCCATTAAACATCCAGCACGTTTTTTGGTTCAAAGAATAAGCTGTAATTCCCAGTGCAATTTACTGTGTGTTTATGCAAGGGGGGAAGGGGAAGAAGAGATCTGTGTCTCTAGAGACTGGTGCTGGACAGCCTGTCCCGTTCAGCAGGTCTGATCTAACTGCTCTCCTTCCTTTGCTTCCAAGCCTTCATCTGCATCTCCAGCCAGCCCAGGGACCAAGTCCAAAGAAACTCTTCTGCAAGTCTACAAGTCTTGACAAGTTCTGAACCAACACAACCTTGTGCATCCAAATATAGGCAACACTACTGAGCAAAGGTTACCATTATCTGCCCCAGGAAAATTGCTCTGTCAAATGCAGGAGCGGGCATGGATCAGGTTGTTTTGTTGAGGCTGATTATGTCTCACTGTTTTCCTGCCAGTTGTTGCTAATGGATTGTTTTAATTCCCTTATATATAAAAAAAAAAAGCAGCTGCCAAAAATCTCTGAATCTTAATATTGTTAGCAACTGAGAGCTGTGAGGGCCACACCTGAATGCTGGACACATTCCCTCATTTTGCCAGTGATTGTTCTAAATACCTTGTTGTCCATAATTGAATGGTTATGGCTGTTACAGCTGTATATCTGCAAACACCAAATGTGTTTTTTACATTTTCAACACAGAAAATCCTACTGCAAAAACCTGTGACCTAAGTGTCATTCATCTCAGATTCTTTTTGTACCATATATGCAGAGACTGCTTAAATCTTACATGTTTCTTTAGCTCTTTGATTTGAAACCTCAGAACTTTTCTAACAGTTGTCTACAGCCAGAGCCTCCCCATTTTTCCTTCTGGCATTGAAAAATGTCATCTTGCTCTGGTGTTGCACATTGCAGCAAAGCTGGTGCATCCCAGGTTCTGAGCACCAGTAGTGGATCTATGCTACAGCCCAGGAATGTCATTGTAAATTTGAACTTGGAGAAAAACAGGGAAAAAGCCCCTTGGCAAGAGCACATGAGTGAGTTCTCTGTGTGCCTGTGACTGCAGTCTGGAACTGAGGTCAGCTGGGCAGTGGTTGAAACAGATACACTCCTCTGAGTGCTGCTTGGGGTTGAGACATGGGCTGGAGCCAGGTAATTCTGCAAATTCCATTTTATACTCCCTGGTGTAACTAAGCATCCAGTACAATCCCATTAGGATATGACAGGCTGTTCTCCCTTTAAAGTGGATGAAGATAACTCTTGTTCATAGCATTCCAAACTTTGCATGAACTGTGACCTCTACCCGCCCCCCCAGTACAAGAAGCAGCTTTTTCTTCATTTTTCTTTCTGCACCTTCACTCCTCCAGCAGGTGACCTCCACCTGCTCTCCAGCTCTCATACTTGTCTTGAGTCCTAGCTGTTCTTTGAATTTGTTCACAGTTTTCCACCTGAGAAACAAATTATGATAGTTTTTTGGAGGTTTGGGGGCAAAACCTTGCCTGGATTGTTTGAATTGGACGGTCCCTGTTTGAACTAGTGGGAAATTTTGTCTGCTGCTTTGGATTGTGCCCATGTGTTGAAGCGCTCAGTACACCACTCTGTGTTTTCATACTCCTGAGTGTTTGTGGGGCCTTCTCAATCTTTGTCAGAGAAAATACCCTTTGCTTCTTAGAGAGCACATGCCAAAACAGGTTTTTATCTCCAGCAGTTGGCTGTAGGATGGTGGTCTCAGATCAGAGGTCACAGCCCACAGTGGGAGTGCAAACTCCAAGGAGACAGAGGTGCAGAGGGGGAGCCCACACACAGACAGTGCCTGTGCAAGTTGTACAGATCTGCCTGAGAAGTTTGGGAAATGATGATTTAGCAGGTCCAGTTTATTTCACTGTATCTAGAAGAGCTTCAGAGGTAAAAACAAAATTGAAGAAACAGGCGAATGTAAAGGATCCTGTTTCTTCAGCGATGCAAATGAGTGTTTGTCTTCCACTTTGAGCTCAATTTTTGTAATAACAGGGAGGTTAATTGCCACGAGGAGTAACAGGCAAGGAACACACAGTGCCTGTAGTGAGCAGGGTTATTGTCCTCCTGCAGCTGAGAGTGCAGCCGTGTGCCTGCTCTCTGCTGCAGCATACGCTGCATTCTAATCAGCTGATGGCCTCTTGCTCTCTGCCCAAAATCATTTTCAACAAATGCAATTTGTTACAGTACTTCCTGCTTGACACTTTTTAAAATTTCTGTAACTGATGGTCGCCACCCTGGTTTTGTGAGCGTGGTGGGTTCTTAAGGACCAAATCAAGGTATTCATGTGTAAAAACTCCACTTCCCTCTGTGGCTTTTCAGCCTGCACATAGCTCAGTTCTGTTTCCCGTTTGCTGAAGTGCTGCTTCACATGGGGGTTTTTTTGCCTGTAACTGGGTTTTTTTTTTGCTTCCTCCCAAAGATGGGCTTTGTGTTAAATGTAACCCTGTTTTCCACACTTTCTTCATGTGTTTTGTCAGGTTACTGTAACTGCTTGTAATGCTGCATTTCACTGGGGCTTTGAGTTTGTTTCAAGAAGATAAATGGCAACACAGCATTTGCTGTATTTTCCGGATGCTGAAGGTCTCTCAAATTCTCTACATATTAATACATTCACCCTGCAGAAGAAATAATTATTTTTATACTGGAGTCAAAAGTCTTCATAGAGGACACACAAACTCTTCCCCAAACACTCTGATCTTTAGCTATTGGTAAACTCCCTGTATCTATTCCTTTGTGCTGCTGTCCTTACAGTACTGATGCTGTTACCCAGGAAGTTGTGTAGTACTGAAAAAATCTATATCAGAACAAAAAATGGTGATTGTGATCTTCAGCAGAGTGCCTGAGATCTCATTGAAATTGGATTAGAAGGAACATGAAATCCATTCTTGAACATGCTGGACTCTATGGTCCTTGTGGGTCCCTTCCAGCTTGGCTTATTCTGTGATTCTGTGCCCCTGCTCTGCATTAAGACTTGCTGCACTTTAGAGGCTCCTTATTCTGAAATTGGCTTTTTATTTTAATTTACTGGGACACAGACCTGACTTCAGAGAACAATTCCAGCACCTTCTCCCACACACAGGGCTGGAGTTCATACAGCATTTGAGTGATATTTTTTTTCCTAAATAGCTAATGAACTTTTCTCACATACCTGATAAATTGCTCCAGTGACTTTTAAAGGCTTTGTAGATGTGCAGAAAGATCAGAACATTAGCCCTTCAATGAACTTCCAGAACAAAAAATGGAGTGATATTATTAGGATGGTTGCAGCACATGATAAGTTTTCCATATTATATGTTTAGCTGTTGTGATTGTTCCTTATTCTGATGAGATTGGGAGAAACGAAACTAAACAGGTAGACAGGAATACCTGGTGCCCATCCAGTAATGAGTGTAGAATGAAACTGAGTACAAAGCAGAGAGAACAAAGTCTCTTGGAGCAACTGCAGATTGGAAAGTTGCAGAGGAAAGGAAGTGGAAGAAAGCGGAACAAAATGTACTTATTTACGCAGGTGAGGTCATAAATTTAATGTGTAACTAAGATAAAGGGATTAAACTTGGTATCTCCCTTTACTTGCTTGTAAAACTTAGAATCAGGTTACCTCTCCAAAGTTTTACTTTCTGTGGTGACTTGCTCAATGTGAAGAAAGTGGGGATCAAAGGTGCCTGCTTGGTATTTAAAATGATATTTTTTAAAATTCCCATAAGCAGCAAAGGGAGTTGTAATGAGGGTGATGCTTCCTGGACTGCCCAGTGATTTTTCAGGTAACTTTGAGAAACCTCTCATAGCTGTGCCTTGTTTGAGGTAGGAGAGGCATCCCAGCAGTGCAGGAAAGCACCGAGTTTGGCTGGAGGTCAGTGTGTGAGTGGCACAGAGCTGTCTGGGGTTTCCCTCTGCAGAACAGTTGTGTCAGCTTTCTTTTCAGATCACTGACAGTAACTTGGCTTTTATTAGCAATCTCTCTATAATCTCTCCTCACAAGAAAGGAGAAATCAACAAGGACACCTCAAACAGGGAGAAAACCCTGGATATAAATCCATTTATTTTCCCAGTGGGTTCAGCTGCAGTTCCTCTCAGCAGCACTGGATCCAGGCACGCAGGCTGGTGGAGCCCCAAGCACCCGAGGGCTGCTGCACAGGAAGGCTGGAGCAGCACAAAGAAGCTTCCAACTCCCCATCTGGAAAAAGCCCCCACAGGAGCACAGGCAATGGCAATGCCATCTGTCTTCTGCTGAGCAGCTCTCCTCTCCTGGTAGCAGGAAAAAAGCTGGCACATGGAGGTGGGCTTTCAGTTCCCTGCTGCACAGAGGTTGGATGCAGATTGCTGGGTGGTACCTGTAGAGACCAGCCTGCACTACTGAGTTCCTTTTCCCTTTTTTTCAGGGTTTTTCTTTTTCAGAATTCCAGTTCTCTTTATTTGCCTTTTGCCTTATGACATCATTCTCCCATCTATTCCCAGCAGACAAGGAACAATGGATTCCTTCTTCCTCTTCTCCCTCACTTTCATTCTTTTTTGGTGCCTTACCCTGTCTCTCATCTTCTGCAGTCTCTTCTAGAGGGTGTGTTATCAACTGACAGAATATCTCTTTAAATAATTATTTTCCTCATGCTGGATGTTCCTTGGGTCACTGTGGAGACTTCCTCTGACCCCAATCCATAGGAGCACTTGCACTGTCTGTACAGAGCATGTCCTCAAGGTTCATGCAGACTCCTGACTGGTGTATTTTGGCATGAAATACTGGCCTAAACAAAGAAAAGAGCAAGTCTCCCATTGAGTTTTAAAGTGATTTCCTATTCCTATTGATATTTTTAATATCAATTCTGCTACAGATAAGAGGAGGAGATAAGTGCCCAGTGCCTTTTGTCACACACTGTTGCTCCTTCAGCAGAGTTAGAATGGAATTGATTGCTTTAAAAAAATATTTGGTTACCCCTTACTGTCTGGCATCCGTTTTGTTACAGGACATACCTAAATTTGTGTGAACCTGATAAATACAAAAAACCTGGGGAAAACAAAACTGAAAATTTGTCTGCCCTTTATCTCACTTTGCTTTGCTTTGTGGTATGAAATATCAAGTTTAACCTATCTAGAGTTCTCTAAAAATGTAGAGTTAAGTACCCGATAAGACACTAACTGAAAATTGCTGATGGAAAATATTTACATCTTCTCTTTAAAACTCTTACAAACACTTAAGAACTCATTAAAATGTGGGAAACTAAACCCAAGCTACTTCAGCATCCTCAAGTTCACTGCTTCAGTCTGCAGCCTTTATATCCTAGGACCAATTTACCCACTTTTCTAGGTGTGAAAGGCTTGCAGTCCAACTCAACAATATTGATAAAACTCTTGGAACTCAAGACAATCCTGTCTTTTCCCATCCTACTGCAGAACCAGGGAAAGCTTCCCCTCTCTGGCACCCAGCCCACATTATCCCCTGGGTACCCACTGATCTCATTTTCTAAGAGGAACTGAGGGGAAATTCCTGCCAGGCAGCTCTGTGGAAGTTGCCCAAGAAGTTTTAACACCCTATTCCTGGATGATATTGTCCCATCCTGTAGTTACCCTGCTTGGCTCCAGCTAGTCTGCAGATGCAGGTTCAAAATAAAATCAACCTCCATCCTCCTCCCTCTCCCCTTATTTGGGCAGCTAAGTGAAATCCAAACATATGGACCCCATAAATCCTTTGTAAATGGCCTCGTGTGAAACACTCAGCCAAAGCAATGGTTATCATTAAACAAATAATGACACCACTGGAGCAGAACACAAATTACACACGGGGGCAGATCCTCAGCTGTGCAGCCCAGTTTGCCCAGTGACACCAGGCTCACTGACACTGGTCCCTTGGTGTTGGTGCTCCCTGCTATGAAACCAGCCTGGATTGAAACACAGTCCTCCTGCAAAGCTTCCAGGGGTGCCCTTGCAGGGCCAGCCTCTGAATGAAAGGATGTTCTGCAGTGTTTGCAGAAGAGCAAGATGTGAACACTGGGACAGGCTGCCCAGGGAGTGGTGGAGTCACCCATCATCCTGGGGGTATTTAAAAGCTGTGTGGATGTGGCACCTGGGGACAGGGTTTAGTGCTGGGCTCAGCAGTGCTGGGTGAATTGGATGAATTTGATGTTTTTTACAACCTAAATGATTCATTCTATGGTTTTGTGACAGCAAATTTTCAATAAACACAGATCATAATCAAGAATGCATCCACAGCTAGGCAAACCAGAGTAAAACAACTGAAATAAAATACTGCTGGAGAGAGGTTTAAATATAGACTGACTCGAAAGCACGTGAAGAGCTGTTCTACTGCTGGGGCAAACTGTCTCTCAGTAATATGAAATGCCACGGGGAATGTGTCAGAATAGTTTGCTACAACAAATAAACACACACACACCCCAACCCACTGAATTTTTTCAGTAATTATAAACTCTTACGTGCAATCTAGGTAATCCCAGAACTTTCTGAACAGTTATGAAACTGTGGAGCATGTTGCATTAAAATATGTATCAAAATAATCATCTTAAATTTATTTTACACCTTCCAAGGAGCTCAGTTCATCACACTTTTGCTTGTGTGGCATCTGACCAGATTGTCAAAACCCATTCTTACAGGGTACTGCAGGGTACTATAACTTAAGTGATTCATGCATGCAGCTGTTGGAACTGCTTGTTGGGTTGTGAAAAAGCTTGTGGTGCCAAGTGCTGATCTAGGAGAACTCAGATCTCCATCAGCCGCCTTGGCTCCGAGCTGTTACTGAACAACAGATGGTAGCAGGAGTTAAGCAAACTAAGAAAATATTCTAAGTTAAAGGCCTCACAAGAACTGAAATTCTTGAGAAAATACAGAGAACAAGTGTTAAGGCTGGAACTAGTTTCCATGTCCAAGTGATGTATGCCACTAAACTTTAAAGGGTGCTCTCATTTCTGGCAGCACTCATTTTGGTGGAAGTTTTCATTTCACTTGGGCAGAGCAACCATGTATGGAATTAATATCACAGCCATTTCAGGGACAGCTTGGAGCCACGACTCCTGCCCATGAAGCTGCACTTGCCACAATGTCTGGCACTAAGGAAAAGAGGTAAGAACCCCAGGTTGTGTAGTTTTGCAGTAGATTACAAGCAGCAGCAGCACCAATGAAGGGATAGCATCGCGAGCACTGATGATTTCTCCAGCAGAACAAGGACAGCACTGCAGTTCACAAATGGGAACCTTGTTAGTGCTAAGGGGAACAGAAGTGCACAGGCTCTCACTGTGTCCTTAGCAGCAGCAACAGCACAGAAGGGATAAAGCCAGTGCAAGATGTAAGAAAAACTCATCTAGCAATGATCCCAAACATGACACTGCACAGAGTAAACAGAGTGAAGTCTTGTACCAGGGAAGAAAGGAAGTCCCTCTCACTCCATGTTCAATAACATCTAGTTTTTGGTCTCACCAAGACAGCACACTCCAATATCAGCTAGGTGAGGAACAAAAGGGATTTTCAGGACTTAAAGAAGTTTGTGTTCAGCAGTGCTGACCCAAAGTCACAGGAATAAAGCAGTTTTCTAGAATACTTCTTTACTCCATGCCCTGGCTGAGCAAGAAAGATCCTGCATTCCTGTGACACGTCTCAGTACACAAATTTCTTCAAACCAGCTCTAAAGCAGCAGTACAGGTGACTACACCCAACTGAAACCAAGTTCTCTCATTTTTAGAGAAGTGAGGACTTCCAGAACAACCTGGAGTGAAACCACTCAACAGAAGAGAAAACAATTTACAAAGGAAATATTCAAACTGGTTTTCTTAACATTTTTGGGAGGAGACCATGAAAATCTGCACACTGACTACATATTTTCAACCTTGCATTTTACTGTACTTTCAACTCCTTGTACTTATCCCAACTGATCCCAGGTTTCTAAGCTTGTTTTTACTGCATTTAAAAATACTTCAAAATCTATTTTGGGGCAGTAAATAATCTTGCTATCATGGAAAGCAAAATGAGAACAATCAGATTACTCATTTGGGGAGGTATTACTCAGTGCAAGAAAGCGTGGGAGAACCAAGCTCCAATGAATGAAATGAAACTCACTGTGATGAAATACATAAAAGTGCATTAAATTCTGTATGTAAACTACTTGGTTGAAAATTGAATCATTTCTTTAGGTTCAGAAATCAATATTCAGCAAAGTGCTGCACTCTACAGAGCATCCCACCAAAACACCTAAGGATATGAGTAAGTTTGATCATATCAGTAGTTCTAGCAGAGTAAACAGGATGTAAGAGTGGACATACTCATTGCCTTTTACCAGTTCCTCATTTCTGGCAGCAGCAATCAATGCTCAGGAGAACAGAAGATCTCAGAGTGCTGAAGAGTTTCAACATCACAAACTTCTAAGTGTGTCCACACCTCAACACACAGTTTGCAGTCCTCAAAAATTTACTAAATCCTTGTGCTTTGGTAGACTCTGAAGAGCACAGATGTGTCCCATGTGTGACCTGGAAGTCACCAGGCTTTTTGTTCCCCTCTGTGGTTTCTCTGCACTGCAGGGTGTCCAGGGCCACCAAAGCCTGTGTGCAGCAGCAGCAGCAGCAGGGGGGTCTGTGCTGCCCCTGCCCCTGCAGCCCAACAAGGTTTGCCTTTCCCCTGGCAAGGACACCTCCATTTCTTTCCTCTCATCCAGTGCTGCTCATCTCATCTCATCAGAAACACCAGTAAGGTTGGTCACATGTGATAGGTCCATGATAAATCTGTGTGACTGTTCCCAATTATGTTCCCACCCTTCCTGTGCCGGGATGTGGAGCTGGACACAGCTTTTGTGGGGATTCACACTATAACATTCCTGAGGGCTGAGGTCACCCTGACCAGCCCATCATTCCCCAAATTGTTCTCCTCATAGACTGGCACAACTCTCACCTTTTTTCCACCACCAGGACCATCCCTGAGATTCCACTGCCAGTCAGCCCCCACTGCACACGTCCTGGTCCAGATCCACAGTCCTACCCTTGGCATGGACATCACTGTACTCTTTCACATCTTTGTGAGAAGCACCTTGAGCAGGGTGTTAATTCAATGCAAAGAAATGCGTAATGGAAATATTTGGTTTGGATATTTTTTTTTTTGGTGGGGTGGTTTTTTTGTTGTCGGGCTTTTTTTTTCTTTTTAAGAAAAGTGTGACATAACTTACATGTTGGCATATAATCACCCTTATTTGTCATACTGATACATTAGAATTCAAAGAAAAAATGGGATCTATTTATGCTTTTGCATCTGATTTACTTTTTGCTCTTGTCTTTGCAGGCAGCAAAATGGTCTGGTCTGAATTTCAGGCCATATTTTATGAATGGTACAAAATATCTGGGATTAAAAAAATCTTTTTTGTGAATATTTGACCTACAGATTAATGAGGGGAATATTTTAAAATACACTTCCTCTCCAAACTAGCAGCCCAATTAATACAGTATCAATTGAGCAGTGAGGATTTGAGAAAAAATCCAAGAATTTGGGTAACAAAACCCATAAACTCAACGTCGTGCTGCCACCCTGTGGCTCGAGGAAGAAACTTCTGCTGCGAAGCTTGGAGGAGGGATTGTTTTATCTTAAGCCTCTAATCAGATTAAAGAGCACTTCTGCACAAGGAGCTGCTGGCAGCTGGTGGAATTCAGTGCAAGTCTGAGAGAAATCGTACAGAACAGATCAGGACAGTACTGGTGCAGGCTATCAAGGAGACACCTGCCCTCAAAACCTTCAACTGGGTCTTTGTCAGGGAGAGAAGAAACAGAAAAACATCTGAATCTTACAGAACAAATAAATGAGAAGGGGATCATGATTTAAATTATGACACTTGAGCAAAACAACGTAAGAAAATACGATTAAATAAATCCTAAAATTTAAAGTAATCCTATAACCACAAAATGTTCAAGCAATAATAAGCTCTGCAAAGATAAATAACATCTATCACAGGGTTTTAATGCAAATCACAGCCATGAGAATAAAAACTTTTAATAAAAGTGTAAGACATAATAATTTGATTCCAGCTGAGTTTTTTCCCAGAGGAAGAAAACAAAATAACAAAAGCCCAGAATACACACCACCAGCAAATATTAAAGCTTGTATTACAATTGTAGCAGTTCAAAATGCAATCAACTGTAAAAGCTATGGTATTTTAATATCTATCAATATAAAATATCTATACAAAAAGTTATATATGTGTGTGCATGTGTACTAGCCATTAAAATATACAACATTGTGTGATCACTTTCACCCTATTGCAATTTTAATAATGTAAAATAAAAAGTCATTTGGAAGAATTTTATTCCAATTTTCTACCCACAGGTATTTGCCTTTAAATTACACAGCTCCTACTTATTTCTTAAAGAATCATTAACATTTTCTGAGGCTTCTTGACTGCTTTTAACAGGTTAACCAATTTACCTCACTAAAAACAGTGTTCAAAGCTTTGCCACCTTCCCCTTCCCAGCAGTGAGAAACCCTAAAGAGAGTGGAGGAAAGCAGGCACAGGTGCTCTTCCTCAGCCTTACCTGTCCTCACTCAGAAGCCTGCTGGGGGCAGGAAGCTCTCTGGGAAGAGCCCCCATATCCCTCTCCCTTTCCAAGCTGCCACAGGTGAGGTTGTGCTGCCAGGGTGGGCTCTGGAGTCCCTGAGCTGCTGCAGCAGTTTTGTTCTGCACGTCTGAGTGCTGCTGCTGGGTGGGTTGAGGTTTTCCTCCCCCTCCCTGGACAACCCCACACGTTCCTGCAGTAGTCTGGATGTAAGCTTAGTCTGACAATCCGTGGTAAAGCACTGCAAAGAACAGAGGACAAAGCCTGACAGACAGAACAAACAGGAGGTGCTCTGCCACACTCCATCCCAGCTGGAGCTGCCCCAAGCACAGAGGGCTTCATGTCCAGGCAGTCAGTGCTCTTGGAGTCCAGATGGGCGGCAAAGGCAGCACAAAGAGCTTTTAGTTGCAGAATTTGCCATGATGAAACAGTATCACACCTAACCAAAAGCTACAGAGCAGCAGGAGATGCAAGTTTGTACACATACTCCATACGTGGGAGCCTAATGACAGGTAAGTTTTGCTGGGATTCAATTTTTTAATCCAGTTTGATCCTGTCAAAACCCACAGCCATCACGCAATGACTGGTAGGGAGCATGGTGAGAGAGAGAAGTATTTATTCCTTGCATGGTGCTGGCATTTGCTGCTGTCTCACCAATCCAGCCAGAGGCCAGTTGAGTGTTTTCAAAGGAAAACAGGCCCAACAAACCTGGGGACAAAGGTAACTGTTTCCATTTCTACTTCTTGGCTGCACCTCTTCAAAGTAAGATTCAGAAGAATTAAGCCCTTTGCATATTGCTGAAACTTCTGAGTGCCACAGCTGATGGCAGCAAACTCAGCACAGAAGCAAAGCATAAATGCCTTGCCCATACTTGTAAGGGAAAAAAGGACATTGTCTCTCATTCTTACCTGCATTATTTGGGGTTTATGCCCTGTCCTGAGATAAAATACAGCTGCATCTAGTTATCACCTGTCCAGAAAGGAATACCAAAAAAAGCCCATGAACTGACTACAAGTCAGAGCCCAAATGTGTAGGACACTAAAACAAAAAGGAGGGGAAGAAGCTGAGGTGCTGACTGTATTAAACAAAAGACACATCAGTCACAGAATGGAGAGCTAACTTTTATTTATTTTTAATTTTCACGTTGTCTGGATCACCTGTAGGATGGCTCACTTTTCTCTTGGAGGAAAGCAGACTTCTGGACTGAACTGCAAAATATTGGGAATTCCTTTGTGTACAGGACAAATGCTATTGAAGGAGACAGCTCAAGTGTATTTGTTCTTTTCAGTGAGCTTTTTTACAATGTTGTGGGTTTGTTCTAATACAGTCTGGAGATACTGGAGATACTGCAGTCATTAACCACCTCAGACTGTCCTTAAATATCTGGTGTCTATGAAACCACACATTTCTAGAACTGACTCAGTTATTAGTCCTAAGAGAAATTGTTTTATCCTGATCAGATCAGCTGACTTCCTTTTGGACATAAAGGTCTGCTCTTTGAGACATATGTCACCAGTAATGATACACAGGCCTCAGAAGTTTCTCATCCATCTGTAAAATCATTACTGCAGGATATTTTTACCCATCAATATGCTGGCTCCTCAGGGGATCTCCTTCCCTTGGAACAGCAGGCAAACTTTGATTTTTGACACTTTGCACTGAGTGGGAGGGGAAGAACATACAATTACAACAAAAAAGCACAGGATTGAGCCCAATTTCCTGCTCAGCTAATAAACCAGACAATTTCTCTGGCTTTCATTTACAGTCCTAGGGGTACCCTATGTGTTGTATTGTAACTCTATTACAGCTCAATGATCAGTGGCAACAGACAAGTCCTTGTGAGGAGGAGTTAATTAGGCAAAGAGAAAAATCTTTGTACTTCTCACCCAAAGATTCTTCCCTTCACAGAGGTTGGTTGTTTTTTGTTTTTTTTTTTTTTTTTTCTGTAGGCATTATAAAGATTTACAAACAGTCTCCAGTCTTACCTCCCATTGTTTATCTGAGAACTGCAGGACTAGAAAAAGAACTTCCCTGAATAATATTTGAGTCTTTTGGTAGACACAGGCAGTTTTGTCACCTTCTGAAGGCAGAGAAGCAGATGTGGTAACCACTAAACCCCATTTCTCACATGTATGAAGGACCTCCCCTATGCAAGAGCTGGCCATGCTCATGTTCTGTGCTCCTCCTGCCCTTCCCCTCCCAGCCTCTAACCTTCTTCCACCCTCCTGCTTTTCTTCTCCCAGCTCTTCATGCTGCATTGGGTATCTATCCTAATGCACAGCCATCTTTCAAGCAGCTAGAGGATAACAAATAAGAACATTAAGCCATGAAATTTATGTCATTGTTTACAGTGGACAGCTTTCTATGAAATACAGCAGTGACTAAATGAGCCAAAAAACCATTTCTATCACTAGTTTGAAACACAAATCATTTGTAAACAACATGTCTCATCTCTCCCAGAGCCTAGAAGCAAAACATTATTTTCAGTCTCTCACCCTCAGGAGAGAGTAAGAAAAAGCAGTCACATACTTAAAGGTTTCATTTCAAAAAATATACTTGACTGAAAAAACACTTTAGTTCACTGCTTAAAGCTTCAAATGAAACAAAGCCAAGTTTTTAAAGTCTTTCCTAAAACTAACATCTAAATGCAGTAAACCACAGGTTCTTCCCATCCATAAAACTGAGCTTTGTGATTTAAAATGATTGCCACAGGAGCAACATTTTTATCTGCCTTGTGATACCAGCTGGGAACTGCACCAGAGATCTGCCACCATCCTGACTTCATCTATTGGAGCTTTGAAAAGACAAATAATGCTATGAAATTCCTGCACATTCCAGATAATTCTTCCACAACTAAGTCACCTGACTTGAGATTTTTTTTTTGTTTGTTATGGGAATGAAGATAGCACACATTTCAGAGTTGCTCAAAATTAAGACTGGAGTAAGAACCAGTAAAGTCCCCCATTTTAACTGGCTCCAAAACATGCAGAACAGGAAAACCAACCAGATCCATCAGCATGTCCAGGCTGGCACAGGTGGTCAGTCTAAGGTGGCACAGATGGTTGGGAGTGAAGCAACACCCCTCAGGAAACCCTGAAGTACCCAAATGCTTTCAAAGTGTGTCTGTATAGTGACACAAAGTGCTACACAGGATAGAGAGGATGTCATCCTGCACCTCACTGTAGCTGATACACCCAAAGCCATGACACTGCAGCTATGAAGAAGGGCTGCTCTCCTGCAACAGCCACCCCCACCCTTTGCTAAAACATTTACCATTCTCTTTGGGTAGCTGCAGGATTCTGACAGGCAAACACCCAGAATGCCTCCAACAGAATGTCAAATAAAGGTGTCCCCACGAGGGAGAAGTCAGGCTCTCAAATTGCACTGCAATGGACTTTCCATCTCTTCAAACAGAAATGGCTGAAGTGGAGGGAAACAGTTAAAAACAAGGTTACTCCACCCAAAACATACTAATTAAGCTGAGAAGACTGGGAAGCATGAGTGGCAGGCTTTGCTTCAGGAGTTGAGGGCAAAGAATTTGAGAAACAGACCATTAGCTGTGCCACAAGGATTTATTTTCTTGTGTGTGTCAAACCTATTCCTTTTATCCTACAGTCTGAAATCAGCCAATCAAATCAGCATTTTCCTGAGGTAAAGACCACTGTAGTTTTCTCTTAGGCATAGTTGGTTTGCCAGATGAAAAGTGGCTTTTTTAATGAAACAGCAATATCAGTAAAGGAAAACTACTTTGAGGGGCTGTCCAGTAGTACTTTACTTCACTCTCACAGCACAAACAATACCAAGCCCTTGCAGTAATTTGAGAAGAAAATGAGGAATGAGCTGGTTTATGGAGAGGTACCCCTGAGTGCTGACCATTTTTCAGACCACTTCATGAGCTACTATGAAGTTTACAGTGTAGGAGATAAACTCATATAGATAAGTTGCTTTCCAAGAAAGACCTTTCAGTGAAGGTACTGGAAAATTTACTAATGAGAAAAACTTTTCTGCTCCAAGCCTGGTGTGCTGCTGTTCTTTCTATCAAAGTTACCATAGAGAGATTAAAACCATTCAAGCTGTCAGTAAACACAAGATGTCTGTGATAGCTTAAAAAAAAAACTTAACCAGAATCAGCAAATTCTCTTATTTGGAAAAGCCCTCAGGCCTGGCTGATTTTCCTAGTAAGCTCACAAAGAAAATGTTGTGTGTCCAGAATGGATTCACACTCACCTGAAAGCACAGAAGGAGCAACTGATTTCTATTCTGATCCCACAAAAGTGTGTCCTAACATGACCAACAAGCGAGGAGAATATTCTGAATCCTGTATCACATCAGGAACACCAGGTAAGAGCACAGAGTGGTCCCTTCCAGACAGGCATATCACAACTAGGGAAAAGGAGAAAGCCGACTCAAAATAATCTAAAAAGCTTTAAAATATAAATGTTTATTTAACTACAATATTTAAAAGTACAATATAAAGATATAAAACATAGAAATTCCATAACTAATTCACATGCTAAAAGGAGTATTTGATCAGCTGCAAGGAGAAGACTTCATGAAATTCATGGATGTTTTAGCCACAAGGGTTATTTCATCAAGTTTCAGACTTGAAATACTGAACAACCATTGCAGAGAACTTGCTCTCCCACATCACCATAACTAGGGGAAAAAAGAAACAAAAAAAAAACAACAGAAGAAACAAAAGTCAGAGTGCCTACTGTTTCTGGAACATAAGAATGGCACACTATTCCATTATCAACTGCAACCACGGGACTCCCACACAGCACACTCAGTATTTCTTTATACCACAGAATTGTTAACAGTGAGGGAAAAAAATTAAGATTATTCCTTGGAAGTGCATGCAGTCAGCACTGGCCAGCATACTGTGCTGCTGGTGGGAAAGCAAGAGAAATTTTTGCCTCCTACAGCATTTAAGTAAGAAGCTGAACTAGACTTGTACTACGGTTGATTAGAGTGCTTCACACGCATCTTGGCTTGCATGTTTCAGACAGTTTTAGTGCTGCTAAAGCATGGGAAGACTTTCACTTCTTTATGTGTATGAGCTAGATATCTGCTGCACCCGACTATTGGGTCATGTGTAATTAAAATAAGCTTCCAAACTCGAAAGGCACTTACTCAACAGCGGAGCACAAGGAGCAGGTCACCGTGTTACAGCAGCTGCAGAGCCTGCTGCAGCTCTGGCAGACGAGCCGGTCACACTGCGCACACGCCTCCTTCACATCGGCCGCTCTCACACACGACGAGCAGGCTCTGGACGCTCCCAGCGGCGGAACTGCTTGGCAAAGACACGGTAAAGAAGGGATGAGCTTTACAGCAAGGCAGAAAAAGCAGCTGGAAGTCCTAGGGGCTGCAGAGCGCGGCGCCGTGCACAGCTACAGGTGGCAGCACTTCGGGAATGCCAAGGGACGGGGAGCGCCGCTTGGAACTTTCTTGCTTCTTTCTCTGCTCAGTGGCAAGACTAAGGGATGCTAAAACAGAACAATTTGTTCTGTTTTAGCATCCCTTAGTCTTGCCACTGAGCAGAGAAAGCAATTCCGAAATCCGTCAGGTCAAATCTAACACTGCCTTTAAGGAAAGTTAATAAAGAAGAACTACACAGCACAAAACTACTCATCATAGTATAGACCTCCTTGGGAGGGGAAGCCAAGGGACAGCACTGGTCTCTGTAGCGACCAGGGACAGGACCAGAGGGAATGGCCTCAAGTTGTGCCAGGGGAGGTTTAGGTTGGATACTAGAAAAAGGTTCTTCACCCAGAGGGTGGTCTGGCACTGCAACACTCCTCAGGGAAGTGGCCAGGGCCCAATCCTGCCAGAGTTTAAGAATCATTCCGCCCTCAGGCTCACGGCGGGAACGTCGGGGATGTCCTGAGCGAGACAGGAGCTGCACTTCGATGGGTCCCTTCCAGCTGAGGGCGTTAAGCGGTTCCGTGACACGGCTCGGGCACTCACCCCTGTCCGCGGGCCGCCGCCGCAGTTTCCCGTCGTGGCCGATGAGGAGCTGCCCGCTCCAGCGGGGCCCCTCGCCCGGTGCCTCCCCGGCCGGCCCCGGCTCCGCCGCGCGGGCAGCGGCCGCCGCGCCCTCCATGTACGCCTGGGCACCCCTGAAGAGCAGCCGCCGGGTCCTCTCTGCCGGCGGAGAGGAGAGCAGAGTCAGGGGCGGGCTCCCCATGCCCGCGGGCCGCGGCGGGCCGGCACATCCCCCCGGGGGGGCGGCCAGCCCAGCGCTCCCCCCTCCGCGCCCCGCTCACCGAAAACCTCCCGCCGGTACTCCTCGCCCCGCACGCCGCGGCTCAGCTCCCGCAGCCCCACGCGGGTCTTCAGCTGGAGCGGGGCCGCGTCCCCGAAGGGGCAGGAGCGCTTCGGCATGGCCGGACCGACCCGCGCCCGCCCCGCCCCGCCCCGCGCCGCGTCACGGCCGCGCCACCGCCTCCCTCACATCCCGGCCCGGGCTCTCGGGAACCGCGGCCGCTCCGTTCTTTCCGCACGAAAGCGAAAGCTTCGTCCGCAGCGGAAAATTTCTCTTCCCGCCGCGTCCCGAGCGTCCGGCGGGGTTGGCAGAGGCGCCGGCCCGGCCCCGCCGCCCCGCCCGCTGCCACCGCCCCTCCGGCGTCACCTCCGTGCGCCCGGAGCGGCGGCGCGGACCCGGCGGGGCAAAGCGAAACCACTTTTGGGACTCGCGTTTGTCAATAAACTCAGAATCACGGATATGCTGGGTTGGAAAGGACCCACGAGGATCAGCGTGTCCAACTCTTGGCCCTGCACAGGACACCCCAGGACTCGCACCATGTGCCTGAGAGCATTGTCCAAACGCTGCTTGAACTCTGTCAGGCTTGGGGCTGTGACCACTGCCCTGGGGAGCCTGTTCTAGTGCCCGACCACCCTCTGGTGAATAACCTTTTCCTAAACCTCCCCTGACACAGCTTGGTCCATTCCCTCACGTCCTATCGCTGGTCACCAGAGAGAAGAGATCCATGTCTGCCCCTCCTCTGCCCCTCATGAGGAAGCTGTAACTGCAGCGAGGTTTCCCCTCAGTCTCCTCTTCTCCAGGCCGAACAGACCAAGTGCCCTCAGCTACTCCTCATACAGCTTCCCCACCAGACCCTTCACCTTCCTCGTGGCCCTCCTTTGGAAGCTCTCTTACAGCTTTAATCCTTTTTTATTTTGTGGCACCCAAAACTGCCCCCAGCACTCGAGGTGAGGCAGCCCGAGCCCGGAGCAGAGCAGGACAATCCCCTCCCTTGCCCGGCTGGCCATGCTGTGCCTGATCCCCCCCCAGGACAGGATTGTCCCTCCTGGCTGCCATGCACGGCTGACTCATACCCAACTTCCCATCAAGCAGGACCCCCAGGTCCCTTTCTTAGTTCCCCAGTCTGTCTCTACATTCAGAGTTGCCCTCCTCCAGGTGCAGAAACAGGCACTTTTCTGTTTCAAATTTCATACAGTTGGTGACTGCCCAGCCCTCTAACTTGTCGAGGTCCATCTGCAAGACCTCTGCCTTCCAGGGAATCAACAATTTTCCCAATTTCACCTGTAAACCTACATAGTATCCTTTCCAGTCCTGCATCCAATTTACGAACCCTCTTTTCCCTTCTTGGCAGGGCCCCACACTACACTGGGCTCATGGAGCTCTTTGTGCAGCCTAAAACCCCTGCCCAGGCTTGGGCTGTCTGAATGCCGTGGAACCAACCAAAATGTACACAAGCTTGAGAATTTCCTTTTTGAAAGACCACCAAGGAGGCTGGAGAATCCCTATCTGGCCAGGGGGCTCTGGTGGGCTCCTTGGCACCAGCCAACTTCAGGAGTGGGTTCACCACTTATGGGCACAATGAGTTTTTGGGGACTGACACCCAGTTTCAGTTAAATCTGGAGCTCTCCAAGACCTTCTGCTGTGAAAGGGAATTACTACAATTAATTTTCTATTTACAGGTGGGCTCCATAGCACCCCAGGTGTGGTTACATGGGTTAAAAGTATCAGATGCCATTTCAAGTGGCAGCCAGTCTGGGTACAATGTATATTTTGAAAATACATTGTTTTCCTCAGGGCAAACAAGTTAAAAACCGCTGGAGTTTAGGTGCTATGTTTTGTGTCACTTGAAGGTGATCTGTCAAGACAGTTTTATTTCTTCCAAACACTTTCATTTCTTCCAGAGGTCTCTGAATTCAAAACTTCCCCTGTATGTACTGTGGACAGGATCACAACCAAGTACAGGAGAGATTTTTCCATGAATGAACTTACAGTCTGCTAAGGGTGAAGGACTTGTTCCTGGTTTTTTTGTTTTGTTCTGGTCAAAACCAAGTTATGACTTGTGTTTCTTCCTGAAAAAAACAAAGAAACAAACAAAAACTCTAAACACCAAAAACCAAACAATAACAACCTCCTCAAATAGCAGTGACAGAATGAGTATTTTTAAAAAGGCTTTCATTCAGAAACTCATAGAAACTTCAATGTACATTTTCAATACTAGCACAAGATTTAGAATGGCATAGATTAGTGTGCTGAAAATGAGCCACAATATGTAATGGACTAACTCTTGTCTGGTTTCACTGCTTGAGTTCTTCCAAAATTACTGAAACCTAAAGACCAGTGGTACTGAGCACAGTGCCTGACTATGGCTGGAGGATCACAGGCTATCCTGACTTAGAAGGGACACACAAGGATCATCAAGCTCTGCATCCTGGCTCTGCCCAGAACAGCCCTAAAAATCACACAAATGCCTCAGAACATTGTCCAAACACCAAAATGATGATAGTGAGTGGCTGAACTGCTAATAGTTTGCAGGTACAACCTGCAACTATTTCTTACAGGTTAATGTGATTTTTTTAAATTACTTTTCTGTAGAGCTGATGAGCCCAGCCTTCTGGTTTGTGGAGCCAAAGCCATGGCTGTAATTTATAGCAATTCCCAAAAATCCCTTCTAAGCTCCAAAATGTTACTCCTGCCACTCTTTCTTTATCTGCAAGGACTTCTACTTTGGCTTTTTCTGCACATACTTGCAAATGCATGCTTAAGGATGTTCAGCAGACTTTTCCAACTGCATATTGAAAACTCATGGCCTTTTCTTTCTCTCTAAGGAAACTACTTTGTAAATATTCACTAGCTAGACAATCTGATGTCCTTGAAGTTCTCTGGGGAATATCAGAATGTAATTGCAGTTGGAAAGACCCCTGTCAGGATAGAGGACAGTGGATCACACACGTTTCATTCACTTGGCATGGGATAAACATGGATGGAACTCGGCTGTCTGAGAACTGGATGAAATACAAAGAAAGAACTAAAAGCACTGTTCCACTTGTGGGGAAGGAGTGCTCTGAAACACTGATCTCAAATATGAAGTAGATTTGAAAGGGAGCAGCTCATGCTGCAGCAGTGCTGCTGGTACTGTCATTGAAGAATTTGCAGAATCACGGGATATTTTGAGTTGGAAGGGAATCACAAAGATCATCAAGTCCAGCTTTTGCTGAGGGCTGATTACATTTGACACATTGCCACCCCTACCCCACTGCAGGAATCTTCTGTTGCATCTTGAGTCAGCCTAGGGTGGTGACATCTCTTAATTGCTTTGTAAGACTCACCTTCACCAACATCTGCTACTGACCAGCTCTCTCCTCTTTGCAAGCTATGAAGGCAAAATAATTCTGTCTGCTCTGTACCAGCAGGTCTGAGCACCCTGCAGGGAGGGAATTGGTTCACCTGCCTGTCTTCTGAATTGTCACCCAGCAAAATGGTGCTGAGTGTTTTATTAGTTCCAGAGCAGTGAGCCTTGAGGAAGATCCACTGGTGATTTAGAAGTAGATAAATAGTGATCAAGGCCTTAAAATACTTTACCTATTCCTTCAGCTTTACTTATACCAAAGCCCTCCTCTCCATGTACTTGTAGTAAAACTTCCCAATTTTTTCTATTCCTTCATTACTAGGCCATTTAGAAAGATACCAAAGCACATCACATAGAGGTGGGACTCTACCTCCTCCTTTAAATAGGGAGTTTCCTTAGTTGAATTGGTATAAAATGTGTGGCTTTTGGCCAACTTGCTGCTTCTTCTTTAATGTTTTCATGCTAAAATGGTTAAAGAAATAATCTGGAAATTCTTTCAAGTGGAAATTATATGATAGTAGCTGATATAGTTGGCCAAGTGCCAGCATGCAGTCTGTGTTATGTGGGATGGGCTATCAGGATGGGCACACATCCCCTGGTGGGCCTAGGGCAAAGCACCACACCCCATGTGCTCAGTCCCACTGCACTGTCCTTTCCTTGCCCTACAGTATGGATCTGAAGATAAAAAAACCCTCCTTGCATAAAACTGCTTTTACTGGAAGGGCTAGGGGCTGTTTTCTTTCTTCTGTGTCCTTTTCCTAGTACATCAGCCTTAACAGACATGTTTACAGCTGGGATCAGAGGGCTACACCTGGTTCAGACATTATCTGTTCCCAAGAGCATGTTGTTTCATGAGGACTTGCTAGCACAGAGTTCATGCCCTCATCTTGATGAGCTCTTGATGATGTTCATGCATCCAAAAAATATTTGACAAGCCGGTGATATGCAGGATTAATGGCTGGCTCTTGAGAAATGCCGCTGTTTAGAGAAGGCTCTGCCATCTTGTCACCCCAGCCAGTGCTTGCTCTTAAATTAGCACAGCATGGTTGAGTTTCAGAGCGTGTTTCGTTCCTGCCAGCCCTGAGATGCACCAGCGCTGCTCAGCAGATCAGAGCACCCAAGGGTCCCACTCACTAGAGGGCACCCTCAAAACTATAAATTGTTTTTGCTGTTACAAAGATGTTATTGTTCTGCTGACAGGGGTTTACAAAAGGGCTGCTTTCCCCGGGTTTTTTTCATGGTTGTTGTTGTTTCTGGCCCTCCCATAATGTGCTTTCATTTCTGTTGCACTGTTTTCTTTCAGTTTGCTTCTTTCCAGGTTATTTTAATCGGTCATGAAAAAAGGAATATGAACTCTGACAGTGAGAACTGCTATCACTGACCTAACATAGTGCCAAGGGTTCTGTTTTCTTTCTCTGCAGGCAACAATGTTTTTGATTTAATGCTAGGTGGTTGTCCTAAGAATTCTTTAAATCTTTGTCCAAGTAGTGCTATCCATTATTGAGTGTGGATTTACGTGGGAGAGGCTCTGAGAGGTAGCTCTGTCCTTTCACTATCCCTGCACAGTACAAACATCCTCTCCCACATATGGCTTGGGAAGGGATGGGCAAAACCTTCCTCCCTCCACGTTGCAGCTGCATCCAGCCCTGCTGTTATTATTTTGTTGTGGAAGTGAATCCTTGTTTGAGGCAGCTTTATATTGCTCCTGGTATGCTCTCTTCTCTCCATTCCCCAGAGCAGCCGTTCAGCTGGAATAGCTCAAGGTGCATCTGCTCAGCTCAAAGGGGCTGTGTCAGTGCAGGCTGGCCAAGAACCCAGCTCTGCACTCACCATGTCTAACAAACCATGCCCAGCAGCAGCCCACAAAGTGTGTTTATTTTAAATATGTGTGGCTGTGTTGTCAGCCCTGCACAGAGAAGATCTCTGTGCACAGAACAGAAGCTGCACAGAGTCAAGGCGATTCCCTGAACGTTGCCAGGATAACATGCCACAGCTACAGGGACCATCACAAGCACTAATGTGGAAATTTCCTGAGCACAGCCTTTGCAGATGAAATCCATTTATGCGGGGAAGTCTTGAAGGCACTCATTCTCTTTGCTCTCTGCTGAGCAGTTTGCATGAGTGGTGTGGTACAAGCTATAAAAGTAATGCTCAATCCTAGGCCTACCATCCAGGGTGCCAATTAATAGAACAACACTTTTTGTGCTGCTGGCATGTTTCCTCTGCATGGAAATCATCAATGGATTTTGCACAGGGCTTAGACTTTTATCAGTACCAGCTTTAGTATTTTAATTACATAGTGTGAGGAAAATCAATCTCTAATAGACAAAATGCCTTATCCTATTTGTAATGCCTTAACTAGCTAACTTCCTTTATTTCTTTCACTTGACTTCTTTTCCATGTATATTAGAATCTATTATAACTTGTTCTGTGTATTTATGCTCAGTAGCTTCTTATCATGTATTTACATTAATGTTTTTTAAATATTTTTATGCATGAGGATATCAGAGAAGATATTGCAACACAATCCTGTCCTTCTTTTTTTCTTTCCTATCTGCAAGATTTAGAAGATCCCCAGATTTTTGGTGAAGGTGTTCAGTATTGCCTCTGTTTTTTATACTGATCCATTATTGCTACCTAAGCTATAGGAAAGGTTACTTAAATGTACAAATGTATCACCACTGTAACTGGTTTAAATATAAAACTGTGCTACTGGCATTGAATAACTGATGGAATAATAAAGAAGAGTAGCTTGACATTCCTCCTAGCTCTTCCAAATTCACATCCCCCACCCACTTTGTCCCAGGAATGGGTTGTTCTTCAGGCTAGGTCCAGCACCCAGCACATGAGCTTCCTGCCATTTTATTCCAACTTCAGTTCTTCTGGCAAAGAAGAGAGATATTACTTATTGGAGCTGTTACCTATTCCAGTACCCAATATACAAAAGTAGAGATCACTGAAGGCACATTATTTTTTCTGCAGAACATACAGTACTAAAAATCAGCGGACCAAATACTCAGGGAATGGGTTTGATGTCTTAGTCCCCTTTTCCAATAATCTCCTTTGGAAGCTATAGATAGAAACTTAATGCTGTTTCAGAACGACAAGGCAAGCCTTTTGTGAACTTACTCGGTAAATGTCTTCAAGCTGTATTTTATCTCAGACAGACATGACTGAGGCCCTGTTGGTACAGCTACAAACTGCATTCCTGAATTCTGAAAGAGCCCAGCTTCCAACGAAAGTATGAAACAGTGATAAGAGTCATTTCCAAGGTCACCACAAGGGCACAGCCTCAATGGCTGTGAGAAATGGAGCACCAGAAAATTGGAGTACAAAATCGGAACTGTTTTCAATGCTATGGGGTGGTAACTGAGCAGCAGATCTGTGCCTGTGGTACTGACATACATGTGACTGTGCACTGGGAGCAAAACGAGTCTTATCCGTAGCAAGGCAGAGTCTTGAAACTAGAATATCACATTGTCTTGGCAATTCTCCCTTTCTTCTTCATCCATTTGTTTAGGATGCAAAACATGCCATTAAAATGGATGCAGTACAGTGGACATGTACCACAATCTGTGGTACTTACTCATCAACATGAGTAATGGGAAACACTTTCCCTGCCTCTCCTGGCCATTATCCCCCTCAGTATAGCCCAGCAGACCATCTGCTTTATTCAAGATGCAAATGCACTATTGGCTCATGCTCATCCTGACATCTCATTTAAACCTCAGGTTGCTCTTGGCAGAGCTTCTCCTTAAGCAGGTGCTTCCCAGCCTGTACTGAGACATGAGGAACCTTGGGCCTCTTCCTAAGTTTCAGGAGCTTTCCATGGTCCAGCCCCCAAGCTTATCAATTTTTCAGCCATTCTGGAATTCAGAGCTCAAAGGGCAAGTTTCCATTCAAGGTGGAGGGTTGCACTATTTTAAGAACCTCAGTGGAAACACAACTCTAATTACTATAGGTCTGACACAGTGAGTTTCCTCTTCAGAAGCAAAGAAGACCATGAAACACCTCTTTATGATCATGACTGGTAATACACTGTATTTCCACGCTTGTCATTTTATCAGACTCACGAAAAGCTGACTCCAGCACCATGTACTTGGGATCTTTTCCATTTACAGGCCAGCCAGGCTGACAAACCTCAGTAGCAAACACCATTTCCTCATATTTCAAGAATTAGGCCCAATTTGCAGGAAAAGTTTTGTCTCCTGTAGCAAAAAATGTATACTGCCACCTCTGCTAGAAGGGCATGTATAGCTGACTTTCCTTAAGACTGTCATATATATATTCTGCAGTCCTTAAGAAAACTTGTCTCCAGTGACTCAGCCCAGGGTATTTTAAGGATTTCAGCAGCCACCTAAACTGTCTGAAGTGCTCTGCCACTCCTCAGGCACTGTAAAGATATCACCTGAAACCCAACACTGCTGTCTGAGGCTCTATTTACAGCCCTGCAATGTAAACTCTGGTATCTACACTCAGCTCCTGAAAGGCAATGCCTGTCACAGGAAGGGTGCATTATCTTGAGACTGTGGAAATATTAAAATACACAAATGTTTGGGGTTTTTCTCCTGACAAAGACATTTTCTTGCCAAACACATTTATTTAGACAGTGTTCAAATTTGTACTGCTTTCAACTACTGAAAAATGCAGCTGCTGGACAAAATTTTTTACATTAATGGAAAATATAAAGTGTATGTGCTTCTCTCCTGTTTTATTTTTCTTACCATCTCATAGAGCTGATGGGCAAATATTTAATGAACAGTGTCTGCTCCAGAAATCTACAGATATTAATAACACATGAAAGTGTCTTAGAACAACTAATTTCCTGTACGCATATAAGAGATTCAATGGCAAAATCTTGCAATTATTCTGTAAAACGCGCTCATTATCAAAGCTCATTTGTGTTGGACCAGTGATTTAGGAACAAAAGGATCCAGTTCCCTACCTCCCTGAAGCAGCCTGTACAATCCCACTTTCCCCATACCGTAGATCCATGTAGCACTGTGTCAGTGCTACAGGCTCCATGCTTCAGGCATCCTCTTTGTCACTGGCAATCTGGATCTGATAAAGAGACAAAGCAAGCACTGACACACTCATTAGTGACCAACAAACCACCAGGTTACAGCCCTGATGGGCTGCCACAAACAGGCACTTCTAGAAATGAGATGGCTGGAGCTGGGTTTCCTTTCTTGCCTGATGCCCAGTTAAAAGGGTAATGTGAGCTCATCCTTTTTGCCAACATCTGACACTTTAAACCAGCTCTCTGATGGACAGGACATGTTACTGTACAGGAGGCAAGACCACTTCCACAGGGAATAATTAGTGGGCTAGAGCTTGACCCCAAGTAAAGTATTACTGTCAGAGGTTAGGGGCATGAATGTCTATTTTTTCCCTCCATCCCAAACATCAGACACAGCTCTTCAGCTTGGGGGGTATTTTTAAAACTTTTTTTTTTTTGTGTGTGTGTGGTTTTTTGGGGGTTGTTTGGTATTTTGACTTGGGCATTGCCAGCCTGACATGGATTTAGATGACACTACCAAAGATGCTTCAGCTACCGAAGACCATTCTATGTGAAATTATACATATGTGTGTGTGCATATATGTACATAACTGATGCAAAGGAAATAAGAAATACTAATTCATTAGCAGATCGAGTCTCTCACAGGTATCAGGCATTGCCCTGAGTGGTGTGTGAGGCATTGACCTGCTGTCATTTACTGGAAAGGACACTTACCTGCTGTTTCTGACTCCTTCTAAAACAGAGGACAAAGGGAATGGTTTCTATGGAGGCTTTTGGAAGCCCTAACACACTTGTCTGAAGCCCAGTCAGTTTTAGAGGTGATAATTGTTTATCTGAGTTAGTATTGACCTTTGCTTTCTCTCAGTGTTGCTGATAAAGAGCTTCATGGAGTTCCCATCAGTTCTGAACCGACTTTTATTGCAAGAGTTTCTCACTTAGAAAATGTATTTTTCCTTATAAAACCATTAGTCACTCAGGTGAGCTAACTAAAGATGACTAACCACGAATCCCAGTGGTAAAGGTAGATCCTTGCTCAGTCTGTAAATGGGAAAGGGAGACAAAGTTTGTGGAATTTGTGAAAAAAGGCCAAACACTGAAAATCTATAGACTGAGAGAAAACATACCTTCATTCACTAATGATGCTACTTATTTTCTAAAATTCATGAAATATTAAACCAGGTTTTGTATGAAGTATATTTTGTTAAAAAATAAGAGGAATGGAGACCAGAACTGTTACTTCAAATCTGTTTTAATACATCTTCAAGGACAAATAAACAGGTGTGGATCAAAAATCATTTGAAAAAATCTGCATAAGGTGTAAGTATAGATTGCACATTACTATGGAAATGCTTCATTTTCTTTCCTGTTATAAAGTGCATTATGCCAGAACTGTAAGACCATATATAGCCAAATACAAAAGCTTCAAAATCCTATCCTGAATGTGTTAGGAAGTGCAAATCTCACTAGGAAGGCCATATTGTAAGTGTCAGAAAATATCTCAAAAACATTACTGTGCAGGAGTGAATCTGTAACTGCTATTTAAAAAAACAACTGTAATCTTTACCACAAATTACGGCTTTTCAGTAAACATTTTTCCTTATTCTTCCATCCAGATATCAAACAGGATGATGCATCAGCCAGTTTTAGCCATTATCATTGAATTTGGCTGGGCAGAAAGAAGTAGTTAAATTCATCACAGTGATTGTTATTAAATGAAATTCCAAACAATACAAAATAACATACATGGAAAACAGCCAAAATTAAAGGAGATTTATGTTAAAATATTCCTATTAAGCACTGTGTCTCTCAGTAGATTAAAGAGCTTTTTCATAAAAGCCTGAACTTATTCACATTTAACTCAATGAGAGCACATGTAAAATTTAATAGGAGTAGAACTTTTATTTAAAATAGCCATGCTATGAAATGAAATGCATGATATTATTTTTATGGTAACAGAGTAAGTAATGGGATAATTGCCTGTTACATCATGCTCACTGACAACATCACTGGGTTTTTTGATGAATCCTTGAAAGCAAGGACAAGCCATGTGGATCTAATGGATACTTAATGGAAAAATGGAAAATAAAAAGATTAGGTGGAAAGTAATCCTGTGAAAATTATGCTATAAAAGCTATTGTCTCCAATATGCCAAATACTCAGTTTAGATTTGATCATTTAATCCAGTTATTCAGCACACCAAGTGGCTTGTTAGTCACTGTGGACTTTGCCTATAAATCAACCAAAGTTTAAATATAGTGGCCACCTCCCAGCACAAATGCACAGAGGAAGATGAGGCCAAGAAAAGGAACAGCTTTAGATCATTCAGAAGGCAAATGTCACAGGGTCAAGCCATGTGAAAAAAAAACTTAATTACTGTATCTCCAAGCATCTTTATGCTTAAAGTACCTCATATGAATGAGGCACACTTCACAGTGCTTGTGATAATTAGCACTTACCAAGTACCTTTCAGAAGTGCTTTGCAAACATTAAATAAGGTCAGAAATCTCATTGGTCTTTCATCAGAACAGCTATAACTATGATAGGGAGAGCTTCCTCCTCAATTCAGATCAAGGACTGCAGGGCTTGACCCAGGGAACTCCAAAAGGCGGTGTTGAAAAGGTGAGGATGTATTACTGATTGCAATTTTACAGATTGAAAACCAGCAGCAGTGAGATTAAACAATTTGTCAAAGATGGACAAAGGAGTTAAAACAGAAGATTCACAGCTTTGGGATCTTTCTGTTGTTTTTTTTTTTTTTAAGAGAAAAAAGGTATTTGCTTGTGCACTAAGCCAGACTCTATAATGATCTGGGGCATGGAGAGACTGAACCAGAGCTGGATGATGTAAGAATTCTGCATTACAAGCAGGAAAACGTCCATAAACAGTTGCATTTAGTCCTTTGCACTGGTACTTTTAAAAGTGTTTTTTGACATAAATGGCTTTGAACATTATCTGCTATTTGATACTGAGTGAGATGAGACAAAGGGGATGAGTATGGCACAACATCCTCCTGACAGGTTTTCCTTTTCCCCCCATTTTTAATGCCAAGTGTCATCGTTTTGTACCCTTAGAGTTACCATGTCAGAAAAGGGCTGTTTTTACACACTGCATAATGGCACCACTGAGGATGTGATGCCATTTCTACACCCCATGGGAATGATAAAAAATATTCTCATAGCTCTCTGAGACATATATAAAAAAGGAACATCTACTTGGAGAATTTTGCAGTTAGGGAATAACTCAGTCTCTACAATGATCCTGTTCCTCTACAAGAGGTAGGCTTTTTTTGAGAGCTCTTGATGCATAACCATTACAAATTAGATGATCCACAAAGAAGTCCAAATACATTCTTGAAGATTCTGGGACCTCTCCACAGCTTCTACATGTCCCAACCCTGGCTGCCACGTGTCATCCCCTTCTATAAATAGGCATTACATTTTGCTGAAGAAGGTCAAAATGTGTGAGGGGTGTAAATACTGCAGCAGTCATCATTGAGTCATGCATTGATTTATTCTTGGAAACCTATGAGCTGTGGAAGCGAGGGCCTTACAGAGCCACAAGTCCCAAGTTCCTCAACAGAGTACCACAGCAGAACTTGGGAAACTTCAATCACAGGACTAGCAGGAAGAAATGCCCTAGGTTTGTGGAGAAAATGCAGTGTGCTGTCTCTGCTCCACTCTCCTCATGTGTTTTGTACCCTGAGGACTCTCCTCCTTCCACCTTCACTCATTCCTTTTCCTACTACATAAAAGGGAGGCCACACACCTGACAGTGTCCAGCCTGTTAGTACTCAGAATAGTTAAAAGAATTATTAAACAGGTCAGATTTCTCCAGTTTGGCCCCTTTACAGATGTTATCTCAGTTACTTGAATAGGCTTTGTGATAAATACATTTTATATTTTAGCTGCTCTCCATTCATTTTAGTAGGCTATCAAAAAACATTATATAAAAATTACACATAATTGTGTTTGCCTTGTTTTGTGCAGTCAAAAATACCCACCTAACTTTGCTGTATTTTATAAACTGAAAATCTTTATAATTCAACCAATTTCAGTGCATGGTATCTGTTGTAGTGCTGCCAACCCAGATACACAGATATTTTAACATATGAAGAAAAAATCCAAGCTTCACAATTCTAAAGTTACCCAATAATTACTTCAAGAGGCTTGATACTGGTTTCAGCAAGGAGAAATACTATATAGGTGTAAAGTACTTTCAAATAATAACATGGATCAATTGAAAAAAAATTATTTCCCTATTTTGTTTGGAGTACTTTTTTGACTTTTTTGATGATAGACACCAAGGAGATTTTACACTGAATTTACTGAGAACTTAAATAAAATGTTACAATACAGAATATATGTTTTTTTCTATTTAATTCCTAGAAGAATTTGTTTTAAATAGCATTTCCATTTCAAGAAGAAGCAGTAAGGAACCGATGAATGCCAAGTTGTGCTTCTCATCACTGAAGTTCTTCATTTGTTTAAAACAGCTGGATCATCGACTCTCTTGATTTCCCAACTCCAACCCATTTAACTAGGGAGGAAAACACATCTGTTAGAACAATTACTGAGAGTAAACACTATAATCAATGAACTGGAATAATTTTCACCTTTCATCATGTTTCACTACAGACTGATCAATTTTAGGGAGGAAGTTTCATTGTCAGAAATCCCTCTACTCCAGCTGCACTACTGGACTAAAAGTGCAGTATATTGAAGTTTGAAAGCATGAAATAATGATACCACAAACACAAAGCATTGCAGATGAAAGGCCTAATGGAAGGTCGGGGATGTTTGTTGCAGGTTTAAGTGCAATTGTTTTGAGTGACAGGATGTTTAGCTACATCCCTGCAGAGAGGAAGCCAGAGCTGTGCCAGACTCTGAAGTCTGCATGATGTGGAACAAGAGATAGTGATGCCTACATACTGTAATATTTTTAAATGTAAGGCTCTAACTATAAACATTATCCAGTGTTAGCAGTCACCCCAAATTCCACACTGTAGCTGTTCCACTGCAGTTTTATTTCCCATGCTATAGAATTGACTGTGGGTAGGTGTCCTTTAGCCATCAAAGCTAGCAAAGCATCCTGACTTTGCACAGCAAACCAGAGGAATAAAGGTAAGGGGAGCTGTATTTACTCATCCCTTGTGTGTCCTTGACCACACACAGGCCATTCTCTGAGTTTCAGTCTCTGCTATCAGATGTTTTCTGACCCATGACTGATACAGGAATTGCCACGGCTGTAACCAGCCTGTACTCCACTGATGTGACCTTTGAGGTGCTTTATGGAAAACAAAAGCACACATGCCAGCTGACTAAGCTTGTTACTGTGGAAATTCTCTTGCAAATGCCACCATTCATGCCACACCTAGCTCTTGGCATATCTAGAGCTCTAGCAGTTAGATTTGAAGAAATCTGGGTGGCTTGACCTTTGCAGATTGATGTTAAGATTCTCATTTTTCCAAAGTGGAAGAACTGGACTAAGCAATCTTGTACCTGTTATGCAACACAATTCCCTGTATGAGTAAGAATGGAAAAACAAGCCAGAACAAAGACATCTAAGTTCAAACAGGGATGCAGTGCAGAATGCAGAGAGAAAGGGGGAGATAAGGACATCAACTTAACTACACACTGAAGCACTGTGCACAGACCCCTAAGTTTTCACTGAGAGAAGGTGGCCATTTGCCAAGAACAACACATGTTTATCTTTGCTCTGGTTAAATCCTTCCCAGCAGCAGCTTGGAGCTCTCTGCAGCACTGCAGACCTGCCTGCTGAACACCACCCTTTGCTGCTTCTTGGCAAGCTGTCATTTACCCCCATCAGCCCAACCACTGGTACTTTCATTCCCTCCTGCCCAAATAAAGTGAATCTAACTACCAAACTGAGCACTTTCATAGGGCTGTGTCTGTCTGCTGTGGCATCCTCATATGGACACCAGCAAAGGAACATACCTGGCACACCAACATGGTTTTCCACACAGCGGATGTAATTCTGGGCCTTGGGTGGGAGGTCCTCCCATTTTCGTGCTCCAGTTGTGTCAGCTTTCCACCCAGGCATTGTTTCATACTCTACTTCTACCTTCTGTAGTATCTCCTGGTTAGCTGTGGAAGAACAACTTTTGTCACATTTGATTTTAGCTGCTCTGCCTGAAGAGAACAGACCTATGACTCTTGACCAATAAAGTCTTTTGACAGCAAAAATCTGATAGATGAGGAAATAGTATTTTTACTGGTTTATTCAATCATTTACTCCTTTATTCTTAATTGGGGGTTAATTCTGATAAATCTGATTCAAGAGGATCCAGGCATGCAGTTTCCTCTTTCAAAAACTGTAGAATGTACTCTATGCTGTCAACATGGAGTCAACAACCCTACAGTTTTATTTTTGAGGAAATAAGATTTTTTGAGGTTTACAGTACTTCCACTTTTTGGTTCAGATTTGCATAGAATAAAACAGTAGACAAGGCATTACTGTCTCAGAGAGTTTCATCTTTACAGAACAAGGTTAAATCAGTTTTGTGAAAAACTCTGATGTCTACAAGCTTTTCTCCACTGGAATTCTCATTGTGTCCACAGCCAGGAACCACCAAGAGTGGTGGGAAAGCTGGCTGTTGTCAATCCATCCTCTGCCTCTGGAATCCCCTATAGCTCCACAGAAAAAAACCCTTTTCTTGGCAGAGACTGTTGCACATATCTTGAAAACATCATTAATGTAAAAAAATTATGTATCATTATATCTAAAAAGTGAATAGTTATTGAGGGAGCAATATATATTTTTATTAACCACAGTGTTGTTGCTGTTAATAAAGCTTAATAAAGCTATCCAGAAGCAGCTTTATTCTGCTTGTTTCCATCTCATTTTTGTACAGCTTTTATTTCAATTTTGCTTCATTAAATGCTATTGCCAATGATACACAGTCACTGACTCAAGTCTTGCTGACTTTCAGACTCCTGATTTTGCTAATAAAAAATCTAATGGCACAACACAGAGCCCCTAACACAACATTTTATTTGTTCGGAAGTTCTTGCCATTGTTAACAAATGCAATGTAAATGGAAAATGCCAATGTAATGGTATGGCAATCTTTATACAGAAACTCCAGCTCCATAAATTGCCATAGAATGTCTAGTGAAAAAGAAATCAAGTCTGATTTTAAAAAGCAAAATTGGCTTAACAGGCAGGAAAGATAAAAATGAAGATAGAAGTATAACAACTTACCTGGAAAATATGGAATTCTTTTTCCACCCAATTTGTAGGCAACACCAATTTTAATTTCATCAAGGACATCAAGAATATCCAGTTTTGTTAATGCCAAACTGCATAAAAAACATCAGTTAGTTACACACATGATGATCTTGTTTTTAATACTTTCCTTCCTTTTTTTCCCCCTTTCAAAAATCCAGCTCAAGCAGCCCAGCCAGCAGAAATACACAAATGTATTAAACTGTTGTTAACTGAATTCACACCTCTGGGATGAACACCCACCTGAGATATCCCCAGACATTTCCAAATGCTTGGCTGCTTACACAGGTGCACAGTGTTCAGCTCAGTGCATGGAAACACACCCTGACTGTGGAAAGGGGCACCTGCTGGGCCTGGTTTGGATGGGTTTGACACATGACATCACTGACAGGGACTATTTCTGTTATTCCTACTGATTCACAACAACTGTCTGACAGACTTAGTGACTGATTACACTTTTATAACAGAACAAGCATAATCTGGTTACTAAAACCACATGTGCAGCTCATTAGGAAGGATCCCATCCTGCCTTTCAGTGACTGGGCTGTGCTGGCAGTTTAATGAACCTTATTAATTTTGTGAATGAACACATCAGGAGACAAAAATGGAACCTCAAGAAGAGGCATTATTCCACTGTATTATTCACTGAACTGAATAAAACTGCATTTTAAAACTAGTCATATTCTCCAAAACAATATTCTAGATGTTGCTTGGCAAAAATCTGAGCAGCTAAGGATTTAGACAGGTATGTGCATATTGTCCAGGCTATATATTCTCATTAAGTTCATGATGAATGAAAGGATTAAGAGACTTTTTGAGGAAGAAGCACCATAGAGCCAGTTCTTCAACTTTTTAAATCTCCCCATGTTTTTTTAGTTATCACAGTTATCAGATAGGGTATAGTTTTGTTGATAGAAGTGCAGTAATTATACAGAGCTGAAATGGAAGGAAACCTAAAGCCTTCTTAAAATTTTCCACATAAACTAGAGCTGCATAAGTTAAAGCAAAATATAAATCTGATTTTAAAAAGTGCCAAAGCTAAAACCCCCTTTTGATAAATTAATGAACAAGACCCCTGTTCCTTTGTAACATTAGTAACATAAACGATATTAAATTCTGTTTCAGTCTAAAATATATTAAAATGCTCGGAGTCATGTATTTGCATATATGGACAAATTTGCTTGAATGCATCAACCAAGGAAGCCACTCGGTCTCAAAGAAAATATAACTTGGCCCATTAAAAGCAGGATTTATAACAGAATATTTAACTACACTTTTGTAAATATATGAACCTTTTGAACTGGAATGAAAGCTGTGCCAGTTGCTGTACCCTTGTGTCACTCCATTAATTTCACTTATCAAGGCAGTGGTTCCAAATGATGCAGAATTGGTCCTACAAGTAGGATCCATTAGAGTCAACCAAACCTCAAACCCAACAGGTTTTAGACCATGGCACAAGTCAGTATGAAAGCACTGGATCAAAAACACTGGAGTAAACTGTTAGAAAACCAATATATTGATTCAATCTACACTGGCCATCTGATGAAAGCAAAATGAAAACATGTACCAAAAAAATCACAGCTATCATGTTGCAAAATCACTTAATTTGAAAAAAAATTCAAAGGAATTAGATTATTATTAGCATTAAGACAATTCTCAGTTGCCCACTGTGCATCATTGTATTACTTAAAATGTGACACTTTACTGGACTTATATTAATGTTACCTACATATTTATTCTGCGAAGCACAAAATTATCCCTTCCAAATGTAGCGCAAAATCTGTGATGCTTACGCAGTGAATCCGTTGATCATATGAGCATATTTCAAAATGACCAGATCTAACCAGCCACAGCGTCTCTTTCTGCCCGTAGTTACCCCCCATTCATGGCCACGGGACTGTAAAAGATCTCCAATTTCCTAAAATAAGACAGAGAGAATGCTGATGGTGTTTCACTGAAAACATGGCTGGAAAACAAATACAAACAAATACAGACAAAGAGCAAGAAAAATGCAGTTGTGCCAATTTGAAGGCTATTTTCCAGGAAAAAAAATTTACTAGGAGAGGACTAAGGCAGATAACAAATCCCCTCGTGCACAGGATTTCTGTATTGCAATCACTAGCATTTCAAATCACGTATTTAATATGACTTTTGTGTTCCAAGGAGACACTTTTCTCCCTTCTTCATCCAACAGGAAGATTTTCTTGACAATTCAGTCCTTTATTAAATTTTGTTTGCATTTACTTTTTTCATCTGGTCTTTTGACATCTTTTTGGGGTCAAGACTCTAAATGCTTGGGACAAGACCAATGCTTGTACACGGTCTAGGTCAAAACACCTAGGGCACCTTGCTTCTACCACAGTATGAGATTGCCAGCTGTTCCATTCAGACTGGCAGTGGCTATACTGTGGTAAAAATAAAGAAGGAAGAAACTTTATGTTCATGATTCATAAACCCCAAGGATACCATCAACTCATCTGAGCCATTAAATAAAGGATTTCAGTGACTAAATCCTTAAATTAGATTCAGAGCACTGCCCTAGAGATTGCTGCATGCATAGCTCACAATCAATATCCTGAGCTTTCTAATTTCTTGATAATGAAAATAAAGCAGACAGTTTAAAATAACCAAAATCTCTCCCCTTCTATTTATTGACCCCTTTGTGCATGACTGGCTGACACACACACCACATTTATTCTATAAATCACACAGAACACAGGCTGTTAAGCACAGAAGTTGTTGTAATTTAAGCTCTTCTGGGATGCACTGACAGTTCCAGTCCACAACAAACTCTCTCCACTGAAGTACACCTAATGATGTTACATAAGATGATGACATCTGTTTTCACACTGATCATTACAACAGGACTGTGGTCACTGCAATGTAACATCACCACACTCGTGTTTCTCTCCTCTCATGACAAACACCATAATGAAATTCTCTTCTCTTTATGGGTGTGATTGCTCAGCATTATTATCACTGTGCTTATTTATCAGTGGAAAACCCTTACCCCATTGTGTCGGGACCCAGGACATTCCTCTGGCTGCCCTGGGTGATTCGAGACCCTGGCAAGGGGCTCAGAGACCTTGGCATGGAGTCAAAAACACCTGTGCCTTCAATTTCAGTCCATGGAAAAAATTACCAACTTTGTGTGAAGATTTACAAGCCACGAGAGTTTGAGTAGAATGATAGTTAATTTGTCACAAAGAGAAAAAGTAGAATTTTGGGGTTTTAGAATGGGGGTTCAAGAAGCAAGATGAAGGAATCTGGTCGTGTCCTGTCCTTCTTCTCCTTCCTCTTGTCCTCCATCTTCTGCTGGGATGGTAACACTTTTTGCTTGATTTAGAGTAGAGACAGACTGCCTAACATAGGTGACAGGTAGTGGAAAATAATTGTAAATAAAGTATACATAGTATGTAGGATAAAAAGTTAACACCACCCCAAGGGCAGACAGTGTGCCACGACCCAACCTGCTGACAGATTTCAGCAGGTCAGAGAAAGAATGTAATAGATAAGAAAAAATAAACAACCCTGAAAAGCAGAACCGACGAATCTCGACTTCTTTGGTCACTGGGCTGGGAAAAAAAAAAAGACTTTCTAATACCTCAGAGGACATCTCAACCACAGAAACCCGAGACCATTGCACAGTTACTTGTTGCCAGCTGTGTAGAGCCCATTTTGTAGCACTAAACGTACATTGATCTGCTCGGTGGGGAAGGCGCCGATGCCCACGCGGGTGGTGTAAGCCTTCACCACGCCGTACACATCCCCCACGTGCTGCGGAGGAACGCCCAGCCCGGTGCACACACCGCCCACGGTGCAGTTGGAGGAGGTCACAAAGGGATACGTGCCTGCCAGGAAAACACAGCAGCACAGCCCTCTGTCAGCAATTGGTAAGAAACAAAGACTGTTTTTTATCAGTTCAAAGAAGATTTTCGCTTCTATGTTTGGCTTTAAAGCTAAACTGGAACAGCAGCCAAAGAGGGAGGCAAATTCTTTTTATTATGTGTCATTCATCCTTTGCAACTTTCACCGAGGATTGCACACAAGGGAGAAATTCAAAAGCATCTCAATATTACCTCCATTAGGCACGGGATCTATTATACGATGCTTCTGCTGTGTAAAGCTTTTTTTCAACGTTCTGTGTATCACAGAAATTATTTCCATTAAGTTCATGGAGAGCGTGATGTAAAGGTCACAGACCGGCATTCCCAATGCTCTGCACAAGTGGCTCTATTTGCCACAAATTGTCTAAGTCTTAAGAGTTACTTATGATCTCTGCCCAGTGACTCTGGACTGGAGAATCTCTCAAGTCCTTAATTTTTTCTTCATTGATTTAATTAGATTATTGGTAAGAAAGCAGAGCAGAGACCAACTGTAGTGGCAAGACCTAGAGGCTGCTGCACCAGTTTAATCCTCCTCCCATGGCAGAGGAATTACCTAAACTGCACTGCAATGAGTACCTGGATTGTTTAGCAATGTGCACACACATTTAAAAGCAATCAAGACAAGAATATCTGCAGTGAAATTTCAGCTGCACTGGAATAAACTTCAGTAAAAATCAATATTTAAACCCTAAGCACTAATCCTGTTGATGATACAATCTCTGTTTTAATGAGCTTTACTTCTGGGAGATCTGTTCCTATTAAGGAAAGACTATTTTCTCTATTTTCCTGCTGTTTGCAAAGTCAATATAAACACAAATCAAAACAAAACTGATCTCTTAGGAGTTAAGCTGAGTTTAGAATATAACTTACCAAAGTCAATATCAAGTAGTGCTGCATTGGCTCCTTCAACAAGGATCTTCTTTGGGGAGCCATGAAGAGCTTCATACATAAAATACACACCATCTCGAACCATGGGTCTTATTTTTTCAGCATATCCCTGCAAATTGAGTACAAATGTCAGCTTCCCTAGACAATAGCTGCAAGCAGGGAACACTGTGTTCACTTTTGAAAGACAAAACATACAGATAAGTCTAAGCTTCCAGCCTCAATAACTGTGTTTTCCTGAAAAATACAACCATTAGTTTATACTCCTTTCAATCTATTGAACCACTCATATAAGAAAACTTGACTTATTATGGCATTAGAATGCCATCATTTCTGTATCATTGCTGTTCACAGAGATGTGGTATGCCTACTAAATTTTGTTGCTATAGTCTTTAGATAGTGTGCTATAGTCTAGCCACACTGAGAATGGGACTTAGAACTAGTCCAAGCACCAAAAGACAAACATATCAGTCCTTTTGAACATTAAAAAATATCCTCAGGGTGTCAGCTCTAAAAACTTATAAGAAAAAACATGGGAAAGGTAAGAGATATTTTTAACATCCTCTTTTCTTTTATATTCATGAAAGCTGTTTTTACCAGTTGCTCTTCTGGATTTATTTGTAAAAAGACAATTTTCTTGTAATACCAGGATCTTGAAACATGCTTCCACAAACAATTCTTCAGTAAGCAAGGAAGTCCCACTGACACACTGGACACTAATTGAAATCATCACCCTGCATTCTCTTGACTTCTTTGACACAACAGTCATTTTAAACAACATTCAAAAAAGTAAAATATTATAGGAGAATTAAATCCTCCACAGAGCTTACATTAATGGCTACAGTAAGAGAGAACATTCAACTACAAAGCATAGCTGCTGTTTATTAAAGCTCTCATAATAATGAACATATGTATTTTTCATCTAAATTAGCTCAATAAGTGGTATGTCTGGTACACTTCATTTTTATCTTCTAAAATTAAAATAAATATTTCAAGTGATAAATCCTTACCTTTAGCTTTTTCAATTGTCCTTCTGTATCAATTTCCAGTGTGGGAAACATTGACTTGTACTGTTGTGCCAGATTTTTAAATCTATAAAATATTGAAATTGTATCTATGAGGAACATATTCACAGAACCTTTGGCAAGAACTCAGTTTATATTATGCACAGTATATACTGAAAGCTATAGGGAGAAAATACTCAGCACTCTGACACTTCAACCAGTGCATTTCCCAATGTTCAAAATTCCATTTTAAATTATGAGAAACTCTGTGAAGTACAGGAAATACACACACACACACACACACAGACATTCTTTCCAGTTTTCTTCTCCTTCTAGACAATTTATATACAAAATTCAGACACATATTTAAAAACATCTCCTTAAAAGCAAATCTGTCAGGCAAAATGTATCACTCTTTAACATAATATTTACAAATGAAAATAGTTGTACCTTGAAGAAAATTCATCAAAGTCAGAGAGGAGGTCACAAATCCGAAGGCCTGTTCGTGCAGCTTTGGAAGAATATGTTGGTCCAATCCCCTTTTTTGTTGTGCCAATACTAAGTAAAAAGAAACACCCCCCTCAAAATGTATAAATACATGCAAAAATACACTTTATGCCAAGTAATTTTGTCAAAGTGAAATCATATAATGGGCAGGATGTCTGAGACATAAAAATATATTAAAGTTCTGTAATAATAAATATATTATATTAGCACCTTTCAGGCTTTAAGTATTGCTAATAAGTATTGCTTAGTATTGCTAATATTTGTGGTATTCAGTAAAGCATGAGTCTGGCTGACAGTTTGTTCACTAACATAAGTAGGAACAGAACAGAAGCACAGAATTATTAACATCAACAAGGCTCTTCAGAGACACACAGCACTTCTGTTTTTCAAAATTACACTGATTTTCCAAATTTGTGTAACTATTAATGAAATGAGGCTGTTGGAAATATTTACTTTTTGCCTTCTTGTGCTTGACGTTGCACTTCCTGGAGCCCATCTACTGCCTGGTGAAAGTCAAACACTGCAGTGGAAAATCAAATGGATATAGTGAGAGAACAAAGGAGAAAAATATTCTTTAAATCACAGACATCCATAATTTCAAGACAAAATGCCTCTGCTGTCATTGACAGTGCACAGGCCTCCTCAAGTGGAAACAGAGGGAGTATTCCTTAAACATTGTGAAAACATGTGAAAACATCACTCTTCAGTGGACACAGATTCCATTATCATGCTTCAGATTACACAACATAACAAGAAGCTGTGTTAGATCAAATACACAGCTGCTCTGGGGAATAATAATTTAATTTAGCCTCATGAGCTAAGCAATCATTTGTGAGGGCTTTTTCCCCTTCACTCTTCACTTACCTATATGTGCTCTATCTGATATAATCAGTCTTTTCTCCCAATCTTTCAAACCTGTCAAAAAATGAAGAAAGGTAGGATTTCAGCTGTGCTGATTGGTTGAGCTTTGACATTGACTTCTACTTTTTCTGTCTTTTTGCTAGTTTGTGTGTTTTCTTCTTAAGATAACTGTAGACAAAATGGATAAACCACAAGACAATATCAAATAGCAGCAGTGTTTCTGTTGAGAAACTTTTCTCATTTTTGACTTACCAGCTTTCTCATTTTGGTATGGACAAAGATACTTCTTAAATGCCAGAGTGCTGTGGCTTACACAAAATTCTTTAAATAAATATTCTTGTTTAATTTGCTACACAGCACATTACATTAACTCTATTTGTGCCTCAGAAAATAGAGAATTTCTATATAGAAACATAAAACAGTCTAAGAAGTAGAGGATCTCGGAAGGTCATAGGGTCTAAAGCCTTGCTCAAAGCAGAACCAATTGAGTTTATATTTGGGCACAGAAATTGTGGGTCAAATCATCCCTATTTGAGGTCAAGGGAAGCTTAGCACACACTTCAGCATTTATTTTCTTTCCAATGTGGCATCAAATGCCATGAAACTCCAAGAAACCCATGAAAAGACTGCTTTTGGAAATACGTCTAAAGACTGCCACACATTTCAACATTTTAAATACTGTTTCCTCATTTAAAATCCAGAATGTTATTACTGCACTGCATACTTATGGTCAGAAACAACAAAAACCCTCAATCTGGCTGCCAATATAAAGGTAGGTTAAAAATTACTTGATACAAACCTTTCTTTTCATTCTTTTCAGCTTCTTCAAACAGGCCTGGTAAATGTATAACCACTCCATTACCTTTGGGAACATAAATGATTTATTTTAAAGCAAGGAATAAAACACTTATTTTTAGAATGTAAGGCCTGTAAGGCCTTTTAGGATGTAAGGCATCTACTTGCTGTCTAAAATTTTACTTAAGAAATAAAACTAGAGTTTGCACAAAGTGATCTCGAGGACTTTTTGGATAAATCCTGATTTGGGGTAAGCAGCTGCTGGGCTGCTAAGCTCAGGAAAAGCAGAGCTGGTTTGTTCCAGGCCTGAACACCAGGCTGCTGCACAGCCAGCTGAGGTAAGCAGATTCTTGTCTTTGTTCATGGTGGACTTTGCCCTGCAACTCCAGCCTCAATTGTTCACAGGGAAAAGCTCAAAGAAGTCCCTGGCCTTACCACACTGACAAGCCTGTGTGAAAATATTGAAATCTTCTTCAATATTCAGGTTTCTGTTTTAAACTCAGCTCAAACTAGTGCTGTGATACATTAGCAATGCCTTCCCCCTGCTTTTGAGCTACAAAACAGAACCCACAAGCAATAAAGAGCAGTGCTGGCGAGACATGGAGGATTAGTGATGCAGTGGGCTGGAAACAGCTGCTGCCTCCTTCTTGGGAATGTCAGAAATATATGCAAGAGCCTGTCTCAGCCTAAATTTAGCATAACTCAAGTTATAGTCGTTACTAATTGACAAGGGAGTAAATAGGAAAGCAAGGCAACACACCATATTTAGCTGAGAGGAAAAAATGTTTAATAGATTCTAGTTATGCATTTGGAAATTATTAAATGGGACAAAACTGAAACTCTATGACTCACTAGAACTTACACTCATTTCTTGAACAGTCTGTACATGATTTCTCTCAGAAATAATCAAAACTTTGGACAAGAGGCTTAAATTTGCCTACCATTTAAATATGAGTTTAATGACCAGTGAATGCTGCAAATCTTTTTATGATGCCATCTGCACCAAGTATCTTTATAGCAAAATACAACATCACCCTAAACAGCTGGTGATGTGAACAAAAAGGGGACTGAGTAATGACCTCCTGAGTAGAGCCCTGCATTTTGGCACCTATTTCTGGAAGTCAGTAAAGACCTGTGAGAGATAATTTTTATTATTTATTTAGCTAAGTCCTGACATTCGTGTTCTCAAAGAATAGCACATATATTTCTGAAAGTATAAAAAGAGAGTGCAAGTAGAGGGTGGGGTCCAAATTTTACCATAAAGTATAAGAAGGAACATGATAAGATGTTCTTGCTTTCAGTTTTCTAACAGTGGAAACTAAACTGACACTGAAAGTAGAGTAACTCTTCATGTAAAAGCAGCAGTGAAATAAAAGCCAAACAGCTGAAGCTAAAGCAAATCTGACTAAAAGTCACATTTTTCTTTCCTTGTTACTGCAAAGTACAGTTCTAGCTATCCACTACACAATGCCATTTTTTATAGTAATTTCCAAAATGTCTTACCAATAAAAGAAATTGCCTTTGGATTAATGATGCCACTAGGAAATAGGTGAAAATCATATTCTTTCCCATCAACAACGACAGTATGGCCTGCATTATTACCACCCTGCAAAAGACAGAAACATGTGAAGAAGAATAATGGTCTAACCTCTATTTGGAAAGAGCAGCTCTTTTTATTTATATATGTCTTGGGTCACTTCTTCCTCCACCTTACAGTTTCTTAACATGTTTTAGCATTGTAAAAAGGTCTCAAACAGGACAGTGAGGGAGTTAAAGGAGTTCAGCAGGACTGTAGAATTGTGAAGCAGAAGGATACCTTGAAGTCAAGGCAGGGCTGGGACAGGGCAGGAGTTAATACAGAAGTGGTGGCATAAGCTAGACAAGAACTGAAGCTTTCTGGGAGAAGAAACTGGAATTAACTACCACTCTTGGAGTCCTGCCCCTGACATGCCTACACAAGCCCATCCTTTTTAGGCATCTTCTGTACATGGACATTTCCTTGAGTTCAAGCCCAGTATTTCCCTTTGAATGGAAGCTCTTCCCACCTGCCCAACCACAAACAGCTACTGCTTCTCCTGGTGTTCAAGAAAGAGGCTCTCTGTCAGGCTGGAACCATGTGCAGACTGAATGACCTTGTCAGTGACAGAATATTCTGAGTTTGAAGGGACCCACAGGAATCCAACTCCTGGCCCCACACAGGACCACCCCAGAAAATGGTCAAGAGATGATCTTCCCAGTTACCACCACCACCACTTTATGGAGTCTGCTACAATTCATGACATACATGACTACCTACCAGAACCAAGAATAGGAGCTGGTATTTTCCTTACTAAATTGCTTTTCCACAAACTCTTTTAAAAGAGAATGATGTGGCAACACAGAAACTTAGAAAGAGGTGAGCAGATCAAGGTCATGAATTGATTTGACCTGAAATATTAAGAATTAAAGGTCCAGTTTTCTCAGTAGGCTTAGTGGTTTTTTCCTGGTGTGTCTTAATGTAAGTTTGTTTACTACTGATAAGGTTGAAACCTGACTACTCATGTGCTGTGGTGCTACAGGCCTTTAGTTTTCCCAAATGATTACAAATCTTTGTGGGTTTGGCACAAGAACTGAATGATTTAAACTGTCTAGAAAGAGGGCATCTCCTGGAAGGAGAACTGAGACTGCCACTGGTAATTTGCAGAAAATAGAGTGTTGGCTGAATGAGTGGAGTTGCATGAAAACCCAGAGAAAGAAGAGTCATTTATGAAAATGAATATTAGAACCCCATTTTATTCCTGAGTTTTAATTTATTCTTCACTTACTCATTTGCCTTTTTGTATGTAAACCACAGGAAAATGGCAAGTAAAAATCCTTTCAAAATGTGGATAAATGCTGAAGCACAACATTAAGAAAATAAGAACTATGGTTTACAAAAAGAGAATGTTTTTTAAGCAGTGTGATGGAGAACCTTAGGAAATACATATGCAAACATCATAAAAAGAATTTTTATGCTCCAGAACATTTGAGTTCAACAATTAATTTTAAACAGATAAGCTGCTAAGGGAGAGCTGAGGAGTTAGAACAGAAAAAATAGTACACACAGATTTAATTTGACTTAAAAACTGATGGATAGCTCATCCTTGGGATGGGAAGGATTTCAAAATGTTCTGCTAATGCAGAGTTATAATTTGTCCAGAGAATCCTGGCTATTTTTCTTGCCTCTCAGATATAATAAATCAGTTGTAGGAATCTGGATCTAGTTAAAAGCACTCAATTATCTAGAATGTTAATTCATCAGGCAGGAGAGTACTTTACATGATATTTAAGAGGTCTGACTTAGGTGGATTGCTTTGGTTGAAACTCTGGTTATTTTATTATCAGGCTGAGAAAAAAGCTAGAACCTTCTTCTGGGACTCCCAGCTTTCCAGCTCACCTATAGACAATGGCAAGATGAAAACTTTAAAAGAATTAACTCCATTATTTAACACCAATTTAATCTCTACTACAAGTAACAATTTCCTCTTTTCCTGAGAAAATGAGGAACCAGGCTGCTTCAAAAGTATTTGTTGTCCTAATGCTATAGTTATACTCTGCTTTTCTTAACCAACATGAACAAATGAAGTCAGGCTTGAGGACTCACAATCTGAGATAACAGCATTCCTAAATTATAGTCAAAGGTATTTTCTTGTATCCTAAAATTTCAAAAGGTGGGACACACTAGTATGAAAATGCTTATGAAAGACAGTTTATGCTTTTGGAAAATTTCCTGAACAACTGACACCCGGACAAATGCTCTTTCTTTAGCAAATGCTTAAAAAGGGATGTTAATCAGGCAGCTTGTGAGAGTTGGCATACATAAAAAAATGCTGAAGCACAGAAACACCATCAGATATTGTACATCCTCTAATAGCCAAAATCTCTGATACGGTTTCAGTCCCTCTGGATAGATAACACACATCAAAAACTCAGTGACAAACCACCTAAAGTAGCATTCCTCCAATTAAAAACTAGTATTGACATCTGTGGAACTGCATTTTGCACTGCTCCTGTTGGTCTGTGTTTGCTAAACAAGTGTTTTCCAGGTATATTTCTACAGCTCAACTAATTATACTTTTATAAATATAATTGGAGTGGTAGCAGAGCATTGAATTACCCAAGCGACATGACCACACTTGCAAAACATTACACTGGTAATATCTGATGAGATATTTTGTTTATTATCTGGTCATCTCAGTAATTTCTCATGTTCAGTCACATAGATATTCTAACAGCATATTGGCAGCCTAGCAGCTGAGATATTAAAGACATCCACTCCTTTTCTAATTTTACTCCAGTTTTTAGAGTCAATATATGGCTTGTATGAGCCACTTCTTCTCCTAACAAGATATAAGTGAACCTAAAAATCTTATATGGGGTTTATTTGAAGACTACACATTTGAAGGTGCAGAGAACTGCCTGGTACACTGCAACTGTGTGAGCTCCCCTCTTTCTCTCAAATGGTATTTCATTAAAGTGCTGTGAACACTAATACACCAAGCGACAGTGCTCTCTGGACCCTCAGGATGCTTCCTTCCTCTTGGGCCAAAAACCTTTTGGAGCCTCTGCTTGGCCCTTGCTTCAAACACAAGGACATCATAAACTTCCATTTAATATCCAGACTCTGCCATGCAGCACTGAGCCCACCTGAAATTTATTTATCTTCAACCATTTGCAGGTTCCTAGGTCTCTTGAGGTGTTATTTTCTGCAGATCTTAAAAAATGTCTCCAGCCAAGGGAATGTTATGGCAACAACTTCTGATAGATTATTCATCAGTGCCATTTTGGCATGATCTGTATTGTGAAATGATGGTATGGCTAGAAATAAGTTGCTGTGCAGTCTGGGCATCGCCATTAAACCATTCTGCTGTAGGAAATGCTGTTCCCAGGAAGGCATCATGACAGCAGTTGTTCCAGTGGCATCCATATACACTCCTCACACACTTCCTCTGCTCCAGAGTGTGTCCTTTCCATAGACACAGTGGGGTCTGAGGTTTATTTAAATAATTTTAAAAAACTATTACATTGTACTCAGATAAAATTTGATTTTTTTTCTGTAAGATTTTAATCTATATTTTCTGAAATTTTATAATCCAAGTGTAAAATTACATATTGTCCCAGTACTAGAAGGAGCTAGAGGAACTAAACTACACCATGCGACATTGTACAGTATTTTTCAGTACAACACTTTGTTTAAAAAAAAAAATCAATTTCCAAGCTTTTATGTACTCATCTACTTGTGGTATTGGATTGATGTACTGATGTACATTGATTACAGTTCCAGAGTGCTTGAACACCAGAACTGTATCAATACACTAAACTGAGAAGCTATATTTTACCAGTGTTAACAATTGTAGCTGGCATAAACAGCACCAGGGAACTGATAATTGTTATGAACAGGTTGCCAGAGGACAGTCATTGTCTTCACAGTAGAACTTACAAAAGCCATGAAGAAACAAACCCACTTCCCAAACTGCTTAAAGGCTGCTCTTTTGGCCTGTATTGTTTTTAAAATTATCTCTTTATTTTCTGCAGCCAAAACATCCCAAGACAGTGAATTTCATTTGCGAGCAGCAGTGAGGCTGTTCAGTACCTGCAGCAGGAACTCAATTCTCCAGTTAGCCTAATGATACATGTTAGAACAGGAAGGAAATGTGTCCTGATGCTCACATGTGCTTCTGTCTGTCTTGCCAGGCAGGTAGTGTGGAGGAGTGCTACCAGATGCTCTCCTGGTTGGCACATCCCTCATTTGCTCAGTGCTCCTCACAATGCCTGAACACAATTTCATTAAGTGGATTCATATGAAAAATCACCAGATCACATAAAAACCTTAAAACCAGATCATTGTTTCAAGCTGTAACTAGAGTGTGAACAAGAAACAGGTTTATTTTTGATGGGTCCCACAGTGATGAGGTCTCACCCTCTTCCAGTTAACAATGGGGAAATAACAGAAACTGGTTACTGAAGATCTGCAGCCAAAATCACCGTGGTGTGACACACCAGCAGGACACAGAGCTCCTTAGCTACTGCTACATGCAGTGAATGCATCAAATGTCACAACTAGGTTTTAAATACACAAATTAGCAACAGAAATGCAGTTCAAGGAGATATCTGTGCTAGGAAGCACATGGGGCTATCTGAACACAGTTTCAGTACTGGCTGACATGCCTGAGGCAAACCTTGGGTGTATAAATGGGAATATCAAGTAGGAGTAGAAAGATTGTATTACCTCTCCTTTTGGCAGTCGTGCAACTGCCACTAGAATACTGTGTCCTTGGTACAGGGACAAGATTACAAGATGATCCCCTCTGGCATCATTATATGAATTTATAATCTATGAATTGAAATACCAGCCACAAACCAGCAGTTTGGGAAGCCTTCATCTGAAAACAAATGCTGTGACTCCTTTATCTCTCTCTTCATGATAAGTGTCCCAGTAATACAAATTCCAACCATCAACAGAGCAAAACATTTCTGAAATTCAACTGTATCTGCAGGCCAGGTACCTCTCTCCTCATACTATCAAGCAGGCTATAAAATACTCCTGTTTTGTTCCCAGAATTGAGTAATTTTGTTCAGTTTATTATAGCATTTTTAATGCAAATAAACAAGAAGGAACATTCTTGTATAAACTGTTTATTCTCTTTACAATTTAATTAACAATGGCTATTTATAACTTACATCAGCAACTGCCTGGAACTAATTTGAATAAATGTAGCTAATAACTGCTACCAGCATGACTGGCTCTGACATGAACTTTATAATAATATAGATGCATTGACTTTCATGGGATTTCTTGTTATTAACACCATTGTAAATGACATTTGAGCATCACTGGTATTGAAAACCTCCAGACAGACAAGTGCAATACATTAACTGCTTTGTACATGTAGACCTTCAACAGGATGTCACTGAATCACCTGTGTGTGAACACTTCTGACAATGACTGCAAGTGCTGCACATTCCAGCTGGAAGGTTGTTGCCATAGGTGCTTGTTAGTTTCCCTTACTAGATTGTAAAAACTGGAAGGTCTTTTTGGTTTTTTTTTTTCCAGTTTAACTATTGCCAAGTAACATCCTACTCAAATTTCAAGTGGTGAACCATAACTTTGTTTTTTATTTTTTAACTCAACCCATTGGGGATATGTGGGTTGGGAATATTCAGAAGTATCATTAAGACCACAAGAACTGAGGCAACAGTGATTTTTAAAGCTGTGGTGGTGACAAACAACTGGTCTGAGTTGCAAGTTTATCTCCAGACCCCAACCACCCTCAGCCAAATCTAGTTTGGTTGGCTCTTCTTTCCTAAGACTATGTTGCAGTAATGACTTCAAGTACAAACAACCCTGCATAGAACTGCTCTGACTCCTGCCCTGTTCAAGTGTCACCCTTTGCTGTCTCAAAGAAGGAGCAAAATTCATAGGATCCCACTGTCCCAAGTAAAACAGCATTCTTTCCAAAAACTCCCAAATTCCCATGGGAGGAGACCACCTAAAACCTCATAAGATAATTAGTATTATTATAAACACAAACATTCTTGAGAAGAACTGAGCAAGATTTTTGACCCTTTAAAGGAACATGAAATTATTTGTAGAAAAAATAAAAACCCTGAAGCCTATATCATATACTGCACCAATAATGTGGTATTATTTCTTTACTACAAAAAAATGACCCTAATTTATACAGATACCTTGGTCTTCCTAAGCATCCGAAAAATGCAACTGGAAAAGCCAAGTCTAATTCAACTCAGGTTTCAAACAGTGTAGGCAAACGAGACACTCACACACTGGTTATTTTCTCTCAAACTGAATTAATTGTTTTGTCAAGTCACATCAAAACAACATACCACAACAGATCACTATATAACAAAATACATATTTACTTCAGCAACAGATGCAAAGAATATAAATTCAAGGTGCATTGGTAGAAAATGCTACAGTGGAAAAATATTCTTATGCTAGCAGAATACTGAAATAAAGAAAACCAAACATAAAAAACCTAGATAAGTCTGCTCGTCTTTAATTCTCTCTGCTGAAGAAGCATAGTCACGCCCCTGTGGGAAGTAATACGATCCAAGGATATGAACATAACTTTTCTTATATCTGTAAACAAGTTAAGAACAGGAATGAAATAGAACAGATGTAATTTCAGTTTAATTTTCAGCTGTTTTCTTTTGATGCTTGTAGAGGATAATAAATTCATCAGGCTTTATAAAGGGGATTGGAAATTAAGCTTGCTTTCTTATGGAGATTTGGAAACTTTAAACCTGACCTTCTCATACAGTATTTATAATCCTGGTGGTCCTGAGATGATCTTGCTGATGCCCAAAGGAAAGGCTAGTTTAAAATAGCAGTGTCACCATGTTGTTCTAGAGCTTAAAATGATATAGTGTGGCATGTAAGTATGTATAAGCATAATGAGAAATAAAATTGGATAAAGTACCTCAGAAGCGACAGATTGCTACAAAAAAATCTTCAAGTTTGGAAGGGTGGACTACTTCATTGTACTAAAGAGACAACTCACACTTGAATCCTTTCCTGTGTTGAACAGTGAAATAAAACCTGCTTGTGTTTTTGCAGGGAATCTTGCAAAAAATGACTTAGAAGCCTGTATGAGTGTACATGGAAGTGGATTATCAACCTTCCCAAACATTTGGGAAATCAAAAACAACAGACCTGCAGTCACTGTACACTCATGACTTCAAGGTCATCAATCTGTTCACTGAAGATCATCAAGCACTAAATCATTAGGAGATTAAAGCCTTTCCATGCTACTTTATCCTGTAGGGAAAAATTACACTAAACATGACAGTTAAATCTCATTGAAAGGAGAGCAACACATGACACACAGAAAAAACAGCAGCAAACAAGGTCCTGTAACTCCACACAATCATCACATAAAACTGCCCTAATTTAATCCCTACTGCAAACAGTTCCAGTAGCCCATGATCAATAGGGACAAGTCACAACAACGTGTGGCTGCTTCCCCTGCCCTGTCAGCAGCAACAGGGGAACAAAGGAAACCTCCCCATCTCGCACCTAAAGCACCCAGAGAAACTACTGGGCTGCCATTTCTGCCACGCTTGGCTTTTATTATTCAATTGCTTGCCCACAGTATTTTCCTTTGCATTCCTCAAAGCACTGTTACTGAAACAGACAAAATTTACATTGTATTCATTAAAACACTAACACAAGGAAATAGAGAAACCTACAATAATATACAACAGTTAGGTGTATGGAAGCATTGGGCTCGTCCCTTCACCCTTGCTTAAATTGTTCCCTAACGTTGCAATGCTTCCTCAAACCCAACACATTGCCAGGATTTTCTTACTGGTAAAACCTTCTCAAACTTATTTGCTAACATCCACTACATAGAGAAAATAAACCACTCCACACCCTTGGTTTATGACCTGGTTAAACGTCTCAGTCCAAGGAACTCTGAACTACTCAACCACAAAAGGCCTTTTCAACCTCCTCAGCTTTTCTTCACTATTAACATCAACTGTAATTTTTGTCCATATGCCTCAAAAGATCAGATGATCTTTGAAAATAAAGCAATTCTTAACCTGAAATCATAGACTTGATAGAAGAAATATTTTAAAATGGGACTGCATATTTTGTTCAAAACAGAAAGTTTAATATGAGAAGCTTAGGAAATCTAATAACAGCTCTTAATGTAATTACATTCTTACTATTTGGTGTTTCTCCTTACAAGTCACTTCTTAAGGGAATGCAGATAACATCAGACAGATTATTTCCAGAAGGCAGAATTGTCATAGGACTGACACATCCAGAATTGTCGTGGGCACACTGGAACAGCAGCACCGAATGACACCTTGAAAAATTTCTTAAAAACTGCCTTGGCCTAGTAACTGCTGCTGAATCACTGCTGCTGGTGATGATGTGAAAGGAGGAAAGGTATGCACTGGTGTGGCACCTGGTTTACACATCTATTCAGTAATATGATGTGACCTGTGACAGGTAGAGGTGATTATCACAGGGCCTCTACACACTTAGGAGCAATAGTGTTCCTGTCTTTCACCTTAGGCTTTTGGAAAATTTTTCCTTTCCTTTGAATTTATCAAGTTTATGGGGCATTTTTTAGTGAAAAGTTATCCTTACAGTGTACCTTACATAGTCTCACCTTAAGGAAACAGCTAGAACTGCATGACAAGCAGCTGGCCTCAGTTAACTGAGAACTTATGATGTGTGACTTTTTAGGAACAGCTCTGGTCCAAGCAGGCCCTCTGGAAGCACACCACCTTGGCCCTTGGCACTTGTGACAGGTGACTCTTTGATCATACTCCAAAACTGATCTGAGAGATCAGCTAATTAAAACCCTGGTAGCTAACACCAGCCACCAGCTCTAGCTTTCAAGGTAGACACAAAACAAGCAATGAGGTGATGTGAGAAAGGTACATCTGGAATGAGAGCTACCACAGAAAAAAGTCACAATCTGAAATCAGGTTTTGATCAACACCAAAGCTCTCTTCCTTTGTTAGATGCACCCAAATTACTTCATCTGATACTCTGACAATATGCTAAGAGGCTACAGAAAAAGTGAACTCCCATCTTTATGTCAGAATATTCTCTTAGTTAAAAGATTTAAACAAATATGCAAACCCTCTTTTTTAAAGAAACATCAAAATGAAATATTTACCTCTGAAATATTTGTTTTCACTCTTTCCTAAAAATATATTAGGGATTAAAAGTATTGCATGGCATCATGTGACAGCTCCATGCCCCAGGAGGCCACAATAAGAAAGAAATATTAGCCTCTTATGTTTTTCTTCTGAAATTCTTTGCTTGCTGAAAGAGCACTTTACAGGAAAAAATGTTCTTGATGTTCTCCATTAAATGTACTCAGTTGCTTAACAGCCCCCTGTTTGTTTAGAAATACCTTTTCTGCCTCTTTATATGGCTTTGTGTGCCTGTGTATCTGGTATTTTAATGAAAGCAGCCTGTGAAAAGTTTTGTACAGCATCATCCATAAGAGCATTCAGAGATCTTTTACCCTTTCTGAAACAACCTCTTTCACAAAGAATGCTACAAGTATAAAGGTGAAATGAAATCCACTACTTCTGGCAAACTAATATTTCATATTTAAATTATGTCACATATTTCTGTGTCACTGAATGGTGAACTCATTATTTTGAACTCAGACTGTATAATCTAAGCCCTGGTCAACAAATTAAGTCATCAATTCATGTGAAATTCTGAATGCTCAGGAAAATTACAGAGGCTGGGGTTTTAATGCAGAATTTTCTTTTAATATGCTTTAAAAGCTTCCCTTGTGCCTGTGATGGACTTGTATTGCCATTCACCTGCCTGCCTTTTATTCTAGTATCCTAGAAAATAGAATTTCATTTCCTCTGCAGCAACCTCTGCAGATGTCACAGGTTATTTTTATGCACCCAACACACTGAAATACTTGAGAAACATTTAATGAAAGTTATTTCCTTTCATGGAAACATTAGAGAATTACTGTTTGTTAAAACCCCTTTCAAACTCAAATCTGGTCCTGAATTTAAATCCCTACACAGAGAGGAGGGCAGCCTCACCTTTTTAAAAGTTAGCTTGAAGAGTATCCTATTGGGATGAAGAATAACTCTAGCTGGTACATGATTTCAGAGGACCTGAAAATCTGTTTTTCAGATATTAATTTTCAAGTTTTCTCTACTTCATTCTCACTGAGGACTAAAACAAGCTGTTCAACATCATTTCCATCAATGTCTCAGAAAATGGAGTGGACAAGACATCGGGTAATAAATAATGTTGTCAATCATCAAATTCTAACCAAAAAGTCTGGTGCAAATTTTCCTGACATTTTGTCTAAAATTTCTAATAAATCAGTCATTCAGTACTTCTTGTTTAAGAAATTGCTTCTAATACACAAGTGTTATGGCACTAAAAGTTTTTCTTAGTTTCCAGGAGCAATGTGAAGCAACAAGATTCTGGTCCAAACACTGAGCTTTTTCATGGCACTACACAGCATTAATGAAGTGCTCCTCAAACTGATTACATCTGTAAGTTAATGACCTGCCATTATCACACTGAGAGAACTCATCAGTACTCTTCATATCCTTAAATATGTGCATATCTTTACTAAACCTTAACAGACTTCTAACAGAGGCAAAAATCATACACCATTATCTACTTGCATGATTGGCTTTGAAAATAGAAAATATTAAATTATTAAAATGGCACAATTAAAATTACCAAATGCACAAAACACCCATTGAAGTATTAAAAAAATACAGCCCTCTTTAAAGTTACATAATATTTGCCACTCAAAAATAAATCATGACTCATATTTTCTTTTTCAAATGCTTTATAGTTGGCCCTCATCCTGAAGACATCTCCTTCTAACCAGTGTATCAGGAATGCTATTGTAGTCTCACACACACTGTATTGGGGAAGACTCTTTTGAAAAGAGCCCAGTGCTTTTCTAGCTCCACCTGCCTTCCATCCATGCTGGCCTCCTCAGGCTGCAGGAAGACAATCCAACGTGCCCAGCAGCACATTAAACCATCCAAGCCCTCACACACTGACCCTTGTGGCATGCTCACACACACACTCCTGCATCCTTCACAGGGCATCCTGAGGCTGCACCTGGGGGCCATGCTGCCAAAGTAGCTGCTGGATGGACAGCAGAGCTGTCCTGAAAACAGCTTCAGGGCACCCCACAAAATTGAGCCTGAAAAAGAACCAACATGACTCCTTACAGTAGTAACAGTAACCCCATGAGAACTCACTGTTTGACAGGGACTTCTATGAAATGCTCCTCCTCAGCTAAAACTTTAAATTTTTTTTTTTTTCCTCACCAAAGCAATCCCTAGACCTGAGTTTAAATTCCTAGTAACACATTACTGGGGGAGGCAAGGGGGAAATAAACATAAAAAAAAAGGTATGGTCCTGGTAATGCATATTCATTAGATACCTTTTGCAAGGAAACTTCTCCCCAAGGTGATTCTAGATCTTGGGAGCTTAATGTCCCAAATGAAAATACTTCCTCCACCCTCTAAATATTTAACCTGCATGATAACATTTATTTACATAATATACTTAATTAGAAAAATGTCCTTGGATTTATTACCTTGGATTCAAGGATGTCTCTAGCTTTTTAGTAGCTATCATGAATTTTAAAGCAGAATAAATTTCATGGTACATACCAGCTGACCTGGACTAAACTGACTACTTTTTAATGTGCTCACATAGTTTAAGGGGACAACAGGCAGAATATTAGCTGTATTGGTCTAATATGTTCATAACTAATGTTTGAAAACATTCTTTAGAAATTATTACCATTATTGATGCCCCATCCCTGGAGGTGTTCAAGTCCAGGCTGGATAGGGCTTTTAAACAACCTGGTCCAGTGGAGGATGTCCCAGCCCATGGCAGGGGCATTGTAACTGGATGATCTTTAAGGTCCTTCCAACCCATTCTACAATTCTATTTGGAATCACCTACATGTCTAATGTATATTATGCAAATACATTGTTTTGGGAATCCTTACAATCTATTCAACTCAAAAATACCTATAAACAAAGTCATGCAAGATGTTTCCTGTTTTCATGCAACTCTACTTATTTTTACATGAATTTTTTTCCGCTATTTTACTCATGCTCAATTTTGTATTTATTTTTTTAGAATAAACTTCCAGGCGCTTTGCAGGGAACACAGTCCGCCCATCCAAAACACCCCCTGCAGTAAAACTTTGGCAGACTCCTGAGGTTAATTACGGCTGGCCTTCAGGCCGGCTCATAGCGCTTTTCCCCGGAGCAGCAGCACGCCCGGAGACACCCAGCCAGCCCCGCACAGGCAGGGGAACATCCCCGCAAGCCCCGACCGCAGCCCGGGCCGCGGGGCTCGGCTTCCCGGGGCAGCCCAGGGCCGGAGCGGCTCCTCCCCGGGCCCCCGCCCGCCGGCACCTCGGGATTCAGTGTCGCTTATCGTGAGGGGTCAGCTATTTATATTTATAGCTCAGGGCTTGTTTCTTCCCGAGTGGCATCTGGAGGCCCGGGGGGGTGTGTGCGGCACACGGCTCCCGCCCGGGCACGTTCGCGTCCCGCCGCTGGCTGCGGGAGAGCGACGGGGACTGGGGATAGGGAGCGGGGAGGGAGAGAAGCAGGAGCGAGGAGCGGCAGCTGGAAGGAAAGAGCGCTGGAGGGAGGAAAGGCGGAGCAGCGGGGGACAGAGGGGACCCGCACGGGGAGGAGAACGCCGGGCCGAGAGGAGCCGGGGGAAAGCGGGAGCCGCAGGGAACGCATGGTGAGGAAGCGCCAAGGGAGTGGCTGAAAGAGCCGGCTCGGCACCCACCTGGCACCGGCACACAATATCCGACTCGGTGGCCAGCAGGTCGACCACCTTGCCCTTGCCTTCGTCCCCCCACTGCGCCCCCAGCACCACCGTCACTTTGTTACCGCCCGGCTCGCTGCGCGCCCGCTTCAGCCCGCCGGCGGCGGGGTGGCCGCTGCGGTCGTTGGACGCCCGGGTGCCCGACATGCTGGGTGGGAGGGTGGCTGTGGCCGCAGCAGCCGCCGCCTCACGCTGCCTCGCTCCCCGCCGCCGCCGAGCCCTGCGCGCTGCCCGCGCCGCGTCGCCGCCGCCCGCATTTAAGGGCGCCGCCGCCGCCGCCCGCCCCGCGGCGCGCTGACGTGCGGGGCCGCTGCCCCCCGGCCTCGGCCTCGGCCGCCTGCCCGGCCGCGCTCGCACGCACGGTCCGGACAGACCGACACACAGACATACACACCGACACACAGACACGCACACGCTCTCATAGCACCTCTCACACTCACAGTCCCCTCACACACACACCACACACTGTACTCCTCGCAGGACACAGTCCCCTTACACACATGCTCACGGAGCACCCCACACAAGCACGGTCCCCTCACATTCACGGTCCCCTTGCACACAGGCACAGCTGACAGAGGCGGTGGAACTGTGAGGAGTGCACAGCCCCAGGCCATGCATGTAATGGGCGCCTCAGAGGGATGCAGGCAGGCCGCTGTCACCCTCATGAATCTGAGATAAGCCTGTGGTACGGACAGACATCAGTCTGTGAGGCGCTCTCATGCAGGGATCTGAAGCTGTGTCACTGTCAGGGGGCTGCATGGAGAGTCAGCACACGGGTAGGTTCAAGGTGTGTGGCTCTCACAGTGGCCTGAGGCCTGTGGGGCTGTGTCACACGGATGTAGGGACACGTGTCGTACTGAGGTGCATGGCTGTCACTGTGACACACAAGTACTGTCACTGCTACTGAGGTGTCAGAGCCTTGGGCACAGGAGCTGTTGTTCCCATGGGATGGACACACACACACACAGAGTCCTGAGGCGCATGACCCTGTGTCACTGACACAGACAGGCAGGCACTGCCCCGAGGAGCACAGGCTGCTCTCACTGCAAGACGGATGCTGCCCTCAGGCATTTGGGACTGTCAGACATGCAGGGAATAATTGCCCACTCAAAGAATCCTGGCATGTGCACAGGTACACTCAGAGTACCCTGTGGTACGTGACAATCGGAAGGAAAGGGACAGGCACACAAGCTTCTCCAGCACACAGGGATCATGAGACACAAACATCCACCCGCTGGCCTGAGAAACACAGGCAGGCGCACTCTGAGTTTGACTGACACACACATTAGCCTAAAATACATATGACTGTTGTTACTGCACTGGCACTTACCCTGTTGTCAGGCACATACATAGTCTGTTCCACGGCCTGAGACGCTCGAGACTATTTTGGCGAGGCACACATGCACACCCACACATACGCTCACACACTGACCCAAAAAAAACCCCCACAGGGCCCTCCATTTGAGACAGATAAACAAGCGAGGCATGTGGAGCTGTGTCACAAGGACAGATTTAAGCACCCACTTCTCTGTTGTGACAAGCAAACAGACCATGCCTGTCACCTGTAACCCCTTCCCCACGCATGATCACAGGCTAGGCTTGGCTTTTTCTGCAGCACGTGCCCTGTAGGTCCAGGCATGTTGGCACAGTGTCCTTTATAAAAGTGAGTTGAAATGTGTAAGGTTAACAGACTAGACTGAGGCACGTGCACTGGTGTTGGTGTGAGGTGTATAAATGCATGTATGTACCAGCACACACATGCACACATGCATGGAGGCAAAACAGCAGAACACACCAGGCTGCAGCTTCAGTGCAGGGGGAACTGCACCAGCTGCTGCTTCCATGCTCCTCCTGGCAATTGCGTGCGTGTGATCCCTACCAAGAGAGCAAGGGACAGAAATTTAGCATTTTCCAGTGACACATTCCCTCTCTTACACTCTGACTCAGATGAGATGCTGTGATATTTATGAGATTACACAAGCACATAGTTTGTGCAGTGGTCAAAATGCATAAGGGTAGTTCCACAACCTATTACTCTGGCAGAAGGATGAAAAGAAACTATTGGAATACTCTAATGAACTCCTGAGAAATAAAAATATCCAGTGTGTACAGCCCACTTCAAACATAAATATTTGTGCCTTGTATATGTGCATATAAAATTCTACCTATTCCTATAGACATACGTGGATGTGTTTATGTATGTGCATGTACAGATCATAATCCAGACTCCAGCTCCTTGTAGGGACTCATGATGGCAAAAGGAGGAGACATTTGCTTTACTTCAATTCTTGCATTTGCAGTGTTTCTTCTAGGAAAAAGAGGTAGAGAAAATGTAACACTCTGTATGCTCTAGCTGAGTATGTAGCAGGAAACAGTGGTGGCAATAAATATGGAAGACAGGAAGGGAGCTCCTGGTGTTTGAGCCTAGTTCTCTGGCTTCTGCAGTCAGTGAAATCATACAGCACCTCACTATTCCTACTGAATAAGTTCCAGAGCTGTTCTAGTTCTCCGATAATTTCCAGCCTTCTGGCTGATTTATATCCATATGTTCTATGCTGATGTTGCCATTTAGTTTAAATACTTCTTCCTTTCCCTTCCCTGTATGTTTATTTATAGACATAATTACACCCAGTCTCCAGTTTTGTTTTGTTCAGCAGAAAGACAAGATTTTTTTGCTCTTATCTCAAGGCAGACTCTCAAACTGCTGAGCATTCTCACCTGCCAGCCCTGCACCTGTTCTGATTTTTGCTCATGTTTCCTGAATATGGGCAGAGAAAATTGTACACTGTGGTCCATGTCAAGTTCCCTGTTACCTTCTACCAGGCAATTAGTCTTCTCTTTTCACATGGAAATATCTCACCTAAGATATTCCTGGACCTGCCAAGTTTCACATACATGGTGAGAGTCAGTTCCTTTCTCACACCTCACTGCAGTGCTGGTATCTCACACACTGAAATTCCACTGAGTCTTTCTGCCATTCACACTTCACATGCACAATTCAGCTGCTTGGCATCTCATGCATATATTCACAGCCAGATGCCACATGTGATCTATTGTGGCCTGATGAGACTCTGGCTTGGGCTTTGGAATTTTGTATTATAGAATTTTAACCTTTATTTTTATCTTGAACATTATTTCGGATTGAAGGATGTGTGGTGGGCTGACGTTGGCTGGAGCCAGTTGCCCCCTGAGCTGCTCTATTGCTCTCCTCCTCAGCTGAAGGGGGCAGAGAAAATAAGATGATAAAACCCCTCATGGGTCAAGGTAAAGGCAGTCTTCTGAAACAAAAACAAAGGTGATGTGCACACAAGCAAAGGAAAAACCAAAAAGATGTAATTCTCTACTTCCCATCAGCAGACGGTGTTTGACCACTTCCTGGGATGCAGGGCTTCAGCACATTTAGTGGTTGCTCTGGAAGACAAATGGCATAAATAATGAATGGCCCCTTCCTCCTTTCTCTTTGCTTTTACCTGAGTAGACCCTTTGATCAGTTTGGGTCACCTGTCCTGGTTATGTCCCCTCCCACAGCCTTCTTGTGAAGGGAGGAATGTTGGAGAGATGATGTGCGAGCACCACTCAGCACCAGTCAAAACAATGATGTGTTATCAACACCCTTCCAGCTACCATTGCAAAGCACAGCTCTAGGAGGGCTGCTATGGGAAAAATTAATTCCATCTCAGCCAGAGCAAATACAGGAATTAGTCACTGTGAATTCTTTTAAGACATTTGATTCCTTCAGTCTAATATGCACCACAACGCCTCGAGCACAGGCTTTACTCTTTGGGCTTCCTGCCCTGGTACCAGGCAGTCTAAAGCTGCCCAACATCAGACCACTTGAACTTGAACTTGTTCCATCTCATGTGGGAGCACACAGCACTGGCCATTTTCTCTTCCCAGCCACACAGTGACAGCTTGTGGACCTCATCTAAAAAATTCTGCACTGATCTGTCATCCCCTTAAACATATGCAGCCAGTCTGGTCCTGCTGAGCAACAGAAATTATTGTTAATGACTTCTCTTTAGCTGCCTTTGTAATTGTTCTCAGCCCATACTCTGCACTACATTGAGTGTCTTAATGAAGTCCATGTCTACTGCATTTCATCTGGCTTGATAGTTGTCAAAGGGAGCCAGTGCCAGAGTGATCTGGTTTGGCTTTTCCTTTTCCATTTTGAAGTTTACCCCAGTTTCATTCACCTCCAGGCTTTATTTTCTTTCAAAATTTCCTCTAAAGCTTCCCTTACCATTCTGGCATGTTTCAGAGGTTTTTTTTGCAACTTAATAACAAAATAATTTTGTCCATAAAGAAATAAAAACTGTGCCATCTCATTATGGAATAAATATTTTTCAGGCATTGTGTTTATGGTTCTTTTTACAATTTGAAAACAGGAGCCCCAAGGGCAGTGAAATGTAGCAGTAGCATCACTTAGTTCCCTCACTGATTCTCCTCTAATTCTCCTCAAAACTGATGACTTGCGAGCCAGCTCTACACAGACAGAATACAAAAACATCCTTTGATTCAAAAATACATATTCCTGGTGGTGTTCCTCTGCAGTGGAAGCTGTTTACAGCTACATTTTGGAGTCAGAGAGGATGTTGGTGCTCTATTTATTATTACTTTTATGGCATTTAACTTTGCTATTCTTGCATATTTGTTTTTTTTCTTTTTCTCTCTTTATGGTACTCTATACCTAGTAGTATACAACTCAGATATTTTTCCAGATTAATGTTATTGCTATTCTTGCATTTGGTTGGGTTTTGGTTATGGTCTGGCTTTTTTAAAAGCAAATCGTGCTGATGTGACCGTGTGTAAATTGGCCTGCTTAAGGACAGACTCCAGTCTTTTTGACAGGAGATGACAGACTTTTCTGCTGTTTGGTCTTTGTAGCCCTCAGCCACAAAGAATACATTTATAACTTTCATATATCTTCCAAAAAGGTACATTCACTGTCCTTCTGAGATGGCCATAAACTCCAGTTTTATTTTCTTTCTTGTGCCACCAATGCCAAACCTTCTCTTTCTGTAAACTGTTTTACTGGACACTTTGAAAGCAAACTAATCAACCAGGGGAATACTTCTCATTATGAAAATTCAAATTATTTAACTCAGCATAGAAATAATACCAAGCAGGTTAATTACCTGAAGTGAGACACCAAGTGCCACACTTTTAACACCAAGTTAAAAGGAAACTTAAGTCCACTGAAATCAATGGATCTAAATACATTTTGATGTGTGAGATGGAAAAAACAAACAGATCTCCAAGGTAGATTTTGCTCAGTTAAAGCAAATGAATTTTGCTTTGAATTTTAAATTGAGTAAGATATTAACAGTAAGGTCATGCAGAGTGCCACGAGACTTGTAAGGGCCACAGGAAGGCAGCAGCCTTGTCCCCTGTGAGTCACCTGCTGCTGGGTACTGATAAAGGAGGGAATGAGCTGGTAGCTCAGTAATCAGAACTGGTCTCTGTTCCTCAGAGCTCCTCCATTAAAACCAATTCATCTGGCAACACTTGACCTTTGCAAATTCATAGGAAAAAACATCAAGCATTTGCCTTCTCAGATAAAAAAATGCAGTGCTTTTTAGTTCTGGGTGACTAATAAGAGCAAAATACGTGCACATGATTAAAGCAGCGCACTTTAGATTTACTTCAGAATAAATTAACCCAAACTATACTGTTTCTTTTTAGAACTGCATTTTTACCAAACACCTGTTTGTTCACATCCCTGATAAAAATAGTAAAATGGTGCAAGAGCACATGAAGATCTATACTTGGAGAGTAATAAAGAGCTAATGAATTGAATAAAGTACATATCAAATCAGAAAGGCAGTATTTGTGGTTCCACTTTATTTTCTGTTTCCATGAAAGACTTGAAGCATGAAAAAAAAGTGTATTTATTGAATGTGCAGGTGAATGAAGATGAAAACAAAAATTATCATGCTGGAGAACACAATGCCTCTCTGAAAAAGGGTCAAAATGTTAAAATGATTGCAGAAGAAGCCAAATATCTTGCTGAGATGGAAGAACAGCTTGTAAAATGCAGGCAGGTATCCTTTCACTGTCCTAAGTCTTTTTGAAGATCCAGCACTGCACAGTGGAGAAGATGAGATCCAGTTGAAAAAAATCAGGAAGAGATCCACAAGTGCATGAACACAGGTGTGGAAAATCCTAAGATGCAAATATGAGGAAAGCCCTAGGCTGAAAAGCTGTTTGTCAGTAAAAAGGAGACCAAAAGTGACATGATAACAGCCTGCAAATATGTAAAGCCTGCTGCAAATTGCAAGGGAGTGGTAATGTGTTTTCTCTGTGGTGTGCAGGATAAAATGAAAAGTGTTTGCATGTTTTATTTGATTAACAAACTAATCTGATAAGAATGGACAGGTGTGTAAAGCTTTAGTAAGCTTGAAACAAAAGCTGTGAATAAGACCATCTTTGCTCCAACACCACTCATAAGGATCAAATTTGAGCACAGCAGCAGCTTGTTCAGACCTCAGGATTGCTGTTGTCCTTGGGTATTTTTGAGAAGAATTTAGGCAGAAATGATTGAGCATTAATTGATTTGAGTTAGACCAACTTTGCTAACTGTGTATGTACCAGAGCTGTAGGTATTTTCTGGAGACTTTGGCCCAAACTCTCAAAAGGTACATTGAGAGGTACACCTGTTTAGATGCCCAGATCAAACAGTTAAGCAACATTTAAGAAGTTATTTAGCTGCCACCTAAACCTGCAATCACTTCCATGTCTGTGAGTGTGCTCCCCGTTCAGCCATAAGCTCTCACATCAGGTAGCTTTGCTACCAAATCCCTCCCTCATTAACATTCAATGTACAAATCAGAGCAAATATCCCACAAAATTGTATTTGGACTGTCACTCCAGATTGCCTGATGATTTAAAGGTTTCAGGTGGGATGTGACAGACATTGCTGCTTTAGATCTCTTTTTGCCGACTAGAAATGTGAACATTATTTAGTCTCTGGCATCCTAGACTGAAATCTTTAATAGGTGAATGGTTTGGGTTGGAAGGGCCCCTAGAGATCATCTCATTCCAACCCCTCTGCCATGAGCAGGAACACCTGCTGCCAGACCAGGTTGCTGCAAGCCCCATCCTGCCTGGCCTTGAACACTCCCAGGGACTGGACATCCACAACTTCTTTCTCTCTTCCCCACAAATAATCAAACTGATACCAAAACTGGAGGTTTCTTCACATCATTTCAGCTATTTGAGTAAACATTACACACAGAAATAAGATTTCATAAAGCCTGTTGAAAGATTTAGAGACTTATTTCAATGAAATAAGCTCAACTTGAATTTTCCAGCCAATAAAGAGGTGGAGATTATGCAGGGAGATGTATTAAAAAAGAGATTAAAGGACCATTGCAATTGGTTATGCTCATTTATGCCTGTGAGAGCATGGCCTGAAGTCTGCCAGGTTTGGTAAAAAAACTGTGGCAAACTCATTGAACTCTGGGGTACAGAGTAGTACCCAAGAGGGTACAAGATTACAGGTACAGGGTCAAGATTTTCTTTTTTTTAAAGAATTTTTGCAGTTTTTTAGCTCTCACAGGGAATAAATTTAACTGCTCAGCAGTTTTATATTGCCAGATGCAATTAAGAAGCTTTTTTTTTTCCTCATTTATTCACCATCTTTTTAGGAGATTAAGATCCAGATAATCTGTCCTGTCATTTGCACTTAAAAATAAATAAAATAAAACCACCATTACTGTATTCACTATCAGCACAAGAAAAGCACTTGCTCAGGATCTCACTTGCTAGTATGTGATTTAAATCTGCAGCTAATAAGCCTCACAAAGTCAGGTACTTTTGTTTAGCTCTGTTTACTAAAATGAAGATATACAAAAGTAAAATACATCCTGGGTTACAAACACATACTAGAATACAATGCAGTTGTAAGTAAACTCTGCAGTGAAAGTTGTACTTATCCTTCATACACAGTTTCTAAATCATTATTACATGCTTTATAAGAGCCAAAGCAAGCAATAGAACAGTGACCCAGTAAGATTTTAGCAGCAGAATATCAGCTGATTTCCCCAGCTCTTGAAGACTAGATGCTTTCACTATTGCAAGAGCAATTTGTGTTGGTGACATTTTATCATGTATCAGTTTGTTACTTACAGCAAAACAAGTAAGTCTTGTGTAAAAACAGACAGTAAGAATTTTGCTAGAGGAAAGCTCTTGTATTTGACCCTGGATATATCAATATATGGAATTGTATTAAGAGTGTGCTTATGCAGTTGCTTTCTATGTGTAATAATAGCTGTTATCCTCTGGAACTTCTGTACTGTTCATCAAAAAGTTACCTGCTTTTTATCTTTTAACATTTCATTTTCTGCTGCAGTCACAGTACTTTAGTGGCATATGTAAATGCTTACCAGATATTTAAATTAATATTTCCATATTTTGTTCTTAAGTATTCTTCTATTGCTTACTCTGGTCATTAGCTGTATTCCCAAATTTCCATTAGAAGCAGCTAATTTTTCCACTTGGTTAGTAGCTAAAGAAATCTCCAGATGTTATTTCTCTTGTAGTAACATATATACAATATATGTTATTTTTCTTGAAATAACATATTTATATAATCCTTGCAATCATCTGATAGAATTGTGTAGAAGAATTTAAGTGCCAAGTAATGAAAGCTGCTGCAACAGAAGCTGAAGAAAATAAAGCAGGGGAGTTGCTTAATTCACTATGAAGTGTGGGGGGAAAAAAATCAACATACATATATAAACATGTCTAGATGAGTTAAAAAAAAACCCCAACCCTAGAATGTCTGAGTCCCTGGAATCAGCATGAGCCTGTCACCAAATTATTTTGGAAATCCTGTCTTAAATCTTATTCACAGAAAAGCTGTTTTCGATATATGGAATCAAGTAAGATATTGCTCAGTTGTCTAACTAGTACCCTCCACTTGAATTTTGGTAGCAGTTTTTTGACTCAGCTTTGTTCTCAGCAGTTGAAGCCCTCACTTGTGATCTCCAAATACATCAGCAATGGGTGCTTCTGACTTTACTCTCCTGTTTGAAATCCAGAGAGCAAGATTATTGCTGGCCCTAAGGGACATTGCTGCTGTGTGCTGTCCCTGGCAGATCTGTCAGCTGCAGAGAAATGATCCTCAGACAACTGGACAAATCAGATATTCACACTGACAGAGCATGTGACTGCACTTAAGGTCAGAGATTCAGAGACTGCAGGATTGGGACCTTTAAAGATCCCTGCACAGGATTGCCCTTAGTGCTGTGTGGCACTGGCATTAAGGGAGATACCTGCAAAGTTAAAGGGTTATTTCATTCTTTGTGGAACCAGGCCTTGACAATCCTGTAAGCACAGGCTGATAGGGGTTCACCAGATTTACTCTTTTCTTTCCCTTCTTCAGAAAATAATTCCTCAACTTGCTTATATGATTAGAAAAACCCCAAACTCCCATTTTACATAGAATGAAGAATGTTGAGTTTCAGCATCCTGCTGTGACAATCTGATACCCTGATTGAGATTAAAATAGATTTTAAAAGTTCCTGATTGCCACCACTGCTATACACAGTTCTCTAAAATCAATACTGAAAAATAATTCAGACTCTAAATGCTCTTAATGTTCAAGTTTATACTCCCCAAGAATTAAATCCACTTCACCTTTGTTATCACAAAGGAACAAAAATAATGACGGGTCCACCCAAACTATCTCCTAGAAATACAGAAGGTTCTTCTGGTTTGGTGCTCCTTTTCTTCACAGGGCTGAAGCACACCTTTAATTCTTACAGCTGATAAGTGTTGCTTCCTGATTTTATTTTATCATATACTATATACCTCTTTTGTATTTCTAGAAAAAAGTTTTTTTTTTTTATTTTAAACTGCAGCTTTACATTAAGTGTGTCATGATTGCAAAGTATGTAAAACATATTTGTGGTAGAACTTGACAAGACAATACTGAAAACTTTGGTTTGGTCAGTTTTCAATGGACTTCAAGTATCGAAAAAATGTATTTCTAAAAGTGAATAACTGTGAAAGAGGATCTAAAAGGAGGCCATCTATTTAGACACCAGATACAAGAAAAACAACAGTCTTCCAAGGGTTGAGCATCTAGCACAAAATATACATGAACTCCACTCAGATGGAGTGGCTTCTGATAGCTTCTTTGCAGTGGTGCTATGAAGAACCAAGAATTGTAACCAAATGTTATTGGCAGAAATCTTCAATAAAAGTGGATGCCAAGTATTAGCCAAAATAAGAATTTAATATATACACATGCCAATATTAGCACTGCTTCACACCCAAGGAGGCCCAGCACAGCAAGTGCTTTTCTGCATCAATTAGCACAGACACTCCTTTAAGATCTGACATAATTCCTTTAAGGAACCAGATCTCTAATCAGAAGAAATCAAATGTTGTGGTGACAATAACACCAGACACAACTTGCCTACTGTGCTGCATGGAGTTCAAGTGTGTGCAGCTTTCTATAACCCTAAAAGTCTCCCAAGAACTATTCAGAACAATAGCTGGATATCCTCCACTTCTGAGCAAAGTAGGAGAAACTTGATCATTGAGAGTGGTATTTTTTTCTAATATCCCTATCATGATTTCTTCCAAGCATTCACTCGCACTCGAAAATTGATAATTGATCTCTCACTATGCATCTGCTTGATAACTACATCATCTAAGTGACTCTCATTGCATCAGATTTGCCTGAGCTAACAGATAAATTCCTTCTAATTAACAAAAGATTGGCTAATAAAAACAATTAATTGCTAAATGTATGACACTTTCCATACTCTCCCTTTAGCCTCTTTGCATCTTCTCCTTTAAACCGTTTCTTCCTTTTCTCAGATTTTGCAGCTTGCTCCTTCCTTTCTTGATTTTCCTGCATTCAGACAGAATGACAAACAAAACAGTAAATAAGAGTTTCTGAAGGAAGAGCTTGTTAAGAAACACTCAGCTTGCAATGAATAGGTATTCTGAACATGCCCTGTGTGCACTTAAAACTCTCAGCTGCTGGGGTTTGAGGGTAAACAGCAGAACAGAGCTTCCTGGTCAATCCCTTTGGCCTTCTCCATGGGATGATGTTACCAGCAAACTATTTCATCAGCTTTAACTGCAACTTTCAGCTATGGACTGAAATGCATTCTTCTTAATTAGTCCCTTTGTCCACAATAGAGAACATTAGTTTAACTTAATTAGCATTCTAGAGATTTATCCCATAGCAACCTTGTTTGTATTCAGGGATTTCTACCAGAATTTTCAGGAGCTGTTCAGCTGTGTTAAACAGCAATTCACAGTTTCTCTTCAGGCTCTCATTAAATTTGCCAGTAGTATTTCTGCACTGCAGTTCAGGGCCAGAGTCCAGGCTGGATGTTTATTGGTACTACTCACACAATTGCCAGAATGGCATAAATCCTGTTGGGATTTATGTAGATAGGCAGGATTCTGGTCTCCACAGAGCTGCTATTATTAATCGTATTATTCTGCTGCAGAATAATACGATTAATGGAGGAAGAAAAAGGATTGGAATGATTACTGCTAGCAAAAGAAGATGATTATTTGGTGGAAGGGTACTACTGGCTTTTGATAACTAGCACAACAGTGGGAGAAGGTAGATCTGAACAACTGAGATAACTATAGTATAACATAAAGATGATAAAAGCCATTTTCTTAAATGCTCCTGCAGTTCTTGTTCCAGAGCTGCATTTGTCACCAGAACATTGCCATCCCACCTGGAAGCTTGCCTGCTTTTGATTGCAACCAGTGAGTAGTTAATCTACACATTGCAGGTAGATCAGTACTTAATTGGCTGCTGTGTCATATGACAAAACCTAATAACACCCAGGAAGATGCTGATGACTTGGTGCAGATAAGAGTTTTGATGAGATGTGTGTGGTCTGCTTTGCAGAGAGTTTGAAGAAGAAAATACAATTTCCCATGATAGTGATAAATCTGTTTGATTGCTATAGATCATCTGCCACTATTTCCATAAGATGAGCTGAACAAGTCCAATAAAATGTGCACAAGTTTATAGAATGATCTCTTTATAGAAAGTAAAAATCTAGGATCCTTTGGTCCAAAGGAACTTTCAAACAAATAAAGAAAACTTGTGAGTAGTAACAGAGTTAATCTGTTTGAAATATAGGAGCATTAGAAGCTCAAGGTTGTGGAAACTGTCACTGGGTGCCTTGAAAAGGAAAAGAAATCTGCATACTCTTGACAGAGAAAGAAAATGATCCATTAGCCCCAAATAGAGGGTGCTTCTGAAAGAATGGCTGAAGTTTTATGAAGCCTTCCATCAGTATAGGGTTCCTATATGCTTGAATGATAAATTCCTGCTGTCTTAGCATAACATCTTTGAGATACTATGGCTGCTGGGAGACTTGCAGATTGGTGGGCCCTGGGAGAATGTCTCTATGTAATATGCCATAAGAAATAAAGGAGGTGAATTCAGGGATGTGTTGTTCTGCTTATTGAACAGCACACACAGTAGCGAGAACAAGCGAAAACACATTAGGAATAAATTGATCAATTGAGCAAGCCTGAACTAAATTTTTCTTCAGAAAAATTGTAAAAAAAAATCCCCAAAACTTAACAATCCAATGTAAACACACATAACAAAGTTTCTTCAACACTTTCTTCAAGAAAGCCCAAAAAGGTACAGTGGTAGTAGGGCAGAGGAATGAATACTCACAAACCCTTCTCCACCTTCCTGGATTAGTGAAGGCAGCTGCAGGGATGAGATTTGGTGAAAGAGGGAGTCACTTGGGATTTGCACTTTGTGGGATGTTAGATACTTGCTTTTTGAATTAAAAGATGCTCCAGGACAGCTGTTTATCCCCACACTATGTAAAGCACATCCTGTTCCAACACCATATGCACCCTACTGAAGAGCAGCTGCCCCAGTGTGGTTGTCCTAGGGGAGGACACAGAGGAACTATCCCAGTGCAGAGCTGTCTGTAGAACCTCTGCCATCAACTGAATGCTTCCTAGAGCAGATTCTGTGGAACACTTTTTTCTCCTTTTCCTGAGATAAGACCATCTCTTTGCTGGGAGGTCCCTTCTAAGAACAGCTGCAAATGCTAAGGGAAATCAAATGTTTCCCACAATCCTCTATAATCACACAGTGATTATTTTCCCCACAATTTTGCCACTCAGTTCTAAGCAAAACTCCATTTCTGATTTTTTGTCTTTGAGCTGAGGAGCTATTTTCTCCCTGTCTCCTTCCTCCTGCCATCTGCTTCTTTTATTTTTTGAGAACTGGTGAAACAGTCATCAGCCCTGGATGACAAACCAGCTCCCTTGCTTCCTTTCACTTTGTCAGTTTTGGATATCATTTGGGTATTTGGAAAGACTTTGTTGATTTGGGCTTTTTTCCTCCAGGTAGATGGAGAGAAAGATGGCAGAGTCTTATTAAAGTAATTCCATTTGTGTAACTCAATTTATTACCTGAAGGATAAGGGATCAGAAAGAACCCTCAGGGAAGGGAGAAAGATTTTGTTTGAAGAAAGTAATAAACCCAATTCTCTGTAGATAAGCTTAAGAGACATGAAGAATCACTATTTATCAAAACTATTTCTCTTCTTATTTGATATGGGAATGGAAAGTTAGCACTAACAACTTTGGCAGTGCTAAGAGACCTGCTTTACACAGAAGATTCATCTCAAAATAAAAGTTACACCTTAGCATTAAAGCTTAAAATAAATGGCACTGGGAAGAGATGATGCCTGTGGCATGATTCTAGTGTAAAAATCAAAATCACAGAATAAAAAGATGCTTTAAAAATTAAAATCTTAAGCTTTTCAGCATGTTGCTGTTTCAAGTACAAATAGTATTTTTACTGAGGTAATAGTGAGAAAGAAAGGCAAGAGAAAGAGGAGATTAATTCTAGGTCTGCAGTGGAGGAGAGAGGTGCAGACAACATGGCTAATAGCTGTGGTACCTTTCAGGTGAGGTGCTGCTCAGAAATGGAATGCAAAATGAGGTGAAAAGGAGTTTACATTCTGGGATACAAAAAGAAGCTTCTTTCTAGTTTCTCTGACCTGGCTGAGAGCAAGAAACACCCAGAAATGTAGTTTGAGTCTCCTGCAGCTGTACTGGGACACTCCATAACCTTTACTGGGACTGTTTCTTGAAAGAACTGCCATTGCTGAAATCACCCTTCACAGTAAATTTCCAGTATAGCTCTCCACAGATGCAGACCCATTATGTTCTTGGCTCTCTTAGTTCTTTTCTTCATGCCTAGAATTTTAGGAACTTTAGGATCAAGCCTATTGCCAAAACATCTGTGGTTTGTAGGGTTAATTTTCCAGACTGTCTGTGGCAGTATCACATCATTTCAGAGCCCAGGTAGCTGCGTTGCTTGGAAAATTTCAGCTCAGTGCTTTACTGGAGAAGCAGGCAGTGGGAACAGTAGAGGATTTATTTTTTTTCTTTTGTCTTCTATAACTTCCTCAGAAACGTGATTGTTTTAATCTGAATCCATGATCTGCCCTGGAGCACTCCTCCAGTCTCTCTTGGCAGCAGAGCTGTCTGTATTCTTGCAGTTCTTCTTGCAATGCAGATGGTTCTCTCTACAGAAGGTTTATCCAGTCTGGGGCTCTCCTGGAGTCAGCACAGGAATGGGTGATCCTTGCTGTTAAATATGTATGAATGTGAAGCCACCATCACCTGGCATTAAGAAAACCCTAAAGGAAGGACATTAGTCCAGGTGTGAAGTGTGTAGTAAGGGAAATGAAATAGAGGTTTACTAGAGAGTTTACAAATTTGAAGGTGCTCTACACAACTTTTATGGTGAAGTTGCTGTACTCCTTATTGTGAGGAGTAAAGTCCTATAAGTTAAGAAATATATTCCATTGGGAGATTTGGAAGGGTTTTTTGGAGCACAAAACACACTCTTGGGAGCTAACTAGTACAATGAGATACCAACACATAAACACACCTTCTAGTTAGGCTTTGCCTATTGGAAAATTTACCTTTTGTCTATCAGCAAAGTCTATAAAGCATGTCAGGTTGCACATTCTTTCACATGCCACAAAGGTCCTACTACGTTCAGGTCTGGTTAATAATTGTCAGTGGGAGAAATGACTTAAACTGTTCTCAACAGCAAAAAAGCCCAACCCCCCCCCCCCCCCCCTCCCAAAAAGAAAAAAAAACAAACCAAGCAGCCAACCAACAAAACTAAACCCCACAAAAAACCAAAAGACCCCAAATTTTGCATTTGCCCACATACTTATTTTCTGCTGCAGTTTGCAAGCGCATAAATTTACCTTCATTTACTTCTGCAACCAGGGTTACATAGCCCTGCTTAGAGCAGAAGAAAATAGAAATTATTGCTTGATTTAAAAAAAGAGAAAGATCTCAACCTATTTCTAAACAGCCACAAGGGGAAACCACCTGTAAGGTCTTGAGGAAGATCTCTCTGAAGGTTTTCATTGTGCTGAATACATCTTCCAAAGACAGGTTTTTTCGGTCTTCACAAAGATAATCTGCAAGTTCTTCCTTCTTCTTTTCAATGGTGGCAAATTCCTTCTGCAGGTCCTTTGAAGCATTGAGGCTGCCCTGAGACACATTTTGATGTACAATTTATGCATATTAAAAAGTAGCGTATTCTGAGCTGCCCAGAAGATTTCAGCCACTTAACAGAGAGCAGTGAGTTTTTAAAAAACTAAGATTGGTTCACAATGTGTGATATTTATTTCTGAATTGAATCATCTGCATTTTCCCTCATTTCATCATACAACGATGTGGAAATGAGGCCCATCCTGGGATGAGCGAGTAAGGGACATGCAGCACCAGGATTTCTACCTTACATCTTTAGTTAAGTGACCCATTCTGAGTATATGAAAATCTAGGATGTTAGGAAATATGGTTTTGGTGGAGGGGAGGGAAAAGCATATTCCAAATCTGTCCACGTTATTTCCCTGCAAAGCACAGTGAGACAAAACATGTTTCTGTGCTGCGCTGTACACATTTATAGTTGCAGCCCACATTTCATTTTAGGGCCTTCCTTTCTTTTACCCACAGAAAAATTTGTCTGGTTCTCAGCTGTTTCATATCCAGTACCACATTACAGAAATGGAGGAAAATCTGGGATACTCCTTCTATTGGGGCACAGTGGGAGGGTAGTAATGACCCCTTTCCATAGGGCTTTATGTCCAGTTGTAATCTGAATTACACAGCCTTTAAGAAAAGAGTGCTTAGGAAGAAAGATGGGAAACGTGTCACACTCACATTACCTACTTGCACAGATTTTCCATGCTGTATTTTTAAATCATCTGTTGACAAAAATAAACGTTTCTCTATTTCCAACAGTTTCTTCAAATTGGCACCTGCCTCGGCCTTCATGGCATCAATGTGGATTCTGAAAGGTCCACAAAAGGGACAGTACATTGAAGGGGTAAGTCTTTTGTTTGCATTAACTTAAATGTTATTATAAACAGTATCATCTCTGCAAATGAACATGGAATTAATTGTCCAGCCCAGCTTTTGCAGGTAGTTCTTTTCTGTATAAAAACGTTTTCATGTTCACAAACCCTCATCTAAGAAAGACTCTGTGCTTTTGCTATCACTTCCTCCCTGGATGGACTGTGGAAGAACCTCACTGTCCTAGTATTCAAAAAACTTCAAAAAAATTCCAGCCTATTTTTATTCATAGGCAACACCAGCTCATCTCCCCAGTGCCAGCACTGTCCTTATGTAGCTGGTTCTTTTCCCTCCTTGCCTTTTCTCCCCAATCTATTTATAGTCCAAAATTTTGTCTGCTCTCTGTGTTACTTTAGCTTGTGTGGAGATCCAAACACAACCACTGCCAAACCAACATCTTCTGTAGTTCTGAACTACTCTCTGTGCCAGACAAAATTTACTGAATCAGCAAAACCTGGCTTGGTGTTTCATGGTGCATCCAGATGCGAGCAGCGTTAGGAGAGTCCTTTGCAGGATTTGCACCATGCACAGGTCTCCACAGGTTGGTTAGCAAATCAATTTTCTAAGTTTGAGAGCTTGACTAAAGTAGAGGGCAATTACTTTATACAAAATGTGCATTTATGTAATTGGCCAGCAAGACCTAGTTTTAGTCAAGAAATGTATTTCTGTTATGACACAATCCAAAAAGAAATTCACAGTTGAAACAGCATTCAGTTTATCTTCTGCAAAGCTAACTTACAAAAGCCACAGGAATTAAATTATGGAATTAAAATACTTTCAAAAATTATTTAGCAGCTACATAATAAATGTCAATCCACTGGCAGATTTAGAAGTTACTCCTTCTTTGAGTTACAATGAAATCAAAATCACTACAAGGTTCCTGTGAATCCTCTGGATTCATAACAGGATTAAAAATGTTAATCCTGGTGCTACAAATGTGGATTCTGATTGGTTTAACTGAACATATCTCCACATGACTCCTTTGAATTAAAGAGAAAGAGCTGGTGATAGACTCATTAGGCTTTCTGGCACATGAAAAGAAAAAACCTGTTTCTGGAGACTTTTGACTTTCTACCCACATGTATTAGAAACATGTGCTGATAGTCAACTCTGGGAGTCCTGAGGTCCCCCCAGCTGCCAGTAAACCACCCCAATTGTTCCCTTCTTACATAAGCTTTGTACCTTCAGATGGGCTTTCACCTAAAATCACAGAATGTGCTGAATTGGAAGGGACCCACCAAGATCATCAAGTCCAACTCCTGGCCCTGCACAGGACCATCCCCAAGAGTCACATTGTGTACCCCAAAAGTATTGTCCAAACACTTTTTGGACTGACTGAGAAACCTCAGGGAAGATATGTTTCTATTGCAATATGTGGAAGAAGAATCTGGTCCTTGAAAAAGAGGGAAATTCACTATCTACACACTTTGCTTCTAAAGCAGTACTGGATCCACAGAAAGAAAAATCACACTGAGCCCCACCAAAAAGTCTTAACCAGATTGAAATGTGAAAATTTCAACACTGTTTGGTGTTGAAGGGAACCACTTTCTCCTACAGCAGAGAAATCCTGTGACCTTATTACAGCAGCATAAAATGACTCAGCTCCTTGCTGGCTTTAAAGAGGTTGGCAATTCAAACATGACAAAAACAAACAATGTCCTACCCCACTGCCTTGGAAACAAAGTCAAGATCTCTGGGAAGCTGCAGGAGATCTCTGTGGTTTTTTTCAACCTCCTAAAATTGAAGAGAAAAAATGGTTATCTTATACACACTGTCAAAGAGCATGAAAGTTTTTCAGCTGGACAACATCAGGACTGAAAACTTAACACTTCATTTTCGTTGTTATAAGTGTAGGGATAAATTTAGTCTTGTTCATTCTTTTTCTCATGTTGGCACCCACAGGGAGTTAAAAAGAAAGGAACAGACTCATTTTAAGTGTTCAGGCTGACATCCCATGGGCTGCCACAGTGTGCAGGCTGACCTGAGATTTTGTCTTCATACCACAAAAATAAATTTCATTTGACAGATGCATTTGGGATATGTGTCAACACAAGGGAGCGGTTGAAGAAGAGAAAGAAAACAGCAAGCAGACATGTCAAGTGAATTTGAGGAAGGAAACCTAGTGTTACTTCTCTAAATATTACTGTGTATGGATGTGATCTCATCTGCACAGAGAGCTGTGGAAAAGTTTCCATGGTATTTCCAGCACAGAGGCTCACCCTCCAGTTACCTATAGCGGGGTATTACTGAGGTAAAAGCCCCTTAGCTTCTGGGGAATTAATACTTGAGAATAATGCACACAAGATTAATTTCTCAGTTTTGTTGTACCTCCAAAATATGGTGAAGAAGAGTAATGTTGTTTTGGTTTGCTTTTGTTTCTGTTAGTTTGAGCAAGGCATTAATTTTAAAACCTCCAGCATCTCCAGTGTGACGCCCCTGGAAGATACAGAAAAAAGTTCCTTCTTTCAGTTTTCAAGTCTTGCATTATTTTGTTATCTTTAGAATACAAAAGTAAAGAAATCATTTTACTTACATAGTTCAGAAAGTTTCCAACTTTAAGAATCAATTGGCAGAACACTGGCAGTCGGTGACTGGTAAGAATTGCTAAAAAATAAGAAGAGAGAGACATTTTCAATAAATTAAATTAAATTATCTGAAATAGGATTTTCATTAGGTTTGCCAGTGATGGTAACAAAATTTTCATCCAAGATTATGTCAAGCCATTGTTATGGGTTTGGGAAAATACCAGTACAGAAATAAATCAGCTGAATGGAAGTGAAATGAGTAACTTTCTATTGTGTTATTTTCTTTCGAAGCAGATGGAAAACTAGTTTTTCCATTAAGTTTGGAGTATAGATGTGTCAACCCTACAGCTGCCTTATGAAGGAGAACCACATACAAGAAAGTATACACTTGTGAAAGGCTATAGTCCTCATTCCCAGCACATATCATTCTAGTTAAGAGAAGCAAAGGGCTTTGTGCCTTGTTATCATTGTTAGTGAGAATGATAATGAAAAGATGCACATTTTTGCAGGAGAATCTGGGGTAAGAATAAAGTTTTTGGCAGAATTAGAACAGAAACACTGAGCCTCACAATGGGATGGAGTGGGAGCAGGGGTGTCAGGGTGGGACTACAGAGAGCTGTTGATTGCACTCCCATAAAGAGTAACCACAGCACTGACACCAGACATCCAAGTATAGCCCTGTTTTGTGTGTGAAAATAAAAGTTTGCATTTTAAGTGTTTAACAGGAGATCAGTGACTCTCTGAAACTATTGAACTGAAGCTGGAATGCTAGAGCATCTTCAATAAAGAGACAAAACTAAACCAGGGCTAATTTTGGGTGGAGGAGTCTCCTGAAATCTTGGTGAACATCATCTGGGATGCCTTTTTCTGGCAGCCACATCAGATTCTGGTATGTCACTGTGTTCTGCTCGACCACAGAGATAAGCTGGACTGCATCAGTGCACACTACAGGAAAAATAGTTACAATTGATTCATTGTTATGGACAAAAATCTCTGCACACAAAAATGTAACCTATACTTATACAGGATCTGGCACTGACACCTCCATCTCAGAAGAGACCTTACTGCTGTCTACAAGTCCTTGAAAAGTTGTAGAGGGAGTTTGGCCTCTTCTCCCAGTGACAGGATGAGAGAACACAACCTCAAGCTGTAGAGGGAGTTTGGCCTCTTCTCCCAGTGACAGGATGAGAGAACACAACCTCAACCAGGCAAGGTTCAGGTTGGACATCAGGAGAAATTTATTCACAGAAAGAGTTGGTAAGAAATGGAATGAACTGCCCAGGGAGGCAGAGTCACCATTCCTGAAGGCGTTCAAGAAACAACTTGGCACTTAGTGTTAAGGTCTAGTTGATAAGGTGTTGATGGGTCAAAGGTTGGACCCAGTGATCTTAGAGATCTTTTCCAATCTAAATGATTCTGTGAACCCTGGAAGTGTTCAAGGCCAGGTTGAGTAGGGCTCTGAGCAAGCTGGTCTAGGGCAAGGTGCTCCTGCCCATGGCAGGGAGGTTGGAATGGGATCATCTTTAAGGCCCTTTCCAACCCAAACCATTCTGTGATTCTCTGATGAAGGAAATTTCCTTATTTCTCTGAAAAACTACTACTTCTGAGCAGAACAGCACAAACTGCAATTTTTCAGAATGTACTCTAGAAGAAGGAACTTGCAGAATCATTTTGATGTTCACTACACATTCAGCAATTAAAAGGTTAATTTTGATTAGATTATAGCATAGGCTACCACTGATACTAATCAAGTAGAACAAAGTGGCTGAACCCAGGCACTGGTGCAGCACTGATGTACTTACTTTCACAGGCTGTCCTGATGGCTTGTGCTTTTGGCCACAGACACTCCAGCAGAATTTTTGTTTCCTCACAAATCAGCATACATTCAATCCTCAACTGGTAGCTAAAAGGAGATCAGTGGAAAAAACCACAACAAACACCATGAAAAACAAACCCCACAGACCTGATTAATTGACTTGTGTTCAGCAAGAGCATCATCCATTTTAGGCAAAGCACAGTACCAACATTCTTATGGTCTCCTTAATGCTCTGACATGAGAACTGGATTATAAATAAATCAAACACAGATATTTCCAAAGATGTCCTAGAAACTATTATCATCTCCTCTTTCAGAAAGCAATGCTGGACTGACATCTGGCAGTGACTACCTTGCATAATGAGGCCATAATTTTTTACAATTCCCAGGCAAGACTAGCCAGGATTTTAGTTCTTTTTAACTTCACAAACAAATTTGAAATATTTTGGCAGTAATGTTCTTTAAAAACATTTATGCTTCATCACAGATTAATATTGTGGAAGGAAACCATTTTCTAAAGTACTTTTAAATCTAGCTAGAAGTTTGAGAAAATGAAAAGCCCATTTTCACCACCACATTTTCAAAAAAGTGTCTCTGGTTGTGGCATGGCAACTGATCAGATTTATGGAGGGCTACTGCTATTAATTATAACATATCACCATCTTTTTGTGAGCAGCAGAAAGAGTTCTCTGTGTGCACCTCATTTGACTTGGTAAAAACTGGGGAGGTGGTGAAAGCACAGGCACTGCTGTGATTTACTCTTGGATTTGTGGGCTCTCCAGTGGGTGAACTGGGATCTGTAGCCCAGGGGGGAGTGAATCAGCAGCCTGGTGACAGGATTCAGTCTGCAGCTTCACTCCACACAGGAATAGCTGCTCAACAGTCAAGGGATTTTTCATACCAAGGTTATTTTAACTGTAGTTTGCCAAAGGTGTCTGAAAGTTTCTCTGGCCTTTGGGGAGGAAAAAAAATTTCTCATACAAGGTCTACAAATAGCAGTCAGATGATTTATCCTGAAGACTGGATGTCAGGAACACCCCTCTAGCACAAGAAACAGAGGCCTTAATTTTTATAGACAAGTCTTGTAAGAACCACACTCATGGAAAGAGATAAGGAAGATTTTGCTTACCTGGGAACTTCCAAAAGATGGAGATAAAACTGATCTGCATTTGCCAGCTGTGATTTTTCTTTTTTGCAAGATTTCAGGCTATTTATCTAACAGAGAATAAAAGAGCAAAATAACCACACAATTTAATTTAACAGGGAAAATAACCACACAAAAATTTCTGGTGCCATTCTCTTCTTACAGGCATGAAACTTGCTTTTCTAAACTTGCTGTGTGCACAGGCAATGGGAATGAAGCAGATGAACCATAAATTCTACATATGAACTGGTTTGCATGGGCAAACATGTAGGTTTTGTTTTGACTGGAAGGTCTTTTTTCTTTGTGCAGCATCTCCTAGGATGAATTCCTGACCTGTAGGCAGAGATTCAGGAAGCTATAGTGCACAGGCACCCAGAAACCCTTTGAAAAGAGGGTCCTTTTCCCTTCCTCCTTTTAAAACTTGCTCTGAAAGGCTCTCTGTTCACCTAAGTCTACAAAACCTATTGTGCTTCATCCACTTAATTAAAATAATAGGATAGAGAGCAGCACTTTGTCTACACCTGTGTTGAGTCTCCCAACATGTTCTTGCTCAACCTTTGTGTGAAGAGGCCAGGATGCTGGGATGGACTTCCCACCACTCTGCCTTGGAATTTCATTGACCTAGATGCTACAGAAGGATGTGGGATCCAGTCATAGCTTCTTGCTTTAGCAGTGCAAGTATTTCAAGCTGAGCACTGAACTGCACCAGAATGACATGTTAATAGATACCTCCTGGTCTTCAGGGAGCAGTTTAAGTAGCTGTCTCAGTATCTCAGCATCCAGCTTGGATCTATCCCCGTTCTGAATCATGGCAGCAATCTCTTCATTGGAGCTGCAAGAAGGAGAGAAATGATGCGGAGCACTGGGGGAGTAACATGGTAAAAAAGACCTCAATCTCTCTGCTGGCACTCCAGGAGCAACTGAAGTAAATCATACTATACTTGCCTGCCATTATAATTTGGATCTTAGTCCTCAAAAGCACTGTGGAGATATGAAAATGTTTTTCTTTTAAGCCTAAAGTGCTATTAATTATAATTTAGGTGTGCTTTTTGGCCTTTGTTCATATTTACACAACAAACCCCAAAGCTCTGCTTTTACTGTGGGTATCCACTGTCACTGAGAAGGTATTTACATTTGAATTCCTCCACCATTTGCAGCAAAGGCAAAGATAAAACCAATGGCTCACAGAAGGTTTTAACTCAAATCCTTGCCTGAAACTTTGGCAGGCAACAAGTGTTTGTAATGCTTCCAGATTGCTGAGGTTTGGGCTCTGGAGAGCTGGGCTCCCTCAGCCACCGGTGCTAACAGAAGCAGCACCCAGCTCCAGAGCAGCCTCATCCCTCACAAGGACAGTGGGACTCAGCTCTTTGATCCCAGCTGCTCCCAGGAGAGCTCAACCACTGCCCAGGGAATCATACAGGAAGAGGAAATAGCATCTGCATTAGGCTATGTACCATTCTCCCCCACTGAGAAGCAGTTTGTCATGGAAAAAGAATAATAATAATTAAAAACATCCCTCTGACTGATTCTGATTTATTCTTAATGAAAAGGGATTTCTTGGCTGAGTTTCTTCTTGAAATCCTTTTAACATGGGCCATGACACAAGGGCAGAGAGAGAGCAGAACATCCATCATCATCCTGCCATATTTTCAGGGAATCTAAGAGTAAAGATATTTTCCCAAAAACTAGTACAAATTCCTTTCCTCCCCCAGCCCTCCATGAGGGCTGTGACTTGGTAATTTTCCATTTGTTTAGTTATTCAAACAGCTTCCTATTTATAGAAAAACTGCGCATAAAAACTGTGTATAATTTTGACTATGAATCCCTGGAAAAGCCTCTTTAAAAGCAATTAAGTGACTTGAAACTCCCATTCAACAATCTTCCCTAACAGTTCCTGCCAAAATTTGATATTTATGACAATAATACTAAAGAAAAACATGTTTCTATATAACTGTACTGTTATTTATGAAAATTTTCTCTTTAGGAACCTGTAGTCCATTCTAGATTTAATACCAGCTTGGAAAATGATATTAATTGTCTGAAAAGAGACTGTCACCTATCATTATTAAAAAAAAAAAAAAAAGAGAAAAAAGTTGACTTCTTGTTAAAGGAAAATAGTACTTGCAAAGTATTTTTGCTAAATTAATTTCATTTAATATCTGAATTAACACATAGACACATCAAATCTGTAATTCAGATGTTATTCTCCAAATCTTACCACTTAAATTGCTTCAGAAATATACTCAGAAGGAGGCTTTTCTTTGGACCTATGAATGTGATCTGTAAAAAGGAAAAAATCAGTCAGCTAGAAATACATTTACTTTGGATTTTACAGGTTTTCTATAGGTTTTGTTTGTTTATTGGTTGAGATTTATTCTTTTTTGGTAATAATATAATCAATAACCTTCATTGATCAAATCCCAATGACAACAATACAGGCTATTAGATATGTTTTAGAAAGAGGCAAAGGCATAAAGAAGGAAATTGATGGAAATTGATTTGCTTATTCCAGTTCATAAGAATTAATATTGAAATTCCCGTGTCCTCCCTGCCTCAGATGAAGACCTATCCCTCAGCAGAGTTATTTCAACTTGTTTCATTCTAAACCTCCCCTGTAGTTTTTTTTTTAAGGCAGCCTCAGGCAGTGGATCTCAAAATATTTCAAACTTTCTTGTTATAAATGATTGACAAGGACAAAGAATGAATAAGCTTTTCACTTCCAACAACTTTGCTATTTTCTACAAGAAGTGGGCAGTCCAAGTACCTCTTTTGTTTTCTTTATTTTTGGCCCTGTTTTCTCTGTAGGGATTCTTGATGGGACTGAGAAAAGGAGCTCCAAGCTTGCATAGTCAGGTTCCACAAGCTCTTTGCTGCTGCTTGGCATCACAGCCCATATGGAGTGGCTTTCTGGAAGAGAATAAAAGTTCAAGATGGACCATAGAGGTTGAGGAGCAGTTTCAAGGTAGTGTGATTTGTAAAAGGGAAAACACTTTTGAGGATGAATGAAATATGATGCTCATTAGCCCTGGAAAAATGTGAATTATTTAAGAGTGACAGCTCCCACAGAGGGCATCCCAAAGGTTTGAAACCTAATTAAACCTGGAAGATTACTGCCACATTCAATTCACTGAGCTGAAGGCAGCAGATGAACTTAATGGGCTGCTCCAAACTGACCAGCTACACATTGATTGTGGTACCAAAACAGGGGATGCTGCATCCAATTAAGTAAACATCTCTTTTTGCAAGAGATAAAGACTCCCAAGCCCAACATTATTACCAGAATCATTGGGACCTATCCAAAAACCAAACAGAACTTCCAAACATGATTTTGTACAACATGGGAACCTTTAAGACAGGATCTCACCTCCTTTTGGTTTAGGAGAGATTGCAACAGTAACACTGAATGCACTGGGGATGAATCTCAGTTTGTGTCTCTGCACAAGGAAGGTGGTCCATGGCTCAGGTTTTTTTATATCTGTGTTTATATATTTTATCACAGCAGCAAGTTCTTGCCCCTTATGACCCCTTGTCCTGGAGATAAGCAAGGAGGAACTGAGATCTGTGTTGTGTGAACTGAGTATTAAAAACTGGAGATGTGTTTCCAGCCTCTTTGCTGGAAGTCAGCCAAGACCTTTGAGCCCCTTTGGCACACACTAACCACAGACTCAGGGTTATTTTGTGTGTGTGTGAAACACCACACAAATCTCATCCCTGTAATGAAGTTGGGGGCTACTCTGAAGGTACACATTCCCCAGCCCAACTGACAAGTTTTCAGCCTCAGATCTTGGCTGGTGCACCTTTTGGCTGTGCAAGAACATAAAAAGCAAAGTAAAACTATCAGCTGAGTTCACTCACTGGTGATGCACCAGCAATTCATTAAGAAGAACACAGAACATGACCATTCAAAGGATCTTTCCACTCCACACACTCAGAGCATTTTGCAAACCTTAATCAGTGCAGGCTCACAACATCCCATCAACAAATAACAGAGATTGAGAGGTTAAGAGAAGGTAACTTCAGCAGCCACAGAACCTCAGCCCAGAGCTTCTCCCAAACTACCATTTCCTCCACCAATTAGCAGAGAACTGCCTTTCCATATTCATTTTGTGATTATGATTGAGAGCAAGCAATGGAACCACATGTGTGACCTGACTTATGAGTGAAGGTTAATTCCCCCAACATCAGTGCTTTCCTCTAGCTGCAAAGTGCATGAACCCATCAGCCCAGTGCTACAAACAAGCACGTACGTCTCACCACGTCACAGGGCAGCTTCTGCCAGTGAAGCACCTTCATTCTCAGTGTTGGTGTCTTCCTAGCCTGGGGCTGCTCTCCACAGCCACAGGGAGGATGGCTGCACCCAGGATTGCTGCATGGCTGAGGAGATGGGAGTGATGGGACATTTATGCCAGGCGTGGAAACAGGGGGAAGGGGCACCTTGCACCCAGGAGGTAGGGGTGGAGGTGGGGGCAGCTGTGGTAGCAGAGCTGGCATGACAGACTGTTCTTGGGAAGAAGAGGAAATGTCCTTCTGGGAAGGTGATGTGCTCCCTGGACAATGCTCTGACTTCCTAGAAAGGCTCAGGTCTGCACTGGGCTTCTTCTCCTCCAAGTCCATGTTAACTTGAGTGCATTTGTTCACCTTTGGAATAGATCTTCTAGGCACTGTTTTGGGGTGATTTGAACCATGCATACTTGATAGCAAGCTCTCCATGATTTGCCCTGGTCCCATTTTCCTGCTCTACAAGACAACAAGGAGGTGCATGGGTTAGCAAAGTTCCTCATGACTGCTCTCCACTTGCAATTCTTACAGAGACACAGAAATAACAGTGGCCTTCACATTAAGGTAAGCAACAAGAATATTTTTAACTGCTTTACAAGTGGCAGTTTGTAGCAATTTCAGGAGCAAGACAGTCCTTCTGGCAATAAGGCTCATTTTTGACTTCTCTTGATCCTTCTACATTCTTGTTATAACACATAAAAACAGAGCAAATGCTATCAGCATAGTAAACCCTTACCTGGTTGGTTTTTCCCCTGTTGACAGCTGTTTGGTGGGGTGAATGAAGGGCTGAAGAGATGCCTCCTGGAAAACTTAGTACAGTTGTTCTATAGAGGGGACATCTCAAAGAACAGGGACACAATCAACCCTACAAAACCAGGTTCCCACAACTTACCTTGAGTGCAGGAGGGTGCAGGGGATTTAAAGAGAAACTCTCAAAATAGCCTAATAAAGTAAACAAGCTGCAGCTGATGAGGAGGATTCAGAGTGAACTGCTTAGGAACTTGTGACTACACATGGAAATTACTTGTAAGTATTTCAGTAAATAAGATTATCTTTCCTATTTTGCCTTTAAACCAAATTTTAATTTAGGAAAAATCTTTGTATATGTCTTTAGACTATACAGTTTCTCTCAGAGCTTCTTGCAAAAGACTGTAGAAGTCCCTATCTTGTATGTATGCCCAGTTTTAAATATGGAGACAGTCCTACCAAAGTTAGTAGAGTATTTTCTGGCTCAGGACTTTGCTTTGTTTGCTTGACTGAGCAAACCTTTGCAAAAAATTGCATTTCTTGTGGATGAGCAATGTCCTGGGACACTTAATCTCAGCAGCTGGAGCTGCTGTGTGATTTCTCTACAACCTCTACAGCAATGACCATCAAAAATGGCAGGAGCAGCAAGTGCTAAAAGGGGAGCAGTGAGCAAACTATCAGTGCTGCAGAAAGGACACAGTAGGTGTAGTACTTTTAGGGACTATATGTAGGCAGAAACAAAGCCCCCTGTTATCCCATTCTTGAGCAAAACACAATAATAGCATCAACAGTTTTAACGAGGTGGGGACTTTCATTTCCAGTGCAGCATGAGAGATTTTTCTGGTACATACAGCAAATTTATGGTCTCAAAGAGCTAGGTTAATACCTATGAATGATGATATATTATGATGTATCATACTACTTGTGAACTATTTTCCTCTTGACATAGCAATTTTGGGGAGTTACCAACACAAAAAAAAAACAAACCTCATTAAGGGAACTGCATTAAAACGTGCAATTCTGGATCTCTAGTCCATAGTATACCTGTAAAGAATCTCCTATAATTTGGAACAGTTTATCTGTGAAATCTAGCAGCTCATAGTGATGACAGTCTCCAGCTCCTACAGCCCCAGTAAAATGGTGAATTAATGCATCTAAGGCAAAAGAAAGCAATAAAATTTTGGTATCATTTTTCAGTCTTAATTTAGTAAGAATACCTTACATTAGAAGCATTAAATGTTAAATCAGCCGGTAAATAACATTTAATTTACATACTATATGGTACCAGTTAAAATAACTAAGTCAGAGGCCTATAATAGAAAAATAATATTAACCGCATTTGCAGTTTACTTGAATTAATTTGTTGTTGGTTTCTGTATTTCTTTTTGTACAAATAAGCAGTATCCCCAAAGGTAAAGGAGGCTTACATTAAATTTAAGTAAACAACTTAATGTATCCCCTTTAGGACATCACAATCTTTCTGGTAAACTTGTACATTTGTCTGTAATTATCCTAACAGGACAAGTGAAGGATTCAGCCCTATGAAAAAGCCTAATGAGAAATGAGAAAGCCTAATGAGAAAAGAGCCACTTTTTGCTAGAAGTATTAGGAGTAAAAAGAGCTGATTAAAAAAAAATCTTATTAGAAATGCTCATATTAAAATTCTGCTGCTTGTTTATTTTAATTAAGCTATAGGGAGAATCAGCAAGATTATTAATTAAGAAGCTCTTTCTCTTTTAATCAGAGTGCTCATCTAAATTGCTAAAGGGTTACTGTAAAGAAAAGATTTATTTTTAAAAATCTTACTAACAAGTAGCTCTGTATGAGAAACAGCTAATATGCTTTGAATGAAAAATAGGCTTATAATAATGTATCTCTAAAGATTATACTATAGAGACTAGGTAAAAAACCCCATATTTTCAAAGGATTAAAGCTTTAAGTTCAAGGCAGTTGTAATTTATTTCCTTCGAGAATGGAAACGGAATATTACGAATCCGAAAAAAAAGGCTTCCAAACACTCTGGAAAGGAGATAGGATCAAATGAAATGCAACTGAAAAAAACCCCAAAAAACCAGAAAATCGGGCGTTTTAGAAGCTTCAAGAAATGGCCAGTTAGGAAACGAGCTGCATTGCAAAGGGCCAAAACATGCCCAAACTAAGCTCACAGACGTTGCAAAAGCAGGGAAAAAGTCAAGGAGGAAGACAAAGCTCGGAGGGGAAGATATAATAGAATGGATGCTTCAAAAAAAAAAAAAAAATCTTTCCCATACACTATCAAGTGCAGGCAGATGCAGCAAAGCTTGCCAAAATTGATCCCTGCTGAAGGCCAAAGGAGAAAGGAAGGACTTAGAAACACACTGGAAAGGAGATAGCATCAAAGGAATTGCAATTGGAGGAGAAAAAAAAGAAAATGTGGAAATTTGGGCAATTTAGTGAGTATAAGAAAATGGACCGGGATTCTATCAGAGCAGGGCAAAAAACCAAAACAAGCCAAAACTGAGCTCAGAGACGTTGCAAAAGCAGGGGAAAAAGTCAAGGAAGAAGACAAAGCTTGGAGGGGAAGGTATAATAGACATGGCATGGATGTTTAACAAAAAAAAAAAAAAAAAATCTTTCCCGTACGCTATCAAGTGCAGGCAGATGCAGCAAAGCTTGCCAAAATTGATCCCTGCTGAAGGCCAAAAGAGAAAGGAAGGACTTAGAAACACGCTGGAAAGGAGATAGCATCAAAGGAATTGCAATTGGAGGAGAAAAAAAAGAAAATGTGGAAATTTGGGCAATTTAGTGAGTATGCGAAAATGGACCGGGATTCTATCAGAGCAGGGCAAAAAACCAAAACATGCCCAAACTGAGCTCAGAGACGTTGCAAAAGCAGGGGAAAAAGTCAAGGAAGAAGACAAAGCTTGGAGGGGAAGGTATAATAGACATGGCATGGATGCTTCAAAAAAACTAAAAAAAAAAAGGAAAAAATCTTTCCCAAAGTTCAAGCCATCAAAAGGCATGGCATGTCATTCAGAGCAGGGACATGCACCAAAGATTCCTCTCTTGGTCCCCATTGAAATCGCAAGATTCCGTTTCCCTTCCCGAAAGGAAATTCCATTTCCTTTCGGGAAGGGAAACGGAATCTTGCAAATCCAAAAAGAAAGGCTCCCAAACACTCTGGAAAGGAGATAGGATCAAATGAAATGCAACTGAAAAAAACCCCAAAAAACCAGAAAATTGGGCGTTGTAGTATCTTCAAGAAATGGTCTGTGAGGAAATGAGCTGCATTGCAAAGGACCAAAAGATGTCCAAACTAAGCTCACAGACATTGCAAAAGCAGGGGAAAAAGTCAAGGAAGAAGAAAAAGCTTGGAGGGGAAGGTATAATTGACATGGCATGGATGCTTAACAAAAAAAAAAAAAAAAAAAAAAAAAAAAAAAAAAAAAAAATCTTTCCCGTACGCTATCAAGTGCAGGCAGATGCAGCAAAGCTTGCCAAAATTGATCCCTGCTGAAGGCCAAAAGCGAAAGGAAGGACTTAGAAACACGCTGGAAAGGAGATAGCATCAAAGGAATTGCAATTGGAGGAGAAAAAAAAGAAAATGTGGAAATTTGGGCAATTTAGTGAGGATGAGAAAATGGACCGGGATTCTATCAGAGCAGTGCAAAAAACCAAAACATGCCCAAACTGAGCTCAGAGACGTTGCAAAAGCAGGGGAAAAAGTCAAGGAAGAAGACAAAGCTTGGAGGGGAAGGTATAATAGACATGGCATGGATGCTTCAAAAAACTAAAAAAAAAAAGGAAAAAATCTTTCCCAAAGTTCAAACCATCAAAAGGCATGGCACGTCATTCAGAGCAGGGACATGCACCAAAGATTCCTCTCTTGGTCCCCATTGAAATCGCAAGATTCCGTTTCCCTTCCCGAAAGGAAATTCCATTCGGGAAATTCCTTTCGGGAAGGGAAACGGAATCTTGCGAATCCAAAAAGAAAGGCTTCCAAACACTCTGGAAAGGAGATAGGATCAAATGAAATGCAACTGAAAAAAACCCCAAAAAACCAGAAAATTGGGCGTTGTAGTATCTTCAAGAAATGGTCTGTGACGAAATGAGCAGCATTGCAAAGGACCAAAAGATGTCCAAACTAAGCTCACAGACATTGCAAAAGCAGGGGAAAAAGTCAAGGAAGAAGAAAAAGCTTGGAGGGGAAGGTATAATAGACATGGCATGGATGCTTCAAAAAAAAAAAAAAAAAATCTTTCCCGTACGCTATCAAGTGCAGGCAGATGCAGCAAAGCTTTCCAAAATTGATCCCTGCTGAAGGCCAAAAGCGAAAGGAAGGACTTAGAAACACGCTGGAAAGGAGATAGCATCAAAGGAATTGCAATTGGAGGAGAAAAAAAAGAAAATGTGGAAATTTGGGCAATTTAGTGAGTATGAGAAAATGGACCGGGATTCTATCAGAGCAGGGCAAAAAACCAAAACATGCCCAAACTGAGCTCAGAGACGTTGCAAAAGCAGGGGAAAAAGTCAAGGAAGAAGACAAAGCTTGGAGGGGAAGGTATAATTGACATGGCATGGATGCTTAACAAAAAAAAAAAAAAAAAAAAAAAAAAAAAATCTTTCCCGTACGCTATCAAGTGCAGGCAGATGCAGCAAAGCTTGCCAAAATTGATCCCCGCTGAAGGCCAAAAGCGAAAGGAAGGACTTAGAAACACGCTGGAAAGGAGATAGCATCAAAGGAATTGCAATTGGAGGAGAAAAAAAAGAAAATGTGGAAATTTGGGCAATTTAGTGAGTATGAGAAAATGGACCGGGATTCTATCAGAGCAGTGCAAAAAACCAAAACATGCCCAAACTGAGCTCAGAGACGTTGCAAAAGCAGGGGAAAAAGTCAAGGAAGAAGACAAAGCTTGGAGGGGAAGGTATAATAGACATGGCATGGATGCTTCAAAAAAACTAAAAAAAAAAAGGAAAAAATCTTTCCCAAAGTTCAAGCCATCAAAAGGCATGGCACGTCATTCAGAGCAGGGACATGCACCAAAGATTCCTCTCTTGGTCCCCATTGAAATCGCAAGATTCCGTTTCCCTTCCCGAAAGGAAATTTCATTTCCTTTCGGGAAGGGAAACGGAATCTTGCGAATCCAAAAAGAAAGGCTCCCAAACACTCTGGAAAGGAGATAGGATCAAATGAAATGCAACTGAAAAAAACCCCAAAAAACCAGAAAATTGGGCGTTGTAGTATCTTCAAGAAATGGTCTGTGAGGAAATAAGCTGCATTGCAAAGGACCAAAAGATGTCCAAACTAAGCTCACAGACATTGCAAAAGCAGGGGAAAAAGCCATGGAAGAAGAAAAAGCTTGGAGGGGAAGGTATAATAGACATGGCATGGATGCTTCAAAAAAAAAAAAAAATCTTTCCCGTACGCTATCAAGTGCAGGCAGATGCAGCAAAGCTTGCCAAAATTGATCCCCGCTGAAGGCCAAAAGCGAAAGGAAGGACTTAGAAACACGCTGGAAAGGAGATAGCATCAAAGGAATTGCAATTGGAGGAGAAAAAATAGAAAATGTGGAAATTTGGGCAATTTAGCGAGTATGAGAAAATGGACCGGGATTCTATCAGAGCAGTGCAAAAAACCAAAATATTCCCAAACTGAGCTCAGAGACGTTGCAAAAGCAGGGGAAAAAGTCAAGGAAGAAGACAAAGCTTGGAGGGGAAGGTATAACAGACATGGCATGGATGCTTAACAAAAAAAAAAAAAAAAAAAAGTTTTTAAATCTTTCCCGTACGCTATCAAGTGCAGGAAGATGCAGCAAAGCTTGCCAAAATTGATCCCCGCTGAAGGCCAAAAGAGAAAGGAAGGACTTAGAAACACGCTGGAAAGGAGATAGCATCAAAGGAATTGAATTGGAGGAGAAAAAAAAGAAAATGTGGAAATTTGGGCAATTTACTGAGTATGAGAAAATGGACCGGGATTCTATCAGAGCAGTGCAAAAAACCAAAACATGCCCAAACTGAGCTCAGAGACGTTGCAAAAGCAGGGGAAAAAGTCAAGGAAGAAGACAAAGCTTGGAGGGGAAGGTATAATTGACATGGCATGGATGCTTAACAAAAAAAAAAAAAAAAAAAAAAAAAAAAATCTTTCCCGTACGCTATCAAGTGCAGGCAGATGCAGCAAAGCTTGCCAAAATTGATCCCCGCTGAAGGCCAAAAGCGAAAGGAAGGACTTAGAAACACGCTGGAAAGGAGATAGCATCAAAGGAATTGCAATTGGAGGAGAAAAAAAAGAAAATGTGGAAATTTGGGCAATTTAGTGAGTATGAGAAAATGGACCGGGATTCTATCAGAGCAGTGCAAAAAACCAAAACATGCCCAAACTGAGCTCACAGACGTTGCAAAAGCAGGGGAAAAAGTCAAGGAAGAAGACAAAGCTTGGAGGGGAAGGTATAATTGACATGGCATGGATGCTTAACAAAAAAACTAAAAAAAAAAAAAAAAAATCTTTCCCGTACGCTATCAAGTGCAGGAAGATGCAGCAAAGCTTGCCAAAATTGATCCCCGCTGAAGGCCAAAAGAGAAAGGAAGGACTTAGAAACACGCTGGAAAGGAGATAGCATCAAAGGAATTGAATTGGAGGAGAAAAAAAAGAAAATGTGGAAATTTGGGCAATTTAGTGAGGATGAGAAAATGGACCGGGATTCTATCAGAGCAGTGCAAAAAACCAAAACATGCCCAAACTGAGCTCAGAGACGTTGCAAAAGCAGGGGAAAAAGTCAAGGAAGAAGACAAAGCTTGGAGGGGAAGGTATAATAGACATGGCATGGATGCTTCAAAAAAACTAAAAAAAAAAAGGAAAAAATCTTTCCCAAAGTTCAAGCCATCCAAAGGCATGGCACGTCATTCAGAGGAGGGACATGCACCAAAGATTCCTCTCTTGGTCCCCATTGAAATCGCAAGATTCCGTTTCCCTTCCCGAAAGGAAATTCCATTCGGGAAATTCCTTTCGGGAAGGGAAACGGAATCTTGCGAATCCAAAAAGAAAGGCTTCCAAACACTCTGGAAAGGAGATAGGATCAAATGAAATGCAACTGAAAAAAACCCCAAAATCCAGAAAATGGGGCGTTGTAGTATCTTCAAGAAATGGTCTGTGACGAAATGAGCAGCATTGCAAAGGACCAAAAGATGTCCAAACTAAGCTCACAGACATTGCAAAAGCAGGGGAAAAAGTCAAGGAAGAAGAAAAAGCTTGGAGGGGAAGGTATAATAGACATGGCATGGATGCTTCAAAAAAAAAAAAAAAAAATCTTTCCCGTACGCTATCAAGTGCAGGCAGATGCAGCAAAGCTTTCCAAAATTGATCCCTGCTGAAGGCCAAAAGCGAAAGGAAGGACTTAGAAACACGCTGGAAAGGAGATAGCATCAAAGGAATTGCAATTGGAGGAGAAAAAAAAGAAAATGTGGAAATTTGGGCAATTTAGTGAGTATGAGAAAATGGACCGGGATTCTATCAGAGCAGGGCAAAAAACCAAAACATGCCCAAACTGAGCTCAGAGACGTTGCAAAAGCAGGGGAAAAAGTCAAGGAAGAAGACAAAGCTTGGAGGGGAAGGTATAATTGACATGGCATGGATGCTTAACAAAAAAAAAAAAAAAAAAAAAAAAATCTTTCCCGTACGCTATCAAGTGCAGGCAGATGCAGCAAAGCTTGCCAAAATTGATCCCCGCTGAAGGCCAAAAGAGAAAGGAAGGACTTAGAAACACGCTGGAAAGGAGATAGCATCAAAGGAATTGAATTGGAGGAGAAAAAAAAGAAAATGTGGAAATTTGGGCAATTTACTGAGGATGAGAAAATGGACCGGGATTCTATCAGAGCAGGGCAAAAAACCAAAACGTGCCCAAACTGAGCTCAGAGACGTTGCAAAAGCAGGGGAAAAAGTCAAGGAAGAAGACAAAGCTTGGAGGGGAAGGTATAATTGACATGGCATGGATGCTTAACAAAAAAAAAAAAAAAAAAAAAAAAAAAAATCTTTCCCGTACGCTATCAAGTGCAGGCAGATGCAGCAAAGCTTGCCAAAATTGATCCCCGCTGAAGGCCAAAAGCGAAAGGAAGGACTTAGAAACACGCTGGAAAGGAGATAGCATCAAAGGAATTGCAATTGGAGGAGAAAAAAAAGAAAATGTGGAAATTTGGGCAATTTAGTGAGTATGAGAAAATGGACCGGGATTCTATCAGAGCAGTGCAAAAAACCAAAACATGCCCAAACTGAGCTCAGAGACGTTGCAAAAGCAGGGGAAAAAGTCAAGGAAGAAGACAAAGCTTGGAGGGGAAGGTATAATTGACATGGCATGGATGCTTAACAAAAAAAAAAAAAAAAAAAAAAAAAAATCTTTCCCGTACGCTATCAAGTGCAGGAAGATGCAGCAAAGCTTGCCAAAATTGATCCCCGCTGAAGGCCAAAAGAGAAAGGAAGGACTTAGAAACACGCTGGAAAGGAGATAGCATCAAAGGAATTGAATTGGAGGAGAAAAAAAAGAAAATGTGGAAATTTGGGCAATTTAGTGAGGATGAGAAAATGGACCGGGATTCTATCAGAGCAGTGCAAAAAACCAAAACATGCCCAAACTGAGCTCAGAGACGTTGCAAAAGCAGGGGAAAAAGTCAAGGAAGAAGACAAAGCTTGGAGGGGAAGGTATAATTGACATGGCATGGATGCTTAACAAAAAAAAAAAAAAAAAAAAAAAAAAAAAAAAAAAAAAAAAAAAAAAAATCTTTCCCGTACGCTATCAAGTGCAGGCAGATGCAGCAAAGCTTGCCAAAATTGATCCCTGCTGAAGGCCAAAAGCGAAAGGAAGGACTTAGAAACATGCTGGAAAGGAGATAGCATCAAAGGAATTGCAATTGGAGGAGAAAAAAAAGAAAATGTGGAAATTTGGGCAATTTAGTGAGTATGAGAAAATGGACCGGGATTCTATCAGAGCAGTGCAAAAAACCAAAACATGCCCAAACTGAGCTCAGAGACGTTGCAAAAGCAGGGGAAAAAGTCAAGGAAGAAGACAAAGCTTGGAGGGGAAGGTATAATAGACATGGCATGGATGCTTCAAAAAAACTAAAAAAAAAAAGGAAAAAATCTTTCCCAAAGTTCAAGCCATCAAAAGGCATGGCACGTCATTCAGAGCAGGGACATGCACCAAAGATTCCTCTCTTGGTCCCCATTGAAATCGCAAGATTCCGTTTCCCTTCCCGAAAGGAAATTCCTTTCGGGAAGGGAAACGGAATCTTGCGAATCCAAAAAGAAAGGCTCCCAAACACTCTGGAAAGGAGATAGGATCAAATGAAATGCAACTGAAAAAAACCCCAAAAAACCAGAAAATTGGGCGTTGTAGTATCTTCAAGAAATGGTCTGTGAGGAAATAAGCTGCATTGCAAAGGACCAAAAGATGTCCAAACTAAGCTCACAGACATTGCAAAAGCAGGGGAAAAAGCCATGGAAGAAGAAAAAGCTTGGAGGGGAAGGTATAATAGACATGGCATGGATGCTTAACAAAAAAAAAAAAAAAAAAAAAAAATCTTTCCCGTACGCTATCAAGTGCAGGCAGATGCAGCAAAGCTTGCCAAAAGTGATCCCCGCTGAAGGCCAAAAGCGAAAGGAAGGACTTAGAAACACGCTGGAAAGGAGATAGCATCAAAGGAATTGCAATTGGAGGAGAAAAAAAAGAAAATGTGGAAATTTGGGCAATTTAGTGAGTATGAGAAAATGGACCGGGATTCTATCAGAGCAGTGCAAAAAACAAAAACATGCCCAAACTGAGCTCAGAGACGTTGCAAAAGCAGGGGAAAAAGTCATGGAAGAAGACAAAGCTTGGAGGGGAAGGTATAATAGACATGGCATGGATGCTTCAAAAAAACTAAAAAAAAAAAGGAAAAAATCTTTCCCAAAGTTCAAGCCATCCAAAGGCATGGCACGTCATTCAGAGCAGGGACATGCACCAAAGATTCCTCTCTTGGTCCCCATTGAAATCGCAAGATTCCGTTTCCCTTCCCGAAAGGAAATTTCATTTCCTTTCGGGAAGGGAAACGGAATCTTGCGAATCCAAAAAGAAAGGCTTCCAAACACTCTGGAAAGGAGATAGGATCAAATGAAATGCAACTGAAAAAAACCCCAAAAAACCAGAAAATTGGGCGTTGTAGTATCTTCAAGAAATGGTCTGTGAGGAAATAAGCTGCATTGGAAAGGACCAAAAGATGCCCAAACTAAGCTCACAGACATTGCAAAAGCAGGGGAAAAAGTCATGGAAGAAGAAAAAGCTTGGAGGGGAAGGTATAATAGACATGGCATGGATGCTTAACAAAAAAAAAAAAAAATCTTTACCGTATGCTATCAAGTGCAGGCAGATGCAGCAAAGCTTGCCAAAATTGATCCCCGATAAAGGCCAAAAGGAAAAGGAAGGACTTAGAAACACGCTGGAAAGGAGATAGCATCAAAGGAATTGCAATTGGAGGAGAAAAAAAAGAAAATGTGGAAATTTGGGCAATTAAGTGAGTATGAGAAAATGGAAAAAACCAAAACACGCCCAAACTGAGCTCAGAGACGTTGCAAAAGCAGGGGAAAAAGTCAAGGAAGAAGACAAAGCTTGGAGGGGAAGGTATAATAGACATGGCATGGATGCTTAACAAAAAAAAAAAAAAAAAAAAAAAAAATCTTTCCCGTACGCTATCAAGTGCAGGCAGATGCAGCAAAGCTTGCCAAAATTGATCCCTGCTGAAGGCCAAAAGCGAAAGGAAGGACTTAGAAACATGCTGGAAAGGAGATAGCATCAAAGGAATTGCAATTGGAGGAGAAAAAAAAGAAAATGTGGAAATTTGGGCAATTTAGTGAGTATGAGAAAATGGACCGGGATTCTATCAGAGCAGTGCAAAAAACCAAAACATGCCCAAACTGAGCTCAGAGACGTTGCAAAAGCAGGGGAAAAAGTCAAGGAAGAAGACAAAACTTGGAGGGGAAGGTATAATAGACATGGCATGGATGCTTCAAAAAAACTAAAAAAAAAGGAAAAAATCTTTCCCAAAGTTCAAGCCATCAAAAGGCATGGCACGTCATTCAGAGCAGGGACATGCACCAAAGATTCCTCTCTTGGTCCCCATTGAAATCGCAAGATTCCGTTTCCCTTCCCGAAAGGAAATTTCATTTCCTTTCGGGAAGGGAAACGGAATCTTGCGAATCCAAAAAGAAAGGCTTCCAAACACTCTGGAAAGGAGATAGGATCAAATGAAATGCAACTGAAAAAAACCCCAAAAAACCAGAAAATGGGGCGTTGTACTATCTTCAAGAAATGGTCTGAGAGGAAATAAGGTGCATTGCAAAAGACCAAAAGATGCCCAAACTGAGCTCAGAGACGTTGCAAAAGCAGGGGAAAAAGTCAAGGAAGAAGACAAAGCTTGGAGGGGAAGGTATAATAGACATGGCATGGATGCTTCAAAAAAAAAAAAAAAAAATCTTTCCCGTACGCTATCAAGTGCAGGCAGATGCAGCAAAGCTTGCCAAAATTGATCCCTGCTGAAGGCCAAAAGCGAAAGGAAGGACTTAGAAACATGCTGGAAAGGAGATAGCATCAAAGGAATTGCAATTGGAGGAGAAAAAAAAGAAAATGTGGAAATTTGGGCAATTTAGTGAGGATGAGAAAATGGACCGGGATTCTATCAGAGCAGTGCAAAAAACCAAAACATGCCCAAACTGAGCTCAGAGACGTTGCAAAAGCAGGGGAAAAAGTCAAGGAAGAAGACAAAGCTTGGAGGGGAAGGTATAATAGACATGGCATGGATGTTTAAGAAAAAAAAAAAAAAAAAAAAAAAAAAAAAAAAAAATCTTTCCCGTACGCTATCAAGTGCAGGCAGATGCAGCAAAGCTTGCCAAAATTGATCCCTGCTGAAGGCCAAAAGCGAAAGGAGGGACTTAGAAACACCCTGGAAAGGAGATAGCATCAAAGGAATTGCAATTGGAGGAGAAAAAAAAGAAAATGTGGAAATTTGGGCAATTTAGTGAGTATGAGAAAATGGACCGGGATTCTATCAGAGCAGTGCAAAAAACCAAAACATGCCCAAACTGAGCTCAGAGACGTTGCAAAAGCAGGGGAAAAAGTCAAGGAAGAAGACAAAACTTGGAGGGGAAGGTATAATAGACATGGCATGGATGCTTCAAAAAAACTAAAAAAAAAGGAAAAAATCTTTCCCAAAGTTCAAGCCATCAAAAGGCATGGCACGTCATTCAGAGCAGGGACATGCACCAAAGATTCCTCTCTTGGTCCCCATTGAAATCGCAAGATTCCGTTTCCCTTCCCGAAAGGAAATTTCATTTCCTTTCGGGAAGGGAAACGGAATCTTGCGAATCCAAAAAGAAAGGCTTCCAAACACTCTGGAAAGGAGATAGGATCAAATGAAATGCAACTGAAAAAAACCCCAAAAAACCAGAAAATGGGGCGTTGTACTATCTTCAAGAAATGGTCTGAGAGGAAATAAGGTGCATTGCAAAAGACCAAAAGATGCCCAAACTAAGCTCACAGACGTTGCAAAAGCAGGGGAAAAAGTCATGGAAGAAGAAAAAGCTTGGAGGGGAAGGTATAATAGACATGGCATGGATGCTTCAAAAAAAAAAAAAAAAATCTTTCCCGTACGCTATCAAGTGCAGGCAGATGCAGCAAAGCTTGCCAAAAGTGATCCCCGCTGAAGGCCAAAAGCAAAAGGAAGGACTTAGAAACAGGCTGGAAAGGAGATAGCATCAAAGGAATTGCAATTGGAGGAGAAAAAAAAGAAAATGTGGAAATTTGGGCAATTTAGTGAGGATGAGAAAATGGACCGGGATTCTATCAGAGCAGTGCAAAAAACCAAAACATGCCCAAACTGAGCTCACAGACGTTGCAAAAGCAGGGGAAAAAGTCAAGGAAGAAGACAAAGCTTGGAGGGGAAGGTATAATAGACATGGCATGGATGCTTCAAAAAAACTAAAAAAAAAAAGGAAAAAATCTTTCCCAAAGTTCAAGCCATCAAAAGGCATGGCATGTCATTCAGAGCAGGGACATGCACCAAAGATTCCTCTCTTGGTCCCCATTGAAATCGCAAGATTCCGTTTCACTTCCCGAAAGGAAATTTCATTTCCTTTCGGGAAGGGAAACGGAATCTTGCGAATCCAAAAAGAAAGGCTTCCAAACACTCTGGAAAGGAGATAGGATCAAATGAAATGCAACTGAAAAAAACCCCCAAAAACCAGAAAATTGGGCGTTGTAGTATCTTCAAGAAATGGTCTGTGAGGAAATAAGCTGCATTGCAAAGGACCAAAAGATGCCCAAACTAAGCTCACAGACGTTGCAAAAGCAGGGGAAAAAGTCAAGGAAGAAGACAAAGCTTGGAGGGGAAGGTATAATAGACATGGCATGGATGCTTAACAAAAAAAAAAAAAAAAAAAAAAATCTTTCCCGTACGCTATCAAGTGCAGGCAGATGCAGCAAAGCTTGCCAAAATTGATCCCTGCTGAAGGCCAAAAGAGAAAGGAAGGACTTAGAAACACGCTGGAAAGGAGATAGCATCAAAGGAATTGCAATTGGAGGAGAAAAAAAAGAAAATGTGGAAATTTGGGCAATTTAGTGAGTATGAGAAAATGGACCGGGATTCTATCAGAGCAGTGCAAAAAACCAAAACATGCCCAAACTGAGCTCAGAGACGTTGCAAAAGCAGGGGAAAAAGTCAAGGAAGAAGACAAAGCTTGGAGGGGAAGGTATAATAGACATGGCATGGATGCTTCAAAAAAACTAAAAAAAAAAAGGAAAAAATCTTTCCCAAAGTTCAAGCCATCAAAAGGCATGGCATGTCATTCAGAGCAGGGACATGCACCAAAGATTCCTCTCTTGGTCCCCATTGAAATCGCAAGATTCCGTTTCCCTTCCCGAAAGGAAATTTCATTTCCTTTCGGGAAGGGAAACGGAATCTTGCGAATCCAAAAAGAAAGGCTTCCAAACACTCTGGAAAGGAGATAGGATCAAATGAAATGCAACTGAAAAAAACCCCAAAAAACCAGAAAATTGGGCGTTGTAGTATCTTCAAGAAATGGTCTGAGAGGAAATAAGGTGCATTGCAAAAGACCAAAAGATGCCCAAACTAAGCTCACAGACGTTGCAAAAGCAGGGGAAAAAGTCATGGAAGAAGAAAAAGCTTGGAGGGGAAGGTATAATAGACATGGCATGGATGCTTCAAAAAAAAAAAAAAAAATCTTTCCCGTACGCTATCAAGTGCAGGCAGATGCAGCAAAGCTTGCCAAAATTGATCCCTGCTGAAGGCCAAAAGTGAAAGGAAGGACTTAGAAACAGGCTGGAAAGGAGATAGCATCAAAGGAATTGCAATTGGAGGAGAAAAAAAAGAAAATGTGGAAATTTGGGCAATTTAGTGAGGATGAGAAAATGGACCGGGATTCTATCAGAGCAGTGCAAAAAACCAAAACATGCCCAAACTGAGCTCAGAGACGTTGCAAAAGCAGGGGAAAAAGTCAAGGAAGAAGACAAAGCTTGGAGGGGAAGGTATAATAGACATGGCATGGATGCTTAAGAAAAAAAAAAAAAAAAAAAACAAACTTTCCCGTACGCTATCAAGTGCAGGCAGATGCAGCAAAGCTTGCCAAAATTGATCCCTGCTGAAGGCCAAAAGCGAAAGGAAGGACTTAGAAACACGCTGGAAAGGAGATAGCATCAAAGGAATTGCAATTGGAGGAGAAAAAAAAGAAAATGTGGAAATTTGGGCAATTTAGTGAGGATGAGAAAATGGACCGGGATTCTATCAGAGCAGTGCAAAAAACCAAAACATGCCCAAACTGAGCTCAGAGACGTTGCAAAAGCAGGGGAAAAAGTCAAGGAAGAAGACAAAGCTTGGAGGGGAAGGTATAATAGACATGGCATGGATGCTTCAAAAAAACTAAAAAAAAAAAGGAAAAAATCTTTCCCAAAGTTCAAGCCATCAAAAGGCATGGCACGTCATTCAGAGCAGGGACATGCACCAAAGATTCCTCTCTTGGTCCCCATTGAAATCGCAAGATTCCGTTTCCCTTCCCGAAAGGAAATTTCATTTCCTTTCGGGAAGGGAAACGGAACTTGCGAATCCAAAAAGAAAGGCTTCCAAACACTCTGGAAAGGAGATAGGATCAAATGAAATGCAACTGAAAAAAACCCCCAAAAACCAGAAAATTGGGCGTTGTAGTATCTTCAAGAAATGGTCTGAGAGGAAATAAGGTGCATTGCAAAAGACCAAAAGATGCCCAAACTAAGCTCACAGACGTTGCAAAAGCAGGGGAAAAAGTCATGGAAGAAGAAAAAGCTTGGAGGGGAAGGTATAATAGACATGGCATGGATGCTTCAAAAAAAAAAAAAAAAATCTTTCCCGTACGCTATCAAGTGCAGGCAGATGCAGCAAAGCTTGCCAAAATTGATCCCTGCTGAAGGCCAAAAGAGAAAGGAAGGACTTAGAAACAGGCTGGAAAGGAGATAGCATCAAAGGAATTGCAATTGGAGGAGAAAAAAAAGAAAATGTGGAAATTTGGGCAATTTAGTGAGGATGAGAAAATGGACCGGGATTCTATCAGAGCAGTGCAAAAAACCAAAACATGCCCAAACTGAGCTCAGAGACGTTGCAAAAGCAGGGGAAAAAGTCAAGGAAGAAGACAAAGCTTGGAGGGGAAGGTATAATAGACATGGCATGGATGCTCAACAAAAAAAAAAAAAAAAAAAAAAATCATTCCCGTACGCTATCAAGTGCAGGCAGATGCAGCAAAGCTTGCCAAAATTGATCCCTGCTGAAGGCCAAAAGCGAAAGGAAGGACTTAGAAACACGCTGGAAAGGAGATAGCATCAAAGGAATTGCAATTGGAGGAGAAAAAAAAGAAAATGTGGAAATTTGGGCAATTTAGTGAGTATGAGAAAATGGACCGGGATTCTATCAGAGCAGTGCAAAAAACCAAAACATGCCCAAACTGAGCTCAGAGACGTTGCAAAAGCAGGGGAAAAAGTCAAGGAAGAAGACAAAGCTTGGAGGGGAAGGTATAATAGACATGGCATGGATGCTTCAAAAAAACTAAAAAAAAAAAGGAAAAAATCTTTCCCAAAGTTCAAGCCATCAAAAGGCATGGCACGTCATTCAGAGCAGGGACATGCACCAAAGATTCCTCTCTTGGTCCCCATTGAAATCGCAAGATTCCGTTTCCCTTCCCAAAAGGAAATTTCATTTCCTTTCGGGAAGGGAAACGGAATCTTGCGAATCCAAAAAGAAAGGCTTCCAAACACTCTGGAAAGGAGATAGGATCAAATGAAATGCAACTGAAAAAAACCCCCAAAAACCAGAAAATTGGGCGTTGTAGTATCTTCAAGAAATGGTCTGAGAGGAAATAAGGTGCATTGCAAAAGACCAAAAGATGCCCAAACTAAGCTCACAGACGTTGCAAAAGCAGGGGAAAAAGTCATGGAAGAAGAAAAAGCTTGGAGGGGAAGGTATAATAGACATGGCATGGATGCTTCAAAAAAAAAAAAAAAAATCTTTCCCGTACGCTATCAAGTGCAGGCAGATGCAGCAAAGCTTGCCAAAATTGATCCCTGCTGAAGGCCAAAAGTGAAAGGAAGGACTTAGAAACAGGCTGGAAAGGAGATAGCATCAAAGGAATTGCAATTGGAGGAGAAAAAAAAGAAAATGTGGAAATTTGGGCAATTTAGTGAGGATGAGAAAATGGACCGGGATTCTATCAGAGCAGTGCAAAAAACCAAAACATGCCCAAACTGAGCTCAGAGACGTTGCAAAAGCAGGGGAAAAAGTCAAGGAAGAAGACAAAGCTTGGAGGGGAAGGTATAATAGACATGGCATGGATGCTTAAGAAAAAAAAAAAAAAAAAAAACAAACTTTCCCGTACGCTATCAAGTGCAGGCAGATGCAGCAAAGCTTGCCAAAATTGATCCCTGCTGAAGGCCAAAAGCGAAAGGAAGGACTTAGAAACACGCTGGAAAGGAGATAGCATCAAAGGAATTGCAATTGGAGGAGAAAAAAAAGAAAATGTGGAAATTTGGGCAATTTAGTGAGGATGAGAAAATGGACCGGGATTCTATCAGAGCAGTGCAAAAAACCAAAACATGCCCAAACTGAGCTCAGAGACGTTGCAAAAGCAGGGGAAAAAGTCAAGGAAGAAGACAAAGCTTGGAGGGGAAGGTATAATAGACATGGCATGGATGCTTCAAAAAAACTAAAAAAAAAAAGGAAAAAATCTTTCCCAAAGTTCAAGCCATCAAAAGGCATGGCACGTCATTCAGAGCAGGGACATGCACCAAAGATTCCTCTCTTGGTCCCCATTGAAATCGCAAGATTCCGTTTCCCTTCCCGAAAGGAAATTTCATTTCCTTTCGGGAAGGGAAACGGAACTTGCGAATCCAAAAAGAAAGGCTTCCAAACACTCTGGAAAGGAGATAGGATCAAATGAAATGCAACTGAAAAAAACCCCCAAAAACCAGAAAATTGGGCGTTGTAGTATCTTCAAGAAATGGTCTGAGAGGAAATAAGGTGCATTGCAAAAGACCAAAAGATGCCCAAACTAAGCTCACAGACGTTGCAAAAGCAGGGGAAAAAGTCATGGAAGAAGAAAAAGCTTGGAGGGGAAGGTATAATAGACATGGCATGGATGCTTCAAAAAAAAAAAAAAAAATCTTTCCCGTACGCTATCAAGTGCAGGCAGATGCAGCAAAGCTTGCCAAAATTGATCCCTGCTGAAGGCCAAAAGAGAAAGGAAGGACTTAGAAACAGGCTGGAAAGGAGATAGCATCAAAGGAATTGCAATTGGAGGAGAAAAAAAAGAAAATGTGGAAATTTGGGCAATTTAGTGAGGATGAGAAAATGGACCGGGATTCTATCAGAGCAGTGCAAAAAACCAAAACATGCCCAAACTGAGCTCAGAGACGTTGCAAAAGCAGGGGAAAAAGTCAAGGAAGAAGACAAAGCTTGGAGGGGAAGGTATAATAGACATGGCATGGATGCTCAACAAAAAAAAAAAAAAAAAAAAAAATCATTCCCGTACGCTATCAAGTGCAGGCAGATGCAGCAAAGCTTGCCAAAATTGATCCCTGCTGAAGGCCAAAAGCGAAAGGAAGGACTTAGAAACACGCTGGAAAGGAGATAGCATCAAAGGAATTGCAATTGGAGGAGAAAAAAAAGAAAATGTGGAAATTTGGGCAATTTAGTGAGTATGAGAAAATGGACCGGGATTCTATCAGAGCAGTGCAAAAAACCAAAACATGCCCAAACTGAGCTCAGAGACGTTGCAAAAGCAGGGGAAAAAGTCAAGGAAGAAGACAAAGCTTGGAGGGGAAGGTATAATAGACATGGCATGGATGCTTCAAAAAAAAAAAAAAAAAAAAGGAAAAAATCTTTCCCAAAGTTCAAGCCATCAAAAGGCATGGCACGTCATTCAGAGCAGGGACATGCACCAAAGATTCCTCTCTTGGTCCCCATTGAAATCGCAAGATTCCGTTTCCCTTCCCAAAAGGAAATTTCATTTCCTTTCGGGAAGGGAAACGGAATCTTGCGAATCCAAAAAGAAAGGCTTCCAAACACTCTGGAAAGGAGATAGGATCAAATGAAATGCAACTGAAAAAAACCCCAAAAAACCAGAAAATTGGGCGTTGTAATATCTTCAAGAAATGGTCTGTGAGGAAATAAGCTGCATTGCAAAGGACCAAAAGATGCCCAAACTAAGCTCACAGACGTTGCAAAAGCAGGGGAAAAAGTCATGGAAGAAGACAAAGCTTGGAGGGGAAGGTATAATAGACATGGCATGGATGCTTCAAAAAAAAAAAAAAAATCTTTCCTATACGCTATCAAGTGCAGGCAGATGCAGCAAAGCTTGCCAAAATTGATCCCTGCTGAAGGCCAAAAGAGAAAGGAAGGACGTAGAAACAGGCTGGAAAGGAGATAACATCAAAGGAATTGCAATTGGAGGAGAAAAAAAAGAAAATGTGGAAATTTGGGCAATTTAGTGAGGATGAGAAAATGGACCGGGATTCTATCAGAGCAGTGCAAAAAACCAAAACATGCCCAAACTGAGCTCAGAGACGTTGCAAAAGCAGGGGAAAAAGTCATGGAAGAAGACAAAGCTTGGAGGGGAAGGTATAATAGACATGGCATGGATGCTTCAAAAAAACTAAAAAAAAAAAGGAAAAAATCTTTCCCAAAGTTCAAGCCATCAAAAGGCATGGCATGTCATTCAGAGCAGGGACATGCACCAAAGATTCCTCTCTTGGTCCCCATTGAAATCGCAAGATTCCGTTTCCCTTCCCGAAAGGAAATTCCATTTCCTTTCGGGAAGGGAAACGGAATCTTGCGAATCCAAAAAGAAAGGCTTCCAAACACTCTGGAAAGGAGATAGGATCAAATGAAATGCAACTGAAAAAAACCCCAAAAAACCAGAAAATTGGGCGTTGTAGTATCTTCAAGAAATGGTCTGTGAGGAAATAAGCTGCATTGCAAAGGACCAAAAGATGCCCAAACTAAGCTCACAGACGTTGCAAAAGCAGGGGAAAAAGTCAAGGAAGAAGAAAAAGCTTGGAGGGGAAGGTATAATAGACATGGCATGGATGCTTCAAAAAAAAAAAAAAAATCTTTCCTATACGCTATCAAGTGCAGGCAGATGCAGCAAAGCTTGCCAAAATTGATCCCCGCTGAAGGCCAAAAGGAAAAGGAAGGACTTAGAAACACGCTGGAAAGGAGATAGCATCAAAGGAATTGCAATTGGAGGAGAAAAAAAAGAAAATGTGGAAATTTGGGCAATTTAGTGAGGATGAGAAAATGGACCGGGATTCTATCAGAGCAGTGCAAAAAACCAAAACATGCCCAAACTGAGCTCAGAGACGTTGCAAAAGCAGGGGAAAAAGTCAAGGAAGAAGACAAAGCTTGGAGGGGAAGGTATAATAGACATGGCATAGATGCTTAACAAAAAAAAAAAAAAAAAAAAAAAAAAAAAAAAATCTTTCCCGTACGCTATCAAGTGCAGGCAGATGCAGCAAAGCTTGCCAAAATTGATCCCCGCTGAAGGCCAAAAGGAAAAGGAAGGACTTAGAAACACGCTGGAAAGGAGATAGCATCAAAGGAATTGCAATTGGAGGAGAAAAAAAAGAAAATGTGGAAATTTGGGCAATTTAGTGAGGATGAGAAAATGGACCGGGATTCTATCAGAGCAGTGCAAAAAACCAAAACATGCCCAAACTGAGCTCAGAGACGTTGCAAAAGCAGGGGAAAAAGTCAAGGAAGAAGACAAAGCTTGGAGGGGAAGGTATAATAGACATGGCATAGATGCTTAACAAAAAAAAAAAAAAAAAAAAAAATCTTTCCCAAAGTTCAAGCCATCAAAAGGCATGGCATGTCATTCAGAGCAGGGACATGCACCAAAGATTCCTCTCTTGGTCCCCATTGAAATCGCAAGATTCCGTTTCCCTTCCCGAAAGGAAATTCCATTTCCTTTCGGGAAGGGAAACGGAATCTTGCGAATCCAAAAAGAAAGGCTTCCAAACACTCTGGAAAGGAGATAGGATCAAATGAAATGCAACTGAAAAAAACCCCAAAAAACCAGAAAATTGGGCGTTGTAGTATCTTCAAGAAATGGTCTGTGAGGAAATAAGCTGCATTGGAAAGGACCAAAAGATGCCCAAACTAAGCTCACAGACGTTGCAAAAGCAGGGGAAAAAGTCATGGAAGAAGACAAAGCTTGGAGGGGAAGGTATAATAGACATGGCATGGATGCTTCAAAAAAAAAAAAAAAAATCTTTTTCCGTATGCTATCAAGTGCAGGCAGATGCAGCAAAGCTTGCCAAAAGTGATCCCTGCTGAAGGCCAAAAGAGAAAGGAAGGACTTAGAAACATGCTGGAAAGGAGATAGCATCAAAGGAATTGCAATTGGAGGAGAAAAAAAAGAAAATGTGGAAATTTGGGCAATTTAGTGAGGATGAGAAAATGGACCGGGATTCTATCAGAGCAGTGCAAAAAACCAAAACATGCCCTAACTGAGCTCAGAGACGTTGCAAAAGCAGGGGAAAAAGTCAAGGAAGAAGACAAAGCTTGGAGGCGAAGGTATAATAGACATGGCATGGATGCTTCAAAAAAACTAAAAAAAAAAGGAAAAAATCTTTCCCAAAGTTCAAGCCATCAAAAGGCATGGCATGTCATTCAGAGCAGGGACATGCACCAAAGATTCCTCTCTTGGTCCCCATTGAAATCGCAAGATTCCGTTTCTCTTGCCATTGCTCATAGTGTTCAAATGAGCTTGTAGTTATATCTTTAATGGAAATCTCTGTGTGAAATTTCCCCTTAGAATGTGCTGCCTCCCCTAGCTGGTGCGTACATACATAAAGAAACACACATCTCCGTGCAGCCAGGCAAGCACTTTCACTGGCACCACTTAGCCGGGGCAGGGGACAGAATTTGACTCAATACATCAGCTGAGTTCTGCTGATCCTGTCAAATCAGTTAACTTGGAATTCACTGTGAAGCTGTTTTCCATGCTCTACTACTTCACATTTTGTTTTATGGGGAAAGCTGATGCTTGAGGACCACAAGAATACAGGCTTTCCTTTCCACTTTTTTATTTCAGTGCGCTGTCTGTCAAAACCCTCTTTAGTCTTTGCAATCCATCTCTCATTAAGATCCAGCTGTGCTTCTATTTCCTCTTATCAAAAAGCTGGAAGCTGTTGGAAACCGGAAGCAGTTGGAAAAAATTGGAAACAAAGTGAAAGCGTTCACTTTTCACTCTGTAACTGCCCCTGCTGCTGGCAGGAATGTGGCTGTGAAGTATGTGTGCTTAAAGCCTGTGGACTCTGCCCTAGGGATGGAGTTAATGGAAAACTCCTCTAAGGGAGCTGGCTCCACTTTTTGGCAGCTGGAGGTAAGGCAGGAATCTCGGGATGTGATGCAGGAGCCTGGGCCAGCAGCAGCAGCTGTGGGTGGCAGATGTTTGGAGGCACTGCTGCTAAGACCACTTTGCTGCTCTCTGGGCCCTGCAGCAGTGATGAGGCAGTCCAAGGAACCATGGAAAGGTGTCTGTAGAGTATGGGGACAGACTCTGAGAAGCAGGAGGCTGGGAGAAGATGTGTTGTAGGATCAGCAGAGGAATTTGTAGAGAATAGGGATGAAGTCTTCAAAATTGAAAGGAATGTCAACAGTTACTTCAATTGGGCCTTGTATAGCTAAAGGGATTAAAGACAGGATGTAATAGCCTTAATCTTTGGATATTTGCTAGGTTTGAGATAGGCCATGGTTTGAAGAGCTCTCATTTGATCTACACACATTTGTGCTATGGCTTGCACCCAGATCTCTGCAGGCAGCTGTGTGTCGTCACAGAACGTGCCTTATCAGAGTCTTATCAGGGTCTCTTCTCTGTCCTCCAGGCATCTTGCAAAGTAGAGTTGAAAATGCTTAGAGGGAGAAAACCTCCTTCTTGTGCTGTTCTCCCTGTGCTCTCTCTCCAATTCAGGATGTGTTTTAGAAAAACAAACCATTGTCTGTGATTCAGGATGAGTTGTAGACTTGTTGGTATGGTGAATGCAGCCACTACCCCTGGGGCATATTCTTCTGTGTATAACACTGGTTCATCAAAGAGGATTAACACACAGACCTGAAAAGTGTTTCTGGACTCATTACTCCTACCTTTTCTACTTCTCTTGTCTCTTCTTGCTGAACAAAGAATCATAAAAGCATTGGTTGGAAAAGACCCTGGAAATGGTTTTGTCCAAGTTCCCTTTCAGAGGATATTCATCCCTGCTGTGTTTTTGTCTAACTGAGCTGTGAAAATCAGAACAAAGGGAGGTACAAAACATGGCAGAGTGTGTAGAAAAACCTGTTGGTCTCAAAGGATGAGTCCTGGGAATTGTGTGCTGCTGAGGTTTCATTTAGATTACAAAATCAAGTTGTGGGTTTCAAAGGATTACAGGACCAGATTCATAGACTTGGTACCCTTTTTGCCTGTGCTGATTCTGCTTCTCCTCTTTCTCCACCTATTCTGACTGATGGATTTGGTGATTAATTGTCACTAATTCATGACTAAACTTACAGCAGATTATGCTGTATGAAGGCACATAAGTGCCAGACAAACACATCACGTTCTGCATGCCCTGAGCAGGGCAAACCAACCATGACCATAATAATGCAGGTGTCATCAGCAAAGACTGCTGATCTTAGAAAAAACCTACTTTGACAGGCTTGGGAGTGTATCTAAACTGACTTGATAGGAGCTGACTGCCACAGGGTGATTCTTGTCTTCTGACTTTGAGTAATGCAAGCTGAGCCTGCCTAAAATCTCCATTAGGGGATGCACAGGGCTCCTGCTAATTCCTACAGACACCTGGCTCTGTGTGGATTGTCACACACAGCTCTTGCAGGAGTTGTTTATGCTGCAGCAAAGAGAGCATTAGAGAGTTCCTAATGTGAATTAAGTGCTAGCACAGCATGGATGAAGGGGTGAGTTACTCACAGAGCTGACTGAATATGTTGATTAACTTGCAGTGATCAAATTCTCCCCTGGTATTTAAGATCTAGTACCTGCTCTGTACTAAGGAATTGGAAACATTTTTCTTTACTATGGACCTCATTTCTGTTGCAAATCCTGCAAATCCTGTGGTTATTTTGCAAGATTGACACCATGCAGTAATTGCAAACATCTAGAGAGGTACTGTCATTACCACTACCCCATTTTTAACCCTCTGTAGTCACACTTCTAGTAATGGGAAAGCTGTTTATCATATCCTGCCCACTTTTGATTGTAAGGTGACCAAACAAAATGTGGTTTCTGATGGAGTTGGTTTATGACTGTATTTGCTTTCAGCCATATTATGGGGACATAACCTCATGACTAACATGTTCACCCATATTTCATGGCCATGACTATTACCACACAGACAGAATGAGCCAGGGTTCCTACAGTGCTGATGTTTATCATTGGTAGGCTTGCATGTTGTACTTGTTTGATCACTGTGTACCAGAAATATGAAGCCCTGGATCCAGGCTTTACATTTAGATGGAATGGAAACTGGTTAACTTTCCTAAAACAGGCTTATGCATTTTTCTTTTATTTTAATTTATCCTGCCTCTTTCTAACTGGAACAGAAGGTATTTCTCAGCCCCCATGGCTGTATGGAATGTAGGAGAGGACCAATAATACACCCAAGAGATCCAGGCATAGCTTTGAGATTTCAGCCATGCTCCAAGGAGAGTGCAAAGCTGTGGTGGTGCTCGTGAACTAGATATAGCTCCATTTATATCTCTCCCTCTTTTCATAGAATCATTAACATTGGAGAGGGACCTCCAAGATCATCAGGTCCAACCTTTGACCAAACACCACTGTGCCAACTAAACCACAGCACTAAGTGTCACATCAAGTAGTTTCTTGAACATTTATAGGGATGGTGAGATGTCGTGCAGAGAGAAAATTAGGAAGGCAGAAGTTCAGCTAGAATTCAATCTGGCCACTGCTATTAAAGATGAGAAAAAGTGTTTTTATAAATATACTCCCAGCAAAAGAGGGACAAGGAAAATCTCCATCCTTTTGGGGATGTGGAGGGGAACATTGTCACCACAGATGAGGAAAAGGCCGCTTTATTTGCCTCAGTCTTTAAGAATAATTATCCTCAGGGCAACCAGCCCCCTGAGCTGGCAGACAGGGACAGAGAGCAGCATAGGTCCCCCACAATCCAGGAGGAAATAGTCAGTGACCTGCTGTGCCATTTAGGCACTCACAAATCCATGGGGCTGGATGGGACCCACCCAAGGGTACTGAGGGAACTGGAAGAAGAGCAAAACAATTGGTAATTATTACTAAGCATGTGTGACAATTATCGGCATGTATGACAATTATTGGCATATATGGCAATTATGCTTAGGTGCTTTATATCCTATATAAAGTGGAAAATATAGGACTTCCCCAGCCTCACCAGAGAAAGAAAACTCACCAAGTATTTATTTTTATTCTAAACTTTGAAATATTTTCAGTACTGGGAAAAAAACCCAAAAACCAACAACCAAAACTCCCCAAAAAACTAACCCTGAAAATCCATCTCATTAAACATACCTAATTTTTTATGTGAAATATTTGGAAAAGACTTCAGCTGATTTCTCCTGTACTTTCATTTTATCATATAGCCAATGCTTAATTATACAAGATGCATTTATTTGGCAGCAAGAAGCTTGTGGTGGTCACAGCCTGGTTTACATACCAGACTCCATGTGCTGTTGCTGTAATACACCACAAGAATTCTATTTTGAGGTCTGTACTCATGGTTGACTTAAAAGACCAAAGCTCTGTTGAATTGGCCATTATATTCTTTTCACCAACAATTAATTTGGTCTTGCAACCACTGAAAAATCTTCAGGGTCATGAGCTTTATTTCAAGCTCATAAATGGAACAAAACTCCACATCCCAGCTGAATTTCAGTCTTTGACCTCCTCTGATTCTTTTCTTCTGTTCTTCTGAAATAATCACTGTAATGGAAACAGAGCTGCTCTGGAGCAATAAATTATAAATGTTGTGCTTGAGGCTGCTTATTGGGATGTGATTGAATAGATAATTTACAGATGACTATTGAACAAAGAGCCTCTGGTGGCTCAAAATAACTCATTTCTTTGTAAACTCTTGAAAGCAGGGGAAAGATAATGCCAAAAACCCTCTCTTTAAATGCCAAGGTAAGCATACAGAGTAATAAAAACTCTGGAAATGAGGGAAGCTGAAAGACTCAGATGGAGAAATGGACACATGCTGTAGCATCTGAAGTGAGCAGCCAGTGGGGCATCAGCAGGAAAGGTTCCCTAGGTAACACCCAGAGAACCTGTTTGCTCCCCACTCCTTCATCTCCAAATGATGATGTTCCTATTGATCAAACAGTGGGGTGGAGAGGAGGAGGCTGGCTGTGCACAGCTAGTCTGGGCTGTACAGACCTGGAAATAATGTGTTTAATACTCAGGTTTTTGCAGCTTGGAGTCTAATCTGAGAGCAGCAGAGCTAGATTGAGGAGTAAAAACATGGTGCTTGGGTGATGTGCTCTGAGACTGGAAAAGAGGGGAAAAAAGGGGAGATACCTGTAGATGTGATAGAGACAGCCCTGCAAATCAAACCTGGGTGCATGGTTCTCCAGGGAATGCTGGGGGTATCCCTGCTTCTGCCAGCAGGAATCAGTTTTCTGTTGCAACAGGGCTGTGCTACTCAGCAGTGTCTCCTGCACTGATCCTGCCCATGTGTCTGTTCTCAACATCTCTGCCTCTGTTTTCAATATGCTCATAGTGATGCCTTGGTTAAAGCAAACCAGTGATTTAATTCTTGGTTTCACTTCTAAGTTTTCAGTATTACAAGGACATTACAAGTCCTATTAAGCAGAGCAAAATAAGCTTTAGCCTGCACATTAGTTTAGCCACAGTGAGTTACCATATAAATGAACAGTTCTGAAATGTACCCAGCTCTTCCACTGGATTTATGTTTCAGCACATATCACACCATAGAGTCAACAAACATAGATCATTTTAAATGGACAGCTATGTACAAAATTATTATACAGTGTTATTACAAAACTTGAGAAATAAAGCTCTGAATTTTGAAAGCACAGTACTGCACAGTCCCAGTTTTAAAGCCAAAGTAACATGATTCCACACGTTCTGCAGCTTGGACACAGACTCTCAAGTACAAGCAGCTGACAATGGAAGTCAAACCCAGAGATTTACTACAGGATAAGCTTAAAATGTGTCCAATAGAACACTCTGGAAAACCTCTTCCTTTGCTTTAGTAAGAGAAACCAGAGCCCTGGCTCTCCAAAGGTTGATGGATGCATCAGCATGTGTGACAAGACTACTTAAGACTACTGATGCATTCAACTTAATTGCACATAAGCATCATGTAGGAACCAGACACTGTTTATATGGCCATATGCTTAGTAAAATACATACTTTTACTTGCTTTTTTCCCCTGTAACCAATTTCCCTTGCTTTAAGTGATTGAGAGTAAAAACACATTTGTCTAATCTGAGTCTTGGACCTGGTCCAATATAAGTCATCAGTGGGCAATGAGAAGAGGGATTTAACGCACCTGCACCTGTGATGGTACAGCCACTGCTTAATTTATATCCTTAATTTAGTTGAGGCACTGCTGTTTTTAACACTTCTTCAAGGGCTAACCACTGCAGTCTGTTCTTGGGCCACACTCAGCTGTCATTTCAAGAGAAGTTTGGCCTAAGAGCAGGTTGAAAGCCTTGGCTTCCAGGACAGTGGGTGACAGGTCTGACCCTTTCACCACCACTATGCACAGAGCCATCCCCTGTCCCCATAGGTGCCCAGTGCACAGGCTGAGGGGTCCAGAGTCTCTGGGGAGGCTCTTTAGGTCCTGGGGAGGGGAGTGAAAGGCTGCATGAGGAGAGGCTCTGGGTCTTCATGGGGCAGAAGTTGTCCATGGTGGCATTTCATTGATGCAGAACTTGGAGTCTCAGAAGGTGGCAGCACTCCAGGGACACATGAGAGGTTCTCTCATACCTTCTGCCTTGCCATGACACCTGCAGGAAGAGGGGGAAATGCAAATTATTTACAACTATGAACAAAAGTGGTGTGTTTTTGCATGCATGTGTATCTAATGGTTGAGGTGCTACTAGGGAAATCAGTTTCATCTGTTCCTCAGATAACCTAAAAACAGGTGGTTTGATGTACTTAATAAAAACCTCCTGTTTCCAGAACCAATCTTGATGCTCCAGAGTTTGGGAAACTTTGCTTTTAAGTTTAGTCTAATAACATATATCCTTCTAGGTACTAAATTGCTGAACTAACTAAATCTAGAGGATTTAGCAGGACTGTCAGAAGGATGGGGCAGCACACTGTAGCTTGTCTCACTCCATAACTGAATCAAATACCATTTCTGAAGGCAGACATGAAGGCAAAGGGCTAGCAGGGAGATTAGATTGATGAAATTCTCACAGTCTATTTAAAAACTGCCCACAGACAATACTGGGTCTGCAGAAGGGGAAGTGAAGCATCTGTCCCTCAAGAATGAAAGGAAAACCTGGAATCTCAATCCCTTCTGTGTCTTTGCAGGGGAAGGTTGCAGGTTGATGTGCCACTGTGCCATGTGCATGTCATAGCTGCCCTTCTGCCCTTGCCCTCCCTCCTCACCAGGCTGTGGTCTCTGAGCTGGTCTGTACTCCTGGTTTGGTTTTCCTTTTATTTTCTAGGGAATAAATCAAGCAGATTTGCGAGCAGGGAAATTGCCAAAGCCCAATTGCTCATGGACTTGTGCTTTCAAGGCTTTTCTCTCCCCTAACCATTCCAAGTGACACACAGAGGGGAGGAAAAGGAGAGCTGCACAGACAGATGTGAACATTTGTCTCTAGGAATCCTCTAGAGTTTAAGGCAGGCACACTCAAAGAGCAGCTCTCTTGAGTTCAGGTGTTTGTACAGTCTCTCCTCTCTTTTGCTGTCACCTTAATAAAATGATTCTTTAGGCTCTTTCTGGACTTGGCTGGAAATGAGTTGAGATGTTACCAGGGTGCACACAGTGTGACCACCAGTGCCTTGATTCCAGAGGAAAAACGAAACCGTTTCTTTCAAGAACATGAAGATAATGTGGAATACCACTCTTTAGATGTGAGAGCTGACATTTAAAGACATTATTACAGAAATTGCTGCATAACAAGATATGGTCAAAGTGAGGCAAGAATTCAGTAGCTGATTACAGTCTTTTACTGCTCTGAAGTATTATCACAGAGTCTCAGGCTGTTCCTGCCCTCTGCTGCTGTCAGGGAAGCTGTAAAAACTCATAAGGGGTTTGAGTCTTGATCCCTGCAGCTGGATCTGCACAAGAAGGAAGAAAATTTCTGTGGCTTCACTGAGACCCATTAACTTCCACATCAGCAAATCCACCAGAGAAAGAAATATCCTGTACCAAAAGAGAACTACTGGGGACCTGAACAAACCACGTATGCTTGGGACAAAACATAAAATAAACAAAAAAAAAAAATCCTAGGAAAGATCCTAGGAAAAAATATTGATTGCTAACACTCCAGGCTTGCTGAATCTGTCTTATCAAGAAGTTCTCTCTTATCTGTCTCATCAAGACAGGAGCTGCATTTGGGAGAGGAAGCTCTCTGGCAGGAGACTAGGACAAGCAAATGGGTTTTTGCTTCTGCTGCCCTTGCTGTGGGACATACAGGAGAAGAAGAGGAAAAAGAGAAGTGCAGGTTTCAAGGTGCAGCTCATTGCTGCCCTCCTGGCATCAAAGCCCAGGTAGGCTCTGCTGGTGCAATGCCAGGCAATGCATTCCAAGGATGCAGTGAAACTCCTGCCTGACTTCATAAAGGTACTGTATGCCCATGCATTTGTCTGTGCTGCATTTCCATGTCTTCCTAGGACAAAGCAAAACTGTGCTTCATATATTTTTTTCAAATATGACTTTTTTTAAGCCTGTATGCTTTAGGAAAATTTTGAGTTAAGCTTAACTCATGGTTCCAGCTGCCCTTCCAATGCAGCATGTCCTCTGGTTCTGGTGTACTTCTCACCTATGCTCCATTGCTAACATTTTCTGATCCTGCAGGAAATCTTCCTTAGGATTTTTAAACCAATAGAGCTACTTCCACTTCATGTACTCCTATGGTACTGCAAGAAAAGAGCCAAAAGGAGGGCAGGAGTAGTGAGGACTGTAACTACCCAATGCATATCCCATTTTCTCTTGCTAGCAGTCATGCTCCAGGTGCAGGAACAAAAGCAATCCTGTGGGGAAATCCTGCACAGACTCCTCCTGTCTCTGTGCAGGAGCAGGGCTCCCAGCTGGGCTCCCAGCCCCAGGGAGCTGGGCATGCTGGACAATAAATACATTCCTTTCAGGAAACAAGACAAAGAGATTTGATGATATTGATTTAGTTCATAAGAGATGCTCATCAGCATGGAAAGGACAATGTGTAACTATGCAATTTCAGTACAGTGGGGGCTTCACTTGTTTATTTTTCTTGCTTTTCTTTCCACTTGCTGTAAAAACAGGGGAAGTTTTGCAAATGGAAGCCTCATCCTAGAACTCCTTTTGAGGGGCAATTGCATGTTGCCAGCATCAGTGAAGGATGCAGGGAACTTGTGTGCAACTCTGGAGTTGAATTTAGCTTTGAGTGGGAGCTGGTATCTTGCCCCAGCTAGAATTTGCCCCTAGGTCCAGTGTTTTATTCCCTTCTCCAGATACCCACATTTAAACTGTGCTATAGAAAGTGGTTACCCACAAGCAAACCAAATGTTCTTTGCTGGAGGTAGGTACTGAAATTGCATTTTTACAGTTTTTGAGATAATAATGTGATCAAAGCAAGGACTTTGTTCATCACATGAAGTCTGATTGTTTGGTTAGAATAATGGCTTTTAATTATCTGCAGGGAGAAGCAGTTTGGCTGCTGCTGACACAGAGGACAAACATGTGGGCTGTGACCCTGTGTCGAGTGGAGATCAGCACTGACTCCACTCAACACAAGATCAACACCCTGGCGAGGAAAAATCAGAGTAACAAATTTATTTCACATGTGTTTGTGATTAGACACAAAGACAAAAAGCTCAGGTGATATGCTGAATACTGATTAGGTCTGTGAAGTCCCAGTGCTGTGGTTAGTTCACAAAAAAAAATCTTTGTGAGTTTACATACCTCATTGTGCCACACAATCTTTTTTTGTTTTATTATCTCCAGTATCAGTCTCAACCTCTGCTTTTGAACAAAAGAGAGACACCAAATATATCTGATCATGGCAAGGCCAAGGTAACAACAGGGAACTTTTTTATGATGAAAATACTGTCTAGTAGTAGAGAGGTCCCTAAGAACATAGAATCTTGGAATGGTTTGGGTTGGAAGGGACCTTAAAGATCATCTAGTTCCAGCCCTCTTGATGCCATCCCTGGATGTCCAGGGAACTCTGTGGCTTTTGCAGGCTGGGGTCAGTTCTTAAGCCAGAAGTCCTAATTTCAGGTGTCAGGAAAGCATTGCCAGGGCTGGGAGCATGGGATGCTCCCATTGCTGCAGCTTCTGCTCCTCAGATGAAGCAAGTTCAGGAACCAACATTACAGGAAATAACTTCTCATTTGTGGCTTGTTTTTAACCAGGGGAAAGTAGCATGTTTAGAAATGTAAATAACTACAACCCTGGGGCACGCTGCATTCAAAGGGTAAGTCCCTCTGTGGCAGCTGCTCAACCTATGCTCTCTTTCTCAGCAATGGGTATTCAAACCCTCCTTTCCTTTCTCCTTGAAAGGGAAAAATCAAGCATTGGTAAAAAGAGACTTTCCCATTTGCCTGCCCATTTGTTTGACCTCAGGATCTTGCAGAAAATAGGCTTTGGAAAAGAGACTGTAAGTTCTAAAGGCTGACAGACCCATCTGTCTTCCCTACGAGGCATCTCCAATTTGGGATTAAGGTACCCACCCAAGGGTGGTAGGATCTAAAGGACTTGGACACTCTTCCCAGGTTTGGGACTGGCTGAGGATTTTGGTAAGAAGAGGGGGGCCTGTGTGGCTCCAGGAGATGAGCTCCCTCCCAGCCCCAGCAGGGCAGCCCAGCTGGAGGATGGATCCTTGGTGGAAGCATCAGCAAGATGCTCTTTTTCAGTGACTGACCTTTCCCCCTCCCTCTGCAGAGATGGTTTGAGGGCCTGATGTTTAGAAGCACCTAAAGCACCCCTGGGGCAGGCTGTCAGGCAAAAGTGCTGCTGTAATGAGGGGAAAAATCAAACAAGCCCAAGGCAGCATTGATGCTGCTGCTTTTATGTGTTTATAAGTAGTTCAGAGGGGTGATTGCTGATTAAGTACCGAGTATTAACTGCTCTTAATCACTGCTCTGGAGCCTAATGGAGCTCTTGTTTGCACATAACCGTGCCTTGTAGCTGTCTTTAGCACACTTGACAGATGTGCTTATTGCCATCTTTACTGCATATGTGTAATGGGCTTTTGAATTATTGATTCATCATTACTCCTTTATAAATTACTTATGTGTCACCAGAATGAACTATGCTTGTGTTTTTCTTTTTAAAGCTCTTTCAGGTTTGAAAAATATAATAATTGCATGAAACAGTGTGACTCTAGGGGCAGGGGGCACTGGGCCTTGAAGTGGAAAGGAAGAGGTGTATACAAATATATCAGGAAGGTTCCCACATTTAAGTCAGTCCCCAAGGACTGTTTATAAAATAGGCTACCTGAGTAGCTTTTGCTGTGCCTCTTCTTCTTCTTCCTTTTCCCTGATGGCCTCTGCTTTTCCCTGTCACTGTGAGTTTGCTCTGGGGGAAGTGTTGCTGAGCAGGAGGAGTCGGTGGCCGGCTCCTCTGAGAAGGACTTGTCTTGAGAGGTGTCCAACAGTGAGTCTGTACCAGGGTCTTCATTCTCCTTTGTCATTTCTTTTGACTCTGCCTGCTGAGCCTCATGGCAGGGAGCAGGCTGAGCACTCTCTGAGCCATCAGCTGGGCATTCCTTGTCCTGGCCTCCTGACATGGACTCATTAGTCCAGCTGAGTTGGTCTCTCAGAGCAGGGGCTGAACTGCTGCTCACAAAGCTTATCCTTGTGCCTATATCAGCCACAGAGAAGCCAAGGGAGCCGCTCTTTGTGCTGGGCTGGAGGCTTTCCGTGTTGTTTGCCTGCTCCATCCCGAGGCCCAGTGTGGTCTGACTGGCTCCATCAGCTTCCACCACGCTCTCTGAGGGGCTTTTGGTCTGGGACTCCAGTGGCAGACTTCCTCCAGCACTGTTTGTAGATAATACTGGGCCTGAAGCTGAAGCATTTGTAACACCTCCACCTGTCTCCATCGGGGCAGTGGTTGAGGGAGGAGTGCTTTCTGAGGGATGATCATCCTTGTTTTGCTCAGCCTTGTCATCAATCTGCTTCCCTGCTGCTTGTGGATCCTTCATGCTCTGTCCTTTAAACAGAAAACACACAATCAGCCACAGCTGCAGTTTCATCAGGAATCAGCCAAGATGCACCTACCCTGCAGAGGTTACAGGTCAGCAGCTGCCTGTGGAGGGAGCACTGACCCTAAAGCAGCTCCAATGCAGCTCTCCAATGCAGAGGCAACACCAGTTTATCCTCCCTGTACCTCCCCTCATTATACCCATGTGGTCACCCTGGCTGGACTCCAGGCTCCAGCTCAGCAAAGCCCCTGATTTGTTTCCAGCAGGTGTTAATGTGTCTTTTCTACAAAATGGCTGATTTCCATGGAGGTTCCAGGACTTGCAAGGAAATCTTAAAGTCTACAGCAGAAGAGAGAACCTGCCTGTGAGGTCCTGGACCAGGCTGGACTGCTGGCCTGGTGTGGGAGGACTTCAAGGCTGCCCATTAGCCAGCCTTAACCTGCCCTGCAGAGCAGGCCTAGGACAGACCAATGTCCTTGGATTTGCCTAACTGCACTGACACTGAGGTCAAGAGACCAAAGAAAACCTAAACCCATGAGGCTGTCTCCTCACAAGCACCTAAAGGACTCAGGTACTTCTGCAGATAGGGTTTCTTATCTTTTTTAAAGGGTTTCTTCAGTCTCCCAAGTGTAGACTAAGATGGGATGCAGCAGTCTCCAAGACAGGAACACACTGTGCTACTGAGACTTGAGAGCATCCAGGGGACTTGTGTGGGGATAACAGCAGTGCCTCATCAGCATGGTGCCATGGCTGACACATGGGTTAAGCACCTCAGAGGGTTTATCAACACAGATGCAGAGCCATGCTGCTCCAAATTCCTGCTAATTTTGGGACAGACCTGGCTAGCAACAGCTCAAGGCTCTCTGCTCCTCTTCTCCTTGGCACTGGCTGCAAAACCTCCTTAAATAAAATGCCCCAAATGCAAACACAAAGGCTTCTCACTGGTGCATGCTTGGCTCAGAGGCAGATGGGAATGAAGAGCTGCAGGTAGTCAGGTGTGTGTCCTTACCAGACTGGCTTTCCTCCAGGCTCTCTGCAGACAAGGCTTTAGGAGCTGCCTCTGACTCGTGTCTGTTCTTTGTCTTCCTCAGCGTGAAGCCTTTCCTGATGTCGGCGAGCAGGGCGTCGATGACACACACCTCCTCCTGCTTCATCAGCCCCTTCTTGACTGGGGAGAGAGGGATGGCAGTTACACCTGCCCCTGAGACAGGCCAGCAGGAGATGCAGTGATGCCACTGCTGGAGGCGCCTCCTGCTGCCCCAGCACAAGCAGCCACTGGGCAGGAGCAAGGCACCTACAGCAGATGTGGGAGCAGCTCTGTGATCCCACAGCAGTGCTCCATGATCCCACAGCAGTGCTCCATGATCCCACAGCAATGCTCCATGATCCCACAACAGTGCTCCATGATCCCACAGCAGTGCTCCATGATCCCACAGCAGCCCATCCTGGCTGAACACAAGGGATTTGCTCCCAAGTCTTCGTGCTACAGCCTGGCACAAGTGGCACCAGCTCTGCCTGGACACATCCCTGGTTGTCCCACGACCGTGAAATATTCCCTGTTTGTTATCAATGTTGGTGGGAATGCTTTTTTTTTTTTTTGAGGAAAAATAATTTTGATTTTTCTTTCCTTTCTGCTTCTTCCAATTGCATTTTTTAGTCTTTCATTTTCATCCAGCAGAAGGCATATTTAAGCAATATGCAAGATTTTTGGGACAACTGTGATGAAGAGAGACTATTCAAGTGTATATGAAGACCTTGGATGGTGGATAAGTCAAATGTTTCTTTTTAGATTTGGGATTCAAAAGTTATGTTTAGAAACTGGAAAAGTTAACTGAAATATTTAATTTGTGGTGATTTTCTTTCTTCTTTGCTGTTCAGTCAGCAAACCTAAAATTAACTTCTCTGCCCAGCTGCAACTGTGGAAAGTCAATTCTTAGCTAGGGCTGTAAGACACCTAAAAGCCTTTAGACAGCCAGCACCTAGAAACCTACAAAATAAATTACCACTACTGGTCCATTAAAGCAGGACCACCAAAGAGCTCCTATGGCTCCATCTCTATTTTTTGAGGCCATTTCAGATACTCACTGACTTTTCCATTTTCTCCCTTCTGTCTCTTGCCCTCTTCCTCTTCTAGCTGTTTTTTCCTCTTCTCTGCTTTGGCAGCTTGCTCCTTTCTGTCCTTGTTTTCCTGCAGGGAGGTAACAGTAGCATGAGAAGGTTGGGTAAATGTCTGCTAAAGAAGATGATGAAGAGAAAGGAGATTTACAGATGAAGGAAGAGAAATTCTGGCTTTGTTCTGTGCAATAAATATAATGGGCATTGGGAGTAAGGGCTGTCTTACCAAAATGGTGAGAGGGGACTGCTGACTTAGCCAGGATTTTGCCACGTCCCAGCTGGAGGTGGCAGTGGTGCTATGCCTCACACAGCCACCTGCAGTGTGCTCACCTGCCTGACCTCGAGCTAAGGTGACAGTGGGAGACACTGAAGCCACAGTTTTTTCCAAACAGGTGGCTTTTTGACTACATATCCTCCTTCTGAGCCTGTTTGCCTCAGGCTGGAGCAAAGGGTTAAGTTTTGTAAGCCCCTTTCTCTACAATTTGCACACTTGGCTCAAAGGCATCTTTGTGATTGACTCTGCAGCTAAAGTTGAAATAAAATCACAAATCCCTGGTGTTTGGGCCAGGCCTGGCAGCACCAGAACCTCCATCCATGAGGATGCAGTGGAGGAGGGATCAGACACCACTTCACTGGGAGACCTCATGCCAAGTGCCAAAAGGAGGAGGCTGTAACCAGTGTAACCAGATTGCCCCCTGAATTGGGGTGCCCATCCCACCCCTGTCCATTGGAGTGGAGGCAGCTTCCAGCACTAGGGGTGCTCAGCATCCTGTGTGCAGCTGCCAACCTTCAGGGCTCGGATAAAGAGATCTCTGAAGGTCTTCATGATGCTGAATATGTCCTCTAAGGACAACTTGCTTGGATCTTCACAGAGATAATTTGCAAGTTCTTCTCTCTTCTTTTCAATGGTTTCAAATTCTTCTTCCAGCTTTCTGGAGGCATCAATGCTGTCCTGAAACACATTAAATGCACACTGTAAAACACCATCCAGAGGACAACGAGTGAAGTGCACTCATAGAGAAAGGATTAGAGCTTAGAGCAGGACTCTGGGTCCTGGCTTTTAACTGCAGCTTTTAGAAAGCAGGTGGGAAGAAATTAAGATCTGCAGATGATCTTCACTCTTTGCAACTGTGCTGTGCTAACTTACAGGGCAGTCTGGCTTGAGCAAGACATGGAAAGCTCCATGCAAAGCTTAATTCCAAGCAAAGGGCTTCACTCTGGTGATCCACACAGAAGGTGACCATCTTCTCTTAAAGTGAGGAGTCACACAGGAGCATGGACAGAGCAGTTGGGGCAGCATCCTAAGAAATGGCCTCCCCAAATGTATCTAAGTTTGGGGTGCAGCTGGCCACTGCATATTTGGGTTGTACAGCATTGCATCGTATTTCCAAATCTGAGAGCATGTCTTGTGGCAATATTTTCTTCCCTCTCATGAGGCTCCTGAGCTGCAGATGTACCATGCAGCACCTCTCTGTGTGTAATGGGGGAGATCTAAGGCAGCTCTGTTACTGACCTGGATGGGTTTCTCATACTGTTGTTTCACATCCTCATTTGATGATAAGACTTTCCGCTGAAGCTCCAGCAACTTCTTTAAATTGGTACCGGACTCCGTGCGTATAATATCAAGATTAATTCTGAAATCACAAAGAACCCTGCCATTAGCTGACACTCCAGCATCTTGAGCTGACCAAGGAGTGGACAAGTCTGAACTGGTGGTTTGGTCACCCCTTTGTTTCCCACCACTCCACTGAACTGAACCCTGTGCTCTGAACTCTCTCTACAGTCCAAGCTCAGGGAAAACAGCTTCCCCTCACAGTACTTATGGAAAGGCTGCCAGGCCTATCTACAATTCTGTGCATTAGGTAGATGAGTGCCAAAAAAAGCCCACCTGTTCAAAAGGCTGTTCTCCACCCATGCTCACTTCCCCTGCCTGACGGGACTTCAGAAATGTCTGGGTAGCTGACCCTCACCAGCTCCTGCCACCACAAAGGCAGTGCACATTTCAGAAGGGTCTGGGAGGCAGTTTTAACTGACTGCTCTGCAAATTTCAGTCCTAAGTGTTGCCAGCTGTAGTAGAATTATTATATATTAAAGAGCTTTCAACATTCATCAACCAAATCTTTCAGTTAAAACTATGTAAGATGCCATCTTGTTAATCTCTATACCAGCTGTGTGTTTCCTAATTTCTGGTACATTGTTGATGTGCATGGGATTTATTTTTGTTTTTAATTCAAAGGAAGTGACACACAATTTTACCCTGCTGCTTTTGAAACATATTCAAGATCCTTTGGCAGTTCCAGTAGGTCCTTGTGGCTGTTTTCTACTTCCTGAAGAGGAAGAGAGAAAGAAGTGTTATTTGGTGTGTGGCAGGAGCCAAGGGGAAGCTGGGGGGCAGACACATGGACAGAAGTTCTGCTATTGCCCCCCTGTCTGTAGTTTGCACATTCAGAGGAAAGGCGTTTCCCCTGGCTATAAAAACACAGAAGAGAACTGAACCCTCAGAAATACTCATAGTTCAAAGCAAAGCAGAGCTCTTCTTGAGCATAGAGGGAGGCAGGACTGTAGTTTGATGCAATCTGACACTTCCCACAGTCCCAGAAGGGTACTAAAAGGCCTTGAGTCTTGCATTCTTTACTTTCACAGCTGTCCTTGCTGAAGCCACTGCCAGCTAAAGCGGGGCTTGAACATGTGTAACTGAAACCAAGGGACATTGATGAATGAAGGTGGCAGAGCAGAGCATGGAGGAAAAAAGATAAAAACAGCATTGCAGGGAATAGGAGAGCCATGGGGGCCTGGAGAGAAGCATGAAAAGCCTGAGCACAGTCTGGAGGAAAAGGGAAAGTACATGGAAAGGCAGAAAGGCTGAATGGGTACAGATGAGCCAGGACAGATTTGTGCTCTGTGGTTTGCAGCTGCTGATGTGCAGATTGCACAAATATGAAAGGAAGTTGCAGACACTGGGAAAAGAGGCTGGAGGGAAGCAGAGCAAGTCTTAAAATAAGGAGTAGTGCCCACAAGCAGTCTCCACCAGAGTCACCAAAGTGATTCAAATTCTCCTGACTTGTGACACTCTGAGGTTTTCCAGGGAGGATGTGAGTATGAGCATGTGGCATTAGCCAACAGCAGAGTAGGAGAAATGTTTCATCTGTGATAAAACCCTCCCTCTTCCCTACTGTGCAGAACTTGGCAGTGGTACCTCCAGAATATGGTGGAGCAGTGTAATGCGGGTCTGGTTGGCTTTGGTTTCTGTTAGTTTGAGTAAAGTGCTGATTTTAAACCCATCGGCATCGCCTGTGTGACTTCCCTACAAGAGAGAAAAAAAGCAGATGTAACTCCTGTGCCCATCCAAATTACAACCCTAAAGGAGATCATTCACAGACTGTAATGGGGGGAGGAGAAGACAAAAAAAGTCCTTACATAGTTCAGGAAGTTTCCAACTTTGAGAATCAGTTGACAAAAGACTGGCAGGCGATGACTGGTCAGAAGATCTGAAAAACATAAGGGATTTTTAAGCAAAAGCCTCTGTTACACCAGAACATTTTCTAAACTGCATTGAAATTGGGATTATGAATTCCACTAAATCAAATCTGGTATTTTGGCTTTGCAGCCCAATGCCCAACCAGCAGAGAAACTGATTCCATGAAGATTCAGTTCCATGGGCTGTCAAAGTCTTTGTTGACTTATGTTTCTTTCTTTACATCTGGTCTCATTTCCTAATGGCAAATAACCTGCAGTGGGACCCTCCTCACTAAGAGCAGTCAAGGTCCTGCCTTCCTTGCAAGTTTCCCAGTGTGGGCAAGTGTAACTGAGCTGCAAATTGAATCCTGCCAACTTCATTTAGCTGTGCTGTGAAGCCAGTTCTGACTGCACTATGATCACCTGCCAGCTGCTAAAACCAGACATGCTCACCCTGTTCCTGGTCCCTCATGGTACAGACCAGGCATGAAGAGTGCAGTCCCTGTCCTTGCTCTTACAACAGGGTGCTGCAGTGCTGTGCTTTCTGAAGCACTCAGCTTTGAGACAGGAACAGCTCCAAAAGAACAACTGGGCTGCTGGAAGTCACTTTGGGGGAAGCTTCAATTTATCCCAGCAAACAGCTGTAATGCCAGCTGGAGAAATCCCCAGCAGGAGTTGGGGCAACTGGCCCTGTAGGACAGGTGACACTTGACAGTGCCAAGAAGAGCATACTGCTCTCAGAGGAGTGGGACCAAAGGTTTCTGCCACAGGAAGCCAAAATCTATTGCATAAACTTTCTGTGTACTCACCATTTTGGAGCATCAGCAATTTATAACCCAAAATAACAACCTTTTTCTTCTGGTTCCATTTCTAGGCAGGGAAATACTAAAGCAGAGCTGCTTTTGGGGGAAGTTTTCTGGCAGTAGAGAAAATTACTGTATTATGAAGTTCTTAATTTGGGAAATAATGCTGGATGGATGATTAGCTGCAGCAGGGCCAGCTCTGCTGTCTAAATTCAGCTCCTTTGGAAGGGCTGATGAACTTCCAGCACTGCACCATTCAAAGTGTTTCAGGGGAATACATCTGCTGCATGAATAAAGGGATGAGGATGAGAGAAAATAATCTTTGGTCCTGTTATGGGCTTTGACCATCAGTGGAGATACCTAAAGTTGCATCCCATTTGCAGCAAATCAGCGAATGGACCACACAGGAGTTCTTTGGGGTTTACTGCAGAGCTCCAGGGGAGTTTTGGGGGTAACACTGCAGAGCTCCAGGGGAGTTTTCTGGGGGTTAAAATTTCCTGTCTTAAATCAGACCCAGGAATAAGCTCAGGTCATCCATACCTTCACAGGCTCTCCGGATGGCTTCAGCTTTGGGCTGAATCATGTCAAGCACGACGGTGGTCTCTTCACAGATCAGCATACACTCAATGCGCAGCTGGTAGCTGAGGGTGGAGATGGATTCTCAGCATAAAGGCACTGGGATCTCAGCCAGCACAGCAGCCCCTTTCCCACATCACCAGCAAGCCCATGGCACCCCACAACATGCCAACCACATCCACAACAAACCACTGGTGTGGCCTGTGGAGGAAGGAGAGGGGCTGCTGCTGGCCCTGAGGACCAGCAGGGATGTGGGTTCTGCTGGTGCATTGTGATCATCAAACAGAAGACTTTCCCCTTCTTAGCACTGCATTTTGCACTGCCTTTCACTAAGTTATGGAGCCTCCTTGGGCAGATCCAACCCTGAGTCTGAGCCAGCTTCAGCTGGTTCAGAGGGAGAAGGCATGCTGGATCAGGAATAGCCCTTCACCTAAGGGTAACAGGGACAGGGATAGCTCCAAGGTGGAAGGGGGAATCCACCAGTTATATCCATCAGTGATGGTCTCTGAGGCTCCTATAAAGAAACTTCAACTTCTCAGAGGTAAATCAAGAAACAGATCGGGCTGAAGTTTATGACTAACAACCTTACCTGGGAATCTGAAGGAGGAGAAGATAGAACTGATCTGCATTTGCTAGCTTTGATTTCTCTTCTTTGAAGGCCTTCAGGTTTTCTATCTAATGAGAAACAGAGAATCAAGACTGCAGGGCTGCTCAATGTGCTCAGCTCTGTGAACCAAGGGTGGTGTTTTCTTCCTGACCTCATGCTTTTCAGGCAGCAGCTTCAGCAACTGCTTCAGAACCTCAACATCAAACTTGGTCCGGTCCCCATTCTGGATCATGGCAGTCACCTCTTCATTGGAGCTGCAGGGAGGAGGAGCAGAGCCAGCCATCAACCAAAGACCACTTTCCAACTATCACACACTACCAAGAGATTTATCTGTGCAAGCACTCTGTGCTTTCCCTAGTAAAGAACCACAATAATCCAAAAGGAAAGGAATTGCCCCACAATTAACTTGGAATCAGGACCCGGATCCTTGCTATGACCCAAATCTATTTTCTGGCCCTGATCAAATGTTTCAAGGACAGAGATGAATCCTACAACTAAGACCCTGTCTCTGAGCACTTTTAACTTAACAGAAAGCTGAACTCTTCATTTGTCCATTGGCCCTGATTTGAGGAGGGATTTGACCTCCAGGTGTGTCTCACAGTCTATGTTGCCCTAAGAGTCCGTGCCATGACTTTATCTGTAAAATGGAGATCTAACTCCTTTGCCAACATATGGGGAAGTTGTATATAAAAACATAATTAAACTCCTAAACTCAGTATATTAAAGACAGTGTAGGACAAGATGGAGAATGTTCAGATGATTTAGTAGCATGGACCACCAAAGCACATTGGCTAGAAGAGATTTCGTGAGGACCTTCCAGATACTGCAAAACCTGCTCAAAGTTTTGTCAACTGTCACAAAAACTGGCCATATCTTACCATTTAAATTGCTTCAAAAATATGTTCAAATTGAGACTTTTCTTGGAGTCCAAAAATGTGATCTTCATTAAAGAAAAAGAAGATATCTCATATTAGATGAGCTGTCTGCAGGGATCTTTACTCGAAAAAACGAGGGGGTCTCCTCACCTCCTTCGGCTCTGCCTTCACTGGTGCTGCTGTCTTCTCCTTGGGGGTTGGCTGTGGGAAGCAGAACAGCTGCTCAATGCTGCTGTAGTTGGGCTCTATCATCTCCTCGCTGCTGCTGCTCACAGAAGCCCACATTGAGTGGCTCTCTGAAGGAAAGAAAAAGTGTTCAGACTGGCTGCAGGGAGAGCTGAAAGCTCCTGGTGCTTGGGACAAGGTGAGCTGCTAGCAAGGGGCACTCTTCAGGACATGAATGAAATAAGAAGAGACATATTAGTCTCTTAATATGACATATTCATCCATATTAGTGGACAAATGGTCATTACTGAGGAGGGGCAAGTGCTACAGGTGGGATCCAAAGGGGCTGAAGGGCAATGAAACCTGCTAGGGGGAGGCAGCACTGGGCACACAGAGGCTGTACAGCCCCATCCCTCCCTGTACAACTCTGTTCTCCTCTATGCTGGGCAAGCTGGATCAGCATGACAAGGACCGCAGACATTTTGCTTCTAGTTCCCTGGTTGATATTATTTTTGCTTCCTTGCATCCTAACAGAGGGACTGGGCACAACTTGAACATTTTCTGACTGTGTCCTTCTCCATTTTTCATTTTATACTCAAGTCTCCTTATATAATGCTGGCTACAAGACTGCTTGAAATAATTTCTACTGCAATTTCTTATATCTTAAAAAAAATCATCACCCTAACATGCCTGTAGAAGCCTCTACTGCAATAATCCAAACATTTTACTGCTCTTGTGATTGAAGACATGCCATATTTAGATTTCACCTCTGCCTACTTTCATGCAGTGGATGCCTTGCTTGTCTAGGACAAAGCTGACACAGCTTGTCCAAGCTTCTTCTCACATTTCATGCTCCACTTTGAATCCACTAGTAGAGGGAAATGTAACCCAAAAATCAAGAGATATGTGATGTGATCCTCACATGCACTCCTACTCACGACTTTAATATACCCAGAAACAAGCACAGATGAGCTGGGCAATAAAAGTCTGGGGAACTCAGATCAGAGCCTGATCTAAGGCACGTCATAGTGATTAGGAAAATATTTCCATCCCTTTCTCTTCTTCTAAGTTCAAAGTATTTTAGTTATAAACAAGCTATTCCAAAGCACTAATTCAGTTGGAATAGTTACTATTACATTAGTAGTTTCATATTACTTTTATATCAGCTCTGTAGGTCAAAAGTAAAGGAAATCAGAGTAAAAGTAAATCTAAACAGAGTCAACCACATCTGACAAACTTTAAGACAGTATTTCTTCCCCTGGGAAGCAAAAGCAGCAGTGTAAAGCACCCTTAAAGCAGCAGTGATTTTATGCCAGAAGCACCCACCTCTCACCACGTTGGAGGGCAGCTTCTGCCAGTTCAGCTTCTTCATTCTCAGCGTTGGTGTCTTCACTGCCTTGTGGGGAGGCCTGCCCAAGCCCAGGGGGCAGCTGTACTGGGAGGCCACCACGGCTTCTATGTGATCTCCTGTCATGCCAGGAAGGAGGGGTGGAGGGGGAGGGATGCCACCCATGCCAGGTAATGGAGGTGGAGGAGGAGGGATGCCACCCATGCCAGGCAATGGGGGTGGAGGGGGTGGGATACCAACCATGCCAGGTAATGGAGGTGGAGGAGGGATACCACCCATGCCAGGCAGTGGGGGTGGAGGAGGAGGAGGAATGCCCCCCATGCCAGGCAGAGGGGGTGGAGGGGGTGGGATACCACTCATGCCAGGTAATGGGGGTGGAGGAGGAGGAATGCCCCCCATGCCAGGCAGTGGTGGAGGAGGAGGAGGAGGAGGAGGGGGAATAGCCCCCATGCCAGGCAGTGGGGGTGGAGGGGGAGGGATGCCAGGGAGTGGAGGGGCTGGGGGTGTATTTGTCATGGGGGATGTGGGGGTCATGGCTGCTGTGCCAGAGGGCAGAGGTGGTGGGGCTGGAGGTGCCGGGTTGGGAGCAGTGTTGGAGGGAGGGTTGGATTTCTCTGGCAGGGCACAGCAGGCTGCGAACTGGCAGGATGAGATCTTCTTTTCATTGTCCAGTGGCCCTGAGGGTGTTGCTGGTGCCCTGGTGGGGTTTGATGACCCCACTGGACACCGAGCTGCACGTGCACATGGCTCTGGCTCAGCCTGGGCAGCTCCAGCTGCGCTCCCAGACAGGCGGTGTTCAGCTCGCTTCTGCTTGCTTGGATGTTTTTTGATAGACAGCAGCCTCTCAATGACTTCTTCAACTGTGTTCCCTTGGACTAGAGAAATGAGTCAGAGTCAGGGAAGGGAACAAGGCCCACAGGTCATCCTCTTCAACCCTCACCAAGCAGTAAATCTGGAGCCATGGAGAGTCCATTTCCTGGTGTCACTTTACACAACTACACTTTTGGCTTCTAGGCAATTTCCTTCCCATGTGCCCAGCCCACAAACACTTCATAGCAAGCCTGCTAGCAAGACAGGCCAGCACCAGTGGCAGGATGCCAGTGAGGACAGATTCCCAGTGATTCCCATGAGCCAAAGCTCAGGGATTAACCATTAAAACAAGACTGGGAATCCCAAGCCCACTGCTAAATGCAGTCACCCATAGGGATGACGCTTACACAGAAGCTATAGCTTTGTCTCACTTCTGTTCAGCTCTCACCAAGTCCCACAGATAATTTCCTGCACATTGGGGAAAGGCTTTTATGGGACAAGGGAAAACAAGAGGCGTGTGCAAGGCTGGATGGACGTGTCACTCTTACTGTCATTGGCGAGTAAAAGGGCTCTGTTCACTACAGCATCCAAGGACTCCCAGAGCAGGAGGCTGGAGTGATGAGAGGGTTCCAGGTGCAGCAGGCTCTGCAGGATGGACAGCAGCTGGACAGAGATTGGAGAGCGGCTCACCTGGAAGACAGAGCAGCTTCTGTCACAGCAAGGCTGCCTCCCAGCAAAGTGGATTAACTTGGCCATTGTGTGAGGGGCACCCGATGTGAGGGGCAACTTACTTTATTGAAGAGAGATGAAAAGACCTCATGATGATCATTCATGTTTATGCCATCACATATCCTTAATAACTCCTCATCATCCTCTATTTTGAACTCCTCAAATGTGTCACACTGGATAAGCAGATCCTCCTCCTCGATGTCTCTGCAATATTACAGCATTTGCTTTCAGTGGAGAGCCCTTCACTAATTTTCAGATGACTGTTTTTTTTAAATGGCTTTTATCTCTTTGCCTCTCAGACTCAGCTAGTTGGTGTTGAAAGTACCCAACTCTGCCTGATTTATAAAGGAGGAGATGCCATCAGTGCATCCTTTCTTGAACTGAATGTACCTCTTCCTACAATCAACAAATACAAAGGAATGGGACTTCTCATGGCATAACCTGGCACAGCACAGGCTTGCTATGGAATTCTCCTTGGAGCTGTAATAACAGAGTAGCATTCTGACCTTTTTGAAACAAGGCCACCACCTTCATTTTTTTAAAGTCAAGACTAATTAAAAATATTCCAGAGATGTTTCTATTTGAAAAACCTCCTTCTCTGTTATTCAAAACTGGATTTAAAAAAACCACACACTCTAAAGCTGACTTTTTCAGCACTCTCAAGACCACTCAGTGTTAGAATTTTAGAGTATTAGAGCAGCAAGCTCTAATAAAAGATCTTCTCTTCCCTAATTTTTTATGGTGTTGGATGGAGCAATTTCAGTTACATGGATAACTGCAACTCACATAAAATGCTTTCTAGAATTTATCACAGATGTTTCTGATCAAACATAATTTTTAAATTACATTCAGATATGTATTAGTTAAATTGTGTTAGCTGGATGCTTCTGGGACCAACAGCAGCAGTGAAGGGGTGTTGAACACAGTGAGCTGCTCAGTGAGCCCACAGCACTGCTTCAGATTCAGTCTGAAACAGCCTCAATGAGGACACTGCCACTCCATCTGTGCCCAGAGCCTCTGTGCATGCCATCTGTGCCAACAGCTGTCCCCCTGACACTGTGGTTGGCAAGAGCATCCTAACACTGGCCAAGTACCTCTAGCTCCCATGGAATGGGTGCACAGGCATGGTCCACTCCACCCAAGCACACTGCACTTCACACAACAGAAGGCTGGCTAAGTATTAAGTTTCCAAAGCTACTTCACTGTGAATCTCATAAAAAAAATAAGTTGAGATCCTTACCTTAGCTTGTCTAAAACATCCAACAGCTGAAGCCCTGCCAGGTGAAAAAATAGACACAATCGCATTATGACCCACTTAGTACTTATTTGTTATGATCTTCATACATGTTATGTTCATAAACACTTTTTGTAGAGAGAGAAAAAGTGAAATTATCTTCAGATGGATATATCAAAGTGGGTAGAATCATCTGGTAAATGATGAGACACCACAGCACACATCTGCAGCACCTGTGTGAGCCACTGCACAATCCCCTTGGGGTTATTGAGTGACACAGGCACTTTTGAGGCACAAGGGACCTCTGTCCAAGTCAGATGTCTAAAACCAGACTGTCTAAAACCAGTGGAATGCTCCTTGATCTCCATGGAGAGAAATGGAGCCCAAGCTCACCAACTCAGATGCACCCAGCACGTGAGGTGAATCCCAACAATGGTACCTAGGAGCCTGGGATTCTAGCAGTTGGAAACTGCTGAACCATGGGAACTCTGTAGTTCAACTGAGTAGATACAGAGTGAAGGAAATTTATCAACTCTTACAAGTAGTTGCAATATATGGAAATGTGGCCACATAAAATGGTTGGTTATAGAAATGCTCTGAAGAAGCTCAAGTGCTGCTGGGATTACAGAAAAAGCTACGGGAAAGCAGCAAAGTAAAAAAAAAATCTGTTGACAGAAAGGCTGTTGAGAATAAAGGATAAAAGTAAGGAGAAAATTAATATTTGCAGTTTTGCTCCCCAGCCTCCTCAGGCACCTTATGGACACATCTGAAAAAACCCCATTTGGTAACTGACTCTCCAGGGAAAGGTGCAACAAACATCCTTACCTATGAACTCGTTTCTGATTTGTGTCCTTGTTCTTAGCTCTTCTTTGCCCAGGATGATGGCATTGATGGCACTCAGCAGTGTCACCATGTAGGGCACGTTGTCTGTGTTGGACAGCTCGTTCATGATGATGCTGAACCGGTACTGCTGGTTCTTCACACTCTGTGGGTAACACAACTGATATTATGACAAGGATGGTCTATACAGACAGAAATGCCCATGAGTGTGGTGGAGGTTCTCAGATGGAATTAGCATCTGAAATCCTCAGTTTACCCCACTGTGCACAGGACAGGAAGACAGGAGTAAAAGCAGCACTCCTCCATTATGGAGCAGGAGCTGGTTGGCACAGAAAGTCATTGAAACACCTCCTGGATCCCTTTGTGCTTTCTGGTAAATGTACCTGAGCTTGTGGGCAGTGAAACCTGTGGATGTGGCACCATTAATTCTGATCTGGTGGTGCTTTTGCTGCCAGAAAGCACCTTGTGGTTGGCAGTCATCTGTCCACACAAGTCACAGAACAGCACCACAGACCTACACTGACCACAAAAAACTTCCTACAGCTTTCACTTCACAAACCCCTACTTCTCTTACCAAAACAAGGCAAAATAAACTTTATTCCCACCCTTTTCTGTGGTATATGGATCTGTCTGCATGGATCAAAGCTGAGCCATTCCTGCTGCTCCAACTAAACACTTGCCTTGTAATGGTCCAGAGCATCCAGAGCCAAAGAGTGGCCATCTGATGAGTAAATGCACAGTGCAGCCAGGAGCTCAAATATTTGCTTTTTGACCATGACATTAGTTGTGTCAAGTGCTGTAGGAAAAACAGAACCAAACAAAGAAGAATTTAAAATTACATTTATGTTCTGAATCTCAGTGTCTTCTGCTACATGAATTATGAGCAGTAGTAGAAAAGAGACTGAAGGAGGGGACCCAGTACAATGGGAGATGGGATGAGAAATATCTTAGTGTACAGATATCCCATCCCAATAGCATTATGTGATGGTAACTTCTAGTGGGAACAGCAAATGCTACAGTAACCCTTTGGCATTTTGGTGCAGCTTGTGGTTATTCTTCATTTCCATGTCCCAGTGACATACTGCAACAGCAGCCAAGATTTTTCAGCATTCATGAAATTTATTTCCCATTTTCACATATGGGTATTTTCTAGAACAGCAGATGAACAATTTTCTTTGATTAATGACACTTATTTTTTGTGCAGAAAAGCTCAATATGCATATGAGTTAGAGCAATTGTTCCAATGGGTCCCATGAATTCCCTTTTTGCACTACTCTTTCTCTGCAGGCCCTGGGAGCTGGATGGAATGCATTAGGCTCTCTTATTTTTCCTATATTAGAGCACAAAGAAGGTCCAATCCAGGATACCCCCCTGTTTTCACAATACAAAAATGTCAGGTCCATATTTTATATAGACTAAGAAAACACAGGGTGAAAAGGAAAGAAGGGGACTTCAAAACAGAAGAAGCAAGTCAGCTTTCAGATTAAATGCATTTTAAAAAGCTATTAGTAAGGTTTTCTGGGAACAGAAGTTATCCTTACAGCACCAGCACCAGCACCATTAAGTGCTGTACAGTAAGTCCTACAAGATGCCCTGATGAATTTCAAAGCTAATGATGAGCCAAGTGAATGGCAGGAGAATGTAAGCGGTGTTTATCCACAATCTTCCAGGAGGAGCAGAGTGAGCAGCACACAGAGCAGGCTCTTCTGAGTCCTAACATGCCACTTCCCCTACTCTTTACAGGCTACAAGACTCCAAGCCCTTTCAGTTCCTCTCCTCTGCCCTTGGGGCTCTCAAAGACTGAACAGCAAATGCCTGCTGACAACCAAATGGTTGAAGATTCCTCATGCCTGTATACAGATAAGGCTGGGTTTATCCCCAGCTTCTCAGCAAACTATGACAATATTTGTGTGGAAATAGCACTGGGTGGCAAAGGAAATGTGACTTCATAGCAGTTTTATTTTAAAGAAAGAAACAATCTTATTAATCAGTTGTGACCAAAAATTTCCAACTAGCCTGGTGCAGGGCAGGAGGATAAGCAACAGGAACGTGCTCCCCCCAGTGCTGCATGTGATGGAGGAAGGTGTCCTCTCACCTTGGAAGAGTTTTCTGACGTAGCCCTCGTTGCTCACAATGTATTCTATGCCTTTGTGGGAGTTCATGACTGCTCTTACACAGCTAATGCAGGTGAGCTGAAGCAAGGCATCGGATATCCTGGCCACTCCTCGCCCTGACAGCCTGTCCAGGGCCTCCAGGAGCAGATCCAGCCCAGACAGCTCCAGGAACTGGACCATCCAGGCATCATCACTGTTCTCCAGCCTCTTCCTCAGCCCAGAGTAGTTCACCACTGAGGGCATTTGCAGGAGACGGATGCACAGCTCTGGCTCTGCATTTTCCAGGTTGGCCTCTGACTGGTCGGTCTCCTGGGGCCCGAGCTTCTCCTTCAGGGCAGCCCACTTCTTGTGGGCACCTTCCTTTTTGACTGACATGGTGATCAATTTGTTCTGAAAGAAAAAGAAAAGAAAAAGTGAGAAGTTTGCCTGGACTGACCAAAAATGATCCAGTAGCCTGCTTTTTAATTAGTAAATTAATTAGTAATTTAATTGGTATTTAATTAGTAATTGGGATGTAAATTACAGCAGGTAATTTACTACAGCAGGTCTGAGCTCTCCAGCATGTAGCACATACACTGGAACCAGTCCTCTGTTGAAGAAACTCAATATATCCCCACCTTACCCACACACATTACATTCAGGCTCTGAAGACTCTGTGAAGAGACTTTTAGCACATCCAAGCCAGCAAACACAGCTTTAAAAGTAGCCAATTTGCACCAGTCAATTGCCACTACCTGTTTTCATGCAGTGAAAGGAAAAGGTTGGAAGCAGCATTATCAGCTCTGAACTCCTAATGCCCATTAAACCACTTCAAAATCTCACTGTGCTGGAGAGGCTGTGCAGTTTCTAAGCATTTACAATGGGATGGAGAAATAATTTTGAGCATATCCTGCTCATAAGAGCATCTGATTACCCTGTTCCTTTTTCGCTTTTATTTCTTTTGACTGATGTTGAGGTTAATTTTATAGCACTCACTTAATCTCTTCCTGTCTGCTGTAATAGCAAATATGTTTGTACACATGGTGTTTATGCCTGATAATGTCAGAGCCTGACAGGCTGAGAGTGCAGGTACAGCAGCAGGAGGCTGGCTACAAAAACAGCAGAGCACTTTTTTGGAGATGGGGAGCAATGGCCTGTCCCCCCTGGAGGACATGGCCTTTCCAGCCAGGCCATCAAGGCTAGCAGCAAGGAAGGTCAGGAACTGATTTAGCACACACAAACTGCAAAGCCAAGTGTAACTCTTGGTGCCAGATTTTATGGTTTTAGGCAGGATTAGTATTTTTCAGACTCACAGGGATCAAGCCACACAATGCAGGTCCTTTTCAAGGCTGCATGCAATGGTTTTGGCCACTGAGATTAGCTCAGTTGGTCAAAGCACCATGCTAATAATGGCATTATTTGGATTTGATCCCCAAATGGGCCTTTCACTTAAGAGTTGGATTTGATGATCCTTGTTGGCCCCTTCCAACTCCGAATATTCTGTGACTCTGTGATTCTGTTTTAAAGCTGAATTACTCCCATAGGTGACAGTTTTCCCCTGTCTGATGTTACCTCCCTGTCCTGCCACACCACCAGTACCTCTGTTCCCCTGAGCTGCTGAGCCTTCAAAGAGCTCAAAATAACCTGGGGCCAGTTGGCCCCAAAACTCAGCATTTAGGGGACTGAAGGGATTATGGCAGACTCTTATTTTCCCTTCCCAGCTCAAGCACAAGTCTTTCTAGCCCAGCAGTGACTAGAAAAAATGCTTGAAAAATCTAAACTAAGTAATCTCTGGAAGGTTTTGTTTCCAGAAAGCCAACATAAAGGATGGATCCTTTACACTGGTTGGAAAAAAATCTCATTTTAAAGCCTGCCTTGTGATTTTTCCTGCAGACTGTGCCATTGAGAAAAGTCCTGGCTCCTTCCCTGCAGCAGAGCTGCATGGCTTCTGTTTTACCCAAAGAGTCATTTTGGCAATCTCCCCTTGGCAAATATACAGCCAAAAGATTTGCTCACTGATTAGTGACAGGCACGATATTATAGGCCTAAATATGCCTCTGGGAAAGATTCAAAGTATGATGGGGTAGGGCACTTGAAAAGTTTCCCTGAGAAAATATGATGGTGGGACTTTCTGGCAGCTCAAAGCATCAAAATCTGCATTGAGAGGTCAGAGGGGTGGGAGAGTTAGCAGGATTTGGTGACAGAAGATCCATTTAGAGAGCTCTGGAGAAGCCCTCTGGCAGAGTTTTCTTTTGGTTCAGTGGGAAAGAAGCTGGCCAAGCACCCAGTTGCTCCTTGTTCTGTTAGCTGAAAAAATGATGGTCACGATCCAAAAACATGAAGTGGCAAATATACCATCTGAGAACACACTGTACAGCTGAAAAGTGATAAAAAGGACCATAAAAAAACCAACCCAACCAATCCCCAAACAAACCTCCCTGCCAAAGCACAGGCTTGAATTTCCAAGATTTGTCATCACTCCCTGCAGTCCAGAGCCCTTACTCACTCTTGGTAAAATTCTTTTTGGGATTAGTCAACCCCAGTCCCTCCCCTGTATTCAAGCCCAGGAATTTGGGTTAGGCTTGATGCAAAGGAGAAGAGAAATCTTTCCTTGCTGCAGGGAGAGAAGCAAAAGTTTCACAGCCCAGGGGATGGGGCAGCATCCTACACCTCTCACCAGTCGTGGTGATGGCAAATCTACAGCCATGGGGCTGGAGAGTCCACCTGCAGTCAAATTCTCCTCCACTCTGTGCATGGAGCCCAGACATCTCTTTCCAGTGCTGGTTCAAGCTGGACCTTCAGTGTAGGGCAGTACTGAGAACCATCTGACCTGGGTGCTGGTCAGCCCCTGGGGCTGCAGAAGTGGCTGCCAACTGCAAGCTCCTCTTCTCTTGTGTGACTTCATTTATACTCAGCAAATCACTTTTTAATTTGAACATAAATAAACATTTCTTATCCAGCCAGATAACAAAACAGGCTGACTTTTTGCTCCCAGATATATGAATGCCTCATTATATTGTATTTGTACTATATTGTATCAGCTACAGCAAGTCAGAGAAATTACAACAGCATTATTGACCTCAGGCTTAGCTGATTCCTGAAAATTAAGCTCCACCAGTGCAACAGGAGGCAGGAAATACCGAGAGAGCATCCTGTTTACCAGCAGATTTGTTCTGAATTATCCTTCCCTCCCACCTGCTCCGCACGGATGTGAAGAGATGAGAAACAGAAGCGGGCAGCACCTCTCCAAGCAGCCCTGGCTTGTGTTTTCATGCACTAAAATGAACAAATTGGACTGATTCAATATTCTTCCCCACAGAGAGTGCACCCTTTTTGCAGGAAAGGATAAAGGTAGCTAATGTATCTAATTGTAAAAAGGGAATAAAATAAACAGGAGCTGTACTATATAAATGGGAAGGAAATGAATATGGAGGAGATGGCAATACAACTTTGCAGATGGTGTGATAAATCTGTTTACAAACACAGATAAGAGTGATATATTGTGAATGCAACATCTTTCCATATTTTCCATGAAGGAAAATGTTGCAAAGATTTTCGGATACATCCTTAAAGGGCTGCTGGTTTTGCCTTTTATCTCTGACCACAGGAGCTTGTTAGCAGGTAAATGATCTCAGCAGAGTGAGGACAGACAAGGACTGAAATGGAACACATCTATCTGGCTGGCTCACAGAGGCTATTTAAACTTCCCTTCAAGGGAAGGAAAGTGCCCTGTCAAAACCAGACAGGACAGCTGAATACACCTGACCTTTTTCCAGCAGAAGGCCACAGGGAGCTTTGCCTTTTGTTTCCCAGGGCAGAGAGGGGGCTGTGATGGTGGAAGCAATGTCCCCAATGTCCCCTGTGTCTGACCATGCCTGCAGCCCCCACGTTCTGCCTCCCCAGCTGCCTGCTCAGCCCTGGGGCTGGGTGCTGCTCCCCTGGGCACAACCTGAGAGTGTGTCTGTGCTTGGGACACTAACAGCCACAACAAAGAACCACAGAATCCTTTAGCTTAGGTTAAAGACCTTCAAGATCATCGAGTCCAACCATTAACCCAGCACCACCAAGCCCACCACTAAACCATGTCCCCAAGTGCCACATCTACATGCATTAAAATGCAATCCTCTCCTCATCTTGTCACCCTCAGGAGCTGGTTAGCCCTGATGGGGAATCACAGAATGTTAAGGGGTTAGAATGGACCCCAAAGATCATCTAGTCCCATCCCCCTACCATGGGCAGGGACATCTCCCACCAGACCAGGCTGCTCAAAGCTCCATCCAGCCTGGCCTGGATGCCAGGGTTGTAACATCCACAACCTCCCTGTGACAGTGTCTAGCTACCCTCACCATAAAAAATTTCCCCCTCTTTCAGTTGGTACCCATTACTCCTTGTCCTGTCACTACAGTTCCTGACAGAGAGTCTCTCCCTGGCTTCCCTCTAGGCCCCTTTCAGGTATTGGAAGGTTGTTATAAAGTCTAAAGCAGCACCAATGTAAAAGTACTCCTAATTTTAGGAGATTCCTTTGGGAAACATAAAGGTATCCTGAGAGCTTGTGTTCTTGCACGTGGCAACAGCAACATCACAATTCATGGTGCCAACTCCTTGGATCACTGGGTTTGCAAAGTTATAATGTTCCCTGCATCCATCCAACCTGGCCTGTAAAATTTTCTCCTCCTTTCTTTCTAAATCGGGTACTTCCCAGATTCAGTTTTCTGTGCCTCTCTGTCCTTCAAGTCCACTCCTAGGGAGATGACATCTGTGGGAGATAAATCAGGGCACATCAATACTTCCTCCATCCTGTGAAGCTGCAGAGCACAGAGCTGCAGAGCACAGCTTTCAGTCTAAATTATTACATGCCTCCAGGATGACACGGATCACAGCAAGGACTGGGGAGGACATGTGAAAAGAGATTTCTCAGGGCAGCTAAGTATAATTGAGTGAAAACAAAAGGGAGAAAAACTGCAGGTCAAAACTACTCTGATTTCTTGGGGAGCAGACCCACTGCCTATGGAGAAGAACAGGACTTTGAGGCTGCTGTGTGTGAGGGGGAACAGCAGCTCCTTGCTGCCCTTTGAAGAATTCTGGGAGCATCCCAATCCCACATGCTGCCCTCACAGCCCTCTGCTCCCCTCCACAAGACTGCCAGGGTGAGGAAAGCTCCTTTATACTGCTCAGTCCCCCTCCCTTCCATGCCTGTTCCTGGCACTCAGGAGCTGTTCTGCCTGGCTGACTGCTAATGACAGGTTTCACTTCTGAGGAGCTCCAGTTTTCCCTCTGCTGCTGGGAATACGCCAAGCCTTTGTATTTTGCAACATGTCAGACTACTCAGTCCCCAAAAAGAAACAACATCCTGGCTTTGTGCTTTCCAAAGTCACTTCTGGAAGTGTGATGTGTTTCCTTCACCTCTCGTTTTGCTTTCATTTGTGCTGCTGTTTTCCTGTGCAGTGTTGGAAGAGGTCACCCCCAGCAAGGCCAACAAACCATCCTTCCATGCACCAAGAAGAGCTGGGGGAAAGCACAGATCTCTATTTTAGACATCAACCTGACCCCTTGGTGTGGGCCCATTAGTGTCTGTAGGAGCCAGCAGCATTTTCAGTCTCCCAGGGCAGCTGGGATAAGGGCATGGTGGGAAATTCAGGCAAGCAAACCAAAGGCATGGTTTGCACAACAGACCTTGCCCCAGCAAGTGCTGCTCCATCCTTCTGCTGCCATGGCCAGCAGCCTCAGCAGTCTTTAGATCTACATATTCCCTAGATCACCTGTATCAGAAGCCAGAATGTGTGATTTATGATCAAAAAATGGAAAGTTTTGGAAGGAGTGCCCACTCTTGCTCTTCAGTACTGAAAAAGGTCTCTGGCACACTGTGCTTTGCTTTGGCACAGCCTACAGGAGCTCTCACAACATAGCCAGGTCAGCTGTGGCCTCAGCAGTGCTGCAAACCATTATGGGGAATATTTTGTCTTTAGGAAATGAGGGAGCATGGACACACACCCTGCTGCAGCTGTGGGCAGGAACTGTGCCATCCACACTCTGACTGGGCCTGGCACAGGGCTGGCAATGGCTTCTGCAAATTCCCAGAAAAGGACTTCAATGCACAGACAAAGAGTGGCCATACTGGTATAAATTTGTATGTATTTTGCCAGTATAGCTTATTCTTTCACAAATAAAGGAAAAACATGTTGTTCTGATTCAGTCCCATTCACCACCATCAGGATGCTGTGTGCCAGCACAGCTTTTCTCTCCTGGGCAACTACAGACTACACTATTGTGTGATGCCTCACAAAATGGCTAAATGTGTCCATTCAATATGTACTGCTAGCAGTGGAGTTACACCAAGTTTAACCAAAGAAAAAAAGATTGCCAATGATGTCTTCCTCAGTAAATAAACACATTTCTCACTGGGCTGCTACAGGTCCACAAACAAATCAAACTCAAGGACATTTATGTCAGGATCTTCAGTGGCCTCTAAACCCTTATTTATGTAAGAGGTTCCACGAGCTTAGCTTCAAATGGGTTGGAAACCACTCTTTGTTACTATAAGTGTAAAGACGCAATAATCACTTCCCTTAAGGCAGTGAGCCAGGTTTAAACCAGACTGGTGCAGCTGTCAGATTTGGTTTCTGTAATGGCCACTGCCACTGGAGGGGGGAAAGTGGCTTATCTGTGTGAGTCAGACAAACCAGTATCAGAGGTTTTCCATGGTGGGTACAAACCCAGGGCACCCTCAGGTGCTACCACAGCCCCTGGCAGGCACACAGGTTCCACCCTGGAGGGATGTGAGGTGGGGGCCAGCTCTGGCCCCATGCAGAGGGTGCCAGCCCCCAGTTCTGCACCAAATGGGGCCACCAGTGGCTCACTCCAGTCCTTCCCCACTGCTGCTGTAGCAGGCCCATGGGAGCCCGAGGGGAATCCTGGCTCCAGCCAGAAAGGAATGGGACTCGGGTCCAGGTCCCATGAAAACTCTGATGGGAACAAGGAGGGTCTGGAGATTCCCCTGCTCCAGCACCCACACACTCAGGCAGGGGCAGCAGCTCCATCTGCCAGCGATTTCAGCACCATTCAGCATTCTGGGATGCAACTTATTATTATCCTTTGGGGTCATGTGAGGAGCAGAAACTGTTACCCAGCAACATGGACAGTGCAGTGGTAACTTTCTAAGACTCCTGGCTTCTGCTCTGTGGGAAGCTGTCACACAAGCAGATATGACAGCCAAAACCCTTTTATAGCCTTTTTTTTTTTGTTGTTGATGTATTTAAAAACCTCCCCAGGATGCCAAGAGGACAGAGAAAACTGTCAGAGGGAAGAATTCCTACCTCAGAGCTGAAGCCAAATTATTCCATTGTCTCTCCCACATGGAAGGATACTTCTCAACCAGTTGTGTGATCCCTCTCTTCCCCAGCCAGCTCCTTTTCTCCTTCTCTCATCAAGCAACCTTCAGTCAACACACTGTAAATCCCCAAAGAGTATTTTTATAATTCACACACTCTAAGAAAGTTCAACAGGATGTCAGTGTCTGATAGTATGCAAATACCACTCTCCAGAAAGGTGCAAGGAAGTGACTTTTCTGTAGCCTCCAGGGAAGGCATTTGCATGGCATTTGTCACCCTCATTCACCCTGTGCTGGTGGCTGGCTGCTGTCACTCCCCGTGGGCTGGCAAGGTGGGAGCCTTGCCCCCACTCCATGTCTGTGTCCCAATATGAGAAAGAACTCCTGGCATGGGGTGACTCAAAGCAGGGAAATGACCAAAGTAGGGCAATGATCTGTCAAAGGAAAGGAAAAACAATGAGAAGGAAAAAGAGGATGCAGAATGGTCAGGGGGTGGGATGGAGAGCACGGCTGTGGGTGGGGAGAGCCCCTTGCCTCTTGCATAAGCTGAGCTGGGTTTTCTGCCTTTGTGGCACCAGAGCTTTAAACAGTGCAAGGCCTCAGGGGTGTTTGCAATGCTAGAAGAACCAGGGCAGCTTAAAATATTGAGGATGTCTCCGACCCTAGGAGAGGGGCCACACAGCAAAGGCTGGGAGCTCAGACAGTGTCCCCTGGACAGGGGCTCAGTGAAAAGAATTCTGCTCCCATTGGGCACCACTAAGGTCCTGCTGAACTTCAGCCCAGCTTTTATCGGCTGAGCGGGCTCTGAAGACATTAAAAGCTTTTTTTTTACAGAAAACATCTCTGTGCCTTTCTGGCTGATATTTAATGTGAAAGCTAGTTTGTGAGCCACAGCTGCAAAATGCATCCACTCAGCCTCTTGGGAGGTGTTAACTGAAACCCAGTCATTATTAAATTGTGAATATTTCAACATGGCCCATTTCAGCATAAGCCTCCTGCCTGGCTCAGGGGTAGCAGTTAGGCTTCAAATGCTTATTTCTTACTCTGTGAGGTTCTACCCTGAACTGAACCTCCCAGATCAAAAGCTGGAACCCACATCAAGAGTCTTCCTGCCTTAGGTGGGAAACTCAAGCTTTATGTACATGAGCACGACTCCACCAGTATCAGAAATACACTGATCTGTCTGCCCCTTGGTCCAAATTCAGTTGGCCTTTAAGAACCCTAACTGCCCACTTGCTTTTTAACTAAAACAGTTTCACCATAACAATGCAATGTCCAAGGAAATGACCCTGCATAATTCCCCATCCTGCCATAGGAAACACTCTGGGGGTGTGGCCATACAATCCAAGACTATTGTTAATTCAGGATGGGTTTTACAGCAGCAAATGAATGTCCCTTTACATTTCATGCAGTCCTGAAGTGTAATCCCCAAGGCCTCAAAAGATTAGTCACTAATCTGGTTCTTGGGAGCAGGACCAGGCTCACAGCCGGTTTTAGGGGAAAAAATAAAATTTAAGAGAAAAAATAATCCTGCAAAGAAAGGATTGTGATGGTGCAAATTCCTGTCCTTGGAAGCCATGGAAGCAATGTAAAAGGTTATCATCCAGGGTCCATCGGGTTTCATCTGAAGCTTGGATCCAAGAAATTACAGAAATGTTTCTACTTTAAGAAAGGTTCCATCATTTCCGACACAAAAAAACCCCACCCAACAAAACCCCACAAAAAAAACCCAAAAAACCCAAAAGCAAAGAAAGCAGAAGTGGAGAAATTGGGCTGAAAAGCAGGAAAACCACTCTGAGGCTGCACTGTTCCTCTGCAGGCCACATGGACATGAACTTCCAAGTTTCTCAGAGAGAGGGCCAAATGGTTTTCCCCCAGCAAATCAGCCCAATTTTACCCCAATTTTCTAGCAGATGATTTGGTGGTCCTCTGAATAGTAACTACACCAAAATCAAACAGATTACATCAAGAACTAAGAGTTTAGTTCCATGCTAGGTCAAGTAGAGCAGAGACCCTTTACTTTTTGAGTATCACTCTGCTGCCTCAGAATCACAGAGCAATAGCTTGACTGCCCACATGGCCTGCCCACAAAATGCAGGAATCCAATTAAACAGACATAAATACAACCCATTTGCCTTTAGGAATTAGATTATTCCTAATTACAGCAATCAGTGTCTTCTCACTGCTCTACGTTTCTGTGACTAATTTATTCCCATGCCAGTGTCTTTTCAAGGAAGTCATGTCAAGGGTTTTGGAAAGGGAACGCCCAGCTCATTTTGGGCTGGCAGGGAGACCTGTGCCAGCCAGAGGTCTGCTGCAATGGCTGTTTCTAGGTGATCCTGCCTAAAATACCTTGTATCACTCCCTTCTAATCACTAAACATCAGCACAGATGGTATTCAAGAATCCAAGGTGCAATATTCACCTCTGCATCTCTGCGATGGGTTTGTTGGGTACTCTGGCACCCATGGGGCCAGTCATAACAAATACGTGTCTACAGGGGGAAAATTAGAGAAATAAACTTGGATTATTCAATTTCTCTGTTCATCTGAGAACTGAACTCTGAGTTAGGTAAGCAGAAGGACCACTGCTGAAATGGCACTCAAGGGGAATTAGGCATAGATGAAGACATACAAATTTAGGGAGAGAGCAAAGTAAAATTTAAGGGAAGAGTTAAATCCTCCCCCTGCCCACAAGGTTTCTGGCCTCAGCAACATGACCTTATACACTGGGGGCAGCAGGAGATGCCAGAAGAGCTACTGGGATGTAAATGGGGTGAACTAATGATGACCTTCCCAGGTATTGGGACAGCACAGTGACAGCAGCCAGTTTGCTCCCTTGTGGGGAGCAGAGACATCTGAGCATCCTCAGGAAACCACAGGAGCAAGACAGGACTGCAGAGCTGACTGCTGCTGGCTCTTACTGAATTTCTCTACTCTCCTTGAAGACTGACATCCCTCCAGCTCTCTTGCCACAGACCAGCTCTCTGATTGCTTTGGGGCTGAATGCATTCACTTTGGAGGATGTTAAAAGGAGGGAGAAAAAAGCCTTCTGAAGTAGTCTATATCTGATGAATACTTCAGATAACAAAAATAAAAGATTCTGCTACTGCCAGTAGCACATTTCCGGGAACTTTGTATCTAATAGGGTTGATCTGCTTAAAACATCCTTAACATTTGCTCTGCAGTTATTTTGGTAGAAAGCTTCTGCAAGAAGGAAACATGGGGAGGGTGTTTGGGGAGGGTGCTTCCACCTGAGGAGATTTAACCATGAACTGTCAGGAACCCGGAGTTTAATTTGGAAAGGTGTTTGACAAAAATCTCTGCCAAAACCCCAAACTGCACCAGCAGTTCTGCCCAGAGCACAGAGCCATGTACAAGTTTCTAAAGGATGTATGTGCTGCTAAGCACAGCTAAGAAGCCTAATATTTATTGTTTATTTTTCCTGCATACATATAGTGCACCTGTGCCAAGGCTGCAGGGGAACTGCTTAGGCACTGCCAGGATGAAGGGTGCCACGGCAGCTGGACTCTGCTCCCTGGTACACATGCTGCTGCTGCAGCAGCAAAAAGATGTAATTACAGAAAAAAGACCTTCTGAGCCCTGCCCCAGAGGGAGAGAGGCAGCAGGTCCTGCCCAGGGTTTAGCTGTATCCTTCCAGCACAAGCACAAACCCTGCACAAGGCTGAAGATCTTCAGGCAGGCAGTAGCTCTTCCCTAAAAACCAGTTTGATGCTGGAGGTCCACAGAGGAAAGGGTTGAGGGCATCACTAAGCCAAAGAGCTACCCAGACCCATATTTACAGACATCCCTTCTGAACAGAGCTACCAAGACACCAGAATGGTGCAGAAGGGGGAAGTGTTTTTCCAGCTGTTCTCCAAACAGGTTGCAAATGTGATTCCCTTCTACCGAGATCAGCTTTTCCATTCAGCTGCTGCTGAATCACAGGGGCTGGTATCTCATCTGCTGAACAGCCCAAATGCAAACATCCTGAGTGTTTTTGTTCAGATAAGGCTGACCACAGCCAGGATTCCTAATGCACGTATTGCACACATTAAAGAGACCAGCCCCAGATACTGCCAGGTACTTTGCTGCTCGCTCGTGTGAATGTGAACATTACCAAGCCTAATGAGAGAACCTGCTCAGCTGCTAATTCAAGAAGTTAAGCATTTGAGCTGTTTAAAATAAATGCTTGAAGAAGGCTGGCTTAGCATGATTTCAACATTAATCCACTCCAAAGATGCCTTTAGAGTATTTTCTCTACTGCTGGGTAAAAAAGTTTGAGGAGCATATTTTGTAACACAGTAATCCTAAAACATTAATGGGTTTAACCTTTCATTTTGCTACAGTACTCATTCCAGCTGTTTTGAGAGGACCTAAAATTGTCCCCCTAGATACTGACTTTCCAGTTCCAACCCAGTCTTTGTATTAATGTGAAAAGATTTTAGTATGGCCCAGCCAACTGGGGATCATGGGAAAGGTCTCATGCTTGGTCAAAATGACCTTGCTATACTAGCAGGATATCTAATGATTATAATTTTTACCTTTTTCAGTTGTTCCTTATCACTTTAGATACTGTTTTGTTCTTTGCAAAGAAATCAGTTGTTCAATCATATCCTCAGGTTTGCATAGTCCAAAGAGTTCCAGTGCTTTATGCCAGCTGAACATGTGGCTGTCATTAATCTTCAAGAGGAAAATCACTATACTTGTCTGATAAGTTAATATTCAGTGAATATTAGGATATAATTTTATAAGTGATTCATCTCTTCACATATGGCTTGCTTTCTTACACGTGTTATCAGAACAGGGGTTTGGGAATTACAGGCTTGTAAATCAATTTAGCTTTGTGTTAGTCCTTTCCCTTCCTTTTTAGATAAATAGAGGCCTTATTTAAGGCTTGGTAATGTTTGCAGAGGTTCAGTCCATTTCCAGTAATGGAAACAACAAAACCCAAAATTTATCCCCAGGCTTATAAAAGAAGCTTCAGGACTGGGTAAATATAAAATAACTCATGAATATTGGACAGCTTGTTCTGAAATGGGAAACTACAGCCCATCAGTGCATAAACAAGTGAGCACAGCCAGGCAGGCTTGGAAAGCAGCCTTCCAAGGGAAAAATGGAGCAGCTCAGCCAGTTTTCAGATGAGAGCTACTCAGGGAGCCTGCTGCCACATAGGCATGACACAAACCAGAAAGGAAGCAAGTTATAAAATGTATCAGGGAATAAAAACATTTGTTCCCCAGTTCACTTTCATGGCAGGCTCACATTTGCACCATTTGTCATATAAGTCAAGAAGAAGACACATTCATAAATACTTTCTAAATAGCAGAGCCCACTGCTGACATGACAGGTAAATATTGCATTCTTACAATTTCTTACTGTAAGAAGTGTGAACTTTTCTGCTCTGCCTCAGAGCAGATTTGCTTCACTGCATTGTGCACACAGTTGAAAGTTAAGCCGACCAATTCTAAAGGATTTATCTTTTTTTTTCCTCTTTTCTAAATAGCAGAAGTAATTAATCTGCTTCAGAGAATGAATCAGCCTTTTCTGAGCTAGAAACACACAGAGGAGATTGTGGCTGTTTCTGGGGCAGGAGGGAGGCTTACTCACACAGCTGATGCAGCCACCCAGGGTGTACAGCTGTGGGCTGCGAGGGGGGCAAAACCCCAGAGCTGCACCCCAGAACCCCCCAGAGCCACCCTGTGCCCCCAGGGGACCTGGTGGGACAGAGGGAACGGGCTCAGCACTGCAGTGCTGATGGAAGAGAGGAGCCAGTGCACAGGGAATGGCCCAGGGAGGGCTCTGTGGCTCTGCCTCTCCTCCTGCAGCCCTGGGTGGCACATCCAGCCCCTGAGGGCTGCACCCACTCCTGGGAGTAAATCCTTTGGCAGCAGGGGCCATCCTCTTATTTAGGTGAAGTACCTTGATCTGGGCCAGATGGTGGGATGAGTTGATTTGCACAGTCTGACTTGGTAGGCTGTGGGAAGAAAAGCACTGCTCACAAAAAGCTGCTGCCCTGTACTATGGGAACTTCTGTTTCCAACTGGGGCCTCTGTCAGAAAATAAAGCTAATGCTTAGCTCACTGCTTCCAGCCCATGCTCAGCAATGACTTAACAGAAAAGCAGGACAAATAAAGAGCAGACAGCTCCCAGAAAGGGGAAGCCAGCAGAACAGAAGCAGCACGGAGATAGCTGCCTCATTAAAAATAATGCAACTTAACCCACAGAGCCAGTGTAACAGTTATGCCTTTGCTGCATTGGCAAAAGCAGAGCTGCTCACCAAAATTATAAATAAATAAATCAATCAAGATGATGCCAACCTCATTCATTGATCTGGAGAGAGGAAGGGGCTCTGCTGCTGCTGCTTGCCTCCCTTTATCCCCTCTGGCTGTGCCTCCTGCAAGTGAAGGGCTGGCCTTGCAGTCCCCAGTGGGGCTGGAATGTCCCTCCCTCTGGGGAATACAGGGAAGGGGTAGGACAGGTGGCCATGGCTCCCTGAGCAGAGCAAACAGGAGTGGAGCTCATTGGACCTCTGCAATGCCAAAATCACCAATATTTTCCATTTTAAAGTACAACTAAATATAGAGGTTTTATGGTTGCAGGATGCCTCCTTTCCCACACTTTCCTGGAGTGATCTCCAAATTCCTCTGCTGTCCTTGCTTGTTAAAATGTGACTCAGCTTTCCCATCTGGAAAAGTGGAGACCCACATAGTTCCAAGGTGGCCAGCTGCCACCAGTGATGTCCTGTGTTAGCATTAGCCATCAGCTTGGGAGCAGCAGAGCCAACAAAGGCTTTGCAAGCTGGGTTTGGGGTGAAACCAGTGTCAGAGAGTCTGTAGGTACCCTGTGGGCAGCAATGCAAAGCTGAAACTCTCAGCACCAAGGAGTGACTGAGGACACCTGCTCACAGACTCCAATGGAACAGCAGTGCAAAGAGCAAACCCCTTCTCTGGCCTCTAACAGTCCACAAAATTAATACTGTTCACACCTCAGCTGAATAATGATCCTGGTAAAAATAACAAGTGGAAGTCATTTCCAAGTAGCACCACCTGGTGATAATTACTCCAACCATGCCAAGTTCAACAGCAGGCCTTACCAAGTACAGCATTTGGCAGCTCTGCATTTGTCTGTTCTTGTGATACTGGACAAAGTGCTGGAGCAATGTCCCTTCTGAAGTGAGCTGCTTCTTTTGTGGTCATTAAACATTTTGGAATCAGCTGAGTGACTCCAGTGCTGGAATGAGGACTTCATCCATTGTCTCTCAGTCTTTTCTGGCTTTGTCTGGTGTCCTTTATCAGCTCAGATGGTTTTTCAGAGACCTTGAAATACACCATTAAATGCTACAGAGCTTTTTGCAAACACTACTGCTTGCTTAAGAGTCTCATTGATCTGTGGCTCCAGCATTCCCAGCACTTTGAAATGTCAGCTCAGGTATTAAAATAGTAGAAATAGCTGAATCCATGAACAACATGTGTTCATTACATCAAACAGAAAACCCACCATGCTGTTAGATGCTCTCCTGATGCTTCCTGCAGATGTGAAAGGCTGGCTGACAAAGCAGCAACAAATGTTCATCTGCCACATTACACAATCACTAACTTTTAATTTTGGGCACTCCCGTAGATGCCAGGCAATGACTCAGGGCCTCATGCTTGAACCCCACACCCTATTTTCTTCTGTATTCAGTTTCATAAAATCACCTCATCTACCACTGACATTATCTGGTAGCAATCATAAAGCTTGGCTGTTGCTCATTATTATTCTTTTCCTAGGAAAAAGGAGCCAGAGGATACTTGCCCTTGACAAGGAATCTGAAGGCACTGTAAAGTCACCCAAATGCTTTCTTTAAGCATTTCCAATTTGTGCTTCACTCCAGCCCTTAAAGCATGCCTGCAGAACTGGAACCTCTGGAATGGTATGACAACCCCACACCAGACCTGTGAGCATGAAGCTACCCTTCTTTAGAAGGCGGCAGTCAAAACTCAGAATTTGATGTGACTTGTTGCCTTCCCTAAATTTGTTCTTAGCATTTTGGTTGGCAGCACTGGACTGGAGAAATCTCAGTAAAATTAAAATACAGATTATTTGCTCACTTGGTGCTCTCAGTGCTTTTTCTGGCCATTGGGAGATGAAGGCAGCCTGTGCAAGACCAAGCTCATGAACACTGCATGATAAACTGCTCACAGGCAATGCTGAGAAACACTGGAATAAACTTCAGCTTGGTGGATAATGCCAAAGGGATTATAATATTTTAGTAGTCATGCACTGAACACGAGGGGTATCATGCTGCAGTCTACCTTCTGCAAAATATTTAGGTATTTTTCACCTGATTATATAAAAAGCAATGTACAATGTTAATGAACGGAGCAGGGATAACTCCTTATGTTTATCTGAACCTACCAATTGCAGCATTTTGGACTGAGCAGAGCTGGATTTGTTCAGTGTCACTGTGTGACCCCACGACCTGACTTTGTTGGTTCAGTGGTATTTTCTCTGAATCATTATTGATAGACCTTACTGCAAATATTAAGAGCAAGGATATTCAAGTGGGAGCTTAACCTGAGCTCAGATATGAGCACTGAGCTTGTCTGAAGTTCCTTCAGCTGTTTCAGCTTGATGAATGTTGTTCACTGCCCAACCTGCAGCATTGTGCTGCTCTCCACTGCTGAATTTCACCCATCTTCTACTCACAGCTGGCTGCAGCTACAATGGTGGGATTAAACATCCTCATCAACAGAATAATCACTGCAGAAAAACCCCACATGTAATAACTGATGCCATGGAAGTAAATCGGGTGGGAAGAAGGACAAAATGCAATTTAGCTTGCTTTGGTAAGAAAAATTTTCTGCTCAGCTACTCTGGGAAAACTATTCAGCATACCTGGCACACAAGACAGGGATAAAGTTCAGCTTACAACACATTTGAAGCCATTTGCTGTGCAGTCCAGTGAAATCAGAAGTTTGCAAATGAAAGATAAAAATTTGTAATAAACAGGGTACAGACCTAGAAGAATCAGACAGAAAATGAAATGGAAGGGGTCAGTCTGAGTCTAGCAGGGGTCACTACTGCAAGTGAGGGAGACTCCATCCTACTTAACTTCTCCCTTCATCACAGAGCAAGTGGGAGAAAGCCGAGGGAACTTTCTGAACTAGCACAGAACATGGGGATATGCAATAAAAATGGGATTAACAGAATGACTGGAATACGATGAGAGCTGACAGCAGAAAACAAAAGTCAGATGGACACCTGGAGAGGAAAATCCCAGCTTCCCACCCCCCACCACAGGACAGGAGGAACCTGAGGAGGAGGTTAATTGCAGCACCTACCTGGTGAGGGATTTATTTCTAGGTGAGGTGTCAAAACATGAGAGGCACAGGACAGACCTCTGAGCCCTGCAGCTCTGCTCATCCACAGGGAACTCGGAGATTAGGAAGCCCAGCTCACAACTGCCAGGGATCAGCAGACGCTGGAGCCTGCTTCATGAAAGCAGACAGCAAGTTGGAGCTTGTTTGGCATTGCACAGTAAAGAGAAAAGAATGCAACTCCTATTTCTGCACTGATAAGAGAAAAGCACCAGGCAGGGAGAACGAAGCAGTCACAGTGCAAATACAAAGTAAGAGAAAGCCATATATTGGAGAAAGGGTTATAATATCAGTTCTATTAAGGTGTGAAATTTCCTTTTCCCAGAAGGCTGGCAATAAATGAATTACAGTCGTGTGCAAGAAGGCATAATATCATTCTGTGTTTAGATTTGCTGACCTGCCAGGTCTCTTCCTGTCCTACATTTAGATTATCTTTTATACAATGGGTCTTGTACACTGCTTGCATTTTTTCAGCAATATTTTTGGATGACAGCCTAGAATGGGATTATTAACTTATAACAGGACAACAAAAAAAATCTCATATCCTCACAGATTCTTGCAATCCCTTCCCCCCAGCCCTCTGGTTTTGGCAGCCTCTGTTTAGTGGAAAAATGAGCTTAAGTGGATGGAAGAGAAACGAGATTAGTGGCCAGACAGCCCAAATTCTGAGCAAGTTCAGTAGGACGATGGCAACCTTACTGTAACTCTGCTGACTCCAACTTTCCTTTTCAACTAACTCAAGCCAGAAGTTTCCTTGCAGTCTACCAGGGAGCCTGAGGTGTTTTGCACTGTTTACCTGGAGAAATTCTTCAGTCTTAAGAATCCAAAAAAAGAATGTACAGTTCACAGTGCTGATCTGGTACAGGGAGGGACAACCACGAGCACCGTTTTGGGGTATTTTTTCTAAAATCAGTATGTCTGAGCACTCCTTCCCCGCCCACGAGCTCTGGAATTCAGCTCTGTATACCGATGTTGCAAGAAGCCATTTAATCACTGCAGAGTTATTGAGCAAAAGGGAGGATGAGGCTGGAGAGAACTATGTGGGAAAACCGGGCAGGACTTGGGAGACCTTGTCTGAAAACCACTGGATAACAGAACAGAATCCGTCAAAATAAAAGCCTGAAAGTGGCCCGGCGCAGACGCAGGCACGCCATCCATCCACTCTGTGCTGGGAGATGCTCTGCCAGCCCCAGGCACAGCAGGACCACATCCCGCTGCCATCACGCCTGCAACCCCGCACCACGTTGCACCTACACGTGCAATCGGGACCACATCGCACCCGTACCCCGTGTGGCTGCACCTGCCATCCGAGGGACACCCAGCAGCGACAATGCCAACACCCGAGCCCTTGCACGGTGTGTCTGCGGCTGCAGTGGGACCCGCTCCCACCTGTGTGCTCCACTCTCGCACCTGCAATCCGGACTCCATCCCGCCTATGAATACCCCGCGCTGTTGCATCCGCAGCCCGGACCGGCTCCCGCCTCTCCCGTGTACCCTCAGAGCGGCACCGGGGCCCGTCCCAGCGATGCTGCCGCACCTGCAGCCCGAACTGGGTCCCACCTACACCTCCCTGCCGCTGTCGCGCCTCCATCCCCCTGCGCTCAGCATCCCTCACCCGGTGTGAGGGTGCAGCTCCGGCCCGCTGAGCTCCTTGCTCCGCGGACACCGGCCGGTCCCAGCGGCCGGCAGCGGGGCACAGGGGGGATGCCCAGCCCCGGGAGGGGGTTTAGCCCAACTTCTCCCGACCCAAAGGACCCCGCTCCCGCGGAGCTCCCGCGGAGCCCCCGGCGGAGCTCGGCCTTACCGCGGCGGCTTTCCTGCGGCGGGGACGCACCGACCCCTCACGGCCCCCGGCCCTGCTGCGGGCAGCGCCCCTCACGGCAGCCCCTCCGCCCGCAGCCGCCGGGCTCTGCCCGCCCGCGGGAGCCGCGCCCGGTTCCGGGGCGGGGCGCGGGCGGGGCGGGGGGTCCGGACCGGGCCCGCCGGGGAAGTTTGTCTCCTGCCGGGCGGGGGTTCCGCCGCGCCGCCCCAGAGCTCTGTTCTGCTGCGTGGATTCCCTCAGCAGCCCCGCTGCCTGTCCTGGTCTCGCCCTGGCGGATTATCCCCGGGGGAAGAGCTCCCCGCGGAGCCAGTGCTGCGTCCCGCTCGCTGCAGAGGCTGCTGCCCGTCCCGGTGGGCTCCCCAGTGTGTGCCCGTTCCTCCCGTGTCCCGTGGGCATCCTGGAGCCGAGCGCTGCCCCGCAGCCGTCTGGCAGCCTGAGCGGCCCCGGTGTGAGGGTGCAGCCCCCGCCCGGCCCGGGGACCCTCGCAGTCCGGCCCTGGGGTTTGGATCGGCGGCCCGGGGCTGGGAGATCAGAGGGGAATCAGGAAAGCTGGGGACGGGCTGCCCAGGCGGTCAGAGAGCCAAGGGATCCTGCACTCTCCTCTAGGGACCCGGCACCCTGGTCTCTGCAATGTTAGCGCTTCACTTTTAACACAGAATCATGGCATCAATCGGGTTGGAAATTACCTTTAAGATCATCGAGTCCAAGCGTTAACCCATCATTGCCAAGCCCACCACTAAACCACATCCCCGAGTGCCACATCGACATGTCTTTTAAATACCTCCAGGGATAGTGACTCAACCGGTTCCCGGGATAGCCTATTACAACCTGTGAATCTTGTACTTTGCACTGGGCTAGGAAAGCTAGTATTTGAGCATTTTGCACAGATTTTTAGTGTATCACCATGTAAACATCCAGTCAGATACAGCCTAAAACTAAAGTCAGTACAAGTTTAACATCTCATGGTGCTTCAGATGGGCACAGTGGGCCACCCAATCCAGTAGAAGAGAAGGAATGCCTTTTCCATTAGTAAAACACATCAGCTCCAGAGATAAGCAATGAAACAATGGAGTTAAACTAAATATTGACAGCCAAGTGGAGAGAATTTGGTGGAAAAGTGACCCCCTTCGTGGGTCAGAAGTGCTGTGTCCTATAGGCATGAGTCAGTTCTGATTTCAGGCAGAGCCACTCAGCTTTGCCATCCAGAGAAAACGTGGCAGGGAAAATCATGGAGGGAGGAAATAACTGATGAAGTGTTTTGCAAAGGGCTGCTGCAAGCTGCTGAGAGCCGAGCTGAGACCACTGAGTATGATTACAGGTGACTGGAGGATAGTTACAGGGTGAGAACACAGGGCTGAGTACTTCTGAGACTTCAAATTGGAAAACGAGACCTGAGCTTTCACTGTTTGCTCATAAAACACTCTGTTTTTAGTGGAAGAGCAGACAAATGGAAAAAGACTGCCTCTCTCAGAGATGGCAGTTAACCAGAGTGGCTCATCGCTTCTTCTTTTGCCCAAAACAAATGTTTCTAATTGGTATCTTATGCAATACATACTTAGCTTTACAAATCTACACAGTGGGAAAAATGGATGTGTCCGCTGCAGTCTTTCTCTAAAGGGTATAAAACTGGTTTTGAAAGAACTATTTGTTTTTTAGAAAGTATTAATTGTCTTTGCCTGCTGCTGCTGTTCTTGCTTTAGCCCTTTTTCCATTCTCTGAAAGTGTTTGCTGCTTTGCTGCTTTGCTGCTTTGCTATATGAAGAAGAACAGGGAACCCAAATCTTTCCTGCTTGAGAGCATTTTTCTTCTTCTTTGTGTTTGTCTGCTGCCTTTGTATTCTGGAGTAGCCCTGCCATATGGAAGTCAGACAGGTAGGACACCTTGATATGTCCCGTGGGGCTTCCCCTCCTGCTGCCTCATTCCTATGCTCATTTCAGGCATTTTCAGCATCAGGTTTGTGGCCTCTATCCCTCATGGTGACTGTGAGTGTTGGGGCAGTTGGGCTGTAGATCCTTTAACCCACTTTCCTCTTATGTCTACAGGAGCATGGGGCAGCAGGGAGTGTGACCATGGGGCAGCTGGGTCACACACAGGAGATCTGCAGCTCACAGAGACCTGGTGCTCAGGGCAGATGAGAGACAGGGAGAGGAGCAAGGGAACTCCTCCTCCTCCATGTTTCACTGCTTTATTCCTTCTTACTCTAGTGCTTGGTACTTGTCTGTCCTGCTTGGTTGTAGAAGGACAGTATACACTGCTGTAAAAATTGCTTATGGAGGATGAATTATAACTGCTGGGCCATAAGGGCTCTCATCATGTAGGAATGAGGGGCAAAGCTCAGAAAAGACAAGGCAAAGAGGAAAAATGAAACTCTGTGTAAATGCCCCTCATTTTCACCCAGATCCCTTTTGACCAAAGCAGATATGACTGTGGGGGTGAGCAGTGAACACACAAGTGCTCCTTTGTTGGGATACAGCCACGCTGTGCATCCATGTCCAGAGCTGGGTGCACACGTGCTGTGGCTGAGGGGGTGCAGTAGCTGGTTTGCTTCCCCAGACCTATATCTGCAGAGTGCTTTGCACTTTGGAACCTTGCACCCACAAAAATCAGGCTGAACTCTCCCTGGGCTCTCCATCTGCCTGCCTGGAAGGGCTGTGATCACTGAATTTGTTGATGGTCTGAATTGCCATTTCTATTTGGTGCAATCACTGCCAATTATGTCAGAAATGTGTACATAGAACTCTACCACATGGATCAAATTCTTCTTTGGTTACACCATGAGCCACTATTTGCTCTTTTAACCTCCAGCTGGCCATTTTTTTTCTTTGGTTTGGGCAAAAGAGCTGATAGCAAATTCATTTTTATTCAACAGCATCCCCGTGCTTGGCTGCTCAGTCCCACAGTGAAAGGGCTGGAAAGAAATACAACAGCAGCTGGAAGATGGGACTTTGAAGCTCAGGGGAATTGTTGCCCTGGCTGGATTGAGGTCCTAAAAAGCAACTTTTTCAGTGGAGCAAGCTACTTCCAAATCATTCTTACCTTGTATTGCTTTGTGTTCTCACTACCTACACTAATATGAAATAGAATAGAAGAGAATAGGAAAATTTCAGTTTGAAGGGACCTACAATGACCATCTAATCTAAATGCCAAAAATATGAATCAAAGTTTTTTTTCTTCTGATCTCTTTTTTTTTTTCTTGCTGTCCACAGACCTCTGTCAGGTTCCTGATATTTTACCTGCAGTTGTGCCCTGCTCTTCAGAAGGGCTGAAACATTTATTTGGTGTTTTTGACATGAAGGCAGGGCTGCAGTAGAGCTCAGGAATGTAGAGACGTGAGTGTTTGTGCAGACATTCCTTTTCCTTCTTAGCAGCAGGGTTTTAGACAGAGATCTGCCATGCTGAGAATGTCATTTCTGCACAGCTGCAGGAATTGTTGTCCCAAGGTCTGATGACGAGAGTTGGTTTTGTGTTTGTCCCTGTTCAGATTAAAGTGGGACTCATTTCCAGTGGTGGTGAAGGTTAAGAGCATGTACTGCACAGAAGGATTCCTGATCTTTTGTTTCTTTACTTAAGCCCTTTGCAATGCTTACAGCGAAGGTCAGAGCACAGAAGAAAAGTGCTTTTTTTGGTTTTGAGTCGCAAAGCAGTTGTCAGAGTTGAATTTTCCTGAGGGAGAGGCCCCAAGAGAGTTGAGAACCTTAAAGATAAAGATATTATCTATAATACCAAGTGCAAAATAATCTTTGTGTTTTAGTGTTCCCTGAACCACAGGAGATTGAGTAACAACGCTGAGCAGCAATGTGGTATTTGTAAGTCAGTAATGGTGCATACACACACGAGGATTTAGACACACATTTGCAGTTGTAATGGGAGGAAGATAAACCTCCCCTCTCATTTAAGAAGCCTAGAGACACTGAGTGGATGAAATGCCTCAGATTGTGTAATTTAGATAAAGACTCAGAGATGTCCTACTAGATAACGCACCTAAGCACAGTCAATTTTTCTAAGATGTTTTCAGTCACTCTGCCTCATTTTGTTTTGTTAGAGGCTACACTTGGAGAGTGAGAGTCCTTTGTTTCATCAGGGCTCATCTGCTACTCTTGCCTCCTCCCCACTTCACAGTGTTTTTTTATTTCGTGTGCCATCATGTTTATTTCCCCAGCAACAGCAACTGCATCTCAAACATTACTTCATAGAGATTAAAGGCTTTCAGAACGAGAGTCCACAGCAGAGACTGAAGTCTTCTTCCCTTCATTGCAATTTAGGATTAATGGCTGTATTTCCCACGTAATGGATTTTTAAAGCACTGTGATTTTGGCACTGATTATTCAGGCACACTCAAGGCACAGACTAACGGGATGCAATTTTGTACTGATTCAGTGCTCTGGTTTTCTTGTAAATCTCTTGCTCCTTGCTCTTCCTGGTATTCTTCCAGGTACACAGTAAAGCCATGCTTGTTGTCACTTGCTGTGGGTGAGGGAATTGGTTACAAACCAGGGAGACAGGATTTATCCAGGTATCCCATTCACTGGTGGGATACACATCTGTCAGCCAGACTGGGTGGGCAGATGTGTGGTTCCCTGCCCCTACCTCTTATCCAGATGATGTAAAAATTTTTAAGTCTTCCAGAGCTTGGAAATGTTTCCAATTCTGTCAGGAAAGCATTCTGCTTTTATGCCCAAGTTGCTGGAGTTCAGGTTCCCATTGCTAATAACTCACCTAGGAGCATCCTTTGAAATCCTGTGTGTAATTCTCAATAATTCCCAGAATGGTGAATTTTAAGTGGGACAGATGCTGAGAAGGGGGATGCTAGTGGGGTTTTACAGCATGAGATTAAAAGACTTTTGGCTGATAAAACATAACAAAATGAGGGTTGAGAGGGCATGTGATCATCTCTGGATATCTCAGGAAAGGTGTCAGTGCCATGCAGGAGCAAAATACCCCCTGGTTATTCAAGTGTGTGAACTGTGGTAGCACAAGAACAAATGGGTATTAATGAGAAATAAACCCATTTACACTGGGGAAGAGAAAAAGGGTTTTAATGGTCAGAAAATTGTTATCTCTGTCAGGAGATGAAAGGCCAGAATTCTAGGCTGAGTTAAAAGGGAGCTTCATTTCTTTATGAAAAGTGATTGAAGAGGGATTTGTCTGCAACAGCAGATGCCAATTTCAGTGACCACAAAGGGGTTTGATCCTAAATTCTCCTTTCCTTTTACTTAAGCATCTGTTTATAGCTTGAAGGGATGAAGAAAGGCTGTGGTACATAGTTTGCCCTCTCATTTTGGCTAGTTATCTAGGACAGCTGCTCTCACAACATGGGGGTGCTTTGAGATAGGTCACCCCTCCTTTGGCTCTCTCCTTGTTCCTCACATACTCATGTCAGGCTCAGCCTACATCTCTTGCCTTGGTTGTGATTCACTTTTGGCTTCCCTTTTCCTTTTGCACCCTGGATGCCTGCAGTGTTTTATACACTTTGAGGCAGGAGTTTCTGTGTAGGTTTGCCTGTATCTTGCAATGGAAACTCCCTCCATCAGCTTTTGGATGACCAATCCACTGCCACAAAAAGAAGGACCAAACAGCTTAAGATGTGTGTAACTGGTTTTAACGAAATTACTTCATTAATGGCACAGCTCCTGCCTCTTTACCCTTTCCAGAATATTGGACATGCAGGTATGGCAGAAAAATAATGCTACATTTCTGGGAAAGGATTTTTGCAAGCACTTGGGCCCTGTGATTTGATCCAGCAGAACAGAATCCAGCTATTTTGTACCTTGTCCACTAAAAATTTAGAACTTCAGAAAAAAAAAAAAATCTCATCCAACCAGCAGAAGACAAGTTTGAGGCAAATAGCAACAGATGATTCCTCACACCAGGTGACATAAGTTGAGAAACTCCCTGCTGCAGGATGTTATCGACAGTAAAAATCAGTGGAGACCAATTTGTGGAAGAAAAATAGACTGAGGGCTATGGAGATAATATTTTTGGCTCTGGAAGTTCCTAAGGTGCAAAATGTTGGAGATGGAGGAGGAGTTATGGGTGGATATGACTATATGCTATAATTAATTATAGCATAATTATTTGTTATTAGCTTGGTATTATTAATTGTTAGACTGGACTAGCAACTATGAAGCATCTTGTTTGGCCACTTACAGACAATCAATGTGGGTCTAGTTGGATGGAAACTTTGGTGTGGCCCAGTAGAGCTTGTCTTATATTTTGGGCTTTCTTCCAGCCTGCTCCTCATAGGAAGAGGTAGCTCTCCACCACCTGCAGAGCCTGGTTCACTGCCCACTCTTTGATTCAATGCCTGTGAAAGTTTTAGCTAAGTGACTTAGAAATAGACTGATTAAAAGTATGATAGCTGCAAAAAGCTGTCAGATCTTCCCCAGAAGGTCTTTGTTCTGGTTTTGAGCAGGGCATGGGGTTTTGTTTCCAGAGACAGCTTAGTGCTAGCAGTGATTCGGTCTGAGATGGTGGACAGATGGAATTACCGTGGCAGGACAAGGCATGGTTCCTTCTCCTCCAAGATCCCTGTTTTCACTGCCCTTGCTTCCAGAGAAGCAGCATGTTCTGCATGTTAAATACCAACATGGCTCCAAGTTTCATGCCCATTTTTGATAAATAAAATCTGTGTTCTAAGCAAAGGCACCCAGACAAAGCCCCTTTGTGAGAGCAAGACTTAGGCCTAGTGTATGTCTTTGGGAGAAATGCAGAATTCATTTTAGGGAGGGAAACTGATATGAACAGCAGGCCATTTTCTTCCACAAAGGCTCTCTTTCAATGCTGGTACATGCAGCAGAACAAAGGCTGACCCCATAATCTCTGCTCAACAATAGCTTGGGATATTTCATTTGATTGTACATGCATACATCATGCTTGGATGTAAATAAATAGAGCCATGATTTGATGCATTGTGAGGATAAAGTCAGCCTGTTCCCCTTACCACTCTGGTTTCAAGGAAATGCTGATTTTGTATCTCTGCCTTCTCTTGGCTGAGGGATGTCCATCCTGCCACCAAGGCCAAAGGGTCTCAGTTTAAAGCCCAGTAACAAAGACACAAAGGTTTTGCCACCATTTTATTGGTGCCAAATTGGGTCATCACTTCTTTCTCTAATCTCTGTAACTTCTGAGTTTTTTTAAGGGCCTTTTCTTGGCTGAATTCATGGCCAACAAACAAGTAGGCCAAGGAAAACTTGGGCTTTCCAGGTAACTTGAGGCCCATGCTGTGGTAAATTATATTTAGACTAACTCTCCACTTCTTTTCCTCATATGTAAAAAGGAGGAAGATACAGCTCTCGAAGCCTATTCTTGGATGCCTGAGGTACTCCTACAACAGAACAATGTCTCCTGCTCAAGCACATAAAGCAGTGGTAGTATGCAGATTAGTGGTAGTTTTTTATAAATTGTCCACAAAGTTTGTTGGGAATGAAACATATTTGCCCAGCACATTTTGTGGTTGTATTCATAATGCAAGGAAAATTTGAGTTGTTGCTCTGGAAACATAGCAAACCACTGGCCTAAGACACAGTGTGTTTGCAATGTAAATATTTGGGCCCACGTTTGTATAATTGTCTGTAACTGGAAAACAAAGCAACCATAGTGAGAGTCATGCCTAATCACCAGTTGTATTACTGGATGAAACAATTTTTACTTGGACATTTTTATTCCATTTGGTTCATTGATTAGCATTAGGCAAAAGTTTGTGCAGCAACAGTTGTCAGAGCCTGGCATGAATGGCTCCTATGGCATAACATCACATGTAACAACACACAACAATAATTTTCTAATAACGTCAAAGTCTTTGCATACGCTTTAATATTTAGGCCAGGAACACAGAGATCTGTTTCAGCAGAAGAGCTGATAAAATGTATGACTCAGTACATGGAATTGCCTCTAAATACAAAAGCACTTGATTATCATCAGCAATTACCCTGACAATTTGTGACATTCCTATAAACTGACCTGTTTTTCGTAGCATTTGTTATTTCCATTCATCAAATATTTTAAGACACATAGTGATGAAGGGGCAGATTTTCTGGAGATCTGAACGTCAGAAGAGTACAGGAAGACTATGTGAGGAAACTTCAGATTGTCCTTGGAAAATTGGTAGAAAAGGAAAAACAGAGGGTTAAACTAGTAGTCAAAGGGGTAAATATGAAGCCAGTTCCATGGATTAATGACTGGTTAAGACATATGTAGCAAAAAAGAAATTTCACAGCTGAGGAGGAATGGACTTAAATCTGGTTCAGCCTGGAGAAGAGGTGACGGAGGGGAGACCTCAAGAAGAATTTGGACAATGTTCTCAGGCATATGTCTGATTTTTGGGGTGTCTGTGCAGGGCCAAGAGTTGGACTTGATGATCCTTGTGAGTCCCTTCTAGCTTAGGATATTCTGGGTTTCTAGCAGATTGCTAGAGATTTATCTTGTGTTGCTTTTCTTACATATTCACAAGTGATCTACAAGAGCAGTGAATAAAGAAGTGACAGCAGCTCTGGATGATACAGGGTTGACTAAGGATAAGAAAAATGAAAACTGACAGTAAAGACTTACAGAAGGATCTCACAAAGGTTATTGGATGAATGGGAGAATAGCAGATGCTATTAATTTACTTAAGGAAAACAAAACAATCCTAGCCATGCACAGCAGTAATGTCTAAAATTAGCTATTGCCACTCAGGAAGAAGAACTTCAGCTCATCATGTGTAACACCATGAAAATGTCAATTCAATGCTCAGCAATTAGAAAATGGTAAACCAGATGTTAGGTATTGTTCAAAAAGGAAAAGTGCACAAAAAAAGGAGAAACATAAGCTACTATAGAAATGTTTTGCACTCACAGCTGGGAGGCTGCACACCCAGAGCTGTTCTTAACTTTCTTGCTGAAAAAAAACCCAAAATAAAGTAGATAAAATATGGGGAAAGAAACAGGAATAGTAATAGGAACAGGACCTCTTCTCATAAGAAGACTTTACTGAGTAGGAATAGGGGTGATTGAAAGGGTCGGTGGTAGAAGTTGCAATGCCATAAGTGCAATAGAGAAGGTGCAATAGTGAACAAAATTATCCACCTTTTTCCTTGTCAAATGAGAGCTTGGGGTCCTAAGATTAACTCTGTTTTCTTCAGTAACAGTTTTTAAACTAAACCCCTATTCTTTACCAGGTCAGGCTTTAAACTCCAGAGTTCACTGTACATGCTCAAGAATAAAGTTCTTCAAAAAGTGGTTAGAGAAATTCAAGGGAGAAAAGTCCATTGAGGCCATTAATCACAAAGGTCTAGTGTGGATCAGCAAGTCCAAAAGATGCACATGGATTAGAAGAGTATTTGGATTGAATGCCATGTCCCTGTTTCCCAAGTGCTCACTGCTATCCAAGACCACTGCTGCGGTCCCATACATGGGACACAGGTCCCACAGACAGAGTTCCTGCCTTCTCCCCCAGAGCTGTAAAGAGCTCAGCAAATTTGGTGCCAAACTTCTCTTAAAAACTGACCTTCAGACTGGTGCTAGACTTTGAAGCTCTGATTTTTCCAAGGTTACAGAGGAAGATGGCAACAGAGTCTGCAAGAGCACTCAAATCTCCTGTGTTCCCATGGGATTGTGCACCATGGGACAAGGCAGCCTGCCTATGAATGTGCAGTTCTGCTTCTGTTTTTTGCAATTAAGGCACCATTTAATCATTTACTAACATTTTCAAAACATTTATCCCCTGACACTGACAGGTTTTGAGCTAACTGTGGTACAGAGAAGCTGCTTTTTTGGAAACATCTGAAGGCACTCACAAAGCTGATGTGACAGAGTTTCCATAGCTTGCTCTTGCTGCACAAAGGTTTGCTTCCTTATGACTCAGCCACTAATGTGCCTTGGTTACTCATCAGAAAACTGCTTGAAGACTAATTTTGAGCTGAATTTGATTAATACCTGTACAGTGGAGCTGGGGCAGAGACTCAGAGCTGGGGTTAGCAATAGCATGGGGTAGGGACTGACAGCTTTCTACACTTCACTGGTGGAAGCTTCACCTTTCATAATAAACCCTTTCTCCTTCCAGCCCCACCAGAGCTGCACTGAGCCCCAGGGGTTTAGGTTAACCTCAGAAGCAGTGTTTTTAGCCCTGTAGCCTGCTCAAGGGACCTGCCTGTGTGTAGTTCCTGGATGCACAGGGGCTGACGTGTTCCCTCCTGCAGCAGGTGAGCTGTGTGGGGAACACATTACCTCCCCACCCTGTGCCTCTGGGGCCAGGCAGCTGAGCCAGCATGAGAAAGGCTGTTATTTAACATTGCCATGGGCCAGCAGAAAATGGTTCTTTCAGTTGCAGGAGGAAAACAAAAAGGAAGTGGTGATTCTCGGTGAATCTGAGTCATCAGGCTTGAAAGGGTTATATTAGGGTAGGGCAGGAAATACCCCTTACTTGATGGAGACCTTCAAATCACTGCCTGGTTCTTGTTCCCTTGCTATTACCAGCCTGTGCTGCCTCGTGCTGGTTTCATTTGCACTATATTGCCTTGCCCTTGGACTGACTGTTTTGATAAAGAGTGAAAATCATGTTCCTGCCCTTGGTATTGTGCAGTGAATTGCTTAAGGCTGGACAAATCTGTTCTCTCCCTCAAGGCCAGGCTTGGAATGAAGGATGGGTCATTGCAGGGGGCTTTTGTCAGCAGCTGCAAAGCCAAAGCAGTGTGGGTGATTGTGTGCACTGAGAAATTAATCTGTGTCTGGTCCTCTCTACCTCTTCTTTGTAAAATTTTAACTGCTCCCTGTCCCCTACATGTCTGCAGAGAGAGACAAGAGGGGACCTGAAGCTGAGCAAACACAGGAGGGAGAAGCTTGGCTGCAGAGGTTGGTCCTTGCCTCACAGGCAGCAGAAGCTGGCATGAGAGGGAAAGCTGGAAGGGCATTTCCAGTGTTGTCTTTCTACACTGGGACTCACACAGGTTTCAGAGGAATCACTGGGGGATTGCAGGTGGCTTCACAGCACTGGAACCTGCTTTCAGGGTTTCATGTGGCTGAAGCCAGCAAGTAAAGATGGTTCATTCCAGGCTGCCAGAGCTGAAGGATGAGTAGTCCATGTCGTGTCTCCCAGCTGCACATATCCTGAGAAGCACAGCACTGCTGGCTGCACTTGGCTGCAGATCTGTAACTCTTTTCCAGAGCAGAGGAAGACCTGAATTCCAAAGGCCATCCTGTAGGAAGTCAGACCAAATTCTGTAGGTGCTGCTGAAAGTTGTTGAGAATCCTTGAATATTCATGTAGCCAAGAATTGCCTGTTGCTGTGACTCTCTGAGGATGTAATCCACATGAGACATGCAGGGAGAGGGATCTTTTGTTATACTGACTCCAGTTTTCTTTTATTTATTAAGAAATCTGTGCAGGGCTTAGGAAAACTGGTCTTTAAAGCTGTCATCAGCTTTTAAAAGACAAGCACAAAAGCTTCAGCTCACCATTATCTGATGAGCTTGTAAAATAAAAGCTGTAGAGGTGTGTGGGCGCTGAGCTCTGTTTTCCAACTCCATGAATGAAGCTGTAAATGAATGGGGAATGGATAGCTCATGTCTCACACATGCATCACCACCTCTGCAGGAAGGGGCCAGTTTCTCCACTGAGCTCACCTTACTAGAGGTAATTAAACTGGTGCAGGACAATGCCAAGTCAGAACGGCAGATTTGTTCCATCTCACATGCTGGGCATAGGATTGATTCATTTGACTTCTTTCCATTCCCTCCCTGTGGAGGCAGTGTGTTCACAGGCACTGTTGTAGTGTGGTAGTTTCCCTGTGTTGGGATCCCATGTGTCTGGAGCAGTTGCTTTGCTTGGTCTGTGAATTCCTCATCAAACACATAGAGTCAATCTCAGATGGGAGCATGCAGGCAGGGTCCCTAAAGCACCTTGCACTCCTTTTCCCTCCAGAAACTCCAATGAGTTAACATCAGCCATGGAGTGGTTTCTTATAAAAACAGCATGTTGTCTTCCCTGAAAATGAAGAGCCTTTTCCCATTTACAGAAGCAGCATGATAAATATTTTGATTTCAGTATGTCTTTTGTTGGGAATCATTTCCATTTAGTTTCTTACCACAGTGACTTGGGGGCTAAGAATAACTAGAGTCTAGCAGTTCCTAGCTGGTGAGACATGTATTTTGAGAGCTAGGTTCAAACTTGCATTACTCATAAGATGTAGAATCTGCTCCTGCACTGTGCTCAGCAACGTGCAGCTACTCCAGTCTCTTTGCACTGAAGGAGCTTGATAACAAGCAGGGCAGGGATAGCTGCCTCCAGCCCTCTGGCTGGGAAGAGCTGATGTTTCCCAGATAGCCACAGCTGGACATACCCACACAGAGCTCATTAGTGCAGCACTTCTGCTCTGGAGGGCTGGAAGATGCTCTGTACACACAGCTGAGTGCAGCCCAGGGCAGAGCAGCCTCTGGCAGCCAGCAGGTTTGCACTTCACTGGGGACATGCTCAGTGGGGCAGCTGGAGCCTTCCCCCAGCCAGGGAACTGCCTTGGATCCTGGGAGAGCTGCCCTGGATGCAGCATTGTGCAAATATCCTGTGTGCACTGGCTGCCCCTTATCACTGAGCAGTGTGATAAGGTCTAATGAGTGGTGAGGGCACAGGGGGCTGCTCTCCACAGAGCACAAGCCAGGTGAAAGATGTGATCTGGTGGGTGAGCTGCTTCCTCAAACAGCTGGGTTAAAGCTGTCACAGCTCTCTGGACTGGTGTCTCACCTCTGTTTTGCAATGATGAACCCCAGTTAGGTTCTTGGAGGGTCTTTTTTGCTTTATCTTCTGAGGGTCAGAGGAGGGAGAAGGGAGAAAAAGCAAATGCTTTTCAGTTAGAGATGCTCAGCAGGGCTGAGTGCTCTGAATGCTCTGAGTGCCCAGCACCAACTTTCAACCAGGCAGTGTCATTTGTGCCCTGCAGCTCCACAGCTCGGGCATTTGCAGTCCCTTGGGACTGAAGGGAGCAAATGAGGACAGCATGGAAAGGTCTGGGTCGCCTGTAATGTGGGAGGGGAGCAGAAATGCCAGAGGAGTCAGGCACTTGGAATGGGAGGGGGCAGATAAAGCCTGAGGGACTGCCTGGGAGGGGCAGGAGGGAGTGTAGGAGGCTTCACTGCCATGTCAGGGACAGGGGAGTTGTAGAGTGTTCCAATTTTCAGCTTGGAGGTGGAATTGAGAGCCTCAATCCTTCTTGCCTTCTTCAGACCAAAAAAAAAGTTCATTTACATTTTTTTTTTCTGGTTGAAATGCAGGTTTTATGTGAATAGAACATAGAAAGGGGAAGTAATTTGGGTCAAACGAGAAAAGGAAGCAGAAGCAAAGATATGTGCTGAAGTGTCTGAAATGTGGTGTGAAATGAGTGGCCAGTTGTGGAGTTGCAGCTGGCCAAAGGCAGTGTGATTGCACTGAGGTGAATGAAGTTTATTAGATTTCTCTGCTGTGCATGAGATTACACCCCCGAGAAGTCAAAAAGGAAGCTGTGAATGTTGGCCACTTTTAGAAACACAAATCAGAATAGCAGAGATTTGGGATCTGATTAAAGACAGAGAATCACAGAGTCTCTGTGGGCAAGGACTGATGCAAAGGAAGGCTCAGCTATACAGGGCAGCTGGACCACAGCCAGTCAGCTCTGGTGCTCTCTGGGAGGGTGCAGGAGGATGCTGATATTGATAAAAAGCAGAGAAGTTTTCAGCTTGCATGAAGGAAGCCCTGCCACACTCCCTTGCTGTAGCAGGTATTGGTGTGGTGCAGTCACTGGGGAAATGATGGGGGCAGCCAGGAGGGCCAACATCTGGCCAAACTTCTGGAGAGGGGTGTGACTCCATTTTCAGAACACATTAAGTGTCCAGAGGCCTTTGGAGATGTTTATCTTTGTCCCTGTGTCCTTCCATTGGACAGATACACCTGACTTGCCTGTGTTAATTGCTTTGAAATCTGCTGAGCTGGTAAATTTAGTGTTGTGATCCTTGCCAGTGTCTCTGTGGGACGTGCAAGGGGCCTGTGCACAGACTGTGCTCACTTTGCTCCAGCCATCACCAGCCCTGGCAGGACCTGGACATCCCTACCTGCCAAACTGGGCAATCCATACCTGCCAAACTGGGCACTGATGTAAACATAGAGAGGGTGATGGACTTTGGACAAGTGACTGACTGTTCTTTGGAGGAAGACATAAAAGGGCTGCTGGCAGCTACAAAATGAACAACTATGAGTTCTGGTATCAGGAGGCCTGAGAGGATGCCTGCACAAGCTATTTATCTTTTTTTTGGGGTTGCTCACATTTAGTAAATACTGGCTGAGGAGAGCTTAAGCCATGCCTTCAGCTTCTGCTCTGTGCAGGTCAGATATGGAGTTGGTGGAATCAGCAGATTACGCTAAATCTTTCTCTGAGGATCAGCCTAAAAGTGGCAGTAACTCCAGCCATACTGGCACAAATCAGGTGGAAATTTCATGCTACAAATGGAAAAGTGAGGTTGGAAAGACCTGGGCCATTGTTTCTTGTTGGAACCCAGGACATTCCTCTGGCTGCCCTGGGTGATTTGAGACCCTGGCAAGGGGCTCAGAGACCTTGGCATGGAGTCAAAGACACCTGTGCCTTTGATTTTAGTCCATGGAAAAAAGTTACCAACTTTGTGTGAAGATTTACAAGCCACAAGAGTTTCAATAGAATGATAGTGACTTTATCACCGGGTGAAAATGTAGAATGTTGGGGTTTTTAGAATGGGGGTTCGAGGCAAGATGGAGAAATCTGGGTGTGTTCTGTCTTTCTCTTTCTTCTTAGCCTCCATCTTCTGCTGGGATGGTGACACTTTTTGATTGATTTAGAGTAGAGACAGACTGTCTAACATAGGTGATAAGTATTGGAAAATTATTGTAAATAAAGTAAACGTAGTTCTTAGTATAAAAAGGGTGGTCAGTGTGCCTCAACCTGACCTGCTGGACAGATCTCAGGAGGTCAGAGAAAGAAAATGTATTAGATGAGAGCAAATAAACAACCTTGAGAACGAGAGCCAAGGAGTTCTGTCTTCTTCTTTGGTCTTGGCGCTGGGAAAAAAGAGATTTTCTAACACCTCGGGGTCATCTCAACACCAGAGACCTCGTCAGCTTCTAGCCAAGACTCAAGCACATGTGCTTATTGTGTCTGTAACTGGATGTGAACTACCTTTTTGAATTTGTGCTGATTTAGAGGAAAAAAGCCCCCTTTCTAGCTGTTCTCCTCCATGAACACAGTAAAATGATTTTGTTCTCTCCTGGCACATTCACATGTATTTTTTGGGTCTGGATCTAAATGGGGCTGAGCTGGAGGTAAGGTCCCTCAGTTGTTTGTGTAGGCTGGCATAGCACTCTCAGGGCTCTTGTTCAGCACAGTAAACCTGGTTCCAGGTTCAGAAACCTCCAGGCAGAGATGTGCAGGTGCTCATTCCCCACTCTCACCCCCATCTGCTCTGCAGTGACCACAGACTGAGGGCTTTCTCTCCACTTCCCATTTTTGCAGCTCTGGTTTGATTTCTCAGCGGGGCTGCCCTTGCTGGGGGCTGTGGCTGCTCTAACAAGCTCCAGCTGCTGTTCAGGAAGGGCACCTGGAGCCAGGGCTGCAGGAGGAGGCTGTGCTTATGCAGGTGCTGAGAAGGGGTTTGAGCCCTGACTCTCATTTTCGGGTGAAAACTCTTCCTCCCCATCCTCCAGGAGGAAGGACAGGGAATCTTAGACCTGAACACCTGCCTGTCATGCTGGCAGCATGAGAGCCCCTTCTGTGTGGCTTGGAAAGAAATGTGTGTTGGCTTTCTCATTAAAATGATGTCACATGGGGTAACATAAGCACAGAGGAGTGCCATGAAAATGATCAAAGGGACTGGAGCTCCTCTCCTAAGAAGACAGGCTGAGAGAGCTGGGGGTGTTCAGCCTGGAGAGGAGAAGGTTCTGGTGAGAACTTACAGCACATTCCATTATGTAAGAGAGCTACAAGAGAGCTGGAGAGGCACTTTTAATGAGGGCATATAGTGATGGAACGAGGCTTAACAGCTTTAAATTGAAAGAGGAGAGATTTAAGTTAGATAGTAAGAAGAAATTCTCGTCAGTGAGGGTGGTGAGGCACTGGAACACATTGCCCAGAGAACTTGTGGCTGCCCCATGCCTGGGAGTGCTCAAGGCCAGGCAGGAGGGGGCTTTGAGCAGCCTGGTCTGGTGGAAGGTGTCCCTGTCCATGGCAGGGGGGTTGGAATGAGATGAACTTTAAGGTTTCTTCCAACCCAAACCAATCTGTGATTCTGTGAAATTGTTCTTAGCAGTAGGAAAACAATTGTCCAATTTTTGAGTGTCAAATTTCAATCTGCATGGAGAGGGAGAGGCTCAGACATTCAACTGGGTAAGAAGAAAACCTGGGCCTTTGGGGTCTTCATTCCTCTTTCGTGCTCTGAGTCATCGCTGTCACCCTAGGGCAAAACATGACAAACCAGTCACAGCCCTGTTCAATTTCTCAATTTTCTGAGAACAGACCAAATGAGATCTCTGACCCTAGGACAACAGCTGAAAAAGCCTGTTTTTTTCTCTGCCTCTGCCCTGCTGGGGAAGTTCTCTGCAGGCCAGGCTGAGTTTTGGTTTGACTTTCTTCCCTAACACCTGTAATGTTGTGGCTGTGCAGGTGTGAGGAGTACCCAGAGGGAGGAGAGCCCCAACCCCACTCACCACTGAGCTGCCTGCACCAGAGAAAAGGAGGATGGCCCCTGCAATAGTGCTCAGGATGAACACTGGATGGGAGAGGTCATGAAATCACTGTCTGTCCCCCCCAACCCACTTGCTATTTGAGCACATAGAGGCTCTGTGGTACAAATTGTGACCTCCAGTGAATGTCCCTTGAGTAGAAATTGTGACCTCCAATGAATGTCCCTTGAGTACAAATTGTGATCTCCAATGAGTGTCCCTTGAGTAGAAATTGTGACCTTGTGACCTCCAATGTCCCTTCTGGGGACTTTCCTAGGTGAAGCTGTCAAATGAGGACATGCCCAAATGAAGTGTGCCTCAACTTGTCCATCCCTTCTTGGGGTCAGCCAGTGAGAGCCTGCACCATGTTCCCCACTGCCTTTGTCCCTGCTGGTGCAGTGCAGCTGTGGGGCTCACACTGGAGTACATCTCCCTCTCTCATTTGCAGAGGAGTTATTTATTGCCAGACACTGCAGGATGGTGGAGTGGCTCGTGGCAGCCATGTAAAATGCCTTAACAGCTCATTGATTGCCACAGATGAGGAGACAGCAATTACACTATTTACACCACAGTTGTTTTGTTTTACAGCCTCATTCGCATCCATTCCCCTGGAACAAACTCCGAAGGAAAGGCAGCCCTTCATTGCTGTTACTCATCTGTGTAATTAAACAGCAAATGCCTGATCTGTCAAAGAGAGAGAGGCTCATTCAGGTCCTGCCTGAAACGTGTTTGCTCAGCTGAAGGGTGGAGTTCCTCAGGACAGGCACAGCCCCGTTAAAAACAGCTCTGTTGGGGATGTGAATGGAGGTCTGGGTAGTTACCCAGGCTGCTCTTATGATGGGCATGGTGCTCATTTCAGACCACAAGTGCTTCCTTAGTTTTTGGGGCTCTATTTGCATCCCAAACTTCCTAGGTTGAGTGGGCTGAGTACTCAAACTTCTTCAGATAAAAGCAGAACCAAGTATGTCCCCCATCTCCAAGCCCTTTCCCAGGGTGTTGGAGAGGATGTAATGATGACCTCCTCTGTTAAAATCTGAACATGACAGTTTCCAAATGAGATTATCATTTAACAGCCCTTTACCATCTCTATATTTTGCACTGGGATTGCAAATGGGGAGTGATTGACACTGATCACATCAGATGGCACTGCATTTGATTTTCTGCTTTTTAATTGGCTTCCATTTCCAGTGCCATGTGCTCTTTGCATTTTGCAGGGAAGTGAGGCAGTGGAGCTTTGTGGGCACAGCTCTGTCCCAGATCACCCTGTCTGTGAAACAGCCCTGTGAAAAGCTGCATCATCCTGCTCTGACCACCTCTTTTTGGCTTTGTTTGAATTTCAAGGAGGTGCAGTTATGAGGTTCTAACCATTGCTAACCTGGCTTGCAGGGGTCATTTATGAGTGTGTTTCAGAAACATTTATGAAATGTTTCTTTCCTTTACATGGTCTACATCCCCCACTGAGAGTGAAATTTGTTTTGAGCAAGGCTTGGAACACTAATTCTGCCTCTTCTCAGATAGTTTGGTTGCCAGTGAATTCACCACAACTATGAAAGACCTTCTAAACTCCTCCTAATGACCAGAGCAGCACTCCATCACACTGCTTTTTCTGGCCATTGCTGTCCATGTCTACCTTTCCTGTGCTCCATCCTGTTGCTGGATTTCACCAGACCAAGTTCCCTGAAGGGACATGAAAAAAGGTTGAAGAATGTTTTCAATAGCAGAAGACCAAGCTTTCAGGGAAGGCTGTAGGAGCAAGGCTTATCAGATGCAAAGGATGGGCTTTGTGGGGACAGCCAGAGCAGTGAGATTACAGTGAGAGTGTTGAAAATTTTACATTTATGCAGAAATGTTAAATGAATATACATTGACTATGTGGGCCTTTGGAACATAAGTTTTCCCTCCTAGAATATGAGGAGAGGCATATTAGGTTTTTCCAAAGAGTCCTCACTTCTTGTGGCTCGAGCTTCAAAGTATTTTATGGTGAGGCATTGACACAATCCTTGACATGGGTGAAGGAGAAGGAGACGTGCTGGGTTCTGCTCTGTGACTTTTGTGAGTGAGCCTTTGCTGGGGGTCAGCCTGGTGACAAGGTGACACTTCCATATTGCATAGTTCTGGTTTCATGAGATTTTTAAGGTTTTGTTTTTGTTTTTTTGAGAATAGCGTGTCTTGTTCAATGCCCTTTTATGAGATACAGGATTTTAGAGAAGTGATACCTGCTGTTCCTTTGCAGACAGCACTGGGGGCAATGGGTAGTGATTCAAAATGGTTAAGAATCAGATTGCTCTGTAGTGCTGTGAATTCAGAAAGAGGAAGTAAAACCATTAGAGATGGATCAGGCCTCCCAATGTTACCCACACACATCCTCCAAACTTCTGGCACCTTGGCATGTGCTGCTTGCCTTGGGTGTTGCTGGTGAGTCAGGCAGACAAATGCAGTGCTCTCCCCCATTTAGGTGCCTGTACCCTTAGTGTTACAAGTATTTGTGCTTCAGGATTTTAAACATGTAGATCTCTTTACATTTCTAACCTTTCTACCTGGGCTCGTTTGACAGCAATGAGGCGTTTGTTCAGCTGTTAGTTTAGATTGCTAATGAAACATTGTCTTAGGTGCCCAGCTTGGGAAAACTAAGCTTTGAGTTACTTGGGGAGCTAATTTTTTATTCAGAAATGTGGATTATTTGGGCAAATAAACTGAAGGAAGACAAGAAAAGTTATGGTCACTCTGTTGTGGCTAATGATCCCCACTTTGTAGTGAGACTTCCCTGTCTCTGCTTCTTGGGCACCCCAAACCTCTCAGAGCTGCTTTAGCTGAAGGTGGCAGCTCACCATGAGTGCTTGAGCAATTAATTCCATTTCTCCTCTCTGCCCACAGTAATAACATTTCCCCATCTCTCTGCCATGTCTCACCTTTGAACAGAAATTGCTCCTAAATATATTGATATCTCAGAAGTTTCAGGTCTTTAATCTCTCTTTTTTTTTTTTTTTTTTCTTTCCAGAAACTTTGATTTCATCCACCCAGAAGTGTCTGCAGCTTCAATTGAGGTTGAGGAAGCTCTAAGGGTAAGAAAAGAGCAGTGCTGGGAAAAGGCCAATGATTTTGAGGTTTTTCCCAGGGAAGGAAGAACCCCACTGAGAGGCAGGACAAGATTTCACAAGCATTACACTATAACATCAGCCCAGGGATCCTATTCTTGCTGATTTTCCCTTCATAACCCAGGCCACTCCATGGTCAGCTTGTGAATCTGAGAGCTTAATTTGGGCTGAAATTTTCTCTTCCCCTGCAGTCTGTATGTCCCTCTTCAAGCAGCAGCCAAGTCAGGAGGTAACTTGTGAACTGGCTACTCTGGACAGGTTTTCATGGGCCTGGGAAAACCCATATTCATCACCCAGAATTTACTTCACTGCTTGGTTCCATGTCTTGTCCCTAAATGACACAAGAAAGGAAATTTTGGGTTTTGCATGGGCAAAACATGGTGTCCTCCCCCTTAGCCCTGTTGTTGGAAAGAGATGAATTTCTGCCTGGTTTCTGAAATCCAGACCAGCTTCCCTGATATTCAGCCTAGAATGTGTACACAGAGGATAAAACTTCAGCCAAAACAACAGATATTTGAAATGATACAGGATAGAAAACCAAGGTAAATCAAAACTTTTTCAAACCAATCCTACCAAACTGATCATTCCATAGCAAAATGCTGCCTGCTGGTCTCTCTGGTGTTCCTATGGGCAGCCAGCACTCCATTTATGTGATTAGATAGTCTATATCTGCAAATCCTGCTAAGCACACAGTGAACCAGAGGAGGAGATTTATCTCAGTTCTCAGGCAATCTTGTTCTTTGTGTTCTTATCCCTTATGATTTAAGACATGACAACAGGAAAATAAGCCACTGGAGTTGTGAAATTCCATGTATTATTACTCTGCTGTGATTCTTGAGTAGAGGAAACATGAAAAGATGTGCATATTTCTAAGAAAGCACCTCCTCAAAAACTAAAACCAAGGAAGCAGAATCTCCATGAAATACATCATCTCTCTGTTAGTCTCTGTATGTCCGTTGTTAGCAAAGTTTTTTGAAGTTGACTCAGCCTCCCACTGAAATCTCCAAAAATATTTATATTCCTCTGAGGGATGTTTGATCCAGACCCCACACAGAAAATCAAGAAAAATAGCCCAAGAATCAGTGTATACCCACAGTATTTTGTGTGTCCCTCACTCTGAGAGGTGTCTGAGCCTGCCCCTCCTCTGTTTCATTGCTGCAGGGTCTTGTGCCACTTGTCCACACTTGCCCTCCTTTGCAGATTTTGTCATACTTGCTGGAACAATTTTTTTTTTTTTTTTTGTGAAAGCAGAGTGTGTTGGCAGAGGGAGGGAAGGGCTGGCACATGCCCACATCCCTCTGATAGCAAACTGGGAAGTGTGTGCCATCTGGGAGCTCCCAGATAGCTCAGGCTGGTTTATCATAAAAGTACACATCCAAGCCCATTTACTGCCTCTGCCCTGGAATTAAACCAACACAGCACTGTGCACCTTACAAACACAACCAGGAAGAGAACATTTCAGGGTGATATTTCCTATAACTGTCCAGGAGCTTATAAAAATACCTAAGTCATCCTCCTGGAGGAACTTAAGGCAGGAGTGATTTTGCTCAGACTATTCCCAGAGTGCATTTTGGAGGCACACCTGAGCAAAAGGGCTTTTTGGTGACCACATCCTGCCCTGTGACCTGCTCACTTCTGCAGCAGAGAAGCATTTCAGGGCAGGGAGCTGGAGTGGACCAGCGCAACTGGTGGGTTGTGCTGCCACTCAGGTGTGAGGAGAAGGTTCCCTTTTCTCCTTGGCTGCCCACTGTGAGTGCTGGGCTGCTGTAAATACCCCAATTCCTCTCGGGCAGCTCCCAGGCAGCTGTGCCACAGCCTGGGAAGGCAGGAGCTCTGCCTGGCTGCTCTGCAGCTGAGCCTGACCTGGCAGAGCTGAGGGAGGTGCTGGGTTCGGTCCTGGCAGACCCAGGCACTGAGGCTGAGTGCTGGTGCCTTGAAGTGCCAAAAAAGAAAGTCTGGGGGTTTCTATGGTTATGTAAAAGCTAAAAGAAGGCTTTTTTGAACAGTGCCTTTGGTTTGTACCAAAATTTGGCTTAAATTCTTTGTTGCATCAATTCCTCATTCTTGGTCACAGAGCTGCTCCCTGCCCTTTCTTCACATCGATGCTTTCATGCTTCTTAGGAGTGCATTTTTTTATTGCATTATTTGTCTGACTGTTTGCCTGGGCATTTTCTTGTTCCTTGTTTGGGACCTCCCACTTTGTCCTCTCCTATTCCAGTGTGATGACAGCATGAGTTCTTCTGGTGTGAATGTTTCTGTGAATATAAATTCTCACCAGCTCCTGCAATGCTTCATGTGTGCCAACATCCACGGAAAGTGCAAAGCTGGGGTAGCAAATTCTTCCACACAGTCTCCATTTTGAACAAAATCATGAAGAAGATTGTGGGAGATGTCTCTATCTGGCTCTAGTTTATCTGAACATCTGCTAGAAGAATGGGACTCTCCAAAAGCAGACATCATTATTAATGGAACTCAGGATTTGTATGTGTTAGCTGAATTTCACAACTCCTTCCAAGTAGTGAGGAAAAATATTTAGGCCTGATAATAAGTAATGAATCCAGATGCTTTTAAAAAAGGTGAATGTATGAATGTAAAACCACTGGTTGTAGATAAATATTTTTTTAACCGAGCATTTTGAAGAAGAGTACAAATTATTTCAGTAGTTTTGAACTACTGGTCCTAAGGTGCTCTCTGAAATTCTACTTCACATGTGCTCCAGCGAGGCTCTTGTTTAGAGGATGCAAGAAACAGCATCCAATGTTTGTTTTTTTTTCTCTGACCTACTGCTGAGTAATTGAATCATCCCAAGCACCAAGCTAATGTTTTTCCTCCCTAGGAGAACATAATGTTACTGGGAAAAGAAGAGGGAAAAAAATCAAAAAGGCGTCTGCAGGTATTTGTTCCAAATTCCACACAGTGTGTACCTAAGAGTAGGAAAGAACATTTTTGTAGCTGAAGAAAATGTTCAAATATCCAAATGAGCATGGCTGGTGGTGCTGAGCCCCTGACACCTGTGGGGTCTAGGAGGGTACAGCACTCCTGGCTGATGGCATGCAAATGCAGGTTTGGGGCAAACCCAAAAATATAGGACTTCCCTTTTGTTATATTTTTTAACACTCCCAGGGTAGATATCTGCATTATTGATGCTCAGAGCTGCCAGAGCAGCAGTTCAACAGACTGACTATTGCAAACAAGATGCTGAAAGAGAACAACCTGGGCTCATCCTGACTCTTAGAGGACCCAAACAAGTATCCATCCATCAGTGATGTGGATGGGTTAACTGCTTTGGGCCAGGCCTTGCTGTTGGTAAGTTTTTAATTCAATGTCCTATGAGCAGACAGAGAAATTAGGCAGAAACTCCTTCTCCAGTGTTCTGGGCACGGGCTGGCTGCTCACCAATAGATACCAAGATATCAAAAGGACTTTCTTTGCCAGTCTGTCTTGGTCTGCCTGCCCTCAGAAAAATATGAAAACTTACTGAAAGGAAATAATATTTTTTTTCTCCTAGTAGAATTGTCTCACAAGGAAGTATCTTTGGGAAAAGGATGGAGAGGAGGCTACCAAACCATGGTAGGCTGCATTAGCAGGAGCAGGGGCAGCACAGGTCCCCTTCCACATGAGATCAAGAAACTTGAGTTGAACAGAAGATCCCAGAGCGCAGAGAGAACACTGCCAGGCAGGAAGCCTGGAGACTTCAGTTTCACAGATAGGACATGCCTGTGGCTTTTGCAGCCTATCACATGCACATTGTCCCTTGGAGAATATAGAAGGAAAAGGAAAGAAATACAATTAGTTAAATAAAGCAAGAGTTTCCTGCGTGTCTGGTGTTTGCTGCTTCCATGGACAAGGTGCTGGGGCCCCAGCAAGCATTTTTGAGTTTGCAAAGAGAAATTGTGTTTTGTACAAAATAGGTGTCTTTTGAATGTCTGGTTTCTGAAAAGAAGATTAAAGTTTGGTTTTTCTGGTTGATGAAATGTGTCTGTGGGGTTTTGTTGAAGCACTGCCTTTAGTTCTCCCCATTTTCTTAGCTCCACAAAGGCTTCTTTTTCCAGAATAAAAAGAAATTATATCTGTATTCAGCTGGAGCACTGAGTCAGGCAGATCAGTGGCTGTGTTTCACCTGTCTCTTACAATCTGTATCTCTGTTTCCAGTGTCACATCAGTGTCCCTGCTCAAAGCCCTGTCCAGGAAGAGCTACCCTGGTGGCAGCGATGCCATTCCAGGAGGTCCCATGTCACCGAGCTCCTCCACCCCGACAGTGCTCAGAGGTGATCCAGGTGGCCATGGGTTTGCTTTGCTGTGCCAGCTCAGCTAAAAATATCAGAGTGTCATCTCAGAAGTTGCATTGCTGTGGGCACTGTGATTTCAGCTGAGCTGCAGCATCCCCAGAAAACAGCCTTGTCTGGGTGGTGTCAGAGCACCAGCACAGAGTGCTCGTGGCAGCTGTGCTGGGGATGCAGATTGCTGTCTGTGCTGGGGATGCAGATTGCTGTCTGCACTGTGTGGGTGAGGAGCAGGAGCAGCCCTGATGAGGCTGGTGCAGTCACACGTGCACAGCTTGGATCTGAACCCAACCCCTGACATTAAACAGCCACGAACGCTGAGGTTTATTTTAGGATAATGCAATCAGTGCTTTAAATAAGGAGTTTTAATGGGAATACATTGCCAAGGTGCAATTTCCTGCTAGAGGTTTAGAAGTACAAATACAGTTTAGGAGAATCTCTACTTTAGCAGGGGTTTGGCTGTAATTTGTTCACTGGGTTGAAAATAAACCTGCCTTCCCAACAGGGACACAGGAACTTACCAGTTCTTCAGACCTCTTGTGTACAGTGATTTGATGATACATAAATCCAGCTTAAGGGTTCCTAGCACCAGAACAAAAGTACCAAATCCTATGGCCCAAAGTTGATATTGCTGCCCAAACTCCCTCTGCTTGTCCCAGTGTGCACTGAAGGCACTGCTGGTGCAGCACTGCCCTGATGAGCTTTATGGCACATTGGCTGTCACCTGCCTTCCTTGAGCTGCAAAAACCACCAGCCCAGAGTCTGACCAGTGCTTCATGGCCAGGTGGGAGTGTTAGATACCCCTGGCTGCTGCAGGTGCCATTGACACTGCTGAGAGCTGGGGTGCAGCCTGGGGAGCTGCACCGGAGCTGCAGAGCTGCCTGAAAGCAGCAGTGCAGCTCCACGCTGTGGGGAAGGAGGGAAGCAGACGGGATTCTCCACTCTGCCACTCGCAGCTTCCCCTTCTGCTGGGATATGAGGGAGCTTTGCCGACCCCTGTCCCCCTTTTCCCTTCTGAGGTGTGGGGCTGGGAGCTCCCCCCGTCCTCAGGCTGCTTTTGCAATCTCCCCTGAGCTCTGCTGTGACTCCTGCCACTTTACATTTTTTTTCTACTTGCAGGCTTGGAAAACAACAGCAGGTGAGTTTGGGAGGATATAGGACAGGGGACCAACAAAGCCCCATGGAGGACTTTGCTTTCTTTCTTCAGGGGTGTTTTTCTGCCCACGGTGGCAAAAATCCCTGTACCAGCCCTAAGGAGGGGTTAAATTTCAGCTGCTTTGCTGCTGCTGCCAAACCACCTCTTCATGTGACTGTCCCCTCCTTTAGGAGGGGGTGCCCCACTGCCCATGTGGCACACAGAAATCTCCAGTACTGCCCTGCCAGGGCTGGCTCTGCACTGATCAGCACTCACAAGGTGCTGGTGAGGTCCTGAGCATCCATGGCTCTGGCAGAGCCTCAGCTGGGTGTGGGGTGAAGCCTTTCCTTGGGGCCAGGCAGCCCATGGTGCAGCTGGCAAGGCTGGTGCTGAAACCAGGCTGCTGTGCCAGGGCTGCCAGCTGGGGGACAGGGCTGGGGACTGCCAAAAGACATGGCTGATGCAGTATTCCTGGGAAGGGTGGCAAAGGCACATTGTGGGATCTGTCAGCCTTGGCTGCAGCAGGGATAACTCACAAGACTGATCCAAACAAGTTGTTGCCCCGTGTGACCCCCTGAGTGCGAGTGCTGAGGGTGTTTAGGGGCATCCAGCAGTGGTTAGCAACTGGTTTCATCCTGAATGTTTTGCCCTAGTTTGAACTCTCCCAGGCTGCCATTGGAAGATCACCAAGTGAAGAGTGCAGCAACACAATTTCAGCTTGGTATTGTCAAATTGGGCCCAATTGCTTTCTTGTTATTTTGGCTGACAAAGGCAGTTGTACCCTGCCACTGCCAGAGCTTCCAGCAGGCTGTGTGCTCATCTCTACCCTAAATGTCATCAGCAGTGACATGGATCCCTGAGAGCCTTGTTAGTGTGTCTTGCTGGCAGCATCTCTACTTTTGATCCCAAATGACAGTCTCAGCCATCTGTACTTGGATCCTGGTACTCCTAACAAGGCAAGAAGTCCACTTTCCTTGCCTAGCAGCTTATGCCAATCTTCAATATTGCCATCCAGCACTGGCAATGCCCTTGTTTCCCTTTTGCCAAGGCAGGCAAGGTTTCTTTGGTGGTAGGCACCTGGATGGAAGTTTGTTCAGTGCACCATTTAGCTTGTTTGGATCTGTTCAAGTGAAGCTTGTCTGCTGCCCTGATAACTGTGCAATGGTTGGAGGCTGCCTTGAACTGCCTTTGGTATTTGTTGTGCTGCTTTTACTATATTTTCTCTTAATGTGCTGCACACCCAGGGAGGTGCCTGCTGACTGCTCATGTGCCTGAAAACTGGAGTATTTCAGCAGCTTGAATGTGAGGAGATTGGGGATGTAGTCTGCTTTGGTTGCATGCTTTTATTCTGCTCATGTTTTCACCATATGAATATTTCATCCCAGGTCTGGTCTCACTTGGATTGCAAAGTTACACAATTTTACTGAAGCTGCTCTATCCAACACTGATGGCAGCCCTATTGCTTCTCTTTCTGTCTCAGGATTATCAGTCCCAGATCTGGGACTCAGCTGGGCAGAGTGCTCTTGTGGCAGCTCTGTCCTGCCACCTCTCCAGGCCCCTCTCACCCGTGGGGACATACCCAGCTGTGCCACATGCTGCCAAAGAAGGTACCTGTAGAAGGCCTGAACATCTTGTGTGTAATTTAGAATCTCCTCAGGGGTATTTGCATCCTGCCAAGCTTTAATTTTGCTTTGCTTAATTGCAGGTTTGGTTTGTTTTCTGTGTGGTGCCGTGAAATATCTGGGAACTCACCCTGTTTACCATCAGTCTCTGTGCCTGTTTGCCTTCTGCTTTCTCCTGAATTAATATCACTTCAAATTAGTACTACCTTTTCCTCCTCTCTTGCTTGAAGCTTTGACACAATTATTTCTCTTGCAGTGTTTACTGTTGTTGACCTGTGTGTCATTTGCTGATAAACCTTGCCCTTCACCATTCAGAAGTAAAGCATTTGCAGTGCATTTTTTTCCACCAGATTTTCCTCCTCTGCTTTGTCCTTTGTCCTCCTCTGCATTCCCTTGTAAATAAATTCTGGTGCTGTTTTTCCATGTGTTTCTGGGCTTTTCCAGGCCTGTTTAGCAAAGCAGCTCTGTGTCCATTTCACGCAGGCTGGCTTTGGAAAGGGTCTTCTTAATCCTATCTGTGCACATTTCCAGCTCTTGTGTGGCGAACTGAGCTCCCTTGAGCATTTCTGAACCCTGCCCTGGCACATTGGTGCTGTACCAATGTGCCAGGGCAGGGTATAGGTTATAATCCATAACCCATTGGATCACCGATAAATTAATCCATGAGCCGCTGGATCACCAATAAATTAATCCATAACCCACTGGATCACCAAAAATAATCCATAACCCATTGGATCACCAATAAATCAATCCTTATGCCACTGGATCACCCATAAATAATCCATAACCCACTGGATCTCCTTGCTGCTGCCTGTTAAAGACGGGCTCTTTCCCCTCTGCTGTGAGCCCACAGATCTCAAACAAGTGACCTTCTGAAGCAGGTGACTGCATTTTTCCTGGCTGTGGTGGTGCCCCTGCCTTACCCAGGGGTGCCAGGAGCAGTTTTTGGGGGGCTCCCATGGGGTGGTGGCTGTGTGTGTGAGCAGAGGAGCTGCAGTGTCCCTCTGCACGTAGGCACACACAGCTGGCAGCTGCTGCCCCTCCTCCTCCTCCTCCTCCTCCTCCTCCTCCTGGACGTGACTGCCAGCAGCATCTTTGGGCACTGGCCCCAGGAGAGAGCAGGGGTGGCTGGGGAGGGGCATGGAGCTCCCCAGAGCACCAGGATGCTGCTGGGAGCAGGGCTGCACTGCTGGAGAGTGCAATGGTGGTTGCAGAGCTGCTGAGATGGGCAGTCAGGGCTGCAAGGGAGCAGGACCTGGAAGGCACTGGTCACTCTGCAGGTGATGGGGGCTGTGTTCTGGTGTGTGGTGGCACCCGGGCTCAGCTCTGCTGCCACCTTGCTCAGTGTCCTTAGTCTGGTCACTGTGCTCCCCAGACTGAAATGTCTCTGCCCATTACATGGAGTTCTTTTTTTTTTTTTTTTTTTTTGGTGGTATATTTTAAGATTGGCAAATTGACTTCTGTACAAAAGATAAATCTTATTCTTTCATCAGTGTTTCCTTCAGCAGGGCTAACCCTAAGCTAACCACTGATCCAGATGCTCTTGGAATCAACTGGGGGTTTATACATCAGTTCCTTGCTGAAATGCTGTCACATCCAAATTGTGATTTATGCTCTCTAATGCTCTCTCAACACCTTTTTAATTTTTTAATAGATACTTTAGCGAAGTATTCCACTTCAAGCCCACCATTATTCATGTGTTTAAGATATAAACAGAGTAATTGGTGGAGCAACAGCTTCATTCAATTTAACAGTTTAACAGACCAGCATGGCTGGGAAAGGAAAGCTGCCTCCTGGAGCTATCCCCAGGTGGCAAGTCAGGAAGGCAGAACAGCAGATTAGTAACTGCTCTGCTGATGTCTTCTTACTGCACCAGCATTATATTGGCAAGGAAATTGCAGGCTTCCCTCTTTGACATGGTTATGGAGATAAATTAGGTACACAGAAGAACTAATGATGAAATTAAATGGAGTTATGAATATATATAGGATCTCTTTCCCAAGGTCAGCTCTGGATGACACAGCAAAGGCATTATAATAACAACAGGTAAGTGTCAGACAGTGGTGGGCAACACGTTGCTGGAGCCTACATGCAAACCTTTGTTCAGAGAATACGAAGAGAGGAGGAAGAAAGGAGTTTTGAAGTTCATGGTATCTCTCTCTGCTCTCAGAGAGGCCCTGTTTTTAGCAGGTAATTTGGTCTTTTTGCCACCTGGGTGCTGAGTGAAGCCCTGCAGCCCCACACAAGGCGCTTTGTCAGGAAGCCATGCAGGACTCGAGAGCTGAGCTCTGGGTGCTGCAGACACATCCTGTGGGGGCACCCAGTGTTCCAAAGCATGGAATTTGGGCTTTTTGGGTGCTACTCAGCATTTCAGGAGGCAATTCAGTCTACTTGGCCCCATCCCAATCTCTCCTGTATAACCTGGGGCAAGTAATTTGGGTCAACATTTCTACAGTGTCTGGTGATTTTTTAATTCTTTTTTAAAGCACCTTCATGTTTGATTGTTTAGCTTTGGGCAACTAAACTGGATTCAAGCCAAAGCTGCTAACCTCAGCTCTGCAAGTAGAGCTCTCTAAAGTAGTATATCTTAAGTACAGGAGTCAGAATTGCCAGACACTTCTGAAAAGCCTGGTCTTACATCCTCTGTCTGCCAGTTCTCTGTGGAGCACAATGAGATAGCAATGCTTCCTTTGCCTCCAGGAATGCTGAGGGCATGGGCACAGTGAAAGTAGAAGGGCACCCTCAGACTCAATGGATCAAAAAAATGTCTCAAGTAGATTTTTTATTTATTTAGTTTTTAGATTTGATTCCATTTCCAAAGTCTTTGTAATTACTGCCATGCAGAAGTCATACAGCTCTGCAGGCTTTGCCCCACAAGTGTCCCCTACGTGATTCCAGAAGAGCTGCAGGGAAATGCTCTGTGAAGTGGTTCTTGAGAGACATCCCTGTGCTTTCTAAGTGATATGAGAGGTTTTATCCACATTTCACAAATGACCTTGCCCAGAGCTGCAGCTCTGAAGTCCCTGCAACTCTGCAAGTTGTGTGTGTGCAGCAGATTTTTTTCCGGTCCCTTTTTTTCCGGTGAGGATGTCCTTTTCTAAGGTGAGGGCATTAAGCTGATCAGTTTTCATTCCACTTTTGTTTGCAGAATAAATGGAGAGGAGCTGTATTTCGTTTCTAATTGGTGAGCAAGTAGGTCTGGTTTCTGCCCCATAGCAAAGAGAGGGGAGTTGTTCTCCCAGAGGAGGGCCTGGGCTGTCCCAGCTCTGCCGGAGCTGGGAACTGCTGCTGCTCAGAAAGGAAACAAGTGAATTCCAGCCTTGTGGGAGTGAGGGATGGGGAGAGATGGCACTGGGGTGGGACTGAACATGCCCTTGCAGATGAGCTCTGCTTCTCCAGGATGAGACCATGCTGTCCCAGCACTGTGGGCAGGTGGAGCAGGTCCTGCCACCACCCATGGGGACATTGCAGCTCTGTGTGCTGGATTGGACTCTGACCCTGTTTGTGTTCTCCTCATCCTCCCGAGAAATTTGTGAGCAATGATCCGAGATTTGGGGATTCTTATTCCCCTTAATTTCCAGCCCTTGGGAAGTGCTTCCTGGTGGGAATGGGGCTCTCCCTGACCCATCTGTCACCTGGGTCACTGCGGTCCCTGTCCCAGGCGCAGTGGCAGCTGTGGCAGCAGTGACTGCAGTGGCAGTAGAGGCAGCAGTGACAGTACTGGCAGCAGTGACAGCGGTGGCAGCGATGGCAGCAATGACAGCAGTGGCAGTGGTGGCAGCAGTGGTGGCAGCAGTGGTGGCAGCAGTGACAGCAGTGGCAGCAGTGGCAGCAGTGGCAGCAGTGACAGCAGTGGCGGCAGCAGTGGTGACAGCAGTGACAGCAGTGGTGGCAGCAGCGGTGGCAGCAGCGGTGACAGCAGTGACAGCAGCGGTGGCAGCAGCGGTGACAGCAGCGGTGGCAGCAGTGGTGGCAGCAGCGGTGACAGAAGTGACAGCAGTGATGACAGCAGTGGTGGCAGCAGTGACAGCAGTGGTGGCAGCAGTGACAACAGTGGTGGCAGTGACAGCAGTAGTGGCAGCAGCAGTGGCAGCAGCGGTGGCAGCAGCGGTGGCAGCAGTGACAGCAGAGACAGCAGTGGTGGCAGCAGCGGTGGCAGCAGCGGTGGCAGCAGTGGTGGCAGCAGCGGTGGCAGCAGAGGTGGCAGCAGTGACAGCAGAGACAGCAGCGGTGGCAGCAGCGGTGGCAGCAGCGGTGGCAGCAGTGGTGGCAGCAGTGGTGGCAGCAGCGGTGGCAGCAGCGGTGGCAGCAGTGACAGCAGAGACAGCAGTGGTGGCAGCAGCGGTGGCAGCAGAGGTGACAGCAGCGGTGACAGCAGTGGTGGCAGCAGTGACAGCAGTGACAGCAGTGGTGGCAGCAGAGGTGACAGCGGTGGTGACAGCAGCGGTGGCAGCAGCGGTGGCAGCAGCGGTGACAGCAGCGGTGGCAGCAGCGGTGGCAGCAGTGGTGGCAGCAGTGGTGGCAGCAGTAGCCGGCTCGTGGCAGCAGAGGGAGACGCAAGCCTGGCCACGGGCTGGGGCTCCGCTCCTCCCTGCACAAACCAGCAGCGGCAGCAGCAGCTCGGAGTGTGATGTGAAGATGTGGCTGATTTTTCAGGCATGAGCTGCTCTGTCTCCAGTGCCGAGCATCAGGAACGCGGGACTTTCACCAGCTGGGGAAACACGATGTTAACATCCTTATGTACAGTTTTGGAATTCCTATCTCGGTGGGAGGCAAATTCTGGGGTAGAGGAGATTTCCAGCGTGCTGTTTCCAGGAGAGAGATAGAGAGAGGAAGAGAAAAAAGAAGAAAAAAAAAAAAAGAAAAAAAAAAGAAAGGAAAAAAATATATAGAGAAAAGTAGTAGCAAGAAGCCAGCAGCTGCTGCTTAAGGACCAGAGCTCAGCTGAGAAAGCACAGCTTTGTAGGGCTGGCCTTGCACTCAGGCAGGAGCAAGGTGCCTTGGTGCTTTCTGCCAACTCCCCTGTCCCCCAGAGAGTTTTGCAGCTGCTCCAAAGTTGCATCCAGCAGGTGCACGCTGCTGCATCTGGGGCAGCCCCTGTCCTTGGAGCACGCTGCTGTGTGAGATGGGGGAAGCTGGAACCGTTGTCAGCCCACAGAAATCCTAGAGAAATGTGGGCTCTCTGCAGTAATGGGGACGTTGCTTTAAATGGCTCGATAACACTACAGCTCTGCTATCTCCTACACCATAATATATAAACTCTTTCACGGATCTAGATGGAATTTCTTCGACATTTCCTCAAATTGCATTGTTTTAAGGTACCTTTGCATTTTTATTGGCAACCCAGTTGGAATAGATGGAATCCATATAGCATTGATGCTGCTTTCTAGGACATGCCTGGTAGCTGTGAAATATAAACCAATAAGGCCTTGGACTGTAGCTTAATCTTATCAGCAGAATTCAGGTAGTGTGGGACTGAAATTGTGCTGCTAACAAGTGTTTCCAGCCATCACTGCTGCGATGAAATGAGATGGAAAAATCAGGAAATAGAGCTGTGCCTGGATCCACACAGCTCCTGAGTGCAGCAGCACAGAGAAAGGAGCTGGCTGTGCCTGGCAGCAGCCCTGTGATTAAAATAAACAGTTCTGTGCTGCAACCCCAACCCTGCCTCTGTGAGTCTCCCAAGCCAGGAGACATAAATCCTCTTCAACTACAGAGACAAACTGCAAGTGATCACAAGAAAATGTGGATAGTGTACTGATATTTTTAGGAACTCCTCTCTGTCTAGGTTAAGAATGAAGTGAGGGCTGTCAGTGCCTTGGGGATTACTGTGGGTATAAGCCAGCACCTCAATTTATTTCAGTTCCTCTAGGAGCAGAGATGCATCATTGTAGCTGCTGGGATCTTGATCTGGATGTGCAAAATCCACCCTAAAGGCTTGCCAATATAATCTCTTAATGCCACCATCTCTCCTGCCTAATGTTGTACCCCATGGTGCTGTGTTATTATTAGGCAGCTTATACAGTGTAGGTTAAACTGGAAAAACCTCTGTTTCTTAGCAATTTATAGCCCCCAATTATTGGGGTCTTAAGGTCACACAAGCCTATGTGCATAAGCTAGCTCTTTGGTGACTGCTTGGAAATTACTGCATTTAGCTCAAAAATTTAGCTCAGAAAGGACAGCAGGGAGATGTTTAAAGGAGACAATGCTTGAAGCAGGATGGCTGGAAAAATTTAAGATACATGTAGCCTGCTTGCTTCCTCTGATCTTTTGAGGGCTGAGTTGTGTTCACTCCACTTGTCTGGCTCTAAACAGCTGCCATAATAGTCATGGCCAGATATCCATGCTGAGGGAAGCCAAATCTGCTGCTTTTCAGTATCTAAAGGGTTTTGCCTTCTTGCCTGACATTGGTGCATCTTTGACCCTAAGATTTCCTCGCACCCCAGTCCCACAGAGCCAGGCTGCAGCAGTTCTTCAATCCCAAATCCAGCAAGGAGGGAGGCAATGCACACAGGTGCAAAAATGGTCTCCCAGATATTGGCTCCAGACCTCTTGGTCCAAGCCTTTTTGTGCTGCACTGCTGTTGAGCCAACATCCCTGCTGTCCAGATGTACGTGCCATGGCACTGCTCCTCTCCTCCTCTGCTCCTCACGTGGTCCTGGAGCTGTGGGATGAGGTCAGCAGTGTCACTGGGGCACTTGTACATCCCTTGCATCGCTATTTGTTCCCAAGGACTGTTCTCTAACTGTTTAATTAGTCCCTTCAGTAATGAACCATATACCATTTGTTCTCTTTCAGCTGATATTTACCCTGTAGGAATCAGGGGCTCCTGAGAGCTGTCACACATCACAGTGTTATGGGGACCCTGGGGAGAGGAATCATGTGTGGGCTTTGGTAATGGCCCAGGCAAGCAGGGCAATAAACCAGTCCCAAATGTCTGCTTTTAAGTACTGAGGGAGAGACACTGGAGCTGGTCTATGACACTGGAGCTGGTCTATGGCACTGGAGCTGGTCTGTGATTGTGTTTTTTAGCTGGTGCTCCTCTCCCTCTCTCCAGCGATGCCGGGACCTGTGCATGCACCTCCCCTCAGCTGTCACAGCTGCCAGGCCAAGCACAGAAAGAGCTGTTTGCCAAAACCTGTCCAGCCAGAGGCAGCAGGAGGGTGCAGAGGGGACAGCCAAGGCCCCACAACCAGCAGCAATGCCTCCCTGTGCAGTGGCTGAGGCTGGGCTGCAGCACATGGGGGGCACTTGGGATGATGGGCTGTTCTCAGCAGCCTGAATTTCCCAGTCAGGTATTTCTGGGATGAGAAGGCCTTGAATTTTTTGATGGCTTGCCAGAAATTAATAGCAAACTAACCCCTGTGAAAGTGCTCCTTTGATGTTTTTATTGCTTGGAATTCAGAAGCTTGCTGTGGCCTCAGTCCTTGAATTCCTCTAACCCAAACATTGGAGCAAGTGAAGCACCACTGACCTCAGTGTGAGGGTGGATGCAGGGGCTCCTTCACTGGCCAGAAGAACAATATCAAGGTGTTTTTTCTGCTCAGGTGATGCATATTGCTCTCAACTTGTACCATTACATACCTAAAGAAATGCTGCTTCTTGCAGACTGATTGGTTTGAACATGCCAGCATTGCTAAACACTCTGTTTAGGATTTTTAAACGTTTAATTTGTAGCGATGGAGACTAAATTGAGAATTAAAACCATGCACATCAGTCCCAAGGGAGTTTCCCTCTTCCCTCCCACTCCATCTGGAATGAAGAAGAGTTGGAATTATACATGAATTAATGAATAAGTAATAGAGAGTCACACAAATAAATTACAGATGCAAGGATGCAAGGATTTTTTTTAAATCATCCACAAGTTAATATTTATTTATGTAACTTTCAGAATTCCAGCCAATGGCTGCATAAATATTAATTACTAATTAAATTTTAATAGCACAGCAAAACCCCTGTATTTGCTAAATGTGTGTATTAAAGTCATCATTATTTGTTTGGACAATTAGGTTTGTTTGTGACTTTGGTCAAGCGGTGACAAGAATACAATTTTAGAGCAGGGGACATCCTGGATTAATGATGCTTTTTCCTTTGATTGCAATTGCTCAAAGAGAAGATGAATTAATTATTTTTTTTTTACATCCCATGAGGAGATTATAACAAATTTAAAAAGAGCCCTCAGCAAAACAGGGCCATTTCTGGACTCCCAGTTGTGCATCCCTGCTACATATTTGACAGATTTCCAATACAAAGAGGAGGAGGAGGAGGAGGAGGAGGAGGATGGCTTCTCAGCCATCAGCCTGCAGTGGCTGTCCTCATTCAGAGCAGCTGATTGTCTGGCCTGTGGTGGCACTTTTCCATTCATGTGTCTCCTGGCAGCTCAAAGGCTCCCCTGCAATTGCTGCTTTTGCAGGTTACTGTGGGTCATTTTGCAATAATGTCCCTGAGTATCACTTTTGGATGCACATTGCTAAAGCCACCTGGGAAGGAAGTTCTCTGGGATGAGCTTTCCTTTTTTTCTGCAAAACAAGGGAGGATGGAAAGCTGGTGAATCCTGGCAGTGCCATGGCTCAGATCTGAGGCTGCCCTGTGTTTTCTCACATTGCTTCACTTGGTTGCTCCAGTTCTGCTGTTTTCTTTGTATGTTGTCCTAGTGCTCTGGGGAACTTTGAGGGTTTCTCAATGCTGTGGTTAAGCTGTTCCCTATTATCCAGGCTTGCTGAAACCTTCCTGGTTCCCAAGTGGCTCTTGTTGATGCCTTGCCATGGTTTGGGGTTCCTGGGCTGTGACTCAGGCTCAGGAGAGGGAAGCAGGTGAAGGAAATGTGAGTGTCAGAGCCCTGAGACTAAAGAGCTTGGCTGGTGGTACAGCTGGGAAAGGGGTGGTTTGAGCTGTGCCTTCAGCAACACTTGAGCTTGGGTGGTGTAACATGAGGTGAAAGTTCCACGTGGTGCCACCAACATCTGTGGGGTAAATTGTTCAAAGAGACTCTGGGAGCTGAACACATCTATGGGTAAAAGGAGGTTTATAGGTATCTATGAATTTTAAAGGGAAAATAAAATATTCCAGTCCAAATGGGACCACTGCTGTGTAATCTCATGCAAAGAGCTCGTGCTACTGCCTGTGGTGCATCCCTGCTCTGGGGCAGTCAGGGAGGTGCAGTTGCCCTGTGGTTTAGGTTTGGGTTTGTGCTTTGCAGCTTTCTTCTTTTAAGTCAGTAATTATGGACTTAAGCTGGTGAGACAAACCTGGAGTAAAGCAAATCAATCAGTTTCATCCTGGTGGGGAGTCAGGGTCTGCCTCCCAGTTCCATCCCACTGTGATTCACCAGCCCATGGTGTGTGGTAGGTAAGGAAATAAAAAAGGTGAGACCCAGTGCTCCCTGGGACATACCTGGAAAATCTTTTGAAGGTTCAGGGCTTTAATAAGGATGGAGAGCAGATAAAACATTTATTGCAGTGCTTTTTAATTTGGCCTCATTTAATTACAGGGACACTACTGCTTAAAGAATTTATTAAGCAATTTTCTTACCCACTTTGAGATTGATGGAGCATACAAAGACATGAGTTGATTAAACCCAGCCAGGTTTCACCCAACTTTCTGAAATTAGTAATCCCTAAGGTCTGAAAAGACAAGTACATGACTCAGGGCTTTGTGCAACAGCCCCAGGTACCTCCCCAGTGAACTCTCCTGGATCCTGTGTTTGGTTCAATAATAGTGGATGGCCATTGAGCATGTCCATTTTAAGTGTAAGGAAGAAACAGAGATAGGAAATAAATTAAGCTGGTTACAAGCACAATAAAACAAAGTGCACAAATTTAAATGTAAAACACTGAAAATGTACCAGAAGTAATAAAGACAAACCAGTGATAGGAGTCCGAACTGAAGCCCTGGCTAATTCTGTACAGCAAAGATATAAAAGAAAATCAATATTAAAAAAAATGGGATCTTTATCACAGAACCTGTTAAATGGTGTATGCAACAATTTAAAAGAAATTACTTGGGAGCTAGAAGTGCAGCAAAGAAACATCTAAATAATTGACATTTAAAGAATTAACATAAAATTATTCCAAGATAGTGAGGGGAATAGTCAAGCTAATGCTTATGTAAAACCAGGCAGCTTTTACAGTGCACCCTCAACCTTGAATGCATCTGCTTAACCATTAGCCTCATGTCCCAGCTCTCTATAGGCAACATTAGCATTCACTAATGCATGGACCAGCCTTTTTAGATCAGAGATTTTTTGTCTTGTCCTTGACCTTGCTGTTAGGTGATGAAATGACAGGCCAACATGGGGCTGGCTCCATCTCTGCTCCTCCTGAGACCATGGGCAAAATTCCTGATGGACAGAGAATTAAATCAGCATCCCCTGAATAAGGCACTGCTCCTTTGGAAAATGGATTTCTCTGTCAGAGGTTGACATCAACAAATACAAGATGTTGTGATGTTGCCATGCATCCTTCATTGATCAAATGTTTATTTCAGTATGGTGCTCCCCTTTTAATGGGATATTGCAGATGTTCATTAAACAAATATTCATTATTTAAACAAGACAAAGTCTGTCCTCAATTTCTTCTCAGTTAACTCTTCTTTCTACAGCTCCTGCAGGTAAACGTCAGGAGACTATGCTGATGCTGGTGCACAAAATTCAAAATATTTTGGTGTCTTGTGTTGGATTTTAGGCTCCCCGGGCAGTTTTGGACTGGCACAGCCCAACAAGGACCTTTGAACAGACAATAAATGAAGGTGCTTGGCACTGATGGCCAAGCTGGTGCCTGTGCAGCCAGGCCAGCTGGCAGCTGGTGCTCACAGACCAAGCCCTCAGTCCTTCAGGCAGTGGGATTAAGGCTCTCTCTTTGCTGTGTGGCTCCCAGCAAGGCTCAGAGCAATGACAGCACTGCCAGCTTCTGCTGCCTCCTTTCCTGCCTGCCTGAGGAGTTGTTGGCTCTGGCTGCAGTCCTGGGAGCACAGGGTGGGAACATCTTTTAGTTGCTTTGATCATTGTGAAGGAAGTTTTGTCCTTCTCTCAGATGAAGATTCCCAAGTGGCTGAGGCTTAACATCCATGAGATCTTCTCTCTCTTTAATAAAAATATAGACACATATCCTGTCTAGACGTTTTGTTGTGTAGCTGTGCAGGCAGCACAACGTCTGAGCATGGACCATACCCAAGAGTCAGCTCCTGACATATGGGATTCAGGCTCTTTGCAAACTCTGGCATGCCTCAAGGACTCTTTTCCACAGGCTGCACATTCCCAGAGTTGTCTTCAGAATTAGTGGGGTGACATTGGCCAGGAGATGGGGGTTTATTGCAGCTCTGTGGAGCAAGGCTGAAAGCTGATTGCCACAAACCCAGCACTCAGTCATGCCTGAAACAGATTCCCTCCCTCACATGGGTTATGTGGCTTCTCCATGAGCTCAGATGTCACTGACACATTTTATGATAATCCTTTTGGTAGGATTTTTCTCCTGAGAAGCTGAGAAGCCTCAGAAAAGAAATGTAAACAATAATTATCTGATGGCTGTGGAATGTGGTCTGGAGATGGTTTACCAACAGGTGCATCTTTGATTGGTCTCATGTTTTACTTGATGACCAATCATGGATCAGCTGTGTCGAGCCTCTGAGCAGTCACAGGTTTTTATTTTTCATTCCTTTCTAACCTTCTTATGTCTTCTTTCTCTTTCTTTAGTATAGTTTTAATAATATAATACAATATAATGTAATATGATATATAACATAACATAACATAACATAACATAACATAACATAACATAACATAACATAACATAACATAATATAATATAATATAAGCCTTCTGAAACATGGACCCAAGATTCTCATCTCTTCCCTTGTCCTGGGGACCCACAAACACCACCACACTCAGACTTCAGCCTTTGCCTGTGGGACACATCACCTCTCTTGCCTTTGCTTCTCCTTGTATTTTCCATGACAATTGCAGGAACTTGCATTTTTTTTTTTGAGATCTCAATGAAATGTAAACTTGGCTCCTGGGTTTAAAGGCTACCAGAAGATCCATATGCAGTGGTAGGATTGCAGATGCCCTGATTCTGGGAGAAAGCAGGCTAAAAAGGAGGTCAGGAGCACCGTGATGCCTGGAGGAGTCAGGAAAGGTCCCACAGTTTTGTTCACATGTGGAGGAGTGTTGAAGCCTGGAGAGAGCCACGTGCTGGAGCCTGGATTTGTGCCCTGCTGTGAGCTGGGGCTGCACTGGAAGGAGCAAAGCCCAGACACAGCCCTGGTGTGAGGAGTGGGGCTGGAAAATCCCAAACCATGAGCTCTCTACTCCATTTTCCATTTCTTAGAACTCAGATAACATAATCAAAGAATTTCATATTAATATTTTTGTCCACTTCCAATTCCATTTCCTTTTGTTTTTTCCCCATGTACAATTATGATACATATTCAGGGTATTTTTCCCCCTGGTATGAGTTTTTTCTCTCCTCTTTTTCCTTTTTAGAAGTGCAGTTTCTCTTATGATATTTTAAACCAAGATGGATTTATCCATATCTTCAGTTTTACTCCATTTTACTTGAAGTTTTGTGAGTGCTAGTTCTCTGTTTTACAGTATAGCTAACTTGGGGGCTGGGATGTGTTAATTATTCAATGATTTAAATGAAATATCAAAGGAGTTTTTATTGATTTGCATATAAAAGTTATGAAACGAAATATATGGCACAACAGACAAATTAGTAGGCCATAAAAAGCATGAGTGAATTAGTGTTTTATTAAAGCTTTAAGATAACATGCTGTAGTATCTGAAAAGAAAGGTCAAAAGGAAAAAAAAAAAAGGAAAATTTAAATGTGTGCACATTAATGGACTGGGGAATGTGGCTTTACTAATAACTTCTGTGCATAAAAATTTATATTTTTCAACACAGCAATCATTTCTTTCACACTGTTGGGTATTTTAAATGTGCTCCTGTGTATATAATATTAATTTAGTCATAAAATAAAAGGCAGTAATTCAGACAGTAGCCCATGTGAGCTATTAAATTCAAAGTACTGTGTGAAGTATTTGTGGTTATGGTTCCTTGCAGTTCTGTGTGAGACACAAACAAACCACTCCTGACAAGATGAAAGTGTTTGCTTTCCACATACCTGTCTGTGCTCGCTTTGGGTTCCTGTGCTTCCTTATTGAGACCTGACACCATCTCTGATTAGACACTTTGGGTATAAATATAAGAATGTTCCTTGGGAAAAAAAAAAAAGGCACAAAACGGGGATTTGTGCAATAGAGAAGCTTTTAAAAGGGGATTGTACATTCTGTGAGTCTATCTAAACTAGCCAATGTTACACTTCACTTCTTTTTATGCCTGGCCACTGAGCTTTGCTGCCTTAGGAGGTGAAAAGATGTTTTTACTTGTCCTGCTCATTCACTAATGTGGGGCTGAAAGTAAACCAGCAGCAAATGAGCTTGACTGTGAGGCTGGTGAGCTGTGTGAAGCATTTCTGTGCTGTCTGTCTCTGAAAAGCTCAAAGCAAATATTCCATCCACTGCAGAAGCAAGTGAATACATGGCAATTAATCAAAATTCTTCTCACTTGGTTTCCCTGTGCATGTGCTCTTGCATTATGCCTTGGAGTGCCTGGTTGCTCTCCTGTTAAATGTGTCTGTGCTGAGACCCAACACGAGCACTTCCCAGCAAGAGGAAATTAAGGCCAGACCTGGGATGAAGCCTTCAGAGACTTGGCTCAGTGCCTGCACCTCAGCTCATGTGTCAGTGTCCACCCTTCATGGCAGTGGTGCAAACACTCAGAGACTGGTAAAATGTATGGTAAAATGACTGATAACTACTCAGAGATGGTAAAACCATCTCTATGGATTCTCTCTGTGTCAGGATACATCACCAGGCAGCATTTCAAAGCCATCTCTCACCTTTTAATACAGGGGGCTTGGAGAGAGCTCTCCTCCTTGCCTCCCCTCCACCTGCCCTCCCACCTCTCTTTACAGAGAATCCAAATCTGCTGCTGAGAATAGCCCCCATAGATTTGGTGGAGTCTGCAAGGAGAGGAGGATTTCCATGGATCCTGCTTCCTGCAGCACACCCAGCTCAGGGTCCATGTTCAGACACAGTGCAGCCCTGTGGGGCAGAGAGTGAGGCCCAGCAGCAGCACCTCAGGTCCACAGCTGCCCAAAATAACTGTGTGGCATAGATCAAAGAGAGCCAGTAAAGCATAAGAATGACTTCCTTCCTCCAGCACTTCCCCTTGCCATCTAAGGGCAGTGGAAATGCACTTGGTGAGCTCAGTGCAGGTTCTGCATGGCTGGTTCCAAGCCAAGGCACAGCAGAGAGAGGTGGGTGGCACCTCTCTGCTTCCTGCCCTGCTCTCTGCTGGCTGTGGGGGATGCCTGGGCTCCTGCAGGTGCCACAGCAGGATGGATGATGGGTGACCTCTCTGATAGCCTCAGAAAAAGCCCAGCCACGTGTCTCAGTGTTCCCACAGCTGTAGCCTGAGCTGGTGGCTTGGCCCAGGCTCCTTGTGGTGGTGCCAGCCCAGCTGGAGCTTCTCTGCAGTGCCCCAGGCTTACCCTGGGAACTCTGCTCTGCCCTGGACCAGCCTGGATCTGACACCACAGCTGGCTTCAGTGTCCCCTGCACCTCAGTGACACCTCCAGGGTACCAAATGGTCTTGCAGGGTGTGAGGGATGCTTCCATCCAAATTCATCCCTCCTGTAAATCAGACAGTGGAAAGATGGATATCCATGGCAGAACTCTGGGATTCCTCACCAGCAGTCTCCCCAGACAATGCATCCTGTTTCTCCTGAGGTTACCATCCTGTGGAGAAGCATGGGAGAGCCATCACCAGCATGCTGTAGGTGGTCTGAGGGCAGTTGTTTTAGGTATTTATTGGCTTCAGAGAGGAAGAGATCCCAGCTTGGCAGGGGAAATAGCTGCAGGCCACTGCCACACCTCAAATGAAGGGTGAATTTGCTACCAGGAGAGAGGAGATGTGTGTGGGCAGCACCCCCACAACTGTGGTGAGTCAGACACCCCAGAGAGTCAGTGGCAGACAGAAAGGGAGAAGTAGGTCAGGGCAAAGACCCCAAGGGTTCCATCTGCTGGATCAGAGGCAGGGAGGGGATCTGAGCTTCTGCTCTTGATTGCAGAGCAGGGGGGAGAGAATTCATCCGTTCATCATCCCCAGCCTGGCACAGGGGTGATGTTCAGGACTGGCAGCTGCAAAGGCAGGTACCCAGTGAGAGGCAGCCCTGGTGGGGCTGCACCTGCACAAACAGCCAGGCAAGGCTGCAAAGCCACGGGGAGTCCTTTAATTACTGTGTGCTGCATCAATTAGTGAAGACAGTGGCATTGGGCTGTCTGGTTTCATTGGCAGGGCCAGGGAGGAGGGCAGCTGACATGGGCACCCTCAGCCTCTCTGGGGACAGGGCAAACCCAAATGACCCAAAGTCCCTGGAGGAGAGGCACAGCACAGCTTCTGCTTCCCCACTGCTGCCTGGCTGCACTGGGAATGTGCACAGGGTGAAATATGGGATTTGGAAACCAAGGCTCCAGAAGGGAAAGGTCAGTCTTTTAAACAAAAGGCATTTCCCTTTCCCCCACAATATTAATGCAAGTGTAGGTTGTTGTATCACTGATTTATTTCTTTTCTTTGCCTTTTTGGCAGACTTGGGGTATTCCAAGCCTCAAATAATGACATACTTCCCCCTACCTCTCAACCTGACCTTTATTTCCCAGCCTGTTCAAGTGCTAACCATCAGTGGTGGTCCTAAAGGTTGTGCCTGGTTGTGATGGCTGCATCTGCTCAGAGTGGGTTTGGGGAAGACTAATAAGAACCCAATAGCCAAGGACTATTCTGAGCAATGCATCCACCTAATTACAGGGCTGGTGCAACTCAAGCCAAGCTTGAAAGAAACTAACATCTGTAGTTTGTATGCAAATATGACTATGACTTCATTATCTTACCCCACAAATAGTGACAGCCCTGTTGAGCTCTCCTGCACAGGAGCAGAGTGTGTACCAGGATTTCCCTTGAGTAGGAACATCTTCCAAGGTGCCTTCTTGAGGCTGAGAGGTTCCTTATCACATCAGATTCTCAGTAAATGAAGTGTGAATATGTGCACTGAAAGTTTGAAATGATACAAAGGATTGCTTGTGCTTATATAATGCTTTAGACATAAATTGTTGACAAAGCACGGTTCCAGCTGCACACAAACTCTCATTTGAGAAAGCTGTTTGCAACATAAGGGGGTCATTCTGAACCTCTTGATGTGATGGGAGTACATGACAGCTTTGTCTGACCCTGTCCTCTAGGTAGTAAATGATCAACTGTACCTTGCCATTGAATTTTGTTATACCCCTGTTGCATTTACCATTGAACTTTATTTATATCAATAAAATACGTTTTTGCTTCTCTTCTGAGAGTAAAGTGCATGATTCCACCCACAATAAAAGGGAAGCAGATACTTCTCTGTCTCTGTGGAGGATGCAGCCTCTGGGGTTTGTCAGTGCTCAGCAAAGTGAAGATGAGTCAGGTCTGAAACAGGTGCACATCATTTCAGGCACGTTGTGTTCCTGTGGAGATGTTCTCAGCCAGGCTCCAAGTGACATATTTCCTTGGCACTTCACTTTCTTCACAGGATTAAAATAATTCCTGCTGTGGATCTGTCATGATCCTTCTGGCTGCCCCCAGAGCTGTTGCCTTAGGTGGCAGGAGGAAGGTCTGGTTGCTTTACAGGTCTGAGCCTGCACCTTCTGCAAGCTCCCAGACAGCCTGGAAGTGTTGTATAATTATATCCTCCTCTCTGGGGTGTGCAAAAACTACCAGAGGCATTTGAAGCTGGTCCCAAAGGCAGGATGGGTGGGAGCTTGGTGCAGGAGTCAGGATGGCTGGAAGAGCCAGGAGGGAAGCAGGGGCTGTTTGAGGGGCTGCCTGTCAGACAGAGCTGCCCAGACACAGCAGGGGCACTCTTGGCATCAAGGTGCAGATAATTGTCAGGACATCATTCCAGAAAAGTGGCAAATAGGGGAATGTGTCTTTCAGAACCCCTGCCTACATGGAGAGGGAATTAAATCAGAGAGCAAGGAGGTATTAGCCTTGTCTTGTGTCCAGAGGGGAAGGGAAGATGAGACTGGGAGGTTAGAAAGGAGACCAAGGTAATCCCTGGATCATGAAGTTTAACTAGAAATCCTGAAAAAACATTTTTCAGAGTTCAAGTCCACTGGTGATTTCTACCTCTTCTGTGAAACTCTTACTCTGTCACTTTGGGCAAATTACCATAAAAAGATCATGTTGGTGGAAAATTTCAGCCTGTGTAGAAATGCTCACCAGTAAAAAGGAATGAGAAAACTGATTGCCAGTATTGATCACCCTGCACCTAAAGTTTTGCAGATCCCTGATGAGTCTGTCCACCATGATCTCATCTGACAGTGGGCTTTTGGCAACAATAACTGTTTGTCTTGATTCTGTGACTTCATTTTGTGTATACATTATGTTTGATAGTACCAGAGCAAACAGAGAGTAAAATGCATCTTTTCCCACCTGAGAAGCTCTAGTCACCCATTTCATGTAGATTTAAAATGATGGTGTGCAATCAGCACAGTGAAGAATGCTCTGAAAACCCATCACCCCAATAGGTGGATCTCTTTAAGTAAGAGAATGAAAATAAAAGTGTGTTTTCTAAGTGCTGAGACCTCTCAGGAGAGCAAACAGTAGGAATAGTGGATGGAAGGCAGCTCATTTCAACAGGAGTGGAGTGAGTCTGGTGTTTGGTGCTCTGAAAAATCCTGACCAAAGGTGGGAATATCAACATACCCCCTGTAGCAGCAGGAACCAGGCTCTGTCCAGTATAGGCACCCCTGCAGAACAGAGAAAGGAGCAGGTTTGCTGAGGGATGCTGGATTTATGTCTCCAGAAGGGGATGTTGATTTTCTTGGGGCTGGGTTGTGATGCCCATTCAGGTTCACTCTGTGTGCACCAGCTGGGGCTGAGGGGAGCTGTTGGACTTCTCAGCATGTCCATGCACAGAAAAGAGTGGCACTGCTCTGCAGGGTGCCAGAGGAAGGAACCACAGATGAAATGTCCCTTTCCTATCCCCCCCAGGTACTGATCTTGCTGTTTTGTGGAAAAAAAATTTTTAAAAGCGCCAAATTTGCTGGTGGTTGCATAAACTTCCCAGCTCTTCTTGGAGCCAACTCATCCAATCCATTGTGCTGTGTGGCTTTTTCTGGGGGTGCTGGGGTGACAAGTGTTGTCTCTGGGGTTGGCTGGAGATGGTGGGGAGGGCTGGGAGCAGCAGAGCAGAGCCTGTCACGCTGCTTGCAGCCCTTGGGTAACCACATCACACAGCCCCATCTCACATCTGCATAATCCATCACTTTTAAAGACGTTCCCTTATATGGGTTAATATAAAATGTTGCTCATTGTGTCAGCCAGCAGGAGGTTTCATAGGTCCTTTAGGCAACTTAAACAGTGATTAATCAAAAAAAAGCCTCCACCTTCTTCGTGCTGTTAATGTTGTTGTTAGGTTGCAGGCAGCATAATTTATGGCATTTTCTGATCCTGTTAGCTAGGATGTCTGATTAATTTTGGCTCTGGGATTAAGTCAGCAAAAGAAATTTGACTTCCACAAGCAAGTGATATATATCATCCACCCAAGTGTGGGAGGGACACAACACTATCTTTCTGCCAGCACTTTTACAGTGTCCTCGACTATAGCCAGGAGGTGGCATTATGTACTCATTTTATTACTGCTGCTGGCTGGGGACTAAATAGATTTGAAAGTCCAGGACATGGTCACCTTCCTGATCTTGACAAGGAAGGGAGACCATCACCAAGAGATGCTGGAGACCCTGCCCCTGCTCCCCAACATGGACCACAATGTGCAAACTGGCACGTTTCTCATCCTTTCTCCTCCTGGATTATTCAGAAAATGGCATATCAATGACTTAATTATTAGCCAGAATTTTGTTTTTCACACATTTTTCATTCTTGGTATTCAGGTGGCTTTTTGATGCTTGTTTCATTTTGTCTTATATCTTCATTTTGTCTGCTTATATCTTGTCTGTGCTTCTTGGGGCTAGAGAGTAAAGTTGGGGGATAAGACAAAACACTCACTTTCTCTCTGCTTGGCTTTTAAATATAGAGCTTTTCTTTCATTTTGTTTTTTCCTTATTATGGAACCCTTTACCAAGAAGGCATAAGATCCTTTGGGAGTTCTGGTAATTTGTCAGCTGATGAACAATCTTGTCTAGGATGGTTTCTATGAGGTTATTTAAGCCACCCTCAGGTACAGATATAGCAGAAGTGCCTTCATTTAGGAGCATTTGGTCTTGTTAGGTGGGAGCCTTGCTCTGGGAGGCCTGGCAGCAGCCATGCTGCTCTCCATGGGTACAAACAAGGCATGGCAATTAAAAACACCACCTGACTTCCCCTTTCCATGCCCCTCACCTCCATTCCTTCACTTTGGGTAGCAATGTGCAATTCATAGACTAAATATCTCCTTCATTTCTGCAAGATGAAACAAAAGGGGGAAAAGTCAGACGAACCTCAGGTTGCTGCAGGTGATTCAGCCTTTTGATGGAAAGTTCAAGAAGAAATCTCCACCTTGGCCTGGCAGTCCCTAAGGAAAGGCAATTCCACATCACAGCTGGGGGTGTGACTGCAGCCTGGAAAAAAGCAGCAGAGATCTGGGTCTGGAACTGTCAGGAGGTCACTATTGAGAGGTGACTGTAACCCTAAGATGCTGCAGTTTATATTCCTGCTCCATTAACTCTGACAACAGACTTCAGAGACCAGAGTTTTCTCAACCTGGTTTATAAATCATGCTGGTAAAATTGCACTGGGATTTACTTGTGCATAGCAGGGAGCTCTGCAAGTAAAATTAACCCTTTGAATGAGAACTGAGGTGAGTGTGAAGGAGATGCTTGGCACCTATGTGAGGCTGCTCAAGTTTTGGGCTGGGTTTCTGGAAGCCCAAGAGTGGATAATGCACACCTTGAGCTTCAGATATTCATCTTTTCCCCAGCCAGACCCAGAGAGCTGATGTCACAGACATGTTTTATGAAAAATCCTTTCCTTAGGATTTTTTCTCCTGAGAAGCTGAGAGGCCTCAGGAACAAAATGTAACCAATGGTTATCTGCTGCTGTGGAATGCAACAGGCGGATCTGGGATTGGTCTCATGTGGTTGTTTCTAATTAATGGCCAATCACAGCCCAGCTGTCTCAGACTCTCAGACACAAGCATTTGTTATGATTCCAATTCCTTTCTTTCCTTTCAAGCCTTCTGATGAAATCCTTTCTTCTATTCTTTTAGTATAGTTTTAATGTAATATATATCATAAAATAATAAATCAAGCCTTCTGAAACATGGAGACAGATCCTCATCTCTTCCCTCATCCTGGGACCCCTGTGAACACCACCACAAGCTGAGAGGGCAGAGCTGGTGGGACCAGCCCCACCCTGGAATCTGTTTCAGGCATATCCTGTAACAGGATGGTCCAGTGCTGGTGCAATGCTGGACCATCCCCTTTGCTTCCCAGCACCCAGTGATGTGCAGCAGCTTCCAAGCCTCAGGCTGGGCTTACACCAACCTGCTCAGAGTGATGGAGCTTAATAGGTTTTGTACCCAAAGATTTCCTCTGCCTTGGAAAGATCTGCTTTCCAGAACCTACCAAAACCCCTTCAGATTTTGTGAAAGTACAAGCCTTTAAAAACAGCTCAACAGCTCACCCAGTCAGAGACCCACTTGAAGTCATGAGCTGTTTTTCAAAACCTTGACCATAATCTCTGAAGGGATGCTGCCTCCTGCATAACCCAGGCAGTCCTGGCAGGTCTGTGGGGTGGAAGCTGTGCCTGTGCACACGAGCTGTGTGTGCACTGTGTGACAGGGTCACAGTGGCTCTGCAAGAGTGAACTGGGTCACTCCTCACTCATGCATCAGCAGCAAAACTGGGAGCTCAGTGCTGGTGGCAGGACCTTTATCAGCAGTGATGAATGGCAGGGGGGATTTTCATCTCTTTGATTAATTTTGCTGGGCTGGCAGAAAGATCACATCTCGGCTCTTGTGCCTGGAGATTGAGTGAGGGAAGGTCTGGATGAACCAACTTTACTTCTGCAATCCCAAAACCTCAACCCCACACAGCTCCTGCATGCCTGAGGGTGGGAAGTGCTGGTGGGCTTGGGGAAGGAACAGTTGTGCTGTCAGGCTGGGAAGAGAAACAGTGATGGGTCAGAAGTCATTGTGTTTGTAAAGGAAACACTGAGGCAGGAACAATCCATTTGCTTACAGGAAGAATATCCCTTCCTTCTGTGGATGTTTGGAAAATAAAGGCAGGGTGAATTTGACCTGTTTTTTTACTGCCTTGAGAGCTGGAGGTTTGCAATCCAGGGCTGCTGTGGCTGTTATGTGGCTGGGGAGGAGGGAGTCAGACTGCAGCAGCTGGAGAGTGTCACAAGTGCCACAGGGGGCATGAACCTTCCTGGACAGAGGCTCAGGGTGAGCGTTTTGAGCAGATGGAGCTTTTCCTTTGCTTATCACCTCTTTCTTTCTGCCATGGTTCATTCATTCTCCTCACCTCTCCCCCAACACTGCTTCTGAGCATCTCTGTCCTCAGTGACCTGGGTCACCTATACAGGGCAATTCCTTGGTTTTCTTTCTGTCAAAAGCAGTTATTCCTTACTCAGCTGATTCCTCTCTCCCCCTCATGCCCTCCTGTACAGCCACAATAAGGATCTGGATACCTTATCTTGAGATAGCTACCTACAGTCTGAGTCTGAACATTTTTTTATTAGGGCAATGCAAATCTAATGTTGCTTCACTGCTCAAGAGAAAACTCGTTCCTACCTCCCCTTACAGCACTGTGATCTACTTCCTCATGCTTCAAGGGCATAATATGTGATATTTCAGCTGTGACCATGAACTCAACAGATGAAGGGACCTCCAGCAGTCCCAAAAGCACAGAATCGTTTTCCCCACATTACTGTTACAAACAGTGCAGCATGATAAGCAAAAGGATGGAATATGCTGATTTTTTCTCCAGTCCCATGGGATGCTATAGTCTCCCTATGGGTCCTGAGATACTGAGTTATCTTGCACTTAATCCATTATTAGACTGTGGAGTCCCAGGCACAAATCCTAAAGAGGGCAGCAGAATCAAACCCAGACCTTTGTCCATGGCTGGCCAAAGCAGTGCTGGTGCTGCTGAAGCAATGCTGGTGCTGCTAATTGAATGTGCTTTATGTACAGGAGCAGTTCAGCTCACACCCAGAACATGCTGCACATCCTTTGGTGATGTACAAACCGACTGGGACAATTTACAATGGTGATTTTTCCACTGACGGGTGAATTAATGCTCTCTATTATAGGCATTTAATCAATGCCAGCTCCCTAAGTCTCTGAACAGGCCACCAAGATGGAAGATTGATTGGCCTGAATGCATCATATATAAAACAGGGATACTTCATAAGAGCATAAATGAGGTGTTAGTTTCCCAAAGCCACAAAGACAGCTCTGTGGTGGGGAGTGTTGACAGCCACTTGCTGAGACACAGTGAAGGGACAAGACCTGGGTTTAATGTGGGGGTTTGTTTTGATTTTGTCTTGAGTTTTTTCAAAGCAAGGCTGAAATTGCCTAGAGATGGGGAGGAAGATCCTTCCAGCTCTGCACATAGGCAGGGCTGTTTGCTTGGAAGGGATCCTGGTGATCCCTGCACTGCCTCTGTGGCTGATGGAGCTGCTGCTCCCAGATGCTGCTGACCTTTGCAGCAAAATTTGCAGTTGATCACAAAGTGCTGAAATTTGGCTTCATGTTTACACAAGCAGCCAAAACTTCAGAGGAGTTGGTCCCCCACCCCCTTTCCAATGTCATTTTTCATTTTATTCAGAGCAATATAAAGATTTCTTCTTAACTCAGCCAGGAGGCTTAGCCTCATTTCCAAGCTGTGGTTTGGATACCCAGGGGTGTGGAAAGGATATTTCTGGGATCTTGGGGATCCAGGGTCTGTCTGAGTGTGTCCATGCTCTTAACTGGGACAAATCTCAAATAAAATATATGAACACAGGTCCCCCTGAAAGATGTATTAAATGTCTGATTGTATCTCACATGAGAAATGGGTTAAAGCACACAGAGGGTCAGTTTGCTTTACTTCTAACCTTTACAAAGTCATCAAGTTGAAGTACTAAGCACTGATTTGATTTGGAAACAGACTCATCTTAAATCAATGGTGTAAAGTATACCTTTTATTAACATGGCTAAACACACCCCTAGCTGCATAAGTTAAAGGGGAACACATAAATTGATGGTCACTGTCAGGATCCTGAACCCCAACTGCCTGTGAGGCTGGGGAGGCTCAGACACTTAAACCTTAATCATGCTTAAAATGGGATTTAACTGTCCATGTACCTTAAAATTACATTTCCTTTGGCTTCTGTCAGGTCTGTGAGCCTGTGATTAGAAAATCAGTCTAACTTCACAGCTGGAAAGATTGTCACCATATTCCTCCCAAGTGGATGGCCAGGGCCACTCAGTTTCTGATGGAAAGACAGAGAGCTCAATAAATAAAACTTGGCATATTGAAACTTCATGACTTTACTTCCTCAGAGTATTTTGGATATACCACTGAAAAAAGCATAAAACAGGAGTTTGTGGTAATGTTTCTGGGGCAGCAGGGAAGCAGTAGCATCCTTTTAATGCATTCTGACTCTTTGTGCTCCAGAGCTCAGTCCAGGGATCAGCACAGGTTTTTATCCTTAGTCCTGAAAAGTTCTGCTTTGTGAGCTGGTTTATCTGCTCAATAAGACACACAAGGGTATCATTTGAAGCCCAATAAATTCATACTTCCCACATTCAGTGGCACATGGTCCTTAGGCTCCCAGTTAAGAACCCACAAGCATGAGGTGCTGTGCTGTAAGTCACACTCTTTCACAGCTCCTGAATTAATTACAAAGCACTAAAAATGTGAAATAACAAAAATAATTACTGTAATAAACTAATGAAGTGAAATATGTTTTGCTGAAATTAAAGAAGTTGAGAAATCCAAACATTACCCTGTGTGGGGGGACTAATTACAGTGTGAGGTATGGGATGGTAATGATGACTTCTGCTGTACTGCTCTGCTTCTGAGGTCAGATCCTAATTGTATGAGGAATAAAAAAAAAAAATCCTTGTTTGTGTAACACTTCCAACAAGTTTATTTGTCTCTGTGAAATCTGAAATCCCCCACTGCTGTGGGATATCAGCCTAGGTGGATTGGACTTCAGTGGTCCCTGTGGATCCCTTCCATCTCAGGATCTTCTAAAATGTTAGGATTTTATGATTCTGTTTACAGTGAGCCAGGCCTGGGAAACAGCAGAGACTACATACAAAGTCTCCCGTTGTGTGGGGAGAGGATCCAGTGGCAACAAAGATGCTGAAGGGACTGGAGCATTTCTCTTATGGGGAAAGGCTGAGGGAGCTGGGCCTGTCCAGCCTGGAGAGGAGATGGCTGAGAGGGAACCTCATTGATGTCTGTCAGTACCTGAAGGGAGGTGCCAGAGCATGGACCAGGCTCTGCTCTGTGGTGCCCAGCAACAGGGCAAGAGGCAAGGGGCAGAAACTGATGCCCAGGAACTCCCACCTGAATATGAGGAAGAACTTTCCTGTGCAGGTGACTGTGGATGGGAACAGACTGCCCAAAGAGGGTGTGGAGTCTCCTTCACTGGAGAGATCCCTGAACTGTCTGGACACAATCCAATGTGTTCTGGGATGACCCTGCTTGAGCAGAGAGGCTGGACCAGAGGACCTCCTGCAGTCCCCTCCAACCTGATCCAGGCTGTGATTCTGTGATTCTGCATCACCACTCCAGCACTCTCAGCTGTCTCATCCTCTTCTGTTGTGTTCTTGGAGTGAGCCATGTGCTGTGGCTGTGGATCTGAGCCATGTGCTGTGGATGTGGATCTGAGCCATGTGCTGTGGCTGTGGATCCAAGCTCTGCAGTGACAGTGGCCATGGGGCACTGTGTAGGACCATTCCCAAGTCCCTTGCAGCACGTGTTGCAGGTGCCATCTCTGTCACTGGAAGGCCACAGGAGGAGCTCCATGCAGAGAGCCACCATCCATCTTGCAAGGACCTCCTCCTGCAGCAGCCATGTGGAGCTTGTGAGCTGGTCAGTGCTGTTACATGGACTTGAATGGGAAATATTCATCTGTGTTGGAGACAGTGATGATTTCTATATGAGAAGCATGAAATGCAGTTTCCTTCTGTCTTTTAGTCCTTTGTTTTGTGAGGGAGACACCTATGAGAGCTGTTCTGTTCCACACCTCATACTCCTGCAAAGGCTGGAGAGTTGGCAAAAGGAGGGAATGGGAAATATGGCTGTGTATGCAAAGACAGCATGGACACCCAGGCACCTGAAATGCTTTTATTTGTTTGGGTTTTTTGGTTTATTTTGCTTTTTGTTTGTTTGTGTTTGTTGTTGTTATTGTTTTGGTTTTATTTGGGTTTTTTTGTCTGTGAAAAACAGGCTTTAATACATCAGTCTCATGCATTTGATTTCTAAAAATCAGTGTTTAGACTTCTGAAACTGGCAACAAAATAGCATGCTTGGTGTCTCTTCTGCATGCACTGGATGTATTATAAAAGTCATAAGGACAGCAATTTTCACTGATAATGCACTCAGGCAGAGTCAGATTTGCCTTGTTGACAGTAGCTAACATAAATTGGATCTGTAACATACATAAATGTTGTCTTTAAAATCCTAAAAAAATCCTGTCTTTAAAACCACTCTTAGAGGTTCCTGTGGCATCAACCTGTTTGTTAAAATTGCATTTGGAGCAATATCCCCATGGATCCCCAGTAAAAAATCCAAAATTTACAGCACTGTGGAAATAAGCAGCTCTATAGGACTGTGGCCTTAACTGGCAAAACACCAAGAGCAGAAATAGTGCCATTGTCTGCCCTCTGACAGACCCCCTGCAGCAGTGCTTGGCAATTTTTAATACTGCTCTTCATGGATATTAAACTTTTTTCTATAGATTTTTTGTGTTTTTAAGTGTCACACATGATCTCAGCTGTCAGGGCCCAGTTCATCCACCACAGGAGGAACTTGTGCTTTTCCCTCTGTGTTACCTGGCTATAAAATGGCATCTGGGCATGGCAGCTACTCACTAATCTGTGAAACCAAGAATGAGAATTGTGTTTAATGGGCCTGTTCAGAAATGCCTGCAGTCAGGATTTCACAGTGTCTGGGGTTGCTGCTGATTGTGGGCTGCCATGCAGGGAACTGTGATTTGAAAAGGTGCCCAATTGTTGTTAGGATTGGCTCTTGCTATTATTCTTGTTTGTAAAAATACATTTACAGTAAGAACAGGCATTTTAATTGGTATTTTAAAATGCCAATTAAGGGAAAAGCTTCAGAGTTTTGCCCTTCTCTCATTCTTCATCACTGAAGTTAAAATAAGTTAAAGCCACCAATGGCTATACCAGGTTTCAGCACAGGACTGGGTTAATGAGAAAGCAAATGTTTGATAGCACTAATGCCCTGGTAAACTCCATGAGCACATCTCTGCTAAACCTGGGCTGGGGGGAGCAGGATTCAATCTTTGTCTGGTTTCCATCCCTGCTCACATGCACCCTCTGAATGCCTGCAACAGTGGGTCTTCACTGCAAAATAAATCTGCCTGTAGTTTGTGCTTAATTCCACTGTCCCTTACAGTCTGGGCATGGGTTCATTGAGGAGAGAGAACATTGACTTATTCCCACCCATGGTACCCAGGACTCAGTGAAAGGAAAGATTTTGTAAATATTCCAGAGGCTTTTATGGAGTCTCCACATCAATCACATGTCTTTCCTGGGTTTACTTTGGCAGAAGTCTTTGACCTGGATGCTTTCTGAAGCTTCCAATAGAATAAAACTGTGGAGTATGAAAAAAAAAAACCCTTGGGGACCAAGAGTGTCTCTCCATATGTCCTAGAATCTTCAAATGGTGTGGGTTGGAAGGGAGGTTGAAACTTTTAATTCCAGCCCGCTCTGCCATGTCCAGGGACACCTCATACCTGACCAGGTTCCTCAAAGCCCTGTCCACCCTGACCTTGAGTATTTCCAGGGATGGGGCATCCAAAGCTTCTCTAGGAAGCTTTGGAAAAATCTGCCACTTTCTGACCACCCTTACAGCAAGGAATTTTTTCCTACTATCTAATCTAAACCTACTCTTTTTCAGTTTAAAACGATTACCTCTTGTCCTATCACTCCATGTCCTTGCCAAAAGTCTGTCTCTGGTTGTTTTTTAGCCCCTCCAGGTATTGGAAGGCTGCTGGAAGTGTCACCTTGTAGGAGGCAGCCCTGGTGCAGATGTGCCCAGCTGTGTGTTCTTGGGGAGGTGCTGAAGGAGAGGTCCAGGTGTAGCTGACAGCATTTGCCCAAAACTGCAGATTGTCCTTTAGGGTCATGTTAGAGGCTGGCACTTGCCCTTGCACAGATAAAAAGAAATTTCTTGTTTAGGATGATCAGATTTCCAGCTACTCTGCAGAAACAGCTGTCAGCAAGTCTGTGGCAGCAGATGCTGGGATGTATTCAGTGTGCTCTGGGCTAATCTGCTGCTCTGCCCTCCCCAATTACAGTCGTTTTTTGCTATCACAGGAGGAAGCTTGGACAAGCACTGTGATAAGAATGTGCATCAAAGTTGCCTGGGTCCTTCCAGAGAGAGGGGCCTTAGGCAGATACTCACTTTTCCAGTCAATTGACTCTATTTAAAGAGTTCTGTCAAGACAATCCATGCTTTGCTTTCCCACTGCTCCACGGGCATTGTCAGGGTAGATTGCCTCAAAAGAGCAGGAAAGAAACCTGGGGGGACAGAGGCTGCTAAGAGGTGACAGCAAAAGGATCACACAGCCTGAGCTGCACTCCAGTAATCTCCAGCTACTGGGCCTCCAGCTTGCTGGCAGATTGGTGTAAATTGTGGCATAACTTGCAAATATACCATCTTTTTGTATGTGCATTATGCTTTTGGATGTATGAGAAAGGATCTGCCAGCCAATCCACAGGGCTAGCTGCTCCTGAAATCCTTTGGCATCCCAGCTGGAATTTTAAATACAAAAACTGTGAATACTCAGCCACTAAAACTCAGACTCAGAAGAAGCACCTAGTGTAGTCCAGTTTTATGTGGCTTTCTCAGCAGCAGTGCTGGTTGGAGCAGATCTCCCAGTTCAGGCTTTGAAAGTTAAAAAAGTCACCATTTGTAAGGACATCTTCTCTCCTTCCTATCTGGAAATATACAGAGCTGGCCTTGCTGAGAGAAACTCACAGGTGGTCTTTGGGACTAATGCCCCCTTGGACATGATGCCCCTTTGTTTCTCTGTGAGATGAATGTAATTCCTGACTGAAATCACACAAGGACAAACCCAACACCATTTCTGCTTGCTGACCTGTAACCACAGCATTGGCACAGTCTGAGTTTCAGAACAAACCACCTTAGAAACCTCAGATTATTTTTATGTCTGTATTTTTTTGAATAAAAGCCAAAATGAGCAGAAAGAAAAGTAGTTATGGATTTTCACTCAAATTAATGTCCTGTATTGTGGGAAACCCAGCCATTAGAGAACTGACCTGACAGATGTGAAATCAGAAGCAAAAATGAAGCTGGTTCCCGGATTTCTCTGTGCAGTAAAGACTCAGGAAAAGTTGCTTGACATGTGACCTTAATGTCTGTGTCTTCCTCAGAGCTGTCATGCAAAGTCACAGTGAATGGAAAGAAGATATTGAAGAAAAATGTTGTTCATATGTTCATATAATCTATTTTAAAACAAGATGAGTGATGTCTTAAAAATGTTTCTGTGCCTGTAGACAGAGTCAAGGTTACTTGCTTAGATACAACATTCACATTGCTGACTTTTTTTTTGGCAAGAAAAATCCACTTGTTCGTGGTGATGATGTAACTGGATTTAGAAAAATATTGTAGCAAAACACAAACCAGAGAAGGAAAGGCTGTGTTTATATTGCACTGCATTTTGTGGTCAGTTATTATTAAAGGCAAATGCACATTTTGAAAAGCAGTTCAGGTCTCTCAAAAGAATCATCTGTGTGAGCTGACAGGAAAAGTTTGCAGAGCAGCATTTCAGCATGTTTTCATTGTGTCTGGTGAGGATGCTGTGCAAATTCATTGTTTGCCTTGATCTGGAAAGACCTGCCCCTGGAGAGGAAGAGGAGGAAGCAAGACACAATAACTATGGCTTCTGAGAAACTTTGCAAGGAAATTAAACAATAACAGAGTAGAAGATCAACAGTTCTAGGTAAACAAAATGTCAATATGTTGATTTTACATATGTGGGAATTTTCATCTGTATGTTATAAAGGTCCCACAGCTAATGCTGTGATTTGTTTTCTCCTTTCAAATCAAGGTAAAGATTAGCTGTAGTGTCTGTGGAAGGGATTGATCAGAATTAAATACAAAAAATATTAAATATTAAATACAAAAATATGATTCTCATGGTGACAGTCTGGATAGAAAGTTAATTTCTTTTCAATTTCCATGTGCAAACATACCAACATGATTATTTTTGTTTCAGCAACAACTGGGATAAATCTATACCACAGAGCAAAGCTGTTGGCTACCCCAAAACAAACTCCTTTGCTTTTTGGTGTAAGTACTGCACTTCTGCTGACTCTTGCAGTTTTTTCCCCACATTCATTCATGTTTTCCTTGATTCTAATGTTTTCAGCTCGAGTGGAAAACAAAAAATCTGTAGTTTCAGTTTCTACCCCCTTCCTGCCTTGTGATCACTGTGGCCAAAATGGTGATTTCCTGCTTGGTTTCTACCCTGGTAGAATTTAGGACTGGAAAAATAGTTTTGCTGAGGCCATAAACAGATGTTGCTCTGCTGCAGCAGGGTTGTCATGGTCCTGACCACCTCCTGTTTCAGAGATGGGCATTGAGTTGCAATCCCATCCCTCTAGGATAGGATGTGAGCCTCCAACAAATGATCATCCCAGCTCATGAATGCACAGAGTGCTCATAAAATCAGGGCTGGAATTCCTAAATTGGCCATAGGTGGTCCCCAGGCTGTTGTAATGTGCTGGTCTGTCTGCTGTCATGGATGCACTCTCTGAACCTCTCTCTCCCCCCTGGCCAGACAATCACTTCTTCCAGGATCCACAGAGCAGCACTTACACTGAAATTTGTTCTATTTCATTCTGTTAAGTTCACTCGATGCTCTCTCTTGCACAGAATGCAAGATTACCCTGTAGAATAAAATAAAGGAATTAATTGACATTTTAATTAATTGCAAGTTTTAATTAATATTCACCAGAGTGACAAGTGTTCTGGAATGCAAAACAGGAGTAATTTCTGAGGAAAAGGGGAAAAGGCCCAGCAGTTTCTGTTCAGGTTAAATGAAGACCTTGTAGCTGAATATATATCAGGTATCTGCTGACTCCATTCAACACCTGAAGTTTCACTCATTTTGAAACAGCACAGACAGATCTGTGTTAACAACACCAGGGGCTGTGAGCAGGGCTCAGGGATGGAGGACACTGAGTAGAAAGCATGACCTGTAACTTGACCAGCTCCATGTTTAATGCTCTTGGTTGAGCTCAGGCACCACAGACAGCGAGGTCAGGGAATGGACATGGCAGATGTCAGGTCCATTCCCTGTCTTCTCCCCACTTTTTGCAGCCTGCCTTCTCCCATGGGCTGAATTTGTTCCAGGTAGGAACCCACAGGACACCTGGAGCCTGTCAATGACTCTGCAGGAGCTGAGGCTGTCATAAAGTGTTGCAGGGATGTGCTGTGTTTTATTTGCATAGTGAGGATCCCTTTCCTGAATTGCTATAAAAGCTGGCCTGTAATTTTCTCCCAGGCATGAACTATAGCCTTCAACACAGCTGTGAAAGATGGGATCCTTTTACCCACTATTGGTAAAGAGGGGTAATGGAAATTATCCCTCTATATAACTTAATATTCACTTTGAAATGCAGTTTTTATGTCAGCAATACTCCCCTGATTTCAAGGGATTTTGTGCCTACAGCCTGTGACTTTAAGGGATGGGACAGGATGTAGATGTACTACAGGCAGGGTCAAATGTTTGACAAAATAAAGAAACCAATCTTTTTCTCTTTTTGCCCCCAGATTTTAAGCAGCTGTAGATCTTCCTGGAAAGAGATGAACTAAGAGCAGTGAAGAGTTCCACATTCTGCCTTTGCAGCATAAATATCTGGACCTTTTGCAGAGATAATAGAGTATTCCCCAAAATTATCTTACTGCTAAAACACAGTTCTTAGCTCATTTGACTTCACAGCAGATTTGAAATCATGAAGGTGGAAAAGACTTTGTTCCTTGGCTGTTCTCTGAAATAGAAATTTCCCTTCCCCAGTGGAAGGCATGATCACACATCACATCAGGCTGGCCCAATTATTCATTTTCATAATAAGAGACCTCTCTCTCCTTCCTCTGTCCTCACCCCTACCTGCAGCAGACCTGGTCTGCAGGCCTGACCCTTGCATGAGCCAATGCAGCTTTTTTGCTGCATTCATTTTCTGCCAGCACGGTGAATTCACTCAGTCCCACAAGGAAAACCACCCCAGTCAACAAAGAAGAAGAACACACAGCTGGGAGAATGAGAGAAAGAAGACAGATAAGATGCAATGACCATTAGAATCAGACTGAGATACTCTAACATTTTATCTGGAAAAACTCTCCTGGGTTGGAAATGATCTGTTGGAGCACCAGAGCAGTCCTGGCAGAGGCTGAGCCGGCTCCTTAGGAGGGCTGAACCTGCTCCTTTGTTCAGTCATGCTCTCTCATTGATGGTGGTGATACCTTCCAAGATGCCAGGGGATTGTCCCACTCCTCTGGTGACCTCTGGGTGATAAGAACCCCCTTTGTTTTGAGTTAGGTCTACACTCAAGTGCTTTGGATTCTTCTGGGAGGAACCTGGGGACCATCCTTGGGTTTCTCTGTTGTTGGTTGTGTGTGTTACAGGAGAGGAGGAGTAGCTGGAGTGGGATTTCTCTGTCCATCTGGCAGCTAAGCTGTAGGTTACACTCTGAGGCAAAGAAGACTTCTTGGCTCTCCCACTGTGAGGAAAAGATTAAGCTGAAATCACTGGGGAAGGGAACAAGGTAAACAGTCACCAAACCTGATCTTTTGGCCACTACAGCACTCCAGAAATCAAGAAAACCAACTGACTTCAGGATGAAAGTGCAGTTCCCTCTGTGCATCATCTATGCAAAACCAGACCCTAAACAGCAAAAGAATTTACTGTAATCCCATCTTTGCCAATTAAGTGTCTTCTGCTTCTAAATGGAAAGAAACTTCAATGTTAATTTTAAAATATTGCTGGCATTTATCATAGTAATTACTTTAGCCATGTAAAACTCCAGACACCATAAATACTGTTGATACTATAGATTAAAAGCTCCCAAGGCACGTGTTACTGATGCTACAAAATGCACAAGGAGACAAGGATATTCTCCAAGCTCAGCATTTGTTGGGCTCTTGCAAAGCCATTTGAGCACACAGTTGCCTCATCAGATTTCTGAAAATGACTGATGTTCCCTGTCAGAAGCCATCCATCTTTATCAGTGACTGTATTTTGGAGGAGCACACCTGGGCAAACACACTCACGAGCTCTGATATGAACACATGCTTCACTGCAATTACATTTTCCAATCAGTAACTTTTAAAGATGGGAAAAGTTTATTTCAGGGACACTGAATTGTCATGATCTTCACTTTCCAAATTCTCAGGCTCTAAAAACCAGATCTCTTTGATCTCTTATAGGTATTGTGGGTATAGAACCCATAAATTAATCTTTCAGAATTGCAAATCAGCTCAGAAAATGTCCATCCTAATCTACTGCTGTGGACCTCTGCACCAAAAGGCAATGAATGGTGTCTGTGTAAGGAGGAAAAAAAGAGTCTTTATCAGACACATTGCTCCAGTGAACAGGCTTGGAAAGCTGGAGAGGCTGAGAATTTAGGGATATCAGCAGTCAGCTGTAATCTGGTACCAAATCAAACTGTGAGGTACTTGAAACCAGAAATTGGCCAAGTTTACAGAGGTAAAGTGTGACCATTTTTGTAACAATCTGATGAGAATATTATTTATAACACTACTGATTATAGGCACATCTGACAGAGAAACTTTGCTGCCTTTCTGTGAATATTACTAAAGGGTAATGTCTCCAAAGAAGTGAAAGTGGTTTCTGTTAATTTGCCTGTGGTCTCTCCCTGTAGAGACCCTGCCCCTTCAGCAGGTGGTGGCACTGACAAAGGGGTTTTGGGGTTATGCTTCCAGCAGGTTTTCCTGCTGACAGGAGGAGGCTGAGTGGAGCCTGCATGAAGCAGGAGCTGGTTGAGCCCTTGGAAGTAGCAAGATACATGCACAGTGATGTGTATTGAGTAAAACACACATTTATCACTCCATTGCTTTTTATTAATAGGAGGAAAGATACTAAAAAATAACTCAACCCCAAGACACAGAATGGAGATAAAGCTGTTTTATAGCAGCTGAAAGCATGTGGAAAAATTGTTGCGTAGCTGGAACTTATTTGGCACTAGGGAAAATATTTGTTGAGCTGCCAGTAAAACTGCAGAAGAGGAAATGCTTATAAGAAGGGATCCAAACCAGCACTGAGCTTCCTTCCCTTGAAAATCAAGGTCAAATAGAGCATTTGAAATCATTAGAAATAAGTGAAAGAACAGGTCATATTGTCACTGGGAATGATTCAGACAACAATTGGAAGTACAATGTGTTTGCTGTGGTAATCACATTTATAAGGACCCAAAAACTTTCTGCCACCTATGGAACAACCCAGGGCTTATTTCTTGAGCATTCTGATTGGCTTAGCTTGGGCAGAGTTTCCCAAAATTCGGCCTGTGTGGCCTGAGGGGTGAGCTCTGCCTGCAGTACTGTCACTCTTGCTGATGCTCAGCCCAAGGGGAGGTTTCCCTGCCCATCTCCCTCCATCCAGGAGAGGTGGCAGCATGCTCTGGCACAGACCTGGCCAGCTGCTGCAATGCAGGGCATTGAACACTGTCTGGCTAATCTGGCTGCTTTAAAGGATGCATCTTCTGCTGAAGAAAACTGCATCCAATTTGCTTTCATATGGAAGCATTGGCTCAACATAAGCACTTTGTGTCCTGTGGCTGCAGTGTTTTTTTCCTAAATATAAGATACAAACCCAGCTGCTCAGAACATTGATATAGAAAGTATTCAGTGGCAGTAAGAAATCCCAGGCCGTCAGTGCACTAGAAAGTTTAATGTTGTAGGCTGCTTTTGATTTTCACTAGAGTTACATTGGGGATTTTTCAGATGACAAGCTGACTTCAGGAACAGAAAAAAAGCTCTGTATATTTTGGCATTATTTGAAACCTTCTTTTATTTTGTATTGCATTTCATACAAGAGAAATAGGGGGTTTCTTTGTTGTTTTCAAAGCAAAATATGCATTTTGCTCTGTTTCTATGGGCTCTAACTAAGAGTCTTCTGTGATCATCTTTTGCAGCCAGTGTGTTGCTGGTTTTTTAAGAACTTGTGGTCATTATGGAAGATAAATGACAGTCCTTGGAGCCCATGGCTGAAGCGCACATTAGTCACTAGTAAATGATGTATAAAAAATATTCAGCTTGCAAAAAGATAATGGTGGTTCCTATTTGAAAATGCAGAAAAATGCACATATCTGGAGCACAAAAGTGTCTCATCAATATCTCTGTGAGTAGAAAACTAACCTGTCAAGAAGAAAATGTTGAAAAGATGGGGATATTTATGCACTTGCAGCACTGATCGTAATGATCTAAAGGACTATTAAAGCAAACTTAAAACATTAGATACTGGGAGTAGACCACATAATTGTTTTTTTCCATGCAGCCTAGGAATGCTCTAAAAAAACTCAGTAAGGAATTGCTCATTGCACATCTTTGACCTCCAGTGATCCTGCCTTTCTCCATTTCATTGTTATCTGTAAATTTAATAGCCCTTCCTGATCTGACCTTTTACTAACAGCAAAGTCCTTCACCCCCTGCAGTGCTGGAGCTCAGGACTGGGGCAGGGAGGGGGCCCAGGTGTCAGGAGCCTGTCTTGGTGAGACAGCCACAGGGCAGGGCTGTGGTGGCCTCATGGCTGCCCTGTTCCCTGGCCCTCTTCCCCCAGATGAGACATCAGCCCTGCATCACACAGAAAATCTCATTGCTTTCCCCAAAAAGGGCAATTCTGCCTTTTCCCCTGGTGGGGAGTTTGGTGCATCTTTCCCAGTGTAGGGCTCCAGCCCCAGGCTGGGCTTGGCACCAGGCTGGGCTCAGTGAGTCACATCACAGGGCCAGGGGCTGGGGTGTGGTGGGAGGGGGAGCTGCCTGCCAGGTGGGGGGAATCCACCTTTAGCCAGTGCTTTAAATCCTTGTGGACCTGTTCTTCTCACCTGCCACTCCTGTCTCTGTAATCCAGCCTAAGGGAGAACCTTTTCTTTGTGGGTTACCAGTAGGGTTGAACTGGCTTGCTGGTGTTGTTGCTGCTGCTGCTGCTGGCAGACCCTACTTGATCCACTCATCTAAAAACCCCAAATATTGATGTATATCTATAAATTACCCAGCTTGATTTTCTGCTGGTTGTGTGAGATCAGCAAGAGATCCTCCCTGGAGCAGGAGAATGGGAGGAAAGGAGGAGAAATGGGGCAGACACTGCAGGACCACCCCTTCCCAAGTCAGTGAACCACTGATGCAGCCCATCTGTGCTTTTGAACTATTGCTTACCCACTTGGAGGGCTGGGACTCAGACCTAGATGGAAAAGTCAATCAATCAGGTTAATTTTAATTTTCTTTTTTCATTAGTAACTACAAAATCTGCAGAAAAATGAGAAAAACTCCTTCACAAGAGGCCTTTCTGCATGGGCAATGCTCTCTTGTCACTCTGTGCCTCTACTGACTGATCTCAGAGATATTCACCTTTAGCTCCTTCCTGACACTCTCTGCTGTAAAGGAGGTGATACAACACCACAACCTGAAGGGTTATATATCCCTCCTTTTACAGGAAAAGCCTGTAGGGTGCAAAAGAAAAATCCTTCTGTGGCTCTGGACATCAGTAAATGATGTGTGTCAGTCAGTCAGGTGCTGCCCAACTGCTCAGAACAGGAGCTGGGGTCTCTCAGCAGTGTTTGAGGAGTCTGTCACAGCTGTCCTGTTGCAGCAGAGATAACACTGACTCTCTCTGAGTGCTTCTCTTCATCCTTTACAGCTGAAAAGGCTCCCAGAGCTTTGAAATTTTGATCCTCAGTCCTTTTTTTTCCAACTTTTATAACCCACGGAAACGAGGAGATATTCTGTGTGAAGGGGAGCTTGCAGAATTCATCTTTCTCCTGCCAAAGTGCCCTGTGTGGTCTGCACTGGGGGGGTTGAAGCTTTAACTCTCAGCAGAGCTGGAAGAAGCTCTTTGGCATCACACAGCAAAACAACAAATTGAACCTGCCCACCCTCTGACCTGTGCAGCTCTGCTGGAATGAGAAGCAGTCAAATTCAGCATGCTGCAACTTTATTATTAGAAAACAGAAAGAAATCTCTTTAGCAACACGCTATTTACTTCAGAAATAACCTTGAGTTGTCAGCTGGAGAGAAATATGCTCCTTTTCTGTATCCATTTCACATTTCCCTGGCTTCCAAGGTTCAAATCTGAGGCAGTTTCTGCTGCTGTGGGAGAAACAACAGCCTGTGCTGAGTGCCTGGTAAAGGTATTTATAGGTGTTCATTTAGAGTCAAAGAAAGTGCTGTAGCATTATGTTTTCTAGACACAAAGAACAGCTCCATGTTTTCAGCTAAAATGTTTTTCATTTGAAATGAAGACAGCATCATAAAAAGTACAAAATCCAACTCACACTGAGGAAGCTTGCGGAGCATTTTTCTTGTGAGCTCTGCTGCAGGAACAATGACAGCAAAATTGTTTCTTTGCCAGGAGTACAGGAAGACACTTTAGGAACTCAGTCCCCAGCTAGCAAAGGTACTTAGCTCATGGCTGCTCATTAGAGCAGGTTGGAAAAGCTACTTGCTGTCATGAATGACATTTCTGTTTTGAAAGAGTGGGTAACAAAATACCCTGAAGTTTTCACTGAAAATGGGGAAGGTGGGAGGGGTTCTGGAAGTGCCATCCTCTTGTTCATATCTCTTCCCTCCTCTGTCTCCCTGCTGCCACACTGCTGGGGTACCTGGGGTGGAAATAACCTTCCAGGCTGCCTTACTTTGCATGAAAGGTTTTATATTTGTGCCCTGCATCCTACAGAGTAAGGAAGATTTATACAAAGAAAAGGAGAGTAGAAAAACAACTAAATAGACTGGAACCTGCCTGGATTGCCTTATGTAAAACAAACAAAACCCCATATGTGTCAATTGGGAATATTTTAATTAATTTAATGCATCCTTATGTGGTTTGAGTAAAGTCAACACAAGCAGCTGACTGTGGAGATTAAAAAACTTATAAAACACAAACCTCAGCCAGCAGAAATCATCACAGAATTATTTTAAATGCTTCATATGTGGGGCTGAAGTGCAGCCATGAACTGTTATGGAGAAAATAAAATAACTGTGAGGCAGGATGCTGGGGGAAGCCTAGTAAGGTTTTATAGCCTCTCTCTATGGCCAATATGATTTTATGAGCTAAATTTTCTATTGCACATCTCAACAAGTTGCCCCTTAGCCACTGGCAGTCCTTGTAGCTTATATATTTTTCTCTCTTTCCACTTTCTTCCCCTCTAAGGAAGAGAAAATGTGACCTCTGAACAGTTTAGTTGAGAATACAACTTTTGGGGTGCTGGGAGGCAGCCTTTGGATGGCCAAGGAAATGCACTGGGAGAAGAGACTTTACTGAGCCTTGTGGCCCTTTCCAGTCCTGGTGAAGCTCTCCTGGAAGAACAAACTGTGCCCTAAAGGAACTGTATGGGACCAATCTGCCCCATCTTCACTGGATACACTGGGGAAAGTCAAAGTTTCTGAGCTCAGGCAAATGGCTTCTAACCTATGATCATTGCCTGGAAATTAAAAGGTTACAAGACAGACAGTGGCTTTTGGAAAATAATGTCCTGTAAAATACTAAAAATTTGAGCTAATTAAAGCTACACCATCCTTTGGGAATGGGTCATTTGTATGTTTGTTCCAAGACTAAATTTGGATTTTTGTGGATGCCTGCCAGCAGTGATGAGTAGGTTATATATTTGTTTTAAAACATCTCCAGGATTTCAGCTTACAAATGGAAATGGAGAAAAGAGGCAGATTTTACTGGAATAAATAAAACCCTGTGGTCTAATGTGTCATTTGAATAAATTACATTAATTACATAATATTTTGGAAATTTTTTTGTGCTGGGTTTTGACAGGGTTGGCCTCCAAATTATAAACTACACTGGAGAAGTTATCACTAGATTGAAGACCCTAAGTCACATCAGCAAAGTAACATTACCAGCACCACATTTTTGTTAATTTCTGCTGCAAAGTCAAACAAAGCAGTAAAATTGCAGCATGACAGGGGAAAGAAAGGCAATGGGAACAGCCTCTGCAGTACTCACAGTGTGAATTTAGAAAAATACCTTTGGGGAGGTGGGAGGTGTTTGCCATGCCAGGTAATTCTTCTCCCAGTGGTCAGGAATTGACACAAGAGCAATGAAGTGCAGGGTGTTTTCATTCACTCACTGCTCTCAGCTTTCAGGCATCCCATTCCTCCCTCCTCAGAGGCAGCACAGACCCTGCCATGGAGCAGGCAATGGCATCCAACACCTCCCTCACACTGCCTGGATCACTGGAACATTGCTCCTTTAGGTCCTTCTCTTGATTTCTTTCCAAAAAAAGGGTCCACAACCTTAAATCCTGAATCACTTTAGCAAAACAAGAAGGAAGGCGAGGCTGCCTTGGTTTGAAGCTGCTCTCCTGGTGCACTGTGAGGCGAAGATGGAAATTCATTCAGTGAGAGCATCCTCACCCACAGAGCTCTCAGAGAGGCTGAACCAGAGAATCCTAATTGCAAAATGTCATCAAATATCCCCTGAGGTGGATAAACAGTGGATATCCACTGTTTTATGCTTTATCTTTTCAGAGTTGCCTGCCCCCCTCCTGGCAGCAGAGGGGTGATGGTGCTGAGAGCTGGCATGTGCTGAAGGCCTTGCTATGGGATAAATAAAATATTCACGTGTTTGAGAGATGTATTTCCCTCATACTTGGGTGCTGCAGGTCAGAGCTTCTTCTCAGTGGTGAGGCACAAATCCCAAACAGCTGCTTTGCCTGTGAATGTGTGTGTCAGATTCTTTTTGCATCAGTGTGAGAAGTACCAGGGAATCTGATGCCTTCTACAAACTGTTTGGAAGCTGTTGGTTCAGGAGGAGAACCATTGCCAGGCTTTAGGGATTGCTATTTATACATGTATTTTAAACAGCAGTTGTTCTCGGAAAATCTGATTTAAAAATAGCATTATGCCTTTGTATTCCTCTGACTTCCAGATGAGATGCTCTGTGTTCCCAAGGATTTGTTTGGGTTTACTCCTCTCTAAGTGCCAACACTAGAAATTCAATCTCAGTTCTGAGAGCAAACTACATCCTTGTCTTCTCACTTATCCTCACCAGTAATAAAAACCTAAAGATCAAAGCATGCCCTTGGTGACATCTCTGCAACCTCTTTATTTGCAGTGATCAGCTCTCAGTTGGAATCCTGTCAACACTTCTGTCCTGGGGGCCTGAGGAAGGCCAGGACCCAGATTGCTCCTTGTGTTTTGTCTTCCTTTACAGCAAAAGAAAACCAAATGCAAGGCAATTTCAAAAGGACAGGGATGGGGATGTGATTACATGTGATTACATGTGATTACATGTGCTATCACCTGACTGTTACTGGGTGTAGTATTGTGTCAGTGTTGTTCATTTGCTGAGAAAGTGCTGATTTTAAGGAAAAATTTTGCATTTCAGTGCACCTGGACTGACAAGTGCCAAAGTTGATGTTCCCAACAATTGTCTCTTAAGGCCAGGGAGCAGAGGAAATGAACTCTGAAGCCTCCAATCCATGGCTTTAAACCTGAGGAATTGAAAGTCCAGTGACACTCCCTCAGGCTGCAGCTCCTTCTCTCCCCTCACACCACTTCCCTGGCCCCAAAAGGACACCCTGATACTGTTGAGTCAGGGATGGGAACAAAAGACTCCAGCCTTCAGAAGGTGAACCAGAAGCTTTAGTGAAAAGTAGCACATCTTTTTATGATGCAACCCGCTGAGGTGAGACTTGATTGGTCTCAAAGTAAAAACCTCTCACACTATTGGTGAACTATGAATAGCACACTCTGGAGAATCATGTCTATCAGCAATGGTTACAGAAAGAAAGATAATAATTGTTTTAATTCTTTTCTCTAAGTTTTCCAGGCTCGGCCTGGGAGAAATTATCTCTGTTCTTCCTTTGACTGAACTGAGAATATCCACACACCCCTGTGGTGGTGTTTGCAGGGGTCCCAGGAAGAGGGAAGAGATGAGAATGTTGACTCCATGTTTCAGAAGACTTGATTTATTATTTTATGTTATATATTATATTAAAACTATACTAAAAGAATAGAAGAAAGGATTTCATCAGAAAGCTAGCTAAGAATAGAAAAGGAATGATAACAAAATCCTGTGACTGACTGAGACAGTCTGGTGAGCTGTGCTTGGCCATTAATGGACTGTGATTGGCCATTAATTAGAAACAACCACATGAGACCAATCCCAGATGCACCTGTTGCATTCCACAGCAGCAGATAACCATTGGTTACATTTTGCTCCTGAGGCCTCTCAGCTCCTCAGGAGAAAAAATCCAAAGGAAAGGATTTTTCATAAAACATGTCTGTGACACACCCCCACAGAAAACAGACTGAGACACCCCATTACACAAACTGCTCAAGCAGTTCATGAGCATTTCAGACATGACATGCTCATATTTAATAACTTATTGAAACAGGTCCTGCTGGCATCCAGGTTGTGCTTTCTGCCCTGGAGGTGGCAGGGAGGGCTTGCAGTGCCCCGTGGCTCTGAGCCATGCCTGCAGAGCCTTGCAGCTCACAGGGCTGCCCATGCTGTGCTGGCTGCAGGTTCCAGCCCTCATCTTGCTGGCACCAAAGCTGTGCCCAGCCTGAGATGTGAATTGAATCTTGTTGGGAGCTAATGGAGTGAGGAATTTGACACACCTTTCCCTTCTCTCTAGATGGGAGCCATATGGCTCCTGACTCTTGCAGCGTTCCTCAGACTGAAGATGAATGAGCATTAACATATGTTCCCTGGAGTAATTAAAAATGTGATCATAAACAGAGTCTGACTCACTGAAGGCAGATTGTTGTTATCAGGGAAAAACTGAAGTCAGGGCAGTGCTTCAGAGGTGAGCACCTACCTGGGGTCCCAGGTGCAGGTAAGGGTGCAGGAGTTTGCATTCAGCATTGGTAATGAGGAAAAAGGGAGGAGATGGGAAACAGGAGGGAGATGTGTTTGATGTAAAACCCATTGGCTGAAAGCACTCTCAAGGAAATTTGAATTAAAGCATTTCAAGGGTTTGAGCAGACGTGGCTGCTGCAGCTTAGCTTGGTGAGGCAACTCACTGAACCAGAGGAATTTAGTGCTGTGCCCAAGTCCTAAGAAATTCCAGTTGCTGAAAAGGGCTAAATTTGAGGGATGTTTGAGAGTTTCCCTGGAATGCACCTGAGGACTGGAGACAGAGAGGCCATCTCTAAGGCTGGGGGAAGAGGATTTATGTGTCTCTGAAAAGAGCTGCATTCCACAGCCTGGCTCTACCAGCAATAGAGACACAGAAATATCCAAGGGAAATTCAAGTAACCCATCATGGAAAGCTCTCTGAAAAAGGAAGAAGTTTCCTGTTTTCTATCTCTCCTGAGAGAAAGAAGTGACTGAGTGGGAGGAGAAACCAAAATAGTCAATGGCTTAAACACTGTTAAGATCATTGGAAGACTTCAGAGCAGAGGACAAATTTTAGGAAACCAAATTATGAAAGGCTAATCTGAACCCAAGAAGATGTTTGGCAGTGCTGGGTTAATGGTTGGACTTCATGAATTTAGAGATCTTTCCCAACCTAAACTATTCTATGATTCTGTGAAGGTGGTGGGAAAACGAATAATATCAAATGTAGGAGAATTTCACCTCAGGAAATACAATATTAATAAGGGTATAGGGTATTTTAAAGGTTTTAAAGTGAAAATTTTCAGTTGGTGTTCATGAATATTACAGAACAGATGTTCTTCAGCTGATTCAAGGTTCTCCTTGCTTATCACTGGGAAATTATAGACAACGTGTGTTGGCTTCTTCAAATTAATGAGATATATTAACAGGAAAAAAAATAAAAAAAGAAAGAAACAGGCTATTAAAACCAAGTTAACATCAATAACACCCCCATGATCAACCATATCTCTCTGAATTCAGTGCTGGATCTGAGGGCACCAGCTACTTTATTTCCTGTTTTAGAGAGCAGACATTTTTATTTAAATTACTTTTGTAGAGAATTTCCAAATGTATCATAGGTTAAAAGGCAAGCAGAATAAAAGGAAAATTTAATATAAATCATTTATTGCAAATACTTTGCTTAGTGAATGATGAACCAGAATAACAGAATGGATTTAGATCTTCTGCCCCTCTAGGTCATGATTTATTACTGCCTGCAGGTCCTTTACCATTCTTCACCCACTCATGTCTCCATAAAATGTCTTGAAAAAAAAGGTGAATAATATCCCAAGTCCTGTTGTCCAGGGACTGTCAAATGGGTGGAGAAAAAAATGCATCAAAATGTAAACTCCACTCTGCAATGTAATGGTAGGGCATGATTTGCATAAATATTGTTTGCAAAGAGCAATTAGCACTTCATTTACATTCAGTGAAGTAGCAATTTGCACATTTTCAGGAAACAATTTCTTTACCCATATGTGCAAATTTTGTGCACTGCAATTGACACGCTAATAAAAAGATCTTAATAGACCAATTTTTTTTTATTTTATATCACAGTGTTCTGAAATATTGATTCACTCTCCTGAAATATTGATTCAGTGGGCTATTTGTAAAAACAGAAAAATGCAGATTTGAATTTTTAAAACTTGCTTTCTAGAAAAAAAATCAGAATTAATTTCAGATGTCTGCAATCTTCATGCTCTTTAAGTGGTATTTTAATGGGTATCTTTGTCAGAGAAATATAATAAGCATTATTAAAAAGCATTAGCAAATTCAGTCTCCTAATCTGCAATAACAATGAGTATATTTGCATATTGCAGTATAGAAATAATACAGTCCATTTCCTAGTGTCAATATCAAACTCAATTCTCCATTAAATGTTAATAAAAATATTTCACATTTATATAGCATTTTCTCCAGAATGAAGAAACTTCCTAATTAAGAGACAAATTTCATACTTACAGCAAATGCAGAGAATTTTTATAAATAACAAAAATTTACTTGGGAGTTGGACAGGAAAAGAGCAGCCCAGTGAGTTCAGCCAGCTGTTGTCAATGGGCATTTCTGGCCTCTGCAGCAGGAGAAATTGATGTTAAGTGATTTATTTAGACCTCCTGCAGCTGTGTCACTAACAATTGCTCTTTTTGTTTAGTTTCCTTCACTGTTTTGTCATTTCTCCTATGAGATGCACATTTGGGGAGAGGTAGGGATTGGGGTTGGGTTGTGCTGTGCTTGGTAGCTTTTGGAGGAGAGAAATCTTTTGGGCCAAGGTTGCTGATATCTGGAACATTGCATTTTTCCATTCTCAATCTGAGTTTCCTGGATTTTGGAGGTTGTTCAGTTGCCCTTTCTGGAAGGGTAAGCATGAGGACACAGCAGCAGAGGATGCAGATGTTCATGGATCTCCCTGCCAAACAGGCTGGACACAGGCTGCCCCTGCTCTGCAAGCCAACATGTCCTGGATGGCAGGTCCTAGCAGGAGACTCTCAAATGGAAATTTTTCTAAATTGGCCCTAGTTATGAGTTCAGGCAGTCAAATGCTCAAAATTCTGCCAGTTACTCTTCAGAGGCAGTGCAAGTGAAACATCCAAAACATCACAGGGCACCTTTGAAAACCTTCCTCATAGTGTGCATTTTAATAAAAGGCATTATGTATCAATCTTTGAACAATCACAAGGAAAATGAATAGCAAATATGACAACAAACAGCAAAGCCCCCACTAAATCCCAGGTTTATGTGCTTATTAAAGTAATTGTTACAATAATGATCTTGTATTCTTTGCCTTTTCATCTCTGTCACAAGAGAAGGGATCATTATGGTTGCACCCAGGAGTGTGACATCCAGATCTATTTTGAGGTCTCATTATTGTTGGTGTTGTCTTTTTACTTCACAAATCAGATATTTCTATTTCATCTCCTGTGTCAGGTATTCAAAGCTCTGCTTTGATCAGTGTAAATTGCATGTGCCCCTCACATAAGGTGGGACCTCTGTTTGGACTTACTAAGTAGTTAATTTTGAGATCTCATGTGAATCTCTGATTTACTCATCATTGGTTTACTCTCTTTTTATTTAACCTTTTTTTTCCTTCTTTTTCTGTTTTTTCCTATTTTTCTTCTTCTTCCTCTTATTCTTCTTTATCTCATTTTTATTTTTAGTATCCTACAGAACCTCTGAGGCCTTTGGCAATATTAGCCCCTAATACAGCTGTGTCCCAGCCATGCAGTAGCTTCTGGGGTGCTCAGGACTTACCCAAGCAGTTGGTGTTTTCCTCCCTGTACAGATTTTAAACTAAAAGTCCAGCACATCATTTTCTGCATTACAGTCAAAAAACACCCTAATGAGAAGGAGAATAAATTCCTGAACCTTTAATGTTTCTATAGCCTCAGTGGGACCACATCTTGCAAATGTTTCATAATACTACAAGAGAGGCTAATGATAAGAAAGCAGTAATGACACAAGAAATTTAGGTGTCCTCTGACCTTCAGAAAGCCCATTGGTTTATTATTTGAAAAACAAATAGATTTATCCAATTTTCTGTTGATTAACAATAACTAAATCCAGTGACAGCAACTGATCCATGAGCAGGAATGGCTGTGGCCAGCCTGTGCAGGTAGCTGGCAGGTACCTGGGGCTTGGGCTGAAAGATGGAAACTGATCCCTGCAAAACCACCTGGATTATGTGGTTTCATCTGCTGAGTTGAAAACTGCACCAAGCCAAGAATGTGATGATCTGGGGCTCTTTAAAAAAAAAAAAAAAAAAATCCCCTTTTTTCACAGTAGCCTTGAGAGATGATGTTCCAGGTCAGACCTTCTGCTGGCTGTTTTTAGGTTGGTACCAGCCCCTTCAGCTGAGAAGCTGAGCTGAGGAACGTCTGTCTCCATCTCACATATGAGCAATGTGCCTAGTGAAGCCACAATAAAAGACAGAGCTGTTTGAGGGCCACACCCATCTGATTTCCCACAAAGTCTTTGTATCTGGTGTTTGACTGGGGCTGGCTCTCAGTTTTCCCAGCTACCTGCCCAATGTGCATTTTGGTGGTGGGACTGAAGCTGACAGTCTTTAGGATGCTGAGTGTGGGCAGTGACATGATTGTGTGGTAAAGAAGCCACAAGGCCCTTGTACTTTACCCTTTAGCTATGGCTCTAGAATCAGTTTAAATTTAGTTTTCCCCATTACAGCTGCATTGCCCCATCTACAACCACTAGAAAAAACCACATTTTAATGTTTTGGGTTTTTTCTTGCTGTCTCATCAGAAGTAAACAGTCACCATGACTGTTAAGTCCTGGAGACAGAAATTCCTCCTGTCTCCAGGAATTAAGGATGTGCTTCTGTCCTGATTTATTCACTTTTGAGACAGAGTTTAATTTTGCAAAACGTCTCTCTCCTCAGTCTTTGCATTTATTTTTGGCAGGAGCAGTTGCCTGCGGCAGGAGCACCAAAGACTGGCTCAGTGTTAATAGTTGTCAGGGAAAATGAAGAGGCTATTTCTCACAGCAGACTTTCACCCTGCATGACAAATGCTGCTATGAGCAGATTAAAAATCAGTGCATGGTACAATATGTCACACATAAAGCAGCTCCATGTTATTAATTGGCATGCTACCCATTAGCTGCCCTCAGTATCTGCTTCTGTGAGTGGAACAGGAGCTGGTGAAATCAGGTGGGTCAGAACCTCCTCTGGTATAAAGTTGTGCAGCAGTGATGGAATAATTGAGGTGTGTCACAGACATCTTTTATGAAAAATCCTTTCCTTAGGATTTTTTCCTCCTGAGAAGCTGAGAGGCCTCAGGAACAAAATGTAAACAATGGTTTACATTGTTTAATGTAAACAATCTGCTGCTGTGGAATGCAACAGGTGGATCTGTGATTGGCCCATGTTGGTTGTTTTTGATTGATGGCCAATCACAGTCAGCTGGCTTGGACTCTCTGTCTGAGACAGAAGCTTTTGTTATCACTCTTTCTTTTTCTATTCTTAGCTAGCCTTCTGATGAAATCCTTTCTTCTATTCTTTTAGTATAGTTTTAATATAATATATATCATAAAATAATAAATCAAGTCTTCTGAAACATGGAGTCAGATCCTCATCTCTTCCCTCTTCCTGGGACCCCTGTGAACGTGGTCACAGAAGTGTTCTGATTTGTAGCACCCAGTTGCTTGAATAAGGTTTGAGATGCTTTTTTCCCCCCTACAATGTTATTCAACCTGCATTTTATTAGAATGAACAGCAGAGTTACTCTGTGATATGTGTTCCCCTGAACCGTAAACCCTTTTTAACCACAATGGGTCATTTAAAACCATGATGTGATTTAGAGAGGGTTTTTTTTTTCCTCTTTTCTGCTGTTTTTGTGACAGATTAATTATTGATCTTGAAAATTTCCTAAGGAAGTTACTCGGTCTTAGGATACAAATTAGTTGCTACACACAAAAATGGGTTTACAAAGCAAACCAAACCAGCAAAGGCTGAAGTTCATTTTCCAACTCATATTAGGGCTGGGAATTGTTTCAGTAATCTTCAGGAAAAAAACAAAAACCTGAACATAATTTTCAACAGGTTCGGAGTTGGAGTAGCAGTGTTGCAAGTGCTGGGCACCGCCTACACCAGACTTGGGGCCAGCCTCCCTTCTGCAAAGTTTCCATCACAGGTAGAGGCCTCAGCATAAAACACCTTGGAGGTCTTCCTGAAAATTCTCCTAGACTTCTGCATGCTGGGAGGGTTACCCTGGCTAAAGACACTTGTCTGTGAGGAGTGTGAGGGGGGATCAGGGACAGCCCAAGGGACTCTGTAGCCTTTCTTTTGTGTGGCTGGTGAGGCACAGCCTTGCCTGCCCCTTCTGCTCAGCGCCCCTCAGAGCAGGCAGGGACATTGGAAAGGGGCCAGCACAGCCTTTTACCAGGAGAAATAGTGCCTTCCAGAGATTGCACAGGCAGAAAACAGCAGTTCAGGTAGAGCAGGGCACTGCAACAAACTTGGGTGCAGCACACAGGGGGCTCTTGGGTGTGAATGTCTGCAGGTACACAAGGCACAAGCTCTGAAGAGTATTAAACACACACAGGGCTGCTCAGATACTCAAGACCTCAGTGACTGCTTGACTTGTGGTTATGGTGACATTGTAGTCCTTGGCAGCCACAGGTTAAGCTGCAGATGTAGGATGTTGATGTCATATGTAATGACCCCATTTAATCTGAAGTGGGGCAGAGTTGTATTTACCCTCAGGCTGGGTTTTATTGCTTGGACACTGTGGGTTCCTAATTTGCTGATCTCTCTTCTGTCATCTTTTTTTCCCCCTCCCTTTCATTGCTTTTATTCTTTTAAATAGTCTCCAACTCTCCCTTGCTTTTCTAACACCTCCTTGGTGCCAGAAGAAAATTCACATTCACTCCTGAAGCCTGTTTTTCTGATGCACTCTTCACCTGTGCAGAATGTAGGATCAGAACCTTACTAGAGTTTGTCCTACCCTTGTCATTACCTCCATCATCCTCCAGAAAGGACAGCAGAGGCAGCATGACCAACTCATGTGCCCTTTTGGGGCCACGTTCCTGTCACAGCTCTCACAGGAGTCTGACATGCACAAGTCACACAGAGATTTGCATTAAAGATGCTCTGAAAATCTCAAGCACCCTTTATTATTATTATTATTATTATTATTATTATTTTATTTAATTTTTAAAATTTATGTCTTAGCCACAGCCTGGGCTTGTTCAGCTCAGAATGTGAATATGTTTGTTTTTCCTTGGCTATCAAAATAGAGAGGTTATTCTATCTGGACACATTCATGATAGTCAGTTGTTTCCTGATAACTGCTCCATTAACATCTGTCAGCATGGCAGCCTCTGCTCATAACCTCCTCACAGACCAGACAGCTTTCCTAGCAGAAGGGACACACTTACAAGAAAATAAAAGGCAAAATGTCAGCATGTTCCCAAATGAGATGCCCTGGGAGATTCATGACACAGTGGTAGCTGTGAAGAAATGCAGATGTGACAGGTGGCTGACAGTTTGGTACTTTGTCTATAATCCTTCTGAACTAGTGGCAGAGATTTTCTTAAATACAGTGATTACCATGAGAACCTCTCCCTAAAAGTGTTGTTTGCATCAACAATCATAAGATGATAAGTGACAGGCCTGGGTCCTTTCCATTAGTTTCAGAGGACAAATACCATAGGTCAAGACTTTTGGAATAATAATAATAATAATAATAATAATAATAATAATAATAATAATAATAAACATCAGCAGCAATGGATTAATACAATAATAAAACAGACCAGTGAGCCTGAATAAAACAGAATAGAGTCCAAATAAAACAGACTCCAAAGCCTGGGGCAAACTGCATTTGCTAAACCATTTGGTAAAATGGGCTGAGGCAGATATTTGAGCTAAAGTAATTCAGGCAGAAGTTGCCTTTGAGTGATTGAAGGACTGGCTCAAAAGCAGCCATTTGGACTGCCCAGAATACAGACATATTGCTCCCTGGGCATCCTTCTTCAGAGGAACTGCTGTGGCTCTGTGTTTCTCTCCAGAAATAAGCAGTGCATTACTGGTAGCAAGGTGGTAGCCACCTTCTAGACATGCTGCTGCTATTTTTCTTGGCCCACAGAAATGATATATCCAAGGTAGAGTAAATATAAAAACAAATAAAACTGCTCTCAAAAATGTTTTGTCTCAATAATTAATTCCTCAGCAAATTTTCTCATCATAAAACATGTCCTAATGAGCTACCAGGAGGAGAGGAAATTCATCACTTACCTCACAAATATCAACTTGAGAGCACTGCTCATGTCAGATGGCATAATTAATGACTTGAGAGGGAGCATGGAGCAGCACAGCCAAAACCACCATCCCCATCAGTCATTCCACATCATGTTACTTGATCTACAGAGGATTAGCCAGGCAGCTAGAAGGAGATATGGGGCAGAAGGGAATGCAGGCAAATGTGGTATATCTAATCTTGATTTATCCTGGTTGGCTTCCTGCTTATCACTGAGGTGCCACAGCAGTTGGTTGTGCGTTGTGTTTTATTTTTGTGGCTTTTCTTATTTTCCCAGAGAAATAAGATTTACAAACGTTGAACTTCACCCTCCCTGAGGCTGAGCAAGCCATCTTCAGCCCCCTGTCAGAACATGGTCCTCTTGGGGTTCAGCTCCTGTTCAGCAGGTCTGGGGGGTGCACAGAGCAGGTGAGACCTCTCTGTGCTGTGGTGAGAGGGGATGCTGTGGTCAAGGGGGTGTTCATGGTGGGCTGCAGCAGGAGCACATCTCAACTGCTCTTCCTGTGGTGGCACCACCCGAGCTGGGGCAATGTGCAGCCTCCTCTCATCATGCCCATCTCTTGTCTCAGTGCTGTGCAGCTGCAAGAACTGCCCCACTGCTTCCTGCAGGTGTCTGCTCTGGGGGCAGGTCCCTCCTGAGGACATTCACAGGAGCCAGGGTGTGGGGGATGCTTTGGAGGTGCAGTGCTCCCCACTTGGATGGGAAAGCTGAGACACCAGGCTGGTGCTGCCAGTGCTGTCAGGAGAGCCTGAAATGGCCAAAGGGGTCAGACCAAGGGGGGATCTCCCTGGGGATCCCATCTCCAAGGCTGCCAGGAGCAGGTGCTTGCTTTAGGGAAGAAGAGAGGATTCTGGAGATGTAGAGGGATCGTTTTGTGACTCCACATTCCCAGCAACCTGCTGTGAGGGAATCCTGAGCTGAAGGTTACTTCCCCAGCTCTGCATTTCTCAGGTCCTTGTGGAACTCTTTTTACCATTAATTTATCTAATATCTTTTGGCACCAGCATTTATTTTTTGCCCTCTGCAGTGTCCTGTGATGTGTACCACAGAACAATTATATGAAGGGAGAAAAATGTGCATCTTTTCCTGTGTTTCAGAGTTTCTGCCTGGCCTGTATATGTGGTGGTGTTTGTAGGGGTCTCAGGACTAGGGAAGAGATGAGAATTTGACTCTATGTTTCAGAAGGTTGATTTATTATTTTATTATATATATTATATTAAAATATATTAAAACTATCTAAAATAATAGAAGAAAGGATTTCATCAGAAGGCTTGAAAGGAAAGAAAAAGAATGGAATGATCATAAAATCTTGTGACTGTCCAGCGAGTCTGAGACAGCTGGACTGTGATTGGCTAATAATTAAAAGCAACCACATGAGACTAATCAAAGATTTTCTTGTTGCATTCCACAGCATCAGATAATTGTTGTTTACATTTTGTTCCTGAGGCTTCTTAGCTTCTCAGGAGAAAAAATCCTAAGGAAAGGATTTTTCATAAAACATGTCTGTGACAAGTGTATCTCATGTTTTCCATTCCCTGTGATAAAAGAATGAATGAATGAATGAATCATCATTCACCTTGCCTTTCTCCCTCACTTTCACCACGCTGAGAAAAGTAAGCCTATCAAATTTACTCCACTGAAATAACTCCATGTTTCTGAAACCAAGCCTAGCAGGATTTTTTTTAGGATTTACATGAGAGAAGAGTATGAGAAATCCAGGCAGCTCCAAAGTGAAGGCTGGCAGGTTTTATCTCCATCCCTTTGCTCACTCCAGTGTGTGCTCACTGCTTAAAACCAAGCTCCAGTAGCTGTCAGGCTGCAAAGTGCAGCTGTTGTACGTGTCTGCTCACATTTGTAAATGCCTGGCTGTGTTTTCTGAAACTCTCCAATAAATGCTCACTTGAGTTAGTTCATCAGCCAAGACAACTTTATCTGCTCTAGAAGTGTCCCCACATTCCCCTGTGCAAACACCCTCGTGCAGCAGAGCCCTGTGGCTGCTGCTGGCAAGATCTGAGCACTGGGCTTGCCCCAGGCAAAGAGCCCTTGGCATCTGCTGGCCCCTTCTCTGGGCTCCAGTGTAAGCAGTAACTGGGCTTTTATGTTGGTGCTGACCTCCCAAGGTAAGTTCAGAAAACATTATCTGGCAAATCTGATGTGTCACATTTCAAAGAAAAGAGTTTCCCACCTCAATCCAGGTCTGATTTCTTTACAGGTAAAGGATAAAACCCTTTGGGAAACAAGCACTTCTTGGAAGCAAGGTTAAGAGCAATATACTTTCCTCCTTACCAATAGACTGAAATATCTTTTCTGTTAGGAGTGCACATCTATCCCCACAGGGCCAGGTCAGTGCTCTATAACTCATCTTACAAAACTGAAATACAATTTTTTGATGATCAGAGCTGGGTAAGGATCAGAAAACTGGCCTGACACATTTCATTTGTACTGAAAAAAGGTTTTATTGAAGAGATGTGGCATTCACAAAGAAATGCTTCCCCTGCACAGATAGAGGGAGATTTCAAGATAATATGCATTACAGATGATTTGTAATGAAACTGTGAATTAATGTCTTCTCTGAGAATTCCCCCAGTGCCCTGCTCTGTATCTGGACTGTATCTGTAACCTCTTACCAGCACACAGAAATAATTGTTTGGTTGCCCAATGGAAACACCAGCCTGAATTCCCATGTGCACTATGTTTGGGATCTCTGTCCCTCATCTGCTTCTCTAAACACTGCCTGGGAAGTGGCACAGTGATAAAATGAGTGGAAACAGCCCTGGGATTAAGAAGTGATTTGAGACCTGCAGCTGATCTCAGACTGGATGTGGTTGGGAAATTAGATTAGGAAATTACCTGGAACTGGACATTAATTGTGGTGTCTTGTGCTGGAGAGAGGATTCATACCAAGATGGAAAAATGAAATTGGGATTGTGGGGAAACTATAACTTGAGATCAGTTGAATTTAGATTTTTGTGCCAGAGTGATCTGAGCCCAACTCACATTCCCCTCTCTGATGCCTTTTGCTTTCTGGCATCCTCGCCTTGCAGTTTTGGGCCCTGCAGCAGAGGGGGTGCTCTGGTGTCTTCCCAAGCATGGTGTGGGGCAGGGAGCTGCTCAGCCCCTGGAATAAAATCCCATCTGTTGCTGCCATGTGTTGGACAGCAATGTCCCATTGCTGTGCTGGTCTGTTCTCAGCTTGATGCCCAGCAGGAACTTGCTTAAGGTTATTTTCTTCCAGCCCTGTTCCAGCCAGGGGATAACAGAGCTGATCCCAACCCCAGGCAGCCCCTAAATGACACCAAGGCTCAGGAAAAGTTATTCCAGTCCTGGTGAGCCTTTGCTCCCCTTGCAATGCCTTGGTAGGGGGGCGACAGCCTGGGCTAGGAACAAAACCACTGGGTCTGTAGGGGCTGGGGTGGCTGTGGGCTGTGCACCCTGTCTATTATTGCCACCATCTGAGGCTGCTGGCCAGAGTTTTAGAGACTTGGCTCAAAATTTCCTGGGATCCAGCAGCTAGGATGAGGCCAGTCAGCTGGTTTGGGGTATTTGTGTGTGTGTGTGTGTGTGTGTGTGATGGCATCAACAGGGCAATCATCAGTGTCCTGTGTCATTTGGGGGATCCCCCACCGGCGGTCCCCGGCCCTACTGGAGACACACGGGCCGATTTAACCCCCTGGGCGCCAGAGGGTAGCGACAGCCAGATTTTCCCGAAGAGAAAACACAACAGCTCTTCCTCTCCCTCTCCCCTCTTCCCCTACAAGCCCTGAAGCCATTCACAGGGGCAGCTCGAGCTGCGGGCGAGGGAGCAGCCGTGTCCGGAGGAGGCATCGGACCGCACTGCAATCCATTGCATTGCACTGCGCATCCTCCCTCCCTCCCTCCCCACCGCCTGCTGCTGCAGCCTGCCTTCCTCCCTCCATCCCTCCATCCTCTCCGCTTCCCACCTCACATTGCTCCCTCGTGTATCCCTCCTCCTGCATCCCTCCCGCCTACATCGCTCCCTCCTGTAGCGCTCTCTCCTGCATCCCTCCCTCCTCCATCCCTCCTCCTGCATCCCTCTCTCCACTCCTCCCTCCTCCATCCCTCCCTCCTACATCACTCCTTCCTGTATCGCTCTCTCTCTGCATCCCTCCCTCCTGCATCCCTCCCTCCTCCATCCCTCCTCCTCCATCCCTCCTCCTGCATCCCTCTCTCCACCCCTCCCTCCCTCTGCCTGCGCAGAGCCGCGGACATGGCGCTCAGCAATTTCCTCTTCGCTCAGTGCATCTGCTATTTCCTGGCCTTTCTCTTCAGCTTCATCGTGGTGGTGCCACTCTCCGAGAATGGCAACGACTTCCACGGCCGCTGCCTGCTCTTCACCGAGGGCATGTGGCTCAACGCCAACCTGACGGTGGAGCGGCAGCGCTTCACGGTGCAGGAGTGGGGGCCCGAGGCCGCCTGCCGCTTCAGCATCTTCACCGGGCTCCTGTCCCTGCTGCTGGCCACAGTGCAGGCCTGGAGGACCCTCTTCTTCCTCTGCAAAGGGCACGAGGAGTGAGTATCCCTGGGGATCATCAGCCCATCCCTGCCACAGGCTGGGGCACGTGGGAGCAGGCTGGGGGTGAGGCGCTGGGCTTGGCACCATCCAGGTCATCGGGCTCCCCGGAGGGGTTTGGGGAGAGCTGGTGTACCACCCGTGTCTGTCTGTCTGTCTGTCTGTCTGCCTGTCACACACCAGGCCGTGTCCAGGGCCCTCTCCAGAGGATGCACCTGTGGGATGGGGGGGTCAGATCCACTGCTGTGCCCCCACTGCCCCTTGGCAGTCCAGTGTGGGCACTCGGCTGCAGTGGGCGTGGAAGGATTTGGGGGCTGTGGGGTGATACTGGAGGCTGGGGCTCGCAGGGGCCTGGTCCCACTACACATCCATGCCAAAGGAGGTGCACTGGGCCTGGGAAAAACCTTGAAACAACATGGTTGTGTGTGAGGGGGGCAGAAGGGAGAAGCTGGTGCCTCCCCTCTCTTTTTGGTGCTGCTTTTGCTGTGTACATGGCAGCTACTGCAGACAACAACTATTGCTTGGTTACAGCATGAGAGCAGCACTGAGCGCTCCTGCAGCAACTCAGGGTGGCCCTGGCTGCTGGCTCCTGGGCTCACACAAACCAAAGGACAATCCCCTCATGCAGCAGCTCAGGGTGGCCCTGGCTGCTGGCTCCTGGGCTCACACAAACCAAGGGACAATCCCCTCATGCAGCAGCTCAGGGTGGCCCTGGCTGCTGGCTCCTGGGCTCACACAAACCAAGGGACAATCCCCTCCTGCAGCAGTTCAGGGTGGCCCTGGCTGCTGGCTCCTGGGCTCACACGAACCAAGGGACATCCTCTAGCAGTGTGGGGAAGGATTTCACAGCATCCCACCCCAACAGGGGTAGTCAGAGGCTTGGCGGGCCAGGCAGCAGCTCAGGAGCACAGTGATATTCTGTGCTTGCCTCTCTGGGAGGGCAGAGACCCTGGTGCAGTAACACAGGTGCTGCAGGGCCAGGTGTAGACAATGCACTGGTGGCTGTCTAAACTAGGAAAATATTTTTCCCATTGTTTAGGAGCCATGCCAAGGGTTAATCACTCCTGTCTAGGTCTATTTGGACTAGAGGTTTCTTGAGTAAGGGGCTGTTACATCTGGGCTTGGCAACCTTGGAGACTGGGTAGCAGTGTTGTCTTTCTGGCTCTTTCCAAGCACTCTCAACCTCTCTCATAAACATGCTGCAGTAAGTGAGGACCAGAAACTTATTCCATATCAAAACACCTTACACTAAATACAACCACAGAGTTCTTAATATCTTTGAGTTCAGCTTCCTCAGGTGATCCAGTATCTGTAGAGGGTTAATTGAATCTCAATGCTTTGCAGGTCAGAACTAGCTAATTTTTAGAAGAAACCAGCAGTGAAAACCTTGTAATGGTGACATTTGGATCAGATGTTTGGCCTGCTTCCCAAAGTGGCTGTTATCTTCAAAACTGTTGGGCAGGCCCCTGAAAAGTGTCCCTTTAGGAGCTCCTTCAGGCTCCTTTGGGAGTTGTATAACTCTGTTCATAGCTGCTCCAGGCAAGAAAGGCAGAAGGCTGTGGGGTGGTGGGGAGCAAAGATGGAGCAAGTTGGGACAATGAGATACCCACAGAAGACCACAGGAGGGTACAACATGGCAAGATGCTTGGGAACAGCAGTTTCTTGGTAAGAAGGGAGGTCTGTCCTGTTCCACATCAGCCACCATGTGAAAAGCAGGCAGGGCTCATGCTGTCCTGATTTTGGGTAGCCATTTGTTAATGGTTCAAATGGGTGCAAAACCATTTCTGTTTGGATGAAGAGATAAATGTGAGCTCCTCACCACCCATGATAATTGTCTGTTCTGATTAGAGGTAGTTGAGGAAGAGCCAGAATGTCCTAACTGATGATCCTATCAAGGAGGATCACTGCTCCTGGGCCAGCTCCAGGGTGAGCCAGCCAAGGCAGTCAGGGTTGGTTAGCACCCTTTGCATCTTTCATGCCCAACGGCTTTGAATGATTGCTGACATGCAATCTAGCAGTTATGACTGCTAAAAAACCTTAAAAGGGTCTCAGCACCCCTTGCCTCAGCAGCCTGGGGGTCTTCAGCTCAGCTGAAGGGTAGAGGTACAACTCAGATACTTCATTGCTAGGATTGCAAAGCAACTTCAGGTGTAAACATTCATTATTAAAGGGCATTCACTCAATCTGCAATGCATAGCTTGAAGTTCTAATCTAAGGAGGAAAAATCAGGTAATCTAAAGATTCAAATAAGCAGTCTGTCACGATGCCCTGGCAGTGGTGATGGCTTCTCTTGCCAGATGCAAATCAGGTGCAAGGCTGAGCCCTGCTTTGTCAGTGGAAAGTCAGATCCTGGACCATGGAACCTCTCTTGAAGCAGGGTAGGAAATAGAGGGACAACTGGAGACCCTGGGATGTGATGACCCACTCAACAGTCCTGGTAACTGCTCCTTTTCTAGAGCTGTTACTAATTCTGGTTCCAGGTCTGTTTTATTCTGTGAACAGCTCAAGTCTTTTCTGCCTCCCAGGACAGCATTCCATGCTAAGGTGCACACAGAGGATATGATCTGACTTCAGCAACGCTTGGGATGAAATCTAGGCTAGGTGTGAAGTCAGGGCAGAGAACATGCATTATTCTGGAGTCTCAAAGCAGCTCTCACTGTATGGGTGACCCCAGCACCCAGCAGAGCTGAGCTGATCTACTTCACCAAGCCCAGCTAAGCCAGAGCAGGATTCAGCTTATTGTTCATCCAGAAGTCAGGTGTCCTGGCATCCAGCATCCATTACAGTCTATAGGGGCACTTCTTGAAGGTGATTTATTTCACTTTTCTATCAGTCTTGGGGTGGGATAACTGTCACTTTGGAGAGAGCCTAGGCAGTCCCTCTAAGGCCTCATCAACCCAAGAGCAAACATCCTAACTCTGCTGATAATGGCTTCCTCATCTCATTTTAAAGAAGTTCTCCTGAGGTCACAAATGTATAGTGTATAACCTGTAGAAATTAGGATTGTCCAGCCCAGAACCTTCCAGGACTCAGGCACTCATTTAAAAAGCCTCTTGGCTTTTCATTTGATGAGCAACCAGGGAAAAGAAATGACTGAGTTTTTTTTTTTTTCTTCTCTGGGGTAAGTAGATTCATTCTATCACCAGGACAATGAGTGACACTGGTGAGAAATTTGTCATATTCATCTTTACCACACACTGAATAGGATGACCTGCCTCCTGGAGCTGCCAGTCGTTCCCCAACCTGGAGCAAATGTCCAGTTTTTACATAATGTGGCATTCCAAGGTGTCCTATTCTAAACAGCCACTTAGAGAAGTTTCAAGTAGAGAAGGCCTTTGCTGGGTGACTGGGATTAGAAACTTTTCACAGCTAAAATTCAGGTGAGGTGTTAAAGAGTGAAAATGAGAGAGTGATTCCATGGCCTTATGGGAAATCTGTGAGCATCCCACCCATCCCACTCCAAACACTGCATGTACTGAGGGCAGGCCCTGGTGGGGCAGATTTAATGGGCACCATCAACTTCTCTCAGATGAGAGAAATTGATATTCAGCTGGCAGACACAGCAAACTGACACCAAAGCCAGAGAAATCCTGGGAGAATCTGGCCTGCTCTGCAAATTGCCCATAAAACTGAGATTCGTGTCCTATGATGCCAGTACCTTGTGTTACATTGCTTAAAGTGATTATAGCTATCAGTTCTGTGTTTTTTATTTTTAGTTTCCCTCTTCTAAGCAATTTTTGTCCCAATTATCACTTAAGTCATGAAATAATTTTAGCTGCAGTTACTACATAATTTGAGCTAATGACATTTATTTTAACAATGGTGATTTTCATCATTACAGCTAATGAAAGCCACATTGTGTATGAACAATCACCACTCATTATGTAAAGCCACATCTTATGGTTAAAAAAGAAATCAAAATCAAAAGCATTTGCAAGCGAAGGTAGTGTGACTCAAAATCAAGCCCATAGTGTTTCAATGTATTAGGTGTTCTTAATTAAAGATGTGTTTTAAATGGAAACTGATATCTTTGTGCCCACTCTGTGCTGCTTACAGAGACTGCTGATGTTGTGTTTCAGCTGTTTATGAGTTACATTTTTCTTCCCTTTTATTACAGCTCTTTCTTTTACGCCTTCCTGAATCTGCTGATCAGCGCCTTTGTGGTGTTCATCACATTTATTGCCAGCACTATAGTGAGTGTAGGATTTAACATGTGGTGTGATGCAATTACTGAAAAAGGAAGCATGCCAAATAGGTTAGTATTGAAGAATACATTTTATTCCTTTTATTTTTTTCATATAGGCACAATTGAGCTGTGCTGTTACAAAGTGTAGTTATTACACGCAAGGTGAGCAAGGGGGAGAAGGCATCTGTAATATGAAAATCCAGAGTTTTTTCATGTGGAACAAAACATAGAAAATCAAACTTCTTTTTGTTTGTTTATTTAGAAGGCCACAAAGAAAAGTGTGTTTCCATCATATTTTGTGGTCATGATCACATGAAAAACAAATCAATTTTGTTAAATATTGTTTTATTTCCAAAGGAATGCTAGATTTAGAGTTTTTCTAAGAATGGGGGAAGTGTGGCCTTGTGAGCAGGGCAGGGGGCTGGGGGCCAGAGCTCCTGGCTTGCAGTCTTGGTTCTGCCCCCAACCCACTGTGTGACACCAGGCAAGACACTTATCCTGCCTGTGCCACAACTCATCATCAGACAAAACATTTGGGGTAGAGTTCCTTGCCTTGTAGTGATGCTCTGGATGCCTTGAGAGCCACAGGATGGAAAGCACTTTGTAAGTGTAAAGTACAGATGGTTGATGCTTTGTTACAGTCACAAAATATACAGCTCCTAAAATGGTCCCCTGTATCCCACGATGCTTATGCTCCTTATGGGGAACATGATAAGTCGAGGAAGATTTGCTCCTGTCAAACAAATAATGATGAAGAGAGAGGAAATTGTGACATTTTATGTCATATGATATTGAATAAATGTACTACTTAAAGCATACATTTATGTTGCTGCACATTGTCATATGTTGTAAAATGCCATAGTGAATGTTCTGTTTAGGGCTGCAACGATTAATCGAATTACTCGAATATTCGGTTAAAAATTCAGTTACAAAAAGCATCTAATCGAATATTCGGGTAAGAACCCAAGATGACCGACAGCACTGAAAAGGAGAGAGAAGAGGCTGCAGAAATCAACCAAGAGGTAGAATGACAACCTCAAAATCCTGGGATATTTTTCACACCAGTAATGGTCCAAGTTATTTGTAAAATCTGTAGGCAGCCCCTATCTTACCATCAGAGTATCGTCTCCTTGCTGGAGCATCCGAAACAAAAACACAATTCCTTCTTCTGAGGCTTTTCCTGATGAAGTCAAAAGGTAACAGAGGATCATACACTTTGTTTCATTGAGGGGTGAAACAACCAACCTGGGGAGATGCCAGGGGCAAATCTGTGGGAGGTGAGGGGGCAGTGGGAAAGAGGGGTTTAAGGATGCTGTTCATAATAACTATTACAATTCCACTTATGAAAGATTTGTGTTATCATTTACATGATTTTTTTTTTGTAAAAGAAAGTAATTTAGAGAAGATCAGCAAGCAACCTGATGATTGCAATAACTTAATTATCCTCTGATAGAATGTGCCATTGTGACTGTTCAAAATACATTTAATATGTTGTTTCATTTTATATTTGGTTTGCCTAGAATATTTAAAATTTTGTTCTTTTGTTTTTCCCTTCCAAATGCCTTTCTGGGTAGCTGTGAAGAGTTGCAGGATATAGATCTTGAGCTGAACTTGGAAAACTCTGCTTTCTATGACCAATTTGCTATTGCACAGGTAGGTCAGACTAAGTCATGGTTCTATTCCAGTTAATTTGCCATTTGCTTATTGTCCTGGGATTACTGGAGCTGAACTACCATTCTCAGAAATCAATGGGAATGTTTCCACTGACTTCAGTAAGTGCTGAATCAGAATGATAGTGATGGGCACATTTGCCTTTTAAATTCAAAACAGACAGTTTTGAATACAGATATGTCAAAGCTTCACCCTGCCACTGATCTTGTTAATCATGACAGAAAATTCATTGTTCATCCAAAGGATCAGGTCTGCAAAAGTTGCAGCAATCTGGTGTCCTGGATCTCATCATTACTGTTCAAAATAATTTCTGACCTGCACCACGTTGTGGGGTTCCTAGTTTTGCCTTCCTTGACTTTGACTGCGATCACCTAAGCTATATAAATATCAGACCATTGAAAATAAGCAAAGATTTATTCATTCAGATAGGGCTGTTTTCTGATGAACCCATGAGAATTAGACCTCTAAGGCTGTCAGACCTTTCTATTGAATATTCTAGCTCTAAGTCAATGATCAGCCAGTGAACTCTGGGACATGAGCACATAGTAATTTTGCAGGGATGACAGGCACATCCCTGCAGGGCTGCACCCTTACAAAAGCTTATGTTGTCCCACATGGAAAGAGGCATGGAAGATTCCTTGAAGGTAACCCTGCCTCTTGGGTGTCAGCAAGCTTTTTGTCTTTTTTGCCAATATTGGCATCTAGATGCCCAGCTCAGGCATAACTGCATTTAGGAATGAAATATGCCATAAAAGTGACTCCTTTACCTGAAGAACCCAGGACCTCCCTGGATTTGGCATGACTCCATGGGTTTTGGTCCAGCTGAGGTTTGCATAACCACATGGACAGCTGACTTTGTTTTCACAACACTGTTCCTGACCTCTTTATGATTTCTTTCCTTCTCCAGTTTGGTCTCTGGGCTGCCTGGCTGACCTGGCTGGCAATTACCATCCTGGCTTTCCTGAAGGTTTATCACAACTACAGACAGGAGGATCTGCTAGACAGCCTGATCCATGAGAAGGAGCTGCTGCTAGGAAGGTCCCCTTCACGATCCTCTTTGCAAGATGACAAAAGTGGCATGATCTAAAGTGTAAGCAAATTTCCAGGGCAGGATCTAGATTTTATTTTTCACTAATGTGAGCTGAAGCTGAGTCAGGGTATTGAGTGTGTGAGATCTTTTCTTTTCCTGAAACAAAACGTAATTGTGAATTACTCACTTCCCCCATGAGAAATTGTTGGCAGAAATACTGATACTAAGATAAAGAGAATGAACTGCCCTATGTGCCTGTGGCACAGCAAACTTTCTGTCCTGTGCAGGCAAAATTTGTAACCTGCCCTTGTCAGCAGAGCTCCCACGTGCCATGGCTGGCTTTTGGGACAGGGGCCATTTCTGAGGACTGAGCTGGCAAGACCAGGCTACAGCATCCAGGCTATTTCTTCAAACTATTCTTCAACAATAGATGTAACTGGAGCTGCATTCAGTCTCTCCTCTCTCCCTCTCCTCCCTTTTGCCAGTGGAGCTGCCCCTTGTTGTGTTTTTATCCTGGGAAGCTGCAGCTCTGGTTGGGGTGCAGGCTCTCGCTGTCTCTGCTTTTGCTGTGTATGGATGCAGTGCTGACAAACACGTTGCTCCTGCTCTGATTTTATTTCAAACATAGAGACCTGTGCTCCAGACTTGATATTTAATGTTGGACAGTGTTAATGAATTCCATGAAACCTGTGTATTATTATAGCACCTGTCAAAAACTGTGTGTAATATGGAAGGATGACGGAGAACATTTTTTTCTGGTTGTGGTTTTGTTTCTTCTTAGATTTTGGCATGAGCAGCATTTATTATGACTCCTGAAGTGAACTGTAGCTAGAAATTGCTGAAGCTTGCATACTAAGAAATTAAGCTGAATAGATAGTGTTAATGCTTGTGCATTTATAAATGTAACTTGATCCCTAACATTGTATACTATTCTGTTTTGAATATTAGAATTTATTTGTGATATTTATTTCATATAGGATATACAAAATTACTGTAAGCATTTGCATTGTAGGTTTCTATATATAAGCATAGCAATGAGTTCAAACAGCTGAGTTATTTTATTGATTGTTCAGTGCTGAATGGGTCCATTCTCCCCACTCATGGGCAGGAGTTCCAGGGCAGATAAATTTTGCTGTGAAAAGGATGAAGAATTGCTGTTTACACAAAGCTCACTGGTGACTGTGTTGTTAATTTCAGTTTTGCTTGGCCAGTGTTTCAACAAATCAGGTGGATTGTTGAGATCAGAGGTAGCTCTGATAATTAAGAGGAGTCATTCAGAGGAGTGTGGGATTTGCATGGCAGAGAAGTAAAGCTGGGCTAGGATTAAGCATTTATCCCCAGGTACACATTGCACAGAAGACCCCAAATCAGCAGAAAACTTAAGCAAACAACTAAGTTTGGACTGAAGATGTTTTGGGAGTACACTGACACTGCCTGTGGTACCTGTGTTTGAGTTGAGACTAATTTTATTGTAACAGAAGTGCAAACCACACATGATTATATGACCTGGTAAATCAGAATGAGGGGAGAGAGGACAGCAGGCTTCTCCCACATCAGAGCTCAAGCCTGGGGTTAGCACAACTGTGCAGATTTACTGTTGTGTTCTAGGGACTCTCTGATGCTTAGTTAAGTACCAGCTTAAGCATTTCATTGAAACAGAATTTGATGTCATGACAAGTCCCTCAATTATTAAGCATTTTAGGGCATAAAATCTGACATTGTATTTAACTGCCAAAATATTCTCATAGGCTTAGAGAAAAAACCCTCCATGGGCTCTAAGCAGTAATCCAGCCCTGTGAACATTGCTTACAGCCCCAGCTGAACATTGCTTATGGCCACAGCTCTCTGTAGAGAGACCTTGTTCTTCAGCATGATTTCTGCCCATAAGAGAATTCAATTCCTCTGAAAGCTTTGCAGCAGTGGCTTTTTTTGTAGTTGGGAGTTGACATCAGAGGAGGACTCCTGGAGAGGGAATCAGAGACCAAGTTAATTAATGCCAATTTAAAATTCGGATATCAGGACTGTTAGAGTGCCTTTTTTTTTATTCATTTGGTCTAATAATTTGGATATTAAGAAAAGTCTCTTCACTGAAAGGGCTTTCAAGCACTTGAACAGGCTGCTCAGGGAAGTGGTGGAGTCAGCATCCCTGGGTGTATTTAAAGGAAAGGTGGGTGTGGCACTGAGGGACATGGTTTAGCGGTGGCCTTTGCCGTGCCAGGTTAATGGTTTGAGTGGATGTTCCTAGAGGCCTTTTTCAATCTAAGTTACTCTGTCTCTAGTAGGAGATATACTCTTGCAAGTACTTGAGTCCCTTGCCGAGGAATGACCTTCTTCATATCCTGAAGAAGAGCTTGGGTCTTGTAAGTTAGCCTGTGTCCCCAGTTTCCCCATTTTCTCCAGCTGTAAAAGGCAGTCTCACTTTCACTCAGCAGTGATGTCTCTTCCCACAAATTACTTCAGTGCACGCCTTACTCCTTGTGTGGAACCATGATGCTGCTTTGTATAATATATTTTATGTATATGCCAAATCAGGCTTAGGCTGAAGTGAGGTGTGGGTTTGGACCACTGTTCCTGGTGTTGCCTGAGGGTTTGAAGAACCACGAGGCAGAAGATAACAAGTGTCCTCTTGTGGTTCTTGCTCTGAGGTACCAGGGCCCAAGCCTTGTCTCTGGCTCTGAAAGAGAGGATGCTGCTTGTGGGTGAGGCTGTCTGGAGCTCATGGTCTCTTCTACCTCTCCTGTCTCAAAGTCTTTTTCCTCCTTTCCACTTCCATGAGAAGCAGCAAACACTGGTCCTGGGTTTGGAGTTGCCATGCAAAATGGAAAGAGGCTGAAGCTCTCCTATGAGTCCCATGTGAATGGGGCTGTTTTTCACAGCTTTCCCATGCCAGTCTGTTTTTCACAGCTTCCCTGCCTTGGCCAGGTGAGGTGAGGCAGGTACTCCCTGGCAAGCATCAGTGATGCTTAAAAGCAGAGCTGTTTTTGATGGAAGCCCCTGTGTGAGTCAGAAGGCAGAGCATGTAGTGAGAAGCTTCCTGGCTGACCCAAAGGGAGGAAGGGTATCCTGCAACTCCCAGTTTTTGGACACACTTGGTGTTTTTTATTTGCACTAAGTTTTCTGTAACCTCTTCTCCTAAAGCTTAGGCACTCAGGCCAAGCTGGTGATGCCAGCTGGAAATGGGTAAGAATTGTGGTGTAATTCATGCACACACACATACCTACCTGTGGTATAATTTATGCACACATACATCATACCTGTGCACACATACATCATACCTGTGCTCTCTCTCATGCACTTCTCTCTTCTGTACATTTCTGATGCCTGATTTTAGTCACCCATTGCCCACCAGCAATCGTGGGGCAGAATCAAATTTTGCATTTCTGTGACATTTCAATACCTTTAATTTGCCATGTCTAAAGGCAGGGAACACTCTAGGAAGAGTTGTATTCAAAGAACTGGAACACTGTATGGTACTTATACTGTATTTATTTATTTATTGTCACATAGTGCAAGGGGGAAAAGCTTTGTGGCCTTTCCAAGGCACTGGGCTGTTGCCACACTATTATTCTGTCATACCAAATATATTCTCTGGCTACCATCTGTGATTTAATTCCCCACCAACTCCCTGCCAGCAGTCCTCATTGGGCTAGGAGAATCTGAGCTAACAAGTGTCATCTGAGCTTTTAGATCAATGCTGTTTATTATTATTTTTTTTTATAATGGAGAAAAAACTGGAGCCATCTTTTGGAACAGAACTTCCTCATGAGTGCATTTATGCTCAAAACATCTTATACCACTAACTCATGAGGCATCTTTCAGCTGGGAAATTTCAGTGGGAATCAAAAATAAGAGCATGATGATTTACTGTAAAAACTGAAGGACACATTTGTACTATAGCAGCGATTCTATGGCCCCTTAAAAAAGGAGGTGTTATAAAAACCAGTGATGGGATGGATGATTGAGTGTACAGACCTTGTCATGAAAGCATTCTCTGTGTATGTACAATGTACACAGATAAATGCCAGTTCCACTGCTCTTCTGTGATGTGGATTTAGGCTCTTCTCAAAGCAGCTTTGGCTGGAGTAGTTGTTAGAATGCCTTAAATTTCTGCACTTCCTTTTACTCAGCAATGGGACTCGTGCAATGACAATTGTTATTATGATACCCAGAGGAGGAATTGATGTGGGCAGAGTAGGAAAGCACTGGCCAATGCATAACCTGCCAAAGGCTGAGATGAGTTTCTAATGCAGGTTTGCAGGTGTTTTAATTACTCTCCTTTATCTGAGTAACATCCTGCTGCTAGAATAAATTAGTCCAGTTAGGAACAGAGTCAGATTTCCCTTCAAGGCCTTCACTCCCCAGTATGGAACACTGCTGATTTAACCTGTGTGGTGTTCAGGATGGAAGCAGAGTTGCAAGGAAGAGGAGCTCACACTTTACAGTCATGTTGCACACAAACCTGGCATTGGGTGTGTGTGGGTTTTGTCATCTCCCTTTTTCAAAGCCTTCTCAAACATATTGCATGTAAAATCACTTTTACCATTTCAATTATTACTTTAGCAAAAGTCCAGACAGTAATTTTTACTGGAAAGACTGACAGCATTTTGTGAAAAGCCAATCTGGACTATGACAAAACTTTTGAGTTTTTTTCTGTATCCTTGAGTGAATGAGCATCCTGGCTGTGTCCAGATCCTAAGTCTGTGCCTCAGACCATTTCCTTTGCTGATGGAAAGAGCCCATTTTTATCTCTTGGAATGTTTGCTTTGGAGACCACAAATATCCTTTCCTTCTGGTTAGGCAATCTGGGAAAAGAGGAAGGCTTTACCTGCAGTGACAAAATGCTAATGTAACTTCATAAGCACAGAAGTTGTTTTCAAACTATTTCTATTCATGGCACTAGTGCCTTGAAATACATGTTTCTATTTTTGTCCTCCATAAGAAGGAGGAAAACTATCCTGAGTTGTATTTTAGTACTCACATATCTGCACCTAAATGTTTTTTAATGGATTTTTTAAATAACAAAATTCAACTCTGTGATTTATGAAGTTAAGAACTGCATAGAAAACAGGACTTTGATGCTCTCCTGATGTTGAAGGGAACTGCACTCTCTCAGAAAAACTATTTTTGTTTCTGAACAAACAGGAGGTTAGAACAGAATTTACTTAGGATATTGCAAGTACTGCTTATTTCAGTGCAGGCACTTTATGAATGTCTTTCCATCCTGTTGTTAGGAAGAGTATTAGCATAGCCATGTTTTCTCTTTAGTTTTTTTTTGTCCATGCCAAAGAGTGTAATTTAACTGCTATTGCAAACATAGACGAATCTGAATGTATTCACCCCAGTGCTTAAAGATCTCTACCTCTCACAGCTGCCAAAACTGCTTGAACTGTCATTGCACACAGTAGAGAAAAAAACCTGAATCCATGTGAGAGTCTAAATCCTATTTCCATAGACAGCTAAAGGATTTAGGATTTAATGCTTATTAGCTTGCTGTAAAATCCTCTTTGCTAAAAACCAGGCATAAGTACCTGAGAAGTGCTGTGTGAATAGCACTTTGCATTGGTCAAATAATGATATCATTTTAGTTTGGGATTTTTAAATTTATTTTTTTCTCACCAAAATAAAAAGACAACAACAGCAGTTCATTAGACGTGAAAGGTTATCCTTGATCCCCCTTGAATCCTTCTGCTGGAGCTCTTCTACTTGGCTTGAAATTCCTAAATAAGAATTATTTAAAGTGCTGGCTCTGGTGTTTATCAAGGAGATAAACTACTTGGAAGCAAGAGCTGCTCTCTGAAATAGCTGGAATTTTTTTGTATGTGGTGGAAACCCAACATGAGAAGGTTTTGTTCCCTCTTGCCACTTGATTGTGTTGTAAAGTGAGGGTTGAGCCAACCTGCCAGGAGGTGAGAATGATGATTTGTAAGTACTGTTGGCATCTTGGATGATTTCTCACACAAGTGGGTAAACTGTCCTGAGACTAAACTACTCTTCATCTCCTCCTTATTTTCTCCTTGTTTTCCCCTAGATTTGGGCAAATTTGACTCCACTGTGGGTACAGACTCTAAAGTGTACTTATGAATGTGAGAAAAATTGCAGTCACTATGGAAAATTTTGTCAAAAAAATAACAAAAGCAGTCAAGGATTTTCCCTGTTCTCATTCAGCCTCTCTGGATCGTGCCACTGAACCCTTCCCTTTACATAAGCCAGGCCTGATTTGGGTGATGTGTTGCCCTGGGAGGTTTCCAAGGCTGGTGCCACCAGTCTCTCCAGGAACCTGGTGGAATTAAATGAGTGCTATGTTAAACCATAAAAAAACTGTTTGAAAATTGTCATGGTATCCCGCATTACACAGTCCAGAACTCTTCACCCCATCTCTCCTGCAGCAGAGAGAATTATTTCTCCCAATTAACACTGTGAAGTCCAACAGTTTGTGTCTGAAACACAGCACATCTTCCTGGAACACACAGGATCTGGGTTGCATCAGTGATTCCATTCCACTTTCTAGGCTGCTGCAACACTTTTAGCCATGGTTGTTGAAGCAGGGTCCAGCATTTGACTTCATAAGCTGCTGGCAGCCTCCTTATTAAAGCACATTCTTTGAGAGCAGCAGGCAGCCCCTTTGCTCAGTGGTTCTGAGAAGCTCTGTACTCAACAGAATCCTTCTGGAGGGGACCCCTCCACTGGGGTCCACAGCCAGTGCACACTGATGGTATCAGAGCAATTCTGGTCAAACACAGTCTAATTAAAACAGTCTGAGCTACACAACTGAGAGGTCAATATATTGTGATCTGAAATACACTCCAGAGAGGTTTTTGAATGCTTATAACCAAAACAAAAATAACAAAACAGCCCAACAGTTCCACTGAAGTTTCCTCCCTCTGCATCCTTTAATCTTCAAAAACATTCCTGCAAATTTCAGAGAGTATTTTATTGCTATCAGGCTGATTGGGTCTTATTTCTCACATCTCTTCATGACAGAGACAAGGACAGCTGAGGTGTGCAGAACAGTGGCATCAGTCTGAACAGAAATAGTTAATGAAGAGTCAGTGCATTTCCTGTGAGGGATTTCAGCTTTTGGGCTGTGACATGAGGGAGTGGTACTGACACTGATTTCAGCCTCTGCTTGGCCTGCTCAGCCCCTACCTGCTCGTGTGGCCTCACAAATTACAGAGCATCCTCTTGAGGCATGTGCTGACCCAAAGTCAGCTTCTGGAGAGAGCCACCTGTGCCAGCTGTGCAGGAATCTGCTGTAAAGGTGCTGACAGTGCCACCAGGTTTGGAGGAAAGCAGATCCAGATACTCTGCTGCCCTTTGCCCAGTGCAGCTCTTGACTTGCCCAGGGAAGGACTGGCTGTTCCCAAATCTCTGTAGAGTTGGCATTTGTGAGGACAGCTCATTAGCACCCATAGTTTTAAAAGGTTTAGTGGTTTTGTGTGGTACCACCTGCAAAGATCTGAAGCAGATCTTTATTGCTTATAAGTCAGTGCAGAGCCTGAAAGCATTTCAGCCTCTCTGAAATATGTGTTCTCTGATGTATGAATTTATGAGCTCCTGTCTCTTACAGCCACATGGGAAAAGCTTTATAAAAGTCTAGATTATCTAATTTTCAATGTCTTAAAAAATTTTTAATGCTGCTTAAGAGGTTCCTACAGTGGGTATTTGGGGAGAAAACAGAACACTTTTTCATAATTTGTTTGACCACTGAAAGCAGTTGAGGAGCAGATCCCTCACCAGTGTACATAGATTATCCTGTGAGCAGCCACACCAGTCCACACAAGCTGAGGGTAGAGCCTGGCCTGTTTTGAATATTATCTCTGTTTATTTGTATGGTCTTTTGCAGTGTAATCACTGCTTCAATTGCATGTGTCTGACAAAACCAGAAAGGGAGTGAGGTTTATTATTGTTTTGATACAGTCTCAAAAGGGAAGCTTTTTACTAGCATTTTAATACAGCCCTTTGTAAACACCCAGCAAAGAAAAATGCTGAATCCAGTCCTTCTGCTAGTGCAGTCAATGACTTTCCTGTGGCTTTAGTAGGAGCTGGACTGGGTTCAGTGTATGTGGTACTCTCCAGCATTACTGATAAAGAGTTAATGTGTTTTATATATTGATGCTTTTTGCTGAACAGTGCATCGGCTTTTTATGATTTGGTGAAATATAAAAATAAATTATTTGAAAATTCATTGTTTCTGTGCCTGTTCTTTGAAGGTGAGTTTAAATTGTTACAATATAAGATAAAAATATGTTCTCAAAGTCAGTGGTAGAGTCTTTGTAGTCATTCCCCAGCCTCTCCATGCCACAACTTGTGTAGTTAAGGGTCTGCCCAGCCATCCTCAGCTGCCTGAGCCCTTTTGGCATCCCCTTCCAACAGTTCACCCTAATTCCATTGGAGACAAGGAGAAAATGGTCCTGTGTCAGCACGCAGCTGGTTTGTTACCAAATGTAAGGGGAGACCACAGGCTGCATGGACAGGCCATTTTTCCAAATGCCAGCTGGTTAATTTCCCTCATGTAGCATCAGTCTTTCTCTTCAGAGGTGGGCATAAAGGTTCCCAACAGCTATCTTGGAGCAAAGAATTAATAAGAAACAAGTCCACACTATTATCTTATAGGTTCCTGAGTTATTCCTTGAGGGCAGCTGGTAACACCCATTTATGGTCATAAGCTGCCAGCTCTTCTGCTTGTTTCTAAGTGGCAAAAGGCAGAAATGACAATTACAATTGCTGCTATGGGCTCATTTCCAGACTATCAGGGTTGAAGGAGATGAAGGGAAGGAAGGGGACTCGAGGCAGTCTTTGGGACTGCCTTTCACTGGTGCTAATGCTGAGTGCATCAAAAGGTTAATGCAAAACCATCCAGTGTCATCTCTGTGTGTCTTTTTCTATCTCCTCTGATCCTGTGGGTGTGGGTAGTGCTGCTGCAATCAGATGCTGTCGATGTGCTTGAAGAGGGTGTTGGCAGCTGCCCTCCATCCGTTCACACTGCAGGAATGTGCTGAACACTGTCAAAACAACACTTACCCTTCTGCTGTGCTCTGCTTGTTTCTGCTGTGTGTTAGTTACATACTCCCTGCATCAGGGAATTAAAGCAGCACTTCTACCCCTACTAGGGACTGCCATTAGTCCATTGTCATGCACAGACACCTGCTGCTCTCCCCTGCCCTTTGTCTCCTGACACTGCTCCTGGGAATGCCTCCTACCACTGTCTGCTTCAAAAACTGCCCCACGGGCCCTGTCCTACATCACTCCCTCTTTCAGCCCTCTATGTCTAAAACACAGCCTTTTACAATTCATATATTTGCAGTACAATTACATTCATTATACAATTGCCCAGAGCTGGTTGGCTGCAGCACTTTTGACTTCTGAAGCAATTCATCATGCTGGCTCCAATGTGAATTCTGGTGAGCATCTCCACTTTTTGCAATAAATTATGTATTCTCTCTCCTTTTTATCCTCTCTTGGGAAATTCTCAAGAGTTGTACCAAAGGAAAATATTACCCAGCATGGCCAGCAAGGGGATTATTACCCAACACAGATAATTTTATTTAACTTTAGAGAGCCAAACTCATAAAGGTGTCACACCCAGAAAAAAAACCATTGAACAAGAATAAGGAGAAATCACATCCAGCTCACAGTGATGAGGATAAAGCTGTGATGGCTAAAGAATGAAGGGGCAGAGAGGGAAAGGGGGTTGTGTGTGCTTAAGCAGTGTGGGTGAATGGAAAAAGAGCTTCACTGTGAGAAGGAAATAAAAGAGGTAAGTCGACAGTGATGTTGTGCAGCAGTAAAGAAATGCAGACCCACGAGCTGGAATTTTTCTCCTATTTCCAGTCATGTTATTGACCCACTTCATTCACTCCCACATGCAATGGCTTTCTTAGCTTCAGTTTCTTCACCTACAAGATGCCACTGCTCTGCCAGAAACAGGTTTTAGCTTTCATTTATTTCAAACCTTCTGGCTTCAAGGCAATTTTAGTTTGGCTTTCTGCTGCCTGCCAAGTATCTGACTGAGCACAGTAAACAATCCTGACCCAGGAGACCTTTTAAAGCCATGGTGAGACCTCAACAGTGGTCTCAAGATAACTCGAGAGCTGCCTTTTCCCATGCCCAAAACAGTCCCAAACAGAGCCAACACAAAAGCCAAAAATAGCTGTTCCTCTGCTGAATATCCCTGACAGCCCAGATGTGATAGCAGTTCTCCCTCACACCAATAAATTGTGCCCCAACAAGAAGAATGTGGACATTTTCCTTTTGCAGCAGGCTCAGTGTAAAGGTGGTCCTCTCTCCATGCCCTGGGGAGCTGTGCAGGAAGGTGAGCACATGGATGGTCCTCACACCACCTCCACATTTTCCCTCACAGTCCTAAGAGGAGTCAGTCCAGAGCCAGAAAGAATCACCACTGATTTGCCAAAGAGTTTCAACATGGACATTAAAAAGATCACAAACGTTCAAAAAATGCAAACAGAAGTCGAAATCACCCCCCTGCCCCATGCAGGTACCAATCTAAACCTTTTCCACAGAGATTCACCAGCACACAGGTTTAAAACCTTTCTTCTTTATTACCTCAACAGCAGGACTGAGGCAGGGTAGAGGGGAGGGAAGCAGGGGTGGGACTCACCCTTTGAGCTGGGGTACCTGAGAGATCTGCACACAACTCCTGGGGCAAACCCTGCTCCTGCAGCACCCTCTGCTTCCCAGGCCAGCTGTGTCCAATGCCTGCCTGTGGCTTTGACAGCTTAGGAGAGGCAGGAGAGCACCCACTGAAGGCACTTCTTTGTGTCTTGGGCTGAAATGTTTCTGACTTGTCCTCAATCAAGCTGCTGCCCCCTCTTCTCCTGACAGAAGGTTGCAGGTTGTGTTCCTGTTTATCCTCTCCTGGTTAAAGTTCTTGGGCTGCTTGGGAGAAGGTTGTTGGGGCAGATGTATGGCCCTCTGTTTAAAAAATAACTAGAAATAAAGCACCATTTTTGCTTTTTGATGGTTGCAATGGCAGGGGGAATATAAACCAAGGTCTTGCAGACATCTCTTCATCTTCTCTGCAGTGTTTCCCCCCCCCCCCCCCCCCCTTTTTTTTCCCTTTTTCTTTTACTTACAGGTTCTGATGTCAATCTTACCATACAAAATAAACCCAAGCACACATCAGGTGCTAGCTGAGCAGAATCTAAGATCTAAAAAGCTGGTTGGGCTGGTTCTTTGAAGCTCAAGAACTTGCAGTCATTTGTTCTCCTCTCAGATGCCCAGAACACCGTTTCACATGGTCTCCATTACAAGGATTTCTCCTTTCAGAGAAATGCATAGTATGGTGGGACAATGATAAAGGAACTGTGCATCCAACACCTTCATAAGCAGTCCATATTATCATGATATAAGGCCTTGGATACTCAGGCATAACCTCTGTCTGAATACAAGCACTATCATAAATCTTGCATGTCAGCCTGTGGGGTTTATGGACTGAATCAAACCCAGAGGATTAAACTACTGTTTTGATGATTAACCTGGGTTTCAATGCTGCTATTTATTATGTTAGGCAAATAAACTATTTTCTGTTGAAATGAGTTTCCATGTTCTTTTCCACACCTGGGAGTCAAGTGAAGCATTAAGAACCAGCTTTTGCCCGTGGATGAATACAATTCATGAAAGGAAACAAGAAAACCATTTGCTGTGATTTTACTAATAATCATTTCAGATGTATAAATATAGCAGCTTGCCGAGCCTTTGGCCACCAGAGCAGTGTCTGTGCAATAGCTCAGCTTTATTTTAACCTTTGCAGAGTAATTCTTTGGAGACTTGAGGAGAAAGATGGTTTGGTATCTAAAGTCTTGACCCGAGACTCACAAGACTTTTCTTCTGAGTTCGCTGCTGCCTGCACAGATCAATGTATTCCTCTCTCTGCTTTTGCTCCTCATATCAGCAGCTTATAAACTCTGGGTAACCAAATCCAGATACTTGTTTGCTGTTCAGGGTGATGTAGCATGAGTTTGGTGGGACCTCAAGGCATTGGTATGAATGTCCATTGATGTGAAACAAAGGAAAACAACAAAGAAGGAAAAAGGAGAACAAGTGTTTGCTGGATGGTGCACAGCAGGGGTGATTCCCTTGCTCTTTGAGGTGGATGCTCATGTGTTCCTTGCATGTGGCTGCAGTAGGCTGGGAGCTTTGCATTGATGCTTCTTAGCAGTGTCAGGCTGGAGGATGCTGCTACTGCCTCAGAAACCAAGTCCAGCACCTCTGAGCAACGTGTCTTAGGTGAAGAAAGAAGATGACAAGTCGGGATTGAAATTCCTCCAGGACTGTGACATCCTGCTTCATGCTGGTGTAGTAGAGACTCACAGCAAGGATCAGCACTGCACAAAGCAAGAGCCACAGGAGCACAGGCAACCCAGATGATGTCCTGTCATCTGCTGAATGGTGATGAGAAGAAAAAAAGGAAGCAGCATTATTTTAGTGCCATCTTAAACACTTCCCAGATTTGATCCCCTGCTGATGCCTTTGTCCCAGTTTTGTGGCAGCAGCAGGGTACAGAGGGCTCTGGTTGTGAGCACTTCTGTAGGCATCAGTTAAGTGATAGTGAGTCACACCTCCTGATGGAAGGTGGTGAGCATGAAAGATATCATCTAATGGAGCATTTAAAGAGTTTAATTACATACAATAAGAACAGATTAGCATAGCTAATGCATGATCTCAACTTCCCCTACAGCAATTATTTTTTATACCTTTACCCTAAATGTTAAGTTGAATGATAGGAGAATATGAAGCTACTTGGTCTAATTATTTAATGTTCACAAATGCCCCATAAAAGACAGAAGCTATAGATTTCTGTCCTTTTCCCTGGTAAGTCAGCTTGTTTGGGACTCCTGCTAATTATGGGAAGAACCCAAACATGGCTCCATTAACTAAGAGGCATGTTCAGAAAGCTCTGGCAGTTTGAACCGCTCTCAGAGTGCTATGTGTGCTAATTACACCACAAGATCCTCTGCACTTGCTCTTCAGCAAGAGCATACTGTAAAGATTTTTCCTGCCTTCAAAATATTTTTCAAACGTTTTTAAAGGTTGGGCACAGCACACATGTGGAAATCAGAAGGCTGCATTCAGCCTGCTGACAGCTGTGTCCCAGTCCTTGCCTGTGTGTATCCATCCCTGGGCCTTGGGGATCCAGTTTTGATTCAGCCCTGGCTGCTCTGTCTGACTGCATGGCCATTGCACACTCGGCACTATTTCATAAAGCACTTAGAGTATTAAACATGCAGTATAAAGCCAAAGTCATGCCTGAATAAAACCCATAGTGTGCAGCTATTTTCCTGCCATATGCACATAATCAATAAGGAAATAAAAATGTGGAGTGTATTATTATGGGTAAAGGGCCAACATTAGCTGTAACATATTTAAATTAGCTTCTACTCCGAGCCCTGGAATACACACCAGTCAATTAAACTGTCACACAGATGTACAGAGAGGAAGGTAAAAGTCATAAAACCAAGCCAGAAACACATAATAATGTATCAAAAAGTGTATGGGGAAAAGGTAAAATGTTAATAGGCAGTCATTTTATAGCTAACCAGAAACCAAATCAATGTCCCATAATAGACCTGAGTGAATTATTTGCAGCAAGTAATTTATTCATTTGAATTTAGCCCTTCTTTCTGTTTTCAAATTATCCATGTGCAGGCTTCAGATTTTATAAATTTGTTTATTTGGCATTATTCTATGCAGGGTTGATATGAAGGTGTTTAGCCAGGGAATTGCTCACCACTTTCTGGTTTTGCAGAGATTTCTGAGTTGGTGTTTCCCTCTTGAGAATTCCCACACCACAGGCTACAGCTCCTGACTGGGTGCCCCACCTGCCTTTTCCAACGTGGGCCTTGGCTGATGGGCACACATGGGAATGGGGAAACCTTCCTGTGGAAGCTGAACAGCTTTTCACATCAACCCTTTCATATGAAGTGCTTGTAACCTGTTTCAACTTTTAAAAAGTTACTTTCCATGTGAAATTTCTGGGAGATCTCAAATGTAAACTTGGGCTTTCCTTATATCCTCTCAGTTATGAAATATGTTCTATCTATGAACAGAAGAAAATAATGCAGAAGAGTAATTCCACTTGCAAAATTATGATGAGTTAAGCTTACAATAGCTTCAGCCCATCATTTAGGTGTTGAAAATCAAATTTGCTTTTCTAGATTACAATTAGAAATTTAATGCTTAAATTTGTTAGTTAAATTGCTTGTTGGAAGAGCACAGACCTGTGCCCAGTCTCATAGCAACTCATCTGAGAAGAGCACTGGACCTGAATACAGGAGATTTTGTTTCAGTTCTTGCCTTGGGTACACATTTCTATCATGCCCTGAAGCATATTTGATCTTTGCCTTTCCCCCAGGCCCTTTTCTGGCTGTAGTACCCTGATTCCAGCCCAATAACAGCCTTAGATGATGCCACCATTGTCATGAGCACACAGCCCCCATTCCTGGACAGGAGCAATAGCTGAGGGATCTGGGGACATCTTTTTGTCCTCCCAAAACTACAGCTCTGTGTGTGTATATAAGACATGTGTATAGGTACCCCTCTCCCCTTCACTGCTTACAGCAGGGGCTGCATGTTGTCCAGGGCCTCTAGAAATGATCACCATCATCAGAATATCCACATACACTCATTTGCTTGGGGGTCTGTGAAGCTGCCAGACCTCAAAAAAAAAAAAAAATCAGAAAAAAACTGATTATTTTTATTATTTCTACCCTGCTGATAGCATATAAATGAATTGTCTCTTCCCCTCATACAAAACTCAGCAGGGAGAACTATTGTTTAGCTTGGGGTGCTTTCCCTGCATATCTTAGTGAGAAACCTGTACCTATTCGAATGTCATAAAATATATTAATTATATTTAAATTAAAAATAGCTTCAGGGATTTAATTTTTGTTTCCACTATTTGTCTTACTAGATGTCTTGTTTAAAATTGCACCAGACCTCATCAGCACCTTGTGCTGCTTATGCTGAGAAGAAAAAGCAACAACCACTGACAACACAAGCTGCTGTGCATATGGAGGATATATTTGCACAGTGCATCCCACCAGCTGCAAAAGCAAACTCAGGTTAATGCTATGGATGGCTCACAGTTATAATGTGAAAAATTCAACTTACCCACTACGTAGTCACAGCAGGAAATTACTAGAAAACAAAATGAAAATGCTCTTACTTGCCTGGAAAGGTCTCTTGGCAGGGAGTGAACAAGAAAAGCCAGGACCAAGCAGTGTCTCTGAAATTGCCTGTCACCTTGGAGATGCTGGGCAACCTCTTACACCACTTTTGGCTCTGGGTGAGGACCTACCCAATCCATGCAAACATGCAGATGCAGGTGCACTTCAGGAAAGTGAGGAAAAATTATTGTGTGAGAGAATTCAGAGGCAGGATGGCTGCTGTTGCAGAGAGGTCAGGAAACAGCTCTGCTGAAACCCCTCCCTACTCCACATAATTCCTAGAAAGGAAAGGATTTAGACCAGCAGGCTGAAAGAATGAGAGTTAAGAAAGCACTGTCAGGCTAACTTTCATCAACAATATCCTGGAAATGTGTCTGCTTGGCAGCCAGGCCCAGACACAATCCAGGATGAAAAGTCCTGGATTGGAAATGGAAAAATTTCAGTGGTGCCAGAAACCTTCATTTTACCAGCCTTAATGTGAGTAATATTGTGTGGACAAACAGCAAATAAACTAAATCACAGACTGTTTGCAACACAGAGTACTAATTATGGGTTGGAACATTTCTCATGTCTCCATGAAAGAGTCTCAGAGTTTTCTCCATGCCTGCAGCTCCCTGCATGAGTTCCAGTGTGGCTCTGCTGAAGTCAGAGCCAGGGGGAGACCAGCCTGGCCCCCTGGGCTGGCTGCAGGATTCCCAGTGCTCCTGTGGGGCATGGACTCTGGCAGAGAGCTGAGGGAGTTATTAATTCCCTCCAGAATCCTGCTCTTGAGCAGTCAGATGAGCTTTGAGGAGTTTAAGGCTGACTCCCTGAGTCTCTCCAGGAGTTCAGTTTTGGTGGGAAAGCCCAGGCCATGTCAACAAGCTTATCAAGAAACAGCTTCCCCTCCATGCATCAGGAGGCATCCCAAACAATGCATTGCCTATCAAATGAGAGTTCTGTTTATAGACACAGCAGATGCCAAGCCTTATTTTCAGAAGCTGTAGCAGTCCAAACAGGTGGCTGACAGAAATGTTACCATTCTGCCACTTGTGTTTTGACCAACTGACATATCAAACTCACATAAGTTTAGTTCTCTACCAATAAATACCATTTTCTTGGTTGGAAGGGTTTGGGAAAGTCAGAAGGTAACACCAATTATTATTTGGTATGGCATAAGTGCAGAAGTGTAAACTGGATCCTTGTGCCAGACCCCTGCTGAAGGTCACTCCCAACTGACCTAATTGCAATATTTTGGCTCATGAATGAAAAGACCAGAGGTTTTGTTAGCTGTGTCAGTCCTTGGGTGCCTCTGTTGGCAGAAGTTATTACATCCTGGCTGCTAGGCTCAGACCTCTGCTGTTGTATTCTGTGGCATCCTAGTTACACACAGTGACATAATTATGTTTAAATTTGGTCTGAGTGGAAACATTGCTCTGGGGAAGCCCTGGGGCCCAGCCAGGCCCAGGGTGTACAATGACCCCTGTGGGGGCTGACTCAGGAGTCACTGTGACAGCAGCTGAGGGTGAGGCAGCAGTCTGCCCATCCCAGGGCAGGCAGGCAAATGGACCAGATGCAGTTCTGCAGAGCATGGAGCAAAAATCATCCATCCTCTGCTCTGTGCTGAGCTGAAAATCACAAATTATCAGAGGGGGAAGTTGATGCAGACAGACAGAGTGGATGTTAAAAGCTGGAAAGGTCATGCCAAAATTCCTGATAGCTTGAGCATACCATGTTCAATGACTTCTTCTGGCTCACGAAATCGAACCCTTCGCTCTGCTCTCCGCTTCTCCCCCACAGCTTGGTCCACAGGTGGCCTTTTCCTCAGTATGGAAGGAGGAGAGCTGCTGTCATCTGTCTAAAGAGTTGATCAAAACACAGAACACGTGACCACTCAAACAGGGTGAAACATCTGGGTGAAGTTTTGGTCTTTGGTGGATGTGTTACCGTGTCCCTCGAAGGACATGATATACAACACATCTGCTTGGACAGACCACTGTCATATTTACAGCCAAACAAAAGGGATATTCCTACATTGCCATAGATCTGCAGTACTCTAAAGTGTATTCTAAGGGAAAAGGATAGTTAAAGCAATGGACAGCAAAATGTTCAAAAAGGGTTTCTCTAAATTGTAACAAATATTTGCTGAAGGTGGCTGCCCAACAGCCTTGGGCTGCTCTTAGAAGAACATAAATGTGATGTGAAATATATGAACCATATCATTTGGAGACCTTTGAAATGTTCTGAGCTAAGCAGTTCCATTCAGAATGCAGCATTATCATTTCAACAACTGGGACTATGAAGCTGACTTGGGTTTGGACACTCCTGATGGGTACAAGAAGGTAATTTATTTGCATTTCAATATAACAATTATGATGTTGCTCTGACTTTTGCTTGGAAACCACATTTAGTCTTTGACAACAGAATCATAATGCTGTGGATTCTTTGAAATTACAAGAAACAGAGCTGCAATAATAGAAATAACTCACTGTTCTGCATGGGAATGCTCCCACAGTCAACTGCCCAAAGTGAATCCAAAGAACCTTGATTCACACACCCACTGCCCTCTGGCAGTAGAGAGCAGATGGCAATTTTTCTGCTTTTCAAAGTGAGGGGTAGAGATTCTTAGCATTTTATTTTTAAGACTGAAGTAATCTTCTCTAGCCCTTTCCATCTCTCCCCTCTGCTCCTCTGCTAGGTAAAGGTTATTATTTCTTCTACATTTCTCTCTGCTCCCTTTTCCCCCACTTTGTTGTTCCCCCACTCAGTGAATGCATGCTCCTAACTTCAATTCTTCTCCTTGTTTTAATCTTTCTACTCCTCAATTATCCACTTTTATCCTTTTTTTGACCCAAATGCCATTGCCTTTCCTTCTCATTGGATGCTTTCCCCATGCTCACCATTTCACACATCCACTGCTTGGGCTGCAGAAGCAGGATTAGATCCCAGTGACTGCAATCTGGGGGTGTCAGACCCCAAAATAAAGGGGATAAATAGGTTTTCTGACACATCACATTCTGGATAACCTCAAAAGACATATTACATAGCCAGCAGGAACTGCCATAGGGTGAGGAATGTCTTTGATCCCTTCTCCTGAGAGATTCATAAACCCAACCTCATCACTGATAAGGATGCTTTCTCTGATCCTGGGGTCATATCACCTCTGTCTCATGACTGGGGACAGTGTGTGTTGGAGTTCTGTGTTTTTCATTCAGCATCTAAGAATCTGGAAGCCCCATTCAGGTTATGGAAAACCTGGATTTCACTTTCTGAGTCCAAAGAAATACAAAGCTACATCTTATATACATGCCCTCATCATCGGGGTTATGGTGCACACACAGGAGCAGGGAATCTCTGTCTCTGCCACTGGAGCTGTCTTGTTTGGCCTTGAATAATTAAATATTCATTGAGCTAAAGAAAGAAAGAAAGAATGACTTTACAGCCTCGTGTTTGGGTGCTCCCTTGGGGGTGGCAGAAGCCTGCTCCTATCCTTGCTCCAATGAATACTTAATATGTGGTACTTAAATATTCATTGGAGTGGTCACTGGGAACAGGGTCTCTCATCTGCCAGGTGAACACCCCAATCCCTCTGCAACAGCCACACACACACTTACTCACATAATGAATATTTGATTATTTTGTGTAAAATGAAACAGGTTTAGGGAGACACAGCCTAGCTCAGGCTGGGGGTGGTTATAGCTATAAGGGCTTCTCCTGTGGCACGACCAAGGAAACTGAACCTTTGAAGAGATTTATAGCTCAAAGTGCAGCTGTTGCCCATATGAGCTTTTCCAAACACTTAGCAGAGACTTCACATCAGAAGAGAAAAACATGAAACAACTGGCTGGTTGGATAGCACCTAGCCAAGGAAGACCTTAAAAAGGAAGATATTCACTACTTTAATAGCTTACAGAAATCAAAGCTACACATTGTCAGAACAAACAAAACACTGCCCCCTCAGACAGAAATCTGGTGTTAGCATACTGTGACAAGAGCTGGAAACCTACCAAAGTGATAGCTGGGCAATTGTATGATCCTAAAAACAACCCATTTGTAAAAAGCTGCAGGCACTGCACACAGGGACTTCATCCCCCATGAGAAGATGACTTACCTGCAGCTCTTTGGCACTAGGATCAGGAAGGGAGGCTGGACATATTTGGGACATGTACTCTGGATGCCAACATGAAGCCTCCCACATGAAGCTTTGGATGGAAAGCCTCTTGCCCAGAAACTGAGAAGGAGCAGGGAAAAGCTTCAGGAGCCCCCTGAGCAAGGGGACGGAGCCGGCGGCGGCTCCGCGCAGACTGGAGCGGAGAGGAGGATGAGGAGGGGGAAGAAGAGTTTGTGTCCTTTGTACCAGGGCTGGCGTGGGAAGGATGAGATGTACTCAGGAGCCAAAAATAGCACCCAGTGATAATACTGGCTGTGCAGCTGGAAGCAGGGCTGTTCTGGCAGCAGGAGAGGGACTGAATGGAGCAAGTCACAGATAAACACCTACGTGTTTGTTCTGCCTGAATGTGAATTGGGGGTGTTTTTAATAGCAATTGCTGCATTTCTGTGATCATGTTAGTTTCCTTTCCAGAATCCATTCCCAATCACAAAAATCTCTCAAGTGGGATTGCTTTTAATCCTCCTTCCATTCAAAAAATGTGGGTAAAGTCACCAGCAAATTATATAAATATAGTGGGATGACAGATATCTCCCTCCAGAACAGTTATGGCCTCACTTTATATGTTTTACAAATTAAATCCATTATTATAGTAATAAAGTGGGATTTAAACATTTGACATTTCTACTCATATTATAATAAGATTATTGATAGAAAGAGAGGTGATTTACTGTTCAAGAGGCTTTAACAGTCCCTTGTCAAATGCTGAAGGCTCAGCATCATCAAATATACAATTTCTAGTTAGAAATACCTGCCATGATTGCTGAAATATACTGGTTTGTTGTCCCTGCAAGCACAAGCTTGTGCCTTTTTTTTTTTTTTTGTTCTTTTCCTGGAGCTATTTATTTGCAGTGCCATGTGTAATGAACATGGTTTGGTTTTATAGCAGGTGGTTGGATGGACATTTCCATGTCATGTTCAGGCTGGCCCTTGCTCTGCAGGGCAGAGAGGGTGGCAAGATGCTCATACTGACACTGGGAACCAGAGGGCACAGCTGCTCTCTGGGCTTCACTACTTACTCCCTTCCTTTCAGGGATTTGGGGAATGGGTGAGTAGATGAAAAGGGTTGGGATCCTCCCACAGAGAAAACTGGGCCAGAGCAGCAGAAGAGGCTTCTGTGGCTGCTGTGGGGTCAGCAAACCCCTCAGGACTTGCTGCCCTCCTGCAGCTCAGCCTCTGCATGGGTGCTCTGTCCTCAAGCCTGCCCTCAGTGACATCAGCATCCACGTGGAGAGGAATGGATTGTGCTGGTCTGGGGCTCTCCAATGAATGCACCATATCTAAAAGTCCCCTGCAGAGAGTTACCTTACCTTCTCTTTCCTGTGCATTGGGGTGATGGAGGGCTTTTCCTCATGCTGAAACCAGCTCACAGCTGCAGGCCTTGTGAAATCCCCTCTCTGCTGTGTCCTGCAAGTGTTCCACAGAAGTTATTTCAGGAAACCTAGGATGGCTTTTGGTGGGGAAAGGACAGTCTTTAAAATTTTGTTCATAGGAGGTCCTAGACAGGAAGGTGACAAAACCTGTCAAACCATGGTCCCTGGCTTCTGTGGCTCCTCCTTCCTCCAGTTGTGATAACCACTTACTACTAATTCATGTAAAAAGGAATTTACCTGCCTGCCTTGGCCAGCAAAACTGATGAAGGTGGGATTAGGGAAGTCAAACTCTAGTCCTCATCTAGCTTTGACTTTGTCTATGGGAATTGTCTCATTTATTTTTATTAGTGTAATCCAGCAAGGCACATGAGGATGTCTTGTGCAGCCTCTTATTCCTGCAGAGTGGGGCAATGCACTTTTCAGCTTTTAGATCTGAATGAAAAACCTTGTTCATGTCTTCTTCACTGAGCCTGGCTTTGTTCAAAGAAAGGTTTTACAGTTTTCTAAGTATTTGGTCAAAGATATTTTGGTAATTAAAAAAAAAAAAAACAACCAAAAAAAAACCCCAAAAACCCACCAGAAATGGACATATGGAGACAAAATTTGTATTTTTTCATGCCAGAAACTCTTCATGCCAAAATTTCTTTTCAGTTCTAGATTCCCCTTAAATGTAAACATTTTTTTTTTGTTCATTTGATTGAAAAATAATTGGGCAGCTTATAAATGTTTTCATGAAAGATTGCTATTTGAATGCCAGGGATGATAATTTCATAGTGGCATTCTCACTTTTATCTCAAGATGTGCTAATTATATTGATAGTAATGGTTGTAAATGCTTGAATAATTAGTAGTTACCTGAGCACTCAAGTTTCAGTGGATAAAGATGCCAGGAGTTCAAATCTCATGACAGGAACAGTTCCATTCGTACTAAGTGCTTTTGATTGTAGTTTAACAACCTAAAATTGGATATATGTTAGGAATAAAACACAGCCCAATGCTTAAAGTAAAAGAACCCAGGAAAATAACTTCTCTAGCCTCTGAAATCACTGGTAATAAATAATAGTTACTATAGTGGGATGATTTCTGCATTAGAAGCTGCAAGAATTTCCTTTAATATTGCCCTTCTTTTTAAAGTAATTTTTCATCTAAGATTTGATCTCATTTCATGCAAAGGACATCAGAAACAAAGCTGGACAAATAATTCATAAATGAATTATTTAGCTTGTGAGTGTCACCTCTATTTCTTTCAGCTAATTGTTCACAAATAGATAGTGACTTTTGTCAATGCATTCATTATTCAGATTTATTCAGTGGATAATTGCTGGGAGTAATTCTTTGTCTGTAGATTGCTTGGAATCATTTTGCTGTGAACATTTAATAGTAAAAATCTATCCAGGCTTTCAGAAAAAGACAAACTAAAATTATCTATAACTACTGATGTAGCCCTTAAACACGAACAATATAATGCAGTCTTAAAGAGCAACACCAACATTTTACTCAAGAAATCCACAACTTCCCATGCTACATAGGAGAGAAAGCAAAATCATTTCAACTCTCTGTGTAGCACTGACATTGAATGGTGCACATTGTATATGCAAATAAGTTTTTACAAGAAAAGGGTTGCTTAAATGTTTGCTCAGCAGAAAAACAAAACATGCCTAAACAAAACATGATTGACTTCCCAGAGAATGAATATGAACAGTCCACACAAAGGAATTAACTGCACAGCCAGTGTTTTTTCTGCAATACCTCAGTGGAAGATGTCTAGGAAATAAACATAACATGATAAAACAATTTTACACTCAGAGGATAGCCGTGTAACCATATGAACTCTTTTTCCATTTCCTTCTGTGGGAATAAATATTTTAGACAAGCAAAGTACTTTGTAAATGATGCCTTTGTGGGGATTCATCTGGCCTGGTTCAATTATTCTGAAACCTAGCAATTTTCTCATATCATTGAATCTGCTTTTATTGCAAATAGGGTCATAGAAATAGTCACTCATTGCAATAATGGACTTTGTTTATCTTTATTAACACTTGCAGTGGGTTTACACACACACACACACACGTATATATTCAATATTTATGGATATGCACAGTGCATATATATTAATAATGAAGTAACTTTATCTCCAACAATCTGAAAACAAAATCACGTAATCCCATACAGTGTGGGGTGCAGTGGTAACTGGAAGCAGCATATCAGGATAACAGAACAGAAAAGGAATAAATAAATTAGAGGGGAGTCTTCCATATCTTCCTCAACTTCCAGGGTGTCAATTGAGCCTTTGTTCAGTATTCCACCTTTCGCAGTTCAGTGTACTCTTGATTAATAATTTAGAGATGCACCTTTTGGAAGCAGGGTAAGTTTTGTGTTTGCCAAGAGTGATTTTCCACCAGTCAGGGAGTACATCAGGAAATAAAACAGCAAATTGCCCCACAGAGTATAATTAGCTGTTGCCTCCTTCCTTTTTCTGCCTCTGGAGAAACAGATTTACTGCTGAGAGTTCTGGGACACCCATGAGATATCATACAGCTCTATTTCTTCTCCTCAACCTCCCAGTAAAGAAAACACTGTGTAAATCCCAGCCTCAAGACAAAACTCAGCTCTTTGGACTGCACGTTTCCATTCCACATCCAGATTGATCATTAATCTGTTGGTCAATCCAAAATGGGGCTTTTTCGTGGAGTTGGTGGAAAAAAAAAGTCAACAGCAAAGCATAATAGAAACAGAGCACTGGATGGGAAGATGATCTGGTAACACTTGGTGTGTGTAGCCAGCCAGGATGAAAGCAATCAGTTTTGCTTCCTGTATATCTGTGAGTTCCTGAGATGGCCAGAGAGCTGTGAATCCAGGAGTGTTTTTTCCCAAGGAAGTGCAGTTGGGGTCAGTGCAAAGTGCAGCACCAGCAATCCCTGTGGTGCTCCATGAGGGACCCACAGCATTATCCTACAAGTGGGACCTCTTTGCCCTTGAGTTATTGCTGCTCTGTGCTAGAAGTTTTCATGGTCACACAGATCTGTAAGTACCCCTTTGATGGAGGTGGCCAGACCTGGGCCATCCACCCAGGACCTGTGGGCCTGGACTGCTGACCTCTGTAAAAATTGGGTTGGGGTGGTGGTGCTGCATGTGGCCATCTGACCCATCACAGCAGAGCTCACTTCTGAAGGCAGAGCCATGGCCCTATTTGCAGATGTAGCATCTCAGGATTGTTTTGGTTGGAAAAGATCTTTAAGGTCAGTGAGTGCAACTGTTAACCCAGCCCTGCCAAGACCACCACATCCCCAAGTGCCACATCTAAAGGTCTTTTAAATACCTCCAGGGACCGCGACCCAACAGCTTTCCTGGGCAGTTGTTCTAGTGCTTGACAACCCTTTAGGTGAAGAAATTTTTCCTTATATCCAATCTAAACCTCCCCTGGTGAAATCTGAGGCCTTTTCCTCTTGTTCTATTTCTTGTTAATTGGGAGAAGAGGCCAACACCCCCCACCTACAATCTTTGTCCAGGTAGTTGTAGGGAGCGAGACCATTTCCCCTGAGCCTAATTTTCTCCAGTCAAAACTGGAGCTGCTTCCGCATAAATCTTGTGCTCCAGATGCCTCCTCAGCTCCATTGTCCTTCTCTGGATCTGTTCCAGCACCTCAATGCCTTTCTTGTAGTGAGTGGCCTAAAACTGAAAGCAGGATTCAAGGTGCAGCCTCACCAGCCCTGAGTACAGGGGGACCATGTAGCAAATTCTTCGAAGTGATGATCATGTTCCTGGAGCTGTGACACCAGTTTAAAATCCACATTGTGCACAGGTTTTCCCTTGTTTTAAACTGGGCTCTTTTCTAAGACAAAGATAGAAGCATGGAGCAGAAGTGTTGCAGGGTTTTGCATTATGGTGAGAACATCCCTTCTGCAGGGCAGAGCAAGCTCTGCTCTATTTGGACTGACTGGGAGTGATTTAACTCTGTTGAGGAATTTGGTCTCAATTTATCCCTGGCATGAGTTCATTGACTTATAAAAGGCATGAATCTGTCTCCATTTCTTAAAATTGCCTCTCTTATTCATGTGTCTTTTTGGGTAGATGTTACAAATAACCACAGAGGATTTGTGATGATGTATCGTAAACATAGAAGAATTTCTGGCTGCTGAAATGAACTTTCTAAATAATTACAGAATGATTCCACATCCATTTCATAATTAGACTCCTGAGATTGCAGCCAAGCTATTATTTGTGATTCAACATGCATTTTTATTTTAGAAATGTCCCACAGCCATTTGGTTTATTCCACCTGAGATTTTATAATTTGTTCTGATCATCCTGTCACTGGGACCTAAAATGTAAAATATGTATTGATCGAGTAAGAGTTACCAAGGAACAAAATGCTAATTTCTGCTGTTGGCTCACTGATTTCAAATCAGTCAGTCCTGTTGATGTGGGATGTGGGAGATGGACAGGGCTGGAGTGAATGAGGTCATTCTGAGTCAGCTTTTGTTACACACTCTTTGTATTTCAGGAACAAAAACTAGTGGAACAGTAACTTCTGCCCAAAGCATTTGGGCTGCTGTTGATGGCAGGGCTGCCATCAGCCATGAGATGAATTAGGAGAAACCCACTGCCAGCAGGAGGACATCTGAGCTGGCATAAAAGAGAAAAGGCATGCAAAGAAAACCCCTTAGAAATAGGGAAAGTGGAATTATCTTCAGGAGTTCTATTTTAGCAGTAATCACTCTGTGCTTGATGTTGTGTTCACTGGGGCTTCCTGCCCACGTTCCTTGGTGAGATTTGACCAGAGGAGAAGTGCAGCTAGGATGACTGCAGGTTACAGCCTCAAAAGGGGATTAGTGGTTTTGTCTTAATCCCTGGTATCAAAAGACTCCAATTGACTTCTGTGAGCCACTGTGCCTCCCCTAAAAAGGATTTTAGAAACCTTGCAGCCATTAGTGCCAAACTGGCCCTGAGAGGGGCAACAAGCAGGGCTGACAGCAATGGGAAGGGAAGGAGCCAAAGGAAACACAAAGCACCAAGACACAGGCAACTACATAACATGATTTGAGGGCACTGATGTAAATGCACTTGAGGTCCATTTGTAGTGTCACCTTGGAAGAGGATTAGATTAGATTAATGACATGAAAGAACAGAAGAATGGAGAAAAGAGCAGATTGAAGTGTAACAAAAGCCCAAATGAGTAAAAAACCCCCGTGAATTGGAAAGCATTTGGATGATGATATTGGATGATAAAGATTATAAGAAGAAAGTGGCAAATCCCTCTGTCATTGGCAACTGCTTTACATTAATGTTAAGTCTATTAATGATGGTATTTGTTTTTCTAATTAGCATATAAGTCTCTCTCCTCCACCTCTCCAAGCCCTGGAGACTGGTGATTTCAGAGAAAAACAAATAGGTTTAACAAAAATTAATTGGTACAATTTTCAAAACTGGCTGAGAGCTTCTGGAGCTTATATTCAATTTCATCTCAGTTTAAGCTGAGGCAAAGAAAATAAGCAAGGGAAAATTCAGGCAGAACATCAAAGTACACTTGTTGGCATCAGGCTACACAGATAAGTCAGGTTGAAAGCCAGTTATGTTTTGCAGAGGCAAGCTGAATATTTAAGTTGTGCTTTCATCCCAAAGCAGAGCATCCTTTGGCATCCCTGCAAGAGATTGTAGGATCCTGCTCACTCCAAGACAATTTGTGTCTTACAATGGGGTACCTGAGAGGAGGATGTGCTTTGAGAGCAGAGTGGGAAAACAGGGTCCAGCTTTGACCCCTGGCAGATTTTAATCAGAACCTTCAAGTGCAATGCCCCTAAGATGCTGTTTCTTATTAGCTGCCTGCTAACAGCTCAGCTGTCTCTCTCTCCCCCATTTCTCCTTCATTCTTATCAGAAATTTGGTCCAGGACCAGGAAACCTCTCAGCTTAAATTAATATGCTGGTCAGAATCACCTCTGCCTCAACAAATGCATATTTTTCTTAATGTGGAGCGTTTTCATCAGTATATTTTTCATCATCTCAAATGTATGAGCCTTTCAATCAACAGAAATTACTTTGCCTTTTCTTTTAAAGGCAGAGAAATGCAAAGGCAAGGAATGAAGCTTCATGGAACTGCTGTGGAGATGCTGAAATAATAGTGTCTGAAGGGAGAAGTATGGAAGCTGAGCTCTTGTTCTATTATGTGATTCTGACTACACGGCTGTTCCCTGACAAAGACAAAACTTCTGGGTACACTGAGCTGGTGCAGTGTCTTGCATTCTCTCTTTCATGCATTATACCCACTCCAGAAAGTGTTTTTGGGAGAAGTTTTGAGACTGGAGTGTTCCTATCGTTAGCATTTCTTCCTATGTTTGGAAATCTGGGCAAATATTAGATTCTTTCTGGAGCATACTGGGCCAAAAGGCTCTTGGAAACTTTAAAGTGAAGATGATGGAGAAGTGACACCCCCACTCCTCCTTCCCAGAAGTTCTCTCCTGCCTTTGTGACACCTCTGTAGACCTGAAACACATTTTCCTGACACTCCTGCTTTTGGCAAGGTTTGTTACTTGCTGTGTGGATAATGCCAGAACTGGGAGATAGTGTCAGTTTCTTCAGTGGTACATTTGAGAGCCCAAATCAAAAGGTTCTTAGCAAGGGATGCTCCAGGAGCCACTACTCTGTCCTGTCTTTCAGGAGGATCCAGTGTGAGCCAGCATCAGTGTCAGAGATTTAGACTAAGAAGTGCCAGGTTAATCAAAGCTGGTGGGTTTGCTCTTTTCTGTGCTTTCCATTGTCATTTCAGAAAGGAGACCTTCAGCTCCTTTGCCTTTAGCAAACACAAATCAAATAACTGCAAGGCAGCAAAATGACACTATGACCCTCCTTTTTTTTTTTTCTATGAAACATAATATTTTAAATATGAAACATAAATAAAAAATAAAGAGGACGAAAAAGTGAATTTGGAGAATTTAGAGCAGGTGGCATTGGTATCTGTCACCTTTACTTGTCAGTTCAGAGCTTGATTTTGGGGCAGTGTGTGGTGGAAATGGGCTGGCACTGAGAGGAGAAGTTAGTGCTCCATGTAGCAAACACCTCACAGAACTCCAAGCTATCTACTTATCTCTTTTACAAAACCAAGGCTGAAGATGTCCTGGGGATGATTTCTTCTAAATCTTGGCACTATCCCAGCTCATGCAGTGGTAATTCTGGCCTTTCTAGCTGAAATCTTTACTGTGTTCCCCAAAAAGTAAAGTAGCTGCTCCAGGATGAATATATAGAACTTTGTAAATTCAGATACTTCTCAAAATCTTTCATTGCAAAACATACTCACCTGAATCATGATCCATTCATCCTAGGTACTTTATCTGAGCAAAATAGAGTTTAATTCCCAGGTTTGGGTATGTCATTAGGAAGGGAACACGGAGCTTTCCTGATCCACAGCGTGTTAAGCAGATCAGACCTCCTTTCTGGAGATAAAATGGGTTGTTTGGGATTTGAAATGTTGATAATCTTCTTTTCAACATTCATGAAAAAACCAGGCTCAAGGGAAAACGATTACCATATTGCTTTTATACTGATTCAACTCTAAAAAGTCTGATGAGTTATTTTATTGCAGCTCCTAACAAGGGTTACTATTGTTCATAAATAATGTGCTCAATTTCATCAGCCTTGTTTAAGACCAGAGCTGTACAAGAGCTGCAGACACTGGCAAAGAGGCTGTTCCTACCCTGCAGTCTGTACAAACTGAAGGAGCAATGCCACTTTTTCTTTTACACCAGCACAAAGATCTGGCCCACAGTTTTCAGAGAGGCTGAATATAGAACACAAGGGAAAAGAAGCCAAGAAGCTGCAGTGTTTGGACAGGAACAGGTTAAGCAGTTTAACAGCAGAGGTTCCACACTGGCCTGTGCAGCCTAGAACACACAACCTTTTTTAGACGTACCTGTTGGTCAGGATGAAAAATGTAGGCAGCATCTCACACTGACATGTCTGGCTTGGGAGGCCTGCTCAGAAAAATCCCTCATCAGGGCAGCAGCTGTCTTCTCCCCCAGGGCAAATTCCTTTAAAGCTGTCAAAGATGCTGTAATCAGACTAGGTCATCAAAACCGGTCCTCCTGAGGACTGGAAATAAGATCCAGAGATGAGCATTCAGCTGCATGGGCAAGGTCTAAAACACTAAAGTTTCCATTGAAATTAAATGAAGAGACTGTAATTGCTGTGAAAGAAAAGAGAGGCAATCATTGGGAGAGGCAGAGAGCTTTCAGAGCACCTCCTGAAACGATGCTTGCTGGAAAGCAGGGATCTGTGTCCTGAATAACAGAATCTGATAACTGAGCACAGCTTTCACAGGGAAACAACTTTGATAACTGCTGGAGCATTTGACTCTGTGGCTCCTGGAGAGGCAAATTTTAATTGAGATTTCACCACACAGCTGAGTAGTTTTATTACCAGGTTAAATAAAAAAGGTTAATAAAGTAATAAAAATGGATTCTTTGCATTCTTGACTTCAAAACACGGAGCCATGGTCAATATGCTTAATAATTTGTAAAGAGAGTGAAACAAAGCACAAATAGCCATGGTGACCGTGGAGAGGGGATTGCTGTGAGCTTGCACCCTCCTTGCACTTTTGCTTGCATTAGCAGTATTTCAGTTTCCATAAATAAAGGAAGGTAAAGCAAATGAACTGAGTTCCTCTCTGTCCAATGTTTACTGCTGTTACTGGAGTTACATCTGGTACAAATTTGACTTGGATTTAACTAAACTCTATCTTGGATAAAATAAAAATGTATCAGTGTACTTGATTTTAGCTGTATTTACTGTAAATTATTTACAGCATCTCTGATTTTAAGTGATTGATCCCTGCCTGAGGAATAGTATCAGAGTAAACAGATCAAAACAGATCAAAACTTGTCCTTTATGCTTCTCCAGTGCTCTGGCATTACACCAGATACTGGCTGCCAGCTTTTTCCTACTTTTTAAATTAAAAAAACCCAACAAAACACCGCCATACATGATGTGAATGTTCACATAACTACAGAAAAAAATGAGAAATAAACAACCTCTCTGCTAAGCAGGAATAGCTGGGAGAAATCACTGACTGAGCTACCCATGGGGGAGCAGGCAGTGCCTTGGCTGCTGTGGTGGGTGCAGGAGAGGGCATGGGGAGCTGCAGGAGCTGAAGTAATTAACAGGAGGAATCCCAGGAGAAGGGGAGAAAGGAAATGGAGGTAATATGCTCCACTGGAGCTTGTGAAAAAAGATAGTTGGAGGAGAGGTTGCTGAAGCACAGGAGAGGTGGAGGTGTGCCAGGGAGGGGTGGGGATCTCTGAGATGGGAGAGCTGGCACAGCAAGGCACGGGAAAGCTGGGGCAGACAGGCAGGCAGCAGTCCCAGGGGATGGATTGTGAGGGATATCAAGGAATCCATTTCCCATTTCTGATTGCTGTATTGGTCAAGGTGCCCAAGAATATGCTATGCCTCTGTACTGATTTTTCCATCTGTCTGGGAAAGAGAGGCACCAGGTTGCAAAGTAACTTGCCCTCTCATAAAGGCAAGAGCAGAGCTGAGGGCTGGGATCTGCTTATTGCTCATCCCACTGCCCAAACCTCCCCTGCTGCCAGGGGCAGTGACTGCTCTGAGACACTTCAAGCAAAGGCTTCTGCAGGCTGTGCAGCTCACAACTATCCAGGGAAAGCACCCTAAGAATAACCAGATCATAAAACCTGTGGGAAATGCTGCTGTAAATCCTGTAACACTGAAGAGCAGCCCCGTGGAAGTTTTGCAGTGAGGCAGAGCAGAGTGTGGAGCAGGAGCAAAGAGGAGCAGTGCAATAGATATAAAGCCATGTACTTGCCTGAGCACCCACCAAAGGCTCTGTGTGAGTGAGCAGCAGGGCTTCCTCAGCTGTTTATCCTGCTGAAGGATATTTAACCACCCAGTGCACTGGCTAGAGCTCAGCTGGAAACACACAGTGCCAAAAGCACAGGAGATGGAGCCAGTGCAATAAACACAAGGCTGCCTTGATTTTTTTTTTCCTGTCTAATTATATATCCATGTTCAGTGTTCCTGGGACTGAATTATAACCTTAAATTTGCTTTTCCTTCCTCAAAGGCTGTGTCCCTGAGTTAAGCGACCAAGAACAAAACAAGAAGTGATTTTACTCTGCAATCTCCTTGTTGCATTATCCCCATATCGAACCTGGCAGCTTCCAGCCCTCCCAACACTATAATTAGAGCATCCTCAGCCATTGGAATAGCCCTGACCCTCACCACAGGGCTGCCCTGCCTGCTTTGCAGCTCTCATCTGTCACACACAGCAGCTCCTTCCCCACACAAAGCAAGTTCGTGGACAGGGATTTTGCATTTTGGCACCCTGGACCTGCACATCATCCTGCACACCCTGCCCTGTGTTAGGGGAAGCTGACTGTGCCCCAGTTTGCCACTGAAATGGGGGAGCTGGAGGAATTAAATTTGACATTTGACATCTCTTCAAGCAGGCTGCTTCTTGAATTAGTGCATGAAATTCAGCTCTTGTGTCAGCATTTCATTCTTGTTTGATATATAGGAACAGGCAAGCAGGCTGTGGCTGGCCGTACAGACTGCTGATTTAGGGAGAGCTGAGACCCCAGGATCAATTAACACAGCCTGGTTTTCCTCAGTCTGTTCTCTTTGTTGGGCTTCCAGCTCCAACTCACTGAGGGCTGGGAAGCCCCCATCAGCTCCCAGACTCCCTGCAGGGTCTGGGATAAGAGGAAAGAGCAGAAGGTTTCCCCACCCAGCAAGGATTGCCATCTTGTGCGTGGATGGGCTAAATTTGCCCTCAATCTGCTTTCTCCAGGGGGCATTCAAAGTGCTCTCAGTATTTTGCTGAGTTTCATTTAGAGGCATTTATCCTCCTCAGCAAATGGAATAATCAGCCAGGAGAGGTGCAGGCAGTCACAGGGAGCACCGTGCTCATGCCATTCCCAGAGCCCTAAACCAGATGAGCTGATAACCCCTGCCCTGGGCTAGGGGGGAGCTAAAAGCTTTCTGCAGGGAGCCACCATGCCTACCTTGGGTCAAATATCTGAGTTTGATGTAGCTGAGAACACTTATGGGCTGGCTTCCACTCTGAGTGGGAATGGGCCAGAGCAGGAACCAGTGTCAGGGGTTTCACTGCTGAGCACACATTGTTCAGCTGCCTTGGGAACTGCAGGCTCTGAGGGTTCAAGTGCTCTGCTGAGATGGACAGGACTTCTGCATCTTTCCCAAAATTCTTATCCCAAATGAGCTCTCATGCCTTAAGCACAGCACCCCCTTCCTTTGTCTCCTGCCTCTTCCCAGTGGAAAGATGCAAAAAGAAAGTTCAGCTCCCCTTCAGATCAGCTGATTGGCAAATCCTTGCTCATCTGGATGGAGCAAAAGCATGAGTGCTTGCACCCTGTGTGGGATTTCCCCCACCTCAGTAAACACTTTCCTCACTGACTGCAAGGTCAGGATTCAGCTGCTCAGACATCTGCTGCCATGCAGGTGCCCCACAGCTCAGCAATCACCCCAGACTGCAGTCAAGGAGACAAACAAGCACTTTTAGGGGCAATTCATCCACACTAATTAAAAACCCTAAAGTAAATAAGCTGTGGGTGAATCCTATCCTGCAGGTGCCTTTTCCTCTCTCCACAGCAGGGAGGACTGGCTCTGGTGCTGATGTCTCCATCCAGAATGGTGGATCAGACCTACCCTGCACTAAGGCAGAGAAAATTGCTTTTCCTGAAGGCCAGAATGACATTTTAATACATACTGCTTGAGGCAGGGGAGGGGGAGATGTCCCCAGGGTGACCTTGCACTGGATGTGAGTTCTCTGTGGTGAATTTTCTGGGCTGCAAGGGGAGAGGCAGGGAGGGGTCACCAAAGGGAAACTGCCCCCATAGTGAAGCCTTAGTGCAGAACTACCCAGGTGAGCTGCAGGTGCCCTGCACCAGCATCTCCTTCTGTTTCAATGTCTCTGTTACTGTGTTTCAGAGAGTTAATTTTAAATGTAAGCCAAGGCTTTCCCCCCATTCTGAAGTCTCTCTTTGTTTGTCAGAACATAACTTACATTTTCTTTTACTTTTATGGGAGGTTTGCATTTCCACGTATGTCAGCAGTGCACGGAACCAACATCTGAGTGGGTGAAGTGGAATTTTGATTTACTGGAGGAGAGTGCATTATCAGTAAATACAAGAGACTAAATCTGCCATGGAGAGGACTTCTTTTGTTTCCATCATCAAGTCAGACATTATATCCTGTCAAACATCCCAGGGGACGCTTTTGCTCCAGGCACCAGAGGTAATAACTCAGAAATGTGTGCTGAGCCCTTCATCTTACCAAGTATTCAACTCTTGTTCAAATGCAGAACACAAGTGAAAGAGAATAAAAACAGGAATGAATCCTTAGCCTTACCAGCCCAGTGATAGCTCTGCTTTTTTAAGTGCAGACTGTGAAGTTCTTAATCTGAACTTCTTCTCCTGGTATGACCCATGGCTGAGGGTGGTGTTGTGTGATGAAATTTTTAGGTTTGGATACACTATCACAGCATGGCAAACATCATCTGGCAGTGTCTTATCACTCCTAGGATGACTTTATCACCTGCCAGGCCTCAGAGCAGCTACAGTGCTTGTAATTAAAAGATGGATGGGTTCTCCTTCTTACTTTTATGCCCTTGCCTGGTGGTTATGCCACGGAGAGGTGGCCTCTTGCTCTCCATTGTGCCCCCTGGCATTGGTCCTGGTCCACGGGCTCAGCACGGTGCCCTTGCACAGAGGGTGGCCATGGTCAGATCCCCTGCCCCAGTCTCTGTTTCACTGACACCAGTGCTGACTACAGCACCCACACCGTGTGGGTCCCTTGTGCTGTGATAGAACATTTGTTCTGTTCAATACTGTTCTGTATTGAACTTTAGTTCAATATGCTCAGCTCTGGTGGCATCTGTGGAGAGCCACCAGGTCACCCCTGCAACTTGTCCTTCACCAGAATGCTCCTTTGCCAAAAGCATCCTTCCTTTTTTTCTTTTGATTTTTTTTTTTTTAAGAAGCCAATGAGACCTGTGGTGCAGCAAAATACCTCAGACAACAGCATTTTGCAGCATGTAATGAACATAGTGGAGTTTCAACCCTTCTGCTTCTTCTAATGCTTCTGTGGAACCCTTCTGCTCTTAACAAAGGTGTGGTGACCAGCAGCAAAATTTAGTGACAGAATTTTGACTCTATTTCAGGCTTCACAGATCATTGAGTCACAGAAAGGGTGACTTTCTGTGGGTTGGAAGAGACCTTATACCCCATATAATTTCCAGCTCCCCATCATGGGTAGTGGTCCTTCCTTCCAACCCTCCAGATTGTTCAGAGCCCCATCCATCCTGGCCTTACACCATTCCAGGGCTTGGGCATTCACAGCTTCTCTGGGCAACCTGTTCAGCTGCCTCACCACCCTCTGAGTAAAGAAATCCTTCCTAAAATCTAACCTAAACAGTGACCCAGTGTTGGCTCACTGGATGAAGCTCACAGCAGCTCATACAGGGATTGTTTGGTGCAAATTGACTGAGGAAATATATGGTTTAGTGAGTTCCACAAAGCAGAGGGAGACTCACTGAACAGCCAGCTATTTATGAATAAATATATCTATTCAGAGGGGGAATCACATAAAACAATGGGCTGGCAGTGGCTGGTAATTTAAAATGCAGCAGGCAGCCTGTTGCTGGCATTAGTAACCTACAAGACACATAGCTTAAACAGCACAATCAGCACCAACCAGCTCCTTGGGAATTACTGAACCATTTGTGCTTCTGTGCCTCTACTTAGAGAAACTTGCTCTTCAGTCTCTATTGCATCTGTTTTCTTTATTTACATAAACTTGCTAACTTTATGAGACTATGGTTTCCTTTAAACCATATGCTATTGTTTTACAGAAAGCCACATATAGTCAACCCTCAGTATTACTTACTTTGGGTTCTTGGTAGGATAATAATATTTAATAGTCCAGTACTATGCAATTTGTTTATTTTTGTAATTTCTTTTCTTCTCTGAAGTGCATCACATTCTCACCTCCAAATTTGCAGTTAAACTCCATGAATTTCCCATGTATTGATTGTGCCTTTTCCTAATCATTTCCTGCTTATAACATTTCCTCAATTTTTGCAAATACCATCTGCTGTACCACAGACACTGTAATGATGGGCTGTGTTTATCTGGTGGCCTCTACCAAAGGGCTGTGAGGAAAATGGAGGTTGGGTCATATGTTTGATGTAAGAGGTGGATTTTTGAGAAGCAGCTCTGTAGATCCTCACCTGCCCTCAATTCCAGATGGAATTAGCTCTGCTAAATGCAATGAAAGGTGCTGATTTGGCCCAAGTTGTCCAAGCATGAACTTGGATGGGATCATAAAGCAGAATAATCATTGCTGGGATCACCACTGGTGATGTTGGTCCTGCTCAGCTTTTCCTTTCTTTCCATTAATTGTTCAGTCACACCTTTTCCATCAACTACATCAGGCTGAGCTGAGCTGAAAAATAGCAACAACAACAATAACAAGGCAGGAGTTCACCCAAGTGAAATAAAAAGAAATAAAAGCTTGTTTTAGTTCTGGTCCTTAAACATTTTAGTGACCTTTTTTTTTTTCTTTGTTCGAACAGACGATATTGACATTGTTAATGGAGATTAAATTGTCTCAAAATGACAGTTCTTAACATCAACAATGAAGAAATGAATTTAGAGACTTTCTAAATGCTGACTGAGAAGGAAAAAGATGCAGTAGGCATTAAATCCAGTCCCCTATTACAGGCAATCATATCATACAATTCCATTTCTAAATGTGGTAGACTTCACACAGTGGAGCAACTCTCAGTGCCCAGAGTCCTTCAGAAGCCTTTTTCAGACTTTCCTGCATCCTAATCATCATGTTTAAAGTTATTGATGGCTAATTTCTAGTAATTTATTCTCATGGCAACATCCTTTGGCTTCCACAACTACTCCACAAAAAAAAAAACCTGCAGTGCCATTTTACTTTAATTTTTAATTATTCACATTAGAAATAATGCTGTTAAGTGCTAAAGATCAGGATGAGACCTAATGTGTAGCTGTGAAGGGGGAAATCATTCCCAGATATCCTGCTGGGCCCATATGGTAATTCCTATGTTTGGGAATGCTTGTAAATGTCTGATTCAGCATCAAGGGGGAGCGACAAAGTACTGAGGGAACAAGAGAAAAGACATTGCTGAAGACATTTTCCCTCCCTCCCTCCCTCCCTCCCCCTTGGCTCTCCTCCTCTGAATAGTGAGCCTCTTGCACGCCATCCTTCAGGAGCAAGAGCTGCAACTGAGATTTTTATCTCCTGAGGCATCATTTCAGAAAGTCCCTCTGCTGCACTCTGGGCAGCCCCTGGGATGTGCCAGCAGACAATGGTGCTGTGGCAGCCCTTGCTCACCAGCACAGCTCCATCCCAGCCCATCCCAGAAGCTGAGACAGAAGCTGATTTTACTGCTTCTTCCACATCCAATTTCATCTCACTCTTGTGAGTGACAAGGCTTAGGATATGTTCATTATGCAAAGCTGCATTTATGCTCCAGCCTGCTTTTTTGGAGAGGGCTTGGCCAAGACAGTGTCTTTGTGGTCCAGGAATTTTCACACAGCTCTCTTATTCCACACAAGGCTGCTGTAAATGATGATTCTTCAATTTCACTTTCCTCAGTAAACGGATGCTTAGATATTTAATTAGGAAGCAAACCATATAATCAACCTTCTGCAGATAGAGCTGCACACTGTAATCAGTCCTGTTCAGCTTCTTTGCATGCTGCTGGAGTACCAGCAACTCCTGAATTTATCAACACTGAGGCTTGAGTGGCAATTTGCCCAAGGATTTCTCAATTAATAAATATAAAGCAGCAGGGAGTTTGAGCACTACACAGGCTCTGCTGCACATCTAACATTGTGGTTTCACTCTATTTTTGCTGGGAAAAACAGCTTAAAAAAAAAACAGGCAGAAATAAAAGTTACATAATAGCAAACTGCATTTATCTTTTTGTGTTTTTTTTTTTTTTGGTACAATTTAATCTTCCAATTCCCCCAAAATGCTTATCTCAGTGCTGTCTAAGTTATCCCAGCTGGCATACAAGGCTATCACATTCTTGGTGAATGGTCCAGAGCCTGCCTGCCAGGCAGGTAAAAAAAAGGAAAACAAGAGCAGGATGCATGGCAGACATCAGACATGGAACAGAGATAGAGATGCCCATGTCAAACACAGCTCATGGCTCCACAGCTCTTAGACCAAGGAGTCTTGAAAAAGAGAGGTAAAAAGAGGTAAGTCTGGGTCAAAGCTGATGCTGGATGGAAGTAGAATTCCTGTGAGGGTGGTGAACTGGAGGGAACAGGAATGGATGAGCATTTCTGTATGCTCAGACTGGAAATTTCTTTTTCTGGTACTTCCCATGTAAGCATGGAAGGAAAGGGTTGAATTCTGAGTGTGAATTGAATTGAAGGTGTATTCTGAATAAAACCTTCCTTCTCCTTCTCAGCTGAAGGAGTCAAAGAATACTGACCTCCAACAATGCCTGTGGTGTGTCTTTGGGAGCTCCCAGCAAAAGTGTCCAAACTTGCAATCTGTGACTGCCCAGAGGGTGCAGACACTCCAACAGTGGGACAGTCTGGATTCTCATGCTGAAGTCCACCAAATCACTGATACCCACCACACCTGGGTACTGCTAAAGTCTAAAACCACAAAAGGTGTGTTCTGTGCTCATATGCTCAGCACCATTCACTTTGCTTGCAATTGTGCAGCAGCAGCAATGTCTCTGATCTGACCAAATCATCTGGTTTTGAATAAAATGCCTGCAGGATCCATCCCAAATCTCCTCCTGGTCCCAGGCCAGAGAGGATGCTGCAGAGGAGCCTGCTCTCCACTGGCTGTTGCAGTTAGTGAGGAGCTGCACATCTGTCAAAGCAATGCATCAGGAGAGCCTTCAGAGACACTTTCTTGTTATTTTGGTTTTGGCAGCCCTCAGTCCCTTCATGCCACAACCATTTTAACCACTGACTCATTGATCCTTTTTGACACTTCCACTTCTTTCTGCAGTCAGGCTCCAATGAAACATGAAGTGTCTCCCATGTTCCCACCTCAGCCTGCTCAGAAGCATTTGCCTGATGTCCTGGAGGAGGCAGAGCTGCTCCATCCCTGCAGGAGAATTCTCTGCATCTGGGCTTAGTGCATCTGTGTGACACCAGCATGGGCAGCAGTGGGACAAACTGGGACAACCTCCTGTGGCTCCTAGCCACCCAAGGGATTTTTGGTGCAGGAAACTAAGGGCAGTAGACAATGCAAAGGGCTCAGACAAACCATGCACCTCTGAGAGTTGAACAAGTGACTGCACATCAGCAGGTCCAGAGTAAAGTGGAGCCTGTGTGTGCTCACACTGATCATGGCAAATGAGTGGGATTCAATTTACCACAGAATCAAAGAATGGTGTGGGTTGTAAGGGGCTTTAAAGACCCTCTGGTTCCACCCCCTTGCCATGGGCAGGGGCACCTTCTACCCAGACCAGATTGTTCAAAGCCCCATCCAGCCTGGCCTTGAACACATCCAAAGGTGGAGAATCCAAAACTTCTCAGGGCAGCCTGTGCCATGGTCTCACCGCCCTCACAGTACAGACTTCTTTCTAACATCTAATTTAACATCTATCCTCTTTTAGCTTAAAGTGATTTCCCCTACTGCTATCACTATCTACCCATGTAAAATGTCCCTCTCCTATTGGATGCTGCTCTGAGAGATCCACACTAGGTCACACTATTGTCCTTTTTTGGCAAGTTAGGAACACTTATTTTAAACTGCTACCAGAGTGCCCCTGATGTGCAGTAGGTTTTTTAAATATCATTGAAGTGCACATATATCTGTGTAGCTCTGGAATACAGAAGGATTAATTAAGTTTACATGTTCTCTGGAAGAAAGAGTTGGAGACTGACTTTAAAAGGAGGCAAACTGCACACTGAAAAGTGTGCATTGAATTGGGTGTCCAGGGCTATGCCTGAACACTCACAACAATGTGAGTTTTCCAGCCACATGATGTTCAGGCTGTGTAATAATAAGCCAATGATTTTTTTTTTTTTGGCTTTGACTCAGAAATGGAGGCTTAGAGATTGATAGACTTTTTAAGCCCAGAAAGATTCATATTATTTGATTACCTCCATAACACTGACTCACACTGAGCAAATATGTAGTGTTTGACCAAAACATGATTTCCCAAAAGGTGCCTGTACATCATTTGCAACAGAAAATAATTGAAAAGTCCCAAGGCCCAATTCCCCACTGCTATGTGATTACTGATGCCTATGTAATACACTATTGATTTGCTCATGTTTTCCTACGCTCATTTTGCAGTTGCTAATGACTTACAAAACATAAAATGTTGACGAAACACCCCCAAAGTCTTAGCAATAATAAATCACAGTTCAGAGGCCCTTAATTCCCTTATGTTCACCTTTTCTGTGGTCTGCATCCCCCAGTAGTCACCTTGAGGTTAAAGTGACCTGAGCATGGTAATGTTCCCTGTTTATGGCCTTTTCACCTGTAAATGTAGCCCCACACCCTTCCCTGCTGCCTTGTGCACTGCTTGCTCCCAGCAGTTTTCCTGCTGTTTTTGGGGACCAGAAGCAACAAACAATGTCTGCTGCTCTGGAAATCAGGAATGCAGGGATTCTTCACGACTTCACAGCCCTTTTAAGGATCCCAGCGGTCCTGGCAATCAATGTTTACTTTTAATGAGCCCAATTAAGTGCATCTCTCCAGTGCAGGATTATGAGGATTAGAAAAGGGTCAATTTGTAATTGTTCTTGTGGTGGTCACTGCTACTTGCCACTTTAATGAAGATTTATTAAATTAACAACAGATGTTTTTTTCAGCAATTCAAAGTTCACACACACACACAGAGTTAATTAGTGTTGGATTCTATACATGCACCAATTTGGTGAGCTGCTTGTATCTTATGTGTGCAGAATTTATTAGCTCTGGTCTTGGAAAATACATCCAGAACTTTGCTATACCTACTTATCATTTGTTTTGCTCCTCACAGAACTATTTGAAACCCACTGGAGTGCTGCCTGTATTTTAACCAGAGACTCCCACAAAATGTTTTTTCCTCAGCATATTGTAGAGTCCTCAGACAGTAGGTAGAAAGTGCTGCAGAAAGGTCTGGATGGGAAATTGATTTATTTTTTTAACATTTCCTTTCCCCCCCTCAAATTTCTAATTAATGCATAAGACAATATTCAACAATTTCAACAAAATCACTGAGACATTAAGAGAAGAAATGTCACCATAATACTTCAGGGAGGAATATTCATGTAATCAACCAGCCCATTAATTTTTTGCTCACATTTTATCACCTTAAACAATATCACTTGGTCAAGGAGGCTGAAGTATTTTTGGGAAATTCAAAAATGTTAGCTCCAAGGGAAATGTTCAGGCCAGATTTGTGATCTGGATGGGATATCTAGTAAATATTTAATCACTAAAAATCAGCCTTCATTCAGCAAGGAGAATTCAAAATATCTGACACAAGAGTTTTGGACTTCCTATCTCCAACTGGAAATGGACAGGGGTTTGTCTAGTCCTGCTGAGGTGCAGGAGGTGTCCAGGTATTTTGGAAATTTTGAGAACTATTCTCCAATTTATTGAAAATTTTACTTCTGTCCTGAGCAAGCTACTGTCTCCACTCAGCCAGAGGGGGATTAGGGTTGTGTAAATAGATTTAATCTGATTTGGTGGCTGTAGCAGAATGGGCTGTACTAATCACATTCCTGCTGGAAAGGAGACTCTTCCAACATCCATCCAACTAAGATATTTCCATGCTTCTCGCATTACTGGCATTACATCCAAGCATAAATCTTAATGTATTTTCCACCTGGAGTACTGGGTAGGCTTTCAGTAAATAAAATCTAAATAAAATCCTCTACCCTGGGTTTAGAGTTATAAGTGTCTGATTTAGAAAATTCAAACTTGCTTGGGTGCTGAATTAGTTGTTGGGGACATACTCTCAATATCTTTTATCCTTGGTGCTCCTTCCCATGAACCAGGGCATAATTAAACACCTTAACCTGGCTGATATATGGACAAATACATGAAAGATCATGAGGCTTCTCAGTTACTGTTACAATGGATGCCAGGCAAATAATTGAGATGGACACCCAGCTGCTCTGCCACGCCACTGTATGCAAACCATGACAGCAGCTCCTGCCTAGGGGCTAAGGTGGCTCTGGTGTCCCATTAGATGGGCACTCTGCTGCCTTTCATTTATAGGAATGAGGAGCTGGACTCCTGTTTCAGGTCTGACCCACTGAACCTGCTCCCTGTCCCCCGTGCCTCCCTCCCCTGGGCATTGCTTCACATTTAAAACCAGATGCTCTCACAGGAGTGGCAAGGGGGGAACGTGGCAAGTGCAGCATGGCAATGTGTGGCTCTGGGAAGATTGGGAAGAGACTCTTTAAAATAATGGTGACAAATGCTAACAATCCTGAAATTTCCTCTGTTTCCCCAGAGTTCCACACAAGCAAAAATGTTAACTGGGCAAAAAGAGATCATCACTTGTGACCGTGTTCACAGGGGTCCCAGGATGAGGGAAGAGAGGAGGATCTGACTCCATGGTTCAGAAGGCTTGATTTATTATTTTATGATATATATTATATTAAAACTATACTAAAAGAATAAAGAAAATATTTCATCAGAAGGCTGGCTAAGAATAGAAAAAGAAAGAATGATAACAAAGGCTTGTGTGTCGGACTCTGTCCGAGCCAGCTGGGCTGTGATTGGCCATTAATTAGAAACAACCGCATGAGACCAATCACAGATGCGCCTGTTGCATTCCACAGCAGCAGATAATCACTGTTTACATTTTGCTCCTGAGGCCTCTCAGCTTCTCAGGAGAAAAAATCCTAAGGAAAGGATTTTTCATAAAACATGTCTGTGACAATCAGTCTGTGATTAAAATCATTGGCAATATTTGTACTGCTCCTGTTCTGAGTGTCTCCAGGAGTAAAGTGAATTCCATATCCCCTCTTCTCTGCACTGGAGCATTTTTCTAACCCTGCCTTCTGAATATGGTTTGGTGGACAAGACACTGACCTGGAGCCTGGCATTGGGCTGAGTGATGGCTCCACAGAGACTCCAGGCCATGCTGAGTCCTGGAGAAGTTGTGTCCATCTACAGCTACAAGTGTGCTCAGCTCCCTGACTTCCACTTGAGAAAATAAGTCCCACTGATGTCCCTATGCTGATGGTGTTTTATTTGCCATCTCTGGGAATTAGCTGTCAGGGTTTAAAGGTTTTACATAGCTTTGGTGAATAAAAAACTTTGTTTCTTGTGCTTGGTCTTCTAATGGGAATAATAATATTGTCACACCTCACTGGCCTATCGTAGGAAGTCTTAAAGATTATGAGTGATACCATTGTGAAAAAGGGAAGAAAGATACTGCATTGACTGATAGATTTTTTTTTTTGTCTTGTAATAATGCACACAATCAGTGCTGATCAAACAATGAAGACTGTAGAAGCTGACCAGGAATTCAATATTTTTACAGTGCAACTCTGATATAAAGGATTGATCCAAAAATGGATCCTTTCTTTCATTAGTGCATAAAAGTTGAGGGTCTGTGTTGAAGAACTTGTGCTGCTTCCAGCATCCTGTGTGGCTGTCCTCAAGGCATTTAGGCCTCTCTGTGCATGATATTATATGTGACCAGTGAGGGTGAAAATAATGAGGGTGAAAACTCTGCAGAGGGCTCATAATCCTGTTGTGCCTGTTCTGTGGTATCAGAGCTGGATGACACAGAGCAGTGTGGACTGTGACTGGTTGAACCAGGGAGAGGTTCTGGCCTCTGGGCCTTCATGTCAGTCAGAAATGATGAGAAGATGCATTTTCAGCAGGGGATGTCTTTTTTCACCTGGTTTGCCCAGCAGTGTGCAGCCACAGCACGGAGGGTGACACAGCTCAGGCACACCTTTGGTGGTGCTGGAGCCGAGGAAGCCATTGCAAGTTACAGAGGTTTCACAGGGTATTTCTTTGCCTGTTCTTGCCTCTTTCACATCCTCAGGTGCATGAGGGGCTGGGCTTTGCACTGGTGAGGGAAGGGATCATGGACCTGCTGCTTTTCTGCACCCCTGGCCAGGCTGTGAGGTGTGGGGCCAGGGCTGGGGCTGGGGCTGGGGCTGCTCTGTCCCCAGGGGTGTCCAGTGCAGCTGCTTCTGTGGAGGGACAGGGACACAGGGTGACACAGGGTGGCCCTGCACTGCTGTGTGTGGCTGTACACCTGCCCAAGGCCCTGCATCATTTGGAGGGAAGAATTTGAGATATGTGACCCACTATGCCACTGTGTGCACTAGGAGCATCTCCAGCATGCAGGAGTAACAGCAGCTCTCTGTACATGCATGGGGTGCTGGGGATGTTCAGGGAGACATTATCTGAGTGTCACCCTCCCAGCATGAGCTTTCCATTTAGAGAGAGAATTGGGAAAGCCAGAAATGCAGGAAACAAAACTTAACTCTCATTGTTTTTTAGCTACAATTCAACTGCTGTCAAATACCTGTGCAAACCAGAGGCCTTCTTTAAGGAGAGGAAAACAGGCAAACAAACCCTGACCTTGTCAGTGGTTAGAAAGTGGTAGGAAAGTGCTTTGGAACAGCCTCATCTCCCCTTGCTGGTGTTTGACAGCTACTGCAGCCTGGCTTTGTGTCTGTGTTCAGAGCGAGCACTGCTTCCAGCTGCAGGTTTGCTGGATTGTCAGAGAAAGAATGAGATTTTCTGTGTAAATGCTTATGAAGCTAGAATTGACCTTGCTTCTTTTGATGAGGTTTAGCTAAATAGACTTTTTTCTCCTTAAAGGCCTTCATTCACACTTAGCACCTGTATTCAGACTTGCTGCAGGGTAGGTCCAGCAGACCTGTAGCTGCCAGGGGCAAAAGGGAAATATTTCATTAGAAAACAAAAACTGAAGAAAACCAACCAACCAACACTTGAACCAAAGCAGACCTGCAAAAATGTTGAATTCATTACAAACAAAACTTTTAGGCCTTTATGGTCAAGGATTATGATGATAAATCATGATATCACCTGGGAGGAACTAGCAGAAGTGGTGGCACAGGAGCAAATGGAATATGAATACACTCAACTTGGAAATAGCAGGAGGATTTCTTGCCATCAGAAAAATGGAACAGCTTGGTAATAAAAACAGGGTTGTACAGAGCCAAAGTGGATTGGTACCAGCTGATGAGGGATCTTCATGATGTAGGAACCAGCTGTGGCCATTCTGGAGGCAGTTTCCAGGACTGGGATCCTAAGAGGGTGGTCAAACTTTGGAACAGAGAGGCTGAAGAGTCTCCATCCCTGGAGGTTTTGAAGACCTGAGTGTAGATGGCCCTGAGCACCCTCCTGTCACTGACTGGGCTCTGAGCAGGGGACTTGGACAGAATAATCTTGCAGGGTGGTTAAATATACAACCCAGTGACAGGAAAGCAGCTATCCACCTCCTTTTCTTGTGTCTTTATTTTTTTCATTTGCTCTTTATGGGTAAATACTCTTTTATTCCTCTCTTGTATTTATCCCCAAGCTGTACATCATCTTGCAGGAGTAAGTGAAATGTGAGTAGGAGCAAGGGTGAACTTTTGTTCTGAAATTTAAGATCAGCCAAGATTAATGATCTTTTTTTAACAAAACTCAGCAGTGTTGTGCTGTATATGACAGGAAGGTTGAAACCCTCACACAAAAAGCCAGAGAAAGAGCTAACTTAAAGCTTTGCCTACAGCAAAGGGCTCAGGAATATGTATGGGTCAGCTATTCCAATGGGCTACATTTTGCTTTACTCTTCTTTCTCCCTGCAATCTTTTTCTCAACTTAGAGGTTTTATTCACAGAGGAAGAATCCCTGATGTTGTTAATTCACATACTTCAGCTCAGCACTGATTTAGGCATGGAAGCCATTTACTCTTTTAAGTAAAGAACATTTCCTCTCTGCCCTGGACTGCCTGCCCAGGATGATGCAGGTGTGTGGAGCCAGAGCCAGGCCAGGGGCTGAGCTGACTGATGGCCAGCACTGTGCCTGGCTCCTGCCTCACACCCACATCCCAGAGCCTGTTCAGAGCTGCATCCATACCTGTCAGCCTCACGAGGGCTGCAGCCTCCACATCTAGTCAGTTTTTTTCCTATTTATCTCTGAATAAGCTTTGGGAATGACTTTCCTCCCCTTTAAATTATTTTTTTTTTTGGCACAAGATCCATGCTTCTGGCTCTACTGGTTAAAGAGCCATGGCTGGATTTACTGCCCTCCCTGACTTTAACCTGCTGTTCAAGGCTACAGTGATTGAACACTGCCTTGCAAACCCAACTCCTATATTTTTAATACCATATAACTTTTGCTGGTATTTCCCTAATGGCCTGGGAATGTGAATCATTTTTTTCCTGTGAAATAACCACCCATATATATATTTCTCTTGAGAGACAGCATGATCTGACATTGCATTTAACCCACAGCAAGGTATTTAATTTGTTGAATGGGTACTAGGAGGAGAAAAACTTATGCAGCACAGTCTATAATAGACAGTCATTTACCAGGTAAAATACTGCTCATACTGAAAATGCAGCAGGATTGAAACAATGGCATTTTCATTCCCTTCTTTCTCCTTTTCTCCTCATAACCTTTTTACACAATTTATACGAATTTACATAATATAGCAGCTAAACCTTATAATTAACAATTTAGTATGAAGCAAGACCAATAAATAAAGACTTTTTTCTGTGCTGTATGGGGAATGAAACAAATCACAGAGTTAAAACATGTCTGTGCAGCGAGGAAAGGCACAATCACAGATAGATAAAAGCAGACTCACCTTGCTGGAATCAGGATTACAGCAGGATTTCACCTTCTGCTGATTATGGAGTCATGGAATGCTTGGGGTGGAACTGAGGGACCACTCAGTTCCAGCCCCTCTCACCATGGGCAGGGACACCTTCCACCACACCAGTTTGTTCAAAGGCCCCTCCAGTGTGACCTGGGAGCATTTCCAGGGATGGAAGCCTACCTGGGCAAACTGCTCTGCTGCCTCACCACTCCCTGAGTCAAGAATTGCTTCCTGGTATCCAATCTGTCAGTTCAAAAGCCATTACCCTTTGTCCTGGTAAGGATCAAATGAGCACAGAAGTATGTACAGAAACCTGAAAATCCCTGTCAGTGTTTGCCTGGGTCAGGTGTGTGGCTCTCAGTGTTGCTGTCACACCTTGCAGCCCTGTCTGAGACTGATGTCCCAGAAGCTGTGGAGCTTCCCAGAGTCCTCATGATAACCCCAGTGTATTAAGCCCCCAGTATCCCACCATTGTGCAGGGCTGGGACTCCCAAGTGTGAGCTAAAAGCCGCTGAAATCAATCACCAGAATATTCCTGTTCGTGTCAGTGCAGCAGCTTGCTCTTGGATTGAAATCTCCCACTAATGTAATTACTCTCTGCTAAGGGAGGAAAATGGAAAAGTGAAGATGGCATTTTGTACATCAAGGTCACACACAGCATCCAGCTCTCAGAATCTTAAATGGCCCTGTATGGAGCTTTTATTCTTTTCCAGACAGAAAGATGTGTGAAGTGCATCACAGCACTGCCTCCTTCCTGCCACTCAAGGTGAGTCTTGATGGAGAGCTGAGAGAAGAGGCTTTGTACCTCAGGCAGAGGGGCCATTGGGGCACATGGGGGATGAGCTCCACATCTGACCTGAGCAGAATTAGGGGCAGGGGATAGAAATTGGGAAGGCTTTGCTGGGCTGACCCCATGACAGGTTTCAAACATCACAATGCTTCACCTGACCCCGCTCCGACCACACATAATCTTTATTGCCAGAACTCTCACCCTCATAATCCTCCTCATTCTTACATTGAACCAGCAGAAAGCACTTTCACAATCAAAAAGTATTTCTTTGTTTTTTTAATGATCATTTTCTCAATTTTTAGGAATTGAATCATCTTTGTTCTGATTGGAGGCATGAGAAAATCTATATCACAACCTAACTTTGTGCTTGTGCTCTGAATGAAATTACGGTTGATCAGTTTCAGTCAAATTAGTTCAAATAAAACTGGAAAGAATGGTTTTTTTAAAAGCAAATAAAACATTAAAACCACCCCGTTTCTGGTCCAAAACTTTCCATCCATAGAAGGTTTGTATAGTTGAGTTTCCTTTAAAACTCTTCAAGAGAATACCTGGTTTGACTATAGCTTATCTATTTATTGATCACATGAATCATTCAGCTCCTAAAAAGTCAATCCTCTCTGCTCTCCTCCACCCTAATTATGGACAGAAGTCAAGGTGAATCTTTCCATTAACTCCTGTGATCTTTGGATCAAACACTGACACAGGATCCTGCGAGCTGGGCATTGCTAATGAGCCGGGCACAGGGAGGTTATCTCTGCTCTCTGCTCCAGGTATCCCAGTACCAGGGCAGAGCCAGGGCAATGAGACACAGACACTGAATTTGGGCCACACACTGCAAATGTGAGCCTGGAAATGCTTGTTTTATGGTCTTAAGGGAGATTTGCACCGTGAAGAACCTTAAGGATGATTTGCACCTTGCGCCTTCTGTAAACAAACAGCAGCCTCTTAATTGTGTCACATCATCACTCAGTAATAGAATGGTTTAAAAGTGTGACTACAGCAAACAGGAATTTCTGTTTTGCACCAGACCACTTAGAAAGCTTTGTCTTTATGTAGAGCATCAGGACCTTTCCATGTCACATTCTATTTCCGTCTCTTATTAAGAGAAAAATTGATTTGGTGTGCCAGGGGCTTTCCATTTGCATTTCAATTACAGATTTCACTGGCTTCTTAGGCTTTCCAGGCTTTTAAAGGACTAGTATTTCCTACAATATATTCTGAAGAAAAAAAAAATTAGGGTTTGAGGTGGAATGGAGTTCATTAAAAATAAAGCTTATCACAAGGGCTGCCATCCCCACAGTCAGACTCATTGATAATTGCTTATATTTCCATTGTTTATTAAATAAATAAAGAAGAATTCATTACTCAGAACTGAAAACCACTATATGTGAACACATGACTTCCATGATTTTCCACACCTTGAAGTCTTCATTTAAGCCAGCTTAGCAGTGCTGTAACAGAACCTGTGGGGCTGTCTGGAAAGGGGTAAAGAAGGTGATAAGGGCAAAAGCTGGGGATGTGGGAGTTTGGGCTCCCAGCACTTCAGAGGCGAGCAAGGAGCCAGAAAAATTTCCTTCAGGCTCAAATTCCCAGAGCCTCACCTTTGCTGACATTCCCAGAAGCCCCCAAACTGAGGTGCTCTATGGTTCAATTGCAAAAACCACTTGTGCTCCATGGTTCAATTGCATTTATAAAATTTTAAAATAAACTGTTGGTAAGGTTTTGAAAGCAAATTGAAAAAAGTCTTCTCTCCCCACTCTTAGCCCCATCTCTCTTACACTGAGCACATTCTGGAGAGAAGCTCTGTCTGCAAATCTCACAGCAGGAGTTTTCTCTACACTCTTCTGTAAAAGGGGAGGGGGCTTTACTCACAGAGAAAAAGGTAAAGGTGAGCAGTTAAATACCTTTTAAAAAGTTGTTTAACACAGCATTAAATCACATTTCATCACTTAATCTTTGTGGAACTCAGCAGACTTTTTATCAGTCATTTACTCCTCTCCAGAAGGGATTTTTTTTACCCACCCTTATTGTTTTGGTGCACTGTGGGGACTCCTGGCCACGCTGCCATCAGTTTCCTTCATGCCACACACTCTCCCAGGCAGGTCCTTGTGGACCAGCTCTCCCCACTCCCTCTACATCTCCTCTGGCAGAGGCAATGCAGGAAATACAGCCTCCTGCATAGCAGGAAGGGATTTCCATCCAGTCCATAATTCATTCTGCTTTCCCATGTACTGCACATGCCCTTTCCTACAGTTGGAAAGGAAATTAAATAATTACACTGCCTGCAAGAAGCATGCTTTATGGCTTACATTTATGATAAAATTATGGAGCTGTTGCAATGAAATATTCCATCAATACATTAAAACAAAGCAAAATCAGCGTGGCAATAAAAAACTCTTATTGTCCCTGTTTCATTCCTGGTTTTCTTTTGTTTGGTTTATTTAGTGCCTTTATTAAAATATTTCTGTTATAATACTGGTTTTAATGCTCTATTGTTTTTATAATGGCGTGATTTTTATTGTAACATCACCTCCAATTTAATATGTCTTTCCATTATATTTGAATTGCTACTAAAATGGAATTGCTCTTGTTATGAATATAATACCCTTGTAGAAAGCTTTAAGAGCCACTTCCACTACATAATTACAAAAGAAAAGCCAGGAAATGGCATGAGGAAGAGGGAAATCTTACATGTCCCAGTGTGAAAATCCAAATCTGGAGAACACTGAACTGATAGTATAGCTGTCCCAAAAAAGGGAACATTTACCCAAAAAGCTTGGCCTAACTTTACTGAAGTACTTCCAGCTATAGACTTAGATATTGAATCTGAGGCAGTCATATTTAACAGTAGCTTCTGCTATCAAATGTGCCACGTTTTAGTGAAATAATAATAATAAAATAAATCAATGGGCTTTAAAGTTCCACAGATCAACAGATAAGACATGGATGCATTTTATTTCTCATGTGACATTTTGAGGGAGGAATAAAACCCCTTATGTTCACACAGTTCTCTTTTGAATCATTGAAACATATGGTAGCAGATTTATGGCAGTTTATCAGAAGATTTGTATATACATAGATACAAACTAAATATGCATGTAAAACTGTAGCTGGCTCTTTTGCACTCTAGCTGAAATTTATCTCAGGGTGGATCTGCAATTTCCAGAGAGTGAATTATAGTCTGAATTCTGAGTGACAGAACTCACTGCATTGGTTATCTAAGGATAATGCATTTTAATCTCAGCATCTCTCCAGGGTGGTGCAAATTAAAAAAAAAAAGAGAAAAAAAAAAAAAAAAAAAAAGGCAACACATGCACACACACAAACCCCTGAAGCCAGTTTGATGAATTTCTATGATCTTATCTCTGCAGAGCATTTTCTTTTAGGCAGGGTAGAGTTTTTTGCTTCGGAGGATAATACGGGAATTCAATCATTGTTTTCCAAAGTAGATATTATTTGCAATAGTGTGGTCTGGGCGATTGCCTTTCTCAAAGAGGAGGACAATATTTCAGCTAACAGGGTGGAAATCAATAGCAAAAGATTAAAGCTCAAAGGATGAACAAGTGCACGTGAGCCAAAGGAGAAAGTGACAGTGAGAGCTGCCTTTAAGTGATAGCAGGTGCTCCCCCAGCCAGGGAGGAGGAGAGGGGGAGATGCTTCAATTAACTCATCCCTGTGCTCCCGACAGAGCCTGCTTTGTTCTTGGCTTTGAAGGATTCTTTCCTTTCTTCTGATAGGTTTGCAACTCCCTACCAATTTCTAGTTGCTGCTTGATTCCATATTCCAGTCGGGCCCTGGTCAGTCTGTTTTCCTGCTTGGTGACTTTGCTAACTACATCCTGGCTGGAAATCAGTTTAGCTGCCTGAGTTTCACAGAATAATTCCATGCCTGCCCCCATCACTGCCAAGGCTCACATACCTGATAGCAATGCCAAGGTGCTTTGTTGCACCCTTCACCCCAACATCTTAGCTCTCCTCAAATACTACCACACAATCATCAGATTATCATCATCAATCATCATCAGATAAACAAACAACCAGCTAGAAATTATAAGGAAGAAAAGCAAACTAATGATATGCAGCCACATGCTGAGTACTGTGTGTATTTTGGCTATGCTCATCTCTAAAAGGAGAGAGAAGGGCTGGGAAAAGGCAGCACAGATGCCCAGATGTGTGGGGAAGGAATGGCTGCACAGATTGGGGTGCTCCAGTTCAGAGAAGAATTGGTTTAGGTAGGATATGATTAGAGGTTACAAAACCAGGAATGTCATGCACAGGGCAACTAGGGAGGAATGTCTCTGTGCTTCTCCCAGTTGGGGAGCTGGGAAGCAGCAGTTAGATTAACAGGTTTGAAAAATGAAGGAAAAAAAATTAATTGCCAGTGTGCATTTAAGCTGAGAAACTTCTCCTTGCAAGACATTGAGGATGCTGAAATAAGCTGAATTACTTTGAGCTTGCCCTCTCTAGGAGTTTGCATAGAGCTACTTTCTGGGCATCTGCTGGTGCACAGGAGATTGCTAAGGTTACTATACACCTGAGTATGTAGAGAGGGAGAGAGGGCAGAGAGGGAGAGAAGAGGGGGGAAGAGGGAAGGAGGGGGAATTTTGGCCACTGACATGTTTTCATGGAAACACATGGTTATCACAGTCTTGACAGCTTTACTTACTTTTGGGCTGGGATGAGCATTACCCTGACAAATTGTGCTTGGCAAACTGAAGTAAACAGGCACCTTTGCCAGCCTGCTCCTGCCATGGCATTGTCCTGCACCAGCCCATCCCAGTCTCACTGACTGCCCTTCACTGCCACTGAGTTGCTGTCCCTCCTGTCTGGGAAAGTGAAAATACACCAGCATTGATCCTGTGTGTGCTCATAACACTTCAGACTCCCAAAGAGAACAGAAAATTTTAACCCTTAATTAAATTGCATTTGGTGCAAGTTTGGGGGCCATCTCTTACCTTAGGCACAAGTACCTTTTCCCAGAGTTTAGTCCCTCTCTGCTGTGCAAGCTGGGAGCAGAGCAGGATTCCCAACATGCCCCATTTCAGAGGGGATCAGTGAAGGTTCTGCCTGTGAGCAAGGCTCTGACTGTGATTTTGTCTGGACTGAAACTGTGGATTACTTTTCAGGATGTAAAAAAGTAAATCCTGGTTCTGTTGCAAAGGTTGAGAATAAGCATATTTATTCTGAAATGATGACAATTTTTCTGCATTCTGGGGATTTGGGGAATAAAAAGGAAATATTAATGTCCAGGACATCCCCCTGTCACTTCAGGTGACAGGTAGGTTGCTTGGCCCTTGTTCCAGTTCCTTCTGTAAATGAATAAGAATTCCTGAAATAATTTCCTTACACTCCTACCTGGGTGACTGCTTTGCTTTCCTGAGCCATGTAAAGCAGACAGGCAGAAAACTCCAGGGTGGGATGTCCACCACTGCTGAAGAACTGGAGATAAATCCCTGAGTCTATGCAACATTTGGTGGAAAATAAACTGGGGTGAGACAGAGGATAAGAGTGACAGGTTTTGACAGCCCTTTCCAGGCTTGAGCTCTACAAACTCAGCCTACATGAAATTCCTTTAGAAATGCAAAGGTAGAAATGCTCCACATCAGGTGCAGAAGCAGAGTGATGGGCTTGTCAGAGTGCTCTGAGCCTCAGCTAAAACCAGAGGCAAGGTAAATATCTTGGGCAAGTTGCCATTCCCAGACAGAGTGGTACAGGTGTGTAATTTTCTTCCAGGGGAAGCCACTTGGGTGAATTTTTTTTCTCAAGATAAATCCACACTTACTATGTCAAGGACAGCAACATAAAATATATCCTCTTGTTCCAGCCACAAGAGAGAAGCACCTGTGAGAAGAAACCCACAAATGCCAGGTGGCTTAGCACCCTCTTTAACTTCTGGGCTTTTATGACCAAAACAAGATTCATGGTTTCCTATTCCAGTTAGCTTTACTGAAGCAGAAGTGAAAGGTTGATGTTTCCAATAAATGGCACTAACACCCATTGCACATCAATGATACAGAAATGGAGGCCATGAAAAAAATTTGAAGGGCTGAAAAGAAATAAGGCTGTAGCTTAAAAAAGGGGCAAAGTGCAGCCACAGAGAGCACACAGAAATAAATATTTTCTCTTCAAATCATGAACTGGTGCAATGGTGCCACAGGAATTTTGGTGTGCATCTGGCCTTCAGGCATTTTAGTTCTATTCCTGTGGTTTTGGCTCTGTAAACTCCTAACAGCAGTTGTGTAGAAATATTTGCTGACACCATGTGCAAGGAGAAAAGGGTAGGAGGAGAGTCACACTCACAGTCTGTTTTCTCACGTTACTGTCTCCCACCCATCCCAAAATGCAATTTTATGACACAAATTCAAAGTTGAAAGTTTGTGACTGGCATATGATATAAAAATTCAGGGACTAAAAATAATGACCAGTCAATCAAATTATCATTGGTGGGGCATTTTTGGTGGGTTTGTTTAGGGGTGTGTGGTTTTGTTTTGTTTTGTTTGTTTTTTCTTTCAAAACTCTTCTAGCTGGGATCTTTCTCTAAAATTTGCAAGGATTGGAATATGTTTCTATTTCTCATTATGTGCAACTTTCCCACCATGTCTTTTCATTTCTTTATAAATTAATAAATATTAATTTATTTATATTTTATGGACATAGAGTAGCATTGACTGATAAGCTCTTCTAAAGATCTCCAAGCACTAAAAGTTGGCTGAAGGAAGAGAAGTAGGGCAACTACCACGATTTGGATTACAAAATCACCGCCTTGGGGACTCAGGAATCACATTCTCATTTGTGTGAGAGCACAAATGCTGATGTCACTCTACTTTGGCACCCAATGTAGTTTGCAAGGTCAGAGCTTCTCTCCTGCTCAGAGGTCTCCCCCATTGTCATGGGACCATTCCTCATTTGCTTCTGGGGGTTGTGCTGGGCACAGCTGTCCTTGAGTGTCACAAAACCCCTTGGAGTCACTGCTCCCAGTACTTCACACTGGGGGGAAGGTCCTGGAGAACTTAAACTCTGCTGGACATAACTGAAATCCAGCAATTTCCACCCCAACAACAGCTCCTCCTTAGGAAAGAGAAAACTCAACATGCAGAAGAAATGTTGCCCCGCTGAGACTCTGGATTTTTGAATATTTACCAGCCTGGAGACACAGTGAAGTCCCTCTAATTTTCTGATACCACAAATTGCAGCACAGACCTCACATGGCAAAAATTGCACCAGCAGCATGGCTCAGGTAACTTCTCTCACCCTATTTTCCTTCCAGCCCTGCAGAACTTCCCTGCTCATAACTCAGCAGCAGCAGCAGCAGCAGGTGAATTCACAGCCCTGCACTGACACCAGCCCAGAAGCAGAGACTCATGTCCAGCAACCTGGGAAACAAAACATGCCACTGGTATTTATTAACATAGCCTTGTAAATCAAACCAGTCTGCCTGTCTGGTGTCTTGTCCAGAAATTATTGCCTCATTCATCTTAGCCATATTAAGCAGGCCACATTTATCAAGGTTGCATAAAAAGAGATGTATAAAGACCATTCCTGGACAATACCTACATGCAGGTATCATGCCTACAGCAACTGCCCATTTTGCAGTGATGCTCAAGCTGTTTGACATTGCCAGGTTGTAGAAAAAAAGAGGGAAAAGTTGCTTATTTGTGTGTTAGTGTAGAGGCAGGGACACAGAAAACTCAGAGGTAAAACTTAGAGAAACTTCAAAACTTAAAAGCACAGGCAGAAACACGCTTAACTCAAAGACCTTCTTATGTTTGTGTGAATATTTTGGTAAAGATGTGCAACTGCATCAGGTAACAACAATATCCTCTCTGTGCTCCCAGTATCTTACTGGGAACAGGGAGACATTGTCAGAAACACCTTTATATTCTGCCATTCACTCATTTGCTAAAGCTATCATCACCAATGCCTTGATTTGGATAAATTTCCAGCAGGAGAGAGGCTGCATTTCACTGGAGCCAGCTGCCAAGAGCTTTCCCATTCCTGGCTGCTTGGTGCCCAGGTGCCTCAGGAGTCTTTTCAGCTCCTTGAATGAAGACATGGACATTTTTTCCCACTGACCACTTTGCCACTGTCAGTAGGTCCAGGGCAATTATTTGAAGCTCTCTGTTCCCTTTTACCTTTCAGGGGTTATCTTCCAAATCAAATGCAGGCAAATGTTAAATGGTCCACATTAAGTCCATGAAGTGGAGTTATATTTCTCTTCCTGTGATTGCTATAAGGTCTAGTACATAGCTGGACTCTGTCAGAGTAGAATATTACTGTGCTGAGCAGTGCAAAGGCACCCAGAGAGTCTCTGCCTTTGGGAGTTCCCACACTGAGAGACAATCTTTTACTCAAAGAATTTATAGTCTAATCAGAAAAAAAAAAAAAAAAAAGAGGAAGGTTGGGAAAATGGGGGTAGCAGCTTTCCATGAACCCATATCAATAGAGCTTCTTCACAGAGAAAATCTGTCAAACTGTTTACATTGTTTTTTTATTAAAAAGAGATATTAAATGGGTGTTTTAAAAATGGATGTTCTAGAAAAAATAATTGCTTTAAAAATTCATCTTTTTTATCTTCTTTATTGAAAAACATTATACAGGAGGCAGTACAATTGCCTCTGGGAAACTTTCTTTTTTTTTTAGACATCACCATGAAAATCACAGTATAAGACTTCTCATTTCCAAGGTGGTCAAATCACACATATAAAAAGATATGCTCATGAGTATTTGTAAATACAATTTGGAAATTTTTACTTTAGAACTGTAGAATATTTTTACTAGTTCTTTTTTTTTAACCTACTTCACTATCTGTAACCCCACTTTGACTTAGTCACTACCTGTATGTTTCAGATGACAGAATAAATGTTAAAACCCTTTACTTCTTCAGCAATAGATTTTCCATACATCACTGTCATAACCTTAAGGCCTGAGAGCCAGCAAACCTCTGGAGCTTTCTGGAGACAGTTATATCATTAGAAATCTAAACATGCCAGACCCCCAAGACAGGTGTTTCTGGTGATGATGGTGAAGCTGCTATACCTTCAACCACTCCCTGCTCCATGCTCAGACAATGCTCACATGAATGATCAAAGCAGAGCAATTTGGGGAACAGATTACAGCACAAAGGCACTGTGGTCTATGTGTGCTGTTTTGGGACATTCCTGTGAGCTGGATTATTTCTGAAAGGAAAATTCCACTTTAGCCAGAGATGTTGAGGTTTTATGATATTTTCTGTATTAAACTGAGAACCAGATATTAAAATTGCATGTGTGTGTGTTGCTAAGTGCAGGACAGAGGGACCACCCCTGCTTGTGGAAGCTGATATTCCCAGACAGGGGATGCAGGAGATTCAGGGTCAGCTCCTTGCTCTGAACCTGCAGAGATCCCACTCCACCCCTGGCTGTGGAGCCAGCCTTGCACATGGATCTTGTGGTGGTTTCCTCAAGCAGGAATTCCCAGGAAAGGCCAAGAGTTCTCCCTGTAGGCTTTTTGCTGTGTTTCACCTCCTGAGTGATGGCTGTGCTGTGTGCCCCTGGATCACTGTGGTGGGGTGCTGGGTAATGTTTGCCAGCACACTGAAACCTGTGGGTGTACACCCACCAGGGGAATGGGAACAAAGACAGGGCAAGAGAAAGCTTAGAAAAGGGGAGGAATTGATTAGGTCCTAACTGTTTCACTGCATTAAATACACATATTGTATACAATGTATAGAAACATGGTATATTCATAATAGTGGCTAGCTGTTGCCCATGGCCCCTACTCACAACCAGATGAGATGAAAAAAGGAATTGTGTTGAATGGAGGGAGGGCAAAACACCTCAACAGGCTGCTGGGACCTGTGGAGTCTCTTTTGCAGAAGAGGTTAAAATATGGGCAGAGAAAACATTTTATGCAGGATTTTCAGACACTGGTGAATCTCTTTTCCACATCAGTCCTCTCCAGAGGATCTCCTGGAGCTCCCCCAGACACATAATTCCTACCTCTTGACATTTTGGTTCTTTAGACAATCTGCCATCCCAGCCAGCAGTATGAAGTTCCAGCTCTGCCCAGCTTTTGCCCAGAATGCAGAGAGGAGATGCTAAATCCCAGCAGAGCTGTTGGGTGCAGGGTGCCACCAAGGAGCTGCCTGGCTCCTGGCCCTGTGCTGAGCTGGCCTGGGGCTGTGCCATGGGGATGCTTCCCTGGCTTGGTGCCCCTGCACTGTATCCACATCCCTCAGGGATGTTACACTGCATGGAGGAGGGGAGGGAAGCAGCAAATCTGTTTTCCAGTTGTGTCCACAGCGAATAAATCACCGTGTATGAATTATGGAGCGAGATGGGTACACAGCATGATACTGCTGTTAGAAATGCTGGGGTTATTAGTTATGCTGGGATGCTGGAGGAGACAAATCAGTGTGGATGGAGTGTGGATGTGCTGCACAAAGATTAGGGATGATGGATCACTGTTGCCTGTCTCTGGGATGGCAGCACTGCCTGAGATCTGTGTGTGGTCAGGCAGCCCCAGAGCCAGAGGGGCAAAACTCACTGGTGGAGCAGGGGAGATCTGGTGGTGTTATGTGGGTGGTCATGTTGGGATGCACAGAAACCTGGATTAACCCTTATTTCTTATTTCCTGCTGCTCCTGAGCAACAAATGGAATTGAAAATGCAAGCCTGTGCAGCAGCAGCTCTCTCAGGGGTGTCTGTGAGGCAGTGACAGGTATAAATTGTAGCCCCTGCCAGCAGTTAGGAGGCCTGTGGGAATTGGAGGTATCATAACATGAAAATGAAGGTCAGCTGCAATGCCATGAACATGGACTGATCACCCAGTATATTACAAGGTCTTTAGGAACTAGCAGAGGGACTCAGTCTTTTGCAGCCCTCAGGGGTCAGGGGGCTGCTCAGTGATGCCATGAGAGCCAGGGATGCCTGCAGGATGGGGCAGAGCCACAAGCCCTCTCCAGGGGTTGGTGTCTCTGTAGCTGTCAGCAGGAGGCATTGGCTTTGGGCTTTTTCCACTGCAGTACAACTCTCTGGGATTTAACAAACAGGTAACAGGAGAGTTGGAGGGAAACGGAATCTCCCCCAGCAATTAAAGCCCAGTCCTTCTGTGATGCTTCTATTCAATTTGTGGTAAAAATAAAAAAATCATCTTTATAATGACCCAAACACAGCTTATTTTCACAAATTAATTTCACTAAAATATATTGGAATAAAAATACGAAACCAGAAAAAGCAAGAAAGCATTTAAATAGATCTTATTGCAAAAACACAGCCTGATTTTCAGACACAGAGATCCACATTTTTTACTTTGTTTTTAGTTGTTTCTGTGCTCAAAGAAGAAAAAGACAACTTTGAGGAGGAGACATTACCCATTTTTCCAAACTGTTCTCAGGTAAAACATTCAGAACTGTATGAATGACTTAGAAAATTACTATTTTCCCTTCAGAAGGGACATGGTTTGTTTGGCAGTTACTGCCAGGCATTTAATGGGTAATAAAACTACCTGCAAAGATTTCAGGAAAAAAGCAAAACTGGATCAGGACAGAGCAAGGTCCACCAGAGACTTTTTTACTTGCTGGGACAGGGAATCCAAAGCCACCATCATGGAGGCAGTTTGTGGGCCCTGTTTGTGGATCCTGCTGCGTGCCCCTGAGCAGAGGCTGCTGGGCTCCCAGGCAGGTGTGGCACACAGCATTTTCCTCTGGACTCTTCCTCACCTTTCACTGCCTCCAATTCCCATCTGGGCAGAGGTGGGAGGCTGGGGAGATGAGCTGCCCTGAGCCCTCCTGCTCCTAATGCACTGCTGTCTGCATGCCAGGAGTGCTTTGTGCCCAGGGACAGATACCTGGCATGGTACAGCTGCTAAAATGAGCTTTAGTTGCAGATGTAATGGACTACATGGATGGAGTCCAAATGGGGAGCTGTAACAGCCACTCAGCAGTGAAACATATCCCCAAACCCCAATCTGATGTGTAAGGACACTTCTCACAGCTGCAGATGAAGAGACTTCTGGTAACAGCCTCAGTCTCTGGGAAATCCTGCAGGGATTTTGTGGGCTCTGATCCCTGCTGTACCCTGATTTCCATTGTCCACTAGGGCTCTTATGTGGGAAAGTCTGGTTTAGTTTTCAGTCCAAACCATGCAAAAGGCAAATCCTCATCAGCCCCTAGCAGATGTGATGGGCTGATCATTATTGAAGATGATGTATTTGGGATTTGTAATTAAAATTAAAGCTATTTGCTATAGAACATGTAGAATTTAATTTCTCTCATTAGATATCTTAGGCTAATTGTTGTATCCAGCAGGGAGCAAATAGCATTGTAATTGCTTGATATCTCATGCTGGCTTGATTAGAAGATGATAGGAATGGGAAAAAAGAGAGATAACTCCAAGAAGAGCTTTGTCTTTCTTTCTTTGACTTCTGCTTGGTGCCAAGCATTTCTAAAATGAAAATTAAAATTTTCAAACTGACTTTCTCTTGCTGTCTCAGTGAGAAGGATATTGGGCTGAGGAGTGAAAATGCTGGTTTTGCTCACTCCTGGAGAGGTACTGGGTTGAATGGTGCTGTTTTAGGGATGTGCTCAGAAGGCACTCACTGGTCATGCAGAGGAGTTCTCATGATTGTTCTTTCCATCCTTCTGTCAGGGAAACTGAGGAACTGAAAGGCAAAGTGACAGGTCTCGTGTCACATAACAGCAGGCTGGCCCCAAAGACCTTCCCATTCCTTCTAGGATATACAATTGGGAAAATGACCCTGTGCAGCTCAGAAAGGAGCTGGCTCAGGAAGCTGCCCTTGGCTCCCTGAATGGCACAAGGCAATGAGCCATGGCTGGGCACCTGTGGCTCACAATGGAGGCACCAAAGTGGAGGAATGTGAAGGGAAGAAGTGAGGTGAGCAGACAAGCCTGACAGGATTTGACTTATTAATGGGAATTTGAAGACTCATTGTGGAAACTCAGGGCACTGGAATATTTCTCTGTCTGCTCTGGGGTGCCCTGACCCCCAGGGGAGCACTGACTTTGACCCCCATTCATAGAGAAAGTTTCACAAAAGTGTGAAATAGATCATAGAGAGTGGTGTAGGTCTATCACTTGGTGAGAAATTGAGATTTTGGGATTTTTAGCATGTTGTGGATGGAAGCAGGATGGAGGGCACAGGGTGTTGTCCTGGGTTTCTTCTTCATGGGTTTGGGTGGCATTTTGTCATTGGGTAGAAAAGTCTGCATTGGGGGCTCTGTGGGATCAGTTATTGGGTTAAAAGGGAAAATAATCTAGGTGTCAGTTCTTAATTGGATCTAAAAAAAAGTCTTAAAAGACCTTGTAACAAGAGATAGTTGGCCATTTTGTGCCTTCTAATGAAAATCTGCCCAAATCATGGTTGTGAGACTGTTTTATTGATACGAAATAATAAACACCTGAGTCCCCACATGAACTACCCATCTCAAGTGCCTTCAATCCAGAGCCAGAGCAACCAATAACTCACCACAGAGGGAAAACTTTCCACAGAAGACATAAAGGCAGGGAAACTGTCTTTGTGTCAGGCAGCCACAGGCCTTGGAAAAGTGAAAACAGCAGCCTCTCCAGCCTCTCCTTTCAGTCTATAACATGAGATTTTTCCACATTCCCCTGGTACAATAATTAATACCATTACCAGTGGGTGAGCCCAGCTCAGCCACCTGCCTGCCACTCCATCCTCATCAGTGTGCAACTCAGAGCCTGTGCAGGAAACTTCAGCCCCCAGCAATGACCCTTTCATTAAAAAGCTGGCTGTGCAGAGCCCTGTCACAATGCAAGAGGCAGGTCACACATCAGTCTTTTAAAGGTGTTTTTATGGTACTCGCTGCTTCAGACTCTGAGCACCTCGTAATCTTTATTAACATCCTCTTCTCAGTCTTTCTACAAGGTAAGAAAATGCCATTGCCTTGATTTTTGCAGGTGAGGAAAAGAGGTTGATTCACACCATCCTTCAGGTACTACAGATATTTTCTGACCCTACACCAAAGCTCATGTATCCCTGCAAGCAGCCAAGTTTTGCACCTGGGCAGACCATCTCAGGTTCCAGGAGTTAATGTAATTCCTGGCCAAGGCTGAAATCAGCTCTGTAAGAACTCAAAAAACCCCTGGTATTTAACCAGAAGAGGTCCTGGAGGCAGGATCATGGTGCAGGCTTGGAGCACACTGATTCCCAAAGCAGTCAGGCTGCAGCTGCTGTGCAGGGATGCACCAATCCCCAGCTGCACCCTGTGAGTGGAGCTGTGACACAGGATGTGTGGTGGCACAGGGTGAAAGCAGGGTCTGGGAAGGGATCTCTTCTGTGTTAGAACTGGGCTTTGTGAGTGGGGCAATTTTTCCTTTGTGTCTCTGAATATTTGATTTTTTTCTTCTTTTTCTGCCCTTATTTTTAGTTTAGAAAGAGAATTGCCACTGGGTATTTCCAGCCCTTCCTATGTGGTGACAATCTCTTATTAGAGGTTTTTTCCATCTGTGCTACCAGCTATGACTGGCTTTTGCTAATAGAGGTATGCAGGCACCTTCTGTGCTTTCTGCTTTTAACTGTTTTAAATCATCTCCCCATACACACACATTAAATAAGCCTCATGTACATGAGTTTTGTCCATGATAAACGTGGCTTTTAAGTCCAAACCCCAAACCTGCTCTGCACCAGGCTATATTAAGCCCATCTAAGCAAGACTTTTTTTCTAGTGAGCAGAAGGGGGGGAAAGTCTCTGTGGCTGCTGTACTGTCAGCCTTCCTATCCAATTTAATTAGTTCTGTGAAGCTCCTTGACTAAATTTGCATATAATTTATTCTCCCCTCCCTTTCCTTGTTATGTGTGTTAATTATTTTCGTGCAGCACCCTCGGGGCCTCGGAGGAAGCCGGATCTGGGTGAACATCTCTGCCTGCAGCAGGTGCCCACCCCAGGGAGGCACAGCCCTGAAAGGGACAGCAGGGGGGTTCTGGGTGATAAATCCAAAGTCAGGCAAGGCTGAAAGGCAGCCATGGAGCAGTGGGAAACTGCTGGCAGTCTGTGTCTTCTGTGGGTTTCTGCATGCATGTACAGAGGTTGAAGGAAAGTGGCTTTATGAAACTAGATCCTGCTGCTGGCTTAAGGGTCAATCCTGTGTCAATCCCTTCAGGATGCCAGGCTGGAGCACACAGATGAGACTTAAAGAGAAATAAAACTGTAGCTCTACAATAAAGTGGTTTTTGGGGGTGCTTATGGGGTGTGCCAAGCCATTGCCTGGGTGCAGCCTGTCACAGGCAGGAGCAGAGCTGTGCTGGGGACAGTGGAACAAGGTGTCACCACCAAAGACAGTGAGAGGGACAAAATCAGCTGCAGGTTGAAGACTGATGCTCCTGTCATTTCTGTTGGGGCTGCTGGAGCAATAACAACCCTCCCTCAAAACCCAAGGGGTGAGGAGAAACCTGCAGAAACCAGTTTTGTTTATTTGTTAGATAAAGATACATGAAGTGAAAAGCTGACTGTTTTATACTCTTGTCTAAAGCACACAGGTCATCAATCAGGACTGAGTTTCCCAAGCAAGCATCTCCTTTGGAAAGAGGAGAGTGCTACTGCCTGGCCATGGGACAGGGCCAGCAGTGACCACAGGCTCCAGCTCACAGGTTCCCCTGCTGCTTCTTTCCTTGTGAGAAAGTGAAAAACTAAAATCAAATTTAAAAACTCTGCCTACATGCTGACAGAATAGCAGATTTCCCCCACTAACCTGATTGCAAAACCTAGGTTTATCTCTACCTTTCCGTTCACATTTGTTTATTTGCTTACAGGGACATGGAGGAATTCAGATCAGATTCAGACCCTCTTTCTCTGTGTGGTGGAGCCCTGGTTTGACAAGACAAGGAAGGAGACTGCTTACTGCTCTGCTGTGCATCCAAATTAAGACAGCAGCAATCTAGTTCTGCATGATAAGCATAAAAATTGGTCATATTATGCTAGATCATCTCCTGTTGTGCAAGGTAAAATGGTTTCACATATCTGTATGCCAGAGGCAGAACCACTTAAACACAGTCCAGAGGAATATTTCAGTTTCCCCCTAAGTAATGACATTACTGATAACTACCAACTAGCATACTATCTTTGGCCAGTGGTTTCTACTAAATTTATCAGTGGAGAAACAGTTTGTGGGAGCTATTGCATCTTGATTTTTTTATTAATCCATCTGTACAGCTATGCTCTCCCTCCGTGGTGAATGTCAGCTATGGGAATTTCAGAGTGGACAGAGGAAACACCAGGTCTGGAAGGCACAGATTGCTGGCTAAATAAACCTTCCCCAGGAAAGCATTTGGATAATCATAGAATCATAGAAAGACTTAAGTTGGAAGGGACCTTAAAGATCATCAAATTCCAATCCCTAATGGGAGCAGGGGTAGAGGAAAGGGAAAATCTGCTTCCAGACACAAAGAGAATTTAGTTTAAATTCCTCAGGCAATGGAGCAGAGATTTTTAACATATGACATGAGCAAATGATTCTTTTTTTTTTTTTGAATGATTTGTTTACTGCATAATTTAAAGGAAATTTTTTGTCACCCTTTGCTACATAATTGAATTTTTATATTGCTGTTAATAAAAATGTACATCAAATGTGACAATTATTATTCTTCAATGGATTTTTATATTAATTCAGTCAGAGAGAGATACAAGAAAGAATTAAGGATAACTAAAGATGTATTCTGAAATAATTTCTATGATTTAGTACTTCTTAAAATTGGTGCAATAGTTGGATATCTTCACTACTTCTGTGAAGTAATTCTGGATTTTCAGAGAGTTGATGTATTTTAACAATGGTAAAAGAGGGGCCAATCCTGCAGTCACTTTCAGGTAAAAATCCTATTTGTTTCCACAGGAGTTTTGTCAGCTTGGGGAGACAGCTGCATCAAGATGCATAAATGTATGTAAAAAAATGTCAGTTCCAGTATGTCATTTGTTTGAGTGTTCAAAATAGCATTATCCTTTCATGTACCATAGAGTGAGGCAGTAAATCATTTTTAAAAGGTTTGGAGTCACAGAAAAATACATTTGACCCTTTGTGCTTGAACTTGGCCCCTTACCTAAGTCACTGCCTAGGTTTCTGGGAACATGCCCCAGAAAAACTGCAGAATTTCCTTGTAATCATGAAAGGAACAACAGTGCAAATCTCTACAACTTGCCTTTACACTTCATCAGGTATAAACTGATGGGGCTTAAAATATTTTTTTCTTTGTTATTTGTGGGGAAAGAATGGACACATTAAATATCTGACATTAGATTTATTAGGGACAGTAGTAGTTTCCAGCTGAAGCTTTTCTTGAAAGTATATTTATCCTTTGAAGAAGAAACAGCATTATTTCTGGAATGGAGAAAATGATGATTTAAATATGTTTTCAGATAATGGAGCCCCTTTGTTAATGAACAGTAATTTTCTCACTACCTCTGGAGGAATTAAGCTCATGGATTATATAATACATCTGTGAAAGCTTATCTGATCGCCCAGTAATTGTGACCTCATTGTGAGTTGTGCAATTAGGCATTAAGCTACTATTTGGCACCACAATTAATTGTGTTTTACTTTTCTGATAGGCTTGTTGAGGACAGGGAGGAAAATCACTGCTGGCAGCAGAGGGGCTGGAGGAGTGGCACAGTCTGAGCACCCTCCCCATCCAGCACTGCAGGCGCCCCTCTCCAGTGTGGAGGAGATAATTGATCAGGCAAAGAGCTAATGACAGCAGGGAGACTCTCACATCCACTGTGGAGGGTTTTGGGATGGGCACCAAAGCCCCTCTGCTTCCAAACCCATGTGTGATGCTGAAAGAGGCAGATGGGTTCAACATACGAGGGAAAATTTGAGGATTTGTCTTTTGGATACAGCTTTGCATGTATAAATGGTTGACTGGAAACATGCAAGGCAACAACATGTTGGAAAAAAAATTTTTGGGGAATTGTGACAAAAATATAGATCTTAGTCAAGTTGAAGATTAGGTTTTGGGGACCTATTGAGAAAGATAACGAGATGAGAAAAAAAGCAATGCTCATCAGACAGACAAAATCAGATAACTCCTCACTTGGAAGGGTTCTGACTCTCCAACATGACAAAATCTTCAGATGGCCAAGAGCCAGGACATGCATACCTGGAGTCTCAGAGAAAGCAGGGATTTGACAATTGTTCATGGCAGAACCTATGTGGTCACAGCATTAATTGCACTGCAGGGGTTCACATGTAGCTCTCCTGTACGGCAATTCATTTGAGGCATCTTTGCTGACCCACTGGATTTTCTTGTCCTTCCCATTAAGGACTTGTTCTGTGCACTGCTCCCTGCCCTGGCAGAGCCATCCTGCTTTCTTCACAACATGGCTGAGCCTGTAAGTCAGCTCTGAACTGAAGAAGAGCCACAGGTCCCCATGCATTAATGTGCAAGGACCAGAATGAGCAACAGGATGGAAAAAAAGAGATTAATTTTTTGGTTATTTCATGCTGAGAGAAGCAAGAAGCGTAAGTATCCACCGTGACTGATTTCATTAATGCAAGTAAGGAAGTATCAAAGGCTTTTTATTGTGGTGCAGTCATCCTTTCTCAATTAAACATGCTTCCTCTTGGACCTCCTCCCTGTTGGACTCTGCCATCTTTTGGGTAGTACATCAACAGTGCACCCTTTTCTGTCGTGATCTATTGTACCCGTATATCTTCAGAGTGAGCTTTCTTTCCAATGATCTATTAGTGAAATGCATCATTTCAGTGAGGATGATGATGATGATATACTACTCCATGGATGATGCCATCCAAAGGAAAGAAAAGGTCAAACAACAAATTCAATAGAGTTATTGGATTAAAGTCAGGCAACACATCATCTCCAAGGCTGCTTTCCTAATGCCAAAGAGGATTGCTGATACAAGCAGTGCATTCTAGGGACCATTTCTTTTATGACTCTGCCTGAACTGACCCCTGAACATCAAGTGAGAGCAGTACTCTGTATCATCTCAGTTGAGGAAATACAAAAATATTTTTGTGTTTGAGACTATGCATGTGACAGGTTCAACACCAAGTCACCAGGCACTCTGTATCTTCTGCTCTTCTGGCCAGGCTTCTGCCTTCTGGGTGCACATTCCCAAACACTGCATTTGTCTCTCTGCCTTGGCTTCTAGAAACTGCATCTGTGTGGGTCCTGACCATTCAGTTCACTGCAATCATATAAGATGCTAGCAAATAAGATTTTTTAGTGAGTTTAAATTACCAGCGTAGGATTATGAAATAGCACCTACAAAACTCTTGCTTTATTGTGATCATTTCCCTCATGAAGTCTGAAAATGTATTTTACTCACTCTGCCTCTTTTCCACAGCATTCAAAAACCCTGCTATGCTCAGGTTGAACCAAAAGTATTTGCTGTACCTTAGAGTGAATTTTAAAAACATTATATGGATTTTTCTTGTCTCGTGGATCATATTTATTTTCTTGAAGTCCTAGAATTCTGCTATGGAAGGACACTGAGAGACACCTAAATAATGTGCAGAGCTGTATCCCAAAATGGCTTAATTGTTTAATGTCTACTGAAATGTAAATGAAGCTTATGAGAGCACTAAAAGATTCATCTATCCATCCAAGGTCAATATATTGAGCAAGGTGCAATTTGCTGGGGGGAGGGGAGGGGTCTTCCAATGAATAATCTTGATTTTCAGAAAAAGGCTTCAGGCTTGTCACTCCTTTCAAGTCCCCATATTTGCATTTGCTGATAATGATGAATGGTTTTGTAGTGCCAAGATGTGAAATCTGACTGCTTGATTTTGCCATTTCATGTGTGAGACTGACATGCAATGCAGCTGCTCAGACAGTGGGAATGTGACCTGGCACTGGCTTGGAAAATCAGAAAGGATGCTTTTGAAGCCTGTGGGAGTTCTGCACTGTATCCATGGACCTTTCAAGAAGCTGAGGGTGGTTGGTGCCAGCAGCTAAACCATTAACACTCCATTTTCTATACAGCATGGCATGTACTGGCAGCTCTATCTTTACAAGGGTGGTCAGACATCTCCCAGTTGCAGTCAGTGAGTGGGCAGTACTGTGGGATAAATTCAAAATAAAATGCATGCACTTCATCTGTTTCACCAGGCTTTCTCCATTTGGGTTTGTCCCTTTTTCTCCATTATTTTCCATCATTAACACAAAAGACTGACTATTACTAGAAAAATTGTACAATGAGTTTCCTGGAAATCTTTGCACTCTCAGTTCTCTGCCACCCAGCCTAACCCCATGGGAGTTTGGTGCTTTGTAGCCTTTCTCCACCAGGTCTACAAGACAGTGATCACCACTTTGACCAACAGACATCAAAATTGCAACTACCAAGTCTCATCTCACAGGTGGTGAGGTCTTTTCTAACCTTATCCTTTCTTTTCCTTATACATTTTCCTAAGTGTTATTTTGATGCTTTTGTATTACTATATTACTGTAGATAATAATAACCAAAATGGCTGCACACCTGCTTTCCATAGCTATCAGATTGTTCTAAAATAAACCCTACATACATCAGATTGTTCTAAAATAAACCCTACATACATATATATGTTTGTAAACACTGATTATTCAGAGTCACTTCACTTTAATCCACCCCAAGGGATATAAACAGGAACCTGGGTTACCCTCACCTTCGTTGGGAGAGCTCATAACAGGTAGAAGGTAGAGAAAAATTCACCTTGCCTTCAGCTTCCTGAAAAATGCAACCCACTAATGGCCAGGAACAACAGTTTTGAGACCTTCAATTCTTGTGTTCTAGTCAGGGGTAGCAGACAGAGCACTGAATGGGAATTCCAAGAAATTTATTACAATTCAGAGGGAAGTAGGAATGTAAGACTGCAAAGTCACAGAAATTTGCCAGACATGGAATAATCCCTGCAGAAGAAGATTAGAGACTCTTCCAGTTCTTTTGCCAAATTCCATAATCTTCATGTCACTTTCTTTTGTTTCAAGAAATGTATGTTCAGGAATGCTGCTGCTTCCTTGTTGAAGCTGTTTCAAACAAGTAGAACTGGTTCAGAATAAAGCATGATTTTTCTGGGTTGAGTTGGGGCATTTAGCAAGATGGAAAAATGAGAAATCAGAAGGTTTTCTTGTTTTTAAAAGTTTGAGCATTTTCTGGTAATGGCATCTCAAATGCAGCTTGTAAAATTACACAATTCTGTTTCATGACAGCATTTTCAGCCATTCCAGGCTTGATTCTAGTTAGAATAAAAGTGAGAACAGTTCAGCACATAGAGGTGTATTTCCACAATTCACAGAGCTAGTCCTAGGAGGTATGGGTCTACACGTTCACAGAAGCAAAAGCTGGTGTAAATGCAACTACAAAATAAATACTGGAAATATATGGATGTATGGATATTTGAACAAAAGATCCGATACCTCAGGCAAGCAAATTCTGAATGTGTCTATGATTTTCTGAGATGTGCATACATTATCTACTTCACTAAATGCTTTATTGAACAGCCACAATACAGCAAATTATCACTTTAAGAGATCCAAACACACATCCCTATACTATACAGTTGTAAAAATTTCCTAAGAGCAAAACAAAGGCTCATAGTTATCAGAGAACACTTCCAGTATAAAGAATTAATAACACCTCAGTATGAAATATTTGTAGATACATTTATCTCAATTTAACCATCTTCTCACAATACAGTGAATCACTCCACATTGCCCGTGTCTCCCCAACCCAGAGCCTATGAGATGCAGCATTAGCTCATTGCACCTGTAGCCTGATTTTGCAGTCTGGCAAACTTGCTCTTTAAAAATAAATAAAAAAATGAATGCAAGTGTCATCTTGTCACTTATGGTATTTGCGTCATTTTGCAGCTGTGTTGACTTTTAAGTGAGCAGCCAGTGATTTTTGAGTTAGCTAGGTGAAGTGGAAAAATAATGATGGATTCAGTAGTCTTTTGTCACTTTTGGGCCTGAATTTTCCTGATGTCTCTGTGAGTGTTGGCTGTGTACTGCCTGTCAGTAGTGAAAAATAGATTCCAGTTCAGGTCCTGCTGGAAGAAAAAATCTGGGCCATTTAGTTTCACATCATTTCCCCTCAATTCCCCTTTATAATGAGTGTTAATAAATAACTTGGGAAAAAGGGTTCATGATCTTTTATCACTCAAATGTGCAACAATGAAAATTAAAATGGAGGAGAAACCAATAAAAATCCTAATACCTCATAAACATTCTTTACCCAAAACAATGTATAATAGGAAATAGCAGCAGCCCTTAATGGGAAGATTTGGAGTTTTGAGACCAGTCTTGATTAGGCTTTTTTGCCCTAATTTGTTGTACAGCTTATAACATTTCTTTCAAGGCAGAATAATATAGGTCAATAGTTGACTTAAAAATCTTTAAGAACTGGGATGATTAGTGATTGAGCAAGAGCCATTAGCCAGTGCACAAACTCGTGCTCTTTCAGACATGAGCTTGTCTTTGGGCAAGGAGCATAAATCTAAAGCTTCAAACTCCATTGTTTGCATAAAATAGATCAATACTCAGCTCTACTGAGAGATGCATCGATTTGGTCAAAGGGAAGGAGGGACTGAGGGTTGCAGGCTCTTTTTTGATCTGGTTTTCTCTAGGAAATGCTGTTTAATGTATTGTGTGTGCCTGCCTCCCTGATAGACTCTGCTACCCAATTTTAACCAGATTTTAGAAAGATTTCAGCCTGTGTGGAAGATGTTAAAGATATTGGGGTCTGACAATTTCTGTGAAAACAAGAGTGTGGTTTGGAAGCATGAGTGAGGATACCAGGTGCTACCTGCTTGCACCAGCTGAGACTTCTCCAAAGATCTTGGGGCACATTTTCTGATTTGTCCATCCATGGGCAGCTGCTCGCAGCCCTTGTTTGGCTTGAGCTCAGGCCATTGCTCAGCCTAAGTTTTTGTTTCATGCAATACTAGGCAATAATGAGCATGAATAATGAGAAGTTGACTGCTCAGGGTCCTAACATTCCTTTTGTAATCCAGGGAGAAAATTCCCTTTTCCTGTCCTGTCTTGCTTGTTTTGGGTCTAAGCAATTTGGAGATTTTTGGCTACAGTACTAAGGCCAAGGAACTCTATACTGGCTGAAGTGTTGGGATGCTATGGGAATATGGATGATGTGTGTTCATGTACTCTCCTGTTTCCTCATGTCCTTCTCTCCACCTCCAAGAAGAGAGGAAGCTCCACCTCTTTACCTCACATAATCCAAGAACAGAGGGCATTTCTCCAGTTCTGGCCAAAATGCAAAATTAAATAGGTAACCATAATTCTATCCCTGCAGAACTGTCCCAGCTTTCCCAGTATTTTAACTTTCCCACAAGTAGATGACTTACTTGAACTAAAGTTCTTTTTGGCAAGCAGTGACTTCCCATGACCTGTTTTTTCCTGCAAACCATCAAACCATGAGCTTTTGGACAGAGGAAAATATATACACAAGACAAAGGAAGGTATGTCAGGTGGTGCAATTGGCTTTTTAGGACCATTTAAAGGCAGCACCCAGGTGGAAGAAAGGTGTGGGGGATGATGAAGTGTAACTTTTTGCGTTAATAATCACACACAGTTTTTTTTCTTCTGCAATCTTCCTCCTGCAGTTTCTCTCATTGAATGTGAAATTGGGAAAAAAGATTTTGATGTTGCTTTTATCTGCACATGATGGGAAAGGCAGTGGGAGGAGAAACAGCTCAGCTCCACGCCAGAGCACCTCTCCTGCCCTGCATACTGGGGAGGGAGGCAGGAAGATGCTCACAATTAGCAATGAACATTATCATCAGGCAAGTGATTTATAAATATTCCATGAAACAGGGCCATGGATTGCACAAGCAACAGCAAATATTGTAGCAGATTTATTAGTGGAGCATGAAACATTTATATTTTTCAGATGACAGGACAGATGATGACTGTGTTATGCTAGCAGGCAGGATGAAACTCATTCGAAAAGTGCCTCATAGGTGATGGGTGGATATGACAGCAAGATGAATTAAGGTCTTTGAGCATCAAGATGGTGTGATAGACCCTGGGAATTGAAAGCTAAACACCAGTGGTATCCTTCAGAAAGCTCAGCTGAGCTTTCTTTGTGTAAGTTGAGGTACAGCCTTGATAATTGTGCTGCCCCAGAGATATTGGCAGTGATTAAATTTTCCTGTCATCTTTTAGTGGGGTGGTTTACTGGAAAAAAGATTTAGTGCTTCAAATTAGGGTTCTAATTAGGAAGAGATTGAGAGAAACTTCTGTTCCCCAAAGATCTGGACTTCACAAGAGGACTACATTGAAAGGACTACATTTTGAGACAGTGACAACTTCCTTTTCTATATGTTAAATTGCACCCCAAACATGTCAAAGAGCTGGACTGTGGTGGCTTCTGTACAAAGAGCTGATGGAGGATGATTGCTGAATAAGATCTGACTTGGAGCTGCAGTCCAGGTAGCACTAAAGAAGTAAGTAATTACAGAAAATATGTCACTTAAACAGCCAAGGTCTTTGGAGTTACTGGTGCTTAATTACACCATGTCAGTCCTCAGAGGGAAAGGAAAAGGCCATGGAGTAGAATCAAACAGGACTTTCCCCTCAGCCATCAACTGCTCAGAGGGAGAGACTGGCATCTTTATCTCTTCTGCACTTTTTATCCCCTTCTAGATTTTGCCATTTTGAGCTGACACCTTTTGTGATATAAGCACATTTCCAGATGACAGATCTTCCTACCTTTCACTCTGTTACCACATTTAAATACATTTCCTTGAAGCAGCCCAGTATGTGAATGAATTTCATGGCTCCTTTCAAATGTATATGCAGGTGGATCAAAACTGTGCTTGAGATGGCAGCTACTCTGACTTATACCCAGGGAATGTGTCCCCTGTGAAACTTCACTCTATACATCAAGATCATCTACCTTTCACACTCAAATACTTTGAACTCAGCCACATCCTGACAAATTGCAATGGTCTCCTTCCCACAGAGAAGGGAGGAGGTTGTGCACCTAGATGCACTTTTTCTATTTTTTTTCTCAAACATCAAAAAAATTTTGTCTTTTTTATAGTATTCACTAATTATAAAAACTATAGTGTTTTTTATAGAGTTCACTAACTCTGCACAATAAAAAAAAAATCCAAAGCCAAAATCTGATTTTTTTTTTTGCAGGTATATAACATTGTCCATAGTTGTTTTAGTCAGGCTTGAACTAATTCATGGCAGTGTCTGACCCTCTTTCCATTTCACTGAAGAATGAGTTGCTGTTATACACTATAGTTAGTCAATTCAAATTTGTCTAGTTCCACTGAGACACTCATTTATCTCCCCTCCTAGAAGCCACAATCATTCATAACCAGCACTAAAGGGTTGTATCTTCATTTTACCAATGATCTGAGCTTCATGATGAATATTCTTATTGCTGGGAGACTTGAGGAGATAATGGGAAGCCTGCAGGACTTGAGCAGACTCCCTATCCTTCACAAATTCTACACAGTGGCTGTGTTGGCTGCAAGCAAGCTGTGAGCCCTTGAGATTTAGCCTATTTCCATTTTCAGGCTTGTTGGCTCCAGCTGCAAGCACTGCTGAGCTAGTAGGAGAAAAATGTTAGAAAAATCTGTGTTCCAGATTAAGAATGGGACAAAGGTTTAGTCTCAACAAGCCCATGCGGATTTTAAAAAAATTAAAAAAAATTCTAAATTATGACTTAAAATAATTGGTTCACCACTGAGAGGTCATGCAGACAAGGCTGTCCCTTGGCACAGAGCTTCTCCCTGCCATGCCTGCTGTCCTGGAGAACCCTTGGCATTCTGCAGTGTCCTCCATCTGGAGTCTGTCCCCATTTCTCTGGCAGACCACTGCAAGGAGACCTGAGCAGAGCTAAAGAGTTCCCCAGGAGAAACTGGGCTTTCACCTTTGTGATTACAAACAGGCAGTGCTTCCCCTCCTTTAAGCAAACCTGGAACTTCTGGCACAGAAGAACAATATTTCTTGGGTTTTATTTTAGGTCTATTATGTATTATATCGTCCTGTTGTTTTGAGCCTGTGCCCTCTCTCCTCATTCAAGACATGAGCTTCCCATGCTCTCATGCTTGTCCTACATTTCTTAGTCAAGCTAAAGGTTATAGGAAGAAATAACTTCTTTGAACATATGGGGGAATTGGAAGAAAAGCCATGAACTTTTGGTGTTCATTTCCTTGTGGAGAGTCTGGCATTGTGAGTAATAATGCTTATGGATTCATTCACATGGCTTAATTCATTCTCCTGGAAATTGGATGTAATCCTGATTTTAGTTATTTTTTCTGAAAGATGTAAAATAATTTTGTATGCTTTTGAGGAGTGTTTAAACAGTTGGATGAAAGAGCACTTATAGCTAAAATGGATTTGCTTGAATCTGCCTAGTGCAGGATGCTCAGTGCAATCTGAATTGCCTTTTGTTCCTGGCACAATGCATTCCCTATTTATTTGCTCATACTATGAAATCTGGGACTAGAAGTTACATGTTTGGCAACAAGTAGGTCTCACAGGAGTTTGGATGTCAGAGCAGAATGGGCTTTCATTGAGTAATGGAGAGGAAAAAGGGAATGAAGTCCTAAAAAGGTATTTTATGAAATTCTTCCCATGAACATTGTGTTATTAGAGTAGCTAGTGAGTTAAAACAATTTTTGAAATCCCAACAAGCCAAGAAAGATCATAAAACTGCAAGGAGCAGGCTAAACAGCACACAGCACACAAACATTGTAAATTAAGACAAAGCAAATGACTGTAAATGCCAGCAGTCCCTAAAACATTAGGGACTAATTTCTAACAAACCATTAGCTGCACAGGGAATTGTCAAACATTATTAAATATAATCTGCTGCATCTGCTTTGTTATAGAATTCATTTGGCACATATGCTATTTATGCTGTACACTACTTTTTTTTTGCTATATGTAGTGCGTTTTTCTTTAATCCTTACATGCCACTCCAGCATAGTACAGCAAGTGAATTTGGATTTATTTCACTTCTGCTGTAGGAACTCAGTTTCTGTGTTCTCATTCACACATATGTGGACCAGTTTCCCTCCTGCCCTAGACCTCCTCCCACAAGCAGCTGCACTTGGATGTTTCTGCAGTACAATCAGCATCCAGCCCCCAGCAAGTGCTCTTGCAGCTGCCTAATTCTGTGAATGCCTGTGTGGAGAACATGGTTTGCAGCCTTTGCAGGAATACTGTTGCCATCAATATCATTGTACCATTAATATTTAAATGGATCCATGCTCTGAATTATACTGGGGTTTTCTTTTGAGCTAATATTCAAGGAGTAGGTGATATCCTGTAAGCACTGCTATCAACCACATCAGCCAGCCAATGCTGTAATCTGGATCAAAAATAATAATGCCATCCATAATGCTGTAAAGATATATTAGTTGTGACAGATCTATACATTAGCAAATCACTACATGGCCCTGAATGCCAAGTAAACAGAGCCAGTCTCATAAGGAACAGTGCAACCTTTTGGGAAACCTATTAAGGAGTGTTTCACACAGGAGAAATTTGCTCTGAAAAGAATCCAGGTGTTTGTGTGCGTTCACAAGTGATGGATGGCTGTCTGTCCACTCTTCCTCTTCTTAAGTCAGGGTGGGGCATGGCTGGTAAACCAGAATGGGCACTCTGAGTGTTTTCTGGTGCAGTTCTGATTTGTGTTCTGCTGTAGCTTGAACTTGTTCAGATTTGCTTCCACCTTTTCTTCTACAGAACTTCAGTATAACTCACATAGTAATGTTTTGGAAAGATGTCCCAGTTAGGACAACTTTTCAGCTTAATCTGACTCCTCCACTACAATTTTTTATAATGTCCATTCCTATGTTGGCAGTAAGGTGATCTTTCCTGATATTCATTTTGATAGCTTTTACCAGTTGGATGTACAACACATAAAGTCAGAATTTTCTTTGTCATAATAAAGTTTTAAAAATATGTTTAAACTAATGAAAAATGCAGGCTAACATTATCCATTCATTCTTATCTCTTTCTCTAGATGATCCCTAGACACTGGCCTTCACTTGCCAAAGTTTCAAACAAGATTCAAACTCTTTTCCTCAAGCTTGGGGTGAACTCACTGTGAACATCCACCAACATTTATCCCTTTCCCATACCCTACATGGATCTGTGTTTGTCTGAGAGCCATCATAATCATAACAGTGTATGATTGCTGGAGGAATAAGGTAGAACAGAGGGTTCATCCCTGGACCTTTCATTTTTAGTCACTAAGCTGGAGCCAGGATGTGGAAGCCTCAAATTATCAGCTACCAGTTTTTGAACAGCTGATTTTGTATGGTCTTCAGGGAGTACCAGCCTTTGCCAAGCCTTTGTGCAGGGAGTGGGAAAGTAAAAAAGCTGAGGATTATCTGGTGATCCAATTTGTCAAAGATTCAAAAAACTGATTTTGACTAATTTCATACTTTGGAGAGAACAAGAAGCAAATCCTATTCACCAATGTCCTGTTTTGTCTTTTAAAATACTATAAAAGGTTTTATTAAAAAACAAACAAAATAAAAGCTTAGATATGTGTGAAGAACACTGAAATACTCTCCCTCCATGTTTTGAATGTGAGTTTAATAAGATGTTTGAGATTTTGGGTTGGACTTGAGCTGAGACAGAAGGTGAAGTATTTAATCCTCCATGCTCTGCAGACTGAGGGATCTGTTTTTCTTCCTGGGAGAAAGTTTCATTGTCAAAGTCATCACTCTCCTGGTGGTCTATTGATCCAGGCTGACCATGTCCTGGACAGCTTAAAAAATACAACAGGATCAGATGAACAGGCTTACAGCCTACTCTTTCTTCTGAAACATGCAATTTCTGGAGCTTTAATGGAAAATATGTTAGGAAAATGTTTTTTACAGTGCTCGTAGGGATGGAGCCCCTGATGTTTTTGGGGGAATGTATCATAAGTTATGAATTGCACCCCTGAGGCAAAATCCAGGCTTTAAAACCCTCTTTTTAAATATGACAAAGTGAGAGCAGGGTGGTTTGTGTAAGGACCTCTGGCTGCTCAGTGATGGGGCTCAGGACTGAACTTTGTCTCCTGCTCACACTCCGGGTACAGAGCTCCCTTCTCTCCCTGTCTCACACAGAGACAGAATCTTACCAGGGTTTGAGAATCTAAATTGATGTCACATGTAACAATTGACAAATTTCCTACTTGGCAGTGGAATATGAGAATGTAGAGGAGTGTTGAATATCTTCAGCACCTTTATTAACTGTGTATTAAAGTACATAAAGAGCTGACAAATTGTATCTACATGTAATTCCAATTGAGATAGGAAGATTTTTTTCAAAAGATTTAACTATCTAAAATATTGGGATATTAGAAGAAATGGTCAGGAAAATTATGACATGATACCAAAGCACCAATTTTGTCCCAATATTGTGACTGGACAGAGGCCATGCTGACTTATGCAACAGGTATAAGCTGAAACAGAATAAATTCAGCCTGGACATGGGGATAAACCACTGGGGAGAGCAAAATACAGCAACAGGTTACCTGAAGAGGCTGTGCTGTCCTTGAAGGTTTTCAATGCATGACTAGATGAAACCTTGAGCAACCTGGCTCATCTCTCAGCAGCATCAACTGTCCCTTTATCCCATGGAAATGGGACTCACTCCAAGAGGCCAAGCTGGGACATAGAAGTGTGGGGTTTTTTTTCAACAGGAGACTGAGGATGAGCCAGGAATTATTCAGCAACTTCACAACAGAGCTAGGATGCAAGTAAAGAAACTATGACTTGGACTTTGCTGATCAGCTTGTCAATATTACAAACCAGTCTTTGTTTTCCCCCCAGAGAGACTTCAAGCCAAAGAAAACCTTTGTGCTTTGCTTTGTCACTCTCTTTCTATAGTAAAAACAGGGCAACCCTGACAAAGGGGAGAAAAGATGAGGAGGACTCCGTAATATCTGAAGGCTAATTAATTACTTTATTAAACTATATTATTCTATATTATATTACACTGTATTACACTGAATTTGCACAAGCACTCAACTCAACTCAACTGCACAGAATCTTGTGACTGTCTGCTGACTGCACACATGCTTGGCCCTGATAGGCCAAGAAAACAAAGCACCACCACTCTGGGTAAACAATTTCCACATTGCATTCTACTTTTGCACAAACACAGGCACAACAAATGAGATAAGAATTGTTTTTTCTTTCTCTGAGGTTCTTCACTGCCATTCCCAGAAGTATCCTTGGGAAGTTGGGCCTTGCTTTTCTCTATAAAGAGAAATGTGGCCACTTCTTTCCCCTCCCCTTGTGAAGAGCCAAGAGAGCAGGATGTGAGATGTGTTCTGAATTAGAAGAGGGTGCTCATATAGATCAGCACACAACCTTCTAGATACGTTCTTCTATACCAGGCTTTTGTATCTTGCTTCCAAGCACTGCTCACTCTGCCATCAGGGCAAGGATGAATGCTGTACCAATATCCCCCTGTGGCAGCCTTTGTGACTGGACCATCAAAGCAGTGACACAGCACCAGCAGAAAAATCACCAATCTGTCTCCACAGTGACACATGTCCCACCAAGATACTCTGGGCAAGACACTGCTGAGAATCAAAGTCACAAAAGGTGGCATTTTATGCTGCAGTTGCTGTTTATGTTTGCTTTTTATACTTTTTTTTTGATGCTGGTTTGTGGTTTTGTTTGGTTTTCCTTTTTCAAACAGGTCCTGCTGTTCATATATGCTTAGATTATTATTTTGATCTTTTGTGTACTGGTTCATAGAACTGTAGAATCACAGACGGTTTGGGTTGGAAGGGACCTTAAAGATCATCCAGCTCATCATCCACCAAACCAGATTGCTCAAAGCCCCATTGAGCCTGGCCTTGAACACTCCCAGGGATGGGCCATCCACAGCTCCTCTGGACAACCTGTGCCAGGACCTCACCCCCTCACAGTAAAGAATTTCTTCCTTATATTCAACTGAAAAATCATCTCTTTGAGTTTACAGCTGTTACCCCTTGTTCCTCTTGTAAAATATATCTCTGGAAACAGATAATGGGTTAGGACTGAAAAAGAAAACCTTTAAAGCCTGGATCCAAGGCAACAAAACTGGTGCTTACACATTCCTATAATGGGGTCACTTTGTGAGAAATCCCCCAGCTCCAAGCTCCCAGGAGAACTGTGTGTAGGCAGGGTTGAAATCCAGATCTGAATTCTCCACTCTGAGCTCACCTCTAATTATTAACAACCCTTTGCTGGATTAATAAACATGCCAGTGCAGGAATCTTGTTCTCATTGTACTTATTTTCTGACCTGTCTGTTTTAGCACATAACTTGAAAAAAAATAATTCTAGTTTTACTTATTGTAGTATTTGGAAGTTCTGAAAAATTGCCTGCCACTAGAGGTTATTCAAATTCTGGTCTTGATGTATTAGCCTAGACAGTTTTAAAGCCATATCTACAGCGAGTAGTTAGCCATACTGCTGAACAGACATTTTTTTAAATGAACTACAAAGAATAGTCTATTGTGGTTAGCTTATTTTATTTACAGCATTTCACATGGTGTGAACATTAAAAATTTACAGAGTAATATTGATTTGCAGCTTCATCAAACCATTTCTACCCAAACTACAGACCCGAACTGTTTCAGGAAAGGTGCCTTATTCAAATGGTTATTTGTGCTGCTCTGAAGGCTCTGCTCTGCCAGGCAGCCATAAATTCATCTCCTGGCTGAAAGTTAAAGAGGAGGCTCAGAAAGTAAATAATTGCCAGGAAGCATCAGGAAAGGAGTCTGCTAGTGGATGTGGGAAAGGAGGAGGAAACTGGTGTGGCTGGGAAGGGTTTAATAAATGAGTTTTCAGTGGGTCCCCCAGCCTGCAGGGACACAGGGTGGCACTGTTGTCAGCCACATGGCTGCCTCCAAAGCATCACCCATCCTCAGCTGGTAAAAAAGAATTTTTGTCATTTCTGTCAGTCTCCAGGTTAAAAAAATGCTAACAAATTTCAATAGACCAGAAAACCAAATGGTGCTGGGTAAATGGCACACAGTTTTTTGCACTGACACTTCTGCCTGACAAGTGGATCACAGAATAGGAAAAGGGAAAAAAACAAACAAAAAACCCTCTAAAAATCCAGAAAGCCAGAGAAATCCAAGTAACAAACAAAAAAATCCCACAAAAGCAAAAATGTGTGTGATGGAAATAAAGATGCCCTTCTCAACCCCATTAATGTGAACTTAATTAGGAGTAAAATTTATGAAAGACATAGGAAATGTGATCTTTTATCCCATTGGAGAAACCTGGGCTTCTTCAAGTCTGTGGGAGAGCTAGGTGAGATTTGTGTGTAAAAAGATACATCTCCATCAGGAAAGATATATTGAAAACATCTGGTGAAATTCTTTGGTCAGTAATCTGTATGTCTTGAAAAATTATATGTAGAACCCTTTTGGTCCCCTTTGTACAAAACACGTGGAATTAAATTGTATTTCATGCCTATGTAGTAAACTAGGTTATCCAGCTTTCAGTCCCTCTGCTCATAAGTTCTGCTCAAGCTTTGGAGCTCAACATCCAGGATTTTAAAAGAAATTGAAGTGGCAGGATGACCAGACCACTTGTCAAGAAAAAGGAGATGAAGTTCCAGATATTTTGGAAGTACTAACCTAATTCTGCTGCTGCTAGCCTGAGTTGGGTTTGTTTGTTTGTGGGGTTTTTTTGTTTTGTTTTTATTTTTGTTTGTTTGGTTGGTTGGTTGGTTTGTTTTGTTTTTTCACACTGCTGTAACCCAAACAATTTTACAGTAAAACTTTCAGATTTTCACCAAGGTAAGTTACAGCAGGATCAAATTAATCTTATTTAACTCACTACTCATACTAATTTACCAGCATAGTAAGGGCCAGAGTTACAGTTAATTCATTTGAAAGCATCCAGACCAGGAGGGGTGAAAAAAATGAAGAGAGGATTTGGTATCTCAGTCTAATACTTCTGAAAAAAGCACATTAAAAGAAAATCTGTTAAGAGCAGACAAAACGTAGCTTGAAGTCTGTGGGTCAAATCCAGCAACGACCTGGACGACTGTGAAAGTTACACTGCAAGCTGTGAGGGGGTGAAGAGAGATTTCTGAGTAATTTGCAGTCATCTGAATGCATGGATTTCTCCCTGGAAGGACAAGTAGCAACAAGAACAGACAGAGGCAGTGTCTGATCTCTGTGGCATCACCTCCCCTTCTCTTGGGCTGGCTGTGGGGGGCTGCTGCTGCCTTGGAGGGGGGCACAGCATGGGGGGCTCAGGGCTGGGGGCTGTCAGAAGGGCAGCAAGCAGGAGAACATGTTAGTGCTGGTTAACTGCAGTCTGTTGTTCTGTTTGAGGCCTTTGTCCACTGTCTAAATTACTCATATGGGTTACTCAGCAGCTTGTGGGCAGATCTGAAGACACTCAGGCTCTTCAAGTAAATGTAGGTGATTGAGCCCATCACTATAATCCATTACCTTCCCCAGCCTAATCTTTTAAGTCTCTGGTAATTTTTTTTTTCATTGGCAAAGTAACTCCAGCACCCACAGTTTTGCTCTAGGGGATATATATAAGGAAGGAAAATTGTTCTTGTGAACACAGAATTGCTTTGGTCCATAAAATGGGGCATCCCAGAAAGGATTCATTATTTGTAATGGTCTCATAAGTGATAGTGAGATAAAAGCAACGTGAGATTTGAAACAACATGAGTGTTTTAAGGAGAGATCTGAGTGACAGGAGATAGTGAAAATACCTTCCTTCCCTTTGCTAGCATTTCAGTGTGTTCATTGAATCAAAAACATATTTACACTGGGGAGAAGAAAGGAAAGGAAAGGAAAGGAAAGGAAAGGAAAGGAAAGGAAAGGAAAGGAAAGGAAAGGAAAGGAAAGGAAAGGAAAGGAAAGGAAAGGAAAGGAAAGGAAAGGAAAGGAAAGGAAAGGAAAGGAAAGGAAAGGAAAGGAAAGGAAAGGAAAGGGGTAAAAACTTGGTCATAATCTAGTTAACTGCTGTCAAAATTAATGGCAAAGATCCTGTTCAACTTTATTAGGCAGAATCAACCTTCTTAGTGAGAGTATGCTCTGGACCTGAGGTTTGCCTGCAGTCCCACTTCCAAAGATGTAAAGTGGGACTGCTTAATGAAAATGCAGGTCATACCACTGGTAAAATTATGCAGGAGGCAGTTGCATCTCTTCCTAATTCCAATTCTTTATATTTTACAAAGATCTTTCTTAATGGTACAGTTCTTTGCTACCTTGTGATACAAACTGCTAAAGGAGGGAGGGGGAGGAAGACAGTTCATTCTACAGAAGTAGGTCCATTGGAGAAGTATTTAGGTTTTATAAATAGGTCTATAAATAATACATTTCTATTTCTGCTGGTTTTATTGCTATTGATATGCAATATAGTCCTCTAGGCTTAAATCTGCAGATATTTTTTATTACTAGAGGTCGTTGCCATGTTGCATTGTACAAACAGCACACTGCACTCACCTCAACAAATGTTTATTTTTGCATGCCTCAGTGCCTGCCTTGAAACAGCAGTGCATTGGGTGTTATCCATCTCTCCTACCTGTCCTTAGATTTTGCTAAGTGCATACTTTTATGGATCAGTTGAAAAGCCCCAATCACTCTGTAATTTAAGATTTTATGCCTGAATGCTGGATGTCATCTTAATAAGTGTGGTGGTGTGTGTGTGAGTGTCAGGAGGTATAAAAGGAAATCATGCTTTGTTTCTGTGATGGATTTCTGTGACTATTCCATGATACTGTCTGTACTTTGCTAATTGAATAAGGATTATTTTGGAATGAGGAAATCTGTAGCTGCTGAACAAGATTCAGTCAATGCAATTAAAATGTTAACATGGATTGCTGTTAAAGATGCAATTCACTTTTCCTGATTGTAGAAAGAGCTGAGGTGGGTGGGTGGTCAGCTGCTGTGTTTTATTCTCTTCCAGCTTACAGCATGGCCATAGCACTAGCTCTGCAATAATTACCTTTCTGAAGCTTGTTTTAATTGTAATGTTATATATGTCAAATCACCAAATGAGACCCAAGGCTGCTTGCCTGCTGCTGTGTAACTACCCAGCACAAACTTGCAGCCTCCCCCAAGATATTTATGTGCTGGTTTCTGAATATTGCCATGTGCTGCCTAATGTAAGCACAAACAGCCATGCTGCAAAATTGCTCTGAAGATACAGAGCTTGGATGTTTGTGGGGCAGCAAAATCATGCTCTGTGTTCCCTCAGGTGCTGATTCTGAGCCAGGTGGAAATTAGGGTGCAAACCTGTGCATTGGGCATCCCAAGCTATTGTGGCATCACAGAAACAGAGAGCAAGGCTGTGGTTGAGTCCAGCTCTCCCAAATCTGTTCAATGGCCATGTCTGGAAGGTGGTGGAAACCAAAGAGATGTGCCAATGCAGGCCATGAAGCCCTGAGACTGCACCACCACTTCCAAGCAGGGTCTAATGAAATGAAAAGTGCTTCCCTTTTCCCCTGTCACCACCTCTGTCACATCATCCTGCAGAGATCCACCCCTCGCTCACAGAAAGGTTTCCCCTAAAATGTATTAACCTCATCTCTCTCTCGTGTCAGCACTCTAATTGAAACTTAATGTATTTACCTCTGCTTTTGTCACCCTCCCTCCCTCTCCCCTTCTATTGGTACTGGGTTGGATTAGCATCCATAAGCACGGTGCCCTTTCCTGCACATGTCAGACGGGCAGAGCTCTGTCAGTGAGACCCATCATTTAACCACTGGTATTCTGGATCATTAGCACAGTGCCACAGTTTCACCCTCCATCCTGGTGCTTTCCTTTAAGTAGATTTCCCTGCATAAGTCTCATTTTCAAAATGATGGCTTAAGTGCACATGTTAATTGCGAGATTTAATTATATGGTGGTGAAGTTGTGAAATTTTCCTCCTAATTAACAAGGGAAAACTTGGCTCAGGAGAAAGGGTATAATGGGGAAATGCCTTTTGCATCTCATCATTACCAATTCCTGCACATGGCTGTTGCAGCAGTGCATGCCCTGGATCATTGGCTTCCCTGGGTGAGGATGGATCAGGTGCAGGTGAAGGCCAAGCTCTCCACTGACAGGTACCTGCAAGGAAAGCAGTGGTGCCAGAGCTGGAGATGAGCACAGCTTTGGCACTACAAAAGACAAATATCCAGAGAGCTTCTGGGAGCTTCTTTCCACAGGCATGTTGACCTGAGGTGAGGCCAGATCAATTTTACACTGAGGTTTCTTTCCAAATTGGCATCAAGAGATTCACTTCATATTCATATCCAGGCTTCAGGAACTACATCCCAGAATTAGATGGGAATTAGAGACTCAGACAAAAAGATGCTTCTCCCGTATGATGAGACTCTGTTTCTATTTCCACAGATCTGCCTGCCTCCTAATGTGCTTTTCCAAGGTGGGACAACCTGTTTTCTCTCATCCTCTTTTTTTATTTTTCTGGGTTTTTTTCAATTTTCTTATTCCAGTAGCCAGCTGAAATATTTAGCCTTTCTGTTAACTCTCTTTTCTCTTTCCTTTCCCCAGGGCAGACTCTCAGAGAAGCTGTTCTGGCTGGGAGAATGAGCAGAGCCAATGTCAGTCTCAGAGAATGGAAATGAAAGAATATGAGGGGGTTAATGCCTTCCTTTGGGTAGGGCTCTCTCACAAGCCCATCCTAATCAAGCTGAAGGGGTACAAAGATTCACATCAAAACTACCTCTCCCCTCTGCCTATTGCTTGTTCTCCCTTCCTTTACCCTTTGTCATTGCATTATGTCCTGGGTTTTTATTTACCTTGATTGCCTCTGGTGCTAAATGGCTGATGCCCTCAGGCTTTTGAAGCACTCAGCTCTTCCCAGCAGCTTTGGCTCCTGATGCCCATGTCACTCCTCCTAGGGCTCCCAAATCCCACTTGTCAGTAGAAGAGACTTCTAGGGCCTGGCAATCACCTTTCAGCGAAGGAAGAGTGCCTCTGGGAATTCCTGGGAGACCAGGAAGGAGGAGGGTTGTGGCGACAGCCTGCAGCTCTTTTGCAGAAGCTCAGTGTGATGGAATTCATCTTGTGTCATTTTGGAGACCCCATACAAGCTGAAATTGCTACGTTTCAGGATTTCCAGATAACTGGTTTGAACGTAACTGAAAACTCACTTTTCGAAAATATAAAAATTCTTTAGTTTTTGTTTTGTGTTTGTTTTAAATCAGAAATTGCATTGTAATGCATAATACAACATCCCTCATAAAACTAGCATTTGAATCGTTGATTTTGACCTGATCCAAAAAATTTGGATTTTTTTTTTCCTCTGACCTTTTGATGAATTCAAAGCACACCCAGGGAAAGTCCTGAGAGTAGTGGTGCATTCTTTTCATTCATCATGCAGTCACCTTATCTGACATTAGAATTTCACGTGCTTTTTCTTTAAGGCACACTGCTGGAATACATAATTCTGTACCCTCAGACTTTAGATAATGAATAATCATTTTCACGGATCAACCTAATTGGGTAGCTGAGAGTGCTGCCTACAACAGAGTGAAGAAATGTATGTATTCACAGCTAGACAACTGTTCATTAGGGGCCTGACCTTGGAGCTGTTATTCATATTGAATGCTACTCACTAGAGGAGATACTCCTATTGTCTTCAGCACGCATATTACTACATAAAATATCATCTGCCAATGTTATGACTTCCTTAACATCCCAATATTTTCTACCTACAATGACACCTGGTGTAAATTATGCAAGCAAATTTTTGACGAGCAGGCAGCGCTGGCAGAGGTGCTGAGCATTTTATCACATCTGTAGGAAAAATCCCTCCTGATGCAGCAAGCCCATTCCCACCCTAGAGCTCAGATAATCACAACTGGCCTTGAGTATTCTCCCAGTCTGTGGCTGTGTGATTTAAAGTTTGTTTGCTTTAACCCTCTTGAGGAAACCTGTCTGACCTTGTGCTGCAGGAGGAAACGGCCCTGACCACGCTGCAGCTGCCGGGGCAGGTACCAGCAGCTGGGGGCCCGTTAACACATTAAAATGCACTAATGCAATTGCAAGCAGTTGTTTCACCAGTCCCTCAGGGATGAATGGATTTGAATTGCAGATTCTTGTTTTCTTCTCTGGGTTTCTCTGTGGTTTTTCTGTCCATTTTTCCTCCTCTTATCCAGGACATCAAAGTCCCTCTCTGACCCATCCTGGTCAGTCTGAGTGCTGTTTGTGTCCTATACACTGGCCACATGCCACACAACCCTTAGTACATGCAAACCTCTGGAAAGGGATCGTTGGGAGCAAGCTGGTGCTTCCAGACCAGTTCATGCACCCATTTGTGCCTTTTCCTATGGGAATTGACAGGGAATGGGCTGCATTATTGGGTCACCTACCTCCTTGCTAAGTTGGTGGTTAATCACTCTTCTGTTGCAGCAGAGAACAAACAAAAGCTGTTTATCATCAGACACCCATGTAGCAGATCATCACATCATTTTTGCATTTCCCAGTGAATCCTTTCAATGGTAGAAGGAGTGCTGGACACTCCTTTCTCACAGAGCTTACCAAGGTGAGAGGTCAGTCTAACATGGAAGAAGAAGTCGTGTTTCAGGGACAGATAATCCTTTGAAGGCTTGAGATATTCAGGTTTTCTCTTCATTTTTGCCACAGACTGCCTCCAGGACCTTAAATAAATCACTGCCTTAGTGCCATATGACATGCTTGAGACCTGTATGCCCTGACAGAATATTTCCTGCCCTATCTCTGCTCTATCTTGCCCTTTTCCGTGGTTCAACCCAGCTGGAAATGAAGTACTTTGCAACTGCATGCTCACTCCCCTCCTCTCCAGTGGTACAGAGAGATGAATCTTAAAAAGATAAAAGGTGGGCTGAGATAGAGAAGAGAGACTTATTAATTGAAATAAAGTAAAATACAACTATCTCCATCATCAGTAGCAAAGGTGAGAGTAATAAGACCCAAAAGAAACAAGTGATGCACAATACAACTCCTCATTCCCTCCTGGCTGAAGCCCAGCTCATCCTTGAGCAGCATTTTCCCCCTTTCCAATTAAATCCTCCCAGTTATACCTATATTTATATAATCCAGTTTATATACTGGACATTATATCCTATGGTATTCCATAGGATTTCCAAAGATATTCCCCTTTGGCTGTTTCAGGTCAGCTGTCCTAGCTGTGCTCCCTCCCAGATTTTTGGGCAGCTCCTCACTGACAGGGCATGAAATACTGAAAGTTCCTTGACTATAAGTCAAGGAATATAGTCACAAATAGACACTACTTAGCAGCAAATAAAACTCTTATCAAAATTATTCTCATACTAAATCTAAAGCACAGCTGCTGAGTAAAAAACTGACCCTATCCCAGCCAAAACCAGGACACCTTTTAAAAGGATCCTGTGCTACCTCAACTGCTTCTCTGCGCCCAGCCCCACCCAGTGCTGGCACAGCCAGTCCCCTGCCTTGCCTTGCTCTGCAAGCACTGCTGTGCCCCAGACAGCAATAACCAGGCAGGCCCTGTATTTGTTTAATGCTTTGCTGTGTGACAGCTTTTCGATAGAGAGAAGCTTCGTGGGAGAAGCGGAGGTAATGAGCTCGTGTATTGGCTTAATATATCAGGCAAGAACATTCCCCAGTACAAGGCCCCTTCTAACCGTGAGCCATTTGTGAGTGCTGGAGATGCTATCTGCTGCCAGCAAAGTGGGCTGGGGTTTAATATGTGAGGCATGTGCCGCTGTCAGGTTTTGTCAAAGAAAGGATGGCTTATCTTATCTTGTGATCAGGCAGCTCTGAATGAAGCCATGGCACAGAGCAGTGACATTGACACCGGGAGGTGAGCTCCAGACAGCCTTTCCAGGGAAAGCAGGTGCAAGGGGTTTGTGTCCAGCAGATCATCTCCCCTCTCTTCTTTCTCCAGTAAGGAGTGCCCAAGGAAATATGCTAAAACTGTTTTTACTTCAGCTCTGTGGTTACGTACAGGATCTGGGGCATAGCCATTGAATGCATGTGTAGGTGCAGGGTGACCAGGTGTGGAAACCCAGGGCACCAGGAATATTTCTCTGTCTGCTCTGGGGTGCCCTGAGCCCCAGGGGAGCACTGACTTCGAGCCCCATTCATGGAGAAAGTTTCCTAGACTTAAGGATAGACTAGAATCCACAAGAGTGAAATAGATTATAGAGAGCAGTGTGGGTGTATCACTTAGTGAGAAATTGAGGTGTTGGGATTTTTAGTATGTTGTGGATGGAAGCAAGATGGAGGGCACAGGGTGTCATCCTGGGTTTTTTCTTCATGCTTCTTCTTTCTTCTTCTTGGGTTGGGTGGCATTTAGTAATTGGGCCGAAAAGTCTTCATTGTGGGCTCTTTGGGATCAGTTAAAAGGGAAAATAATCTAGGTGTCAGTTCTTAATTGGATAGTTTAGTCTTAAAAGACCTTGAACAAGAGATTGTTGGCCATTTTGTGCCTTCTAATGAAAGGCTGCCCAACTCATGGTTGTGAGACTGTTTTATTGATAAGAAATAATAAACACCTGAGTCCCAACATGAAACACCATCTGAAGTGCCTTCAATCCAGAGCCAGAGAAACCCACAACTGGTACAGCCACAACCAGGCAGCAGGTAACAGGCCTTGTGGTCAAAGAGGAGTAACACTGGACCAGCTCCCAGGCCCCAGTGAAACTCTCACTAGCCACTGGTGTCATTCAGGTTTCTGCTGTGTCTGATGAGAGCAAGACTAGAAATATATTCACACAGTCCAGGAATTATAATGGAAGGGCTTTCAAGCCCAACAATGTCTATGTTATTTCTAGAAGCTTGGGCTTAAGCATTCATCTTCTGGCTTTTACCAAAACCAGTCCACGTACACCAGTGTTCTAAACTCTATTTCATGGGGAATCAGGTGAAAATTTTGGGCTGGTAATTGTAGAAGATGATCTGACTAAACTGGAAGTGATCAGGAGATCAATAACATATCGGTATACTGTTAAAATCCATCTGGTCTGGATGGGTCAGGCATCTATTCAGTATTCTCTGAGGCACTGGAAATCTGCATTTTATTTGAGAGCATTAGGCTATCAGGTGCAGCTTATCCTGGCCAGGATCCTACTGCTGGAGTCAAGAAGATCTTGTGTAATGTGATATCCTCAGTATCTTATAATTCTTATCTCTTTTAAAGGCTTTCTCCTCTCCAAAACACAGGTTTATCTGAACCTTACCCCAGGATAAAACCTCAATATTCTCCTTGGGTACAGAGGCTCAAGGGCAGCCCAGCACTCCTTTCCCAGCTTCCCCTCTCTGCTGTGCAGCCTCTGCTGCACCCATCACTGGGGCTGAGCTCTCAGCAGCTTTCAGATGCTTCTTTCTCATGTTGAGGGTGAGACAGAAAGTGATTGTGAGAATTATCTCAGCCCCATTCATCTGAGAAGGGCTCTGTGTCAGGGTTGTGATTTTCCTGATTCCTTTCCCATAGTGCTGGCAGTGATACAAAAGAGGAAAAACCACGGACAAGCTCTGAGTCTAAAAAGAGCTGTTGCTGTACAGCAGCCCTGTGATGACTTACTGCCAACAGACATGTGAATTTACCATAGATCTACTGTAGGTCAAAAGTGCAAAAACATATCTCGTTAATATTTAAAGATGCTTAGCACAAAAGCATGCATAATTAAACAGCACATCAGAGCTGATAATTCCAAATAATCTGTCTTCTGAAAAGGGATTTTTGTAATTTGTTAACTGGTTTGAAATCCGCAGCTTAGCGGCAGGAGTATGTTTGCATTACAAAATGAATAATTTTAAATGTTGGGCTGTGTCCATTCTATCTGAGAAAAAAAAAAAAGAGACATAGCATGAGAGAGGATTTTTAAACAGGCCCATAAGTGTGGATTCAGCATTGCCCAAAGCTCTCTGTCTGCCTGAGATATATGTCTCATTTTTTAAAAGCAAAACTATATTCCTACCAGGTGTTGCATTGCTTTCTGTCCCAGGATATTTTCAGAGTCCACAAAGAGTTCATTGATATTAACCATGTCTTTCTCCAGATAACTCAATGGTGAAGTAATGCCTATAAAAAGAATGATCTATTAGTTAGTGGAAAAAGTGACATACAAGACAAATATGAAAATATTAATGGTGTCAGGTACAAAATACAATATGCTGTGAGATTTTCATTACATCCAAAAGACTATCGGAGCTCATTTTCTGCCTGGATGCTAAAAATCTATGAGGAAAGAAAATGTGCTTATGATTCTTTGGAAATCATGCTTTTCAGAATGGCCAAAATACAAATTGATATGCGATCACAGCTATACTTTAATGTAAGATCAAGTGTAAAGGGCACATGCAGATCATTGATCACACAGGATGTTTATTTACCAGGCAAATCTAAAAAAACCTCCTATTTTATATGCTTCACAGCAGTTATTTCTGGAAGTTATGGAAGTTGTCACAGAATTGTTTACATGAGAGTGCTGGGACAGCAAATCCCAAGCTTTGCTGTGGTGAGGCTGCATTAGCTGTTATTAACTCAGGACCGGGGGCTTTGCCTTAACTCCCTGCCATGGATGGTTTCTTCTCTTTATGCTGGTTGGGAAAGGTCAGGGAGACTCATTGGGAACTGTCACATAAAAGTGTCCCGCTCAGTGCTGTGGTTTGTGTACCCATCCAGCACCTCATTGTCATTAGGAGCTGAAATGAAGACTAAACTGGATGTGCTGGGTTCTGCCATGAAGTGGCCAACACCAGTAATGGGGAGAGAAAGGAAAGAGACAGTAGGAATTTGCTCTCATAACTGGAGAATGCAGTCCAGAGAGGTGTATTCATAAGGTCTGTCCTGGAAGTGGTGGCATCTAGAATGAATTTATAATCAATGCAGGTATCTAAATGCATTTGACAACAGGTGAATGTCTGGCAGGGCTGCTGTACTCAAATTTAACAGGCAGTCAGGGAAGAGACATGAGCAGCCACATCACAGCTGTCTGTGAGGGCTGACTGGTGTCACACCTGACTCTTCTCTGCCTGTATTGGGAGGCCTCAGTATAAAAAGGCCATAATTTGCTTGAACTTAAATGTTCCAGTTATCTATCTGAATATAGCCCAGAGAAACATTAAGGCTAACTCATGAAGAGTTAGTTAAATAACTAGTACTTGCATGTATAATTTAAAAAAGAAAAAAGAGGCTAATTTGGCTGTCTGACTTGGCTCCTTTGGAACCAGAAGAGGAGTAGATCAAGGCAGCTGGTGCTGAGGCCCCTGTAATTGTGCTGTATTTGTTCCAGGGGTTTATTTTGTACTAGATTTTATCTGGTTCTCAGTGGCTCAACATCCTCAACAGACTTGGGCTTCAAGGCTCCCCAAAGGACTATGTGCAAGCCAAGATGTCCCCATTATGGAGCACATCAGTAGCACACATGGAAGGCAGCTTTCCTCCAGAAATGAACTTATGTGAATGAATCCAAACTGCTCTGTGAACTGGATCAGCCCAGAGTACACAGGGCCAAATAGGGGATTCACTTCAGAACAGCACCATTGCTTGGAGCTCATCACAGATGCAGACACAGACTGGTGCCTCTCCTTCAGCATCTGGGTACAGGGCATTGTGCATGGGTGGTGATGAAGCCCATGTGACTCAATGTGAAACTTTTGACTCTGCCACAAAACTGCAGTGGTCCCAAATGTACACCATCCAAGTTTAACTTAGGGACAATATGCATTTTATAGATTGGCTGTGAGGAAGAGACAAGGCTTTCCATCCAGCCACTGTAATTTATTTTTCCTCTAATTCCCTGTCTCTTGTCTCTCTGAGTTGGATGCTCTGGGAAGCCAATGACCAGTTTGACTGCTAATAATAAGGCCCTTCAGACTGGCCACAGAGGGATAATCAGAGGCTGCATAATGTGGCATGTACCTCTTCTCTCTCAGAGCTGCTGCTGATATTTTTCCATTAGCAAGTCACAGAGCGCTGATGAAGAAGGAGAACCCAGGGAACTGCAGCCTGACAGCCTGACCACAGTGCTTGGCAAGGTCATGGAGCAGATAATCTTGAGTGCCATCACACAGCACCTACTGATGCCTAAAGAGGCTACTTGGAACAGAGGCTAGACAGTATTAAAGGAATAAAGTAGGTATTTATAATAAAGGCCTTCAAAGGATACACCTTGGGCAGTACAAGAGCCCAGCCAAGGCTCTACCTAAGATGAATGACTGGTCATGAATTTTCACACTTTGATAAGTTTTGGTCCATTTACATATTGGAGTTAATTGTCCAATTACAGCTTCAGGTTATGAAGTCCCATCCTCCCAGTTTGCTCTCCTCAATTTGCTGTTTATACTTTTTTGGGCCTGAAGCTGCAACAGTGTCCTTGATTCTTGAAAAGGAAAAGGATTTCTTTGTCTAACTAAGCTGTGAAGAGAACTTACTAACACATTATATGAAGTTCAGAGTTAAATCCTAATGCACTACATAATCTGTAAAATATGAAAGCTAAAACTTAAGGCATCCCTACAGGACAGCTGTGGGTGAAGGTCTGTAGTGGCACAGAGTCCCCAGGCAGGTGCAAAGGAGAGCAGCTTTATTGCAAAAACCAGGCCTTTTTTAGCTATTAGGCCTTTATCAGTTACACAGTTTTAAACCATAACAAACATAATTCAGACAACCACCATACACCACAATGTGAACACATAATGGTGATACAACTTCTTTTTCTACCTCTAATTCAGCTGAGTCCCTTTTTCCCATAGTCCTTTTCCACTCGGCCAAAGTAACCGGCCTGAGCTGTGATTTTACAAGGCCTTCCCTTTGTAAGGTTTTACTTATGTGCAACAGACAGCCATGGGATGAGAGCCAGCCAGCAAGGCTTTAGGAAAGGCAGGTGCTGCCTGTCCAACCAGTTTTCCAAAACATTCCCTGGAGAAGCTGCAACCCATGGCTTGGACAGGTTTGCTCTCAGCTGGATTCAAAACTGACTGGACAGCCAGAGAGTGGTGGTGAATGGTGCTGCATCCAGTTTGTGCCTGATCACTGGTGGTGCCTCCCAGGATCAGTGTGTCCCAATCCTGTTTAACATCTCTTTTAGTGACCTGGATCAGGAGATTGAGTCACCATTAGCAAACTCACAGCCTACACCAAGCAGGGCAGGAGTGTTGATCTGCTGGGGGGTAGGAAGGCTCTGCAGAGGGATCTGGACAGATCATACATACTGCATGTCTTCTAATCTAGATGGTGCTTTCAGCCTGCTGACAAAATTTACTTCCCATGGCGCAGTAAGCTTCAGCTCCAAGACTGCAAAAACTCTCACTCTGGGCTGCTATGACCCTCTCCTCCTCACTGAAATTTGCTGCGTGATTTAATTAACAAAGCACCAAGAAAGAATAATACAGGTTGGAATGAGTTTTATTCCAGAGTTTACCTATCTAAAATGATTAATGCATTCTTCATATCTTCAAAGATTTCCCATCTCTTCAGAAGGAGGGGGTTTCTTCAAAGCTTTCAGGCAGATAGTCTCTCTCTCTCGAGTTGATGAAGGCATGGTCCCAGTGGAGATTTTACACTGCCAGTATGTACCCCTTCAAAGATTTCACTGTTGGCATGCTGTATTTGAAGATTTCCTGCCCTTTGTTACCCATTCATTTCATTTTACAAAAAAAAAAAAAAGCAAGCATATCTTTGGGGTCTCCTTCAAAGAAATTTCACATCACACCCCTGAACCCTGGAGAAGAACAGCACACACCACATTTTGGGGTTTGCTGTAGTGTAATTAGCATCTCTAAGGAAAAGAGCTGCCCTTTACTAGAAGATTTGTTTTTCTTACTGGGAATTGTCTTTGATGTGCTTTGATTCAATTGCCAGATAATTTTTTCAGATTAAATGCTGAACAATGACTCCTCAGCAAGTTCATCATTCAACTGGAAGATTTTTGGATCAAGGAGACACCCACCCATAAGTCTAGAAGGATTTAAAAGTGTTTGCAAGAATACCAGAGAAAACTATTTTAGGATTTTTAGACACAAAAAGAAATGCACATCAGATGGAGATGCTTGGACTGCAGGAATAGTGGATAAGTTGTTGCCTAGTTTGTGGAAAAAGATGTACAACAATGCATTAACTCCTGGAGAGCATATTTTAAAAGTTTGCAAGGACTGCAAAAATTTATAGCTGCTTCATTTCCACTACTCAGTCCTATCAATATAGTTCAAAGTAGACCTGAGAAAGATATAATTCTTCTAATGGTTTAATCAATTTACGAACACTGCTTTTACTCCTATTTTCCCTGTGGAATAAATTGTTAATTAATGTGAGTTAGAAATACATAAAAAAAAAGTCCCAGCCTCTATAGGCTGCAGATAAAAGGAGGTAATTTTTGAAAATTTTCATAGTCTATGGAAACAAGTAGAGTTGAGACTCTGGAGGATAATCAGAGGTGCTACATCCCAACAAGCAGTAGTGTTCTGTTGTTTTGAATGCCTTTTCTTTCTAGTTGTCCTTTGTATTGCCCAGTGAGTGCATCCATCAGCTCTTCATGGCTCAGTAATTCATGAAATTCTCTTTCCATTAAAAATAAATACTGCATTTTATATCCTCGAGATGGACTCCATATTTGATTGTCTTTTCCATGGCTGTGTATATTGAAAACTATAAAATTATAATACAACTATTAATCCCCTGTATCTGCTTGTACCTAATTTTTATTAAAAATGTATTGTGCTCCAGCTGGCTCATAAATTACAATGCGGTAAAAAGGCTCCAGTTGGATTACTTCTGAAGGAGAACATATTGAAATAAAGAAAGGCTCACTGATTAATATTTTGACTTTATATACAGTGTTACTAAGGTAGCAGCTTGATTACCATAGAAAAGAATTTGTAGTTAACTATATTGCAGATCTGGTGAACGTAACAATGTGAAGCTTGAGGAAAGTGGCATTTACCAAAGAAAACACATTATCATCACTGATCAAATCTTTCAAGTCATCTTCTCCTTTTATGAATGACATAAAAAAACTTACTTTGTTTCAGCAGTAAATTAATGCATTTATAGGAATGTGGCAGAACCTGGAATCACATACCATCTGTTCCCTGTCTCTCAATTGCTACCACTGATTGGTTTTGATAGCCTCTCTAAAAAAGGCCTAGAAATAGCTGAAATAGCTTTGTCTTTAGTTTTAATACCATGAGAAGCAAAATTGCTTAATTATGTCTCATTTGGGAAGTAATGGGAAAGGAGAAATGAGAATATTTGGCTTGGAAGCAGCTAGGGGCCTCCTTTCCCATTTTGTAGCCTTAACAGTCAGCACAATTTTGGGGGTAAAATTTGTAGATTAAAAAACACACCATGGAGCTCAGTGAGTGAACTGAGAAATTTCAGCTGAGAGCTTAATTATTCCAATTCCCACTTGCTGCCTAAGACCAAGAACACAAGTTAAACTCACAGAGTGCACCCAGTCCCTAAACTGGAGTCTGTGACAGCTCATAGGGGAAGGAGACTTGAAAAATGAGCTGCTGTCTATAGGTAAAAGGGGACACAGACACTTGGACTATGTGGGCTTGGACACAGCCCCCATGAGGCTGGGTAGTTCCATTTTCTACCCTGAAACAGTTTGATTTCAAATTTTTATTTTACATAAAAACCCCCAAAACTGGTTTCCAAACCAGCTCTTTTTTTTTTAGCTATTTGTCTCACATCTTCCCCCACTCTTTCTCACACATGCACTCCAGGCTATGCTCCACTTTCATCAATAAGACAACAGAGAAGGTGAATTTTTTCTTACATTGTGAGTTAAATGAGAATAAACCCCCATTATTGCCTGTGCTTTATCCCTGAAGTTTTGCCAATAATAATGTTGGCTTTATTAGCTATGTAGGATTGAAGATGCTGTCATGGTGTCAGACCACATACCAAGATGCAGGACTGCAGATGTTTTGAATTTTCCAGTTAATTGTCTTGTCCTTTCTGGTCAGCCAAAGACTCATGAGAACACCATCAAGCACTGAAAAATAAATGGACTATTGGAAACAGCAGTGGCAGCTGCATAACCTGGAAAGAAAAGATTGTTTAATGTCTGCTTTCCACAATGTTTTGGGGCACCTAAAGCAGGAGATTAACATATGCTCTCTAAAGATGTCAGTGTAAGAACATGAGCATAATCTTTGATGTGCCGTAATGCTGACAGACAAGATATACACATGATAACACTACTTTAGAGAGTAAAGTGGTCTGCTTTTTGATCACAGGTATTTACAGCCAGATGTAGAGCCCAATTCATTCCCTTCTTTATCTGATAACAGAGAAGTAGCACACAGAGTTTAATACAGCATGAATACTGAGTAGTGAAACAAATAAAAATAATATTATAATATTTTGATGCCTTGCAGTATTCCTGACCTCTCTGCCCCCTTGGATAGGCAGGCTCCCAAGGCTGACCTGTATGTGTAGCACCTGGATAAAACACCCAACACAGAAAATGGCCTCACACCACATCTGAGCTGGAAAAAGTAATTTCTTTGCATTTGTGAGTATCTTCAATTTTTTTACTCATTATGTTCTATTTTTACAGGCAAATCCTCTGCAGTTTCTGTCCTTGGTTGCTAAGAGTGTCTGAACAATAACTGGCTATGGCATCTTGCTCACGTCTGCTCACAGCTCTTTCTGGTGCTGGGACTATGGAAAATGGAGAGCAAACAGACATGCATCAATTAATATGAGAGCCTGCCACTGCAGCAAATCCAGCTGAGTGAGGCTAGTAGAGGAAAAAATTAAGAAAACAATTCCAGTGATTGGACCATTGTCATGGTTTGAGAAGAAGTTTTCTGGGATATGCTGTGGTCACCAATAGGTGTTCAGATTTTAATATTGGCACCTGGTGTGGCCACTGGGGACATTGGAGAACACAGGGGTTAAAAAGCAGAGCACTCCTGGGGGAAGATCTCTCAGTTCCGAGTTCCAGCGAGGGAAGCAGGTCAGGCCTCCCCCGAGGGAAGCAGGTCAGGCCTCCCCCGGCCCAGCTGTGGGCTGGGTGGGAGAGGGGAAGCCATGCGGCCAGGTGAGGTAGGCCTGGCCCGAGGATGGAAGGGTGGAAGAGTGGAAGAGCACCGAGAGGCATTGGGCAGCCCCCTCCAGGAGACAGAGAGAGAGAGCCTGTGCCACTCTGAAATTTGATATCATGTGCTGGCAGCACAGCCCGGCTGGTGGAGAAGGTGCGGGGGTGCAGTGAGAAGGTGTCCGGCTGCTTGTGGGAGTTTTGGGCGGGCAGAGCCCAAGCTTTTAACCCTTTTTTTGGACAATGAAAACTTTGCAGAACATTAACCTTTCCTAGAAGAGAGATAGAGATGAAATGGAGGAAGGAAATGTGCAAGTGTGAAGGTCTGGGCAAGTGAAAGATGTCGGAGAGTAGAGAAGGATCTTAGGTGGGAAGAGATGATGAAGTGGCTTAGCTGGACTCTTCTTGTTATGGCCATGGACAAGAACCATGTTTCCTGTGACACAGAGACTGCATCCAGGGGGAGGCAATGCCTCAGAGCCAAGAGGGTTCAGTGTTGGTACCCCTCGGCCCCAGGGGGTGAAATTTGGAGGGGACAGGTGTCCCAAAAGTGAGACTGTGCTCTTTTTGGAACGGCACAAAGCATCCTTAAAAAGATGACCCTAGAAGCAGCTCTGGTCCATGTTCAGTGGTGAGAGCACTGGATATGGAAGGAAGAGGTCACGATTGCAAATATTCTCGGGGCGGTGCCATGAGTGACAGGGAAACACACGAGGCTTCAGCTGTGTTTCCAGGGGAAGCCCATGGCACAAGAAGGACTCCTCTCCTCTTGATGAACTGAGGATTGATTGTCTGAAGGGTGGTGATGGACCAAGAGTTGGTGATTTGGGGCATTGGAAATTTGGTGGGGGAAGGAGGAAATGTTTTTGGAAAGTTTTCATTTTCCTGTGTGTTTCTTGTTACTTAGAGTTGTAGTTTAGTTAATAAAGTTTTCTTTTCTTTATTTCTAAGTGGGGGCCTGCTTTGCTTATTTCTGGTCACATCTCACAGCAGACACCAGGGAGCATATATTTTCATGGGGGCACTGTCATTGTGCCAGCGTCAAACCATGACAACCATTTAGTTTTTCATTCCTTTCAGAATTTTCACTGCAATGCCTCCCTCCTGCCTATACTTTGGGGGATTTTTTCTTTGTACAAATGTGAAACACAAGACATTGAGACCTCGGCTCCTATGAAAAATGAGAGTTATGAGTACAGGCTAAAAGTTCTTTTATTCCTAATGAACAGAGTGGGAAAGATATCCCAGACTAAGAGGATACATATTGGGGTTTAAATCCTCTCAGAAATGAAAATTCACTTTAGGTTTAGATTTTAATTTTTATATTTAATTTTCTTGAAATTGAGAATTTTCTCCAATGAACAAAAAGGAGACTAAATCTCCTAATTCTATGAATTCTGTGAATGAACAAAAAGGAGACTAGCTTCAGGTGAATATATATTACTTTGGATTTTTTGAATGCCTACTGAGAAAACTATTTCACGAAAATTGTGGGAAAGATAATGATACACTCAGCTGAGGAAATTCCCATCAAAAACCTCTGGGGGTGCCCACGTTAATTATTTATTATATATTATTATATTATTACATTATTATATTATTTATTTTTTGTCATTTATTACTGTCAGTGCTTTCCATTGTACTCTCATCTTCATAAGTCAGCAAAAGCATGGCACAGACACAGGGCTTGGGATTCTTACACCTCTTTACCAGTTTATACTTCCTGGACACCACCAGATTTTCTGGTTAATTCCCACATGCTGTACAACAACACTGGGCCACTGCCCTGGGGGGCTGAACTCTATTAAAGAAGCACCAAGAGAAGTTTTTTTCAGCATAATGCACTTTACTCACTCAGCAGCAACATCCTGTAGACAGGTGTGGTGCCTACCATTTACTTGTGCTGGGATTTGAGGCACTTTGATGTATCTAACTGAATAATAAGCATTGTACTGGCTTGTGGGGACACTCTTTTTTCTTCTCCCCAAAATTAATTTTACAGCAGCCAGATATCAAGGCCAGAAGTTCCCTGTATTTGATGCTTTTCAACATATCCAAGCTTGCAAATGTGTAATGAAATATGGCACATGTGGAATTTGTAGCAGTATTAAAAAGGGTGAAATATTAAACAGGGGAAAGAAATCAGTAGCTCTGTGCATTCATTATTGCTTTACTAAAAAGTGTCCTAAGGGATTTCAAGCATAGAATTCTAGATCTGTGTGGATGAGTAATCCTTGAGGACAGAGGCTGAATGATTCCTAAATATGCTGGAATCTTGCAATCAACTCTTTCATTGACTCACTGCTGGGATGGGCCAGGCTCACTCTGGAGGAGCCCTTGCTGCGTGATCTGCAGTTAAAAGGTCTCTGGGAGATTTTGGGACTGCACCTTTTAACTGATGTTATTGTGCTTTGGAGGTGCACAAAGGCTGAGCACACTCAGAGCTTCCTGCAACACCTTGGGCTGTGTCCTGCCCACCTGGATTGATGGAGCCATTAGGGCCTGAATGGACAGACTGTGATGATTCCATTCGGACCGATCCCATTTCAATGACATTGTCTCTTACAATTCCATTAACATCAGAGCTGTTACAACCTCAGTGACAGATTATTATTTCTTTTAAAAAAGGAAAAGGAAATTAACAGAATATATTGAATTGCCCTGAATTGAGACAATAAATAATGGAATGTACCAGACACTAACCTCTTCCTTCTGTAATTCCAGGAGGAAAAATAGACATATTTACCACAAAGTTGATGACATATGTAGCACTTACATTAAAATATGTGGCAAATCCTTATAACATATGGGTAGAATTATAAAACTGGCTAGGTTTCATATTGACTGCAATTTAACTTCAGGTGTAGAATTAGACAGAAAGTATCTGTCTACATCTATCTAGCAATGCTCATTGCTGTAGTTACTGAGCAAAACATACTGCTAAGTCCTCTATAATGGAAGAAACAAATTTAAATAGCTAAGTTTTTCAGGAGAAACACACAACCAGTGGCAAAATGAAGTGGGACCTCTGCATGAATATTTGTGTGGCTAGAGGAAGGGCTGCTTGAGGGCATAACCTGAGCAGCTCTATTCCCCAAATGAAACATACCATACAGGAAGATCTTCTAGGAAAATATTTTTTGTCCAAAAAGATTTGTTTTGAGTAAGTTTTTTATTATAAATCACAGTGTCTGACAGATCCACACCCCTGATTCATCTGATCCTGATGGGAATCTGCATAGCTTCATTGCAATTAAGTAGTAGGGTCTGTGCCTATGTGTGCAATTTGTTTTGTCTGAAGAGTTAGATGTTAAAGCAGCAAGGTGGTCCTTGAACTGTTTGCTGGGTTCAGCTTCAGAATGAATGTGGTGAACTTGGATATTCAGTTTGAAGTACTTATTCTCATTTGCTACCCATAACCTCAAGACACATTTCTTGAATGCACAAGCACACATTTGTGCAATGATACCAAGAGGGACTTTGGCTTCCATCTCCATAATGATTAATCCTGGTTTTCCAGCCTTTTGACTATTTCCTGTGCACTTATGGTATGGCAGATTGCCATCTGCTATTTGCATTCAGAGATGGTGAGATTCTTTTTCTTCAAGTTCCTCATTCCCAGTGTTCAGTGCTTTGGAAATCAATGGCTCTGTTGCAATTCCCTGTCCTTTACAGTAAGAAATCAGACAAAGGAATAACAAGGACATTCCTACAACATTCAGGTGAATTCAAAACCTGTTTCATAAACCCTTTTTTCTTCAGTGGAGATAGCTGCTTACTGCAGTGTCAGAGATCAGACAATCAGATGTGGCTTTTGGCCTGACAGCACCAGATACGATGGAAATGTGACAGAACTCCTCAGCTTTTTCAGCCCTTCCTTGTTAATAAATTTGCTGATTGAATGACTGTCCCCATAGTAAGTTCTATGGACCTTGAGTCTTTGACTGTTAACATTTCCTGCAGATATTTTCTTTATGCTGGTGGATGGATGCTCAGGGAAGTTTCCTCTGCAAACATCTCACTCTCAAGTCCAGCATTTCTGCACCTGAAGCCAGAGTCCATCCAGCTTCTCACAATGCCAGAACTTTTGCACACCCTGGAAGTGCATCTGTTTGAAATGTAATTAGGCTCATAATGGGAAGAGTTTAAGTTTTAATTAGAATGAAAGAAATTCTTTCCTTTCTAATCTTTCAGGAGTGCTCTGGGCAGCTCTGCCTATCTGCACATGTATCTCTTTCCCTTTGTTTGCTTTAAATGTGCACAGACTCTGCACACAATTGTGGGTACCAGAGGGGAAATCAGTGTGATAGAGTGAGAGAGGGCAGCAGACATTCCCTGCTCCCAGGTCTGGTATCCCCTATGCCACCATGAAATCCCTGCTGTGCAGGAGAGAGCAGGATGGGACAAGGCAAGAGCCTGATGGGAGAAGTGATGGCAATTCTGGTGGAATTCAAGCGCTGTCAACTATGAGGTGTTAACACAAAGCTAAAGCAACAGCCTGCTATTTTACAAGAGGAAAGTTTGATCATGAAGGGGAAAAAATCCAATAACACAGAGTAACCAACCTGTCTTCAACCTGCTCATCTCTGCATTTTGTCTTTACTGTTTCTACAGATTCATCTCTGCAGCTGTGGAAATAATTATAATTACTGGAATGCTTGTGGATGGCTGCTTTCCTTATAGTGTCTGTAGGCTGTAGTCGAGTCTTACCACAGAGACAGCAGTGGGGTTAATGTTGGTGGTAGATCTGCAAAGCCTTTCTTTGTAATATTCACCTTTGAAAACCTTAAGCTGCCTTTGCAGAGCCTTTGCTGTTGTTGTATAATCTTAGAAGTGGTCCATTGCACACTAAGACCATTATTTTAGACTCCTCAGGTACTACAAATAGCAATGGGAGTTCTCCCCATCCCTTAATTCACACAGTGGAGGAGTTTTACTTTATTGTAAATTTTCTTTTTCATAGGTTAGATGATTTTGCAGCATTATCAGGATACAGGAAATATCACTAAGAAAAGCTCCAGCAGTAGAAATTAAAAATCCCAAGCATGAGTAGAGATGACACACTGAGTTCTGATCAGCAGGGATCTTCACAAATTCACCTTGCCTTGAGGGAAAAAGAGAGATTCACTATTTTCACTTTCCCTTGTGATCTGACCCCATTTGGCTCCTGCCAGGATGAGCTTCCAACTGCTCACCAGGGCTTGTGTTTTGGTCCAAGCACTAAGCTTGTGTTCATTAATAAACACTCACAAATCATTCTGATTTTGAAACAATTTCTTACAAGTACCAGAATTTTTCATAAGATTTAGACACAATAAGCATTTGAATTTCACTTCAGATCACTTCAAAAGGAGGAGCTTTGTAACATATCCTATTAGCTTTACAAAATTTGGGGTATGTGTGTGTTTTTATGTGTTTGTAAAGTTGATTTTATAGTTGATTTTGTAATCAAACACTGGGGTGGGAGAAAAATAATCAGGTTCCATCAGTGTAACTGATCAATTTAAGTATTTCCACCTATAAAGAAAATGGCACATTCATTTATACATATTGTTAATTATCTTCGCTGTGGTGATCTAAATATTCCTCACTGCAGCATCGTGGATTATCCTGAATTTAAAGAAAAAAAAAATAAAAATGGAAAAAGACATGCATAACATAATGAGATTCTCATGGGTTTAAAAATGTTTCTGCATATTCTATGCTTCTATAAAGCCATTTAAATGAGAAACCATCGGGGGGGAAAAAAAGGAAAAACTCCTTGCCTTAAAGATGCACACAGACATTAAAACTTATTCCCCATGGAAATTGTGCCTCTAAATGACAATTCACTTTTATGAACAGTTTTATTACAATATAGATTTCCTGCAGCTAATTTCATCAGTTGTCCCATTCTGCTGTTACTTTCCACTGCCCCTCTAACTTCTTGTTATCTAAGTACAGGTACATTAATTGCTATATGATGTAAGAGAGTGGGCTGCATGCCAGAGCCATAAGCAGGGAAGCATTTTGCCTGGCAGGTCTCCCTGACGATGCCTGCACCCAGCTGACTGTGTAGCAGTATTTAAGCAATATTTCCATGTGATGGATTAAGTGTCATTGATGGATGTGGGTAATGGAATCTCCTGAGTGTCATTTTAACAAGACATATATGTTGTTGGACGTATTTCACAAGTCTCTGTAATAATGCATTAGTCTCACTGAGAAGGAATAGGTGATTAGTAGCACTAATTAGAAAGTTCTTGGAGACAGAGTTTGGTTGATGAAGTATGGTGGGAGCTTTCAGTCATTAACAATACTGCAATGAGTTCAAGGTAGAATCAATCTAGGAGGGTGATTGCACAGATGACATTAAAAATTATATATTCCTTATTAATATATTGATTTGCATTCTAAATTAAGTGATGGCATTTAATAAAGAAGAAAAAGAAGAAAGGAATTGTTTTTTTCTATATTATTTGCTGTGTGAGTGATGTGTAGTTCAGTTTCCAAGTGAAGAGTTTAATCTTCTGTTATCTGCAGCAAGAAGTGCATTTATGGTAAAAGAAAAAGAGGAGCAGAACAGAGGGAATTACCTAGTGCCAGGGAAAGCTCATTATCTTGGATCTGGGTGGGCTGGGAAGCCTTTCACAAACATTGCCAGTCATTTCTTTTCTTTCCGTGTGGCAAAAGCGAAGAAGAAATCAATTTCTCATTCTGCAATTTCCATTTCCAATTACCAAAGCTGAGGGAATCTTGGAAATGGATGAGAAATGGATAATATTTATGGTTCCATTCAAAATGTTCACCCATCTGGACCAGTCCTTGCTGTGAAATAGCCCTGAACACAGCCATCAGGAGACCCCATGCTGTCTTTGCAGAATTGGGCTGGAGGCAATAGCTTGCTATCTCTGCTTCCAGTCCCAGTGTTAGTGTTGAGTGGCTCAACAACCATTTCATCCCATTAAACCACTCAGCCAGTGGTTGGAGCCCCTGCATGGAAGGAAAGGAGGTTGGGATCTGTGGAACCATCCAGCAGCAAAAGCACTTTGTTTCATTTCAGTCCTTGCCTAAACTTGCCATGGGAAAGCAAACCTTTGGTATTCCAGGATAACATCTACATCTGTACAGAGCTGCTCTTAGGCTGCCCCCCATATGAGCAGCTATTTCTGCCCTGGAACTGGGGATTTTGGGTCAGTGCCTCCACTGAAGGAAAAAAAAATCAACAACAGGAAAAAAAAAAAAAAAAAAGAGGGTGCCAGGATCCTCAGGATGGAGATACACCACAAAGGAGCACTGCATGGTGGAGCTTCCTGCACGTGCTTGACTGCCCAATGCAGAGACTCTCACTGGGCAAGTGCTTTCACCCCTTCTCATGGACCTGCTGGTTTCTGTGTGCCAAAGCAATCCCACAGGTGAATAGCATGAGGTTCTGAAATATTTTTCTTCTTCGTCTTCATTGATCAAAAAGATCCCTTTGTGAAGTTTCTGAGTTATGAACTCCATCACAAAGAGGACAACCCTGAGACACCCAGAATGCAAACCAGAGCAGGGCAGAGCAGGGAAGGTGTGGGGGATGTATTTCCACTTCACAAATGGGCAGGAAGGGTTACAGGCCAGACCTGAGCAATCTCCCTGCCTAGAGATGTTGGTGGAGAAGATGCCAGTGCTCCAGGAGTGCACAGTCTGTGTGTGTCTCCAAGCTGGGCAAAGAAGATTGAACCACAAAAGGGTAATACAGCTGTCAGCAGCACCAGAACTTAATGCAGTAGTTGATTCCTGTATGCTCTGTGTGCAGAGCTGTGGTTGCCATCAGCAGGGAGCAGCGTGCACCCCATGGGATTGGCTCTTGCTGAGAAGCATCTCTGTTGCACCTCAGAAAATCCTTTGACAATTGCAGCTGCATCATTTTCAGCCACCTAAATCCAAACTGCACAAGAAGTCAGAGGCTTCCCATTGCCTGAAGAAAGGGAGTAGGCTTAGAGGAAGTAGAACTCCTGCTGGCAGTGATGTGTGGTGCTAAGAAAAGCTCTCTCTAGTATGGTGTCACCTCACCTCAATCCTTTGGCATCTGGGAGCTGGTCCATGACTTCATATCTTCAATGATGCCACACAAGCTCCCCAGCTGCCTCAGTAAAGTGCATTTAGGGAGACATCAATCCACTGTGTCCAGCCTATGCTCTCCTTGCCTACTAAAATACAGAATTAGACTCACAGATACAGTGTCAAGAGCATTTTTTATTATGATATGGTTATGCTTTTGCAGTACTATCCTGCTTATACAGCTTGGGATGAATTCTTAAGAAAGGTCTCTTCTGTCTGCCACTCCTTTTGGAGGTTCAGCTCCTTTTTCTCCTTTGTCTTACTGGGCTTAGTTGTATCTAACTGTTGTATAAAATTGTATCAAACTTTTATTTGAAATTTGGATAGAAGTAGATCATGCATATGCCAAGTGAAGACAGCTCATTTGTGACCTCCATGCCCCCAAATGTGGAGTACTTTCCCAGCAAGCCAGTGTAACTTAACTTCAGACAACATGTGCATGTAGAAGGGGACAGGCAGGCAGCAGGCAGAATCCTTCAGGTGTGATTCCTTCCTCCAGCAGCAAATTTGGGAACTGATGCAGCCTCAGATCTCAGCCAGAAGCTGGGTTGGGATGTGGCTGAGGGATTTCATAAGCTCACCCCCAGTCTCTCACTCCAGGCTGAGCAGGATGTGCTGGAAAGGGCTGCCTCTCTATGTCAGCAGCAGAATTTGGTACATCAAAACACAAAGGTTGTGGGACTGATGCCTGCCTCCCCCTTTAGCCTGTCTCTGTGTCATGCACACATCTATCACATGCATTAGACTCACATTCCATCCTTAAAATCATGTCTGGAGAGAGGGATAAACAGATGACCTTCTGCTCCCTAGGGAAAACGGTGTTTTGGGATAGGTTCCCCCTTAAGCTTCCTTCTTGAAGGAAGCTTCACAGCAGAGCATTTATTACCTGCTAAGGTAATAAGAACTCTCAGTGGCACAGGACATCTGGGTTTACAGGCAGGGAAGTGGTAAGCTGGGAAAACAGGTGTCCAGAACTGAAGCTGAGCCTTTCAAGAATTACATTTTCAGCAGATGCAGAGCACTGAGTTCTGCCAGTTGATAATTAGCAGGATAGGCATGAGAAACCTGCCCCGTCCATGAGTGCCTTTTGAAGATTCTGCATTTGTGATGAGTTATTCAGATCATTTTGAGGCATGACTTTCTTTTTACTGATTTAAAAAAAAAAAAAAAAAAAAAAAAAGAAGAAGCAGATGGTTTCTGTTACAAAAACCCACACCAAAAAACATCTGCTCAGGGAATTTTTGGAGCTGGTCCCTTGAGTGCCTGACTGCAGACCTGGCATGCTTTGGTTTTGATGTCTGAAGTTTATGCCATGGCAAGCACAGAGGTTTAACAACTCACCCTGTGTGTTAGGGAGAAATTAGAGTGCACCCTGCAAGGAAGAAACAGGGTCACTAAGTGTTAGCAAATCCTCTTAAGAAAGCTGAGTCAGAACTGAAAGCCTCTCTTTAATCAAAAGATTGCTCCAAATCTTGTCTTGTCCTGAAGATTAGACAGAAATAAAGAGTCTCTGAGGAATTTCTCTTATTTTAACTAGAATTCTGCTAAATTTTGGATGCCAGCTTACACTTAAAAATTAGGAAGCTAATTTCAAGTATTTTTTTAGATATTTTTGTGAGAAATGGAGCTGTTTACAGGAACACGTGCATGAGAGGCCTTGTTAAAGGAAGAAAAATATCTTTTCTGAATGCTTTCAAGCATTAAAAAGGAAGGACACCAGTGTGTAGGAAAGTAATGGGAGCTACAAAAAACTTTTATGTTTGAACATAAAGAAGTTATGAGCTTGTTTAAGCATAATGGGTGGTGGTCAGAAGATAAATCATTAAAACCTTGGGTGGAGGGAATTTCATAGTGAATTTGTTTCATTGTGTTTATTCTTCTAGCATTCTGTGCAGGAAGGTCAGAAAGGATTTTGGTCAACTTAAGACAGGTTTTTGTCTCTGCTATTTGGCCCTTGAACAGAACTTGACTTTACACGGAGATCCACATTGCATTTTGGCACAAAAGTTATGATGCCCTTATTAATTAATAAATATATGTACTCCATCAAAACAATGCCTTTTGCAAAAAACAGAGAGATATACTTGGAAAAGTATCTTTACCTCCTCCTCTTTAACTCCTTACCTGGATGTTCAAACACTATGGGTGTGAATCTGAAACAGGCTGGGATAATTTCCATAGCCAACAGAGTGAACCTTTTCTCTGTGGTTTTCTCTCATACCATACCAAACCAAACACCAAAGAAAGATCAGAGAAGCTGTATCCTCTAACTGTGAAAACTCCTTGTTGGCTATAAAGGGTTTCAGGCTGGTGACTGGCTCAGTCTTGTGCATCTCATTCTTAACTAACTTAAGCTGGAACATGTAAATCCAGGCTGTGCAGTCTGAGCCTGGCTCTGCATGCTGGCAGTTTGAAAGGTGACAGGGACAGATGTTGATGCAATGTGTAGCATATGTAGCACAATGTATAACAACAAGTCCATCACCAAGATAGGAAGAAGTGAGATTTTTTACTTGATCTTCCTGTGGAGGGGCTCCTTTCTGCCTTTGATGGACATCAGTTTTCTGGCATTACAGTCAAGGCTGTGATTAACATTTTGATCCTGACTCCTTCTATGCATATTCTTTAGCTTTGTTTTTTGGTTTTTTTGGGTTTTTTTTTTGTTGTTTTGTTTTATGGGGTTTTTTTTTGTTTTGGATGAGCCTGTTCTTTTGAAGCACATAATCTGATTTTTTTCCTACTTACCACGCTTTGGCTGATGTTCCATAGCAATCTTGAAGCACACAAATTGGATTTCTTTTTGGCTGAAACTAAACTGGAAGATGCTTTCCAGATGTGCACCAATAAGCAGCTTCTGAAGGGAAATCCCTGCAAGGGCTGCTCAGGAATGAAGCCCCTTACACCACATAATGTGGGGTGGGGGCTCAGCACCAGAGGCTTCGTTCTGCAGGGCCCCTCCTGCCAGAGCTCAATCTGCAACTTGACCAGGTGTATTCCTCAACAAAAAGGTAAAAGAGCAGAGATTCAGGCATGGCTTTACCAGGCAGGACTGATGCTGTTGAGGAGCTGTATCCCTTCTAAAGCTCCTACAGTTTACAAAACACAGTTTATCTGATGGGAGCTGTCATGTTTGAGAAGCAGTGAGCCTGTAGTTTACTGAAATCCATCACAGCCAAGACCTTTGCTTTCAGGCAGCATGTGAGCAGAGTTTTTTGTGTCATTTGAACAAAGATCCACTTTTTCATGAAAAGCAAGGAGCAGTTTTTTGACAGACAAGGCGTGTGGAAAGGTTGGTATACTTCTCCTTGAGTGGAGCCAGCTTGCACACTTGATATAAATTTAAATCGTTAAACATGCTATTCTTTTTTATTAAAATAATAACATCTTCCAGGCAATTAAGCTGAGTTTCTTGAAACTCAGCAGTTTTATCAGTTTATTTATGGTGACATCAAAGTAGGGGCACTGTCATTACAGTCTGTAAATAACCAGGGTTATGTCCTTGATGGGTGAAATATTAGAGTGTTGTATGAGTGGGAGTGTCTAGCTGTTACTCATGGGAGGCTATAAATGGCACAGAAAATAATTACCTTTTTTTTTATTTTAAATTTTAGTATTTGTGATAATACAGTCATCCTTTACTGATGGGGTATCTATCAAGATATATGTACTCCATCAAAACAGTACCTTTTGCTAAAAAACCAGAGAGAGATACTTGGAAAAGTAGCATTCCTTGCCTGGATGTCCAGCCACTACAGGTGTGAATCTGAAACAGGCTGGTCTTTGGTACTGTCTTCCACAACAGCTCAAACAGAAACTGAAGAAGTCATCAGGCCACTCAGCCTGGTGGTTCTCTGCATGTTTAACCCCTCAGACAAGTCCATGCAGAGCAGAAGGATAAAGCACAGTCCATTTTCATGCAGTAAATGCTGGAGAAAGGGTTTCAGGAAACAAAATAAGGGTTTGCTGGTGAAGCCCTTCTGAATTCCACTTCAGTTCAACCCTTCTAGTGTTTTGCCACCCAGGGACAGACCAAAAAGCTTTTTGCATGTGAGGGGTGTGTAAAAAGGAGGCATTCAAAGGTGGCAGCTAGCAGTGGTAGCTCTGCAAATTCTAAATACAATTTCTAAATCACTTCTGTGAGCCCAACATGTATTTACATTGACAGCCACACCTGCAAGGGATGGAGATTTCAGTGCATAACTCTGAGCTCCAGTTGAAAAGGAAGTACTGCATGAAAACCAAAGAATGGCAAGGGAAGCTTTTTAGTCAGCCTGGGAATGTGGATCTCTGTTGGAGCTGTTCCACAGGTGCTGCTGGCACCCGCACAAGCAAAGACATAAAATCAACCCTGAGTATCCACATCTGCATCACTAGGACAGAAAACTGTTCCTTTGTGGTAACACAAATGGAACAAAGAAAAATTTCAATTACTGGCCTTGGACTGATGTGTTCTGCCACAGGTATCTGTGGTCACCATGGAGCTGTGTGAAGCTAATCTACTCCTCCTGTGACCACACATGTGCAGGAGCACTTGTGCTCTCAATCACCTCATTTGCAAGGATGAGGAGTCTTAACAGCTTGCTTTACTTGGCCAGACTCAATAACTAGTCCTCACATTTGCAATTGTTCATCATTTCGGTGTTTACTCATTTTTCATCATTTGCCTGTGGAGATGAGATGTAAGGGATGGAAATGTGAAATCCATTTGGCAAAATATTCATTGGCTAACACAGTGTCTGTGATATTTACATCTAAGATGCACTGATGAGTAAAGCTGAGATTTTTGTGTGGGAGATGTTCATGGACAAAGGCTGGGGTCGGTGTGAGAGCTTTTCCAGGGAATGGGATATGAGGTTCCTGCCCATCCTTAGCAGACCACTAGCCCATTGTGTGAATATTTGTTTGTGTGAATTTTTTTGTTTGTCCTCAATCCTCAAATATTTGCAGTTGTACCTGTAATGAGTGTTTCATTTTAGCATTTCTCCAAATACTAAATGTCCTGAGCAAATGCACTGACACAGCTGAGCCTGCTACAGAGTCGCCTGCACTTTGTAGAGGTTTGGAAATTGCTTGTATTATTATTCTTTCCTTTCTGACCTCTTTCCCTATATTTTTGTTCTCATTTGGCTGTTCTTACACAATGACATGTGCTAAGTGTTCCCTTCAGCATGTGAATGTCAGGATAACCTGAGGTTAAATTATAGCTTGCTAGAGGGGAGCCTTGAACCATGTGACTTTGTGTTTCCATTTCTCTCTCGCTGGGGTGGGGGTAGGGGGCAGAGGGAGGAGAAGAGGTTTAGTTTATTTTGCACTTAGCAACATACCCACATTCTAGCTTTGTGATTTTGCTCTTTATTCACACTCCCACTTAAGGTGTATGCCATGCTTGTGTATGTGTGTGTTAAACAACATCTGAAGAAGTTGGAATACATTAGCATTTTAAGTACCGTGAAAATGTACAGGGGACCATCTGGGAATCTGCAAATTGTAATATGAAGTATCAAGTTGTATTTAAAAGCTGCATTTAATGTTTGGAATAAAATCTGTGTTTTCTTAACAGCTGAGAACAAAACGTTTTCTAGAGCAAGGCTTAGCTGCCTGGGCTCTCCCCAGCGGCCCAGTGCTGTGTTAAACAGGGCAGGAGGGTCCCACTTTACATAGATTTCCTCCCTAGATGGGAAGAAAAGTCTTGATGGCTCTTTTTGTTTGCTTACTTTCTCACTCTGGAGGCAATGTTAAGAACTCACGTGCTGTGCTACAGAAAAACCCAAAAAAGCCCAAAACAAACAAAAAAATGACTTTCAGAGGAATATATCTGAAAACTCTCAGTACTGCTAATTCCTTTTTTAAGGTTCACTTGCCCGTGGCTGCTCATCAAGTCTCTCCACCTTGTCCAGCACATCTGAGGAGTGGGTGCTCTCCTTTGTGCATCCCACAGCTCTCAGAAAATCACTTCACTTCTCTGTGCTAGTGATTGATTTTGTCCTGATTTTACTTACCTGCCAAATGAGTGTTTTGCTACTTCTCTCAGAGTTCCAAGCACGGAAATTGCAGTATTAGAAAAAAAAAAAAAAAGACAAGTGAATATTAGACCAGGGTAATGAAGATGTTTTTTGCTCTAGTGTTTCCTTATGAGCTTTGCCAAAGCTGCATTTCAGGGTAGCTGCTAAGGATCCATATTATCCAGCTTGCCTTGGCCAGTGTCAGGGTGAGTTCAACAAAAAAGTGTCAGATTTACACACACCTTGGAATATTAACAGACAGAGCATGCTGGAGATAATTGTCTGACACTGAATATGATGAGTGGGGGTTCTGAACATGTTCCTTGTCTCACTCACAATTGATCCCCACAGCAGATGAGTGTGTGCTTGGAGCTAAGCATGCTGTAGTGCCCTAACAAACTTAATCCCATGGAATTCCCAGGGAATTCCTATGAAACCTGTAACACACAGCACATGGCAAGATGGTAAAGCAAGAAAGTTTTATTACCAGCCTATAGGGAGCTGAAATAGTTCTTGCAGCTCTTAATATGGCTCTAGCCAAAGAAAAACTTTGTACCATGGAGCATCACTACATGGTCTTGAGGTACATCAAGGTGTGCACAGTGCTGCCCTGGCTTTGGATGGATCTGCCCTTGCAAGGGAAGAATTGTGCCTTCTGAAATGGGATCTGTGCTAGCCAACAGAGCAAGCAGCTGGGAAGGAAGAAGGGAGGTGGACTGACTGTTTCTGACCTGTTTTCCCAGGCTGAGCTGGTCTAGACACAAATCTAGCCCTGAGGAAGCCTCCAAAAAACACCCTCTTCTGTTCCCTTGTGTAGGGGCCACACTGTGCGAGTTAAATCTGTGGGGTATAGTTTTATACCAGAAATATGAATACAGGATTGCCAAGAGTAGATCAGAAAATCACAAGATGTGTTTTCCTGCAGGCTCCTCTTTCTCTTCTAGGTAACAACTGGCTACATGTGATTGGGAAATCAAGGGTCTTGTTGCTTTAAAGCAGAGGAACAGTGCATTCAGAACTACAAACCCTAAATAATGAATAATAAGAATAATGTTATTGAACAGCTGCAGCACTGCAGTGAGTACTTAAATGTCAGCTTTAAAAACCTATATGCCAAATATATCTTCTCTCAGAGAGAATATTTACCTTAATGTTCTCTAATGAAAAATATAGCTAAAAGATTTATAATTACAGTGGCACACTTAGAAAAGATTTACAAGTATCCATGTATCTACTGAGCTGAAAGAAAATCCATTAAGTTTTGTCCCCTAAAAATGGTTGCTGCCTTCCCTGTTCCCAAATAAAATAATATGAGTAGATGTTTTTCCTGTGAACATTCCTTAAATGCTCATCAGGCATAATCTAAGTGACAGCAGAGCTTCAAGACACAAATCACTCTCATGCACCCTCACACTGGATCATTCATTTAAATATGTACGTGTCTCTTCTTTTCTCTTTTTATAATGATGCCTTTCTGTTGCAAGAAGAGATGTTTGATTGTTCTTTACAGGTAAAATTTTTTACTCCTTTTTAAAAAATCATTAGAATAATAGAAGAGTGACATTTCTCCACTTAAATTATGCACTAATAAGACAGACGATTTTAAAATACATTTTTGCTCTTTTTCTTTTAATGGAAATGTTTTTTTAAAACAAACTGCCTGAACTTAAAGGATGTTATTGCCTCCCTTCCCCAAAAAACCTTCTCTTTACAAGGAAAACTTGAATACAAATGAAATCCTTTAGTCTACAGAGAATGGAGAAAAATAGATGCATTGAATGAAAATGGGCTGTTAAAGGAAATTAGGAGCATATGCTGCCTTTTGGAAAAGTCTCATGCATTAGTTGTAAGTCTTTTAAATTGGCTGATTGTTAGCAGAAGAATGAAATGATGTAGGACCAAGATGCAGAGAATACACTCCAAATGCATTGCTATATTCACCAAGTTGGAGTTGAAGGGAATAGCAAGGCTTATCCTAAATGGAAAATGAGGCAGGAAGGAGCATTTACATGGTCTGCTGTAGAAGAAAAGATGGTATAAATTCTGCTTAGGGGTTAGCCTGTCATTGCCTTAACTCAGTTGCTGGGTAAAAGGGAGAGAGCTGTTTTGGCAAACTCTCCACACGCCCATTGCACTCAGGAGGGTGGGCTGAAAAGCCACAGGAGACCTTTCTCTGAAATGGGAGCAACTAATCAATGAATCCATTGCTTGAATGATGTCAGTCGCCAATGCAGCACACACATTATCATGCTTGCAGAGATGCTGTTGTTAATGTGCACAATGGATTCATTAAATGCTGAAGAGAGCCTGCCCCAGCAGTGGAGGCCTGGCTGGGCTGCTCAGAATGTCTTGGCTGTCTCCTCATCCATGTGCCACCCTGGAGCAATGATAAAGGAGCAGGGTGACAAAGTCCCCTGCCTGCTCCAAGGACTGCTTGGTGTAGGGAGCAATTTGCTTGTACAGGAAGGAAGAAAATGTGGGCAGCCTCTAACTTGATGATTTGTATGAAGGCAGCTAAGGCCCCTGCAGAGACAGGGCTGCTGAACTGTGGACTAGTCTACAGTCAGTGCTGATTAGATACTGAAGACAGTTATATCCATATTTATACACACCAGATTACAGGTGCCAATATCCCACTGGTCCCTCACTTTATTTTGCATCCATCTTCAGTTCTTCCCCTGAGGGAGGAGTGCTACATGAGCAAAGCACACAAATCAAAGTTCCCAATGTCTTTCTTTGCATTCGCTTACTCTCTTGATAGCAGCTTTTCCCCTCTCCATGGATCACTTTACTATAATTTAAAGTCATCATACACCATCATCTATTTGCATTCCTGCAGTTTAGTGTCTTTCAGAGGTTGTGTGTAAAGCAGCTTCAATTCACAGGTGTAGTTTAAACAGTTATGGATCAGATCCAACTCTCAGGGACATCCATAGGGACATTTCTGCAAGCTCAATTCATTCTGCAAAAGGCAAATTGGATGGTCAAGAGGAGGGGATGCTGAATGTGATGATTTACCTGTCACTGACCTCAGGACCAAGATATCAGTCTTTATTTTCTTATCTGATGTGGAAACTCTCAGGAGAATTCTGTGATCATCATGATTCCATTCACTTCTCCTTGAAACATGCCACATTAACTTGCAAAGAAGGTACGTGGGCTGGAGATTAAAATGAATTTATAAGGCATCCATACAATATTAGCAGTGGAGGGCACAGTTCTGCTTCTAGTTCAATGACAGCAAAGCTGAGTGTGGTGGGATTATGCTTCAGCACTTCAATATAAAAGGAAGATATACCTAAAATATTTAAAAGTGTTAGTCTAGATTCTGCAGAAAACAGGAGTGATTATATCCAGAGGTTTGCTTCTTGGGCGAAACCCATCTCCCCATTCCAAGAAGAAGCAGTATCTTATAATTAGAAAGCAGCTGACTCTGTCTGTCTAGAAGAGCTAATATGGTACAACAGCATTTCTGATTGCTTCAGAAGACAGCCAGCAGTATGAGCAGTGAGGTGAGAGCCGGAGCCGTCTGGCTCTCTGCAGAGCCAGTCTTTCCTCCAGTGAGAGTGTGAACACAGCTTGATGTCCTCAGCCTTTTCTGTCTCATTCCTGCAGGATTCCCTGTGCCTGAGAGGCCAGCTGCCCTCTGACTGTGCTCCAGGATTGTTAACATGGTTTGTGGCCATTGACAAAGTTAAGGCAGTAACTAAATACAGAAAGTGCTTCCCAAGCTGGTCTTTACATAAACTGCACCATTGCTCATGAGCTCCAGCATCAATTTCTTCTCCTGTTTATCACTTTTGGTTTCTGATCTCTTCACACTGAGCAGTGTGCTGCAAGGACAAGGGCTTACAGTCCTTTTCCATGGTTTCAGCTGCCTGTACCCCAAACCCCACCTGCATGGTGGAAAAGAAACCATTTCCCTGACTCATTAAAAGCTGCAAGATGATGTAGCTAGCAGGCTCTATCAGTCAGCTATTTCCTTTAGTTAAGAGGTTTATAAAGAGTAGATTCTCATGGCAAAATATGCAGGTTTTCTGCAGATTAAATTACACCGTATTGGAATATGTTGAGGTCTTTATGAACAAGGTGATGAATCTGTCTGCCCTTCCATAAAAATTGAAATAGTGGTACAGGGACTAAATTCTTTTAATTGGATGTTCTCCATATTTGCTAACAGTTGTCTGTTGGTTTTTTTAATCCTTGAGAGATCAAGTATTCCTCAAACATGCTGATTAAAAGATATTTATCCATCATGGCCCCTCTTTTTCACAGACAGGATTTGCAGTAGCTGCTGCATAGCTCAAGAGCATATTCTGTCAGCCTGGTACTTAGATTTATTACACTGGTGCCTGGATCTGCACTTCCACAGCCTGGCAGAGAATCAATATGTGCAACCCACCAGCTAGTCATTCCAGTAATTATGATAACCCTGTAGACCAATAAAGTGGGAAGTGTTTTGCTGTTATTGTTTTCTGAGACACCAGAACACATCCTCATCTTTAACGGTGTTTTACAATTATTTGAATAATCAGGAGACTTCCCTGAGAAAGGATCTGGGAGGAGCACAAAGCAGCCCTGCAGGCTGTTTGTGCTGCAGGGCTGTGAAGGTCCATGGCTGCACAAGTGGGGTCAGCTCACAGCACAACAGCAAAACCCTGCAGCTCATTTCTGAAAAGTTTCCAACAATACCCTTGACAGCGGCCAAGCAAACTATAATCAAACTATAGTGCAAACTATAATCACATCACTGTGCCTTGTGCCTCCTTGCCTGTTTGACACTCTCCTAGTTAGTCCCTTTTGCCAGATATGCAGAGTCCTGCTCTCTCTTTGTCCATGCTGGAGCAGAAGGACATGTCCAGGTTGGGGCTTGTGAGGAATTGGAATCCTCCCAGTAATGACACTGCTGCTTCCTAAAATCCCCTGTTCCAGAGGTGGCTGATTCACACTGTAACTCACATGGGAAAGGAGGTTCAGACATGTCCTCTGCTGAGCTCTCACTACAGCTGGGCTGATAAACTCTGCAGAGCCCAGGGGTATTCACTGGGACTGAGATCTGTGCAGGCTGGTGCTGTATTGCACTAAAGAGTTATTTAGTTGTTTGCACTGGGTGTTGAATAAAATGTTATTGGGTCATGTGGATGGTGTATTCCCCCTCAGAGGGTTTCCCCCTCACATAACGCCCTGGTTTCTGTATGCCCTGGTGGTCTGTCCCACGGGTGGTCCCTCCCCTCGCCCCTCCCCAGTGTTATCCCATTGGCCGTGGGCCTCTTTCCCCGCCCCATCACATGGGGTATAAAACCCTACAGCAGGTGTGGCTGTGTCTCTTTGCTATCTGGGTGGTCACTGCTGCCAGCACTGTCCTGTCTCCAGCTAATAAACTGGATACTCGTCTCCACGTGCCAAAGAGCGCTTCTCGTCTTTTATCCTCTGTCTATGCAATTCCGTGTGGGCTTTAGTCCTGAGCGAGCCGGATCTGGATTTATACTAGCCCAGAGACCCACGGATTTATTGCAGGCTGGTGCTTCATCCATTGCCTGTCCATGCAGGAGCTGGTGTGCATTGATTGTTTTAGCACAGACTAAGTCCTAGGACTGGTGGGTGAGTGATGGGAAAAAATCAGCAAGATCCCACTGAGATTTGGGAGCTGGTGCAGCCTCTGAGAAAGTGTTGATGGTAGTGAGCTGTTGTACTGACTGCAGCTGAGGGGGCAGCAGTAACTGGAGTTATTACTCAAGGATGGGAGGGACTAAAAAGGTCTGTGAAAGAACACAAAATGTTGGGAGCAGAGAGGAAAGCCCAGCCTGTCCAGAGGCTGTGGGAGATAGATGAAAGGGTCAGCTTGACCTGTGTGATCTGCAGGATTTTTTTTTCCGGAAGAGTGAGAAAGAGGGATGAGCTGGTAGAGTTCCTTTAACACACAGACAAATAGCCTTGCTTGGCAATACTATACCCAAGATGACAGAGCTTGAAGTGCTAAGATAAAACACAGAAACAAGCAACTATGGAACATGGTGCATTAAAATATCAAACTCCAGTGACAAGTCAGGTGTAGTTCAGTGCCTTCTTGGCCTTTTGATGCACTGTAATTATTGCACAGGGAAGATAAAAGCATTTCTCAATGGTTGGGGAACAAATGTCTATGAGGCAAGAAATGACACTTCTGCCTTTGGGCCACACTCTTTGCTGCTTCAAGAGGTGAAACATGGTTGAGATAAAGGAACCTCCATCTGTTTCTCCCAACACATTAATCATTTGGCATCTTTGCATGATAACTGTTAGTACTTTCTCAGGTTTTGGAATATGCTTCTTCCTTCTATGTGCCCCAGAAAAAAAAAAAAAAAAAGAGAAAGTGGCATCTCACCAGGCAGCAAACAGCACAAAACAGTCTGTGCAGCTGTGAGAGCTGGTTGGGGGAGGATTTGATACCTTCAAGGTAGACTATTGATTTGAAGCTGGAATAAACAGAAGAAAAATAAATGGTTTGTAACTTTTAATTATCATTTCTAGAGGTATTGAATTGTGAAATCAGTGCTGTTTTGCAGAACTGAAAACACACCCTCTCAAAGTGAAATTTCTTGGAGAAGCTATTTGCCTGGAATGGCACTGGAACAGCCAGAGAAATATTTATCAATCCTTTTTATTCACTTAAAATGACTACAGTAAGTTAAAAAAGTTGATATTGGTTTTGGTCTCAAGAAGTGTATATGTCTTTATATATATAAATTTATATTTATAATATTATAAATATATATTTATATATTTATAGATATAACCTTATATTCTAATGTAATATGTATATGATATCTTTTGACAAATATTTGGTAATAACTTTTCTGATTGACGTGAAATTTGAAACAAGGCCATGGTAGATTATTTTATTGACTGATATTTTTTACCTCCTCTAGTATTCTTTCCATTAGGTGAACAAAACAGATACCTAAGCCACTGAAATTTGTTTTTTTGTGGTTGTGCCTTTTTCTCCAGCACAGACAGTATCATCCTAAATTAGTTTTCATTCCCTACCACCTGGTGAGCTTTTTATACCTGATGAGACAAATTGCAGGGTATTTTCTCTTCTCTTGCTGGATGAGCAAATAAACACCTCAAGAGCAATATGAGGTTTGCTTTAAAACTTGCCTTAGAGGCAAAAGCCACTGAGCTTTTATATTAACATTTGTTGGGAAGCAGAAGAAATCATTGCCTGGCATTTCTATCACTTCTCACCCAGCTTCATCCCCATTTCCAAAAGTGTCAGCCCATTCTCCCTTTGTCTTTTGATGCAGTCAAAACTATTTTCCCATCTTCAAAACAATCACCTGGGCTGTGAGCTCAGTTCTTGTCTTGTGTGTGGCTGTTCTTGCCCTCCAGATTGCCATTGATGCCAATCTTTCCTTTACAAATCCTTCCATGCCTGAGTGAGGGCACCTCTTGCTCCAAGGTAGCACTTTCCCAGTGCCCCCTGTGCATTCCCATGGATAGGGCAGGGATCACACCCTCTCAGAGCTGCATCCCTGGGGGGGTTGGTTGAGGCTCTGCATCTCCATCTCAACTAAAGATACACAAGTTTTAAGCATAGAGTCCCTTCAGGAATGGGGTAGGAGGAAGAGAGTTCTTGGGACCTCTGCCACAAGGCAGTTTTATTGCATCTTTAACTGAAAGCAAATTGTTTTCTTCTCATTCCATTTGACTGATGGACATATCAGTGGATAAGCTGAATTTCTATCACAGCTCTTTGTTTTCAAACATCTCATGGATTTTCACTTCTCAATAAGCTTTTGTCCTCTTTCCTGTCCAGGTCCTAGTCCACATCTACAGGCTGCCCAGGACTGGGTAGATTAGCAATTGAAAATTCTGCTCCAGAGCTCAGGAAGGCAAATTCTGGGATGAACCAAGGGGTGCAGATGTACAGATTCCCATCCTCTGCAATCCAGGCAAAGACTTTGCCCTACACAATGTGCACGGGCACCAGCCCTTGTGACAGCAGTGAGAGCTTCTTCCTCCATTCCTTTTTATCAGTCTGAAAGATTTGGTCAGAAAACTTTCTTCTAGGGAGATTCAGCATGTCAGTGCAAGTGTGCTGGTTCCTCCACAGATGAAGTCTGAAGTCATCAATCCTTGTGCTGTTAATCAGAGGGGTTTTGCTGGAGCTGTTACACCCAGTGGCTGTGATGATGCTATATCCAGTGAAAAGCTAAGTTTCTAGTTCTCCCTTAATGAAAAGCAAGCAGTGTGTAATGGCAGTATAAAAAAGTGCTGAGGGCTGCTCTTTATTATTGCTGGCTTGGTGTTTTTATGTGCAAGGCCCAGTAAAAGCTACTGACCATGGCCATGGACCCTTCTGGTCAGTTCAGCTGAGGGCCCACAGGAACCATTATCACAGGAATAACAGGGTGGCAGCCAAAAAAAAAAAAAAAAAAATAAGAACAGCTGAGAAGTCACAAATCCCAACTGCCACCTTCTGTAAGATTTCTGTACCACAGAACAAACTCAGATCAAGCTGGATGTGCCTCTTCATGAATAGATATGTGAAATGGGAGTTTTCATGTAAATTGGTGTCAGCAGCCTTGGAAATAACCAGAGCTTACAACAGAACGAGCTAATACCAGGTGTTTTCAAGGGAAATCAGTCTACAGATTGATGGATGAGTTTTGGGAGGATAAATTGTTAAGCTTGTGAAGATGAAAGTCTCTATTTGCACAGGTACAAAGTTTAAGTAGCTTTTTTTTTGATTCACAGTTTTGAACTGCAAAACAGCGGCATGCATCGTGTTATGTGTAACCTAATAATGTGCTTAAAAACAAATGTGAGGCAACACCAATTAGGGCCATGTTTTTTAATGAATAGCTGCTCAGCCAGGTAAAAATAAAAACCTTGTAGCATATTGTGCCATCCATTTTAAGCAGAACTTCATGCAGCCCTTCAAAGGCAGGTTCTGCCTAACAAATGGAAGGAGCCATGTATCTCTATTTTACAAGGCCAAAGGGAATAGTGTGGGCAGTGCATGATGTGTGTGCGTGCTCGCAGTGCTGAAAGCACCAGATTATGCTGAACTGATTAAACAAGCTTACAATTGCATTACAGCAGACACTGTGATGGGAGCCAAAATATGATTGGCAAAATATACATGACATATTGTAAAACAGATAAAATGATAACAGCTTTTTGCCGAGGAGCATCTGCTATTCAGTTGGGAAATTAGGGTGGAATGCAACTGTTCTGATAAATCATAAAATGGCGTTACCATCATCAAGAATTTCCTGTCATAATTTTTTAAAGTGTGACATAGTTGCTGCTCTTGCTTGTATGACAGAAAGTTAGACTTCAATTTTTTTCTCTGAACATTTTAGAGAGAAAAAAATTCCTTTAATTGCCCTTTAGCATTAAGTTCTTTAAACTTTGTGCTCAATGGAAAGTTTGAGGGTTAAAGCAGATCAAATGGATAAAATGACCAGACATTAGGGGACTTTGAATTTGTTCAGAGGAACTGCAGAAGGAGGGAGAACAACTCTGATTATTCTGATGTTAGCCAATCCTCCTTGCCTTCCTGCTGTAGTGGTTTACCATTTGTTCTGCAGGGGAGGCTGCACACACAGATTGTGTTGTTTTGTGTGTTGATCTGCTGGGATTAGACATGCTCTGACTGAACACAGTGACTTTCAGATGCTTCCACGGAAGAGGGTCTGTTTCTTAAGACAAATAATTAACCACTTCTGGATGGCTGTTGCCTCACTATCTATTGAATTGCTTCCACAGGGTGTAATGACTCACTACTTAATTGCTATGTAATTTTATTATTATCTGTAAAATGGTTTTCAGAAAGGAAAGGAATAATTGCAAACGGTCTGATGTAAACTGCCCCAGCTTTACTGACATCCAGTCATCATGTGTTAGGCCCCTGGTGGGTGTAAATTCATAGCCTGAAAGGGCTGTCCTGCTGCAAGTGGCCTGCCATGCAATTCCTTTATGAGAGCAAAACACAGGAGAAAGTGTGAGACACCCAGTGCTCTTTGTGGTCTCATCTCCGATTTCATGGTGCCAGAGCAAACCATATCCAATTTTTTTGCTGTGCTGACATCTTTCCAATCTATTCTGACTGTTCTGCTGCCTGCCAGGTCATGTAGTGGACACTCATTCTGTTGTCCACCATCTGTAGTCAAAATAAGTCTTGGTATATTCCCTCAAACACACATGTTGCTAGATCTACCTGTCCTGCCCCACACTGCATCTGCTTCAATTTACTGGCTGCTCAATTCTCATTGTCTTTTTTTTTTCTTTCTTCTAACTGGATCAGCTTATATTAAGATTTTTATAGGATCATGCAGAAAGAAGAGACTCTGCCACATAACTAGGCTGGTCTGTCAATTCTGTTTGTACCAGAGACACTCAGCCTTGGCACAGTGCTCTTACATCATGTATCATTTTAACCTTGAACTGCAGTGCAGGTAGGGGTCATTCTTGATTTCTCTCACAATAATATGTAAAAATATCCTGTGGATGCACAAAATACAGCTTTTTTGTCTGAAAGAACTGTTTCTTTTGTCTAGTACTTGTTAGCCTGCACATCTGTCAAAAGTTTTTGCACTCTGCATCATCCTGTGTCAACGTGTGTTTAAATGGATTTAGCACATGTTGGGCAGCAAATCATTCTGATCAAGGGCCCCCCCAAACACTCCTCCCTTTTTACTGGTGCTTACCCTGTGGTAAGCATTTATAAATGCTTCTCTCTCCATTTAAAAATTGCTGCATCTAAAGGCTCAATAAGAGCAAACAACAACTGGCAATTCTTGTGTCATCTCCTGTTCTGGCAAAACTCATGGGCACTGTCAGGTGCTTTGTTTCAAAGGTTCCTTTTTTGTCACCAGTCCCTTCCAAGTCTTCCCTTGGGTATAATAGATGGTATTAGGCTGCATAGCTGGATACTGAAGCTGGGAAAATCAAAACATGAAGCTGTTTGCAGCTAACTGCAAAAAGTAGAGAAAGAACGTACCTTAGATTAGGTAGGTTCTTTAGATGTTTCAATAGTCAAGGTGATACTGGTCTTCATGGGCAAGGAGAGGCCTTGTATTTTGTTATGTGAGCCTTAAAGCACATGAGGTGTTGCATTTGGGACTCATCCTCAGCAGTAGCTGACCAGGGGAGAGATAGCTGAGAGCTGCTCTGTGGAAATGGATGTGAGCATCTTCCCAGGCTTGTGAGACAGTGTGTGCCCAGGCAGCAAAACCAGCCATCAGCATCCAGACCTGCACCAACAGAAAAAATAGCAGATCAAGGAAAGTGATTATCCATTCTGCTTGGCATTTGTTAAGGCATATTTAAATAGCTTATTAAGTCTGAACCTTCAAATATGAAGATATTGAAAAAGTGTAGCAAATTCAGAATAGAGCTAACGCGATATTCAGGTTGGGAGCCTTTTCCCTTTGAGGAGAGCTGAGGGACCTGGAGTTGCTCAGCCTGGAGGGGATATGGATTCAAGGTGCCTAATAGCTTCAGCCTCCTAGTAACTAAGAGAAGATCATTGAAAAGACAGAGCCTGGCTTTTTGTAGTGGAGTATGGTAGATCATGAGAAAAAACAGGCATAAAATGAAATAGGAAATTGCATGTAAAGATTATCAAGATTGCATGAGTGGAGGAACTTTTTGATCATGGGAACAGTTAAGATATAGAGCAGGTTTCTCATAGAGGTTTTGCTGTCTTCATCCTTGGTAGTTTTCGAGAGTCAACTGGATGAAACCTTGAGTAACCTTTTCTGATCTCACTGCAGACCCTACTCTGAGCATTCTGTTGAACCAGGGATCTTCTGAGGCCCTAACCAAGCCATGTTATCTGATGACTGTGTGGTACTTATAGACCTGTTTGATTAAAAGCTCAAAATTTCTTCAAAACTCTTAGCTGTGTCCCTGTGCACTGAGGGCTCTTTTCCAATTTTGAAAACTCACTCATTGCTGTGACCTACTCTGCTCAATTCAACTTCTTCAAAGCCTCCAAGCTTCTCAGGTTCCTTCTATTAGTATCAGCTTGTCATGGTGATTAATTCACTAACTATCCCTACTGTCCTTCAAAGACACTTGTAGGGGTTGCTCAGATCTGCAGTAATTTCTAAAATCCTCCTACTTATACTCACATTTTATTCACTTCTGCACATTTCATGGAGGTTTTTGTTAAACTTTGCCATGTGTCCCTTCTAGGGGAAGATCCCTTACATGACCTGTGTGCCATCACACTTTGAAACAGGAATGCATTTCACCCTCCCTCTGGTGGAGAGCTGAAAGACCTAAGCTTAATTTAAACCTAAGATTACCTTCCAGCTCTTCACAAATTGTTCTTATACAAACAAGAGCAAAAGTCTGCGGATTGCTTTTGTCTTATAATTTTTATTACACATTACTAAAGAGTTCAGGAACAGTCAGTAAGTTGAACTAGAACCAATTCTCATCTGTTGTTATGGTTACCAGGAGTAGAAAATAATTTCCTGTAATTTATCTTAAGATCATTTATGTCAGATACAAACACAGATTAAGCGGAATACCACGGTAATTTCTTCTTCAATTGTGTTAGGAACCATAAGACATTCATTTTTACTTCATAAATAAGGGTTACAGTATGTCATGCTCAGTCAAAGAAGATAAAATGAATCTAATTAAGTGCCATCAGAAGATCACTTTGCTGTTTTTATTGCAGCAATAAAAGTGCCCTTACCTTCTTATTCTTAGAGAAATGACAGAGATTATTATGGAAATAGGATGAGATCAAGTAAGTCTTGCTTGACCTAGACTTGGATACAACAATATCCTTGTGTCAGTGATTGTTGAAGTGAATAAGCAGTTTACGAAATCTGATGGGCTAAAGCTCATAAGAGATGCACTTTCTTTATTAGAATGAATGAAACCATATGTAAGCCTCAGACAGGACTTGTTTATTGGGTTTTATATAAACAATATCATCTTTTTATTGATCTGTAGGCCTCAGTGGTGATGATGGCAAACAAGGCTTTCAGATGGATGACTGCAGGTCCCTTATGTTGATTAGTTGACGTGTGCACAAGTGAAAAGAGCCATTTAGCATTAGTGGTATGTGTATACCAGTATAATAATCTGGAGCTTGCTCCAGGGCACAGAAGAGCTCTGCATGGAAATAAGAACAGTGGAGAGCCCTGAGAGAGCACAGGTTAAGTGAAAGGCTGTTAAACAATATTTCAAAGACATTTTTATCAAGTTGTCACAGTCTTTAAAATGCCAGCAGGGAGTTTACAAAAAAAAAACAACTGAGGTCTGTAAAAAGTCTGCTCTAAACCCTGCCATGTTTGAGGAATCTCACTGCCTGTAACATAAAAAAGAGTTAAGGTGACTTGTGGTAACAACACCTGACCCATGTGTTTGGAGTTTTGATGGAGAATAAATCCAGCCTATGTGTTTTCAAAATAAAAAAAAAAAACCAAAACAAACTAAAACCCCACAAAACAATCAAACTAATAAAAAAATGCCCCCAAAACCAAACCAACCCAACACACAAACCCAAAAAAGCACCAGAGCCCCTAAAAACTAGTCTCTGAAACCAAAGTTATCTAAACAGAGATAAAAAATCAAAACAAAACAAAAAACACACAAAGAAGCTGAGTTAGAATTTCCTTCACATACTTATAATTTCCTTCAGGTTGCTCTGATCTGAACCTTTGTATAACATATCCTTTTCCATGATGATACCTTTTTACAGCACGGAAAGGTCCTGTATGTTTCTCTTTCTGATGCTAATTTTTTTTTTTTTAGTGCCTCCAGGACTGCACCTGAAAGGCTGTCCCATCTTTCCATATTAAGACAGCACATTTTGGCACAGAGGATTAAATGTGCTGCCAGTCTTGTTTGACTTGGTAGACAGCTGTCAGTTTGAACAGTGCCTAAAAGTGCAATCAGTGGAAGGTACAGAATGCAGCTGGAATGGTAAACATTGAAATCATTGAAATATGGTAAAAATTGAATTATTGGTGTGGTAAAAGCAACTAAACTCTGTATCTCCACTAAGAAACTCTGGGAAATTTCTTACTCAGAATCAATGTGCTGGTTTTGGCTGGGGTAGAATTAATTCTTTTCACAGAGGCTGGTACGGGGCTGTTTTGGGTTTGTGCTGAATGTAGAGTTGTTAATACAGAGATGTTTTTGTTATTGCTGAGCAATAACAAATTAAAAAGAGCCCAGGCCTTTTCTGCTTTTTGTAAACAAGAAATCTGGGGGGGGAGCATGGTGGGAGGCTGGGAGGAGATGCAGCCAGGACAGGTGACCCAAAGTGACCACAGGGATACTCCAGATCATATGGCACCATGACCAGGAGGAAGGGGGAACATTTGGAGCCATGGTATTTGTGTTCCCAAGTCACTGTTACTAGGATGGGGTGTTTGCTTGCCTTATTAAACTGTCTTTATCCCAGCCCATGAGTTTTCTACCTTTTACCTTTTATCCTTCTCCCCGATTCACACACACCTCCCGCTGGTGTAGGAGGGCATGAGCAGCTTGTGGGGCTTGGCTGCTGGCTGGGGTGAAGCCATGACAGCAAATAATCCAGTTCAGCAGTTTCTCCATGCAAGACACAATATATCTACAAGTTTGTATTTTTGTATGGGCTCAGGGCCCAAGTAGAGACATCATCTGATTCAGGAGAATGCTGTCCTTGCCATTTTCACTTTAGCTGATCTAGCAGAGATGTAAAGCACCACAAAAATCCAATAATGCTAATTTATTTAATTTCCTGAGCTGGAAGTGACAAGGAGCCAAGTGCATGCTATCCTGGTCACATGAAAGCTGATGTGCAAGTTGAAAATCAAAAGTATTGCCAAGGAGACCACAACTTGCATGGAGTTAACCCAGCTCAAATGAAAGCTTCTGAAATCCTTAACCTGCTTCAATAAATGACATTTCAATGCTAATAAGGAGTGAGGAAATCAGGGGAAATATTTAAAGGAAACATATTGCAGCTGCAATTGCTGAGCCAGATCCACTGCTATAAACACTGTTGAAGCAAATACAAGACATAATGATTAGCATCAGCTAGGAATGCCCCTTAGCACTATGCCATTAAAGTTCCTGAGAGTGGGAGTTAACAAAGGCAGTTTAAAGTGTATTGGAAAATGATTTTTCATTCCATTTTAAAAACTCATTTCATGCATTGTTGTGTCATCTACTTTTAAAATTACAGTACAAGCAGAAAGACCAAAATGTGATCCTGATCTTTTAAATCATGATCCCCAGGGCAGAAGTACAGGATTGACCTGTAGTTATTTGTTAGATCTTTCTAGGCCATTCAGCAGAATAGTATGCAGCAGAGTCATATGAGCACCTACCTAAAGAGTAAAAGGTATTTGATTGAGAACTATATTAGAGTGAATAAATAGCAGTGAGATGGCTCAGGCTGGGAAGTTGGGACTGAAACTCAAACAGCCATTTCTGCTGCCTTGATGTAATTGGTGACCTACTGCAGCCAGCTCTTTGTTGGTAATCTATATCAATGCTTGGACAATAGTACCTTTCAATTCATCATTTCCCAAGAGATTTAAAGCAGTCATAGAAACATTTTCTTCTGCTGCACAGCATTTATTACTTTGAAGGATGGAGCAGTCTCTTCTAAACACCCACTGTGCATTAAATATTATAAATTAAAATAAACTACTCCCTGACTAAATAAAACAGTGGCCACAGAAGCAGGCTGGTATCAGCTTATTTTGTAACATTTTTCTCAATTAAGGAGAAAGACTTTAGTAACTGGAAAATAACAAAATGTTGCTTCTTACTCTCAGAAAACATATGTGTGCATATGTAAAAAATACAGTTCCTGAAAATAAGAATTTATTGTATTCCAATACAGATAGTGGATGGGGAACACTATACAACTTATTCCTAGCCTTATTACTTCATCATACTTGCTGAGCTGGAAATGCCTCTTGTGTATGTGTTGAAGATAATTAGACTTGCAGCAAGATATTGACTGGAAAAATTACAATTTCTGAGTAATGAGCATTTGTTGATTTCTTTTTTCTTGTGGATGAACAGAGAGAGCTGGCCAAATTTGAATTTCTCTGTTGCTGTTCATATCACATAGTGGGAAAGATGTCCTAAGCTATGAATCAGTGTTAATGTAAGACTTCTTTGTAGTATAAAACTTTAGTTTTCTCCTTTCTATCCATCTTAATACATTTTATTTCACTAGGAACAAAAGAAAATCCTGCATGAGAGATTTCTGTCCATGTTCAGAGTCTGCTCCTTTGATCAAACTCCTGGATTCAACCCATACTTTGGGATTCTGCCAAGTCTAGCATGCATGAACCAGAGAAAACTCCTTTTCCTTTATTTGAATAAAGACTGTCTGTCTGATTCCCCAGTTCCTGATATCCTTTTCTATTTTCTCCTGAAAAGAGACTCTGACATATTAAGAGGGTTATTGACTTTGGCTTACACTGTCCTCTTTTAAATTTAATTTTAATTTTAGCAAGCTGCTCTCCTGTGGAGGAAGAGAGAGAGGATGGATGGGAAACACAGATGGGAACCACTGGCCCCTGTCTTTTTTTTTTTTTTTTAATGACTGTTTTTGACCAATATTTTCTGTAAAGATATTTGGAGATTTTATCTGTTTTGAGAAAACACCTACTCTTTAGTTCTCCAGGCTTTCAACAGCACCAGAAGTCTAATTAAATTTCACCCCACCCCTGCCAAAACTCTTCATTACATGGAGAAGATATCTTTTCCCTATGAAACACATATTATTCCAAGCACTAATAAACATGGGCACACACAACATTAAGCCTGATTCGACACTCTAATGTTAACTGTTATGTTTATTTGCTATTACAGATGATAACTGTTATGTTTATTTGTTATTACATATGATAGTAGCTGATAGCCACAACTGAAGCTTGAGTGTCAAGGAATGAAGCAGTGCAGCAGAACAAATAGCAAGAACACAGTCTGGCTTGGAGTTCAGAGGGAAAACCAAGGCATGTAGGGGTGAGCTGTCCTGCCTAAAGGCAGAGCAGGGCAATATTTGGAAGTGTAGCCATAGTAGCTCCCTGCTCAGTGCTGTGACTGCTGGAATGTGCTGCTTAACTCAATTTCCACTTCTGCTTTGTGGGTCTCATCACCCTGCAGAATCAGCACAATCCTCACTGCAAGCACAGAGAGGAAAAAAAGCTCCATGTTTGCATGTCTCCAGGCTGAATCTCTGTGTCCAGAGAACAAAAATGCATCCCTCAGAATTATGGTTGAATTTCTTCTCTGCTATGGGATTTCTGTTTGTTTTCAGTGTGAGGTAACAAATGCCTTATTGGGAGATTAGGGGCAGATTCTGTAATCATGAAATGTTGTGTCTTCTGTAGCCCAGAGCATTCTCTGGAGTAAAGATCCCCAATTAGATGAAAGAATATGTCTGAGGTGAAGAAGTCAGGGCAGCATCACTTCCAAGAAAATTCTTTCCCATGTCTTTCAACCAAGGAGATTTTGAAATGAGGGATAAAAAGAAAAGACAGTAAATATGAATATTTCATCAGTTTGAGGTTCAAATATCCCTTTATTTTCTTTTCTTATGCAGTGGGCAAAGAAGGTGCAGTGTAAGGCAATAATGATGTGTAGCATGGGTTACTTTTCCCCACCCTGTGTGTACAACAGGTAACACACAAACCAAACAGTGCAACCTGAGCTCTGCTGGGGTGGTTCTTTGAAAAGTCTCATTCCTTCCACTTATAGCTCAGTTACTAGTCACATGTGTTAGATATTAGCCAGATCTGTGGTTTATATTTTCCTAAAGTGGAATCAGAGTTATGGGTGGCTTTTCACAATTGTTCACAGCACTTCAAGCTGGGATAGAGCAAACTTGCAGAGCAGAGTGTACAAATTCCAGCTGAGGGGAGAGAGGGGATAGGTATCCACTATCTGTTGTCTCTTGCAATTCAAAAATTACGTGTGACTAAATGAAGCTGGCAGGAGCAAAGTACAAACCAAGCAAAGTGGGACAGAGCTTGCACACTGCAGCAGATCTGTGGGGGTTTCCCACAGGTTGCATTGGCCCAAAACTCATGTCTGCTCTTGGGTGGGGCATCTGAACTTCTGAACAGCTTGTAAACACATTGCCTTCCTCGCTGACTCTTTCCCACCAGTTACACATCTTCAGAAACATTCTACATATTAAAGTTTCTCTTGAGTCAAAAAGGTCAGGGAAATTTTGGTGAATTCCAGCTCATCCTTTCCTCCAATTCACTGTGATTTTGCTTTCGAGGTACAGCCAGTCTGTGAGTCTGTCCCTGTCCCCTTATGAAACCTGTAACTGATTTATTTTTATCAGACACTGTTTCAAAACTGATATCCATAAGCACAGTCAGGACCTGTTTGAAAGAAGGTCATCACAAATCTTCAACCTCTGAGGTTCTTGGCTTTTGTAATAAAACTCACCTCCTCATGCTTAAACATATTTTTCCACCTTTAAATATGTGACACCTACACTTTAGAAAAACACAAAAGTGGATATAGATTAAATACCAGGCAGAGGCTACATGACAAAGGTGTGAACAAATAGGCTTTTAACATCTTAAATAGACCCTAAAGCTGCTTTCATCTGTGCTTCCTTCACTTCCTCTGTTAAAACTGAGTCATTGAAAAAATTGGTCATTTAGATTCAAAAGCCTTGGTTCCCTTCTGTATTCTCCATCAGTTTATATCTATGTTGCTGGAGATGTGTTGTTAAACATCCTTTTAGGGCTCTTTAAACTCTGATATATTTCTGGAAGAACAGATTTGAAGTACCTGTGGTTTGTCTACTTAAATGCAAGAAATTATCCATACCTCTGAAAAAGACTGGGTTTATCAAACATTCTGCTCCTTACCTTGGTTTAACCACATAATTGAGCCTTTTAATGCACTTTCCTTGGTGAGATTTGGAAGGCAACGCACCCAGGGCTGGCTGATGGAGGCACACTGGGGTGGGGGCAGTCACATCATGTTGGATACCACAAAGGAACCTCTAGGAATTTAGCAATGTCCCCAGACAATATCATCAATCCAGCTGCAGGTATTTTAATGCAAAAATAGGGGAAAGCTTTTAGGGCAGGATGCAGAGAAAGCTGAGTGGGAATGACAGCAAATTTAGGAACCCAAAGGGTGCCCCATCAGTCAGAAATCAGCATTCTGATTCACACTTCATCCAAGCACAGTCAAAACCAATCCCCACAAATCATCTAAGCAGGACTGATTCTACATTAATCTGTATATAGAGATTTCATTAATGAACCTGATGCAGAGAGAATCTCTGATACTGTCATGGCAGGAGATTCTGTTTTAATTATTATATGTGGTTTTGTAATTTTAATTGTATAATTATTACAACATTAAAAGATGCAATTATATTTTAAATCTTCTTAAGACCTCAATTTTATTACATTTTCATTACTTTGTAATGGTATGATATTTTATTATTCAAAATTAGAAATTATTAGAAATAATTTTACGATTACACTCTTTTAAAATATGATCTTTTTATTCTTTCATCACTTCATCTTACAACCATCCTACACATCCAGTGGAAAGTTAAAGGCTGCAAGCATTTTGAGATGATAAGACATCAAAGATGGTGCTGAAATTTTTTCACTTTAGCTGTAGCCTGCCTTACAGAATTAATGAAGCAGCTTCTGATGACAGAAGTTAGTTCAAAGCAAAACTCAAGTTATGAAAACAGCTTTTGTGGAGGGCTCACGCTTAGGATGAGCTATGTCACAACTGTCTGTGAGATCAGGAGCCGTGTGAGAGGAGGGGCTGAAGCTGTCTGGTGCTAATTGTTCCATTTGCTCATAGCAACCTGAATCAGAGGCAATCCTGTTGAAATCAGAGGCAACACTTCTGTTATGGAGATCTGAGACAGGTTTCAAACCTGAGCAAGCCTCACTGTCACCCATTTTGCAGCACCCAGGGAAGCAGGAGTTTTTCTAAATACAAGTGAAATTGTCCATGCTGCTTATCAGAGCTTGAGCCACCTTAAATGCCCTCATTTCCTCTTCTATTTTTTATGTTTGTATTTGCAATTTGCTTTTATGTGTTTTCCTCTGTGTTTTTATTACATTAAGTGCCCTTGTTGAGTTATATTAACATTTTCCATTGTTCTTCACACTTTGATATTATACATAACAACATCCATCCTTTGTCTCAACTTGCTCCTGAATCCTGTTACAAACAAAACAATAAGAAATCACACTTTGATCTGCAGTTAATAGAAATGCAAAGGCAAGGAAGCAGGGTGGGTAGGGATGTTTCCACCCTACCCTAAAGAGCTGCTAACCTGAAAGACAGAGTGAGTAATTTTAACCCATGCACTGCCAGCAGTGCACTGACTGCACACTGAGTGATCAAACAGAGGATGTTCTTTCTGGCCTATGAGACACAGCAGCAAGGACAGGATTAATTCTCAGTGAGGATGTCTCTGCCTTCATAGTTTGGTCTCACATTCAAGGCTTGATCTCAGCAGAAAGGAGATTTGTGTCCCAATGCCCCCAGCAGTGTTTTGTCAACAGTTTGATGTCCCACTGTACAATCATACTGTCTACCCCACATCCAAACTGTGTGACAAGACAGATTTTTACACAGACAACACCACCCTAAACTATAAGCAATCACAAAAATAAAATCTTAATAAAAATCCAGTGGCATATTATAATTCTGGTGGCTACACTTTCCTTGTCCTAGGTGCAAACCATCAAGTTTAAAATTTAAGCAATTGTTTGCTCTCATTTTTCTCTCCACTGTTTTCAAATTTGCATTTTCAATCATGGCTTCACGTCCTTTATAGAAAACTAGAGAACAAACTTCAGTGTATCCTGCTGTTTTTATAAAAGCTTAGGTAATATTTTTTTCTGCACAAATGTCACAAACTCTTTTCATTTGGAAGAGGTCAAAGGGAAGTATTCTATAAAAATTATATCTATATCTATATCTATCTATTTATATCTATAAAACAAAAAGAAAGCACGCTGATTTCTGAATTGTAGAGACTGCATTAAGGTTGTGTCTGTGCAGAGCTCAGATGCTAGAATTGCCCTGATTTTGCTCCTCTGTAGTTTTTAACTGGCTGAAAATATAACTCCTATACATTAATTTCCTTGTAGCAATGTTGTAGTGAGTCTCAGAATGGTATCTGAAGTTGTGCAATGTAGTGCAGTACATCAGGGAGCATGAATACTTTGCAGGGAAGCTCAAATCACAGTGTGCAGTCAAGAGTCACACTTCATCTCCTGCCATTCTTTCACAGCAAATGAGAATTTACACATCAGGACCTGATATGCTGAGATGCTTTCTCTATTTAGTGTCACAGCTGACATACATTGGAGGGCAGGAGTACTCACATTCATCAGAACCATGCTTAAAAAGCAGAGAGATTTTAGCATTGTGTGTCACTGCTTTTGATCCCAGCACAGGCCAATTACCACTCTGTCCTGCTCTTCTTTCTTTTCCTTGGGTGATGATGGAAGTATCCCATGCTGAAGAGGTTTGCCAAGCTGAAAGTGAAAAATTAAAAGCTTTTCTGCTGTAATAGTATCGACACTTGCATCAGTATTTTTTTTTGAAAGCTGATTACGTTGCTGTTAAGGGATAATTTGTTACTAAAGCAACAGCTCTATTTGCTACCCTGAAAGGAAAGAAATTTCTGTATCCTGAGAACAACAGCAATGTGTTGAAGGGCAGACACTCTGCATTTTTCTTCATACCATCAGTGCAGGTGATGCAAAGGTTTTATCTTTGATTAAAGACAAAATACTCTTTCCTCACCTGTTGGCTTTCTGAGATGGGATATTGTCGTGAACGGCGGGAGAAATGCGACACACCATACGCGTGAATAGCAAATCTCGAAGTTTATTGAAAGCTCACCCATATTTATATTGGTGTTAATGAAGCTTACACATATTGCAGAAGCTGAGCTCATTATTGGTTAAAGCACACTTAGATCAACTACACTTACTTCTATCTTCTAGTAATTGTTTTGCTTCTATGTTTGCATTCTTCTAACTTCTCTACCTCAGATATCTACATTTTCTGGCAAGCGATTTTCTCCCCCGTTTCTCTTCCCGTTTCAGAGAAGGTCACTGTGACCTTTGTCAGTGATTGGACACTGGTTGCTCAGTTCCCAGCTTGTTTCCCCTATCCTTATCCATCGGTATCACATCGAAATGTCCTTTCTCAGCTAACCAATTATCCAAAAAGCTCTCTACAGGATATGGAGGAGGGGAGAGCTGAACTCCTAAAATAACAACCTGAAAGCACTTGAGAGGACTCCTGGACAGCTGTGCCCGTGGCCTTTGCTACCTTAAACACACACCTCCCACTCAGTGTCCCAGGGATGCAGAGCTGCCCACCCTGTCTGTGGATGAGCGGGGTTTTTGGATGACACGGGCGCTCTGCTTGCACACACTCCCATAAACACACCCAGACACAGATTTGCTCCACACTTGGCTTCATCCCAGTGCTTCCAGCTGGGTCAGAGTGTGCTCACTGGAGTCAAAGGGGCAGCCCATAAATTGACTGCAGTAAGTGCTGAATCAAGTGGTCAGAGAGGGCTCAGGATATATTGCACACACAGGCAGAAGTGAATTCCTGAGGAATTTACTATCAGCAACACGGATCATTTGATCACACCCGGTGCCACTTCTTCTGCAGGGAGCAAAATGAAAGGAACCAACCCCTGAATCCCATGCCACCTGCAAGTTGTTTTCCCACATCCCTACTAATTCCATGTAGAGAAGCCAGATAAAACAAACAGTAAGTTTTGAACAAACAATGATTCACCTCAAGGAAATTATCTAATAATACTCACAATTTCTTTCCAGATCAATCAACCGAAGTTATGGGTCAGATTTTCTTGCTGCTAGGAGCACTTGGGTTTTTGGCAGAGAAAGGCATTGGTTTGTATTTTTAAAAAAAATGAACTTTTGATTTTGAACAATTTAGTACGATTAAAACTGTGAATTGCTTGGGGATTGCATCCCAAAGCTGATTCATTTCATGCTTAATTATGTCTCTAAACTGGGAGTATTGCCAGTGATTGTCTTTATGTAAACAGAAGCCTATATGTTTTGAAAAACTGAAAACACCACCAGTACAGAAAGATCAATAAAGCTCTCTTTTCTTGATATTCTGAAGATCCACATCTTTGTTATAATTGAGTGTAAGGGCCAAATTTTTAATTGATAAAAGTCAGTGCAGCTCTTGGGACTTAAGAGAAGCTCCAGGAATGCAGATATTTGTGAGGAAAAAAAAAGGACTTAAATGTCTGATTTCAGGTATTGTTTGCCATATTCTCCCTGACCCTCTAAGTACAAGGATTTCAGCAGCTACTCTTCAGCTTGCTGATATCAATAAAATTGCAGGAATTAAACATGAATAGTCAGGGGATTGTGAATTGCAGAGTTAGGTTTGTATGGTGATAAAAAGAAGTGCTCACCTGCCTACCTGCTGGTGTGATTATATATAGTCTTGAACAAAATCATGGTCCAGAGCACCCATCTTCAGCAGAGCAGGTAGAAATCTGAAGAAGGGATGAGGTAGGAAGGTGATTTGAGCAGTTCATATGCTCATTTTCATATTTGTTTCAGTGTCCCCCTGACACACTGTGCATTTGTGACCGTGGTCCAGATCCTAAGGAACTGCTGTGTCTCTCTGAGAAGAAAATTATTGATGAATTTAAGAAAAAAAAATTCTGAAAAGGACTTTGATCTGCTGGAGCTAACTATTGTTCCAAATTGGGGTGACAACTGAATGCATCAAAATGTTCCATAGAATGAGCTGTAACAGCATTTCTGCTCAGTGAGCTGTGGCAGCCTTGTGGTCCCTGGAGCCTCACCAGTCCCTGGGATGCTGGGATCCAGTCACAGATCCAGGAATTATGGGGGGCCACATGTTGAGTCACCTTTCTTGCTATGTCCAGGATTTCCTGTTCATCATAAACCTCAGCTGAGGATTGTAGCAAAGAAATTGGGTGCATTAGTAAAATGGGTGCTGGCACTGGGGAAACATAACTTCCAGCATCTTGTGAGAATACTGTGAGAACACCACTGGGGCTGAGCAGTCCCCATGTCTGCTGGCAGCAATCATGGCTGCTTACATCTACTTGTGTTTTCTAAACACCTCTTCAAAACATTTAGATGCAGATTAAGTTGAATTTCCCATGATAAAAAATGCTGCCCTAGTGTTTTTCAAATCAGATTTCGAAGTCACTTTCACCTGGAAGTCAGAAAAAATAATGAAAAAGAAAGGTAATGAAATTGTCCTGTGCTCTGTGTAAGGGAAACTTGGTTTCCCAGTTACTCAAGTGCCATTGTGTTGTACAAAAGCCTATTCTTCCAATATTCCTGGTCTGGCCAGAAGCAGAAATGAATTGAAATTTCATCAGGCCCCTCATTCTCATGACATTTAAAGAACATCTTTGAAAGCTGATTAATATACAGCGAGTGCTCTGCTGTTAAAGTTCACTGTATTACGATATTGATGGTCTACTGTTGTATTTTGAGACCAAACATTGATTTCAGGAGCTTAATAGCTTTTAACAACCTGCACTACCTTTGGTGGGAAACACAGATTTCTGTTTCTTTAATGGACTGGAGAAAAACTTGTTCATTTACAGATCCTGTTCTTTTTGAGAGAGAATACAAAAATTAATTTTTTGGTAAAAAGCCTAATTTTACACCTTCAAAGGGGAGAGATTGATGGTCTTCCTGCTTTGCCATAATAATTGGGTGAGTGGTCCAGTAACTCCTCTGGTCTTAAGCTGGGTGATTCTTCTATAATTTACTTTCCTGGGTCCACAGACTAATCTAGAGGAGCTGTAAACGCAATGTACCTTTCTGTGCTCTTTCCAGAATTGCAACACATTGCTCCTCCATCCTTTTCACTCAAATGAATAGTTTACAGCAATCAATAATATTACTTTCATCTATCTTTTTTTTTTTTCCTACAGCAATATCATTATAATTTCCTCTTTCAAGTCAGGGAAATAAATGTGAAATAATCTCAAGCTTCCTCTCCCTAATGTATTTTTTTTCTAATTTTCCAAATGAATCCCTGTTTCTGGTCAAAGACTAGCACAGTGTGATGAGTTCATTAGTTTGCTGGTGTGCATTCTCTGACTCACATTAAAGCACTAAAGGTCTTTGAGTTAGCAATAATTAGATGAGGTCATTAAAGCTACAATGAGATCACAATTGCCAGAAATGGCCTCACATTGTACAAAGTAAGGTCAAATCAGCTATAACCATTACTCATTCTGGATTTTTAATTCATTACATATGCATTAAGTAACAGGAGTGGGTGATCCACAGCTTGGAGTGAGTGAAAAGCCCTACAACCTTCCATATACACAGTATTGTGCACTGAGGGGAGAGTTGCATGGTGAAATCTTTTATAGAAATGATGCCTCACACACAGGAATCCCCACAGGGACTAAGAAAAACTGGATCAAAAGAAATGGCAGCAGGTGCCAGCAATGTTTTAAAGGAGAAGCGAGGCAGGAGCACAGGCTGCACTGTGGAAATTCAGCAGGAGCATTTTCCCAGGACAATTCAAACTAAGAGGAAGCAAACAAGGCTCCCAAGCAAGAGAGGCTGAGCTGTTCCTCAGGTCTAAAGCTGATGTGAAAGCCATGGCTCCATGGAAGCCACAGCACAGAACAAGCCAGTCCCTGTGTTCATCTTGGCAGGAGGCAGCAACTTTACCTGAGCAGTATGAGAAACCCATGCTCCCCCATCACATTTGCCTTTGTCCCATAGATACCTCTCCAGGAAAAGTGATGAGTCAATCCAGCTGGCAAAATGAGTTTTCCTTCTATAGTAGAGGTGGCCTTTGAGTCCCAGTAAAATGCATGTATTGTACTTGAATATCTGTATAGAGGCTTTGCCCCGGGAGGTCCCGGTTGTCCTTGATGGGCTGCAGCTGCGATGTCCTTAATTGGACTGCAGCTGTGAACAATGGAGATAACTGGGATAAAAGGGGGCAGGTTAGCCTGTCAGGGAGTGCCTTGAAGGAGCCCTGATCTGAGAGAGAGCAACATGCAGAAGAAGGGGTCTGTACTGTGAAGATCTGCAGCTGTAAGAATACACTGAGGAGGTATGGACTTTAGAAATCTGACAACAACAATAGGAGACTCTAGAAATAGAACAATAACAATTGGTGACCCCGATGTGATAGTTGGTAGAAGATAAGACAGCCAAGAGCTGTGAGAGAGCATAGCCTTTGGGTGAAGGAGCTGTGAAAGAGTATGGCCTTTGAGCAAGGAGCTATGGGTGTTGTACATGGCCTTTGAGCCATGGGGAAATGCATGTATTGTACTTGAATATCTGTATAACTGTTAACAAGTAAAAGAAAAGGGGGAAATACAGTAGAGGTGGCTTTTGAGTCCTAGCAAATGCATGTATTGTACTTGAATATCTGTATAGAGGCTTTGCCCCGGGAGGTCCCGGTTGTCTGTGATGGGCTGTGCAGCTGTGATGCCCTTAATTGGGCTGCAGCTGTGACTAATGGAGATAACTGGGATAAAAGGGGGCAAGTTAGCCAGTCAGGGAGAGCCTTGAAGGAGCCCTGAACTGAGAAAGAACAACATGCAGAAGAAGGAGTCTGTGCTGTGAAGATCTGCAGCCGTAAGAATACAGCGAGGAGGTATGGACTTTAGAAATCTGACAACAACAATAAGGGACTCTAGAAATCTAGAACAACAACATCCTTCTTTCAAGAATGAGTGACATTTCCATTCCTTAGGTGTTAATTATAAGCACATAATAACCTGGTGAGGGAAGGCAGCACTCTTTCCTTTTTTTCTCATTTTCTACACTGCCACAAAGCAGCTTAAAACCAAGCCTCTCCATGGCAATAGATAACCCAAATCAAACTGAACAAAGAGTTAAGTGGGACAATAGCCAGAAGAGGAGAAAATCAATATACTAATGAAAGCAGCAATTGCTTCCAGATGTGTCTATCATAGAAAGCTGAGCTGGTTTTGATGTGGTTTCTGGTTATCTCTCTCCTCCTCTTCCCCCACCCTGTTGATTGCAGACAGGGTGGAGAAATGACTCTTCCAGCACTCTAACACATCCCATTCCTCCAGCACTGTGCAGCAGGCAGGGTGCCCAGGGAGAGCCAGGGAGGCACAGGAGCTCCATGCTCACCTCTGATGCAATAAAGCTGCAGGAAATGTAAGGCTCTGTCTCATCTGCTTTCACTGTGAGACACCTCCTCCCTGCAGGGCAAGGGACAGCCTCACCTGCATGTCAAGGCTGGGGAGACCTGTGAAATTCCACATCCATTCTGGGCTGTGCCAAAGGAGGAAAAGTGGCCTCTTTAACAACTACAGCCCAGACCAGAGCCTCTGCCTGAAATCCAGATTACTTGTGGCCAGGAGCATGAGCATGGTGTCCAGGGAACTGACCCCCAGCAAGTTGCAGTCTGCAACTTCTCCCACCCTCTGGAAAGATTTCCTTCCAGGAGAGGCTGGACTCTGCTTGCAAGTTGTAAACATGCACAGACCCAGGTTCTGCTTTCAGGCAATTTCTATTTGCATTGTTCTTGTAACCACAGTAATTAATGAGCCTAACTAGCTGCAACATCTGCGTTTCCTTACAGTCATACCTGCATTATGAACAACATTTACAATTACTCAAGAGCTCTTGATTTGCAGAGTTTCTTCTGTCTGGGTACAGAAACACTCTGAATGACTAGGGGAAGTTGCAGAGTTCCCTTCAGCTTGCAAAATGCTGTCTTCACCCTAAATCCCCTCTTTTTGCCTGTTACTCTTGGGGAGGAGTAGAGTCTTTTTCTGAAAATATTGAAACTGTTGAATATAGATACTAGAGTATGAAATGAATTTTGATGCTGGGGAATCTGGGACCCTTCAGTGTCACCTCCAGAGACCAGACCCTCTGGGTCAGCTTCCACACGAGCTGCCAGTGTCCCCACAGAGATGGAGGTGGACTTTTACCGCCCATAATATGGAAAGATGCTTCACAAATCTATGCCTTGCAGTTTTCCCTTTTTTATTTCCAAACTTGCTTGACTGGTAATGAGAAAAAGACATGGCAATGAAATTGCAAATGGAGGAGACTGTAGATTTGGCATGCTAATGCTTTTCTGACATTTCAGCTGCCCTGAGGATCTACTTCTTTATGGTATGGAGCCAAGGGTTGATTTTCTCTTCACAGAGTTTTTCTTTCAGAGAGGAGGTAAGTCATTAATGTTAATAGATCCTAAAATATCCACAGTGATGGAAAAAATGTTTCGCTTTAATGTGTGCAGTAGAACTTATGTGCAAATAAATAAAGCATCCAGGTTCATTAGCATTGATGTGTTAGCCTGAAAGGGAAAAAGAGAATATAAGCAGCTAATGTTGTTTGTCCTGCAATCCATCTTTCATGTCACTGAGGGGAAAGAAACCCTTCTTAAATTTCCAATCAATCTTCCTGACCTTTTTGCATCATTTGCATCTTTAAACAGATTTTTTTGTTGTGAACTATCCCCTTGATATTTCACTTAAATAAAAAAAAAGCTTTCACTCAGAAATCTCTGCTTCCAAATGCCTCAGCTCAGACATGGGTCCTCATAGCCCCAACAGGAATACCCAGCATTTGCTATTTTGCCCACAAAGCAGAAATCCAAGGCTCAATTTAAAGTGGACCTCAAGTGATGTCCTGGGGTCAACCACATCGTTCATTCAGGCTAATGGTGAAGCAGGGGCCAGGGGAACTGGTGGACCCACCCAGAACCATTTACTCAGGTCTCTTTCCTTACACAGCTTGAGTAACTTTTGGAGACACAAGACTTAGCCCTCTGCAGAATTTACTTTCCTGTTTTATCTAATGTGGGGCTTTTTTGCAGAGCTACATCCTATTTACACAGTTAATAGTAGACAGGCCATGCCATGACACCTTTACCCTACATTAAAGGTACACTAGGCACACAGTACAGAGCAAACAGAGGTAGTTGATATCATAGAAAACACAAACACATTTCCACATTCAGCATTCATGTGCTGCCAATTAAAAATCATGCACAGCTTCTGACAGCCCAGATGATTCTTCATGTATTTATTTGAAAGTGTAGGAGAATAAGGGCAAGTTAAAGAGGCTCAAAAGTTCCTTTGTCAGCTGTGGAACCTGTCTGCTATTGCCAAGGGCAATGTGAATAATATCAGTAAATCAGGCTGTTGCAAGAATTGTTTCAAGTAATATGCTGGACAAAACTGCCTAGCTTACTACTAGTAGTCAAAAAGCAAATCTGGCAAAAAGATAAGTAATACAAAACAATAACCATTGCATTTTATACAACAGGCCCACTACTTCTCTGTTTCTAGAAAAAAAAAAATTAGCCCATCTTTCACCCTTTCATACCAGTTTCCATTCTTACAGTGAATTTTGTCAGGAAGACAGAGGCAGGTTCCTCAACTGAGCTACCAGAAACAGCACACCAGTCTTCTGAGGAGAGAAAGCACTTTGGCTTGAAAGCTTTTGGAGCTGGCTTTGAGGATTTTACACCAACAAATAGCTACAGTCAGATTTTTTTATCTCCATTCTGCTTGTACACTGTTGGCTGTAAATCCTCACCCTGCTACCCAAAAAAGGGTTCATCTGAGTCCATCTGAATTGTGTTTGTGGCTGTAATTAACAGGGAGGGAGGGAAAGAGTGCAGAACTGCCCATAAAATACAGCTCTAAAAATCAAACACCACAGAACAGTAGGAGCTGGCTGTGGATTCACAGGACATGAATGAGGTGAGTCATTAAATCATCCTTGACCCAAATTTCTGTAGGAAGCTGCAAAAATGAAAGTTTTGCCAGTTTAGACCTTAGGCTTCTGAAGAGTGAGAGGCAGCTTACTGACACACAAAAGAAGAGGAATTTGCTGTATTTGGGATTGCTATCATGACATTGACTCAGCATTCAGATGTTTTTGGTGGCATTAAAGGGGATGGAATTGGGTGAGGGGACCTTCCCAAGCACAGCTGCTGCTCCTGCTCATCTCTCTGACTTCCTGGGCAAAAAAGGAGACCTGGGGAGTGGCTTTAAAGACCTGGCATGCAGAATGTGTCCCATGTGAGGGTGTGCTGTGGAAAATGATCATCAGTAGCATTCTCCATGCTGTACTGCCTGCTGCATCCCCCAAAGCAGTTAAAGAGCCAGGAGAATACGAGACTGTCATTACTCTGTCTCCCTCCCTCTGCTTTGGAGCATAAACCTCTGCCAGACACTCAGGCAGAACAAAACACTTAATCAGTGTTAAGGATGCATCTGGTCCCTTCAGAGAGATGAGCTGTTCATTTATGCTTGTTTACAATATGTTTATAAACATTAGTGGACAGGAATAGATTACCCCAGTTTACTGCCACATAAAGAAGTCAGCTGCTTATGTTTCCCATCATATCTAGGTGCTTTTCTTTCACATTACTCAAGTGGTGCCTTATGGCAAGTAATCTTTGTGAATTAGGCCAGAAATCAGGAGTGTCCCTGCAGAATTTATGCTATTTTCCCTGTCATTATCTCCAAAGTATTACTTTTGGATCAAACCCTTATCCACAATGCCTAATTTTCCTTGCCATCTCAATTGCTCTACTTCATTTTACCTTTTTTTTCCCCTGTGGTCCATGAAGGAATGGCATTGGGTTTATATTTGAGATGAAAAGCATATTGTTTGGACAGTAATGGAAAAAGTGGTATTGTAATGACATTTCCCCCTATGTCAAATGCTCATAACCAGCTAAAGAAACTTCTCTGTAAAGGAATTTTTTATTTTTATTGTTCCTTTTTAAAAACAGATTTTCCACACATGCTCAGTCTGAATTACAAGTTAGGACTTAATAGAGCAGTAGCAAAGTAGAGACTAAGTGTGCAGTTCAGGCTGTGTACCAAACCAGTGTCCTCTGAACTGGGGTGAGAACATGGAGGTGCCCCAAATCCTGGGAAGAGCCCTGCCCTGCCATTTTACATTTCACTCCACCTGTTGGTTCTCCCTCTTTCTCTCCATCTTCAGTTTGGTCTATGAGCTTTTAAGGACTGAGTTGTTTCATTTTAAGCCTTTGAATTGCACATCATGAGCCTTGATTTTAGTTTGATAATCGCAGAATCATAGACCATGGAATGGTTTGAGTTGGAAGGGACCTTAATGACCCTCTCATTCCAACCCCTTTGTTATGGGCAGGGACACCTCCCACTAGAACCAGGTTCCCAAAGCCTCATCCAACATGGCCTTGAACACTTCCAGGGATGAGACAACCAAAGCTTCCCTGGGAAACCCATTCCAGTGCCTCACCACTCTCACAGTAAAGAATTTCTTCCCAATATCTAATTTAAATCTACCCCCTGCCCTGTAGCTTGAGGACATTTCCTCTTGTGCTATCTTTACATGCCCTTTTGAAAAGTCCCTCTCCAGCTTTCTTGTAAGCCTCCTTTAGGTACTGGAAGGTGCTATAGGACCTCCATGGACCTTTCTCTTCTCCAGGCTGAACTCTCTCAGCTTGTCTTCATAGTAGAGGTGCTCCAGCCCTGTGAATAACTCAGTTGCCCTCTTCTGGACTGGTCCCAAGAGTTCCACATCTTTCTTCTGTTGAGCAACCCAGAGCTGGACATGTCACTCCAAGCTGGGCATCACAAGAGCAGAGTGGGGGGGAGAATCACCTCCCTCAATGTGTTGGCCGTGCTCCTCTCAGGGAGCCCAGGATGGGGTTGATCTGGGTGCAAGCACAGGCTGACAGGTTAATAAACACATTCAGGGTAAGAATACCTGTGGTTGAGAAACACTGATGTAATGAAGGAGAAATAAATTGAAAGAAGACAGTGGAACAGATTTCACAGAGAGGAAATGTGATGGGCCAGGTGACCAGCTGGTTATAAATTAATACAGACCAATTGCTCTGGGTGAGGATCTACTTAATTGATGAGAGGTTTTAGCACCAAATAGTTGACTTAAGATTGCTGTGTTGTGTGCAAACCCATTTAAAAACCTGGAAAGTAAAGTTGTAGCCAGCTGTAACATCTTCTCCCTGATCTGCTATTGGTCACACAGCCTTCCAGGATAAAGTGATAATTTTCCTTTTGTTGGCTAAAGATCAGGTATTGTAAGGTGTATGGTCACATCTTTTATTAGATCAGCATTATAAATGATACAGCAATCCCACCAATCAATGGATACGTGAAAAATGTTCATGAGCCTTCTCTCCTCTCATGGGATCCCCTGAGATGCCATCAGGTAGGACTTGCTAAACAAATCAGACCTGAGAGTGAGACTCACTTATGCAAACCCAAACAGAGCAAACTACAGAACGAGGCTGTGGACCATTTGGAAAAGGCAACCCAAGCAAAAAGCACAGTGAAATGTGCAGCAGAATCCTCTCTCTCACACACTTGCACACACACAGAGACAGTTCTGGATCACCAATATTTGCACATGGACAACTCTCCTTCCAATAAAGTGCACTGGTACCCTGGAAGGCAGATTTTTTGCTTTCCTATCATGAAGCTGCCTGTGCTGCTCACAATTTGTGTGCTTCATGTCAAAAATCAAAGCCAATGCAAGGTCAAACAAAGGAATTTCCCAGCCTGTTTTCAGTGACAGCAGGACAGAGGGTTCCCCATGCCAATGGAAGAGCCTTCAACATCCGTATCCTCATTATTCTCTACATTATTTTACTGAGTGGTAGACAACCTCCTTTCCTTCACTAAGTCCTCCTTCTTCAGGTGGGAGATTGAGAAAATTATATTTGTTTGCACCTGCTTCTTGAGGGCTCTATTCTCCAAAGAATAAAACAAGCATTAGGGAGAAAAAAGATTCCTATATCAAACCATCCTGTACACATGCAAATTGATCTGTTTGCAAGGTAAAATATTGTGTAGACAAGATTAATTCAAAAAAGTGTGTGGAAAGATTCTTGATTTATTGTTATTATTATAAAGCACTAATATGTATGCAAAATAAGTTAGGCTGAGTAATGCAGTACTTCAGTTCTGACTCACGACCAAGATTTGCACTAAAAGAAGCCAAATAACCTTTCAAACAGATTATTTCTTCCTAAAATACTCCAGTGCTCCATTTCACAACAGTAGAAATAAAATGGAGAAAAAAGGCACTTGAGATATCAAGCAAATTTATTTCAGATACATCGGCAAATTTCAAAAGGTTAAGGTACCAATATGAAATTTTAAAAAAGGACAGAATTATGTTGGAGACCTTTCCTTGGAATCTCATTTTGCATGACCAGTATTTGTAGAAGAGACTATTAAAACTGAAAAGATCAAAATTTGTGATGCTCTCCACCTGAAGCATGTCTATAGAAGATGGCAGATTTTATATTGGGCCCCAGGCTTTACAATTCAGATACATCTTAGAAGCAGTCCTTGCCACATTACCAGAACAAATGAGTGCTAACACATTCTTGCTTTGTAAGCAGAAGTGTCTGCCACTCTTCATTTAGAGCAGTTCCATTGATTTTGCTTTCAAATTTCATACATAAGAGTGGCAGGATCCAGCCCTGAAGTTTGTGTGTTTCTCTTACACAGGCTCACCCTGATAAAATTTTCAGTCGACTCATGGACACTTTTTCAAAGCATGATCAGTTGGACTAGAACTTTTCAACCTGGAAAAGAGACAGATGAATACAAAGGTCCAGAAAAGCCTGAGTAGGCTGGAAAACCTGGTCAGAGACTGTTCACTGCCCCTTTCTGTACTGGGCCACCAAAGGAAACCACTGAGAACCAGGGCCAAAGCAAACAAAAGCATGTGGTTGTTCATGAGGTCAGTGATAGATGTGTGAGCTCTTTCTAGGAGTCACTGTGAATGTGAAATGTACTTGGAAGAGAGTTTTGTGTGAAATTACTAAACAGAGAGAACAGCATTCTAACCCTAGGAAGTCCTAGGAGCTGAAAGCAGCTTGAGGCTGAAAGATGAGACAGCAGCCCATGTTCTTACAGGTCAGATTGTGAGCCTGGTGAAGAAAGGAAAGAGCAGAAGGTGAACCCTTCATCCAAACAACACAGCTCTTCCTAGGGTTCCTTGCTCTGGTGTTCAGCTCCTTGCTTTTGCAGATGATGATGATGCCATGTACTTCCTCTAAGGAAGCCATGGAGACCTATCTTACAACCAGCTCTGCTCTTTGCCCACCTGTCCCTACCCCTGCTCAAAACCATCACACCCTGCTCTCAAGAAATGTCCATGTATTATCCATCCATAATTCACCAAGGGAGAATTTAATCATGGCATTTGTCACAGTCCTCTCTTTTCAAAAATGTTTTGACCAGTGACTGTCTATGGAGTAAAACAGAGATTTTCAGCATCGCCACAACAAATGGTTTAAGAGGATAAGCCCCACCCAGCTATTACAGGAAAGGACAAGCTAGGAGAGGCTTTTCTAGCTGAGTGCCAAGGGATCCTCAGGGGCTGTTGTGTGTAGTGTCCTGCATCCAGAGAGAGGCAGCAGCTCTCCATGCATTGTGTTCCCTGGTGGCTGCTCCAGGCTGCTTCCTAGGCTTTCTGATACCTTTCTTCTTTTTTCTTTTTTTTTTAATATCTGTTACTCTGGAGCTGTCTAACTAACAGTGAGTTATCTCCAGTAAGCATATGGAAAACCAGAACCCTCTGAATCAATATTCTTTACTAAAGGTTCCAACTCTGGGGAGCTCTCAAGCTTTTTCCAGAGGGTTGGCAGGTCCAGTGAGGAAATTCACATCTCCCAAATGCTGCTTCTGAAACTAATTTGAAATATGCAGGCTTAGCTGGGAATTCTAGTTTTGAAAAACTGTGTTAGTTTGACACAGGCTTTTCTTTTTAATTAAGAAGTAAAAAAAGTTTGAAACATTTTAATGGTAGTAACGTGCTTCATGCAGTGTGCAGATAATTCAGGCAATTGAACTACCTAATGAGTAAGTCATTAATTCTTAAAAACACCTTACACATTCCAATCATAGCATCAACCATTAAAAAGAAATCCATACTCCTGTGTTTGCTCTTATTTTCATCTAATAATAGCAATGGCCACCCAGCACAGGTCATTCTCAGGGATTAATGATCAGCTGGGACTAATGGCACCCTTGGCTATACCTCTGGCCATAAATGCTTGTCAGACTGCTATCAATCCTCAGGAAATGCCCTGTGCCCAGATCGTTACTACTTAACCAGGAGTCAGAATGGAAATGAAAAACAAATGTAGGGAGAGTTGTCAGGAATTCTCACATGGGAGAGTGTTTGTCCCTGTCAGAAATCCTCGTGTTGGGGTTTCTGTGGTTACTCCTTGTGCAGTTGTGCCCCTCAATCACATTTTCTGAGGCAGGAGATGTGAGGATTCAGGTTCATGAGTGTCCCCAGCCCTGTTCCTCCTGGGGCTGGACAGAGAGCAACACCAGCTTTGGTGCGGTCACTGACTCCTGTCCAAAACACTTGCATGATCTATCCTGCATCATCCAGGACAGAGCCTTTTCATCCCCATCTTCTCAGGATGGCCAAAGCTGAGATCCTCAGCCTGGGTAAATCATCCAAATGCTGTGGGATTTGCAGCAGCACTCTCATTTAGGGAACACCAGTAGGAGGAGCAGCATTGGTTCATGCTGGTGGTCAATTTAGTTTCATAATTATTTCACACTGGCACTCAGAGGAGGTGCATATTGAAGGTTTGACCCAAGATCTCTCTTGCTGTTGTGCAAATTTTCAGCCAATAGCAGCAAAAGCAATCCAAACCATGTGCCACTGAATTGCTGGAAATGCCAAATGTTTGTGAAGGCAAGTAAGGAAACATGGATGTGATTTGACTGACAACCAACTGCTGCCATTTCTACTTTTTTGCTGACAGAATGACCCCAGGAAATATTTGTGCTGGCAAAACTGTAGGTGCAAAATGGGAAAATGAATTGAAGCTAAAGCTGGCAGGAAACTGCTTTCTCCACACCCCTTAGGTATGTGTGGGTGTTCACATATTTAGAAACTTAATTAATAGCTCTGAGGGACTTTCCTGAGCTATTTTTCAATGAAAAATGTTTCCAGTTGGTTGGGGTTGTTCTTTAATTTTTGCATTTCTATATCACTAATTAAAACCAATAGATCTGGCCTGGAAATCATCAAATAGGAAAAAAAATATTTTTCAGATAGCCATTATCAGAAGACAGTTGAAAGTAGTAAAAATGCTGTATATTTTACTTTCTGAGTGCCCTCATTTCACTGGTATCTTCTTGAGATTCTTTCAGAAACCTGCAGTCCCCATCTGACCAATGCTTTTACCTTTAACCCACAGCTCCTTTTACTGGGAGAAGGGATATCTCTCTACTGCATTTATCTTCTGACTATTTTAAATTTCTTCATTGGGAGTCTTTTTCTTCCCTGCCTGTGGATTTTTTCCTTGTCTATACATTTCCTACTGTGTGAAGGAAAGGGGATATTTTTCTAATCATTCATCCTAGGATAAATTCTTCATTTTGTCATTCTGATAAATGTTAAATACAAATGAGAGGGTGTGGGATGACATGAGAGACCAATGCAGAGCAAACACAGAAGCTCTTTTTGAGGTGCACAAGGGGCATTCTAGATAAATCTGCCCAAACCCCTCTGAATAGGAGTCCATCATCTCCATAATTTGAATTAATTCATCTTTTCCTTTTGTAGCAAAGAAAAGAAGCTATCTAAATCAGTGGGATTAAGCAGTATTTTGCCAATTTACACTAACACCTGGCTTCTTTTAGATAAGGCCCAAATGAACATTAGCTCATGCCAAAGAACAGCTTCAGACTGTTGACCTAACTGTTTAAGTTATCATTCCTGAGATTTGGAAGAACAAATGCTGGAACTAATCCTGTCTATTGCATGTAACCTTATGCCCAGGGAGGCATTCATGAAATGTTATCAACATCATGTGTCAAATGACTTTTATATGTATTTTTATTATTATTTTTAAAGGAGAAACCAGAAATGAATGTCAATTGATCCAATCATAAGTGAACGTATTGCATCCTCCTTACATGACAGGTCCTTAGTGGTCATAAAACTGATGTAAGCATTATATTATTCAAGGAGCAGAAAACTCTAGGGAGAACAAAATATGCAAAAATACCCCAGAAAATAAAGTAGTATTCAATGGCAGGGGGAAAATTGGCACATGGTAACCAGCTATAGTAAGCTTTGCTGTGCCTTGGGAACCCTCAGCCCTCCTCTAATATGAACACCATAAGTAGCCATTTACATAGAAAATGTGAAATAAATGCACCTGATCCTTTGGTCTTGCAACTGGGGCCCTTTGAGACCAACATGAGAAGTTCAAGGCTCAGTCCTGCACCTTCTCCCCAGCCAGGAGGTTGCTACATCAGCATAAAATCAGCATAGCCCTCACCCAGCTGCACTTCATCCTGTTTTATCTATACCTGGCTGGGCATGCAAAGATGTGCTAATGCCCAAGCTGCAGTGTCTCCCTGAGTAACACTGAACCAGAACATCCATGTCCTTAAATCACAATAGATTGTGGCTGGTTTGAATTGATTTGGATTCTGTCCAAGCAGGTGACAGCCTAAGGGATGGTGAATCACATTTGTGTCTATGCATAGCCTGCACTGGGGACTGGGAGTGTGCAAGGGAAAACAGGGAATATAGAATAACCCCCATAGCTTATTGTTAAATAAAAACAAGAGTAGTGTTAGCAGTCAGTGAGTGTCAGTGCTTTTATTCTTTACAGCACAGTGCAACCCATGGTCAGCTCTTGTCTGGTCTGAAAGTACATTTGCCTTCCTCCTGGTCCCCTTGCCTACTCCCAGCAGTTGAGTTTGTTCCTGGGAGGAGTTGCTATCACAAAAGGGCTGGATAGCACAGAAATGCTTAGACATACACAGAAATTTGCCCTCTTTTATTGAATTACTCCTGCCAATTTGGGGTTTGCCCAGAGTGGCTCTACTGTAGGAATAAAAGCCCTAGTCCCTCTCAATCAGATGGCATGGTCTCATCAAGATGGTTCTCTCACTGAGCAGCTGCACCTCAATTAGAAACTAGTACCCATGAAGAAAGCACCATTGGCTAATTATGCTAATTAGATAATCACCACCACCTCTTCTTATAGCAGGCTTGTCACATCTCTTACTGGTATCTTATTTTATTGCAAACTGCACCAAGGAGAATTTTTACTTTCCTGCCCTGTCTCTCATGGGAGTGCAATACTTACCTGATTATAAAATCTGATTTCAGAGTCCAATCCTGCTGGGTTTTGGAAAGCTCACACTCAGGACTTGGTTTATCACAACTTAAGGAGATTATTTGACAGGAACTGTTTAAAAGAAAATGGAAGGAAAGCTGCTTTTCTGAGGCTGGCTTACAAGAGCTACTGGAAGCCCCACTGCCTACAACCCAGTGAGAACACCATTTATTCAAAAGAATTATTTCATGTTCAGAGGGAAGAACTGATGCTGCCCTTTATGCTAAAGAGCCCATTTTCATGTAATTCATACAAGAGTAATTTAGAGCTGTAACTTATAGATTTTATGTCTTATTTGTTGGGAAGTGGTCTTCAAAAAGTGCTTTGAATCTATCCTCTTGTTGGACTCTGTAGCAATTTGTTACCATTGATTAAAATAACAATTCCTCATCATTAACCCTTTTAGAATTATATGTGGAGAATTAATGTGAAGTGTGATTAGAGTGGGTTTTTGCTCAAATCAAGTAGGATGCTGGTACACTGAAAATGAAGTGAATATCAGGAAGGATGATAAAGCCTCTCCTTATTTCCTCATTACAATGTCGACATCCAAGTTTCACCAAGAAAAGATGATTTCAGACACTTGTTCATTTGATTGTGCTCTTCTACTTCAAAGGCTGTCTGCAGAGGATAGCAGCTTGCATTTTTAGGGTGATGTCCACAGGAGGGATCAGAGCAGCCTGCTGTGGGCTCAGAGCCTCCACAGGGCACTGCAGCCTTGCCCTGGCTGGGAAAAGCAGCACAGCTCGTCTGGAGCCCTCAGCACTGCTCAGTTTCCAAAAGGAAATAAGATCTACAAAAAGCCAAAGCTCAGCAAGGCTCTGCTGAGCTTCTCTGCCATGGCACATGTTTGGTGTTCCACATGAGAAAGGTGTGAAAGTTGTTTGCTATTGTTGCTATTTTGTTGGGCTCAGTAATACCTTGTAGGCACTGATTAAAGTAACTATTCCTCTTTAACTTGTTTCAGAATTGCACACATTTTTCAGGTATCAATGAGTATTTCAGATCACTTTGTCTTCATAGGAGTCTTACAGCAATTGCTAGTTTTGTTAAAGTGTTTACAATTTCTGATAATTTTAAGCACATTTTGTTTTTTTCTTGTCCCCAAATGGCTATTATTTTAATTTTATTTGTGATGTTTTGACTGTGCTGTATGAAAAAAGATAACCATTTCTTTCAGAGCCACAGGTCACCATTGCTAATTGACAGTCTAATTCCTATTTAGGTGATAAGTTTCCCAGTTATTTAGCAAGTTGTGAGCTATATAAAACTCTAAACAGTATGGGATTTATTCCAAAGAAACGGGCAAAGAAAGTGGATTTTCAAAGCACTGAGAAAGGGTGAGAGCTGTATCACACCCAACATTGTGTCCACCACAACCTCTCCTAAGCATTATGGTCTGCAAGATGTGAGTATTGAATTTGTACCATGAAGGGGATGTGCAGAAATCAGCCCTTCAGAAGAATGTAGTGCTGCAAATCTCCCTGTTGCCATGTCTGATGCCCTGGTGGCACTGGGGATCACCCCTGTGAGGTGCACAGAGACAGGAGACACCTGGAGCTGAACCAGCTCACAATGCAGAAGTGAAATTCCTCAGTGTCACTGGGATGTGGGCAGAGCAGCTGTGAGAACAAGGCCTGATGGAAAAAAAAACCTGTTCCGAGCTCAGTTTAGTCTCAGTATTAAAAAAGAATGGAGGAGAGAAGAACTTTTCTGTCCTTGTGACTGGCTTCATTCACAAGGCACAGCGCTGTCCACGTGATTTCATTTACCTGCAAGTTCAAAGAGTAGCGTGATAATGAAGCTGTCTCTTTTTAATATTCACTTTTCCATAGAGTCCAAAACATTTATGAAATGCTTTCTACTGAAATCTGAACACCACTGTTCCTAAATGTAATGCTTTCAAACCTTCTGAGTAAGCTACACTGCATTGTCCAACTGCACTGTAAATAGAACAAAATTATTCCTAAAGTTAATTGAAAAAAAGAAAACCTGCCTCTATTTGCATTCATAAAAAGCTAACCTGACATCCCAAAAGCAGCTATTATATGTCAGCATGTCATGTGCATTGGGAATATCCAATCCAATTCGCAGCTCATAAATGTCTAATTAAAAAAATATATATACAACAATTTTAATTGGTTCATTGCATCATTTGTTTTTATTACAGTTTTAAACTCTTGCACAATAGTCCGGGCTAAAACTCTCTCAATTTGCAGGGAAAAAAGAACTATGAAGAAGGATATTGAGCAAAGATAAGTAGGAATTCAATAATCACCATATGTGCAGGTATAGATAAATGGCTGAGTGTTGGTTAGAACAGAAATCTGGGGTTTAATAAATCACAAAGTAGTTTGGATCTATCTGTGACAGATTTTTAAAATGCCAGAAGAGTCAGTATAGAATTAAAAAACAGAGTCAAGTAAAAGGTTCACACAAAACTCCAAGCTGAAGACTGTAATAGATATATATGTGAGAGCACAATGCATCTGGTTTAAAAAAGACAGAGAAATCAGAAAATTACTCTTATTGTTGGTTTTATCACTGTTGGGTTTTAGAATGCTGCAGCAAAGAAAGTTAAAGAATAAGTATCTTATGGCTAACTCAGTTTTTATCTGATACTTGATAAAGAAAATTCAATTCATAATTATTTATGAACCAACATCAAGGAGTTTATTGCTCTGATTACTCACTAATCATTTCCCGTAAATGGAGTGACCTAAAAATCCCATATAATCAATAAAGTAGTAAGTTTCAGATTTAAATCACTGTACCTTGTATTCTTGAGTAAACCTTTGGGTAATTTACAAAGGCTGTTGAATTTTATAGTAAGTGTTTTTCAAACCAAGCTGGATTCTAAACAATAATGACTTTTTAATGTGGATCTGTGATTACATTGTCATAGTGAAATACGAGAGTCTTTGACTGCATTCGAAATGAGGCAGAGGGTGAATTACTCTGAAGGCACAGATTACCATAGCCTCAGGTAAAGCAATCTTCATAAATTAAACTCCAATCTAAAGTGACCTGTCACTACAAACCTGTTGCTACTCTCAGTAACTTAAATTTCAGTGTACAATTTGTAAACAAGTTCTTTTCCTATTACCACAATGCGGGAGAGTTACTTTGCTAAAGTGCTTTAAAACAAATGTGAGGGAGTAGAATTATACAGAGCATTTTATGGGTTTCTTTTCCATAATTTCAAAAGCTGTTAGTTTAGGAAATGCAACTTGTTGTCTGCTAAAATGTTTATGCTTTTAAGATCTTTAAAGCTGTCAGCTGAAGGAGCCTTCGGCATAAACAGCAACTTCAGCACTTTGCTAACTCATTTTTGACACACTGAGCATCTTTGACTCTCATATTCGGCAAGAACATCTACAGTTCAATGGTATTCAAAAATGTTGTGTACATTTAGATGCTTCAGCTGCCATTTCCCAAAGGGTTTTCTGGTTTTGCTGTACCTCAGTTTGGGGAAATACAGTTTATAAATGTCTTTTTCAGAGATGCCAGAGCAGCTGTCTTCTGAAAATCATATGGCTTGTGAGGGCTTTGCCCAGGGTTGGCTTTGGACATGAACAGCAGAAATAGCAGGTAGTCATCCTGCTGTAGGGATCCTGTAAGCATGGAGGTCCTGACCCTTGGTAGTTTTCACTAAGCCCACTCACATCCCAGCAGATCCTACACATCTGTTGGCCCAGCAACTGCTCTTCCAGTACTCGCTGTGCCACCACTCAAAGTTTGTAAAAAACTGAAAGGTTACCCCATGAAGAGCTGAGCTAATTCATTGGAGTTGTACATTTTGATTTTCAGAAAGCAAGAACAAAGTATGTCTCCTTCTTAAGAAGATTGATATATAACTTTTTTTACTATATTTGCTGCAAAGAAGAAAGTTTAAAAGTCAGGAATGGAAAGTGAAACACATAGTTTTGCTGGCACAAAAACTAAAATGAAACATTTTATGAAAATATTTTCAACTTCTTTTAGACTTACTTTCAAAGCCTAGAAATTAATCCCATGATGCTTGGGAAAGCCTTATATTTATTGCAACTATCTAAAAGAACAACAGTCATTGGCTAACAACTGCAAGTTCAATTTGTTTTGAGCAATATCTTCATATTCGTAGAGCATGTGTCTGGTTTTTTCCCCACTGGTTTGCTCTTTAGTTTAACAAAAATCTCAGTCAGCTTCACATACATGACAAGCATGATGGTCTCACAGTGTGGGGTCTAGGTTTGAGTCACAAGCTCAGTTCTTGGCTCCCTGCAATGACTGGTTTATACATAGGAAGGTAATGAGGAGGAAAAGTTTCTCCACTCTTCCCCCTCTGGAGGGTGAAGAATTCCTTACTTAGAATGACAGGTCTGGGTCATGAAGACATTTCTGAGCACCTGAGCAGAGCAGGTTGAAGAGGACCAGATTTAGCATGTACCAAATCTCTCTCAATATCAGGTTTCCAGGCTTCCTTTAGGATGATCTTCCTCAGCCTATTTGGATATTAATATTATGTCCACTTCCTAAATTCTTCTTTATCCTTGTTTCATCCATTCTCTCATCATAATCATTGAGAATGCCTCAAGAAAACAGGTTTTGTACAGACATTTTATATCTGCCAGGCTGTTTGCATCACATGCCCACTTTCTTTAGGGCCAGAGACCAATTTCAACCAAACTTGATGTCTAAAGAGATCCTATTTTTATATGAGTTGTGTGAACTCTTCTCTGCATATCTTTCCACACAAAGACCCTGCAGATGCTAGAAAATCTACCTTAAGGTGGTGGAAAGGAAGAAGCAAGCCTAAAATAGAAAGCTGGCCAAGTTAGATTATTAACTTTGTATTGCATTTTGAGGAAACTCAGCTGAAACAATCAGAAAAAAAAAAAAAGAAAAACAAAAACCCACACCAAAATAGAAACCCATAAATAAAAAACATTTTTCAGTTCTCACATTGTCTACATTTTTAAGGATGCATAAAGATGTGTCTAGGAATTTTTGCATTTGGTATTTTGTCTAGACATAAGTGCAGCTGCAAACATTCTGATCCTGCTGAGTAGTTCAATTTGTAGTTCATGCCACATCCTATCAGATTTCCAAGTATTGAACTTCTTCACAGATTTTTCCCTACTAATTTTGTCACAAAGACCAAATGTGGCAGCTAGAAGAAGCATGCTCTATCGTGCAGGAAAACACAGCTGTATCTCCCGTACTACCAGCACTTCCTCAGGGCCATGGCTGGGAGCACTGGCCCAGCACACAGATCTCTCATTCCACACCTCCCTTTACCTGCTCTTCAGCAACACTCCTTGCCCAAAATAATTTATTCCTTTTACAATGGTCTCTTTAAGTGAAAGACTCTGTTCTCCAGTACACCCTGCTTTTTTCACTGCACCTCGGCCTTCAGGGAATGTCTGCTGAAATCAGTGCCTACACATTTGGTGAGGAGCAGATAAGCAGCTTCCACCTGTGCATGGAAGCATTGCTGTCGAGCCTGTTGAGACAGTCTGGCTGCAGGCACTGGCTTATTTGCTCTGCTGCCAAGAATATCAATTGGATACTACACTTGCTATTGATCCAAAGGAAGATTTTGTTGCTGTTGTTGTAAAAAATGTGAATGCATTATGCAATGTCATGTAACGCTATAAAGCAAAATAAAAGGTACAGAAGGGAAAGAAAGCAGCAGAACAGAAAGAAAGCAACATTAGCTCTGCAGATTTTCCAGCCTATAATGGCATGTTTTGGCAGATGGGCAAAAAAATCCATGGCATATCTATGGGTGTCTGAGTCTGGAGATGATTCAGCTCCTCTCTGCTCTGCCTTGATGAGCTTGTCTGTGATGACTAAAAGTACAATCTGGCTGGTTGATATCATATTTGTAACACCTTAACTGAGAAATAAACATACCTGGAGCAGCACAGAATGCTCAAAGATTAATCTGGAGGATGGGTTTCATTGTCCTCCCAGCCTGAGCTGCTGCATACCAGGCAAAGAGCTGTGGGGTGCTGCAAGGGTCTGTGAGCCCTTTGTTCTGCCCATCTCTTTTCCCTGCTTCTCAAGGGGAAATCTTCTCCTCTGGGCTCACAGTGGGTCCATGACCACTGGGGGAGAGACCTCACCACATGTGGTGCAGATGAGGGACCCACAAAGCAGTGAAAGATGTGTTTGTGAGGGAATGGGCTTTTGGAGGCTGGGCTCCTGCTCTCCCTGCCAGCTGACACAACTCTTCTCCCAAGGGTTGCAATAGCTCTCTGAGCAGATTTCAGTGTGTTTTGCACTGACAGGTGTCTCATGCTGAGATGGAGGCCATGAAAGCCAAGTTTCTGCACTTTTAAGGAGGTTCCTAGATAGTCATGAGCCAATCTCTCACGGGTCTGGTTGTATTTCTCATATCACATCTGTGACTGTTCTGTCACATTTAGGAGAACTACCTAAGGTGCTTATGAATTCTTATTTTTATGTACTTGTTTGCAGCTCCAAGCTGTAGGTTTGTGCTACTCCTTCCTTGGCCACAGCAGGGAAATGGCAGAGAAATCACGACACCTGTGACATCTTGGTATCTGTGCCAGTGACTAAATGGGAAGGTGGATCAGCTGCATGCTAATTTGCAGGGGATGCAACTCCTAGCCCTGGATCTGTGAGCTTTTGTTCTGCCCATGATCACAGTACCCTGTGGCATTCACTGGTGTTTGTCTTCCCCTGTGGCACTGTCTGCCTGCACATTTAGCAATATGCCCTGAGCAAAGGTTCTCAGTCTGCTAAAGGAAAAGGAGTCAGGTTCAGTCTGTGTGGCCCCACAAGGACCCAGCAGTTTATTCTGTCTTTTCTTCTGACTTCTAACATGGATATTTTGTGTTTATGAAGTCCTTGAAGGGATATATAATTACAGAAACAAATCAACCTTTTGGCACAGCAAGAAATACAGCAATGTGGATAAAAGAAAATACAGCTCATATTCCTGCCTCATTTTTCTTCTAGTGCTCCTAAATCTTCTTCTCCTTAAAGCAGGGCCTCCTGAGTTTGGGATGCCCTACAGGAATTCTCAGCTTCTCCTGTGAACATGGAGCTTTTACTTCTCTGTCACATAAAATCAGCTTCCTTGTGTCTTAGCTGTTGCACTGTTCCCCTCCCCAAAAATTCATTTTTCTCATTTGAACGTGTGGACCTTTTGTATTGGGTTTATATGGCCAGGTTTTGTTATCAGGGAAGCTACAGGGGTGGCTTCTGTGAGAAGCTTCTGGAAGCTTCCTCCATGTCCAGCAGAGCCAATGCCAGGCTCCTCCAGGACATCCCCACTGCTGGCCAAGGCTGGGCCAATTAGAAAAGTTGGCACACCCCTGTGATAACATATTTAAGAAGAAGAAAAAAGTTATTTCACAGCTGTAATTGCAGCTGGTCCCCTCCAAGTCAGAGTATTCTGTGATCTCTGACTGCTCTCCCTGACCAGGATCAGGAGAAACATGTGATGAACTGACCATATGAAAAATTGACCATAATTCCCATTCCTTGGGGTGGAGGAGGTAGAGCTGGGAAGGAGGTGGGGGTGGGGAGAAGTTGTTTATAAGGTCTGAATTTTATTTTTCATTATCCTGCTCTGATTTTGTTAGTAATAAAATCAGTTAATATCTCTAATTTGAGTCTGTTCTGCCCATGACAGTAATTACTGGGTGATGTCTCCCTCTCCTTAGCATAACCCATGAACCCTTTGTTATATTTTCCCTCTCCAGCTACAGAGGGGAGTGATAGAGAGGCTTTGGTGGGTGCCTGGCATCCAGCCAGGGTCAACCCTCTGCACTTTTCCATTCACTTTTTCTGAGAAATGCAAACAATCCTCAGGCCATGTGACTATACTTGTAATATGTGCATGGCAAAACTTAGAGATGACAGAGAGATACGTTGCACACTGAATGGAAAATAAATCTAAACACTCACCAGCTTATATTTAGCATAAGTGTCAATCAGTGTGTTCCAGAGGATCTGCTCCAACATAGCCCACCGTGGATGCAAGCCAAAATCTGAGCAGCAACAAACAGCCCATTATCAATCCATTAGTCCTCACTGACTGAGCTATACACATAAAATCTTGTTTTACATGCATACTCCTGCCATTCCCCAGCAGAGATAATGAGATTACATGTGCTGTATCACTCAGCCCAGAAACTTGTCACATTCTAATGAGTTTCTTCTCTCTGCCCACAGACACAAATAAAATACCTGCTTTTTCTATTGTTACCTAAGAGGTACCCAGCAGCCAGATGCTTGCTCAAGAAAACGTAGTGACACCCTGCAGCACCCAGCTAACACACGTGGGATGATTATTGCCACTTTTGTCTGTCATTTGCATCACATGGAGACAGAAAAGCACAGGTTGTGGCTCCCACGACAGTGCTACAAGCTGGGAAATTGAAAGTGGAGCATCCCTCAATCCCCCATTTTCAATATTAAAAAAAGAGCCTGCCTTCCTTCCTTCCTTCCTTCCTTCCTTCCTTCCTTCCTGACACAGCTGAACCCAGCTGACCACAGGGATACTCCACATCTTATGGTGTCTGCTCATTGTATAAAGCTGGGGAAAGAGAAGGAAGGAGAGGGACATTTAGAATTATGGCATTTGTTTTCCCCAGCTTTTTCTTTACTTGTTAAAATGTCCTTATCTCAACCCACAAGTTTTATCAATTTACTCTTCCATTTCTCTCCCCTCTCCCACTGTAGGGGACTGAGGGAGAAGCTGTATGAGGCTGAGTTGGCAGCTGGGGTTAAACCACAAAGTTTTTCCTTTCTAAACCTGTGAGTATTCTGTAAAACAACTAATTAGGTGCTCATTGCTTCTCTTAACACAGAGTAATGCCCTTAGCAAGCACACAGCCATAGCTGGATGTGGCCAGAGAGCACCTGGAAGAAGTTTCCCCACCCAAAATGCCACTTCTTTCAGAAAATCCTTTTGGGAGAGCCATTTCTTTGTCTTTTCCACAGTAGCCTTCTCTCCTACCAAATGGTGGGTCCACTGGTGATTCACCCAGGGAACTCCACCCCTTGGATATTGATGGGACAGTGCCACAGAGGAAGAAACTTCCTGTGTGTCCCACAGTGCTCCTGCAGCACTACCGTCCACAATGTTCCATTTCAGGGTGTCCAAGTGCAATGTAAGTGGTGCATATACTTCTTTGGAATAAGGCTGCTTTTTGTGTAAAAGGGAGAAAAGATGCCTTTGTGGAAATCCCTGAACTAAAATTCTGCTTTGAGATGCTGATCTGCAAATGGCTTCCTTTGTTTTAGCAGGAAAAACCCTGTTATAAATAAAAGAAGAATCTAGCTGCTCATTTTTACTTTTTGATACTGGATAGGTCTCCATTTTGCTGAAGAGCTGGAAAGGTAAAAAATATGTACAAAGGGATGGCCAATTTATGCCCCAGATTTTAAAGCAGAATAGCTCATTGATCTTGTCTGGTAGATTTGCTTAAAATTCAGTGGTACAATATGTCTTGGAGCCTGAAGAGACGAGTGAGGATCTGTATAGCTTGCGTGAGCTGAGGAGAAAAAGGAAAAAATCTCCCATTACTGTATAGAGTGGTTGTCTTTTCAATTATGGATGAAAAGATGAGTATAACCCTGAGGGGTTGGATTCAAACAGAATGCAAGGGGGGGAAGAGCCCTAAAAACAAGCAAAATCTTTACTAAGAGATGATTAAAAGGGAACATAAATGTCTGGAAGTGTTTTGAAGAAGGAAGTGCAATGGAGTGGGGGAAAATGGTTATGGTGGAATATGGAGTAATGGTACTAAATTAACAAAAGGAAAGGGTCTGTTGAATATCAATAGAATCCTTTCTGTTTTCCTGTGGCATCATCTCCCAAGGGAAGTCGCAGAAGCTCCATCATTTGAGTCCTGGCAAATGACTGGGGACAAACCACAAGAAAGTGAGGTTTAAGGCACATTACTGAGATGTTCAGGTATGGAATTACTGACCTAGTGGCTCATTTCTCCCTCCCCCCTTCCCTGGGAAGAGACAGCATTAATGAAAAAAGGGGAAAAAATATCACTGGGGCAGAGTAGAGCTCCTGTTTATACATGAGTGGCAGTGCTATGGCAGCAGCAGAAAGAAGCAAAAAGATGTGTCCAAACAGATTGAAAATACTGGTGATGGGGGAGGGAGATACACAGAAAAAACTAAATTGCATGAGGAGTGAAAAAGAGCAGGCTAATGGGCTGGCCAGAGGCTAGCAGTGCCCCTGTACAGGGACAGCAAAGCTGCATAAAGGCACTTGTGCCCTGGCACGATTTCTTCTGCTTTTGGACACTCTCTGCTTCTGTCATAAGGAAATGTGTTCCTAGTAATTCATGAAGCAAATGGTTCTTGCAGAATGTGCTCAGAGAATATAGAGCATCAGACAGGGTAGGAGGTGACACTTGTACCTTCCCAGGCCACTTATTCCATGTCCCCCATCACCTGGCAGAGCTTATAACTTCCTTTGAAAGGAAGGTCCATGCATGCTTCATAATGCTGATAGTGCCCATTTTGCACCTATATTTAATTACCTTATTGAAGGGTCTCAAATATATCTTGAAGCATTCCTTGGCTAACCCCTGGTGCTGCAGAGGAGACTGGCCTTTTCCAAGAGATGGAATGGGGCATGTGGTTCAAGCAAGGCCATGAAACATCAGATCAGGAATCACAAATGCTGCTTGTGATCCCCCAGGCTGTTGCTCAAAGCCCATATCTGGTCTTGAATCCCTGTTTTCTTTATGAATATGCACCTCTTCCACTGCTTAAAGTTAAGCATGAGCTCTGAAGGGTTTCTTGAATGGACCATCTAACTAGAGTATGGCAAAAGATATTCCACCCAGATGGCTCAATAATTATTTCAATGAAAAAGAATCAATCCTTTTTGTGTGTTAGGAATCTGACCATTTTGTTTTCCTTTAAATTCAACTGAAACCTTTAATGCTGCACAGAATCACTTGTCTGCAAGAACAGGGGTCAGAGGAGGCACTAAGGAAAAAGGCAACTGAACAGAGTTTCTCTTCTTTCCTGAGATCTTTAAATAGAAACATAAATTTTGTCATAGAAGTGTGTCCAATAGCTAAAAAGTAAATCCACTCAAAAAAGCAAGAATTCATTGTTTTAAAATTAAGATTAAATAGTCATAGGGCAAATTGCCCCTCATGAGGACAGCAGAGAAAACTAATTTGATTTCTATAATATAAGACAACAATAATTATTAAGTTTCATGAAAATAATTTTAACCACCTTAAGAGTAGGCTATAAATGCTAAGTATATTATGTCAAAAATTAACATATGAACTTCAAATTTGTGCACCAATTCAAAATCAGATTTAACAAACAGCAGTTATTAAAGTCAATTGATGAGAATTCCATTATAAAACCAAATGAAATCTTAACTCTACATGAAATAAATATTTTTTTCAAAGCCTAAGCAAAATGCGTTAACACGCAATGATCCCAATTATGTATTAAACTCAATTATTTTCATTATTACTTTTCTATTAAGGTGACATGATTAACTCCATTCTTATTAGTCTCAGTTCCAATCCTAACTGCATCTCAACTTTGGTATCTTCTTGCGTGGAATTTGTTCACAGAGTTATTGTAAATAAGCCTGCTCCCCAGAGGTCTATAAAGGGAGGTGTTTTGTGAAAAATAAAACAGCACTGTGGTTTAAAAAGCAAGTTGGTGAAGTGATGCTTTTCATCAGCTTTGGCAGCATTTTGAATGGAAGAGTCAGAGTATCAGGGTTCAAGAACTCAGTTGTTTTGTTCTTATCCAAGTTAATCTCGTGGCTGTGTTTTTGAAATGAACACTTTTTTTTTTCGCTTTTTCCTTCTTAACCAAAGATCTGACCCAGTTTGAAATGCAGAAGCTTGTTCTAACATGACCTGGACTCCAAATCAGGTTCACTCACCCCAGCAAAGGATTTGTCATTAGCATTAACATCTACAGTGATTGGACTAATTCAATGTGTTAATGCAGCAAGTTTTTTCAAAAATATTATTTTATTATAACACCATCTTCATGCATGTGGAAATCAAAATTAATGGCTCTGATTTTGAAGTAATTTATTTGTGTGGGTTTCGAATCTTGAAGTATTCATCATTCTTCACATATTCCTTTTTCTAGTGTAATTTCTGACAGCCAGAAGTTGTCTTCAGCATTTATAAATTTTCTAATGCTAGCAAGATGTGAAAGTTCCTTGGGAAAGTGTTTTTAGTCCTAGTGAGTCATGAAAGGAGACTTCATCAGCTCAGCACCTCTCCAGTGGTTTTTCCAGTAACCGCAAATGAGGCTTACAAAATTTTTGAAAGATGTAATATGCCCACCCTGTAAAACAAATACAGAAGTCAGAAATGTTAGTCAGATCTATTCTCATTTTCACTGGGGAACCTTTGCTGCATTCCTAGGAAAAGCTTTGAGCTTTGGCTTGAATGAGCACTGCTGGATTTGATGCACTCTCCCCCTCACACAGGGCTCCTGTCTGTAAATCAAGAACATCAAAACTGATCCGAAATCCCTGCCTTCATTGACTCAGTGTGATGTTTGCACCCCACCCTATCTTGGAAGGTCCCCTTCCAACCCAAACCTTTCCATGATTCCATGATTCTATAATATTGTGTCTGTGCCTCAGCAAAAGCTTTTTGTTTATTCATTTGATAAATTTCTTTGAGTTTAAAGAAAGGAATTAATTTCACTTATTTCTTTATGTGATCATTAGAAAAGCTTTTAATGAACATAGTAAAACCCAACTAATTATCACAATGGCATTTAACTCTAAATAAAATTGACAGGAAGCAAGAATATGATACATATAATTTTGCACAGTTTATTAAAACACATTTATCAATTTTTTCCTCCTAAAGCAACCTGATCATATTATTCCATGATAATTTAGCTAATATTTTTTCTGTGCATTTAATATTTAAGTGGCTTTTACTGATATTAAAGTCATAATGCATTTTATGGAAATTACCTTGCATTCTAATTACTTTTCTTGGTGAGGAATGGTAAACAGAATTATCTCGTTATGCTTGTTGTAGATGAAAGCAAAGAAATATTTAATGAGAAGACACTGCTAAAGGAAAAAAGAAAAATCCATATTCAGATGGGTTTTTTTTAAATGAGTCCCTTTTGCCATCAATTCAGAGACACAGGACTCCTGGCACCAAAGCAGGAACCAGGCGTGCAGGTGAACAACAAAAGGCTCTGAATGGCAAGCTGATGATGCTTTTAACATCAGTAGTTCCCTTGTTTCCATGGCCTGTCCAAATGTAAGCTGAGGAGAACTGGGAGGAAGACAATGTGCTACCACAAGAAAGCAAGAAACACAAACGGCTGTGTCCTTGAGCCCGAGCTGTCCCATGCTTTTAGTAAATGAAATTTCTGTTGGAAAGCTATGAATTGTAGCTACAAAGATGGAGAGGTCAAGGCCTGTGAAAAAGTTAACCCCTTGTCCTTTTTTTCCCCCCCAGTTCTTTATGTGGAATATACTTACTTCTCTGGAAAAATAGAGGAATTAATCATGGAGAAATCAAGTTTTCCAGCCAACTCTTCTCTCGGTTTCTCTACTGAAGCCTAAGTAGAGTCAAAAACAAGGCTGGATTACTGTCTCTGAAAACAAAATGGTATATTTTGTTTAATGAGCCTTTATGAAAATGAAAAAGTGCTTTAGCACTATGTGAATGAGTCTCCCCTCTTTCATAAGCCATCTTTGGGAGGTATGAGAGGGAGTCTGGCTCCAGGGAAATCATGGTTCACTGGCCACCCTGTGTCTGGACATCTCTCTGAAAATCAAAATCACCATGGCTCTTGCTTAGTTGGCATGACTTTGTAACAGCTGAAGAGCTGTCACCAGAGCAGCTGAATGGCAGGTACAGTATGTAGCAGAAATGAGTAGAAAAGGAGGAATAAGGGAACAGTAACACCAAGAAATGAAATTCCAGGTGTTGTTTCTGTGGGGATCTGCAAATTTCTCTGGATTTGCATTTTTCCTTTCTTTTGCACTGGCACAGGGGTTCCCATCCACCCACCAAGACCTACACACATGGCAGCAATGGTTACACCATAGGTCGTATATTTCATAATTATATTATATTTATATATATATATATATAAAATATATAGATAGAATTAGATAATGTATAACCACCCATTTGTGGCTGTAATTGTGGTAGTTCCACCCTTGTGAAAGGACATCTCTGAGGCTTTCATTTAGTTTAAAAAGATCATCACATTTCTCCTCCATATGTTCTTAATTTCAAGGGTCAGTATTTTCTGTTTGCATTTTCAAACTCCCCAGTAAGACAAATATTGTAAGATTGTTGTTGCTAGCACTTGTTTTACTTTCAACCTTCCCATTCTGGTAGCTTTTGAGCATCAGGTATTAATGGCAAGTAGATGGAAAATGTAGAGTTAAGCTTTAACTCACACTGAAATTTCAAATTCAATTTAATATTTCAATTTAATTGAAATGTTCTGTGAATTTCTGTCTACACTAAGCAAATTTTTCTATTTAGGGGAGGGAGACTAGAAAGTTCTGTGAATACTGCCTATTTTGCAATTTTCTAAGCTTTCTTTCCACTAGAAATGACCTTTAAATAAACTGATTTTAATTTGCTTTTCAGCTCATTCTTTCTATTTTTTGATCAGCAAGCAAAACCAGCAAAGAAGGCCTTTAGTCCCCTGTCATCACTGAAAACATCACTGTAAGCTCTAATGCACTAGCCCAACCCACTAATCTATTTATTCCTTTTTAGCCAAAACATCTTCTGCAACCCCTCCCATAGTTCTGCAAACAATAATTGCAATTATATTTCACCATTGTATTAAGGATCAGGTTATCTGTGTAAAATATTTAGAAAGGTCAGTGTCTCATATGTAACTTATAGGCAAAAATAAAATTACCAACGAATGTCATTGATATTTATTGCAAATGCTCTATAACATTCCGAGTTTGTCATACACATTTCTCCCTGTAATAGAGCATGTTTCTAAAATGGATTAAATCCTGATTTGATTTTAGTACTCTACATATTACAAATGCATTTAATTTTAAGTGACAAAATAAAATGTAGCAGATGACATCCTAATCTGATGTATAGCAGCTTCACCAGAAACTCCCTGTGAGATACATCTTTTTTTAGTAAAAAATGTCAGTGTTCCTTGAGTTAGCTCAACAGGGCCTTGTGTTCAATCAGCGCCACACTTCAGTGTCTTCTCTTAACTAAATGTTACCAAAACTGAAAGGGTCTCAGCAAGAGAGACAAAAAGCAAGGTGAAGGAGATTTATTTGCTTTACTAGGCACAAAGAGCACTCCCTGTTGCTGTGCTCCAGCTTATTTGAATAGACAGCAAAGATAAATGCAAGCAGCACTTTTAAAGGTCCACTGGAAGACTTACCATTGGATTTTAAAGACTCAGGATCAGCAGAGATAGAACAAATGTGATGTGTCTGTGTGTCAAAGGCACAGTCTTGTTTTGGAGGTCACTGGGTATCTCGCTGATGGAAAACAAATAAATGAGTAATAACATTAACTGAATGATTGGGTTATGGGCATTATTTTCTCCAGAATCCTTCAGAGGCTTCAATGTGTTGACTTCAGCAAGGCAAAATCCTCTCAGGGCATCATGACCATTATGACCTCTCTTCTTTCAAATTATGTTAGTTCTGAATAACAATTATGGAAATTAACTTATTAGTGCAAATTGATACATGATGCTGGGCCAGCAGAATTGACTATTCTGTATTATTTTATTTATTTAGGCTGCAGTACCGGTTATAGTGCAATAAATGGAGACTGACTCCATCATTAATGTAGAAGGATATTTAAGTTATGGGTATAACAAGAAATTCATTTATGTGAAATTTACCTCAGAAACATCAAACAATATTCTGGTATTATCTGCAATTTGCTGTGGTTGGAAAAGAAAAGAAAGGGCTAGCACAACACCAAGTCTAAGAACTAAGAAATTATATTTGTCCTTTGAGCATCAGTAAGAAATCTTTGTTTCTTTAAAACAATTTGTGCCATCTTAGAAGAGGAACACATTTTTTTGTGTTGCGTACTTGTTCATGTCTTCCCTCATTCACCCCTTTTCCACCACATTTGTGGGAAGTGCAAATTGGACATAAAACTGAGTCCTTGTCCCAAGGCTGCCAGTGGTGCTGAGACTTCATTGGGATCTCCTGAGGACCACATGGACACCTCCCCATGCTAATGCAGGAGGAGGTGTCCCATCTGCCCAGCCTCAGGGAAACCCCTCATCTCTCCAGGAGAAATTAGGGAAAGCTCTGCAAGTGCCAAGCCCCACCCCAGCAGGCCCCCTGACATGGAGGAAAGCCCATGTGCATAAACACCTAATGTGGCCTCCGCCGGGTTTGGGGAATCCCTGGCAGGCTTCAATGGGTCCGGATAGAGCCGTCCTGTTCAGCACAGCCTGTCCGAGCTCCAGGCAGCTCCCAGCCACAGGCCACCTCAGCAAGCTCAGCTCTTAAGTGATTATCAGCTCATTTTGTGATTCAGCTCTGTGGGAACCCAGAACAGCCCTCTGGCAGTCCAGGACGGCCAAGATCCCTGCCAGGGGGCTCAGAAGCCCTGTCACGAAGCTCAAAACACCTGTGGTTTTGATTATGACCCATGGAGCAAATGACCAACCTTATACGAAGATCAGCAAGCCCCAACAGTTAGTAGAATAATAGTGAAGTTATCACGGGGTGAAAAAGTAGATTTTGGGGTTTCTGGTATGGGGGTTCAGGAGGCAAGATGGAGGAAACGGGGCGTGTCCAGCCTTTCTCCTTCTTCTTGGCCTCCATCTTCTGCTGTGATGTTGGCACTTTTGGATTGGTTTAGAGTAGAAGCTCACTGTCTAACATAGGTGATAGGTATTGGAAAGCAATTGTAAACATTGCACACGTAGATTTTAGTATAAAGACATAACACTGCCCTGGGGCAGGCAGAGTGCCTGGAACTGTCCTGCTGGATGGACCTCGGCAGGGCAGGAGAAAGAATTTTATAGATAAGATGCAATAAACAGCCTTGAGACCGAGAAATGAGGAGCTCTGACTCCTTCTTCAAGTGCCAGGCTGGGAAAAGAGACTTTCTAACATTTCTTGGGGTCACTCTGACAAACTAGTGATCCCGACAAGCTCTTTGCTTGCTAAGTGCAGGGAGAGAGAGGAGAAGTGCTGTGTGAGGTTCCACAGGAGTGTTTTTATTGATCTTCTGCAAAGGTTCTCAGGGACGGCTCTTCTGCCAAGCTGGGCAAAAGTAGGGGTTTTTATAGGATACAGGAGTTTTAGTATTGTCCAATAATAGAGGTCAAGGGGAATGTGACCTATAGTTTTACAGAGAGATAAGCCCTTTCTGAAGGCAGAAGAAGGGGCTTCTGTAAGGTCCAGTCATCACGACTCGGCATTTCCTATCTTGGGCTGCCATGGAGGCCTTGCAGGCCCCGTGCCTGCTACAAACACCTGTGGAGGGATACAGAATGTAAGAAAATAGTGCAGAAGGTAATCTCACCCCTGAGGAGTTGCAGCTGTACTAATCACCTAAGATTAGGAGCAGGCCTGCCCTTCATAGGCCACAACTGCATCCAATAAGAAGATGAGTGCTACAAAAGAGTGGGTTAGCTGGGTGAGGAGAGAGTTGGTGTTTGTTGGTTGTGCTGTGAAGAGAGATGGAATTTGTTGGTTGTGCTGTGAGGAGATGCCCATGAGAAATCACCAAGAAGGTATGGGACTTTTGAAATAAGATGATGACAAATGCCCACCTTGTATGAGTGTGACCCAAACCCCACAGAGCTCCCACAGACACAGGGGGTAGCTCCCTGCTGCTGCACCATCCACCAGAAAGTCCATGAGGAAAACCTGAAGGAGAATAAACCTTTTAGTGTGGCTGGCTGCATTCAGATGCAAATTTTTGTAAAGCTGGAGATTATCACAGAACCACAGGACCACAATGACCTGTCCTGAGCCTTGTGTAGGACACCTCAAATCAGCTTTGCCACTGCCTGTGCCAGGTGGGCACTGAGCCCTTCTAATCTGGCCTCTGTTGCTCCAATTAACTGGGGACAGCCCCCGAGGCTTTAGTGTGTTTACATCAACAGTCTGACCATCACACATAATGAGGAGAAAAATAAAACCATCACACATAATAAGGCGAAAAATAAAATTCAGTGTATGTTTACATGGAAGCCGATTTTCTTGGGGAAAGGTAAAGATTATTTTTTCACCTTCTTTCATATTGCTGCAGGGAAGTACAGTAGCAGCAGTTGTAAAGCAAATTTTAATGATATGCCTGAATGTCACAGTTAAATCTCTGACAAGTTTTTACAATGGCAGCATTTTGATCTTTTTTTTCTTTCTTCTTATTTGACCCTAGAGATTACAATCAAAAGCTTTCTTTTTTTTCTTGACATTAAAACATTCAAACTTAACATTAAATCTTATCTAGAAATTGACAAAGCCTGTGATTCAAAATGAAACGGGGAGATTACAAATACTGACACTGTTCAAGGAAAAAAAAAGTTTAAGTTTAAAAATTTAATTATTATTTAATTTCTTGTATTTGCATATACCATGGAGTGTTTGGAGGAAGTCTCATTCTTTACAATTTTACCTGCTTATCTGTGTAATGACACCTGACTGTGCAGCTCCCAGTGGTCATTTCAGTCATCAGCAAGAATCTGAGTGCAAGGATGTTCTGTGAATGCTCATTTTCCCCTGGCTGTTTCAAAGACACTTGGGAGAAAGCAAGGAATTTCCAAGAAGCTCTGGCTGTACCAACTGCCCAATGTGCAGCAGGGGCAGTGAAAAAGCTCAGAGAACAGCACCCTGTATGTTTGAATCAGGATTAAACCAGAAGCCTCCAGAGCAAAATCAAAGCACAAAGGAGCCAGGGGCTGCTGGTTGAGGTACAACAGATTCAGAGCCTTGGAGCACAAGGCAAAGAGGTAGAGATGCAAAATGACCTCTGGCTGGGAAGATACCAATGGTGTAAAAGATCTCCATCTTTGTCTTGCATAGTACAGACATGAAAAGGCTCAGGGGTTTGGAAGAGTTCCTGGAAAACAGCGAGCAGCTGCTCAGTGCCATGTCTAAGTGCCACATGAGGACAAGGAGTGCCCTGGGTGCCCCAGCTGCCCCATGGGGCCAGCAGAAGCCCAGGGAATCACTCTGTGCCCAAGGCCATGCCTGCTCCTGGGGCAGGTGGGGAAGCAATGGCCCAGGAGAGTGTGGGGAACAGGTTAGAATGCTGTCAGCTCAGTAAACCATTCCCTTAAAACAGACTCCTTCCATACAATCTGCTTATAGAAATACCCAGCACAGGGCAGCTCCTCTCTGCCTGTGTTTTTTGTGCTAAACTCAGAGGAGAATTATCGTCAAAATTCACCCACTAGCCCCAGTGAGGAGTTTTACCTGCTCAGAGGGATCCCTTCTGCTTGCTTGAGAGGGGCATGGGAGGGATAGGGGGGAAGGGAGAGCATTTCATCCTGCTCAGAAGCTGCACAAAGCAGTGTGGTGCTCTGAGCCCTCACACACAAACAGGACAATGCAGGACCAATAGGAGCTCTGAGAGCAGCTGTTGGGCAGCTCTCACTCCTGTCTGTTTTGTCATGGTAAAGGAAAAATAAGGATAATGGTATCCATAACTCTTCATGAGCACTTTAAACCTGAAGATATCTTGGTGCAGCTTAAATCAATATAATATCTGAAATTTTCCTTTCTGAACCCCTTCTTTTTCTTCTTAAATGGCAGCCTCCTGAATAATTTTCAGCTGTCATGAAAAAGAAAAAAAAACCCAAACAGCACCAAGTACCGTGACTCTTCCTTTCTCAGTCCTGATAAATAGATGTGAGTCTGCTGACAAGGAATTCCTGTCAGCTTAGATGTCTGTTATACTTGCATTTTATTCCTCCTAATATCTAAGATTTCTTTGCCCTCTCTGATCCTGGCTGAAACTCAGCCAAGGTCCATTAATAAAAAATAGCAGCATAAATTGAAAGTTTTCTAGGAATTCCTTGTTGTGGCCTTAAGTACAAAACTATCTTTTCCTACAAAACTAGTCTTTTCCTCTTCAAAGAGATTTCTATCAGTCTCATCCACTGAGGTGTGCTTTTCAACAATCCTTGTTGCTGTTGAAAGTCCATGGCATCACTTTAGTTTAATCACAGAGTTTTCTAGAGAGGTCTCTGGTTCTGTGTCCTTCCTTCACCTGCAGAGTCTGAGATCTTTCTGTTGTAACTTTAGCTGCTCCACTGCAATTCTATTAAATATGTGGGAGAGGCATGAAATGTACAGGCTAGGTTAAATTTTTAGTCTTATTCCATGCAAGTATTCATTTCCTTCAAGAATTCATTTCAGGGCCATATAATACTGACACTGTTTTTCTCTAGAACTCTATATTTTTAAGGATGTAGAGAAAGTTGGTCTCAGTTCTCTGGGATTTTAATTGCTGACCATATATCACCCGTGTGTTATAACAAAGCAAAGTCTAACAGGACAGCAGATCTGGATTAATTTGGGAGGCAGAGCTCATGATCATTCATTTTCCCTTTATTACTGATGCCATTTAGCCCATATGAGGAGATCACACAGTGATGTTGCTGCCAGCACACCTTGCTCTATGGCAGTAGGGACTCCTGAGATAGGGGAAAAGAGCTGAGAAGTTGGAAAATGAGAGTTCTGACCCAAGGACCTGACACCAGTTAATAGATTTAGTACTAAATGTAAATTATTGCTAATATAAGAAAGTGGAAGACAATTTTAGCTGTTAATGAGAACAAGTATGAAGTAATTATTTCTTGCCAGTTTTAATGAGAGACAGCAAAGAATGTACCAATGGATTATCACTTTATGCCTGTGTCTTCACTGGAATGAAGCTTCATGTTGGAGCACTAAAGATAATACAGGACAAGATGGAAAAATAACCTAAAATCACTGCTGTGAGAACATCTGTAAAAGTCAAATGCTAAATGAATTCAAGCTCTGCAAATGTTAGGCATTGGCTGTATTTTTACATTTTTTACACATCCAACATGATCTTGATTTGAGAGGGAACAATAATGTTATACCAAGTAATTTGTTGATAATAAGTTCTGTCTGGTTTTTGTAATTAAAAAAGTGATTAAGAAAGGCTAAGTCATTAATGCTTAAACTGCTGCTGCTGGGATATGCACAGCAACACAATTTATAAACTTTTGGCAGAGGGATTTATTTACTGATGCTTTTTCAAGAAACTTCTTTCTTCATGGTATTTATAGAATGTGAGAAATAATAGACTGTGATTACGAGCAGAGAAGAGCAATCATCCTGATAAATGCCAGTGAATTATAAAACTAGACCATTGCATAAGGATACAACTGCTGAATCTTGCAGCTCAGCTACTTTGTCTTCTGCATATTCATTACCTCAAGGATAGATGATCAGGTTTGGCAGGGGGTTAGGGGAGCCCTGGAGAAGCCACAGCTTCTGTGGCAAACCCAATGCTCAAGTTCTCAGTGTCAGAAAATGGCCATTTTTCCCTCAAGTTTTTTGGGTTTGTGTATCTATTTTGCAGTCTAGGCAAAGGCAGAAACAACAGAAGGGAATGGGGCAGGGCCACTGACATAAACAGAAGCAGAAATCATGGGATGTCCTTTCACCCCATGTCACAGGAAGGCACAGACTGGTGTCTCAACGCCCTAAACACAACAGAATACTTGAGGAAATTTTTAATGTCACATCTAGTGCTGAGTAAATGAGTAAAATGTATCTCACTGTTAAGTGGGATGTGTGTACCAGCCTGGGCTGTGAGTCTGTGAGAGGGAGAGGATGCATCCCCTTCCCTGCTTGTGGGATGGAAGCCAGAACTCCAAGTCAGCTGCAGCAGTTTTGGTGAAGAAATGCTGATTCAAAAAATTATTTGCCCACAGCAGACCACCCCTCTTTGAACTTCATATAGTTTATGACTTGGAGAAAACCCTTTCAAAATACATTTTTAAATTTTATCACAAGTGTCACAAGGTTCCTTTCTCAATTGCTTTGTCTTTCATTGCAATGCATGAAAAAAGGGTAAAAGTCTGTACTTCTTTTACAAAGAGTAAACAGCCAGGGTAAAACAGACCTTTCTCTCTCTCTGGATATTTAAGTAGATATAGATATTTAATGTATTACAGATGTTTCTATCATAAACATATCTCTCTGAGTGCATTATCATTGAGGACCAAACCACATATCTTTTGAGAAAGCAAAGATTTTCAAATCTAGTGTAGATAGTGATAGGTTTAGGCTCAGGACTGTATTATGTTGGAATCAACACTGTAGTTCTCTATACCTACCTTCAGAGCAATTTGGTGCAGACTTTTTCATGAACTGGAGATAAAAATTATTCTCTTCTACAGTGAAATCTATTAAGATCTATCAAACTTCAGGCAAATCACTTTCTGCTTGGTAATGTCACCTAAGAACAGCCAGAGGCTTTAAAATTTATTATGGCCCTTGCTGAGCAGCAGCATGAATCCTAGATTACTCTTGTAAAAATTACGAAATTATGTCAATAGAGTTCTTATATTTTCCTGCACAAGGACAGTATAGGAGATAATGAGAGAATACCAGGAATCAAAGCTTTTGCTTTAGAAAGATTTACAGCGACTGCTTCATACTATAAGTCAACACTGAATAATTAAAAGACTTGTAATTAAAGGCTAATTCAGTATTGATTGTGTCCTAGAGCAAGGGGGCCAGTTCACTGCTCTGTCACCATCCTGTGTGAGCTTCATCAGCCAGACAGTAAGAGTGCAATTACCCTAAGTAGCCTTCAGCAGTGGGATGGCATCTCCCCCAGGCCATTCTGGTGGGCTGTGGGGGGACAGTGGTTGTCTCACAAGGTCCTCAGTATCACACATCCCCTGAGACCACTCAGTGGTCCAATAGAAAACATCAAGTCTGTTTCATTTGGGAAAGTGAGGGCATGGACTCTTCAGTCCAGTTGTGTTCTTGGTTCTCTGCTCCCTCTCTTCATGGTTCCTGTGATGGCCCTTTTTGGGATGAGCACCTTTTCCAGGGTCTCTGGTTGCTGCCTCCAGTGCTTTTCATAAGCATGTTCAGAGTTGCTGTCTGATCAGGGGAATAAATGAAAAAGGGAGGGTCATGGGCACTTGTTATCCAGTCTGCAGACCCATCTGCACCTCTGCAGCCATGCACATGATTTACACAGACTTTCTGGAAGGGGAAGACTTCAGTTTGGTGATGCACACACAGAACATGCTCACCATTGCACTGATGAGCAGGGAAGGACAATGTGTCTTTGATGGCTTCAATATGGCAAAGGTGGCAGTCAAAATTCAGGAAGTTCCACTTCTCTCTATGACACCTTGATGATTCTCTGAATAAATTTCACTGCCCCTTAAGTAGTCTATCCCCACCCATCATTTGATTTTTTTTTCTTCTTACAGGATCTCATATGCCTTCTGTATGCATTGTATATCATAGAAATTAGGTCATATTTAATATACTGGATGATAAACATTAGAGATGGAAAATCTCACTGAGCCATCAAATTCATTCCTTTGTCAGTGGAAAAAGGTTCCCATGTAGAATAGAATTTAATTTTTAACATATAATATGTTCAGTCCTAAAATGTTTCTTTTTTTAGTTGTTATTCCACAAAACTCATTTAGTCCTAGCTACCAGGGATTTTTATGATTATATGAATTTTGTTTTAGAAACTTCACTCTACAGCTTTTAATTATATCTCCACATTGCTCTATCTCCAGAAAATAGCATTTGCAGGTAATAATCATATGCCTTATTTCCAGCACTATTCAAAATATGAAAAGATGGGACTAAATATGGAAACAATCCTGTAATAGCTATTTGCCAAGATACCCAAATGCCCTGCATTTTGTTTTCTTGTCACGATTTTTTTTTTTCTTCACAGTTTGGGAAACTGAAATAACCACTTTTCCTTTGAAAACCAACTTTTTCTTACTGGAATTGTTAATTACTTTTCAGTTCTTATTATCATGAAAAAGACTAAGACTATGGGTTTTTTTATAAAATCTGTCCTTTTTTTAGCTAAGATTATGAACAAGAACAAGTTTAGTTATTGAGACAAATATGAGTTTGGGACTCTTTCATGCATTACAAATCAAATTCTTTTAGCTGACCTGATGGTTTTGCATCAGATCAAAATGTCAAACAACTTTGACAGCAGGAAGCACCTCATTAAATAAAAATCTCTCTGGAAGGCCCTTTGTCGTTTTTCTTCTCCCAGTGAGCACAAAGCCCAAGGAGAACCTTACTGCCAGAGTGTATTAAAGTGGGGACAACCAATTTTTGAATTTATATTTTAACTAGAGTGCACCAAAATGGGACAATGCTGGATCACTGGGTGGGACAGATCATGCTGTGTTTTTTCTGTCACTGGGGAACACCTGGGGACAGAGATAGGAGACAGAGCCATATCTGATAAACCTTGTGTTCTTCATCTGATCTCAGCCCGTTCTCTGGTATCATTGGGTACTCAGATAATGTAAAACTCAGAAAAAAACAAGAGAAAATACAGATCACAGGATCACAAATTACAGGTGTAAGGGACCTCTGGAAGTCATCTTGTCTCACTATCCTACTCAGGTAGGGTCCCCTGGAGCAGGCTGTCCAGGATTGTGTTCAGATGACTTTTGAATCAGTCTGAGGTGGGAGACTCCACAACCATTTTGGGTAACCTGCTCCACTGCTCACCATCGCAGTAAAATATGTTTTCCTGATGCTCAGACTTCATCTCCTGTATTTGAACTTGTGCCCTCTGGTTCTGTCACTGGACAGCACTGAAAAGGGCCTAGCTCTGTCCTCTTTGTACCGTATAAATCAGATATTTATAGGCACTTACAAGATCCCTCTGAACCTTCCCAGCATGACCCCCTCAGCCACTCCTCCCAGCTCTGTGTCCTTTGCAAACTTGGTGAGGGTACCCTGATGGATGCAGATAACCTTTCAGGCTTTTACAGAGTATTTGGAGTATAAAGAATGAGGCCAGAGAGGATGGCCTATTTATGAATTTTGATAACATAGATTGCTTCCTCTTAAGGCTTCCCACCAACTTATTAGAACCTTTGGCTGCCAAACAAAGGGTAATTCCTGATCAGTTTTGCTAATTTTCCCACTTGCAGCAATGTCACCATCCTGCTTGACCTTTCAAGTCAATTCATCTTGAGATACATTATTGACTAATTTCCTGAAACTCAGGTGAAATGTTCCCATTTTTAACCTTGTCCTTCCTTATGTACAGAAATTACCTTATCCTCTGGTACTAGCATTGCCATTAGTAAGCAATCAAAATTCTTCTCCAAAGGCTTTTCGATTTTATTTGCTCTTTCCACACTGATTTCAGTGATGTATTTCATCTAATCCTGGTGCTTTGTCAACTTTTTAATAGTACTGAGAGCTTTAATTGCCTTATTATCTTCTCTTCTGCAGTGAGGGCTTTTTCTTTAGCATTTCTATTCCCCTCAAGGAAAGCATGGACTCTGGAATATTACAGGTCCTCCATTTCCTGGGATGAAGAAATTGCCAGACCCTTAAGGATATCTACTTCATCTCTCAGCAACATTTAATCTATCATGGCCCCTCTTTATCTTCCTAATAAATTTCCTTCTCAGGCAGCAAAGACTTCATCATCCATGCTCTTCAGACACAGCAGTGTCCTGCTGCTTGGTGTCCTTTTCTTCTATTGTGCAGCCAGGAAACCCAAAATTCCCAGGGCTAAAAAGCCAGTGAGATTTTTTGGGTCAGGACTACAGATTAGGGGTGACATTCAGCTAGGAAAAAATGGACCATGGGTCTTGCTGCTGGTTTTTCACAGAAAAGCTGAGAAAAGAAGAAACCTGCCCAGCCCAGAAGGATTTGACAGCACAGCAAACTGAAGTGCCTGTCAGTGTTCCCATGAATGGCTGGCACTGGGGAACAGGGCAAAAAGTGCCTCCTTTCCCAGTCTCAGACTGTTTTCCACAAAGCTTAGATTTGGGGTTTCAATATGTTGTCCTCTGGAGTAAAGGCACAAAGTGGGTTTGGACAACATGAACAGGATGGATGCTTAACACTGGCTCTCTGGATTTCTGTCTTTGCTGCAGCCTCATTTTAGATGGCAAAGGCTCCCCTGGCTCTTCCCCAGTGCCCATTACTGGGATCAGTGGCAGGCCCAGCTATCACTGTCCTAATGCCTCCCAGCTGTGTGTCCTGACCTGCCTTGGCTCTTGCTTTGTCAAACCTCAATGAGCTCAGTGTGTGTGATGGGTGATTACCCCCCAGACCAGACACAGCAAACATGGCACACAGGGAACTGGAGGAATAATATGAGAAATTCACGATTAAAATCTTCTACTATATTGCAAATGGATGTTGTTTTATTTACCTGGATTTCCTATCATGCACTCCAGATTGTACGCTTGCTCTGTGTGTCACCTGCAGACAGATCTGCTGAACTGAGAATAAAGAGATGAATAATGTCACTGCCAGAACATAGCCATGAAAATCATAAATAAAAGAAAAAACATATTCCTGCTCAGAGGTATATTAACTGGAACTTTTATGTTATTTATGTTTTGCCTCAGATACACACATATACCAGGAGAAAAAAAATCTAGTACTTAGAGTAAATCTACTGCACTTTGTTGTAAGCTTGGGGAAAAAAAAGTGTGTTGATTGATTTCCTTGTCTGAGTTATTTAGAAAGAGCTGAAAGCTGGAGGGCTGTTAGATTCTGGTAAAGTGAGTACATTTCCCCCTGAATAAAAACATTTAAAGGCTCTCAGTGTTTGTGCACGTATTCGTGTTCCAACGCACGAATTAAATGTCAGCAGAGCCAGACCTTCAGCTACATTTGATGGCAATACTGAAGTCAGTGCAGCCACATTGATTTATGCCACCTGAGGAACTGACCCAGAGTTGTTACTTCTCACTGGACATCACATAAGAGCTATAAATGGATTTCTGAGTGCACAGAAAAGAAAATGCAATATGGAAAGTGACTTGAAACCAGAAACTCTGTCTGAAAGGAGTGCTCTGCCATGGGGTTGCAAACACACCAACCTCTATCAGACACTTCCAGTGGAAATGGTGTGATCTGTGCATCCAATGTCCCCCTGAATTCCAAAGGGAAGCTGAAAAAGATCCCATCACTTCAAAGACTGGGCTTGTCTCTGAAAATTGCTCTCTTACCCCTATTACAAGTGATGTCTACAATTGCAGTAGGAAGAATTTCCATTTTCCTGACAGCAGCTTTACTGTGGGTTGCAGAACAGTTTCTGTGCATTGCCCTGCAGCTACTACACCTAGGGCTCAATAAGTGATTCAACTAATTTAAGGTTTTTTCAGTAGCTTTTCTGTGCAATGGGCAACCAATACAAGTACTGTGGCAGTGAAAAGACTGGGTTTTAGGGTTAAAACCTAAAAACACCTCATGCTGTGAAGCATTTAAATTCTTAAACTAGATTTAAGGCTTATAGTTCAAATCTGGGTTGGAATGGATGCATTTATACGGATTCTAGCAGAGCCCCTGTGGCTTGTAGCTGCAGGGGATTTGGTCCAGCTCAATTTGGTGAATTGCAAGTTTTCTAGTGAAACACTGAGATTTGACTGTCTCATTTTGCAGCAGCATTAAATAATCCAAAGACATTTGTTTGCCTTTCTGTCTCCACTAAATCTGCAAACAGTTTAAGCATGATTTTTGACTCATAAAAACCCTTAGTCAGATGGAAAGGCTCACACCTGGACACGCTCAGGCTAAATCCAAAAGGAAACACTAAGGTGGAATTACTGTACTTCCATTTCTGGTGAATTGCTTTACAAATAACCTTCTTTAATAACACAATCCTTTTTCTTTGGATTAACTCATTATTTTACAGAATAAGCCAGACTGGTGGGAATCCTCTTTCTCACACAGAAATAATTATGGTGGAGAATTTTCTGGGTGTGTGCTGCTGCTTCAGAGATGACAGGCTTTGGTTATTACCCTTACACACACAAGGTGTGCTGTGCAATCTGCTCTCAGTTTTACTTCCTCTGATAAATAAGGAATAACATACTTCAGTACATATTTTCCTGAATAAATTCATGCTAAAATGCACAAAACTTTTGGGATTGATGAATAGTCCCAGAGATATCCTAGAGGTATCTGGGTATTATAAACAATATGACCAGCAAGCTGGGGTTTAAAGCAAACCAATCTCAATGAAAAAATTTCAGAAACCATTATTTCAGTAATAAACAAGTTGTGATCCTTATCCAGTGTAACAAGCTACTCATTCCAAACTAAAGGCAGTGCTTTTGCCACATCATCCAGCAACTCACTCATGGCTGCTGGGAACTGATAGCTGGGAACCAATATTAAGACTTGACCCACTTTCATATATGAAACACATCACCTCCAGGAATTCTGCATGGCATTTAACTTGCTCTTTGAAAGTCACAATTGATGTCTAATCTGCAGCTGGGAACCAGGCTCACTGTTGTGGCATGTGAGTGCTTGAACAGATTGTCTCTGTGTGTGTGTTGAAATTTTGGTGAGCCCAGTTGATCCAATCTGTGTGTTCACAGGCAGCAAAGAGCAACACGTTGTGCAACTTCAGATTCCTTATCATCCTTCATGGGAATTACCTTTAAGGCACCAAGAATTGCTGTTAAATAGAGGGATAGTGACACTGGTGAGCAGACAGAAAACATGTTTACTGCTTCAGATGAAAATGTGATGGCTAATGAGAGAGGCAATGACATCCACTCAAGGCTTTGCATCTTTCAATGATGTGTCACCACACAAAGGGCATTGCAGATGCCAGCTGATAGGGAAGCCTAAGTAGAACTGACATAGTATTAGAGTGAAAGAACACAGAAAGAGGCTGGGCTGTCATATTCTGATGAGATAAGCCACCAGAGTTTCCTTTTCTCAGACACCTATTGCACAAGTGCATGCCAGGTATAGCCCCACCTCCCAACATCCTGCAGACAGAAGGAGGGGCAGAAAAAAGGGGGTTTGAGCTTTGACATTTTCTGGGGTTTTGGTTTTCTGAAGTACCAGGAGGAATGAAGAATTGGATGCAAAATTTCTGGATTAAATATTTTTGTGTGAATTTTAGCCATGATGTTTCTGAGCTATCTTTAGTCCAGGTACTAAAGATGTTCATACTTGCTTTGGAATCAGTATCCTGTTAGTCCAAATCATTCACTCAGGTTCCTACTGTTAACAAAACAGCAGTCAGTAAATTCAGGGGGTAGGAACAGAGTTCATGAAAGCACAGTTTTATTAGCTTTGTGGGTGTCTTGGTTTTGAGGCAGATTGGGAGGAAATTAGTTTACTTTAGTTTGAAGCCTTGAATTTAGACTTCACTGAAAAAAATCAACAAATATTCAAGAGTAGAAGGCAGCTAAGTGAGAGGATCACAGCCAAAGCAGTCTGTAAGAGCAATTTTCCAGTGAAGTATAAGGGCAGGACAGTGGGAACACCTCTCCACCCATCTAAAAGGAGCAGGAGAGCTTCTGAAACTCAAGTTTTGTAAGAGACTCTGTTCCTCATTCCCATCTACAAGAAAATGTGACAGGATTTGTCACCAGGTGTGGTGACTCTGTAACCACAGTTGTCCCTCCCAGAAAACTAATCCAAGGTGTCAAATAACTTGGAAAAATATAATCTTGAGGACAAAATGGACTAGTTCTGCTTTTCTTTGTCTCATATTTGTATACATGACCCCAAGCTTCAAGATATGCCCCACTGAAGACAGACAAGTAGAAAACGCCCTGTTTAGCAGAGTCATCTGGAGCTGCCTGTTGCCTTCTCACACAGAGTGCAGCTCACATCACTGTTCTCTTTAAACTCTCCACTTATCCAGTGCTGAATTACAGCTGGACAATTCATCCTGGCTGAGCTAAATAGGATAGTTGCACACACTGCAGCCTGTCTGTCTCAGGTCATCATCATGGTATTAATGACCATCTGTAAGCAAAGTGCATGGGCAGGGTATGATTAGTGCAAGCAATTTAGCCACTATGCTTTTGTCAGCATGAATGCAGTTTAAATTAAACTGCAGTTGGCTGCAGCTGAAGAAGCTTTTACTTAGCTCATAATGAGCAGATTCCAGTTTTCTCACAAAATCCTTTCCTTCAATAACTCCTCACAAGGTGCTTGCAGAGTTGCAAAGTCTCTGTGCCTACATTTTCTATTTCTGCTCTCTTGGCTGGGGAAACTCAGCAGGTTCCAGATCTTTTCCCTTTTTCCTTTCCTGAGAGTGAAATACAATTTCTCTGTAAATCAAAGTTCTTTCATTTCACCATTTAATTTTTTTTTTCTCTTCTGAAGCCAAAGTGAAAGCCTGGCTTTTTAAAGCTGAAAACCTGATTACTGGAATACAGTTCTCCCACAGTAGTGCAAATTAGTCATCCATTGAGCAGTTTTGCAGCCAAGGGAAGACATAAGACTGTCTTAGAGCCAATCTCTAGGGATGCAGCACTCCAATTCATTCTGCTGTTTGTACCTCAGAAATCCTCCAGGGTGCAATTCAATGACCATTGAAGCCAACTGGCATTGAACTCTGTCATAAATCCAGAGCTCATGATGGACAGGGTTTAAAAATCCCTTGACATGGGAAAACTGTGGATGATTCTGCTGCAGTGGCAAAAAGGTCTAAGAGGAGCCATGGCTCAGGAGGAGAGAGGTGGGAGCAAAGGGGTGGTTTTACCTCTACTTCTGGCACTGGTCAGGCTTACACAAAGGACAAGGTTTGCTTCTGATATCTGTGACTTAGAGATAAGACTGCCAAGCCAGAGAGGGCAATAGAACCAGGGCAATAACTTGAGGATGATACAGCAATGATGAGCTACTAGGGCAAGTAGAGTGCCCACTGCATCAGGACAAACCTGGATGCCTTTGCTGAGCATAGGATTTAGCACAGGGATGCAAAGAGTACCTGGAACCTGTGTAGGGGGTGAGCCAGTTTTGTGCCCCTGGATTTCAGTTCTGTGAGTCTGAGAGCCTTGTCACAGGCTTCAGCAGCAATAACCCTATTTTCCCAGCTTTCTGAGCAAATAGTATTCTGATTGAATTCAAGTGCTTGCACAGAAGCCATGAGACAGCTGATTTCAGTTACAGGAGGGTTGCCTTGAAGGGAGTTTGGGGAGGTTGCTAATAGGACTCTGGGGTGCTTGCAAGAATATCATAAGGAGGTGGAGTCTTTTTTAATAGAATTAAAAAAAAAAATGCTGGACAAAGCATACATTTGGAGGGGGGGTGGAGTTTACATGATGTAGTTTAATGAGTGTAGACCAATATTGGCTTTTAAATTTTTTTATGTTTTCTTCTTTTCTTTTCCATTTCTTTGTCTTTTTTTTTTTTCCTTTGTTTTGTCTGGTTTTTGGACTTCTTCTCACACTACTTTTTCCATTTATTTCATTTGCTGTTCCCAGGCAGTTAACTTTGATTGATGCTGATGTGGATGGTTTACACCAGCTTACAACTGTCCTCTTTCTTTCCTTAGCATCTAGTCCTGGCCATTCCTGAAGACACTATTGGACTAGGTGGATTTTTATTTTGACTTGCTATGGACATTCCTCTGCTGTCATGCTGTTGACATATGCACTATGGAATTTCTGAAATCCACAAGACATTGAGGATTCCCATATTTCTTACCTAGAGATATACTTTGAAAACTTACTCTCTGTTACTCTGAAGACTTTCTTTCTAACATATCTATGTTAAGCACAATAGGCAAAATATTGTCTGTGCCATTGTTACATTAAAAGTCCATAATTTATATTCAAAATCTAAATATGTGTTGCTACCATTGTACTGAATAAGAAAGAATTAAATGCAGCCAAATATTTCCATACAGAATACAGAGGGAAATTATGAATCTTCTCATTATGAAATTCCTTTATTCTCTGACCAGCTGGCTGGAATTTTTTGGAAAGAGCAAACAGATTATTTCTGGTGTTTGACCAGTACTGCCACATATTAGAGACACTTATCATAAAGTGGACCCAGCGGGACAGCTGTTAGAAAGCTTCCAAAATAAATGTTGCCTGGATTTCTGGCCAACAGCTCAGTTTGACCATGATCAAATCCCTTCTTATTTGACATTGCTGAGCATGTGTGCCACAAGTCTGTTTGCTTGGTATTACTGCTCTGGAATACTTATTCTCTAAGCAATAATAATGTTTGCCTTTACATGTGGAAACATATTAATAAGTGAAGTAGAACATAAGCTGGTTATTATGTTAGGTGCTTGCCTTGTATTGCCTGTTCTTCTTGTATCTAAAAGTCTGAGATGTCTAATTGAGCAGTGGGGGCTGTTCTTAGGTAATCAGCTACATACCCTAAATAATTAACAGGAAATAGCTCATGATCAGTTTGTGGAGGAAATCTAGACTGGTACTTGTGCATATGGCAATGTATGACAGCACATTAGCAGAAATCAGGACTTGCTCTGATTGGCATTTTCAATGCCATCTGGCTTTTAAGTGACACATTATCCCATTCTCCCTAATTTGAGAATAGCTGCTTTTGCACAAGGCTGCTCACAACAAACATCTTACACTGGGACAGGAGGGGAAGGAAGGCTGTGGTGTTTGATGTTCCCTCTCTTGGTAAGTCCAGCTGCCCTGAAACCTCCAGGCACAAAGCCCGCTGTTACATGGACTCCTTCCAGTGCTTAGGGAATTCAGATTTGAGAGACTGTCAGGGTAAGAAGGAATTTCATACTCACTGAAAATAATGAAACTTGTGTGGCCCGTAAACCACAGTATCACCACATCATTGTTTCAAAGCCTCACATCCCAAAATTTCTTCCCTTTTGCTTATTCTAGCCACATAAGGAGAAGTTTGTGGGAGAAAAGGGCAAAGGGAAAGTAGGTTTGCCATCCTAAAATACAATACAATTTAGAATCCTTGCTCAGAAAAAGATCAAACTCTAAGTAAATCAAACTCTAAGTAAATTCAAAGATCAAACTCTAAGTAAATTCAACAGCAGGTCCACACAGCAGCCTGTATCAGCATATTGTTACAGAGATTAAAGCTTCCTAATAGTAGGTAAAATGAAATTGTTCATGGTTCATTGGTGTTAGCATTGTCCTTTAGCTAAAATCACCCTTTTCTCTGGAATTTGCATCAGCATGCTACTGGCCTCTGTATCTCTCTGACTGTGAAGTTACTCCCTTTACTATTCTGTTTTGGTTTATATAAATTTGCAAAATGAAGAGTAAGGCTTTCAATCTCCTCTCATAAAATATATTCTCCTTTATCTGACCCAATCAGTGTAACCACCCCTTAAATCCAGTCTTCAGGCTGAGTTCTTGTCAGTGCCTTGCACAATGGCACTCATACTTCCTCCTTAATGTTGGGAATATCTTAGCAGATACCATCTATTATTTCAGCTGCTCTTCTTACTCAGTTCACAACACATTAATGCCTCTTGGAAGAATGTTTTTTTTCTTCTGAAATCCCTGAGCATTTCCCTCTTTGCTGTGTCCAGCTCATGAACTCTCTAATCAGCTCTCCCATCAGTCTCCATATGTGTGACATGCACCTTGGCTATGAAACCACATTGTATTTCCAGCATTTTTCATAGCACTACAATTCTTTCTTTGTTTTCCAATGTCTTAGTGACAACTCTCAACCCTGTGTCATCAGCAAAGACTTACACTTTTAGAGCCAGACCACCTAGTGAAAAGTGGTCCCACGACTTATCCTTCTGGAGCTTCACAAAAAACTTCCTCTAATCCATTGCCATATCCCCTTCAGTCAGTTCCTTGCTAATTAAATTATTTGTTTTCATCTCTGGCTTGCTCAGTTTAACTATTAATTTCCCAGGTACTGAGCTGGGGGGACATTTCATCCTAAGGAAAAATAACTGTCTTACTCAATGAGAAGTCTGGGTTTGAAAAAACTAACTTTCAATAAAACTTTTTCTGTGTTTCATTTTAGTTTTCTTCCTTTCAGAATTTATTCTAAAGCATTTTACAAACTAGATCAGAATGTGTGGCCTCTGGGTACTAGATTTTTATTCCTCACTCCCTCTTTCTTTATATATAGAGACTCCCAATCATAAAGGTGCATTAGCTATACATTTTGATATTTGTTCTCAAAACTTCATGGTCCAGTTCTTTGAATTCCAGCACAAGAGAGGACTCAAGTCACCCAAATTACATCTCCAGACATTGTCATTTCCTTTAGCTCAGCCCCACCTCTTTAGAACATCTTTAACTTCACTTGATAAAATCACAGAACTGGAAGGAAAGGTTCCTCACCTAATGCCCTGAGCAAATCATCCATTGTTGCATCATTTTTAACTCTTGATTGTCCAGCTTACCTATAAGCATTATTTTGAAGATTCGATAACATTGCCAGAAAATATATTTGAGAGTTTGTTTGTCCTTACCATTAAAATTTCCCTTGTGTCTAACAGGAAGTTTCCTCATCTAAAAATTAAACTCATTAGTTCTGGTTCCAGCCATCATGGAGATGGAAAGCAGACCATATCTTATCACATCTCTATCATCTCTATATCTCTATCTCTGACAGCCTTTGGTCTTTTTAAGTGCTGAAGTTCTTTCTCAGTAACACAAAGAGCCCCAGTTCTTTGATCACACACAACTGGCTGTGTTAGCGCAGATTGTGACCACTCTTGCTGCTGTTTTTTGGACAGGATCTTTCTCAGCACACTGTGCTCTAATAAAACAAATGTCTCACAGAACCTTTCTTAGTTTTGAGTCAGATACATCGATTACTTAATGTGCTTTCTTGCAGCATTCCTGCCTGAGCTAGAAATGACATCACTGGCTCACGGCCACCTTTGATCTGCTGCAACCCCAAGGTCTTTGTGCATAAAATTATTGCCAAGCCCATTTCCACCTGGTTCAGATAGGTGCAGTCGGTCATTCCTGTCCAAATATTATTTACTTTGCTTTTTCTCCCTACCAAACTTCATTCCATTCCTCTTCCTGCTAATTTTCAGAATGTCCCTTCAATAGACAAGTTCATTTTGAATTTTCAATGAGCCTGTAGTCCCTTCTTGCTCCATATCCTCTGCAAATTTAATAAACATACTTCCTATTCCATCATCCCTGCTAATGAAAATATTGAATAAATGCAGACTTAGGACAGACTCCTGCAGAATGTCACTCAATACACCCTTCCATTTGGATAATGAACCATTGATAAGTACTTGGTATGTATAGATTTCCAATCACTTTTTCACCCCTCTCATACCAATTTCATTAAGAGAGCATTTGCCCAGCCTGCTAATGAGAATGTCATGTGAGATAGTGTCAAAAGCCTTATTCAGGTCAAATATGCCTGTTGCTTGTCCCTCACTCACACAGCCCTCAATCTGCTCAGAGAAAGCTGGATAGATGTGACAACACAGCTGGCTCATGACAAATCTATAGCATGTGCTGCATATCCACTCTTCTCTTCCAGGGGACAGCTTGTTCCAGACTTTTGCTAGGAATCAAAATGAAGATTGGTGGCCTATCTCCTTCACAGGATTTCTGGCTTTTTCTTCCTTAATAACCTGAATTCCCCTGGCTCCACTTCCTTTTACACACTCCTACTTGGCTGTTACTGTTTTGAGCACTCTGTGTACCTTTTATTGCCTACTTTCTCTTTTATCACATTTGAAAAGGTCAGGCAGTGTGTTTAATAGTTGCAAACTCATTCTTGTATTTTCTCTCTGCCACAGAAAATACTTTGATATTTTTAATTAGCTCTGTGTTTTCCTTTCTTTTCTGTTCTGTGAGGTTTCACTACCTCTGGCTTTATAGAGGAAATGGAGGGTGAGAAGAAATGTAGGGCAGGGGCCAGGTTCTCCAACACAGTGGTTGTCTTTTGCTTCTGGAAGCATCCACCATGCAAGGGAATGACCTGCTTATCTTCAGAGAAGAGAATGTGCCCTTCTGGCACTGCTTATTTGTCCCTAAAACACACTGCAAAACAACTGCAGGGGATTTGTCCCTGTTAAAGTTTTTGCCGTCTTCTGAACTCCAGGAGCCTGCAAAATTTTCTAAGTTTTCTGCTCTATTAAGCAAATCTATCCACATTTGCTGTATTTTAGAGTGTTTAGACTCCCCAAACGTGGTTGGTTTATTACACCATTGAAATACTCTCATTCATTTTTAAAGGCCAGACAAAATCAATCAAAACAAATCAATTTACATTTTAAAAATTGTGTTAATGTGACACCATTGTGGTAACGGAGATTGAGGAAGCCCTGGTTTCACAGGTAAATTAAAACAGATCTAGCAAAATAAATGAACTGCTGCTATTGTGAAGAACAGAAGTGATTCATCAAGTTTTGGAAAAGGGATTTGGGGCTGGGTCTGAATCTGATGTAACTCTAGGGGGTGATGCTGATTTTAAACCAAATGAGAACTGGTCCAGAACCATTAATTGAACAGCATAATTAGTTTCTGTGGGCATATCTTTTAGATTTTTTCTCCTAACCACTCCCTAGCAGTGTTATTAACAGTATATACATCTCCCAGCTGAAACTTATCTCCATATTAAATATCCGGTGTGAAAAATGGCTGAACATATTAGTGAACTTTATTGTCTCCAAGTGACATGATTGCTAAATTTCAAATCATTAAAATGCCTGGCAATCTCAGTCACTAATTCCTGTTTAAAATTCAGAAGTTCAGACAATACTACAAGCCATGCTAGTAGCCTTGCACAGCTCTTGCCTGAGTCAAGACAGAGAAGAGCATTTGGAGGCTGAACACAGGGAAAAGAAATCATCTGTCAGTTGAACTTTTCTGCTCTTTGCAAGTTCTAAGGAAACTTGGGTGAGGCAGCTCAACAATTCCATGGCATCTCAAAAATGTAAGGTCTTCCTGCAGTTTTTTCCTGCTTCTTTCCCTGTCCACTTAAGAGGTTCAGCAACCCTCTAATTGCTGAGGTGGTGATAAATTCCAGTACTTTGGCCAGAATTTTGGGCACAAGTGGCCAGCTAAGTATTGACCTTTCAACATGTGTCAGTGTCTTTATGACTTTCTTTTTTTGAATCACTATCTAATCACACTCAGTGCAGTTTATAATATTAGAGGAGGTGAATGGGGTTTCTTCACACTCTCTCCAATATCAGACTATATCTCCATTTTCTCTTTTCAAAGGAAATGAACTCTATTTCATGCAGAAGTTAGAGAGGGGGGGAAAAAACCAAAATCCCCCATTTTTTTTCCTATTATATTTCCAAGTTCCAGCTGGACGAGTTTCAGCTGAAGTATCCAAGGGGAGAGTAGTGGCAACAGTCTGGAGCAGGATTCAGCTCAGCAGCTGAGGACAGCAGCCCATTAATGTAAGGACAGGGCTGAACAAACTGCTTGGAACAAAATATCCTGGATCCTTCTGTTCAGTTTTAGAAGCCAAAGCAACTTCAGCACTTTAAGGAACTGTTGGAAAGTCCAGAAAAACCTACTTCTTTATTTACTGCTTTTTACATTTACAAGATCTGCTTAGGACTAGGACCAGAAATGCTGATTTGATAAAAAGTTGCTTTAAATTTTGGTTGGGATTAAGAGATTTGCCAAAAGTCTCATTAACAGACCCTGCTTTTGTCAGTTTTACAGCCCAATTGCAGTGGCTTCAGAGCCTTGGATACACCTCACCCTCTGAACTTGCAGATGCTTTTCCTCACCAAGTCCATATCTTTAAAATTGCTCATTAATCAAGGCCTCCTTAAATCCTTCAGCAGATAGTAATCAATAGCAGCCTTAGTAAAATTTAACTGCCTAAAGGTTTTGGCAGTCGAAAATACTCTATTTACTTCTTAAAGTGAGCATTTCTGAGTTAAAAATCCTTATAAGCATAAAGAGTGAAAAAAAATGCATCTTGGAACTAAATTAATAGTAAATGATGTGTAGTTGCTCTGGTGACAGCTTGGAAAGCTTTGTGAGCAGCAGGGCTGCATGGCAAAGGCAGAACCATTTCTGCAGTCCTTTCTCACAAGAAAAAAAACCAAAACCTTCTATTTTGTCTCAGGAGGAAGGAAAGTCAGTGGGTATGGCACTGGATGGGGTGTCATGAGACCAGGTCTTCCTGGCTGACCTTTTGGCTGCTCACTTAACTCCCCATATTGCAATTAATAGGCCCATCACTGGGGAGAGCACTCCTCCTACCTCCTGCTCTTTCATCACATCTGTCACGTTTGTTTTACTCTTTGGGTGACAAAATTTCTCTCTGCTAGTGCCCTTTTACAATCTCCTTTTACAATCCTCCAAGCCTTGATCCAGGCTGCTTTAAAAAACTGGTAAGGCTATTTTGGTTCTGAGCAGTGGAGATGAAGATCTGCCTCAGAAAATTTGGCATCTGGACAACCCCTGCAGTGATTTATTTGCAGTGCAGTGATTTTGTGGCCACAGCAGAGTAAGTCTTGAGAGGGAGGAAAAATCAGGGGACCAAGGTGGGTAAGGATGGGGGCATGCAGCGTCTCTTCGGCCTCTTTGTTTGCCTCTATTTTTTTTTACTTCTTTTGGTACAAACTCCACAGTCCCTTTATGCTGGGCACTATTTTGCCTATACCATGAGCTGTCTGTGACTGAAAATTTCCAACCATTTGTTATTTTCAGAAGCCTGCAGCTCCCTTTGCTAGTGGAAAGAAAACAGAGCCCTGGTGTTGCTCTAATGGGTGGGGTTTTCCCCTCTCCTTTCTGTCTTCAACCCTCCTAAAATAGCCATCTCAGTTTTGGTCATCAGTCCTTCAAGGGGAAGTTATGCTAGGGAATGGAAAACTTTAGTTAATGCCAAGTTTTAGCAATTATTTTGTCAGGTTCTGAACCTCTGGAAAATGGGGTTTCCTAATGGAAACTGACCCTTCTCTCACCCAGATAACACTGCCCCTGTAGCTAATATCATGTGTCTCGTGATACTGACTGTCAGCTTAAATTGATTACCCAGGATGTTCCCCCCACACCCTGCTGTAAGATGTCACTGCTCATATTTATAACTGGCCTCCATCTGCATACCTAACAGTCTCTATGTGCAAAACCTTGTCCTTATGCTCTCCATAAATGTTTGTTGAAAAGAAAAATACAGTGTTCAAGATTTCTTTGCCCCCTCCCATTATGTATGATCTGAAAGAAATTTATTGATATCGTGAAATAATTTGTATATTTGAAAATCAGTTGTAGGTTTCTGAACTTCACCTCAGCTCCACATTGCCACATTATATAAGTATTTATTTATGACCTGTGTAGACTTAATAAAAATAACACAAAAACTCAGCCATATTCAAGTGTCAATTGGTACTTAACACCCAGGCTTCATTTATTATAAAGGTTGTTTTCTTGAATGCTAGAGAGATGAAATATGGAAATCCTCAGTTCCAGGAATTGCATTTTTTATGGTTCCTGGAGATGACTCCCTGAGGACCCAGAGGATGATGGCATACTTTGGTAAGGAAATAAAAGCTCAGCTACTTAATAAGCAACTGTTCCATCATATTTTAAGATATTTAAACAGTATTTGCATTTTCCAGACTGGTACAACTTCTGACAACATCTCAAGCCATCAGGTAAATAAAAGAAGTGAATGTTCCCTTACTTGATGAGAAAGGTGGTTTTTGATGTTTAAAACACCATATTCCATTTCATTATGGCAGTGCTGGACAGACTTAATGAATGTTTTACTTTGATCCTTGAGATTTGATGTCAGGAATATCAGATCTTGAGAAAAGCAGTAGGATTTGGATCTGTATTCATCACGTGTTTGTGAAAGGAATGGAGGATGAATAGCTGTGCCTTTGAAGGAGAGGAGCTGAAGAAGAAAAAGATGCATATTTTAACTAGCAGCCCTTTGGTAAGACATGAGCACGTGTTAATGGAACAGACACAGCCATTCCAGCTGCCATGTTCCACCAGTGCTGAGCTCAGCAGATGGATCTGCAGGCACTTGGATCAGCCTTCAGAAACAAAATTGACCTCAGCTCCAACATACAAACTTTCTGCATCTCACAGGTTCCCTTCCCAGGCACTGTGTTTTCCTGCTTGAGGCAGTTTAAGTCCACAGGGAAGATGTTTTTCCTGCTTTGGAAAGCCACTCATTCTGCACTGAAGTATTTTTATTATTTTGACAAAGAAGCTGGATGGTTCAACACAAGAGATCTTTACTTGTTCCTTCATTAGAGTGTGCAGCTGAATGAATGGAGTGGGGTGAACTATGAAAGGAGACTGAGTGTACCTGTCATCATCTTCTCTGCTGATTTATTTTCAAGAAAAGTCTAAAATTTTCAGTCCCTTCATATGTGGTGCATCGTCTCACAAGTAACTTTATAATTAGGGTTGCTTAGATGGTTTTACCTTTTGTGTCTTGTCAAATCAAATTACTTACAGTTTTCCTACATGTATAGAAAAATATTTTTAAAATTTTAGTGCTGGAGAACAAGGAAGTTTCATTAAAAATTGAAATAATTTATTGAATTTCACAATAAAACGGTAATGCCCAGGAAATTGAACCTTTAAGAATTTTATTATTCTAGTATCTTTTCATGTTGATTGCTGAAATAGTCTAGCTTCACAAAAACCTCCTCACCAAAAAAAAAAGTCAGCCCTTAAATTACTGTTAGCAGTGTACACAGAACTTCATCACACACTGTTTTAATGGGAAGATCTCAAAAGCAAGCAGACACTGAAGCTGATAATAGCAGTTAATTACTTTGAATGGAATAAAATATATTCCTATTCTGAAGAGGATCACCTTTGGAACATGGCAAACAGTTGTGGGAAAATTATGTTTTCTTCCTGGGGTTTCATTTGCCATCTTTGGGTACTTTGCTGCCACATTTATATGTCTCCCAGATTGGGGTCACCAGCGCTTTCTTCAATACTTCTATTTTTATCTCATTTAACATGGGGGGAGAAGATGTGGCAATGCCTTCTTTATCAGGTTCTTATCTTCAGGAATGCCCCATCAGATTTTTTTTTTTTTACATTCCTAGAGGAAAGAAGCAGATATGTAAACAAATATATATTGATCTATTTGTGGAAGATTATTCAGTTGTGATCATAAAAAGCCTGGAAATGGTCAAGTCAGTGCTCATTGCTGGAGGTATGTTTCCATAATAGGATATGCCATACTATTTGTACTCCATCCAGCTGGCCCGTTGGAACATAGTATTTTATGTAATTATTGCATAAATTTTAAAAGATAAAACATGTAAATGAACCTAAGTGGTAGTAATAGATGATTTTAATTACCCAGACATAGACAAGATTGCATTAAGTAGAGGAAATATATTTCTAAATCTGGAATGAGAGTGCTTTCTAATTCAATCTGAACATCAGCTGACAGCCAAAGAAACAAGGCTGGGTTTGACTGTAACTTGGAAAGAAGGTTGACAAAATAATATTAGAGGACAATTTGGGCTTCAGTATATTAGTTGGGGTCACAAATACACTACAGAAGGAATTAAAATGACAGTCAAAACTATGAAGGGAAGCAAAAAAGAGGACCCTAACCATCAGGTTCAAAATAGCAAACTGGGATACCATGTAAAGGAAATTAAATAAAGCGTTAAAGAGAAAGATGATAGAAAACAAGAAAGCTAAAATAAGCACAGAATATTCTGTGATAAACACACTTGACAAATTACTTGTCTTACACCTGATTGTATTCTCATTTGTCAGAAGCTGCTCAAATAACCCCTTCTTCAAATGTAAGATCAAACTCCTCTGTGCTGTTTAAAACTCATAGGTCTGGCCATGGAAGGCAGTAGAAAATCCACACATTGTTGTGACACTCTATAAAGACTGACCTCCTTCTGCCCCTTTTGTTTGCAGTTAGATTCATACTTGGAGGAGTTCTTCAGATTCCCTCTCAGTGTTTGGTTCTAATTTATTTCATTTCCTGTGCCTGCTCCTTTTCCCTTGTTTGGGTTCACGTCACATTTCAGCAGTGCAGGTGCTATAGATGAGTAATAATATAAAACCCATGAACTATTGGGGGATACTGGAGCCAGACCTGGAAGGGATCATGTAGGATGCCAAATCAGATCTTTACTAGGACTGCTGATGTGAACACACACAAAAAAAAAAAAACCAACAAGGAAATGAAGGGTAACACCCTTATTTCTCTGTCCCAAGAAGGCTGAAGAAAACAGCAAGGTAATGAGGCTATCCAGCTATTAAAGAGCATGACTGGGAAGATAGTGGCAGTTGAGTTGATAATGTTTCTAACAATCTGAATGGTTCCTTCCCTTCAGCATTGACAAAAGGACCTCAAGGTCAAATTTCTGTGCATAGGATACATTTTCCTTGGGGGGAAGGGAAATGTTAAAAAGCTCCATGATTGTACCAGAGAAGATAGGCAATTAGAAGTATTAAAAGTTGACAGGCAGCAGGTTTTTATGAATTACATCTCAGAATTCAACAGGAAGTAGCAATGGAGATAACAAAGACCTTTTGCTGCTGAGTTTTGATAGCTCACCACAGACAAGAACAGAGGGTAAGAACAGCAAAAGACAGGACTAAATGCAACTACACTGAACAAAAATTGACTAGGGGAAAGAAATAAGTAAGCCAGGTCTGGGTTTGGCTTGAGCAGGAGGTGTAGTAGAGTTCTGTCCATGGATTTACGAAAGCAGCAAAGAATCTGGTGGTCTTGGGCCTGTAATGGAAAGATTAAAGTGCCAAAAGAAAGAGGAAAACACAGGAGCTGGGTAAGTAATGAAGAGGAATCAAGCCAATGAGCAGCTTAAATTTTTCTGACCTATCCATCCTGCTCAGTCCCTGGACATCCTGCCTCTGAATGGGCATCCCAGCAGGAGGATGGCTTTCCCAAAACACTCCCTGCAAATCAGAAATGGCCCTTACAGAAGTAATAAAACTAATCCCTGACCTCTTCTTGCCACTGCTGCCCATGGCTCCTGTGCTGTGCTCATCCTCCCTGCTCCTGACACCCCCTAATCTAAAGGGGAAATGAATCACAGGCCACTTCAGCTGGCCTTATTGCTGGATACTCACTGAGCTTCCATGTCTGAAAGTACATTACACCCTAAGAATCCTGGGGGGCCTTTGAGTTAGGGGAGAGAGCATTTTGTTCCCCTGAGAGAGCAGGGAAAGGCTCTGCCAGCATTTCCTGGTATAGTGCCTCTGTTTGAGAGTTATTTGGAAGAATGACAGCTATGGTAAGAGCAGAAGATGGAATTGATGCAATTAAACATGCTGTCATAGATGATCTTATGGAGAGGAATCATCTCTTTCCCAGCATTAATTACAAATAGTACAGGGGATAATGACCAGTCCTTTAGGCCTCTTTCTACTGTAATATATAGTGTTTGATGCCTTTACCTTTCTGTTTTCTTCCACTTTTAAAAATCCCATTTTTGCTGTGTTATGGCAGCACAAAAAGACTCTGCCAAGACAGCAGGTTCTGTAAAAGAAAGCAGGGAGGAAATATGTTGTCTTGCAGGCTGGGTGGACAAAGCGGGGAGGAAATGGGTCCTCAAGCATAAAACAGGGATATGTGAGGCACAGAGAGAAAGTGATTTGTGCATTTCATGAAGGGAGTTAATAAAGGAGAGTCAGATTGTGTAGGGGTGGGCAGAAGAGCTAATTTCAATGCCTTATTCAGCAATGGGCTTCAGGCTTATCCAGAACCTCCATGAATAACTAAGACAAATACTATAATAAATAACAATGATGAATAAAGCTATGCAGCAATTTATGGAGATATTTTTCCCATTTGCATTTTGATGTCTTTCAGAAAGTGATGATTTTTTATTAAAGGAAAACAAAAATTGCAAGAAAATTCTGAAGTGTATTTTGTTTATTTGGAGACCCAAAAAAAGCTATTAGCAAGAGCTGAGCAGTTAAACTGCTCTTAAGCCAAGAGAATTCCTCATTCTAGGCCTACCTGAAGAACTTACTTTGTAACCTTGTATAAGTAATCTGATTTCCTCACAACTCCATCAACCCTAAGGAAAAATAGGAAAAAAAAATCCGGATCTCATTTAGAATCATGTTTCACATCTGATCTGTTTTCCCTTCAAAAGAGAACTATGGAAATAAGAAAGGTGGCTATTGTTTAAATACTGGGAAAAATATGGAAACAAGATGAAATAAGGGAAATGGCTGCATTCTGTAACCTACTTTGACAATGATCCAAGAATAAACAAACCCCAGGTATCCAACAAGAGTGAGCATGGCCATTATGAGCTTGAACAATGGGCACAGTTGTGCTCATTGCTACCCTTGTGTAAGTCTGGTTTTCACTCCAGGTTTTCACAGCAATTGTCCTGAGCAGAGACAAACCAAAGATCTCAAAAGTGTGAGGCAGCACAGCCTGGCTGCAAGGTGCTGAAAATCCAACCACTTGAACTGGGTTCCAGCTTCTGCACTTGAACAGGTTCTGTGCTTGGTTAGGAGAAAATTTTGCCTCATTTCCCTGTTAATTTTTGTTATTTGTCTAATGTAATTTTAAAAGACATTTTTTTAATATTTTTTTTTCTTTTAGGAAAAAGCATTTACAGTGCTTACTTAAATGAAGTACTGATCCTCTCAGATATCTGTTTACACCTATCTTTACTTTGGGAAGAGATGTCTATTTTCTACAGTTACTCTTCAGCATGTGATTCTGTAAAGACCCAGGAAAACCTGAACTCTAAAGAAACTGCCCTAGGAACCTGCCCAGGAGTTTTGCACATACTACACAGCAATACTGATAAAAACCACTCAAATCTGTTTATTTTATGGACAAGTTATTATTTTATGCTTTGGTCAGTCTAAACTATGGCTGAAAAATACTGTAAATAGAACCACTTGAAAATGCTGTAGAACTCTCCTATAAACAATAGATTCACCTGGGAATTTGAGGAAGATATTTTGACGAATTCTATATTTCAAAAGCATTAGGTATTAAAACACACTTTATTTGAGCTAAGAAGCAGAGCCAAACCCAAGTGAAATTCTCACCATTTTACTATCATTTTCACCCAAAGAGTGTTTTCTTAACACAAAATTAAATCTATTTGTTAATCATCAGCTAAAAGGAAACCAATTCTTTACTTATTTTTTTGCCTTACATGGTTACATAATTGATCTGGTGATAGCAACACAACTATTGCCCACCATTTTGCTTATAAATTTCATCAAAACCAGTAATATTTTTTTTTGCCAGACTTGCAGTTCTGTGTCAGGAGCAGCCTCTGTAAGAACAGCAATAAGTGTATGAACTTTCCACTGCTGAGTATCAGCCCTTGACACAAAAAAACAGATCTAACTTTGATTCTGCCAGGTGACATTTCCCATCCTTTGTTATATCTAACAGTAGGAAAGTCTCTTGGTTTGAGACTTGGTAATGCTCAAGAAAATAGGGTCAAGCAAGAATTTCTAGAGTGATTGATTCTGCAGCTTCACTGTTAAATGCTTTTCAGGGTTACTCTTAGGTGACAGTCAATGTGGACAGTTTGTTTTATTTTTATTTTTGCTCAGAAGCTAGTGAACTGGAAAACATCCAGTGAAATTTAATATCACCAAAACCATACCTTGGCTGAAATTCCACAATTCTCAGAATTTAGTCTGGACAGGAGGATTTATAATTTTCCATTTAATACTCAGAATTGTCTTTGAGAATTCACTGAAATTCTCAGAGAATCTGGCCTGAATTTTGCAATTGAAGAAAAAATCCCCAATTATATTCCTCATAATACAAAACAGTATTCAGCAAAGCTTTTGCTAAGCATATGCAAAAAATTAATAATTGCCACTTTTATTTATAAATCCTGCTTTTTCTCACTTTGCCTGCATATGATGTTAAGTTACTGTGGATACTGCTGCTTCCTAGGCTACTGCTTTTATTTCCTGAGGAGATGCATGGCCAGCTCAGCTTGAGAAGGTGAAGAACAGCCTTGCTGGTGGATTCTGGCTCAACCCTTCCTTCTTCCTGCTGCATTTGCCAAGAATTGCAGAGGCAAAAACGTCACTCACATTGTCAACAGGGACAATCCTGTGGCAACTGCAAGGGAGGAAAAAAGCTGCCTGCTTTTCTTCACATCTATTTGTCAGCATAGAAATATCAGAGAATGTTTCCTTCCTGACCCTAGTATTCAGGCTTGGTGCTATTGTTCACAGCCAAAAAAAGATGCTCAGGTTTGGCACGGGTGTGTAGAATGTGTGACTGAGGGAGAGCCTGAGACCTCCTGTTGCCATTGAACCCTCTCAAAGTGAGGGTGATGCACCCAGATCCCAGTGAGGCTCTCTGGAGCTGGGTACAGAACTTTTATCTGAGGCCAAGCTGGATGGGAGCCTTGGGCAATCTCCTCTCATGGGTGGCATCCCTGCCCATGGTGGGGTGGTTGAAATGAGATTATTGTTATGGTCCCTTCCCCACCAAGACATTTTGTGATTATATGATCCTGTGATTCCACCCCAGCATCACTGGATTTGAAGAGCATAAGAGCCATGATGTCATCACAACACTAATTTATACTCTTTGCCAGCACCCAGACCCAGTTTTCGGGGCACAGTTGCAGCCTACTCTGTGCCATTGTTAATTGTTCTGCTTCAATGCCACCAAAATGCTCAAGCCAAGGACAATGCCACAGCCTCACCTCCCAGCAGGCTGTGCTGAGGTGTGCACAGCCATCCTCCACCAGAGTGGCAGGACAAATCAGACACATATACACGTATTTATGCAACCATTTACAGGCACCACCTGTCTCCCCATTTCAGATGGAAAACCAAGAGTCCTGACAGCCTAAGCTACCAGTTTTTAAAATTTCAGTCTTTGTAATGCCCATAGCTTGGATTAAAATTCTATATCAAGTACTCTTGAAAATGGATAACTCAATATCCCCTTCCTAACCTTTATTATTCAGGATTTAGCTGGAAAAATGCTGGTGCTGGGCATTATTCTGTAGTTTCATCATGTAGTTTCTTGTTCTACCAGCCTGTGGTCTGTGATTCCACAGAAACCTTAGGAGCTTCCTTAGACATGGGAATAAGCTGCACAGTCCTCCACTGGCAAATGTGAAGTGGTGTTCAGTGGTGTTCAGTGGTGTTCAGTGGTGTTCAGTGGTGCTCCCAGGCTCCTGCCTGGGATCTCTCTGTTCATGGAGAGCCACAGCCCAGCTGGAGCAGAGCCTGGAGCTGAGGGCTGCCCCTGTAGCCACAGCATTTTATGTTGCTTCAGAGGCCATGGCTGCTGTTTCTGCAGAAATGCAGCTACATCCATGAAAACAAAACAAATCAAAACAATAAACAAGAAAAGGAGGCAAGTGGAATAATAAATCAAACCAAACAAATATGCTGGGAGCAACACAGTTTTCTATTGTGATCAGGTTGTCAACGAATCACAGAAAACTCCACACTGAGATGCTCCAAACCTCCTGCCCCAGCCACAGCTCACTCTGCAGCTCCTTGGGAGGAGCAGCACACACTTGTGTGCTTACAACCTGACCCCCCTAACACAGGTCCTCTTGCTGCTGGTCCTGCCACAAATCTGAAACGCTGAGCCTTGCTTAAAAAATGCATATAAATCAGTCTGAAGTCCTCTGAGCTTCAGACCACAGCCCATTACATGCTGAAAGACTGGAGAAAGACATAAAATATGGGTTTGTTTGCCCATATCAATTGCCTTTTTATCTCCTGTCTTCTAGGCACAAAGGAATTTGAAGTGAGGAGATGTCAGATTTGGTTTGTATGTTCACAGTTTCATTGTAATAAATTATGTCTTTGACACATTTTTGTAAAGAAGGCAAGGATAGAAAAAAACCCTGCCCAAACCCTTGTAGTCTCAGGTACAGAGAGATCACATGCAGGCTGGTGATGATTTTTGACATTGAGAGCAATAAAGTAACTCAAGAGTGTAAAATGAGATGTCAGAAGGCAGGCTGCAGGGGCCCCGTGCTGTGCCACGCTGCTTTGCCCAAGCTGGAGGGCTCTGTCCAGCTCTGTCCTGCCTGGGAAGCCACAGCCACACCCTGGGGAGGGGGATGGAGGGGCTGGAGCTTGTAGGAGGTCGTGGACACAGCAGGACCACTCACAGCTCCTGCCCGGGCCATGGGGCTCAACCAATGCAGAGAGAGAGTTAAAGTGTCCACTGCCACATGGGCATGAAATCATTGGCTTTGCTGCTTTGGATAAATTGCAATATGCAGTTTATGAACTGAGCACAGGCAGCAGGAAAGCTGTGCAGGCAGGGCACTGCTGCTGTCTCTGCCCTGCTGCTCGTCAGAGGCAATTGGACCCTCTGCCTCTGCCCCTCCTCTGCTGCCAAAGGATTCTATCCGTGCTGCTCTCACTGGGAGATTAATTAAAGTTTGTAAAGCACTTGGGCTATACTCAGATGAAATATCACAAGATATTTAATCCTTTGATAATATTTATTTGGCTGATGCCTGCACTAGAAGGGGAAGGAAAACCAGGGCACATGTCTGTTTAAAAACATCCTTTCTCATTAAAAAGAGCCGAGCTAAATTAAAAGGTTTGTGGAATGTATTTCCTGTCAAACCTCCGGCCTGGGGGGAAAGGTACTGGAGAAGCATTTGTGGCTGCAGTTGATGTGTCCATCTGAGCACAACTGCAGGGCTTTGTATGACTTGTGAGATTGAGGGCTGATTTATTCCATTATCCTGTAATATTTCATGCTCTTAATTCCTGCATTACAATCTCGTTCACTACAGCTACAGCAGGTATTAATTGCCTTTCCAGACAAAACTAGTTTAAGCTACTTTTGTTTTAATTTTTCAATCTTGAGTAGAAGCTGGTGAAGCTTCATTTGACTTTTTTTGTTTTAATTTTTTAAACTTGAGTAGAAGCTCTATTCAATTCTCCAAGACCCAGACAGAATCTTTTCTGAAAGCCCTGGTAAAAAAGTGCGTGTATTTTGTTTCATTATCTAAAAATCTTTAATCTTTCAAAACTGACATAAAATACCTAGTTACTCCTCTCACTCCATTAATTTTAATTTGTTTTGATCCCATATTTGCTGTTTTAAGAATCCTCCCAATCTAACTTGAAGATTCAAAGCCATACAAGCAGCATATGGTACAAACTTCACATCTGTATCGTGTTACACTTGGCAAGAGTGATAGGAGCACTCATTTACTGGAGCTCAGCATGGGGTGAGAGTTCAGAGGTTATCATTCCTGATGGCTTACAACTTTACAGATGTTTTCCCTTTATGAACAACAGAACCACTTGTCAGTCACAGCCCAAACCTAAAAACCAGACGTTTCTACCTTCTTTTCATAATTCTTTCCATAATTCTTTCCGTGTTTTGCAGTCTCTTTTTAGGGTTCAGTAGTAGGGAAATGATTACAGATTAACAGTTGCAAAAGATTAGTTAACATTTTAAATGTGTGGGGAATATGGCAAACTAAAATAATACTGAAAAATGAAATCATAGTCAAAACATATGTGAAACGTAATCTGCAATAATCTTGAATTAATATTAAAGCTTATATCACATTTTTCCAGTCTTGCCACAGTGGGAATATGGAGTGCACACATGGAATACACATTCCTATAGAATTGATCATCTAGGTGATATATTGCAGTGAAACCTAAATTTGACTATACCAGATTTACATACATGACTCATTAGAATTGTGATCTTTAGTGCAGTCTTGGCTTGGATTCTCTAGTCATTTACAAAACACCTGAAGAACAACACCTGGGTAATTAAAAATGCCATCTGGCAGAGGAAAACTATGACCAGAGTATAGGTGATTGACCAAAATCTCATAGGGTGCCTATGAGAGAATAAAGAAATTAACCCGTCCAAGTTGGCCCAATATATATTTTTTTCCTCTCATGCAGTGAAAGACACTTCAAATCTGTATTACAAATCCAGCCTCAATGTAAAGAACCATATAATCCTAGAATTATTAAGGTTGGAAAAACCTCTAAGATCATCCAGTGCTTCCAGGTAGTTGTAGACTAAACATCCCCAGCTCTCTCAGCTGCTCTTCCTAAGATTTGTGCTCCAGAACCTTCACCACCTTCTACAGTAATTTTCATCCAACAGATGAAAATTTGCCTTAAGCTTTGTGAACTTCTATTTAAGTGAATTGTGGTCACTGGGAAATTTGCAGGTGTTTGGAAAAATACAAAGATTGTTTCAGATGGCAATGAGCAGGTCACAAAAAAGCAGGTGATATAAAGGAGAAATCCTCCTCTGACTAATCTTCAGTAACTAGCTATGTATGAACTCCTTGTCACCTGGAGCACAAGCCAGATCACTGGTGTGAATTTTACCCAAAATGGATATTACTTTACAGAGCAACTGATGTGGAAGTCACACAGGACCAGTTACCACACCTTAGCTAAGGGGAAATAAATCACAGAACACTATCTGATCAGTCCTTAGTTAATATTAAATTTAGCTCTTCCATTTTATAATTTCATAGTCAACTCTTCTTTTTTTTTTTTTTTTTTTTAATCCTAGACATAGATACAGTTTCTGTCCACCTATGCTTTTCAAATCCTGGCTGTAATTATATATGCATAAGTTCTTTATAATAAAGAGTACCTACGGTGACATATATTTGAAATCTGCTTTATGCATCTGGAAAGACTGAGTGGGGATGGGTGACTTGTCACAGGCAATAAAAAATGTCAGTGGCACATGTTTGTGTGTAGTCTGTGAATGCTGTTTGATGTACTTATCAGTTTCTTCCTACAATATGCTATAGTTACTGAACAGCACAGCTTGGCTATTGATGGGTAGAAGTAGAAGATAAGAGAATAGGCAGACAGTGATTTGGATTCTGCAGATGATATTTTGCAGGTTGGAAAGGACAAAGACAATCTGCAAGCACCAGCAGCTGATATATCCTCAATAGGAAATAATTCTGGGCTTGGAGACAGAGAAAAAACATATGCACAGTAAATCATGCAAATCGAGTCTTAATGGTGGTGCATTTGACAATAAGGCAGAAAATTATGGAGTTGGAGGTTGTTTCTTTTTGTTGTTGTTGGGGTTTTTTTAGCTTCAATTTTATAATAAACTTCTAGTTGGACTGGTCAGCTATTAACTTCTTAGCATGCAAAAGGCTATGGTGGTGCAGCACACTGGGATAACAGCAAACTTGTACTGGGGAGATGGAGGATTGAATAATCATCCCTCTTACCGACTTCCCTGGGTCCCCTGAGAAAATCACAAGTGGTTAAGAAACAGCCAATTGGTCAGAGGAAATGAGGGCAATTTCCAGTATCTAAAGGAGAGATGTTATTTTTTACACTTCATCATTTCCAGTAAACTGTTCATTCTGTGAATATTTAAATCTTTTTTTAAAAGCCAACCAAATAAACGAACAAACAAAACCAACCCAAGAACAGTGAGGCTGTTTCATTCCTGCTTCCCTCTGTAAAATCCCTGGAGCACTTCCCTTGGAGAGGATGCTGACCAGATGAGGAAAGCCAAAGGGAGCTGCTGGCAGTTCCTTTGTCACTGTAACATCTTGCAGGAGAGCGTGGTACTTGGGGATAGAGCTAACGACCCACTGTGGCACCATGCCATGGAACTGTCAAATTATCTGGAGAGAGGATGGTAATGAATGTGCATCACTGCTACATACAATTTGCTTTTAAGCAGGTAGGTAGGGCTGTGACTGAACAGAAGCCATTAAATTATGAACAGAAGGAGAGGGATCCAATTTTCTGCCTTGCTAAGGATATGAATAGTTTTAATCATAGCTGAAGACTTCGAGTTTGCCCTTCCTTTTGTAATCTTCCTCAATTGTTTCCTTCAAGTACAGCAAATCTAATTCTCTAGTTCATACCATCAATGTTGCACTGGTCTAATTTCATGGATGATTTTTGAAGAGGCAGTTTTGTTTTAGTGCAACGGAAGGAAAAATGGAGTTCATTGTTCAAAAGCTCCTCTGGCAATGAGATGAATGGAATATCTCATTTAACCTCTCTTCTGTTGCATTACTGCAGTGTTTTCTGCAAGGGGAACTTGGGTAGTCTGTGCTGCATCTAGACAGCAAATAAAAGAACATTGGGACCCAGAGTTTGCTGGGTGCAAAGTGCAAAAGCTACACTCATCATCGGGAGGTTCTGTCACCCACCAGCTTTGGACGTGCAGTCTACACTTTTAGTCTAATCTTAGTGACAAAGTTGTAAGTGACCCAGATTTTGGTCACTATAAGATCATATTTTAGACAAGAAAGGCCTGTGTCCAAATGCATATTTAGTAAAGAAGCCTACAATATAAATTTTAGAGTCAGATCAGTTCAAATAAGGTGAAAGACCATTTATAGTGGGTTCTGTCTGCCAGTATTTACCTTTTCTGCACTGCTGAGCCCTTTCTCCATTCTGTTGATACAATTGAAAAATTTATATATATTATTTTTTACAAGGAGGGCTTTCTGCTATTGCAAACTGACCTTAAACTCTGTACCTTTAAAAGTAGAGTTAAAACACGTGTGCATTAAAGATACTTTCAATGCATAGTGCATGTCTTCAGAATAGCTTTTATCTAGTTATGATTAAAAAAATTTCACCACCAAGACAACTTGATGGTTTTATGACTTATTGACTACCCTGTTACTGTGTAACACAGTTAATTGGCTCTCTGCTTGCTTTAATCTTGGATGTTTGATTCTGCTAAATCTTTAAAACACATTTTTGACTACATTATCCTGTAAGTATTTAAAATAAATGCCCCTCAAATGCATTTTTTGCAGTTTTAATAAGTTCTCTTTAACAAATAAATGGGGAAAGGAGTGGAGACAAGGGAGGATGCATGAAATATTAATAAAGGCCAATATGATGGAGTCAATAGATAGAGCTTGTTAAGATAAAAGCTTGTTTTTCAAAGCATTCAAGTTTGGATTCTCAGCTGGGACAGTCTGAAATAGCTCAGGGTAGATCATGCTTTCCTTTTCCTCTTTCCCCTGTTTTGACACAGGCAGAGCCAGCAGGTGGGAAAATTTCTCCCTTTTTGCCTGTTGTCTGTGTGCAATGGTGGGGAGGAACTAGTCCTTCCTGGAGATCTTGCATGCTGACTTTGGATGCTAAAACACCCTTTGGAAGAGGTGGATAAAATGTGGATAGGGCCACCATAATATGGGGTGTGGGGAGCTATAATTCCCTCAGGGGTAATGCCACTGCTCTGACCATGGAAGGATAGAGGTGTATGGCATGTGACAGTCACAAATAAGCCTCTTACAAAAAATGTTAATATTAATGTGTGTGTGTGTGTGTGTGTGTAGGGGTTGGAAAATGCAATGAGAGCTGGCCATGGGCATGGGTGCAGGATGATTGGGTCACAGGGCAGTCCTGCTTTGGCCAGGAGAGTTTCTGCAGCACATATGCTCCCTTCAAGGCTCTGGGGAACATGAACCTCATCTCCTCACTGGGACACAGGCAGCTCCCCCTCCAGGCAGGTGCCAGGGGAATCAGCTTCTTTGCACACTGACAGAAAAAAGATTCTTCAGTCCAGCTCCTCCATGGGGGTGTATTCTTTAAAAACACAGCCTAAGCCACTAGCCACGTGCTTGTTGGGGTGTCTGTCACACACAGATCCTCCTGGGGAGCTCTGAGAGGTGGGGAAGGACTTGGGCTTTTAAAAGTCATTTAAAAATGACTTTTTTAATTGTCAGGAGACAGAGCTGAAATCCTGACAGAATTTAAAGGTGTGCTGTGAAGGCAATGGAAAGTTGTGAAGGATATTAAAAGGATATCCCTCTAGCTGTTTGTTTTTACACTTTTGAATCAAAAGGACATAATCTTGGGAGAGTTTCCCTGTTCAAATATGTAAAGGGTTTCTCGTCACTAATATAGTTCTGCTGATTTTTGTGAAAATCTTGCAGAAAAATGAAGCTTTGGAGAAAATATTCTGTGGAGTGAGGATTCTGCACGGTTTTGTGCCTCTTGAAAGCCTGCTTTTTGTGCAGGACAGTGTCAATTAAAGCCATTCCTGCATCATGTCGCTAGAGGGACATGAAACATGGACTAGATTAGCTCCTGTTGTTCTTAGTTACTGCTCTTTAATGTGAAAAAGCACAACAGGGATGACTTAGGGCTTTCCATTCTCTGACTGAATGAAAGAGCTTTAAAATATGATCTTTGAGCTGTTTGATGTTTGTTGAAAAAAAACCAACACATACTAGTGCTGAAGATAGTGCAATAGTATAGAAGGACACCAGCAGGTATTCAAACAAGATGCAAAGGAAATCTTCAAGCATAAGATACAAAGAAATAGTGTCTTCTACAGTTCTCAGCAAATTAAATTGTTAATATCAGGTATTTGTATTAAGCTTAGCCACACACTTGCTCGTATTCATTTCAACAGTGGAGATGAACTGTGCTAGATCTGCTTTCAATCTAGGGTGTGATCTCAAGCCATGAAAGTTTCAGTGTCTCCTCTGAGCTGTGTTTGGCAGCAGAAGGGGAGAAGGAGGCTCTTCCATGGGCCTTTCCCACAGAAAAGCTGCAGGGCACAGCTGGGAGGCAGCAGTGGAGCTGCTCCTTAGCTCTGTGAACAGCTCTCCCCCACCCTTGTCCAGCATCAAGCCATAAAAGCCCAGCTTCAGTCCTGGACTGGAAAAGGAGCATCCTGGGCCTGGTCTGAGCTGGGAGGCAGCAGCTGTCATGACTGTCCCCATGTGCTGGAAACCTGCTGCCTCCCAGCTGAGCCCTGTGGTGCCTGCCTGCAGCACAGGCAGGAGTCCACCCACGCCTGGTGGGATGCCAGAGGTGCCCCAGGCCACCATCTGTGCTTCAGGTTTGCAAGCACACAGCAATGACACAGCACAGGGAATCACACTGCTTTAAGCTTAATGATGATCTTCACATTTATCTTGAAATAATCTTGTGGGCACACAAGGTCTGTGCAATCAAAAATCAGCAGTAACCAGGTTTTAGATACAAGTGGTTTGCAGGGAAGCAAATGTGACACCACTCCCTAAAATCTCTTTTTTTGAGAAAGCTGCTAAGAAAGCACAGCTGAGGCATACCCTCTCTTGGCCAGCCTGGCTCCCAGACTGCTCCAAGCACACTTGGATTTTATCTGGCTCAGGGACACAGGGCTTGCAGTCATTTTGCATCACCCCCCTGCCTCTCCTCCAAGTCTCCCCCTGGCCTTGGCTGCCTGAAGGTGCCTCCAACTCTTCCCTCACACCAGCTCTCCATATAGTGAAGAATTTTGGTGCCCAAATGGGAGAAGAGCATTTCTGTTTCTACACTGGAGATAGGAGGAGAGTGCTGGTGACAATTCTGTCCCCTGACTCTGTTCCAGGTGGGGGATTTTACTCACACCCCATTTGTCCACAGCCACAGCAAGGGTGCTCAGAACTGTTTTCCTTTCCAAAAAACTCCTTGGGTGGCTTTTGTTTTGCATGGAGTAATTAAGGAGAGGAAGCTGAGCCCTTTCCCTTCATGCCTTTGTTTCTCCTGTGTATCACATTACAGGTGCAGGGGTCAAAGTGTGACCATGTCAAAGACTGGTGGCAATGAATAGCTGCAGAAGAGGATTTGTGTTACTGCTGATCTGGTGGAAAAGTAGAGAGAGGCTGGCCACTTCTATCTATCATCTATCAATCTATCTATCATCTATCTATCTATCTATCTATCTATCTATCTATCTATCTATCTATCATCTATCTATCATATATCTATCATCTACCTATCATATATCTATCTATCATCTATCTATCTATCTATCTATCTATCTATCTATCTGTCTATCTGTCTATCTATCTATCTTCTGACTGGGTTTTATTTTATTTTTAGAATGCAAAGACTCAGGAGAGCTTTTAGGTCTAGTTTGTCCCTCATTAGCTTTTGAACTGTTACTCATGCAGTGTGATTAGTTACATGTTGTACCTGTCACTGCCTCTGCCCTTTGTTCAGGCTAGCTAAAATATAGTAGCACCTCATTTCAGTGATAGACTTGACCTAGAGTAAAATGTGCAAATTCTTACAGAAAGCGCAATAATTGCAATTGATTTATTCTTCTATGGGGAAATAATGTCTGTCTCAAACAATAACATCAGCTTTCTCTTAATTGCATTACATTAATATCATATTATTCTGTATTCATATCCACATCCAAAGCTGTGAAACATGTCTGGGTTGTGTTGGGTTTTTTTCCCTACCCTTATGACACACACAACTCTCAAAATAGGTTACCAAATATGGGAAGTCCCTTTTTGCCCATTCTGTAGAAGAAAGACAAAAGGGAAGAAAAAGAATTTTAAATAACACATTGGTCTATAAGCAGGGAAGCTGTATCATACCAACCACAGCCCCGTGTTTATCTCTGCTGTTAATCCAGTGGTAGGGATTATGCTGTATTAATGATGTGTGGGAGCTCCAGACTATTTCTTATTCCTGGCTCACAGCATCTGCTTTCAACAAATGTCTTTTGTGCACATATGTGACCTTTTGGCTCCCTACACTTCAGCCCACCTGTCAGGATGGCATCATGCCTGCTCATGAGTGTGGCCCAGCTTCTGGGGCATGGAGGAAATCAGCCCCTGAGGCCCTGTAAATGCTTCTCCATGGCAGAGCACCTCCCTCCTCTCCCAGTCCCATGGTGCACATGGCTCCTGGCTTTGGGGAGCCACCAGCCAGCTGATCTCCAGAGGACACCAGCCTTGGCTGGGGTTCCTGGTGGGACATGAGGGCAGACCTGAGCTGGCAACAAGCAAGAGAGCCCCTCTGGCCATGGGGTCCCTGCAGGCTCCAGGCTCAGTGAGTATCACCCAGTGCAAAACAATAACTAAATAAACTATTTAGTGCATTACAACAAGTGAGCTCAGGCTCATTTTCAGCAGGAATTTGGGACACAGCTGACACCCAGTCTGTAAATCCAGCCCCTTTTTGTGACACCCAGCCTGTAAATCCAGCCCTTTTCAGCAGGGCAGAGTCATGGATAAAATCCCAGTCACTTTTCTCCTTCCTGAGATCAACCTATGCAACATGTGGCACCTCATGAGAAAGATTTTACCAGCATGGTTTCCTTCAAAACAGCTATATTTTGTGAACGTTGCCTGATTTTTATTTAGAGGGGATGAAACTTCAGTTCAGAGGCAAAATTCCCAAAGTGTCTAATGTTGTCAAAACATCAAATTTCACAGTATATTTGGCATTAAGACTCATTTTTTTTCCTTTTTTTTTTTTTCCTTTTTCCCCCCTGATTTTCACTGTGAGATTCCTGTTTGAAAAGCAGGGTTTGTTTTTCAACTTTTGTGCAATTTGCTTACTTGGAATACAGTAACATGGAGCTCTCCAAAGTCATTTTGAGTTTAATTTTGGCCAAAATTGCACCTGTTCTGTTTTTTTAAACTGGAAATGAAGTCAAAATGGCAGGATTTCCCATGAAGTGATAAGTCTCATTTCTCTTCTGCTTTGGCTGGGTTCAAATCACCACAGGGAGAATTTTCCAAGAAGGTTATTTATAACCTTTAGAATATGGAAACATTTCAGTGTTTTCAACCTGCAGCATGTGGAAATAATCAGGGAAAAAAAAACCAAAAAACATTTCCATGGTTTTTGATAACTGAAACAACAGGTGCTAGGTCCAGGAATAGAGAAAGAGGAATGGGAATTAAAGCACTTTTCAGCATGTAACATTCAAGGTGGAAATGCCCAAAGAGAGGGGTTGACCCAAACACAAAGGAGAACTTTACACACCCTGCACTAATTACATTGAGGAACCTTTTGACACAGGACGTTTGTGGAGGCCAAAATTGTAAAAATTGTAAATGAGTTCAAACTGGGAGCAAGAGATTTGATGTAGGAAGTCCATCAGGGGCAATTATGATATTCCAGATGTTACTTCCAGCAAGTCCTTGAGCAACAGACTGCTGGAAGAATTCCTCTATTTCCTCTGCTTCCTATAGCTTTTCCTTAATTGTCTGCTGCTGTTGGAGGAAGAATAACAGGTTGGAGGATCCTTGGTGCCATCTTGTCCTTGTGTTACTGGCTTGTCAGAGAGCTTGGACAGCAGCCATGGCAAATGGAGGATGTAACAAGGGACTCCAAATGAAATAAAACAAACCAACAAAAAGTATAGTTTCTTTGGTTTGCATTTCTTTGAAAATTGATTTCAGACAACCCTGTTTTCCAGCCTCAGTGGTGTCTCAATAGCTGCAGGACACTAAGCAGGGAGTCACCCACCATAGGGACCCTGTTAGGAAAGTGCAAACTGCACATTGAGAGCACACAGAGAGGAGGAGAAAAGGATGAGGGTTTAGAGATGGTGAGAACAGAGGGCCCTATTTGGCAGCTCTTTAATGCTTCTCTTAGTATTGTGTTTGGCACCCAATTGCCATGGTGATGTGATTGGCAGCTGATTGACAGCATTACGTAATGGAGCTGTCTCTCTTGAGCAAGAGCCATATTTTCAGAGGAAAAATATCACACTGCTGCTGGGGATGGGACCAATGCACAGCCTGCTTGGATCAGCTGAGGGTTTGGAGCAGAATTTTCTCTTTAAGCAACTAAAGATTCACAACTCCTTCACAGTGAAATGTGAGTGAAATAGCCATCAGGACTGCAGGGGTGTCCAGACATCTCATCATGCTGCTGACCATCTGACAGACCCTGGCTGCACTGAGTGCCTGTTGAGCTAGCAAGGGGGCACCCCAGCCTCAGGGAACTGCTCTTTCAGTGCAGTCCTAAACCCAGTGCTTTCAGGAATGACACAGGGGGAAAAGCTGCAAATAAGGACAGTGGTAACAAAATACAGTACAAGAATTGGTGGATATGACAGCAATTTTCCTCCTGGATATTTAAAATACACTGGTTTTAGTGACTGGGGCACAGTGGCTGGCATGAGCATTGTTTGTATTTGAAGGGCAAGAGAATTGGTTGCCAGTTTTCCCACAGGACACCTCAGTAACAAGCATTTTAATCCCACCAGTGCTTTTTCTTACCTGGCACTTTCTTGAGTTTTGAGAATGTGGGGCTTGTCCCTGATCATGGAATTCTGGGATTTGCTCACACATCACTGGGATTCCCGTGTGCAGTGAGGGTGCTGTGTTAGATTGTTAGACAGAAAATGAGCTCTGCAGGGACTGAGTCCACAGAGAATGTGGCTGGGGTGCTCCTGATGGCATCCCTTTAGGAGATGCTCCTTTGCTTCCAGGGAGAACTGATCACTGACCCTGAACTGACTATAAAGGGTGAGCAGAGAGTGATGCCCAAATTCCCAACCCTCCTGGTTCAGAGCAGGTCAGGCAGGAGCTCACACTCACCTGGAAAAGCTCAGAGCCACGCAATAATGGCCCTTCTGTCTGTGGATGTAGGACCCTGGTTGGCCACACTGAGAGGAGAAGGTGTGATGGAACAGACATCACACCCCCCCCCCAGTTTATGAAGAAGTATGTCTTTTCCCTTTCCCAGACCATAATTAAACACTAATTATGTACAGATCAGCATTCAGGGTGTTGCAGAGCTGTTGCAGTGTGTCGCCATTTCCTGTCTCACCTATCCCATCCCCCTCAAGGATGCCAACCTTTCCCCCTCCCCCTGTGCCCTCCTGCCTGGTACCTTCCAGCAAGGCGTCCTGTGATTGGCAGATGCCCCCCCCAGGCCTGGGCCCATTGGTTTGTCCCAGTGTCCACATCCCCTGAGCCTTCTCCTGCTCACACCTGGCTGGCCCTCACCTGTCCCTCCCCTCCCCCTGTCCCCGGGGCTTAAAAAGGACATGAGACCGTGTGGTCGGGGTCTCTGCCGGCTCTGTCTGGAGCTGATACCACATTCAGAGGTCTACCATGCGACAATAAACTCTGGATCTAAGCTACACGGCAGAACCCGCTCCTTTTCTCTTCACCGTCTGAACCTTTTCCACCAAAGGTAAACTGAGTTCCTGTTTTGCCTGGATTTGTTCTGAGCGCCCAGCTGCAGCACCCAGCCAGCCAAGGGCATCTCTGGGGTGAAAAACGCCACAGCTGCTGCCTTTGGTCCAGCAGCGAGGCCAGACGAAGCCAGGCAGGACACACCCCGAAACATTCGGGGCTTAAGATTTAATACAGAGCCAGGGCAGATCCCACTGCAGGGTCCAGGTGTTTGCAGAGCAGAGAGCACACGTGTGGATGCACGTGTGGATGGATGTGAGCTCCTGTGGAACCCAGCCCAGATGTGATCTGCACTGCAGCCAGGGGTGCTGCAGGTGCTGGGCAGCTCCTGGATCTGCTCTGGGCTTGTGTTTGTGCCTCAGCAGCGTGCAAGGCCCTCCTCATCTGCAGCGTGCTGCAAACTGTGCTCTCCAGCTCTTGGCAAGCCAAAGAGCTGCTTTTGGCTGCCCTTGGATCATCACTGAGCAACTTCTGGAGCCAGTGAGGTCTTTCCCTGTGAGGCACAGCATGGAGCCCTCTGCTCTGCACATGGGGAGAAGGGGCTTCCAGCAATTCTCTTGACACAGCCACAGCACTTGTGCAGGGTGTGGGAGGGCTGGGGAAAGCTCCTGCCTCTGCCAAGCAGGCTGGAGGACAGGAGCAGCTTGTGGGGCTGGGATATCCTGGCCCCAAAGAAGCACAGAACATGCCAGGGGAATGAGGGAGATTAGATTTCACTAGCTAGCAAATTGAGTTTCTGTAACCCCTGACCAAAATTCATACTATCAGCTGGAAATAATACATTTAACTGGTTTCATATGGCTTTGAAACATCCCATAAACAAAATTTTAGGTTTCAGTTTTTATTCACCACTCTTTCTCTCTCTTTCAGCAGGACTTGGAGAAAAAATCCCACTAAAGCCCAGGCAAAGACTCCCATTGAGTTCAATGAGAGCTGAACCTGACCTTTATGGGATATCTTTACAGGTTTCTGTGCTCAGAGAGCTGCAGTTAGAGAGTAGGAGTTCTGGACCATATTGGAACAGAATTTTTCTTTATAAAGATGCTTTCCTTTGGACATGCAGCAGTGACAACAACACCTGTGTGCTCCCACACAGAGGCACAGCAGCCACACAGAGTCATCCATCTTAGGAAACATGCTATGCCTTTTAAGTGTTTCTGTATCAAAGACTGATAAATAAAACATGGGTTTAGTGTTAAAAGGAAAAAAGGGCCCTTTTAACAGATTAAAGTGCTCACAGTGCCTGACACTGTGAAATAGGAGTGTGGAGCAGCAGGGCAGTTCAGAGGAAGGACTGGCTATGCTGACAGGTGCAAACTGTTGTGTGTCTTGAAGCAGTCATTGGAAGAAAAAGAGCCCAAAATCTACTTTCCCAGCAAAGCCTTCCTGGAAGGTAACAAACTGAGCCCTCTATAGCTAAACTTCTCTATGTTCTCCAGCTGAGTGTCATGAGAAGAAGCTTTCCTTCCTGAAGGAAGAGGAAGAGAACAGTTTTTAAGGCCATCAAAATAAATAAGCAAACAAAATCAGCATCCTCTCAAGTGTTATAATGGTTTATTCCAGCAGAATGAAAGCCCTGCTGTGTTTTGCAGCATTTTTTTTCCCTCAGCATCCTGATTCTTCTCAAAGCCCAGCACACTGAGTTGGCTCCTTAACTGATTTCCATTTGTTCCTCAGCAGTTGCAAAAGCAGTGATAAAACCTTATGCCTTTTCTCATCCCTTCACAACTGTGAACAGAGGGTCCAGGACACCTAAAGGCTGTATTTGTACAGACAGGCACATTTCCCCATTCCAAGGAGCAATAACTAATTACATTTATTTGGTTAATCAGAAAAGCTGATGGTTAAAACTGATTTCCTTTCTGAACCTGTGTTACCTTGGTGGAGGGGAGCCTTACAGCAGAGGTCACTGAAAATCCTCCTGGATATTATCAGTTCTGCTCCTTGTGGCTTAGTGTACCAAGACAAACCCTTATGTGTGAAGGGCACAGAGCTGAGGCAGGGGGGGAGGGATAAACCAGTCCCTGCCCCTGCTTTGCTCTCTGACCAAAACACAGAGCATGCTGTCTGTGGAATGGGAAATGGAATTTGTGCACCATGTCTGTGGAATGGGAAATGGAATTTGTGCACCATCAGGACCCCACTTGATGTGGAGTCTTGCTTTTAACAGCTGAAAAGAGCCCCAAATAATGTGAATGAGAGCCAGATGATTTTGCTGTCAGGCTGGTAAGGAGCAAGTTTATGGTGCCAGCTGGCATCCCATCACCTTTTGGGACAAACCTGCCTCCTGCTCTCATAGATCTGAGATGTTGCAGCAAAGAGCAAGCCCAGGTACATCTGAGATGCTCTGTCCCTACCCCAGCCATGCAGTGTGGCCATGCAGTGCCACACTGCTGCCTCTGCCACCTGAGAATCCTCTACACAGCCCTATAAACCATTTCCAAAATGCCCCAGCCAGCAAGACACATGGCCAAAGGCGAGTGGGGGGAACCTATAAAATTAAATTGCATTATTTATTGGAGAGATCCAAGTTCTATCTTGCCCCAGGGTGTCATTATGTCCCTCTAGTCTATGCTGAGAATACTCATCTGCACTCTGATAATGACTTTGATACCTTTCAAAAATGATGATAATTTAACACCTCTGTGAAAGACACCTCTTCTAGACATACTGGCACCCCTTGCAGACCATGATGCTCCTGCAGGGACTGAGTGGGACCAGAGCCTGAAAAACTGCATTAGATTTCCCCTCAGCAAGGCAGAGTTGACTTTGTCAGCAAAGGGACACTGACCATGGAAGCTCCTTGTGTTGGATTTGGGGTTGGGCATGGTAGCTGGTGTTAGATGGGGGCAGAAGGGAGGTGAATACCAACACCACAACCATATAGAATGGTCATAGATACTGTCCCTTTGCTCCATTCAGCAGGAGAGAAGGAGGCAGCTTTGTTAGCTCACCCTATGCTCAGTAGGCCTTATTTAATATTAAATCCCATGGGAATTTTCTGTTTATCTTCCATGTATCTCCTGTCACTCATAATAAGCATCCTTCCAGCCTGAGCAGGTCAGAACCCCTAACACTATTTCCCTGTATTTCAAAACAGATGGGATGAAGTAACAGGGGAAAATGCTTCTGCCCACAGGAGGCCATTCTGATTTTGCTTTTTAAATTAGTATTTTGTCCCAGATCCTGGAAGAAGCTTACACTTTGGTCAGAAAGTCTTGGATTTTCCATTGTACTGTTTAACTCAATAGCATTTCCTATGCCCTCACAAGGCTTGGGTGAAACCCTTCTGCCATTAGAGGCCAGTGGAGAGCTCAAAAGCAACCTGAGACTTTCCACTTTTTAGTTTTATATCGTTTATTTGCTCTTTTATAAGAACAGATAAACGATATAAGAGCAGATAAACGATCTGCAGAATTGGCAGCCTGTGGTTGATAGCTGAGGTTTGCCCAGCCAGGTTCTGCTGCAGGGCTCTGTGAGCACTCACTGGGATTCTCTGCCCACCTCCCTCAGCCCTGACACTCAGTGAGCATCTCATGGCCCCTGCTGACACTGACAATTAGCACCAATTACACCAGCAGTTTTGTAGGGTGAATATTTGCCCTGAAAGAGACCTGCTCACTTCCCAGAGGCTGCCTGATGTCTGTAAGATAAGAATGATTTACTGACTGCAGCTGGGCTCCAGCAGGGGACACAGGTGTCATCAGTCTCCCCTGACACCTTCAGCCCGGCAAACTTGGGCCTTTTGAAGGAGTTAATGCCACTCAGTGTCGGGTCCGGCTGTCTGTCTCTGCCCCGACACGGGTAGAGTGGTTCTTTGGTGGGCGCGATGCAAAGGACGAGTCTGGACTCTTCAGCTTTCGGTCTTCAGGTTGTTTATTATTTCTTATCTACAAAATTTTTCTGTCTGCCCAACAGAGGTCTGATCTGCAGGCAGTCACAGGCACTCTCTGACCACCCACGGGGCGGTCATGTCTTTTTATACTAAAACCTACGTATACAATATTTACCTTTATTTCCCAATGCGTTTCGCCCATGTTGGCAAGTGCACCTTCACTAGAAACCAATCTCTAAGTGCCAACATCATCACAGGAGATGGAGGACAAGAAGAAGAAAGAAGAAGGACAAGACACGCCCCGATCTCTCCATCTTGTCTCCATAACCCCCCTGTACCAAAAACCTTAAAATCTATATCTCACCCTCTAAATGTGTCTCTTTTACACCTTGTACTCTAAAGTGATTCTCTTGTCCTCAGACTCTTGTTACTTCTGTGGATGGATCAAAATCAAGCCACCAAGCACTCTTGGCAACATTCCAGGGTTTTCGAGACCCCCAAGGGTTCTCCTGGCATCTCTGGACATCGGGAACGATGTGCTGAGATCCCACATCTCCCCCTTCTGTTTGCACCAAGAAGACTTCTTTGGCAACTTGACTCATGACATGTCTCACACACATAAAGATGCATGGGACAATGAGCACGAGGACTAAGAGTATTATTAAAATATAAAATCCCATTTTTAAAAACCCTCTCCATAAGGGAGAAAGATCAAAAAATCCCGCCACATCATCAATCCATGACCCAGTGATCTCGCCTAATTTCTTTATACTGTCTTTTATATTTTGAATGCTTTCATGAATTGATCTCGAATGATCTGAGAGATTCATGCAGCACATCCCCTCAAACTCTTCACACCCATGTCCATGAGCGAGCAACAGATAATCGATTGCTGCTCTATTTTGAAGAGTTGCCTCTCTCACACTGCTTACATCTTTTAACATGTCACTCAAAGCGAGAGAAACTGATTGAGCATGCTTGCTCAACCAACAACCCATGTGGTCCAGTTGAGTCAAGGCCACCCCCGATGCTGTCTGAGGTGAGAAAATTGCTGTCGCAATTCTCCTTGCCTTGTCCCAGGTGTACACTTCATCATCACAGTCTGCACTGTAATGTTTCAAGGACCTTTTGTCTTTGTGTTTTTGTTCTCTCAACACTTTTAAATCTGGTGACAACATTGAAATCCTCCCAATGCTGCATGGACCTCCTTTGGCATTTGCAGGAATGCCGTGCCAAATTCTGTCCCCACAAATTAAAAACAACCCACATGGCAATTGCACTGGGACCTGGATTGATCCTTTGGCTGTCGTCACAGTGTGATTACACCAAGCTGATGCATTTCTATAATATTCATGATTTGGTGTGACATCAATGCTATTGTTTGTCCTTGACACATTCGAATTTTCAAATTTCATGCATAGCTCCATTGTTGTGGACCCAAAAATTTCCAATTCCTGCGGTTCAGTAGAGGCCACAGGTAAAAGATGTGTCCAGGCACACCATTCATTCACAGGATCTTTGATGACCTGTGAAATCTCCATTGGAGAATGTCCTGGAATTGGCCATTCGCCCACTGGCAACCCAACCATGCATGCCGTGAATGGTTTCCCTGGTTTCGAATGTGTCAGGCAGATACTTTCTAAGTTTGCTGCCTGGGCTAACGTTTCCCAAACATTTTGTTTCGGCTGGCTGACTGAGCTGGCATTGAGGGTTGAGTACTTGAGCGTTTCTTTTGAGTGGAAAGGGTTTGAACCATAGGAATTGAGGCTAGAGGCATCGGTCTCGGAGAGGGGATGGAGCCCCGGGATGCCGAACCCCGAGCGTGGCCCCTCCTTTTTGCCCCAGACGTCACAGAGGATCGGACCCGCCCCCGACCTCGCTCCGCCGGCACTTCCCGCGCATGCGTGCCTTCGGGGACGCCCCCTGCCTCCCCTGTACTGACGTCACTGTCTCCGTCCCGCTCCACCTCCGAAGTCTCCTCCCTATTGTCTGTTCCTGCCCCTCTCTCCTCCTCCTCTGACGCTGTATCCACACCCCCCGCTGAAGCGCGCAGCCCCCTCCCCGCGGGTGTCCCCTTTCTCGCAGCGATTCGAGCCGATCTCCGGGTCCAGACTTCCGGGTCTGACGTCACCACCGCGCGTCTCCTGCGTCCCTCCACAGCAGCTCTCCGGAGCTCTGCAGCTGCTCCGTCCTTGCTGCCCGTGTCTGACGCTCCCGCGCTGGTTTGAGAGGTCTCCCCGGCCACTCCCTGAGCCTTGCTCGACCCGCGCGTCTTTGGCACCGCTCCAAAGGCGATTGTCGCTTTCGGCGTTGCGCTCACAAGAGTCGCATGGAAACCCGTGTCTCCCATTGCCTCCCCGCCCCCCCCGCCGGCCGCCGCCGCTTCCGCGCCGCCGCGCCTGCCGCGAGAGAGCGCATCCCCCCTCCCCGCTTGTTCCCTTTGAACCCCCCTCCCCGACTCCGCCACGTTTTCCACCTCCTCCCCCCCTGATTCCTGCGAATCGGGACAGTACACTCCGGAAGGGTGGCCTGTCTCCTCGATGTCGCTGGGAGAAAACTTTATTTCATCAGGAAGAGGAATGGTATCATCAGTGTCTGAGTCGGAGTCTGAAATCCCTGTATTCTCTGTGGTTTCAGGGTACTTTAGGGTTCCCTTGGGTTTTCGGGATGGTGGGACTGAGGGCAATGACATTTTCCCTTGTACCCTTTTCTCGGGCACCTTTTCCCCCGGGCTAATTGAGATCAGAGCCAATTTCTGCTTGGAACCTTGCTCTGCTCCCTCTGCCCCTCTGGGACCTGCAACAACTTGTTGCCTGGCTGACCCCCTAAATTGAGTCGAGGTCGCCTCTAACATAATTCTTGCTGAGGACAGCAACTTTAAGGCTGTTTTATCCTCATTGATGGCTAGAAAATATAGGTGTCTGTTAACTTCTTGCCAAAAGCCTACTTCAAATAACAGCCTTGTTTCGGAGTACGGGTAATTACACCGCACCCATAGCAATAATTCTCTAAGCTTTTTCTTTGGGATCCCCTTAGTGTGTGTGTCTGCCACGCCTTGTAGGTCGGACAGAATTTCTATTTGTTCCTGGGAAAGTGTACCCCCCATGTTCTTAATTCTTGACCTTCTCACCGAATTCCTGTCGTCAGAGCAGTCCGGAGGCTCCTGGTCTCTGGCCTGCAGGTCACAGGAGATGGATCCGGAGGCGCCTTTCCGATTCCGATCCGGGCTGTTCTGCTACGAACTTTCTTCGGCTGAGGTGGAGTGCGATGTTTTCTGCGGCTGCTGCGTTTTCAGAGTCTCCTGGCTGCTTTCTGGCTGTTTTCCCAAGGAGTTATCAGGCTCTCCTGGGAATGAGTCCAACTCGGGAGCTGCCCACTCGGTGCTTCAAGGCTGCCCCTGTGCAAGAGGTGCACAGCAGAGCTCACCGTGGCTCAGCGAAGGCTGCTGGATGCTGCTGGATCGCCGGTCGCTGCCGAGCTGCTCCCCGAGTCGCCGCCGGGTGCCCACCGGTGCCGGTGCTCACGGGGTGCCCACCCAGGGACGCCAAATGTCGGGTCCGGCTGTCTGTCTCTGCCCCGACACGGGTAGAGTGGTTCTTTGGTGGGCGCGATGCAAAGGACGAGTCTGGACTCTTCAGCTTTCGGTCTTCAGGTTGTTTATTATTTCTTATCTACAAAATTTTTCTGTCTGCCCAACAGAGGTCTGATCTGCAGGCAGTCACAGGCACTCTCTGACCACCCACGGGGCGGTCATGTCTTTTTATACTAAAACCTACGTATACAATATTTACCTTTATTTCCCAATGCGTTTCGCCCATGTTGGCAAGTGCACCTTCACTAGAAACCAATCTCTAAGTGCCAACATCATCACAGGAGATGGAGGACAAGAAGAAGAAAGAAGAAGGACAAGACACGCCCCGATCTCTCCATCTTGTCTCCATAACCCCCCTGTACCAAAAACCTTAAAATCTATATCTCACCCTCTAAATGTGTCTCTTTTACACCTTGTACTCTAAAGTGATTCTCTTGTCCTCAGACTCTTGTTACTTCTGTGGATGGATCAAAATCAAGCCACCAAGCACTCTTGGCAACATTCCAGGGTTTTCGAGACCCCCAAGGGTTCTCCTGGCATCTCTGGACATCGGGAACGATGTGCTGAGATCCCACAACTCAGCACTGAGATCATTCCTTCCTTGTCTTAAAAACTGCTAGGAAAATTGGGGTTTAATCCTCCCTTTGCCTTACCATGGTAGAGAAGCAGAATGGACTGTCAGATCCACACCCTGTGGAAATTTCCCTTCTTCTGCTGCACCTCCTGTGCTGCCAAGTAATTGGTTGGGGCTTTTAGACCTAAGAGAGGTTGTCTGCTCTGTTGCACATAGCAAAGCACTGCGGAGCAAAGTAGGCAATCTCCATTATCCCTACTTGGAGCTGTTCCTGAATCTGTTTCTGAAGGGGTTATTTTAAGTCTGCCATGTAGCTGCCATCTTAGTCCAGCCAGAAGAGGCAGGTGTGGCAGAAGGGTGTGAACAGGTATGACAGTGAAAAAGAAACACTTTAAATGAGAAATTATGCTGAAGCAAGCTAAAACAGTGCACTCATTCCTCTGAAATTCTGTTTCCTGTAGCCATTTTCTCTGCATGACTGCCCTTCCTTTCCTCTTACTACCAATAAATGCTGTTGTCTGTGGCATGCTATTAACTTTTTTAATACCCTATTTTAAAAATTAATGTATTTTTAATAAAATGTCCGAAGTGGACAAGCAAAGAAAATTATCACTGAAGAGGTACAGTATATACTGTGTATATACAGTATATACTGTGAAAACTGTAACTTTCTGACATCTTCCAGCATCTGCTGCTGGGCAGCAATTTCTGTTCAAAAATAATGTTTCCTTTGTCAGCTGGATTCTCACCTGATTCATGATGTTGACATGAATTATGGCAGAAATACACACAATGGTGACATTGTGATGTGTAATTGACTATTTTAGGCCTAAGCTGGAGTGTTTTACATATTCTTACGATAACAATATTGTTTCCCTGCTTTTCCTTTAGATTAGAGTTGTTTTGGGGTGACTTCCTTTAACCCTCCTCACTCAGTAATGAACACATTTATTTTCACTGCTAACAATTTCAGCCACTGAAAAATTTCTACTGAATGCTGGAAGTTCAGCAATTCTTGCAGTTTCTCATAATCTCAATAAGAGATATTTGATATTCTGAACTCTCCTCTTTTTGCTTTGTTTTGCACCTATTTGGTGAAAGGAAGCCCAAAATGTGTTGATATTTGTGTCAAGGCTGAGGCCCCATATCTCAGCTGCTTCAAAAAGAATTCAGAGGCAATGAAACTTTTTTGATCTCAGAACTGTGATTCAAGACACCTAATAAACTTCTCCCCAACAAATGCTTTTTCTCTACCACATCTCTGTCAGACAAATGGCAGAAACCCCCCTCCTACCATAAAATACCCCAGTACCTCTATTTTAAAGGTAAGAAAGTGTGGGTAGATGAAAGAAAGAACTGTGTTATATGAGAGGAGCATTTGTGCCTCAAAAAGGAGCTGTAGACAATGACTCAGAGCATCCTTCTGACCCACCTCAGTGACACAAGAGCACTCTGATACCATCTTCCTTCTCTCTTTTGTTCTTCTGATTAAAATTTGAGCATTTACATTATTTAACAAAACATATCCTTTTTGTTCTTACCATTCAGAAAACTAATTTCTCTTGCTTGTGGATTTTCCCCTAGACTGAGCAAACTGAAATTCACTCCAACTAACCAATTCTGAAATTAAAGAAGTGCCACTTAAGCATTATTCCTAAATCTTTCGGAAAGGGAAAAAAAAATGAGGGGGAGGCAAAAATGAAAAACCCAAGATTTTTATCTTTGCTTTAAGAAAAATGGGTGATGCATGAAATTGAAACTAGCTTTGCTGGATGAGGTGATGAGTAGAGATGAAGCATTCCTTTGTTTTCTGAGGCAGATCAGTGAGACTGACCTCTTGGCCTCCTAGGCTGCTAGTAAAGGTGCCCTGCCAATATCTCCTTTTTCTGCACAGAGATTTCTCTGTCTCATACTGGATTCACAATCCTCCCTAGGTCACTGGGAAGCAGCAAAGTCTTGTTTGATTGACTGTACAAATGAGGGTTCCATCCCTGTTCTGGTTGTCATTGACCAAATGCCAGATGACCTCTCCTGGGCATTTTTGTGCTCTGGCAGCCTCTTGGGGTTTTATTTTGTTCTTTGCCCTGTGGAATGCCCCTTACTATGTGATTATTCTGTGCCTGGTGCTGGGAAGTACTGGACAGATTTTAGATGGATGTCTCCTGATATTTACAATGTTGAAAATAGCAGACTTACATCAGCCTTCCCCTATAGCCTTAGATATTTGTGTCTTCTCACTGGACTATCCTGTGTTACATAAAGATGGTGCATTAGAGGAAGCTCTGGGGATTCCTCTCTAATCAACCCAGCTAAATCCTTTCAGGGGTCATTCTTTGAAGCTTGTTTTGTGTTGTCATTGGCAGATTTTCTCAAAACAGCCCAAGGAAAATCACAGATCTTGTGATTTCCTGAAAGGACATTTTCAGAAGCTCAGGAACAAAAGTCTCAGCAGGATGGGCAGGAGCCTTCTTGCAAATTCTAGCTATAGACTTTCAATGTGGTCCCAAGTTGCTTTGAAAAACTAAAAAAATCCCACAACCTGATTGGCATTTTCTGAATTTTTGATCAAAAATAGTTTGTTTCAATAAACTATTGAAACTTAAAAAAAATAATGTAAGAAATAAGCTGAGATGACTAACATTAAAACTCTCTCCTACTACTGTGCTTCTTTTGAGCCATGAGAAACTTCTCAGTGATACTGCATTCATGTAAAAGTAAAAACATGAATTAACTCAGCTGTGTCAGAATGGATTCTGAACCTCAGCTGTGTATAAGACAGAAAAAGTAGTCCATTCTGCTTTGATTAGGGGGGGTTTTAGATTGATCCTTTGACATTTTCCTGTGAAGCGTGAAGGGGAGTCCAGAGCACCAAATATTTGTGTATTCACAGCCTCTTGCAGCCAGGAGGGCAGGAGTCTGATGGTTCCATCTACTGTCAGCTTAGAGACCAGTTTAGGCTGGACTTTAGGGAAAAATTCTTCACAGAAAGAGTGATTGGGCATTGGAATGGGCTGCCCAGGGAGGTGGTGGAGTCCTCTTTCCTGGAGGTGTTGGAAACAGACTGGATGTGGCCCTTAGTGCCCTGGTTTAGCTGATAAGGTGGTGTTAGGTCATAGGTTGTACTTGATGATCTCAAAGGTGTTTTCCAGCCTTGTTAATTCTGTGATTCTCTGATGTGGTATCTGAGATGTGCCTGAAGTTCAGCAATGTGCCATAGGCATGTAACCCAAGCCCCTGGATTTGCAATAAGGGTGGATATCCTGGCAGGATGGATAGCCTAGAGTAGCCCCCAATGCCTGTGCTGAGCTCCATGAGTCATTCCCTATGGATCTTTCCATCATCCTCAAGGGAGCTCACAAGATGCCCAAAATCTCTGAAGAGATACAGCAGCACCCCTCACAAACAGCTGATCAAAAATCAGTGATGGTGTTAAAATGAATTTAGCTCTGGCTGACCTAAGCCACAATGGATTTTCCATTAATTGAGTTTTGTTTTTTTTTTTTTTTTAATAAATAGTAAAACATGGAGATCCTCTGATGACCAGTGAGTGATATTTCTATTTACATCAGTCAGAGGTGTGACCAGCTTAGGGCTGAGAGCAGTGTTGGTGATTTTGCTCAGCTTCAGTCACTCACTGACATGGTTGTACTGCTTCCAGAACTGTCTTTGCCAGATTTTCCTAATTTCTCCCAACCTTAAGGCCGCTCTCCCCAAGGCAGAGCCCTGACCTGCACTGCCCTTGGGGGTACAGGCTGTCTGAAGTGGAGTCCCCCTGGTTCCCCACAGTGCCTGTCCATGAAGATTAAACCAGAACTCAACCCTGGAGCTGTTCTTTTCAGGTGTCTGGAAGGAGGAAATTTCTTTTCTTAGAGAAGTTTACTTTATTTGTCAATATACTTGTATTTCCTCAATAAAGGCATTTTATGTACCAAGAGAAGGTTATCTCCCCCTCCCCTTCTCATTTAAGGGCTAATTCATACGCCAGCTAATTTGTTCTGGCTATTATCACAATTTATTTCCGTTGCTACAGGGCAGCCAATAACTTTAATAAAGGAGGTTCCAGTTACCCAATCTTCCCAGTTAATAATCTGCATTGAAATACACAGAATGAATTGTCTCCCACATGCTACAAATACAGAAAATTACCATGCTGTAGTGTTATCACTACCACACAGGTACAATTAAATGTGTGTTATGCATGGAGCTGCACAGAACACTACCAGTAATGTCAAATGCAATTAAAAAGGAACTATTGTGTGGCTCCATCTGAAAAATCAGCCTGTTTGTATGTACTTTACACAGGATTACTCACTGGATAGGGTAATATTGAATCACTTGATGTTTGGGATTCATGGGAGAGAGCTGAGTAAACAAAGGAGCACAGCCTGCCACAGAGGCTGTTAACAGTGAGGAGCTAAGGCCTTCCACCTTAAAGAAAGCATGAGATATTTATTTCCTGCATCACTGGAACACTGTTTGTTCATTAATGGTGACCTTATTGGGCGCAGGCACTGCTCAGAGGGTTGCAGGTTTTGCTCAGCCATGTGCACTATCCTTCTCCTACAGAAGTGACAGTTTTATACAAGTCCCCTGCTCTCTTTAATAGATCATCTTTCCAGCTCGTTATGCTCTAGTTCTTCTCCTGTTATCTTTAAATCTCAAAGTCTTGACCTTCTTTTTATACCCCTGTCAGCGTGAAGACACCCCAGATCCAGGCAATCACTACATTAAAACTGTTCCCATCTTCCCTTAACTCAGCTCTTGGAAATAAAATCATCTCTTAAGACCCATGACTATATTAAATAAATATGAGCTTAGTGTTCTGATTGCTTTTATTTGGTGGTTTCTTTTGCTTACAATGCAAAACTGCAATATCCTTGGACCAAATTCCGTGGTGACTGAAAGCTGAACAAAGTTCTGCTAAGTCTCTGTAAGCTGCACTAATCATCCTTATCCCCATGTGTGGGGACTTACCAAGCCAGGACAGCATTTGGGAGGGAACCTCTCAATTACGGGCACTTTAAAACAGAAAAGGAGTTACTTTTTGATGGTGGGTTGATAATTTAATACCTTAATTCACTATCCACTTAATTGAGGATGCTAGTGGGAAAATATTTTTAATTTTTTTGAAGGTAGCAGGATAAGCAGAGGAACCCTGGTTGAGAGAAGAACTCCTGGAGCTCTGGGTGCAGTTCACAGCACTGCAGTTATCACACCTCAGCATGACACTGACCCAGGTTCAGTGTGCAATGTGAGTACTGCCCCTGGCAAAGCAAAGGGAGTCCAGGAACTCCAGATGTTACCCCATGTATTTTTATTATTCCTGGGTGTTTTCTTCTACCCCTTTTTGATCATTTGATATAGGTGTTCAAATAAACATCACACTTTCAAGAAGGAATTAAAAACACTGCCTGAAAGTGCTGCACTTCAATTTGGTCCTGGTGCCAGGCTTTGCCAAAGACAAGCATAAAGTGCAATATTTCCTTGGATAGAGCAAATCTTCCCAGCTCCACCCAGACCACAGCAGCTACAGCATCTCACCCCTATCAGTGATGAGCTTGTATTTTTATTCCTTCGTTTCAATGCTCAAAACAATTTAAATGGTGGCCTAAATAACAGCTATTCCATTAAATTATTTAGAATTTGTTCCTCTAAACGGGAATTTGAGTGTTGTCTCTCTCAGAACTGCTGAGGTCTACAGTTCTGGCTTCCTGGGCAACACTCCCAGAGCTGGAACAACCCTTTCTGGATGCAAGTTTGGTGGTAATCTTCTTGTGTTGGAGCTGTCAACCAAAATTCAGACTCGGAGCACATCAGCTCATCCCAGGGCCAGTGTGTTCCTTGTGTAGCTGTTGTAGCTTTTGGAAAGCAGTGCCCTCTGTAAAGTGAATGAGCTGTGGAGGGCAAATGCAGCATGGAGAGGGCTTGATGTGGCACAGCTCAGGCCAACATTGCTTAAATTGTCATAGCTACTGTGGAGTTACAGTCCAATTGAGTGCAGTGCATGCCATAATATTGGGGGGGGAGCAATTGCAGTGTGCCTAATTGCTGCCTTCCTTTCCCCCTGCCTTTCTCCCTGGCCCAAGTTCATGTGCATGTGTTATCCTGTGGGTGAAAGCTAATAAAATATGAATTAAAGAAAATTGCACTACTCCCTAACGTCCAAATCGCACAGATTGATTTGCATTTACTTGTAACTGAAAACACATGGCTAGTCACAGTTTAAGAAAAATAAAAAGGATTACAGAAACCCCAGACCATGACTGAAAGGAGTTATTGAGCCCTTGCATTGTATCATTTAGCTTCACAGTGGAGCAGATACCTAATCTCACATACAACAGGCCATCTATAATCAAAGAGTTTGCTGCTCCCTGGCTGTCCTGGAATGATCACTTAAGCATTTGTCTTGACAGATACCCAAGGATCCTTTGGCAAGGGCAAAGCAGCACCAAAGGAAAAACCCGGGTAGGAAAACCTTTAGGAGACTGCTTGAAATTGCAGGTGACAAGGGGATTGATGGCAATGGCAATTAGGCAGCCCCAGGGAAGTAGATAAGTGTTAGAGATACAAAAGCTTGGTTCTGCATGTGATGCCACACTCATCCCCTGGTCCAGAGAGTGACCTGCCCTCCCCTCTCAGGTGGCAGAGTGATTTCCAGCAGGGCTCTGCCTCTGCACCTCATTGTAATTCAGGGAAGGCCAGCACAGAATATTCTCACTGTTCTCATACCCTGATGAGATTGTTCTGCCACAACGCAGTCAGTACAGTGCCTGAGAAAATTACTTTGTGAAATGCTGGGCTTCAAACCATTACCTGAAGTAAAATGCTTAGGCTGAATTTAAAGCATCACAAGCAGGTGCTTGTCTCCTTTTCCTTTCCTTTCCTTTCCTTTCCTTTCCTTTCCTTTCCTTTCCTTTCCTTTCCTTTCCTTTCCTTTCCTTTCCTTTCCTTTCCTTTCCTTTCCTTTCCTTTCCTTTCCTTTCCTTTCCTTTCCTTTCCTTTCCTTTCCTTTCCTTTCCTTTCCTTTCCTTTCCTTTCCTTTCCTTTCCTTTCCTTTCCTTTCCTTTCCTTTCCTTTCCTTTCCTTTCCTTTCCTTTCCTTTCCTTTCCCCTAACCCCTTCCCTTTTTATTTGGTTTGGGTTTTTTGGAAATTCTTTCATATTGGGAATTGTTTGTTTTTCATAGTTCTGGGATCATCAATGGATAACTCTAAGTAATGAATCCCATGAATGCACTATTGAACTTATCTCAACCACCAAAATGTCTGCTTAATCTACATCAGAGTCACTGCACCCCTTTGGTACCCAGATAAATTAGCTAAGCATAACAAAGTACCTCCAACATTCATTTCCAAACATCTGAAAAGTGGTTGTCTGGTCTTGAGTGTAGCTCTACTGCTGGAAACTGTCTGGGAGTGTTTCTGGTGGAAGTAAAAGCTGGGGGGAAACATGGGAGGAAACTTCTCTCTCTGAATGAAAAGAGTGATTTTATTAAAATTTGAATTCTGGAAGTTTTTCTTGTTTTGTTTTAATTTCTAGAGCCAGTAAGTTAATATTCTCTCTGAAGGAAATAAAAAATGCTTTTAGAAAAAAAAAAAAAACAAACATGTCTGTTTTCCTGTTCTTTAATTATCCTTTCTTTTTGAGTGGCTGGTATCTATTGAGGCACCCAGAACCCCACAGACAGGGGCAAACTTCCAGTCTTTCTGAAGTGATGCCCAAACAGAAGAAGCAATGTGGAAGCAGTGTCAGTCCTGGTGCCCACACTCATTCTTTCATGGGGTCATGCTCTGATCCAGGGGGAGTCCATTTCTGGAATCAAATTCCCATCTGTGGCTTGCAGGGAAGGACAGCCCAGCCTCCCATCCCCTCAGGGATGCTGAGCTGAAGCTTAGGGAGAGTTCTTTGTGCCCTGCAGGGGTGGTGGCGTTTGGGGTTCAGGCTCACCCAAAATGATGAAATTTGACTTGGCCCCTGGACTCCACCAGGGGAAGGAGTGAGGGGCCCAAGGGGGAGTGGGACCCGGGCAGGGGTGATCCAAGCACCAGCTGAGCAGGAGCTCCTGAGCCCTGCAGACCTGACAGGGCCATTTCATGGGGCTCACATCCATCCTCATCCTCACCATCCACCCTCATCCTCACCATCCACCCTCATCCTCACCATCCACCCTCATCCTCACAATTCACCCTCATCCTCACCATCCACCCTCATCCTCACCATCCACCCTCATCTTCACCATCCACCATCCATCCTCACCATCCACCCCCATCCTCACCATCCACCCTCATCCTCACCATCCATCCTCATCCTCACCATCCACCCCCATCCTCACCATCCACCCCCATCCTCACCATCCACCCTCATCCTCACCATCCACCCCCATCCTCACCATCCACCCCCATCCTCACCATCCACACCCATCCTCACCATCCACCCTCATCCTCACCATCCATCCTCATCCTCACCATCCACCCTCATCCTCACCATCCACCCTCATCCTCACCATCCACACCCATCCTCACCATCCACACCCATCCTCACCACCCACCCTCATCCTCATCATCCACCCCCATCCTCATCATCCACCCCCATCCTCACCATCCACCCTCATCCTCACCATCCACCCTCATCCTCACCATCCGTCCTCATCCTCACCATCCACCCCCATCCTCACCATCCACCCCCATCCTCACCATCCACCCCCATCCTCACCATCCACACCCATCCTCACCACCCACCCTCATCCTCATCATCCACCCCCATCCTCATCATCCACCCCCATCCTCACCATCCACCCTCATCCTCACCATCCATCCTCATCCTCATCTTCCACCCTCATCCTCATCATCCACCCCCATCCTCATCATCCACCCTCATCCTCACTATCCATCCTCATCTTCACCATCCATCCTCATCCTCACCATCCACCCTCATGCCCCAGCTGCCTCCTCAACGTGTCATTTGCACATAAACTGGAGAGAGGTTTGTAACATAAAACAAATGACATTTTACTCCTTCCAGGGGATTGAGTGGAACTAATAACAATCTTAAACTGGTTTCCATCAGAAAGTTGTCTGGATCTATATTTCTGGATTCCATTACTAATCTTCAAGAAGAAAAAAAGAAGTAAAAATCCAAACAATGTTTTTTCTGCCTTTTATTCCTTGAGACAATGATCCCATTGTAATTGTCAGTCATTAAACAAAACCCTCTGTGCAGAATATAAAGGAACCACAAATACTGACATCCCCAAAATGAAGAGATTCATTAATCACAAACACAATGAATAATTATTTTTAAAAGAGGAAGCACAAAAGGCCTCAGGACTCAGAGCTTGCATGGTGGGATGTAGCAGCTGGGAGTATTGCAGCCCTACCAGTGGTGCCTGCCCCATTCAGAACAATCTTTCCCAGAATATGTCCTGTTGGGTTTTCTGTTTGTTTCAATATACTGTTTGTTTTTTTGCCACTTAGAGCAGTCCAACTGGCTCTATTACTCAGTAGGAAGCTAATGAAATTTAATAGCAAACCTTAAAAAATGTTTATTTAAATGTACCATAGAAATGTTTCATTAAAGAAAAAAATATTCCCTCCATATCCGTATGGTTTCTGTTTGAAGTGCTTTTGGACTGGACTCAAGGCATTTGGGAGTTTGCCAGGAAGGGGTGTAAACAAGGGAGGCGTGGAACTTTTATTCTCAGAGAATATATGGCACATCCAGGGTGCAGCAGTGCCAGGATGTTTGTGCTTTAAATTCAAATCAGATACACAAAAAAACCCAAACAAAAAGCCACTACTTTGACTCAAGAAAGAAATGTGCTGGGATCACCTTGTTGAAGAATTTAGATAAGAAAAGATTTATTAATTTCTGTGGTTCATCTGCCTGCCAGAACAAGTTTTTCTGGAATATCATTTGCTATATGCAAATATCTAATAATTAGGAATATTTTATTTTATAGAGGAAAAAAAAAATTCTGATTTTCTGCTACCACTCTTATAAGTATTTACATTGAACCTGTATTTGACTAAGTCCATTTTTCATCAAGAAGATGCATCTTGCTGTCAAGAAATAGGGCTGGAAGGTCCCATTTGAGATTGTTCAGTCTGTTTCTGTACCCCCAAACCAGGATCAACACACTTCTTTTGCTTACCTTATTCATGAAAACCTTAAATGATGGAAATTCCACCATGTTTTATGGAAATTTCCCAACTATTTATCATCTACAGCTTTTTCCTGATGTTTTTCCCTACATCTCCTTCCCTGCAAATCAGACAATAACCCATTAATCTTTGTCCAAACCATAGAGGACAAGCAGAACAATTCCTTCTGTCTTTGCAGCAACTTTTCACACCCTTGGGGTCCGTTATCTTTTTTTTTTTTTTTTTCTAGCTGAAGCTACCCAGTTCTTCCAAAAGGGATTGAGTTTCCAGAGACTGCTGAATGTTTTTGTGCTCTCCATTTGATGCCCTTCCATTGGCCCACCTCTCTTCCTAATACACTGCCAAGGACATCAGGTGAGAAGCAGTGGCCTCATGGAAGGATTACTTCACAGGGCTTTCATGTGCAGCTCCCCTGTTTCCACAGCCCACTCTAATGTTTATTTTTTGCAGTCGTGTGACCATGTTGACTCAAGCCCAGTCTGTGAACCCTGGTAACCCTCAGATCCTGTTTCACAGGGCTGGTGCCCAGCAGACGTTTCGCATCCGGTGTTTGTGCAGTTCATTATCTCCACTCAGAAGCGTCCACTTCTCTCTGTTTTCATTGAACCACGTCCAGTTTTTTCTCAGTTCATTTCACCCATTTGTCAAGAAGATTTTAAATTCTAATCCAGGCTCTCAAAATGATTGCAGTTCCTCTGTGCTTGGTATTCACCCATTAAAGACCAGCCACCATGCCTCAAATTAGGGGGTAATCTTCCTAACCAGCAAGCCCTTTAACAAAGTGTATGTCCAAGAGCTAAAAGACATCTGTCACATGCCTTGGAAAGCTGAGAAGAAGGTCAGCTTCAATCATGGCTCACTCAGGTTCTTGAGAAGCCCAGTATTTCATTATCCAGATGGCTTTGGGCATAGAGAAAAGGGCAGCATGGCCCAGACAGAGGGCTGTCAACATTTTATCTAGCATTAAGGAAATTTTGTTACTCAGAAACCATCGTATCATCACAATGAGGTGCTGGTCACCCCACCAGGACACAGAGTGGGAGCTGCAAGCTGTGTTAATGAGCCATTTGGTGCACAAGCATTACTTGGCAACTGCCATGCATTTATGTGAACATAGTGTGGCATGAACATGCACTCAAAGATGTTGTTAAAGTCGAGTATGCCTGCATATGTTACATGTTATACATTTATTTATTACAGACATACGTGTTTTACAGTGTAGAGAAGAAAGTAAAATCCCTGCTCATTGGACTTACACTGATGCTGTTTACCTATAGCTGCTGCAAGGGAATCCATGGTGAAAAGTGCTCTCCTCATTCCAGCCAAATGCATATTGCATCTCCCTCTAGTGGCTTAACCTACATGTCCATCCTCCAACAACAACTCTGTGTGTTGTACTAACTCCATTTGTCATGGACCAGAATAATTCAATCAGGAGAGGAGATGAGCTCATTTATGAACACATCTTTATTTTGAGGTATCCCCTGTTTCTGTATTTCTGATTAAAGTCTGCTTGAGTTTTGTACCAAACTCTGGTTTTGCATACAGAAAATCATGATATACATAAGGAAGAAAATGTGGATTTCCAGTTTAAAATTACTTTGGTGGTGAGCTAGCAGAAACAATGAGACAGAGGCCAAAATTCAAGTCTGTCAGACAGCTCTGTAGTGAATATCTTCATTTTTCTTCAAAAGAGTTGAAACAGCTCAGAAAACAAAGCAGGTTTTGGGCACCAGACATGAGCTGGGAAGCTTTACAGAGTTACAGCCAGAACTGCCTCTCTGTTGCATACACCCCATTTACAGTCAAAGCCAGAGTTTGGAGTGGTGGCTAATGCCCAGAGAAGTGTCTAAATCACTCCCACTCAAGCTACTTGTTTTCAGACTTGCAGGTAAGTCATCACTCAGCTAATCAGCTATAAAATGAGGCAGTCATGGCTCTGAGTAGTATTTCCCTCCCATCATTGAAAAGTGCCATATGCCTCTGAGCACACACAACCATCCCAGCTGAAAGCCAACAACTTAACTACCCTCTGTGTTCATTAGCAATTCCATGCCTCTCTCCAGCCCCGTGTCCTTCCTCCAGAAGACACATAAAAACAAGGTCTTGGGCACTTGTGTTAATTAACATTCCCCCAGACCTTTTTGCAAAACTGGAGATAATAGTCCTGGTGTGCTGGCCAACTTCCAGTGTGCAAATTGCATTCAGCTCAGTTTAAATTCCCCTGGCAGCTGGAGGTGGCTGAGGTATTTGGATGTTCCCTGTCCTCTGCTGTGCTGTGCACACAGAATGAGCCAGGCTGGGAGCTGGGCTCCAGGGCCATGGGGGAAAGCTCCCCCTTTGGATAAGGGAACAGCTAAAGGTACAGTCCAAGATGAACACAAATACAAGGAGCTTATCCGCTGCTCATATGGAAAGAAAAGAGTTTATTTACTTCCCACTGACTAGTTTCTGGCAATAAATTAACAAGTTTTCTCATTTTTCTTCTTTTCTTTTTCATTACACAGCTGCTCTTATAAATCTCTAGCTATAAATCTGAGAGAGGAGTCCGTAACAAAGCCATAATTAAGTCTTAAAATGTAGGTGTCATTTTATTAGTTTCTGGGTCCATAATCACATTCTCCATGGTCCTAAACAGTGGTATTTTTCTTCTTCAAAAGTCTCATGCACAGCTAGTTGAAAACCCAATGTACTTATTAAAACTTTTTTTTTTTTTTTTAATAAATGTTAAATACTTGCAAGTAAGCCTTTTTGGCTTTGGTATCAATAAAAATTCTGTTTATGATATTCAGTTTGGACCTAAAAATGTAATTAAAGCCTTGTCACAGAGAACTTATTTATCTTCAAGTGAGAAACACTGGATCAAAATTTTGCCAAATATTTATTTTAGTGTAGCTTTTCCTAGTCTGCTTCTACTCCATCATAAATTACTATTTCTACTGAGGCTGAGGAGAGAATTTGTAGACTCTGGATCGACTGTGATATTGATTGGGCACTGGCACTGATTGCCCAAGGATATTGTGAGGCCTCCATCCTTGGAGATATTTAAAAACACAATTTTGGCAGCCTGCTCTAGGTGGCCCAGCTTAAACAGGGCAGTTGGAGCAGATGATCTGCAGAGATCCCTTTCAACCTCAACCATCCAGTGATTCTGAGAATTTTTACTCATTTCATGCTGTTGAAGCTTAGAGACCAGCAGCGTGATCCAAATGTAAGGCTGCCAAAGAGCTGACAGGAGACAGCTTCAGGTTGACAGCCTGATTCTTTTGTAAATTCAAAAGAGAAAAGTGAATGTGGGCCAGCATCTCTGGGTCATATCAAATGTTTATGCTTTATCCAGCTCAGACTAGGGTGATGATGCTGATGCTTTATGAAGAGATAATAAGAAAGTGAATGTAAGCTCTTCCCTCTTCAGTCTGAAGATTCCCTTGTTTGCAGGATCCAGCTGAGGGGAAAGGAGAGCAGCACAGGGGACAGCAGAGTATAAGGAAAATCCCATTTCCATCCAGTTCAATGTTGGAACCCTAACACTACATTTGACCGGAAAAGTATTTCCCAACGAGTAAAACCACCATGTAAAAATATAAATAATAATAATAACAACTCAACTATCCAAAATTTCTCTAAAAACAGAGAAATCCACCGTTCAACAAGAAATTGCTCTGCAAGAAATCAGACTGAGTATTTCAGATTTTACCCTGAGCTATTCTGAGGCCTGTGTCTCTGTCAAAATCATGGAGTCCTTTTGCTTCAGTGCCACAATTTGATCCAAATCTAAACTATTCTGATTGGATTCTTTAGATCAAGAAGTGAAATTATTGGGTTCTAAAGGACAAAAAGGACATTTCTCATTGAGATCCCTGAGACTTCCTCACTTGATAGTTAATTCTTTCATTAGAATCTTATATCTTTTTTCTTAGAAGCTGGAAGGACAGAACAGGACAGGACACCCCCTATGTTGGTTTTGGTTTGTTGATTAGGCTATCAATGAAGACTTGTATTGTTGTCCTTGAAGTTTTAGATCACTGCTTATTTCAAGCTAAAATGGAGTTGTCAATCCCTGGTATTAGCTTTTCAAACAAACTAAGTGATATTTATGATAGTCTTGTATATTTATCTTCAAGATGACTTTATTTGTCCTAGGTTGTGGATCCCTGCTTGATCTTAGATTATTATGATTTGTTTGTTTTATCTGCTTCTCAAAGATTTATATTCTCAAACTCCTCCAGTGGCATTAACAAAGGTTTGATAACCCAAGTGATAAACCAGTTCTGCTTTTAAGTTTCTTATAAAACTTCATTACAAGTGAAATTAATCACTGTAGATTTTAATGTGAAGAGAGGACAGGGGCTGTTATTTGATGGCCTGCGTTCAAAAAGCTGGGTAAGCTTTATATCACTCTTTATGATAATAAAAAATTATGGTGTAAGACCAAGGTCATACCACAACACATGAACAATAGCCCAGGGTGCTCATGATGCACTGACAGAGGAAGCTGGTTCAGCTTTATGGCTCATGCTGTAACCTTCCTCCACTTCATGTGCACTCCTCATACATTTGCAGTTCAGCTCCTACCTGAAAATAAATGATATTTTACAAATAAATTATTATATTTAGTTCCAGTTTACTCAAGAAATGCCTGACATACACCTACATGAATGTTCTGGATCTGTGTTCAACTAAAGTGATGATGCAGTTACTTGAACATATTATCATTTTTATCCTTATTTTCCTGTCTTGCTCAATGCTTTGAAATGCCTTGAAAGCTCTAGAAATAAAGTCGATTCTGCAGGCAAAAGGGAATGGCATGGTTTGCTATGTTCCAAAATCCTCCATCAATGGGAAAGAGTAATCGTATTGAGAAGCTGTTCTGCTCATTGGAAATGAATATATAATTTTTTTTTTTTTTTTTTTTTTTTTAATTCAGAGCAGCAAAGTGTTTAACACAATATTTGCAGCTTCCACCTATTGGTGCATGAAAAGCTGTAATACAGGCTTGTCTGGAATGATCCTCAAGAGCAGTGTGTCCAACTGCAACTCCAAGGCAGTGAAAGAGAATTGTTAAACCATGTCCCCAGCCCCATTCCTGCTTTCCCATGGAGTGCCAAGCACAAAGAGCCACTTACATTTTCACTTAGTCACCCATCTGCTTTATTCTACCTTGCAATCCTGAGACCTGAGCAGAGCTTTCTTAACCCAGTGAGCAGAAGCCTTTGGACCATAAGCATAAATAAATGTTTGTAGATGTGTGTGATTTCCTCAGAGTACCTAGCTAGGTTTGGATATGTCGCTTATAAATATATAGGGGATGAAGTTATGCAATTAAAGTAGGAAATTACCTCCAATTCTGCCAAAAGGCAACTTGCTTTCTGTAATTTTTGAGGTCTTGAGTTATCTTCCTATGCTAATGCCAAATTGAGACTACACTAAAAGCAACCATTATTTCACCCACTAAATAACTGAGTTATCAAATAGATGATGCAATGTAACAAGCACAGTGAACAAGAAGTGTGCTGTCCCTTTCAACACTGTCACTAGAGCCAGAATCCAAGCAGCTGGAAAAACTGTGGCTCTGTGACTACACCACCGTGCCACAGCAAAGCCTGACCACTTAATGCTGTGGAAATGCAGTGGGAATCAGCAATTAGAGGCAAATAAAATTGTGATCAGGCGATTTGATGCAACACACATAGTGTATTTCATCTCCTCCAGTAAAATGAGAACAGATTTGAAGGTTTTAGTCATAAAACAGGAATTTAAGTGATAAAAATATTCCGACGTGAGCAGCACCAAAGGAAGTCAATACAGCTGCTTTGCAGAGTAATTTCATGCAGCCATGGGTGAATGTGATATTTTTCTCCTGAACCTGAAGGAGGGGATGACTGATTTAAGTGCTTCATGTGATTAAGTAGACAAGGTGGCCATTCTTATGCATTTATGCAGAAGCAATAAAAATGTCGGGTCATGCACCAAATCCTAGGGTCAAAACTGCAGTCACTGCTTAGGCAAAACTCCTGTTGATATCTCCAGTTTTTATAGAATATGGGCAGTGAGCCTTCTTCCAGCTCCTAGCCTGTCCTCTCATGTTCTTAAATAACACCATCAGGTGGCTAAGAGGGGGAGGAAAAAAACCAGATTCACATAGTCATTTGAGTGCCTAAAAACCATGGCTGCTCCTTGTTGCACCCCCAAACCCACGAGGATTCAGCAGGAGAGTCCAGAGGGCATGGGGACAGTCACACCCATGAGCTGGAAGCTTGCAGGAGGATCTCTGTTGAAACAAACCACACTGCTGGGGATTGATGGCATTCTGTGAAGTTTTAGGTCTGTTTACATTTTTGGCCCCATTTGGGGTTTAAACCAGCAAGTAGCTTAGCATAGTGTGAAGGGATAAAGACTGAATCTTTATATGAGCATGATAAAAGACAAGGATGCACTCTGGTGTGTGCCTGCTCATGGCTGATGCTTGAACAACATTAGCCCCTTGTGTTCTGTTTCATGATGAAATTAAGCTGGATTGGCTCTATCTGTTATAATTTTTTGATATGTGAAATAATTTATTCACATCCAGCCTGTTCTCACAAGGGTCACAAGGACTTTCTCACCCCCCACCAGAGAGAGCAGGGAGATGGAAATGTATTCTGAGCCAAATGTACCCTCTTCTCCATGGAGCCTGGCACTTTTAACCAGCCCATTGGAGCCCAAAGAAGCCTCACACCAAAATACTGCACGATGCTCTAAGGCTGTCAATGCTTGCACTGCCTCATTTCTGACTCAAATAATAACAATGAAACATGATTGAGCTGCTTGACATTTACAAAAAGGTGCTTGTTAAAAACAGTTCCTCCCAACTTAATTAACACTAAAACCCTTTAGGTGTTCCTCCAAGTACATATTAAAACAGCTGTCCTTTTCCCTGAAATGGAAGTAAACTAGAAGTGAGCTTCAATAAAACCAATGGACTATGACTTCTCCCAAGCACAACTGTAATGAAATGTTACTGCTGTAATATCCAGCTAAATAAAGAGTGGTGAGCTGGCTGGGCCAGCTGCAGTGGCAGATGCAGACAGGATCATGGGCTTTAAACAATGCTGTCACTGAATAAACACAGACGAGGAGATAACATTTCTACACCTCCCCAGTTTCCATGAAATTAGGTTTTGTTATTCTAAATCCAAAAAGATGATAATCCTCCCAGTATAAAATGAACATCAGTAATTGTTCCATACATGGTATCATAAACTGCCATTAGTCATTGGTCAGGAATATTTGGAATTATGTGTCTGCAAATTGCACTGCATATTTGAGGAGACTTGATGCTTTGCTGGTGAGAGAGATTAGCCACAGGTTTATATATGTGTGCCACACTTTCCTTCATGAGAAACTTATTGCATGACCTAAAGGCCACATCCAAACTGACTCTTTCCTTATGGAAATACCCCAGCAAATTCTTAAGAACTGACTAAAGGAGTAAATCAAACAATTCAGTACAAATATGGGTTTTCTGTGTTAAATGTGGTCAAAAAGGTAAAATGTACATAATTTAAAATATACTGAGATTTTTAAATTAAACACTATCCCAAACTGAGGTCAAAGTTTAAAAATTTCTCCAATCTGATTATTGCATATCATGTCTTTGAAAGTATCAAAACCCAGAATTTTTTTTAAATGGCAACAATATCCATAAAGCTTTTTTGAAATTGCTGTATTGATGTGAAATGTTTAAATATTACCAGCATTTTCCAAAGGAAAAAAATACTATTTAGTGTTGTCAGTCACTTGACAAGGCAAATGCAGCAGTAAATAAATGCTAAATAAGTATAACAATTAATCTTACCTCTCAATCTAAGTGTTGAAGTGTATAATGGTCCAAGCTCAGAATCTTATAGTGGTTTACAGGCCCACTGGTGTTCATGGACAGGGCTTGGATGCATATTTGATCCTTGCAGCATTTGTTTTCTTTTATCCTCCCTAAAACTGAACTTTTCGCCCCTTTAAAATTGGCTTGGCCGGATAAGAATCTGTGTGGTTATAGGATGTAATAATGTATTTAATAATGATGGGAATGATTTACTCGTATTAAATAACAACATTTTACCCAACAAGAAGTTCCATGGAAGTCAAAAGGCCACTTGACACTTGGGTAATAAAGTGCTCCCATGCCATAAAGGAGATTACTCAGTCCTGTTCCTATGCATTTTATTGGGCAGCATTTGAACAGATTAAGTACTACTATTGTGGAAGATAAATCATCACAAACTCACCATGTCATCTCAGCTCATTTTTATTGTATTTGCAGGGAAGGAGCTTTAAGCTTAGATAAATATTGAAGATGACACTTTCACTGAAAATAACCAGTCACTGGGAAATAAATGAAATGTGCATAGATATTGCTTTTAAAGATAAAACTTGGTTCCCAGGTTTTTAAGGGCACACTGACAATAAACTATCGAAATAAAACTTGGTTTATCTTGCAGGAATTCATATGCAACCCATGAAAGAGTGCTGTGAAAATTTGTGTGTGCCCATGGGGCTTTCAAGCTTCCCCAGAAGGCAGTGGTCAGGCTCCTCAGCCAAGAGCAGGAGGAGGCTGCAAGTGTGAGAAAGGCTGCCCAATTCTCCCTGTTGCTGTTTCATATCCCTCCTTTTCTCCTTCTGTGTTTTCAACAAAGAAACTTTATCTAGCTGTAATATCCCCATCATTTTTCTGGGTAAATGGCCAAAGTTCTGGGAAGCATTAATATCTTTTAATATAAATGAATAGGAGAAAGCAATAGAGAAGCAGAAGATATCCCATCATTTAACATAACTATCCTACAGCAATCAGTTTGGGAGAGCAGGCACTGACACTTGAAGGGTAAATATATTTTATTACCCTTTGGGCCAGACACAACAGTTTATCTTTTAAGAACAACTCAAGGGAACATTTCCTTCCCTCCCTAGCATCCTATTACTGTATTTTAAGAGGAGGGGGTGGCTGTTTACCATTGTTATAACATGTCACCAAACAATTAAGCCTCCTTCAACTAACATGATGGATTGGTAATTAATTTGTTCAGCAAGGTAATTCATGCATAAAAGCTCACCAGATATCAGTTACCTGTTTCACAAGAACCAGGGCAACCCTCAATAAAAAGGGTCCAGACTGTCGTTAATTTAGAGGCACATATTTCTACTTCTGCAGATTTTATTAGAAGAATTTAGAGACACCAAAGAAAAGTACAGTCAGACTTCTCACAGAAGCACAGGATGGTTTAAAACTTCTAAAGTCCATTAGTTCATTTAGTCCATTAGTTCCTGCTTTAAGAATTCTTTTAGTTGCTTGATCATACAACAAAATTATAACTCTCAGCAGCAACATCACAGTTTTTCACTACGGAAATGAATACATGACCTTACAAATTCTTTCTTGTAGGCTGAAAAACAAGTGACAATTCCTCAACCTCAGCTTTCCTGAAGAGATATCAGCTGTGTCAAGAGCAGCCATTAAGAACCACACAAATACAACAAACAGGTATTTCATTTTCATCCACTATTAGTTAATCCACCATTTCCAGGGAAAGGTGATCAGAAAGGTGAGCTGATCACCTTTAACCTCTGCTAAGAGGTTAGCTTAAACAACAGACAGGTTTGGGTTTTGGCTCTTTCTCCCTGATTCCAACCTTGTAGCTTATCTGTACACTTTTTGGTTTGAGTTAGGTGGGGTCTTTTCCTTAATCAATCAATCAATCAACCAACAGAATAAGTTACAAAGAGAAAAAAACACCCATTCATTTATGTTAAACAACCCTAGCTGTATTTATATTTATATATATGTGTATATATATATATGTATATATATGTGTGTGTATGTGTGTGTATATATATATGTGTGTGTGTATATATATATGTGTATATACATATATATATATATGTGTGTATATACATATATATACATATATACATATATATATATATACATATATATATATATATATATATATATATATATCTGTTGAGTTCAGACAGTTTGGGGTTGGTTTCATGTGTGCATTACCTGAGAGGGCAGAGGCAGATTTTTACCCACAGCTGTGCACACACATATCCTCACAGCTCAGAGCAGGGTGAGAGGATAATCTGCCTCTGATACACACTGGTGTAACCATGCTGATACACTGGGAACCCCTGAACAGATTTGCTAACTGGAGTTTTGTAAATCACAGGTTATCCTGCTTCTTCCAAATTACATCAAGGAGTGATGCAGAGTTGCTTTCATGCAGGTTTGAGAGCCGACCACATCCTGTTACATACTCCCTACATTGTTGATAAAATCTGAAAATGTTTGCTCTCTGGTTAGACCATAATCATGTTGGGTTTTTTCTCATTTTTCAATTTTCATAGTTCTTTTCAGTGATTTATCAGAGTTGCAATTTTTTCTGCTTTGTCTTTATGCACAGATTGACTGTTCCTCCCAAGGACATTTCCCTCACTGTCAGACAATGACTGGATCAAATATGAAGGGTTTAGATCCTTTTGCCTCTTTTCAATTAGTGAACAGACTGAAAATGGAAACAAAGCATATTATTTATGCCTTTCCTCCATTACAGCAGCTTTCAGGCAAGCCAAATGAAGTATTTTTTTACACTTTACATAATTATCTTTGAGATTAATGAAATTATGAAAATTTGTTAAAGAGCTGGCTGTCTCTGGCTACTGTAGCTCACAGGGAAGTGGGGAGTAGCCACAAATAAAGGGGAGTTTCCACAAAAAGCTGCTGTTCTGTATTAGGCACCTCTGTGCTGGGACCAATTTTCAAAAGGCACTCAGGCTATATGTTGCAAGTGTTCAGGAAGGATCTGAAAGCATTTAATAGGTCATTTGTGCACCATCTGAGCAGAATTTGAAAAAGTCTCAGCATCCTTTGAATATATATTTTTGGAATATCAAACCCATTGCTGATGCAGTTCCTGTGTGACTTGAGTTGCTGGCCAAAAAAGCCATTTTGCAAAGATGTGGATGTGTGCAAGTATTCATCCATCTATTGCTTGTGTTGGGGTGAAAATACCACAGAGAGGCAGAGAGCAGCTATGGGAAACAGCAAAGTTTTTTGGCTTATGGGATGGATATTATATATTATATATTGCAGGAACATTACTGTTGAGCTGAAGCCAACAGCTGGAAAATTTGGACTCAGTATGCCCAAACCTGCCTTTGCCTCCCAGCATGGATAAACCCCAAAAACATCCTGCTACACAAATGAGAGCTGCTGAAACCTCCTTTCCATCTTCCCTTTGTTCACCCTGTGCCCTCTCAGATGTGCTACTTGGGCATATGTGAGTAGCACACCAGAATGTAACAGAAAGTGAATTTATTTGCATCTGATGCTCCTGAGACAATATCAGTAATCCTTCTCTTTCATATTTATTTCACTGGTGGTGTATTTCTTTATATTTAAGTTGCCATTGTCTGCTCAGAGAAGAATGGAAGAGCTCATCTCTCATAAAATAAGTAAAATTATGGCTGTGCTTTCCTTCTGCTGTCCCTCCCTAATGGGACTGTTGCCATTTTGAATAATGAACCTCTTCTTTGATTCCTCAATCTTTTCTGCAACCATGGAAGAAACTTGACTATAAATCATCCAGAAAAATAAATAACTTTTTTGCCTGTTATGCCTGATTAAGTGTTCTTTATGTTTATGCACTTCTCAGGAAAAATAAAATCTAGATTAATGCTTTATCCAAGTCCATTTTTTGTTTTAATTTGAAAAGTCATGGAAAGAAAGTGTTATTGAAGAGGTAGCCAAATACCCTTGGAGGAGGGTCAGGCAGCAGGCTCCTCCAGTCCAGTAATTCTGCTAAACATGACCAGAAGCCAGTCAAAAGTCAAGCAATCAGACAACAGTTCTCAGACATATTTTTGCAATTCAGTATGATTAATGGATAGTATCACAGAGAAAACACCTCCCCTAAAAAAGAAATGAGTAGATAAGCACACAAAATATGGAAACCTGATTAATATGAAGGCAAAGCACTACAGTTGTGCTTCAAATCATCTGTGAAAAGTTGCTTGGGGGAAAAAAAGAAGTGTGAACATTTATAAAAGACTGCTCATCTACATACAGATACACCCATCTATTTCAAATTTTCAATCTTTGTAAAAAAGTTATTGCAGTAAAAGGGGAACAGAGCTGATTTCTGCCTTAGACCAGCAGCAAGTTTCTGTTTTAAGGAGGATATGAAATCCTGATTTTCAAGAACTCGGGAAGCAGCCTTTAAAAAAAAAAAAAAAAGAAAAAAAAAGAGAGAGAGAGAAGGCATAAATTTGCTGTTTTGAGTGAGCTCTCATTCCTGAGATGTCTCTTTTACAAGTTCAGTGTGCGATTTGCCTTCACTTTGAGAGATTCAGCCAGTCTGTGATCATTATTAAGCTATTCTGTGCAAAATACAAGATGTTTTTGACATTTCCCATCAGCTGCTGAGACATCTGCTAAAACATGCAATGAGTTTTGACAATCGTGCATTCCAATATTTACCCACTTGTCCACATTTCTGCTTAAATGTCTTTATGCTCTGCTCACTCTATCTCCAGGCATGTTTGTTAAGCAGGACACACTGCTGTGCAGATGTAATATTCTATCATCTGCAAAACATATTAAAGATGGAAGGTTTAAACCATAGGTTAATGAATAGCTGTAAACTCTGAGAGTCAATTCAAGAGCTCAGAAGGAAACCTTTGGCCCCCTGGCTGAGTTCATGTCTAAAGGGAAATGAAGACCAAGAAACCTTAAGTCTGCATTCAAAGTCCTAGTTAAAGGGCATTGCTGTTGTTTGCTCTTAAAACCACCCAATGGAAGCTGTTATTTTCCTCAGATTTTAAGAGTTTGATTTAGTGATGAAAGGAGCTCCTTTTTTTTTAGTCACTGCTCTGCTCACATTAAGTATGCTTTAATTTTAAGCAGTCACTAAGTGCACAGAGGATTCACTGGGTCTTATTCCAGGCAAAAATATAAAGAAATGCTTGAAAACATCCTAAATACAGGAAGAGGTTATTTATCAAACATACTTAGTGGTCACCCCAAGTAATAAGACCTAGGACTTTCAATTAATATGCTCATTTTCCTGGGCCTAAAGACAGTCTTGTTCCAGTAAATACTATTGAGTGATATTTCTGATCTTTTTCTCTTTGTTTCTCATTTTCTGGAAAAAAAAAATTGTGTATGTGGATTAAATTTCTAAAAGCATTTTTATAGAGAGAGAGAGAGAGGCAGAGAGACAGGGAGACAGGAACTACTGTAATGAAAAGAGGTTGCAAAAAAGTGACATTTCTCAAAGAAAGATTTTGGGACAAATTTGACTTGATATTTTCCTTGAAATGTTGCCATAAAATTACAACCTAATCTGGTATTTTCTGGTGTGAGGTTGACTCTTAACACCAGATAGAAGATTTTTGTGGTCTTCAGAACATATCCCAGCCTGTCAAGGAGTGAGACAAATTACAAAATTACAGAGGGCAAATGCCTGTGTTGAAGCACAATAAGAAGAATTTCTACAGCAAGCTGGGAACTCCTTACAAAATAATAAAAAAGAAAAGTTGGAGATGCAGAAATGGTAAAAAAAGTTGGATAAGCAAGGAGTGTAACAGAAGGGCAGATGCATAAGAAGAATCAATATTGGAGAGCTGCTAGAAATAGGAAATGTTGGGCACCAAATACTACTCCTTGTCTGAAACAGAAGCAGTAAACAAGAAGCAAGAAGTCTGTGTCAGAATTACTAAAAACAAAAGTAGGAACCCAAATGTCTGAGATGACAAGAAACTCTTGAACCAGCTCTGTGACCAGATCAATTAAGCCATGGAACTACACCCATCTATTATCCCTCTCAGATAGATCAGTCATGAATAACCATACAGGCTTTCAGTGTAGTGCAGCTGTGAAGAAATAAATTCAGTACATTCACTGTGTCTCAGGAAGAGTCTTTAAAGACTGTAGACTGCTGTTATTTTATAAAGAAATATTCTGATTTCATCTGGAATAAAATTTATGACTGGGGATCAAGAAAGAAATTTAATCTGAATTAAGTGATTAGAATTGCTAAAATGATATGGTGAAGTCCATCCTAGGGAAAAAATGGTTAGTGAACCAAAACAAAGGCTGAGAAGAGCTAGAATTTCTCACTGAAAAGTGTTGGAAAAGGAAATGCTAGGAGAGGAAGGAAGTTATTTAAGGCTAAGGAGTGTTTGCACAAAAATCAGGAAATTGAAAGAAGCAGCCTAAATATAAGTCTCAAATCTTACAATTCCTCTTCTATCCCAGAAAGCAACAACTGAGTTAGGGTAACCCTGGAACCCCAATGTGCTGCCTGAGCTTTGGAATGAGATCCACAGATGCAATATCTGAAAGTTCAGAAGGTGGACCCAGTGATCCAAATATATTTATACAGTTATGCTCCTGAATTTTTGTCCACCACACAGACAGCAAAAGTTATTAAGGCTGCTCATGTTTACAGGGGATGGGGCAGGGGTTGTTGGTATGAATCTAACAAAAGAATACAGTTATTTAAGCCATCAAACCCACAGTACCAGTATTGAATACTTGCACAAAGACTCAGAGGAAATGGGTTTTGTATCAGCTACATATGCAAATGTGGCCCATAAAAGATTCACCTGGCAGTGGCAGAAAAGTTAGGTGGATCTTTTAAAAAGTCACCTTAAAACTGTAAATTTACTGAGTAAATTATTCAGTGTGGACTGTTCATGCAATTCTTCTTGTGATATGTGAGAAGAATGAATTTAACTATTTTGAAACCATATACATGCTCCTTTTTTAGTCAGTGACATTCCAGAGATGATAGAATTTATTCATGAAATTTATATTTCAGTGGTGTAAGAAGATATTACCAAAATCATAAATGCAAAACCACAGAATATATTGAAGCAAGCAGTGGTCTGTAATTCAACTGAAGATTTTATTTACCTATTAAGCCACCACAAACTCAGTGGCATGGGGTAGCATTTGCACAGGCCCACACTGATATGTTGATATTTTGTCCTTGGGATCCCCCTCTAAAAGGCTGGCCCATAGATGAGTGAAAAGGATGGAAAAGCTCTGTCTAATTCCCATGGGCTTTGAACAGGACCTTTAATATTATACAGAGATTGAAGCAATTTAATTCGATTTCAGAAATGGTGTTCACTTTCCGTAGCAAGCCAGAGATGCAGGAGTTGCTCTTATTTAATATTTGAAGAAAAAAACTCCAAACATCTGACACCCCCAGGCAGGCTTCAGAGATTATGGAACAAAAGGTAGCTTGCAGTCTGACCTTGAGCAGAGCACTGGGCATGGATCTTCTTGCTTGACTCTGTCCTTTAGAGAGATTTGATTACATTTTTTTTTCTTTTTTTTTCAGTGAGAGTCACAAACAAACTACTCAAGTTGTTACAGTGAATAATTCACTCTCTCATCATATCCCTTACCTCAAGTTTATCTAGTATCTACCTAGTTTACAAGAGTATACCTAACATTTCAATAATCTCCAGTTACTCTGTGCACCCAGACTGGTACTGCCCTCTCCCTCCTGCCACAGCCTCTCCTGCTGTCACATGGGAATTTGTTATAATCATGGAGCCATTTTTAAAGGCTCTTTCCCACTGTTGAAGCAGAACCTTCATTCTCCACAGCTGAATGTCTGGTTTTCTCCTTGTCTGTATCAAATCACAAAGTTTTTCTGCTGCAATCCACTTGCCTTGCTATCCAGATCATTCCCTGTCAAAAATTTGTCTTCTTTTTTATTCATCGTGCTCCAACTCAACGTGTCATCTCCAAATTCTATCAGCCAGAACTTTAAGTTCTTTTTCAGATCATCAGCAATGTTCCAGAGTTTAGGAAGATGAACAGTTCTCAGCAGACTCTCACCAGAAATTCATATACTTCATCTATGCCATTTATATCCATTTGAGATGTGTCAGGTGGATTTTAATCATCCTTTTCACTTATCAAATAACACACAAGCCAAATAACTTGTGCAGTCTCAGCTCCCAACACCCAACCATGCCCTGATGCAGCCCTGTTAGGAAGAGGTGATTGCAGTCATTTTGTAATTACCACATAACAGGTTTGGCTGTGTTACTGGGGGATCTACAGCAAGCCTATGGTCCTTCAAACATCTAGATTATATCAACAATGTGACATTTGTCAACCAAGTTTATAGAGTAATAAGCTTTTGGTCAGTTTGACAAGATTCCAGATGATGCAGCCTTGTTATTTTAGCCTCCCTTCTTTCTAAGTTAATTGAAACCAATACTAGCTGGCCATTATTTTGTTTGGGAAGAATGTCAGGGTCACATCACCTATTCTATTCCAAATAATAGACTAGCATGAATTTCCCTTCTGCCTTCTGGATCTTCTCAATCAACACTATAAGAGGTTCTTCAGACAAATCTCCTAAGGTTTTTGCTTGAGCCTTATCCAGATGAGTATTCAACTTTATTTTAATCTAATGCCTTTTATATTAATCGACAGAAAAGTCATTCCTTCTCACTGAATTATGAGAATCAAGATTATCCTTTATCTCATTTCTATTTAGTGAAGTAGCAGCACCATCATTAGTATTTCCTTTGCTCTTTTCTTCTTATTAACCTGTTATTATTAGTCTGAATTCTGCAGGCTAAGATTGTGCATTTCCTCTTTTTGTAAGTTCTTATTTTTTAGCAGTTTTCTGCAATCCCCAGTTTCTGATTTTTACTATTTCTAGTATATCCTCAACATTTTCATCTGTTATAAAAATCTTTTTATTAGGAGATATAGTTGTTTCACAACCAATAGACTGCTTTGGTTTTTCATTAGAGGGCCTGCACTGTGCTCTGCGTTACATAAACATATGGAAAGCAGTTTCCATTTAAAATAGTGGGTTTCTCAGGCTTTTTTACAGGTCTTCTGCACAGGATACCTTCACTTGAACTGGGAAGCAGGACAGTGGGACACCAGGGGTGTGCTGAGCTGACCTGCTGATACTTCTAAGCCATAAAGCTGCAGTAATTTCTCTATCACATGGTCCTGCCCCAGCCAATTCCTTCTGGTCACATGTCTGCTGGGTTCCCTGTAGCAAATGTCCCCCAAATGTCCTCAGACAGAATCACTTTTGATTTAGCATGCTGCATCATATGGAAGGACAGAGGTTCTCCCAAGGTACTTCCTCACCGTTGGGAATTGTTCAAAGCCAATCACAGAGCTAAACACAGTTTAAATTCATGTGACTTGAGGCTTAAGGAAACATTAACACAAATCTCTGCAAAAGCCAGCCACTATGATTTGTAGGTGAGCTTTCCCAGCTGCTTGTAGGAGAACAAGTTTTATGACCAGCATGGTTTTCCTTTGTGCAGGAGGAGGTTTCTCTCCCCTTCTCTTCCTCCAGATTGCCTCAGCAGAGAGAGACAGTGTGTGTGTGTCTCTGGGGAAGGAGAGACCTGTGGGCACAAGGGCAGCTGGAGTGCAGATATGATGTCAGATGTGTTTTAACACAGCTGGCAGAGTGCTATAAACCAGGGTTTTAGTGTTTGAGGGATTTGCATGAATTCCAGATGTTCGCTGTATGATCAATCTTGCTGTGTGCACAAGAAGCGTGTCCCCATGCACGTGTAAAACAAAGCCTGCCTAACCCAGGGAGTGAATAAGGGCATGCTTGCCTTCCTGGAAGTCTTTTGTTTGCTTTTCTGTTCAGATTTCATGTCAGGTCATCCACGGTTTCTGTCAGCCTCATGAGATTAATACAGGGCTTTATGGCTGCTATGATGATGTAATACCTTGATTTCACTGAAATTGAAGAATCTGTATGAAAGAAAATGGATTTTAAATTACAACAACTTAAATGTACCTGTCTGAGCTTATAGAGATGGACACAGTATTTGAAGGCACAAAACAGCCTTTGAAGATTGGGAAGGAGTCTTCTCTGCAGGCAGGTCACACTGTAATTGTATCTAAAGCCTTTCTTGTCACGTCCTCTAATGAAACTGCTGCTGGCCAGGGTCAGAGACAGTGCTGCAAGAGCTGGATCCCTGGCTTGAAATGGTGCAGCAATCCCTGAATTCCTGTCAGTCACTATGAATTTACTCCATCATAAATTAAATTGGGATCACACCCTTTAAAGAGAGCAACATTTCTACTCTTTCCAAAAGCATCAGCATCTCAGTGTTCAAAAAGCCTACTTCCCCCATGTAACCCCAAAGAACTGTGCACTATTCTGTGCAGACTAAGCCTTACAATTTATTCTCCACAAGAGATATTACAGCTTAAAGCTACTTACAATAGAAAGGTGACTAAAAAATGAAACAGAAACTGGGAGCTGGAAAGTATCAGGATTAAAGCAATGCCCAAACCCTAAATCTTAGGTGGAAGGTTTCAGGAAGCCAAAGCTGGCAGATTTGATTTGTTTTGTCTCACTGAGTCTGAAGATGAAGCAGAGAGGAGAAGAGCATTGGGTTTGCTCACCCCCTGGCAGTAATTGCACTTGAAACTGAAAGACTTTCAAGCCAAATATTCCAACTGTTGAAGACTCAGCACTCAAAAGGATCTCCACTGGCTCCAGCCATGGTCATATATTGAAATCACACCCTTGGCTCATTGCATTACAGTAAATATTATCACCAAAGACTGGAAATGGGTGGGCCCTGTTTGAGACCATGATCCACTGAGGAACACAAAAAATGGGAAGTTTTCACCTACCTTTTAACCTTGGTGTGGAGACAGACGCAGTGGGGGCAGAAGTTCTGGAATCTGACATCTCCTCTGCCACAAAGCCCATGGTCACCAGATGTCTCCAGGGTGGCCAGGGCACTGGCAGCAGCAGTGCTGGGTTGGGAATGCAGTGTCCAGGCTGGAACACATCCCACAAGCCTTGCTTGAGTTTCTCCCCTGGTCTGCAGCCCCACACCTGCCCAGCCCAGCTGCTCCTGGTGCCCTGGGCACAGACAGCTGTGCCATCCCCTACTGACTGCCAGGTGCTGTAGGTGTGACCCCAATTTCACTTCCCCGAGGGGCCAGAAAAACAAAAAGCAGCCAACTGAACCCAAGGACCAGGAATTAGGATTCTTGTACTTATTTATGATTTCATCATGGCTTGGGTTAACTCGCTGAACTAGCGTGATTCAAATTACTCACCAATAAAATGCAAATAACTGTTCCTCACGGGAGTGTAATGAGATTCCACTCACCCTTTTCTATTGCTTTGCAATCCTCACATTAAGGCATTTATTTCTGTGCAGGTGCTTTCCGGGTGGTTATTGTCTGAATGAGATGGAAGCAAGATTTGTTTTGTTTAACATTCACTGTCACACTATTTGAAAATCTCAGTCTGGTTTTACCAACCAGCTATTTTTTCTCTTCACACAAGAAGAACATCCTGAATACCAAATAATCCGTGAAGTGTGTTTAAGCACAGTATTACTGAAACAAGATTGCTGCATCATTTGTGAACTTTCCCATGGGGAAACAAAAAGGCAAAGCTGCAATAAATCTCCAGGTAAATCTTGCTATAGTGGAGATCAGTCAGAGACATCCTTCATTCAGAGGCAACTAATTTATTCCTAAACCAAACAGAAAATATTGCTATCAGTGTCAGGATTTTCCAGAGGTTGTGAAAATTGCTGGAGTCGAATGAAAGAATATTTTCAGCACTCTAATGACAAAATAAAATTGCAATTGTGCTTTTCTTGGCTACAAGGGAAACAGTAAGAAAGTAAGCCCATGGTGTGTCTACAAGGAAAAAATATTCCTTATTTCAGGAGGATGTATGTGACTCCATGTAGTGACAAGGAGGACAGTCCTATGGAGAAGAACTCAGGAGGTGATACCCTGATGGTCTGTCCCCACAGACAGTACTTGAATAGAGGGGTTTAGCAATGAGAAAAGGGCTGAGTGTTTATTACTGAGTTATGCCCTGAAGGAGGAAGGTCTGTATTTAACGAGGTTTTGTGGATGTTTTACCATAAGTGGGCCTGAATGACTCACTTTTTTGAAACTCATGAACCAAAAAGCTGTGATTCCCAAATCACAAACAAAATAGAAAACAAAAATATAGGGCACTGCTATTCTTTGGACTTCCATGAGGAGCTTGCTCTGCTACGTTTTCTACCAACTGTGGTTGCAAAGAGAGCAAGGTTCATCTCATCTCTTTGTGGGTGTACTACAGATGGCTGCACCACAGCTGGCTTTCAACTCAGCCAGGGAGGGTAGCAAGTGACTCAGCTCACCCCAAAAAAGGCACTGCTTTTCACTATAGGAACCATACCTGAACTCTCCTGAATATATCAGGAAAAAGTTGTTCCCTGTGAGGGTGCTGAGGCCCTGTCAGAGGTTTCCCAGAGAAGCTGTGGAAAGTGCTCAAGGGAGTGCTCAAGGCCAGGCTGGATGGGGCTCTGAGCAGCCTGGGATAGTGGGAAGTGTCCCTGCCCATGGCAGGGGGGTTGGAGCTGGATGAGCTTTAATTCCCCTTCCAATACAAACCAGTCTGATTTGGTGATATTGACCAAGATTTATTTGGCTGCAAGGGGAGCTCAGGATGATGCTGTAAGGTCAGACACCTTCATTGCAGTGACATAGATTTCAGCAAGATGGATTGCAGGAAACCCAAACAAATACAGTGTGTGCAGGGTCTGCAATCCCCACAAGTGCCTCAGATCAGGGGTCTGTGTGTCTCCCTGCCCTGCCCATGCCCTTTGTGCCTCTGTAAAGAACACTTCACATGCTCTGGTACAACAAATTCCAGCAGCTGCTCCATGTATGCAGCTTAATGCCAGGGGAAAAAGAACCATCTACTCTGGGAAAACACCAAAACCAGCATGTTATGAATATATTCCAGGGTGTGTGGGGGAAGATGAAATATAAAGTTAGATGGGTTTTTAAAAATTATTTCTTATATTTTCATGCAAAGGTCCACATTTTCTGTGGGGTTTTGCAGAGAAATCCCCCTGGTGTGGATCCCTTTTAGATGGGGGGAGTGTGGGGTGAGGAGGAAATTAAGAAACAGAATTGCACCTGAATTAGAATATCTAGTTCTTTTCCTCCATTGGCTCTCTCATCTTCTCCTCCTTTAAGAAACAGGCATAATAAGCCTCAAATTGTCATAATTATGTTCTTTCACATTGTCTTACAATTTAATTATTATTAAAGAACCCATTTGGATATCAGTTACAACAGTCTATATCCAGTTTGGCTTCTCCAATGTCAATGACATTGCAGTAGTATAAGACTGCAGTGAGCTCGAAATGAGCCCTGAAGCTTTCATTATTCTCTGTGAAAAAAAAAAAAAAGTAATTTCCACTCATTTATCTCATTCTGAATTTCAATGAAGCCCTTAGTAATATCTCTCAATTCCAGTTTTAAGTATTGATAGTAACCTGCTGTGTGACACATATAATATCCAGCATTGCCTATTGCACCACATGAATCTGTTCCCAGTAAATAGGAACGAGCCTGAGGTAATCTTTGAAAGTGTGTATTCAGTTGTGCCAGAGGGTTCTTTGTGGTTAATGGCTGTAACTGTCATAGTCTTGGATTCAAATCCAAATAAATTCTCCTCCATCCTGATTCCTTTGGTAATTTGCCTGTATCATAAGGCATCAGTGCAATGTCTTATGATGCACACAATGAGGAGAGTCCAGAATGCAGGTGATTTATAGAAATGGTGAATTGGGCAACTATCCAAACTTAATTCTTGTTTAGGGTTTGCCCTTGCCTTCCAATGCTGTAACACTGAGGCTCTTGGGTTGTTCCCCTGCTCTTCTGATTATGCTTTCATGAGAGAGGCAGCTGTGTGGGAGGTTTGGATGCAAAGAGCATAGAGATCAAGCCTTGACTTGGTGTGGAGTTGTTAAAAATGCTTAGGGCCATATTCAGATCATCTGTTGAGAGTTGCAACTCCATTAGTGTAATTTAAGGATGTATTCAAAAGTAGAAAAAAATCTTCTCTTCGGATCACCTTTTTAACCCAATGTCTTGATTTTAAACAGTGTTTTTGAAGAACTGTAAGTGAATCCACATCCAGAATTACATTGCCAGTAGCAACTCTCAGAAATGTCAGTAAAGATAAATTTGAATCTGACATATTGTTAAGTTTGGATCACTCCCTTGTCAGTGAGACAACTTCTGTGCAAAGCATCATTAGCTCATGTCTCCTCTAGGCAGAAGCAGTGAGAGTTTTATATTTAGAAAAAAAAAACCCAAACAGTAGTAGTAATGACTAGGAGCATCTGTAGAATGAAACACCCTTCTGTGTTTAAATTCAGGTACACAAACTCCCATAGTAGCACAATCCTTTAGATATGTTTGCCCTCCTCAGACAAGGCCAGTACTGAAGACATCAAGTAGAAACTTGTGGAGTTTCTGTATTTTGGCATATCAGTTCTGATTCCCTTCTGTTACATCTCTGCCTGTAAAAGACAAGGTGGGAATAAGTGTTGTGTAACCTCTGCAAAAATTCAAACTGCATCATTAGGCCAGACTAGCAGATGCACAGAGCTGTCACCTCTCCAAATTAGTGAAAAAGAGAGGAAGGAAGGAAGGAAGGAAGGAAGGAAGGAAGGAAGGAAGGAAGGAAGGAAGGAAGGAAGGAAGGAAGGAAGGAAGGAAGGAAGGAAGGAAGGAAGGAAAAAGAAAGAAAGAAAGAAAGGAAGGAAGGAAGGAAGGAAAGAAAGAAAGAAAGAAAGAAAGAAAGAAAGAAAGAAAGAAAGAAAGAAAGAAAGAAAGAAAGAAAGAAAGAAAGAAAGAAAGAAAGAAAGAAAGAAAGAAAGAAAGAAAGAAAGAAAGAAAGAAAGAAAGACAAGCAATCAAAAAAAAAAGGAAAATAAATTTAAAAGAAAATAGGCCTCTACCTCTCTGCTTTTAAGATTTTTAAATTTGAAAAATTCTTCAAATCTGTCAGTTTGTATCCTATAATTACTGCCAGCCATATCTGTTCAAGCAGATATTATTCTAAATGGATAAGCATAAAGACTCTGATGCTCTTGGTGACTGAATGAGGAATATCATTATCTGTTGATTTACATTTACCATTCCTTGTCCAGGTGCTTTCCTCCTCTGTTAAGTATACTGAAGACCATATGCAAAATTGCACAACTTAATGGGCTGAAGAAGTTTGATGGCAACACTTAAATTGTCACTGTTTTTCCAGGGTTCCTCCTGCAGGTGATCTGGGGACATTCACCAAGGTCTATTCTAACAAACCAATTGCAGAAGTTCTAAACTTTGCACATTCCTTGGTAGAAATGGCAATTTTACAGTTTTAGGAAACTTAAATAAGGAAAAATTTTATTGTTAATATTTTTATGCGGAAATGGAAACCAAGAAGTTTGTATTTGTATTTGTTTGATTCAACCAAACAACTGGAGTCCCAACAGCCTTGGTTGAGGGCTCACAGTCAACAGTTCAGAGCAAATCTGCATCCCAAGAAAGTTACTAGAAAGACTCATTTAAATCAGAATCACAGGGTGCTGGGACTGTAAATACCCAGACCAATGATATCTGGTCAGAAAATTTAAGAGATTACCACAAATCTCCTGCAATTCATGGCTTGCACCCTTGTAACCTGCCTGGACAGAAAGGTAAAATACAGCATGAATCTCTTCAATCAGCTGTAAAGGAACTGCAGGAGACTCTGCTCAGATGATGAGCAGTATCCCCATCACACATCTGCAATTCAGCTGCTTTTACTGGTGTCCTGAAATCCCAGATCCTCTTTAGCTGCTATTTTCAAGCTGTTTATTTTCCTTGGGCTGCCCAGAGGCAGGATGGAGCTTCATTTTCACTCCTATGCCTAAATAGTCAGGACTGGTCACTGATTTTTGTCCAGTTAAAGCACAAAAGCAAAGCTGCATAGGAAGTCTAAGTAGGCTATGGTTAAATTCAGGGCTGCTTTGTAGAGGGAAATGGGACAGGTGGACACAATCACTGAGTGGTTCAGCCTCCTGGAATCAATGACAAGTACTCACAGAAAAGAAATTAAAGCCAGGGTCCAAAAGGGATCCAAATATAACCACATTATCTCACGTGTCTCTGTGTTTCTGCTGGTGTATCAGTGAGCAGTGATGTGTTGCATCAGATTGCCACATCCCAAGTACTGGATGTCATATCAAACAAGTGAAATACTGCCTAGCAAACACCAGACTTTAAATGATTCATCACCCTGAATAATCAGTATGTTGAAACATTCTGTAATCTGTGCTTAGAAATATGCAGTGGTGGTTTTTTTTTTCCCCTCTAATCTATAGCTGTAGAATGGAAACCATAAGGTCAGATGTGAAATATGTTGGAGATAAGCCAGCTGGTGAATGGGGGAGAAAAAAAGGTTTTAAAATAAATAAACTCACAGTTTCTTTACTCCTTAGGAATAAAATTTAAGTATCTTTCCAGGTGGAAGGATAAAATGACATGTCAGCTGTGTCAGTAAAGTGGAAGGAAATGTTAATTCCCTCTTCTCCACAAACGTCTCATGTGTGCCTCAGTTTTCCCCAAATGGTAATATTTTAATGTGCCATTAAAAGGAGACAAGGAAAATAAATATGTTAGTGAATATGAAGCACTTAAATCCTGTGTCAAAGAATGCACAGAAAAATGAGGAGAAATTCAGGTGGAAGACTAGACATGTGTGTCTTAGTGCTCTTCTTACTGAAAAGCAGATTATAAAATAAACAAACAAACAAAAAACTCATAAATTGACACTGAGTTGGTGTGTTTTCTGTCAAGCTTGAGAAGTCAGTCAGTCTTGGTCTCTTCAACCAGGGCCAAAGGTGGGGTTTGAGTGTTTCAAGAGTGGCATCAGTTCCAGCCAAGATAGTTCCCCTTCCTGAGGCTGTAGAGCCTGGAAATTCTCTCTTTACCAGAAACCATTCTTTTCCCAAGGAGAAAATCAATTGAGTGTTAAAGGGCCTACACTGCTCCCTGTTTGCCAAGAAACCTCTTCAGCAGTGTTAGAATTACAAATGGAAGTTGCTAAGTATTTATTTGCATTACAATGTCACTTGAATCTAATACTAGGACAGGTTTTGGGACTACAAAGGATGCAGAGATGTGTCTATTTCTCTACTCTTTTGTTTCAAAGAGCTGATAGAATATGCTTTTATAATGGCCCCACAGCCTGTACTGACACCTAGAATCATTACTACATTTTCACTATTAGCCTGGATTAATAATTCATTAATGAATGGAATTAATTTCTTAATGATTTGATATTCTTGAATCCTGCACATTTTAAAATTAGGAAAAAAGGCCAAGCTCAATGAAGGGTTTGGAATCAGTTGGTGTAAAGCTAAATTAAACTGTGTGCTGCAGAGCGCTGCAACCGTGATTTGAAGTCAGAATGAAAGGGAAAGAAATCAGAAATTATTTCCTGATTCTCTCAGCATATCAAATCATGAATGATCAAGATTTGCTAGTATATTTTAATTAGGAGTAATTTCAAAGAATACAAGTCCTGAAAGGGATCTCAGCTGTCTCCTGGTGCTTGCAGAGCATGAGGAATACACCGCACTCAGTTGCCCTTGCTGTCTCATGCAGCCCATGCTGAAGAGCTGCCCAACATCACATCTGACATCTCTCCCCATGGAAAGGACACTCTCAGTCACCTCAGCAGAAAAGTGCAGGTCCAGAGGAGGGAATTGTCCTTCAGCACTGACCACAAAGTGCCTTTGACTGTTTGTACACAGGTGTGGGGACAAGCCAGGGTTTCAGTACACACGAGGGCACAAGAGAGAAGCGAGGACCCTTCTGCTCAGGGATGAGTGTCACTGATGTCTCTGCTGTGGCTTTTTGCCCCAGATCCGAGGATGAGGCCTCGTGTGAGGTTTGTGAGCTCAGGTGCCCTGCAGTCCTTGGGGACAGCACGGCTGTGAGGGTGACAGGAATTCCCTGCAGTGGCAGCAGTGCACAGAGGCACAAAACAAACCACAGGGTTTGCTCTGCTCTCACTGGGTCCACTTGTGAGCTGCAAAATAGCAACTTGAGTCCATCCGTCTAGAAACCACAGCTGGATTGCAAGCAATGCCATTGAACAAACAACAGTAGCATCATCAAATCTGCTCTCAAAAAACTTCCCTTGTGCTGGGTTAGTGCACAAGGGAGACACAGCACACATATTAATGATTTTGGGGAACATGTTGCTCTTACAGTAATTGCTTTTACTGTTATCTTGGAGACTTTGAAATGACTGCAGCAGATGTATTTTGTGGTGCACCCTGGTACAGTAGTGCTTCCATTTATTATTTATCTCTATTTGGCTCTCTTTCACTTTTTTTTTTGTGTTTAATGTCTGCTTTATCTTGGTTTCAGAGGGCCTGTTTCCTCCTTCCTCCTGGTTTTGGAAGGCACCAGATTGCTAATTTGACCTCAGGCCAGGTGCTTCCTTGCTATTAGCTTTATAAATAAAAATAGGATCAAAAATCATAAAATAATTTAGTTTGGATGGGACCTCTGTTGGTTTTCTGTTTTGATCTCCTGCTCAAAATAGGTCCAAGTCTGAAGGTAGATTCAGCTGTCATGGTAGTTCAGGCTGCTTAGGGCTTTTCCCTGACTATTTTTTAGGATATTTAATTGGTTTTTGATTTCACATCCTCTCTGGGTTACTTTTCCAATGGTTAATCAAACTTCACATTAAAAAAAAATAGCAAAATAATCCTAGTATTTAATCATTGTTACCCTTGTAACAAAATATGAGTGTTGCATGGTGTTCCTCAGCTGTGCTCTCCTGAGAAAGGTCAGCTGCATATTTTCCATAACCTCTTATAAGGGAATTTAAGGCAGAAATAAGAAACCCCCTAAAACTTCTCTTCCTAAGGCTGAGCAAACCTGGTTCTTACCCCCTCTCTTAACATAACCTGTGCCTTTGTGAGAAATGACCCTCACTTTTAACATTTTAAAAGAAAAGCTTTATTAAACCTTGACAAAGACTACAACAAAAACTGAATAAGGTAAATCACAGTGCTGGGAGCCTCCATGACTACCAGCCACGTGGCTTAGCTACAAAATGGATGCTCTGCCTTTTATATCTTTAGCTCTTCTGAAGTCTTGTCAACTCTTTCTCTGCCATCCATTGGTGGAAATTACTTTTTACATCTTGCTTGGAGGTCAGGGGTTGTTATGCCACACCTCCTCATTGACTCCTAAGGCTGTTACAGTGTGGGGAGGGAAAGAAGACTGTGGAATGACACATTACAGTAACATTATTATACATCTATATAATGTCTATCTCTTAATTGTGAGAGCCAACTATTATATTACTTACCCATAACACCTTATTATTTTAATGGCCTTGTTCTGGGCTCACCCAAACATCTCAGTGCCTGTTCTGTACCTGTAGCCTCAAACTAGGGATGTGTTTGGTAAGCATTACTCTGGCAACCCTGAACTCCCAATGTTTCCCATCAAAGTAAGTCAAGAGTGAAGCTGGAACTCAGAACTATAGGTACAAAATGAGAGCTGAGGAGGTGCAAAAGAATCTGTGCTAGAAACCAGCATGGCTTCTCTGGTTTTTTCCTTCCTGAAACCAAAGGTCTCAGCACTGTGTAGGCTTAAGAATGCAATTTAGGCTGTAGAAATTTGAGCTACTCAACATTTAAGCAGAGAAGGAAAGGATCAGGTAAGTATCAGCTCACAGTGATTGTTTGTTTCCTTCTCCATTGTTGACTATTCAGAATTGTTTTAGCTTTTGTAAACTTACTGCCAGTTTGCCACATTCTAATGCTTTCCTTGTTCTCATAATCAGTGCAGACAGAAACAAGCAGATCTATCTCCAAAAGCCAGGGTCACCTTCCTGTGAAAGCCATGTTTAAAATGCAGCAGCAAAGTGCAGTTACACAAACACAGCTGTGCAGGATCCTGGGACTCAGAGGGAGAGGGCATCCAGAGGAGCTGAGAGCCACAATGAGCTTCACTTCCCATTCTCCTCTAGAGCACAGAGATCCCAAACACTCCCCAGCAGCCCACAGAGCATCTTGGAGCTGGGCATTCTCAAGGAAAATTAAAACACCAATCCTCAACAGACAGATATAAGTGGCTGGATGATGAAAGACTCAGTAGCAAGACCAGAAGACCCATTAGCATTGGGATACATTAGGCAGGCTCCTGGAGTTCTCCTGGTTTAGTTTTGCCTGAAAGGACTTTGGTTGGCATGCCCCAACACCCCTCTGGTGTGAACTAGAAGACACCAAGAGGGGAAGAGGGGCCTGTTCACTTCAAAAGTGCTCTTCTGGTCTGAGCTGAAGTGTTCATGTAAAAGCATTAAACTCTATTTCCATTTCACCTCCAGTCCAAGGATATAAGGAGGTATCTAAACAAAGTAGATGCATCTTCCTGTTCTGTTAGCAGTGGGCATATTTATTTGACAGAAAATAGCATGGAAAGGAAGAAAGTGTGTTTTGGGGCCTCACCAAATTTTTCTAATCAGATTTTAGTGTGCAATTTAAATCTGGTTTTGCAGTAAACCAGATGATGTTAAAGATGTCCAGATCTATTCTTTCCATTGTACAAATCCCTTTGTCTTTGGGTTCAAGTGTAAAATGTGCCTTACCAATTTCACTCGCAATTGGGGTCAACATCTGGGGTCTGTATATTGGAACAGTACATATTAAACATCACTACTCTTCACAAAGTGGTTTTTGCAAGCATAAAATGTTATTATTCTATGATTCCATGATTTGTCTAAATTGCCCACCATTCATTAAGATGATGATCTCTAAATACTGCTAGGAGGTTGAATCGTGCTCCTGTTGTTGGAATTTATTGAGTATGACTCTAGTTTCCTCTGTGTGAAACACTGTAATAAAACCATAAAGCAATGCATCAGAGCTGTGATAGAAAGGACACACTTTTTATGATCAGATACTGTACCTGTAATGTGGAATATCTGTTCAGAATAGATGTGACAGACTCCAGAGACAGTGAATCACTGAGCTCTGCGCTCCTCCCAGTCTCTCTGCCGGATGCTCAGATACACCTGTACAGACTTGTAAATATCTCTGACATCAATTCACTTCTCCTCAGCAACAGGGAGAAAAAAAGAGTGAGGACAAATGTCAAGGAACTGCAGTTATCACTAAGGAAGTACCAAGCCAGGGAAAAATTTGCTCTTATTTCCTTTCCAGAAATGGAGGAATACATTGCAACAATTTGTGATTCTCTCAAATGTTTTCATTCCACTAGACACAAAATAACATCTGTGAATAACCCTCATTGAACATCAGGAGTTCACTGTGTTTCAGCTGCTTTGTGTAGCTCGTGGGTCAGATGCTGCCTTTGTGCACCCTCAGCTCCAAAAATTTTCCCTCTGAAATGCCACCACCAGCAGCGCATGTGTTGAGTTTCAGGATGCCTCCAGCTGATCTAAGGGGATCATTAAATACACTGTAAATCTTGTCCACAGAGGTTAGTCCTGCCTGCAAGGGAGCAGAAGCCCCTGGGCTTTGGCTGTGAGGTCCCTGGTGGCTGACCCGGGTTTGTCACAGTCCCTGGCAGTTCTGGGGTACCCAGCAGCTGAGCTGCTTCCCCTGATGCCTGCTTGCCCCATGGCATTGCCACCTGTCCCACATCACCTGGCAGGGTGACCCCAACGGTGGCCTGAATACCAGTATGATAAATCCACTTGTATTTATAATACCACTGTTTCTGTAATACCACTGTTTCTCTGGGTGGATGCTACTTTTGAGAGCCAGACAGAATTGAGTCTAGAATTCATATAAGAAAGAGAATGATTGTGTTTCATAAAGCTAAAAAAGCAATAGTGCAAAGATGTCAAACTAGGAACAAGGTCCAAGTAAAAACCTGCCTTTGAGCAGAGATTCTTTGGGCTTACCTGTTGGCCAGGTTCCTCTACTTTAATAGTTTTCTATTGCTATTGTGGAAGCAACTGAATATATTGCACTGGTTTCTGTAGCTGTCACAGGAATGGCTGGTGGTTTTGCTCCTTGGGGATGACATTCATCCTTCTATCTGTCTCTTAGTGTACTAATACACCTCCATTCATCCTGGAGCTTGCAGTTTTTAGTGTAGTTCCCCTTACAACATCCCTGGGAGGTAAGAAAGTATTGGGAAGTGAGGAAGTGCTTTTCCCTGTTTGTAGGACAAATGAGACAGGAAAGAAATGCTGAGGTTTTACAGCACATAAACATCTATTGTTCATTTGGAAGAAAAATCAAACCTCTACAGAATCTTCTCTGCAGTGTGGGAGGTAGGGGAGGTGAACCCCAACATCCCAATATCCCACCTTCAGCCTCCAGATGGGCTTCTCCTGGGAACCCCACAACCCAGGGGAGACAGGGGAGTTCAGCCCTAAGGGGTAATGATACAAAAAAATGGTTTTCCATTTCACCTTGGCATGTCATCTACAACAAACCTGTAACACAAGGAATTCCTCCTACAGGGTTCAGTTACCTATCACTTTCTTTTCCAAATAAATCAGCACTGATTTTGCAGACAGGATTGCCTGCTCCAGGTAAAATATGATCATGAAGAAAACAAATACAATGAAGAAAGAAGTCTAGGAAAAATGTGCAACAGCCATACAGAAGTAATCAACAGCATCCAGTTCTCAGGGCAACCTAACTAGGTTCATTCTGTTTTGCAAAAAGGTATGGGTTTAATATTTAGACAATCCATAGCTGTCTGACTTAGAAATATTTCCTTAGATTAGCTATTCATGTATATCTTTAGATAAAAAGATATACTTGGCTAAAAAAAAAAAAGATAATACTAGGGTCAGTAAAAAATATTCTACATGCCTACTTCAGCAGCAAAACATGTGAGGCTTTAGAAAATAAAGCTTCCTGTGGAAGAATCAAACAACATTTTTCTCTCAAGTAGGGAAGTCATTTTGATAGATTGAATCATTGCATTTATCAGCACAAAGCTCTTTGTTTCAGTTCAAATTGTCTTGTGTAGCACTAATGATGACATCATGCAAAGAGAAAGAAGGAAGATAATAAAACAGATGAAGTGCAGGAATCCTGCATTCCAGCTTTGCAGACTTTTTGTGTTGGTTTAGGTTTTGTTTTGATCAAGGCATGAACAAATATTGGACTGAAAGCATTTTCCACTCCATAGTAAAACCTTGATTTACAACAGCCTTGACTTATAACATTAGGAATGGGGTTTATTTTTCTTTGACAATTGTCTTATCATTTAAGTTTGCCTCTGAGGATGTAATTTTTAAAGAAGTATAAATGAACCCAGAGCAGGATTATATACTAAATAAAATTCTTCCTGGGGTAGAATTTCAAGTTTACATCTTTCTCAAGGAGCAGTTTTAAACTTCTCTCTAGAGTTGTTTCTAGATGTCTGACTCCAGTCATACATGTTGTCCCTTCTACCCACCTCTCTAAGTGACTGTCAGCCTATAACTGTGATGGATCCCTGCATCCTGTCTCTGACCCAAAAGGTACCTTGGATAAAACCAGCATGCAAGAAAGAAAGTCCTCTGTTCTCTCACCCATTAGGATAATTTGGCAGCTTGGTGGAGGTTTGTCAGAATTCAGGACATCCCTCTGGCTGTCCTGGATTGCCAAGACCCCGGCCATTGGGCTGAGAGACCCTGGCACAGAGCCCAAGAAACTTGTGACTTTGATTATGACCCACAGAAAAAGTTACCAACCTTAGATGAAGATCTGCAAGCCACAAAAGTATAAGCAGAACAATAATCAGTTTGTCACGAAGTGAAAAATAGATTTTTTGGAGTTTTTAGAATGGGGGTTCAGGAGGCAAGATGGAGGAATCTGGGCATGTCCAGCCTTTCTCCTTCTTCTTCTTGGCCTCCATCTTCTGCTGTGATGCTGGCACTTTTAGATTGGTTTAGAGTAGAAGCTCACTGTCTAACATAGGTGATAGGTATTGGAAAGTAATTGTAAATATTGTACACATAGTTTTTAGTATAAGAAGATAACACCTCCGTGGGGGTGGCCAAAGTGCCTCTGTCTGTCCTGCTGAGCAGACCTTGGCTGGACAGGAGAAAGAGTTTTATGGATAAGAAACAATAAACAACCTTGAGACTGAGAAATGAAGAGCCCTGACTTCTTCTTCAACCGTTGGGCAGGGAAAAGAGACTTTCTAACTTATCTCGGGGTCACTCTGAGCAGCTGAAGCCCTGAGAGAGGTTTTGCCAACGCTTTCAATTGCATCCCAGCCCACCCAGGTAAGAGAGACCAGTGTTTCACTCAATGGCAGCTCAATAAAGCCTTTCAGAGCTGCACAGGTCCCTTGGGACAGTTCTGGGTTTGTGGGTGGATGGTGCCATTGCTGTGTAGGTCTCATCTAAACCAGCAACAGTGCCCCAGCAGCCCCAAATACATGGCTGCTTTATAGTGATGCAATGTACCTCATTCTTGTGTTCTGTTACACCAGGGTAGAAATCATGTTTGAAGGTAACAGTCAAAATCTATTTCCAATTCAAAGACCCGACCTGGGTAAATGCTACTGCTCAGAAAGTTTGTGAACTCTTGATTTTTTAACCCAGTTAAGGTGGTTCTATTTGTTTGCACTCCTTCAACAGCTTATTCCTTGTATTATAAGGAAACAGCATGGAGCAATTGTTTTCCCAGAGGTTTTGTACTCTAAACAGGTAACAAGGAATAAAGAAATTATTTTCCACAGATTCCTAAGGGAACACTGATCTTTGCATTAAGTGACTTTACCAAATGAATAAAGGGGCAGGGGAAGGTCAGGAGGAAGTTACTTTTGTAAGACAAATTAAACAGATCTAACTTTGTACCTTAATTCCCATATCAATTATTCTTGAACACTTAAGCAATTACTTTGCTGTAGCACAGAACACCAAAACAGTGCATATTAAGTGTGTATTAGATCATAACCAAAGAAAATGAACTTTAGGTCCTTGCTATGCATTTGGATCACTGCCTGTAGTTAAGGCTGCTTGACAAATTCCATTAAAAGATCTTTTTTTCACCTTTCAGAGGAAACAAGTTCAGGATGCAATTTCTCTTGCCAAAAGTGCCCTTAGGCTGATTTTTCTTGCCCTTTTTTTTTAGGGTTTTGGTTTTTTTTTTTTTTTTTTTTTTGAGAAAGCTTTAGCTAAGAATAGTTGTTACATTTCTGTGAACAAAGGGGAGGGGAAGGGAAAACATACTTTAATTTTGCCTCTGAGTGAAAAAAAAAAAAATTACATTTGGCAAACTGCTATACCACAACAAGAGACTTGAAAATTAGGCTGGTTCCTCCACTGTCAAAAGCTCACCTTTTATTTACCTGGTGGTTATAGATTTTTTTAATTCAGTCAATATGTGCTCATAAAAGACTTGTTAGAATTTGGAAGCTGAAGTATTTGAAGAGCCCATCTGCCCTGAGCTTAGCCCACTCTTTAATCTGCCCGATAAATGCACATGCAGTTCCACAGAGTAACTGAGAGCTGTTATCTTGGCTATGATGGCTGAGCAGAATTTCCCTGCAATTTGTTTCAGCTCACAGCTGGACACTACAGAGGGAGAAAGCTTAGAAATTCTGAGAAAGGAGATCTGTGCTCTTTACTGCTGGTGATGCCAGTGCTGTACAGAAGAAGAAGGAAAATTCAAACACACATGGGGAAGTAGGGATGTTGTGCAGGAAATTTATGAGAAAGAAAGAAATGAGAAAAAAGAAAAGCTGATGCGTGGCTAGGACAGGAATTCACTCCTGTGTAAAACTGATATGGCTTTTCCTGATGTGTTCATGTGTTATGCACAGCAGGACACAGGAGGATCCCAAAGGCATGTTCTATCCAAATACTCAATTGCAATGTTAACACTTGTTCAGTAAATTGCTTGGCTTTATCCTTCTTCAGCACCAAAAAAAAAAAAAATTATCTTCAAACAAAAATTCAGATGCTGACAATGTCCAAGAAAATCTTCTTGTATGTTTAGTTCTGAGTACTGAATAGAAAGAAATAGATTCTCAGGAGCAATCATTTACAGAACTATCTGGGGAGTTATTTCCAGCAGAAATGTAAATTCCATAAATTACCTTTCCTCTTAGCCAACTCATTGCTTGTTCTTGCTGGACCAGTTCAGTGGATGGCTCTTCTGAGATGCTCAGTAGTTCCATGGTAAGAGTTTTTCACTTACACAGCAGGCACTAACCAAAACAGCTGTCTTAAAGAATAATAATTCATAAAATCTCAGTGCCTGTGGTGCAGGATCAGCTGCATCCCAAAGCAGTAAGAATCAGGGGAAAGAATTGCAAACTGTGATTCAGTGTAGATCAATAAACTAAAAGGGAAAATCCAGAGTACCTGAACCTCTTCAGCAGTTTTGTTTTTAGTCCATGGGGATGTTTTCTGTCCCCAGAATTTGGCCACTTTCTCTCCCTTTTGCTTTAAAATTCCAGACTTCCAATCTGCCCTTCTCCTAAAGAAATGATGTGCAACTGCATTTTCTCATTCTCAAGCCACATCTGTCCTTGAAAACAATGCTCACTGAAATCACTCTGTTTTGCCTTGCAGGAGGATAACTTTTTTTTCCTATTATTTGACCTGCTCTGCAGATGTGGAATAAAATTACAGATGTTGACATTTTCCTTCCAGTTCCATATTCAAAAATAAACGTTTCATTACAGTCAGTATAAAATACCTTGTAAAAGGTGATTTTACATGATCAGATGCAGCTCATTCATGTTGGAGGGTAAAGCAGGCTGATGATGGAAATGTGTGTCTGTTGTTTTGAGGTAACACCATATTGGAGCTGAACCACACAGACTGCCATCTGATTAATAGGCCCTCCCACCCAGAGCTGCTAAGATAAAATAGATGGCAGATTTTTGTTATTTTGGGCACACATTTCTCCACATGACAAGGCTATGTCAGCCAGCACAGTGTGTGCTCACACACACTGTTTACATTACTTGATCCACGCTACCTGTCTAGGTTCCCAAAACGAAATTTTTTCCTTTACTGATGGAAACAATGTGGATGACCCTAGAGGAATCATTTTATTAACTAGATTTCAAGCCCCTCTTGTTATTTTTCATGTGTTTAAACCAGCAGCTCATGCTATGCACATCCCAGTTTGTCCCATCCTCATATTCAAAAGCTCCATGAGCATGCTCCAGAGCACAACACCCAGTGTAATAACAAGATTTCTTTTCTCTTGTTGCTTTGCCCAGAGTTTTAAGATTCACCTTTCTCCTTCCAAACACCCATTTTAACCATTTACTGCAGACATACATTCATAACTGTGTGAAATCTCCACGAAATTGTCTGGCAAAATCCAACTAGGCACTTCCCTGGATTACATGGCTGTGCTGTAGCCAGCTGCTCCAGGCTAGATGTACATCCAAAGGGCACTGCTTTAAATTTCAAAGCCCTCATACAGCTTTCCCTGAAACTGCTTAATGCAGCCAACCAGCTACAGACCCAGGAAATGCTGTCAGCTGCTACTCATTGTAAATCCTCCCCTCAGCATCCCTTCTGCTTTTTGCTACTTCTAGACAACTCTACACTCATCCATCCTAACTTAAAGAAACCTATCTGAAAAACTGGCTTGAGTATACTACCATGTCTTATGCTTCTGTCAGTTTGTATACATCACAAAGGACAGAAAACACCAGTGATTCTGAGCAGGAACAACAATGGATCAATCCTTTGGTTGATCACTAGTTATTCTCCTAGAATAGGAGATTATTAGGGTTTCTAGTTATTCTCCTAGAAAGACAGACCAGAATCCTGATGGTCACCTTTCCACCTTGGCCTTTGTAGGTTAGACTTTGGAGTCTGGTCACTTGCTGTGATTCCCAGGCTTCATCAAGGCTGTGTGCCACATAACACTCTCCTCTTACTTTAAAGGAAATCAAGATATATGATGGCTAAATGGATGTTAGGTCTTTGTGTGGATGAGGCTTGGGTTTATCCTCCCTTAAGGCCACCACAAGAAATGCAGATAATTTTCACTTATGACAGCTTGTCATATCGACCATTTGTAAGAGAATGGCTCATTGCTCTAATTTCTGCAGCAGATTTCAAGGTACATCTTCTACTGCTGCCTCCTCTGTCCTCCCACATGATGTACACTGTAATTCTGGGAGGATCACAGGGCTGTGGGAGCCAGTCTCTAGAGTGTCTAATGTCTGTAGTTTATATTTTTATTCTCTTGACTCCAACCCAAGAACTGGAGGGGATATGTGCAGTTACTTGGATCTTGAGCAACATGAAAATTGTACCTCAAGTACTCCTTGGTGTTGGTTGATCTGGTCACTGCTGCTGAGCAGCTGTGAAGTACCCTCCAGTACCCTTGATTTTCACCCACTGGTGAAATTTGGTTATCCTCTAATTGCTCAGATTATCCATTTTTGAGAACAAGAAATTTCTGCTTTTTGAGAGCATATTTGTCATTTTGTGGCTGGAGCACCATGGGAACTGAGATGAGCAATCAATAATGCCAACAACTTTCCTTTTCCTTACCTCCAGTTCCAGTCACATTGTGCTGTGCCTTGCTCTGGGGAGGCAATCCAGGAGTATGATGGATCATTCTGTTTCTGAGGTGAGCAAGCCTCTGTGGTGCATCACCTCCAAAGAGGGGAAAAAAGGCCAACTGCTATCTATCCCATGTCTGGGATCCTTCTTCTTGAGGACAAAAAGCTGTTCCATACATGGATGATGGATTTTTCCACAGCTGCCTTTCAGTTGCTGTCATTCAAGGAGATGAGGGTGGTCTAATACATATTTGACCTCTGGTGCAGGGAATGAATTCTGTATTTGCAGGTTTCATGGCTCATCCAAACCCTCCAGCCAAAATCTTAGCTCAAAAGTAAGGTCTGGTTTCAAAGCCCCATCTACTGATTCATCCACATACCTAACTAATTCTCTGGCTCATCTCAGGCATGTTTAGTCTTTTGTGCCTAGTTTTCATCTTTCACAGTTGTTAAATGTGTTAAAAACTTCTTGATGTGAAATCCACATCCCTCCTTGGCTTGCATTTCCAGACCACAGAGCCTGCAACCAGACCCTGCAGCCTGAGGTTGTTGCTTGTTGTAACTCAGGATTTACCTAAAAGGAGTAGAGCCTTCAAATGCCAGGGGTGTGATGTTATTCCTGCCACATGAACTGTCCTGTTCAGCCTCCAGCTGCACAACTGAGAAGAGCAGAAGCCACCCTGGCAGTGTTTTACCCTGACATGCCAGGCAAGCCTTAGCCCATCTGACAGGGAATTACCACAGGGACAGGCACAAGGATCTCTTCCAGTCATGGGTGACATCTGCTTGCCAGCATCTCTCACTTGTTCAGGGCCTGTGGGCAGGGAATCAGGGCAGGACAGCTTTCCTCAGTGCTCTCTGGAATCCTTCTTTTACAAACTATGCAATTATAGCAGGGCCCTTTTCTCTTGCATATTTTTGATAACTTCCTTGGCCAATTTTGTCTCAAATTACTTTTCTCCATGGGTCCTTCTTTTAAATTTAACTTGGCCAGAAAAAGCATAATAGTGGTTTTGCACCTTCCTAAAAGGGTTTAACAGACCTTTAGTGTTTAAGGGATTTTGCTTATACATATATATATATACATATATACACAGAAGATATATATATACATACACACACCTCTTCCATATTTACAGGATTATTGCCTTTAACTTACTTCTTTCAAAAAGTTATTGGATTCATAGGAATATTCTCCTTACTGCCCATTTCTTCACCCAGTAGCAGTCAGGTTTCACTTTGTTGTGTCCAGCTCCTTGTTCTAGTGGGGGAGAAGACTTCCCACAGGAAAACTGAGATATCAGAAGTAGGATGGATAACCACAAGTCTTCAGTCTGGCTATTCTGGTGCCCAGTCATAGAGAACATTCATTTTTCTGAGCTTTCTAATTTTTGTTCTTCTAGCCCTCTATATTGCACTCCTTAGTGTCTTTCTGATGGGTCACTTCTATTTTGGCATCTTTTACTATGCAAAAACATGCAAACAAGCTTATACTGAGCAGATGAGTTATGGCTGACATCCAAAAGAGATCAGAACATTTCAAGTCATGGCATAACACTGTAAGCCCTGCACAAACATGAGATTTGAGCATTTTGAATTGCACAAAACAAGATCTGGTCGGATAAACAAAGACAGTAAAAGTGAAAGACAGGCAGAGACCTAGGTGGCAATGTTTCCTTCTATAGAGGGAATTTTAAACAAGAGCATTTGACTAATGTTTCCAGAGATGAGACTGGTTGAATGCCAAAACACAGTTTTCATAACCTTTAAACCTGAACTATGTAATTGTTGCATGAATCAAAAGAAAAAACAGTGACAGGTATGAACAAAGAAAATCTGTCAATCATGTGGAAAGGGAAAAGATTTATGCTGCAAGTAAGACAGCAAAAAGAGTTGGGGAAATTAGAATGAAGAAAAAAAAAGCAGTAACATTGAAATTAAACTATTTCCCCAGGTTGAAAAGAAATTTCAGTTATAATTAAAAAGCCTACACACATGTGACTTGCTGTCATCTAGAAACAATTATAATCCTGCAGTGACTGAGAAAACAGATGCAGTCCCTCTGAATAGCTAAACTAAACCCAGTTCTTTCTCCCCTTTGATAAGGCATCCCAAAGTGAGCCAGAGTACACAGCTATTACACAATAATTAATGAGACAAGGCACAGCCTCCCTTTACCGAGCAACCAAGTGGGCACTCAGCTGCAGCCCTTCCCTTCCTCCTGTCTGCCCCCTCCAGCTTTGCAGTGCTCCAGCAGAGTCATGCAATAGGGCACCTGCAGCCACGGTGGTCTGAAGGGTCAAATTTCATAGGGAGAAGTAGTGTCTTTATACATCTTTGTATAGCTGAAAAAACCGAGCCAACTTCAGGCTCTTTAATCTTTCCCAAAGGCTTGCCTAACATCTTGTCCTTTTTCCCAGCTATGCCTGTTACTTTAATAAAAGATTTGGTCTATCCCCACAGCCTTAACATCAGAGACAGGACAGTCTGAGACCATTCACTCTTTGCTTAATCCATGGGGTAAAAGCAATTATTCTACAATTTTAGGAAATGATATGACAGGAGGAAAAGAGCCAAACTGCCACTCCACATGCACTGCATTTCAAATGTAAATGTCTTGCTGAGCTCTGGCAATATTAAAATAGCCTCTTGGCTCTCAGAGGCTGCCCATAGGACTATCATTCTGTAACACAGAGTGAAAGTGAAACGAGATAACCCTGTGATGGGAACTGAGGCCTGAAGTCATTTCTCTTACACCATAAAGCTGCTGAAAAGATTAGTAATTGGAAACTGCTCTTAGAAGGGTCTAATAGGATTCACCTCTCTAACCAGTGAGGTAGCTGGTAGGGTTACCTCTGAGGTCATTAATTAGTCACTACTTTAAATGAGCCTCTTTCCCTGTAACTTTATCCTTCTAAACTTTGTAACTTCAGAGCAGTCTCCATTCCAGGCATATGGTTTTCCCTCAATGAGGCTGTTAGCATGGTAATTCCCCCCTTGCCAACAGCAATCAAGAAGTAATAAAACAATCTGGAATCTTTATTCATGCATTAGATTTTCCTATCCAATAGATATATTTACATCTTAACTGTAGATTATTAAAAAGCTGATGATTTTAGTATTCTGTCAAATTTAGTGAAGAACACAGTGTGTTTACTTCTAAGGCTCATCTCTGCTTTTCTTTTTTTCCAGAGGCTTAGAAAGACAGTCTCTTAATGAACCTTTGTTAATATGCACATTTATATGATCTGATTGGCCCCTGCAGCAGCTTAGGAAAACCTGTGAAAAGGCAGCTGACAGAGTTACCAAAAACCCCCTGCTAATTGGAATTATTAATTGTTTATAGATGCATTTACCAGAAAGAGAAGAAATAAAAGGCAGCGACAGAAAAACCCGCAATTTTTCAAGCAAGACAGTCTGCTAGCAAAATGGGAGTGAGAACATGGAACATGTCACTGTTAAATGGCATATCATCAAGTTCTAATTATGTGTCTTTTTGTTAATATCAGTGCTACAGGTAAGATCAAAGTCTAACTTTGAGATCTCTGCTCCAGGAGCCCTTTCTGCCACAGGTAGCAGAGCACCTGCAGAGGCTGCAGACACAACAGCACATGGCTGGTCCCAGGGGTGTTTCAGCTTTTGCTAGACCCACCTTTAAGTGCTTTGCTGACCTGGCTGAGGGTCATTGGAAAGGAGCTGGCACAGACTCAGAGCCAGCAGTGCAGCTGGGAACTGCACCCCGGGCTGAAAACCTCCTTCAGTGAATTGCCCTTCCCTCCACTGTCAGCCCTTGCTACCCAAAGCACAGGATGATGAATTTCTACGTGAAAAAAGAAAAGCTGATGAAGAAATACACAGAAGAATTGCAAAAAGCTTGTGTATTCACTCGTGGAGGGGGGGACTTTGAGGATAGACAGGAGATGCTCTGAACTGCAACACTGGGATGAGATTCAGGACTGAGAGGGAGCCTCTGCCCCCTGGAAGGGCTGCCTGAGGGAAGGATTGAGTGTTTTGCATTGCTTTTGAACAGGGGGACCCAAACTTGAGCTTGCTAAGGGCAATTTGCCAAGAGCCCGAGGGCTGCCCCTGCTCTGTGTAGGTATTTGCATTAAGTGGTTTTTGTTGGGATTTCTGGGGTTTAGGGCTTGTTTCAAATTCTTGGAAATGCTCTTGGTATGTTGGCATGGTTTAATGTGACAAACACTCTCAGTAGAACTCATACATCTGACCCAAGAGGAAAAAACAGTGCACAAGCACCAACATTCTCACCCAGTGCCTGCTCTGGCTCAGCTCTCCTCAGGGAGAAAAGCCTTTGTGTACCCAAAAGAGGGATCTTCTGGGTCTCTAGCACCCATTCTCATGGGGGATTTCTACTTACCACGTGCTAGAAATACAATGGAGCAGAGAGGAACCAGTCTGAAAGGTTCCTGAGCGTGTGGAAGAAAACTTCCTTACACAGCTGGTGAGAAGTTAACTAGGGAAGGTGCCCCCTTAGACCTGCTTGTGAACACAGAAGGGATTGTGGGTGATGTGATGGCTGGAAGCCACCTCCTGCTTCCAAAGATCATGAAATGATAATTTCTGATTCTTGGAGAAGTAAGGGCAGAGGACAGCAGAAACAGCCTGATATGAGAGCTTTGGCTTCAACTCAGAAAAAAAAACTGAGGGTTTAAGACCTTTGGAGGAAGGGGCAAGTGACACAGGAGAAGCAAAGGATGTTGTGAGGCTGTGCATGAGGACAGTTGGAAGAGTTAAATCCCTTAAATCCAACTTGAACTTAATCTGGTTACTGTCATAAAAGACAATAAAAATGTTTCCTCAAGTACATTCACAGCAAAAGAAAGACTAATGCAAAGTTCCATCCTTTACAGATGTGGAGGGAAACACAGTAAAAACATAAAAAAGGATGAGGAAGAGGCTGAGGTACTTATTAATGCCTTCTTTGCCCTAATGGCAAGACCAGAGATGCTCCCCAGTGTTTGGTACTGGGGCAGGTCCTCATTAATAACTTCATCAATGATCTTGATGAAGGAATCAAATACATCCTCAGTCAGTTGGAAGGTGATGCAGCTCACCCTGGAATGGTAAACCCTGGTCTCCAAATTTATGACAAAACTTGTGGGACCGTGGAGATGTTCAGATATCACAGCCAGGGAGGAGGTCACAGCCTGACAGAGTTCAGGAGGTGTTTGGAAAATTCTCTTGGGCACATGGTGGGAATCTTGGGGATGGTGCTGTGCAGGGCCGGGGGTTGGACTTGGTGATCCTTGAAGGTCCCTTCTCATTCAGCTTATTCTGTGTTTTTGTGATTTCAGATGTTTTGGCTGCTTCTATGCCTGTACATTTTCAATGCTACAGTGCCTTAAAGGAAGAAGAAAGCTTCTCAGTATTTCCACGTTCCTTAGAAATGTCCCAGCATATAAATCAGCTGTTCTGGCTGCTTGCTGGAGATAGGATTTGTCTATTTCCCTTTATTTGTTTTATCTTCCAGAAGAGATGATTAGAAACTGCTTTTTGATTGAATGTTTAGATGAACAGCTTTCTCCTCACTATGTAATACAGGGAGCAGTTCAGGAAAATTGCCTCATGAACTTTAAATACCGGGCAAAATATGATGTTATGTCTGCAGGATTCATTGGAGTGTGATAAGCACACTGTAGGAAGTCCCATATCACTGAGATATACTCAGGCTCTGCTGAAGTCAAAATAAGCCTTCATTTCCAGTTACTTGCTGCAACTGGGCATTTGCAGGCCCTGCAAGTAATGGCAGTGTGACTGAGTGGGCAGGAAATAGGGCTGGGGAGAGCCATCACACTTCATTCTCAGTTCTGCTGTGGATTTCTTCTATGTATTTGAAAAGGCTTCTGTAATCCTTGAAAATTCATAAAAACCACCCATCCTCCCTCAGGTTCCTGCAGCTTCTGGTAGGGAGTATAAAGGACTTTTTGCATGGCAAGGACCCTTTCCTGCAAAGGGAAATTTCTGGGCGAGGTGTAGGCACTGGAGAGCTTGGCAGAGATGGGAATGAGAGGAAATGTGACCTGGCAAACTTCAGTGACAAACCACATCCTTGCCTCTCAAGCAGTACTGGAAATTCTCCCTCCCTTTAAGTTGCAGCCCAAAGCCACTGTGGTTTTACTTGTGTGTGGCCAGAGGAAGAGGTTTGAACAAGGCAAGGCTTCAGTGCACAAACCATAAAAGCTCAGTAGCCACCGAAATAAAAAGTGGAAATGAGCAAATGAAGGAAAATCCACCGCTGTGCATATTTCAATGTCATGTTTAAGGCCCATTCATACTTGAAGGAAAGCAGGAGGATGAGTAATGGTTAGCAAATACTTGAGGCTGGCAACACGAAGACCTTTTGTTTGTTTAGGAAATGAATTTCAAAGTCATCCTCCCTCCATTGCTTTCTCACAGTGGTAGGTCCAGGTTGCAATCTGCCCCAGCTCTGACCCACAGGAGCCCTGTGGATTGTCTGGCCTTGCCTGAGGAGAAGCTGGAGCTCAGAGAGCAGGGGCACTGGGGCACAGCTGCCTGAGGAGGCTCCAGCACCCTGCCAGGAAGCTGAGCTGGTGAGACCTCCAGCAGCAGAAGATGTCTCTGCTGAGCAGACCTGCACGCTGTGGAACAGGAGCTTGTGCCTTTCTGATGCTTGTGGAAGATGTGAATGTTACACACCCAAATCATGACTGAATTCCAGGCTCAAAGCTCTGCTGAGTGACATCACTTCAGTGCCAGTCATAACTGTGGGGTTCAGGCTGCAGGTGGTCATCCAGTGGGAGCAGATCTGAAAGTCCTGGTTTCATTTTGAGTTGGATAATCTTACAGATAGTTTCAATGCAGGCTTTGGTTCAGTTCTTCTTATATTAAACCATCATCTTTTCATCTTTCCCAAATGTGATGCTTTAATTGTTGTGGTTCTCATGACTCAAAACAAGTAGAACAAAAATGCATTACACACAGTCCCAGGGGAAGGCACTGAGACCCCCCTATTCAGCAGACCCCCCAGAAACTCCTCAGTCTGACAATGCTCCCTGGGTCTATTCAAGGCCAGAAATATTAGAAATTAAATCTCTCTCCTTACATCAGTGATCCCACAGATAAAACTACTTTGGCTGCAGTTTCAGGAAGTCTGGGATTCAGACTGGGTCTAAAAGAGGATTCAACATCTGGCATGAGAACATACAGATGAGGAAATGCATCTTTGACATGTAAATCCATTGACTGTACATCTCTTCTAAAAGGCTATTTTACAACTGTCTTGGAATGAAAGTGCTGGGACAGCCCAGAGATGGTCACCAGCAGCTCTAGAGGTCACAAAACTCATGTTCCTGGCACATGTGGCCAGTCTAGTTCTCTCCTCTCTGCTGGCACAAAACTGGCATGTATGAAGCAAGGCATTGCAAATACACAAAAATGACACCATAAGTCTGAAAATCTGGAACTAACATAATTTTGGATTATTTTACCAGTGAATGGGTTTTTGTGGGTTTTTGTTTGGTTGTTTTTTTGTTTGTTTGTTTGGGTTTTTTTGTTGGTGGTGTTGTTGAGTTTTTTGTTGTTGTTTTTTCAGTTGACTTTACTAAAGACCAGATTCTGATGGGCCTGAGAGATTTTTGTGAATTTCCATCATTCTGGGTTTTTTAACCCTTGGAAGTCTGCCTGCATCGCACTGCTGTTGTTTTAGGTGTCCCTCTCTGAGGAGTTATTCCATCTGGAAGGCAGAGGTCCAGCTCCTCTCTCAGCCCAGATTCACACAGCTGTGTAGCAGGGGGATGGGGCTGTCTGAGGGTTCTGTTGGAAAGGTATCATTATTTCAGGTGAATTCCATGAAACCATTCTCAGCAATAAGCCTTCCTGTGCAAGCTAGACAGACATTCAGCTTTAAAACTACGAGCAGGGATCACCAGTCTATGGCTTCTCCAGCCCTAAGGAGATTTAAAAACCCATCTTGGTTAACTCAAGACAGAGGCTGATAAGGACAGGAACTCACTTTACTTAGCCTGTTGTTTTCACAGAGTGCAATGATGCCTGTGACTCCTGCAAACTTGCCATTCCTTGTTGTTTAGTTCCTTAAAATAGCTATTACCTCATCAGATTACCTGCCAGATCCCTTCCTTATCTGGCACAGGGTCTCCTTTGCTCTTCACCTCCCTCTCTCTGAACTGGGAGCTGCTGCCAGTCTTTCTCAGTGATAAGAACATCCTTATCTTTATTGGCATGCCTTGTTTTCCTAGACAAACTGGGGCCTACATCCCTACAGATAAGTCCATGTCTTGTTTACTGCTTCCCATATACTCCTTTCCTCCAAGTGGTCTGGCCATCCTAGCTGGCTCTTCTGTGTCACCTGGCTCTTGGCAGTGTGGAACAGGATTTAGCCTTAACAACACACATCCTATCAGGCTCTAAATCCTGTCAAGGATAATATTCCATCTACAACCACAGTATGCCATTAAGAACACAATTACAGGTTGTCTTCTTTGCAAATTAGCAATGCAACACCATGGTCTGTGTGTAAATCAGCATCAGATTTATTAGCCACCCACCTTGCCTTAGATTGTAATGACTCTGATCTCATTGTTGGAAGCCCAAAAGGATAAATCACAGATGTCTTGTAGGTTGTGACTTCAGTTTTTCACTGCATTTAGGGGTGAAACAGATTTATGAATACTTCAGCAAGGCAGATTAAAAGCTGGAATTCATTGGCAGTAAGTGCTGGTCTGTTGTATAAGGCTGAAATGATCATTGGTATTGATTAGGGAGCTGCACAGTATCTGTATGCTTTCCCATATGTTTTAGCAAAAATATGCAGTATATCTCTATAAATATACTATGATATCTTTCTCATCATATTAATAATACATTCGATTCCGAGAATGAACATTTACTGCACTTTACTAGGTAAGTGCCTGCAGATTTTAAGCTTCTCAATTTGAGAGTGGGGATGATTGACTCCTGGAAGAAACAACATATGGTTTATTACAGTAAAGCATATCACTGTGGGTTGTTATTGGGAGGAACTTTTCAACCCCTTTAAATTGTATGCTAGAGGAGCTGCTTTGAATCACTCACCCTATTTAAGGAGAAACTGATGTCTGATTCATCATCTGGCATCTGCACACACAATGTCAATCACAAAGTCCACCAGTAAGAAAAGCTTGTTCCTACCCTTGAACTGCTTTAGTATACCCATTATTTCCTCTAATGTAGTCAAAACATTCTACAGTCCCCACAATCTCAGATTCAAGCAAACACCCCTTCAGAAATAACAGTTTCCTCACCAAAAGTTTAAGTTGTCACCCAGTCAAAGAATCCAGTGAAATCAACGAAAAGTGACAATGAGGGCCTTCACAATCAGACCTCAGTGTGACACACAGACTGCCTGGTGGGGTGGGAACATCAGTCCCTCCAAGTCCAACAATAGATGTTTCAGGGTCTCCTGCAAGAATGAGGCAGTGGAATGGCTCCAGCTTTCCTCTATCTGAGTGACTCGAGTTCAGCATTGCTTCAGCAAGCACAAGCAGCAGTGACTGTAACACTGTCACCCTGTCCCAACATGGCTTTTAAGGGATCTCTGCATTTGCCTTGTGCTTCCAATTCTGCCTGGGCCTTGCTGCCTCGCAGTCCCAGCCTTAGAATATAGACTGTTATGGTGGCTGGAAGAGTGGGAATGTTTTCAAATAATTTTGACCAGAAAGAGATCCCTCAGGAAGAAGTTATGGTTGCTTTGAAGTGTATTATTCAGCGCCATAATTCTTTTCCTTCACCATCTCTGAACAAGAAAAGGGTAGGCACTATGGTGTAGTAGGCTGAACACACTGAAAAATCTTCTCACACTCAGAGAGAAAAAGTTCACCATCACAATCCTAAATGATTAAACGGTATTCTTCCCAAGTGGATATGTGAGATTTTAACTACCCAAGAGAGGGAAACCCTAATCCCAGTAAAAGTGAAAGGAAGCAGAGTGAGAAGATTCATGACTGTTAATAGTGCTTGTGTGGGCAATCATTCAGCTTTCATTGCTAGAGCTGAATCAACCTTGTGAAGCCATCTTTTGTTGCTAAATCAGTGTAACCTTTTCATGTTATTGCCACCTTCAATGTGCTTGTGACATTTACATAGTGGCTATACTCCATATGCATTTTCTGTTTAATATTCTCTTGTCACAGTGTCACTCAGGGGGTGGGAGGGTGGTGAGATGAGCAGTCACATGCTCACCCACAGTATTGGGGTGATGAGAACAGTCTGGCACTATTTTGTATAGCATTGAAATCCTGGCTGATGCTACCCTGACAGGGGGAAAAGCAGCTCTGGGCTTGGACCCCAGTTCTGCAAATTCTTGTCACAGATGCAGAGAACAGGGCTGGTAAAACTCACCCAGTGAATCCCCCTGCCTCAAGGCAGGGATAATTGCACCTCAGTCATTTCTGATAGCTGTTTGTCTCATCCACCCTTAAAGACATCCAGTGCTGGAGACTACACAATCTTGTCAGACAATCTGCTGTGTGCCTCACAGTCCTTGCCACTGAAATCATTATATTATCTACTAGACATTTCCCAGGGGATGCTTTCTTCCAGTCTTTATCTTTCATTCAGGACATGGGTCAGGGTTGAGAAGTTCATCCCAAAATGTTCATTCCCAAATATTCTGTGTGCTCTGCATGCTGTTCTGCTGCACCTTGGGGAAGGTGAACATATGCTGTTCATTCTGTGAACTCTCACCGACATCACAGGAAGAGCAGCAGCACACTCTGTTAGCAGAGCCTCTGGTCTCTTCCAAACATTGCACAAACGAGCCTTGAACAACTAGAAAAATTAGCAGGCTGGGATTACTTCTACAGTGTCCCTTGCTAAGCATGGCAAACCAGGCTCCTCTGCACTCCTCTGACACCAGATCCCTTTTCCTCAGGATGGCAGTTCCACCTCACCAAGAGGCAGCAGTTGCTCTGCTCTTTTCTTCCTGCTCTGCACAAACCTATTCTGCCAAGAGTACATCTTTGACCTCACATTGTTCTGCAGCTCTCCCATGTGAAGCCACCTGACAGGTCTGATGACTGTGCGTTAAGGTTTTGGCTGGAGGAAATTATGGTGCCTCTAATTCTCTCTTGCACTAAGGCTCAGACTCATGCATGAATAGAGGGGCAAGCCACACTGGGACATGTGAGCACAACTGAGGGGAACTGAGAGGATGACATGCTAAGAGCAGGTCCCTTGCTCAGTATGCAAAATGCTGCAAACATTAAATTGTATCTGCAGTTGTGGATAATTCAGCCTCCTTATCCTCAGCATGGTGAGGAACACCAGTTTTTCTTGCTATAAGACATTGTTCCACATTTGTAAGTCAATGACTGTTTGACCCTTCGGTTGTCAGAAGACAGGAAAATAGCCTTGGAAGCTTGACAAGACATAAATACCTTCCTCTTTGTCCAGAATTACTAGGATTATATGCAGGGTTGTGCAGGAAGGATTATCACATGAATGGCTCTGAATTTTGCTGGCTCCATGTGCAATTCTGTCATTTCTCTTCCTGGAATAGAACTGAAATTCTTACAAAAGTGTCAAGAGTTTAGAGGTCATAATAAGCAACTGAAAGGTAAAAATCATTTAAAGCCTGTTTCAAACTGCCATGGATGTCATATGACTCCAAAAAAATCCTCTTCTATTTTCATTTCCCAGCAGAGGGGAGGAGGGTATTAAATTATGTAAATCAATCACAAATTGCTTAACCTTTCCATGAGTGCACTGTAACTGGGGAGGGTGAAATAAGCCCATTATCAGCAACAGAGCAGCAAGCCCTTTTGGGGAGCTCCAGTTGATTCTGCTTACCCCCTCCAGTGCTGCTGGGGAAATTGCTGTTTGGGAACTGTGCCTTTCTCAGCTCAGCTCTTCTCATCCCAGGGCTAGAGCTGCACAAAACGTCCAAAGTGCTTCAAAGATAGCAGTGTGGAAAGCACCATATTCCCAGCATTCTGTCATTGCATTAGTAATAACTGATGACAGCCAATAAAATCAAATAAGTACAAGTGCAAATGGTAATGGAGGAAAATAAAACTAAATAATGCCTTAGCAGGCCCTGATTACCTTGATCTTGGCTTGCTGTCACACTAGTCTGTCCTCATTGGGGAAAAGACATGAAGTTCTACAATCTCTTCAGCAGGAAAGATATGCATGAAGGGGTTTTCACAGGTAATTATTTACAAATTCCCTGCAACCATACTGCCTCTGTTGTTTTTATTAACCTAATAAAATATATTATCTGGAGAAAAGCTTGGTGCATATAGCAGTTAAATTTATATGTGTTATTCTAGTATGACAAATATTTTGTTATAGTTTGCTAGCAATTATTCAGAATAACACAAACAGCTTGGTATGATTGTAGCCTTGCGAATTGACATTTGAAATATTTATAAGTACAGCCATCCCGCCATATGGGCCCTCCTTGGAGTTATCAGTCACTGCTTCTGCAGCTTCACATCCTCACTCTGCCTGCTTCTGCAGCTCCAAGGAGCAGATTTCTGGGCAGCACAGCATTCCCCATCCCTCAGCTGTCAGCCCTGGCAGAGGGGATGGAGGCTGGTGGAGCGCGTTGCCCACTGAGCGTTCTGCAAACAGAGCCGTGCAACGCCACGTGCTGGGTGCAGCATAATGGATCCCTCTGGAAGTGAGCTTTAAATGCAAAACCACCCATCCCTGATTGTTCACTTCTGAATGGTGTTATTACAGATTGAGGAAATGGAAGGAATCTCTCCTAGGCCTACTGGTTTGCAGGGTATCTCCTCATCATGTAATGTCACAGACACAGACACAGATATTTTCTGAAAAATCCTTTCCTTTGGATTTTTTCTCCTGAGAAGCTGAGAGGCCTCAGGAACAAAATGTAACCAATGGTTATCTGCTGCTGTGGAATGCAACAGGTGCATCTGGGATTGGTCTCATGTGGTTGTTTCTAATTAATGGCCAATCACAGTCAGCTGGCTTGGATTCTCTGTCCAAGCCACAAGCCTTTGTTATCATTCTTTCCTTTTCTATTATCAGCTAGCCTTCTGATGAAATCCTTTCTTCTATTCTTTTAGTATAGTTTTAATATAATATATATCATAAAATAATAAATCAAGCCCCCTGAAACATGGAGTCAGATCCTCATCTCTTCCCTCATCCTCGGACCCCTGTGAACACGGTCACAATGTAAAATGCCTGTGATGGCCCAGCTAGAAAAAGCAGGACATGTCATGGTTTTTTCCCCTAAAATGAATCTTTCCTCTCTCACATCCAATAGCTTATGAACAAATAGCTGGTATTCACCCTTTCAACAGAGGCTCACATCTGTGCAAAACTCTTACTGCTCTCAGTGAAATTCCACTCAAAGGGGTGATGGCAAGGAATGTCCCCAGCACAACCAGGCACTAAAACATGTAATGCTACAGCCTTTCTTTCATACAATTAGTTGTATGTACCAAATCTTCTGCGTCAAAGAATGAGGTGGAAATTCCTCCTGATTAATTCATTAAAGTCTTGGTTTCAGTCCTGGGAATTTCAATCAAGTGTAAGGATCATTGGAAACTCGCGAGGAGAAAAAAAAGTTAAAAAAAAAATTTCTACACACATAAAGACTATTGCCATTTAAAAATCGTGTTAACTTAGCTGAAAGTGATATTTGGTGGCTGCTGCATTTTTTGTATGAGTAGAAAAGAAATCCCAGAGGCTTCCCAGGCTTAGTGTATCTATAAAAGAAGCAAAATGGGTAGGAAAAGAATTTTTTTTCTAACTCTTGGGAATTGCTGCAGCCAAACCAGGTGAACAGCTCAGAGAATTAAGCTCCCAAAAGTATATTCTCTCCGCTGAATGCAAAGGACTTTACCAAGCAACTGGCAACTTCACATCCTCCTTGTCTGCATGGTATCCAAAAAAGCCCAGAAAAAAAAGGATCGGTGAAAGAGAGACAACTTCCTAAATGAGACAAGGAAAGTAGATGAAAACTGCTTCTTTGCTTGATAACAAATTCTCCTCAAGGTGAGAGGCACAATGAAAGCCTGATCAAAATGTCTTCAGCCAGAGGGAGCAGATCTACCAGGAGCCAGATCTTCTGTCCTTCTCTTTGCTCCCACTTTGCTGGTCACCTTACCCTCAGTGTTCAAAACAATCTTGGTGAAAAGCCTCCAAAAATTGCCCAAGAAGGATCCCATTGGACCACAAAAGCCAGAAATCTTTGCTTTTCAGAATTCATCTTGAGACAAATAATTCAGAAAAGCTTCTGTTGTTATCTGTGGTTTTGGCCTTTGCCCATATTTTGTTAGATGCTTTTACAGTTTCTCCACCTCTAATTAAACACACGCCAAACTGAGGGCAGTGAAAGAAAGCAGAGAGGTTCTTGTCTTCAGGGAAACTCTGCAGTCTCTCTGGCTAAGCTACAAATCGGAAAGGCCCTGAGCATGTCTCCTGAAATAGAGGAGACAAATGAGAAATGTGGGCTTTGTTCAGAATAAAAAGCAGATGAGGCTCAAAGGCACTAAGGCACAAAAGGATTAGGACACAGCACAGCCTTTCATTTGTCATGTGCAGCTCAGCTGGGACCCAAACAACACCTTCGATGCCTCCTGCTCTTTGTCTTAAAGGAAAATCCAGAGACTCCCTCCAAATCATACATAAAATGATGTTGACAGAGAGCCATGTTTGGAGACATAGTGGCTTTTTGTTCCAGATAATTAATCCCCTTGTACAGGCTGACTGTCACCAGAGAAAGGATAAATTGGGCCACAGTGCCTCTTCTGCCCAGGCAAAAGGATCCACTACTTGGATAGGATGCTGGAGGGTTAAGGATAGATGGCATGATGGGACAGGGAAAAGAGATAAAGTGGTGTTGGGTCTGGCTAAATTTCTTCTGTAAATGGCTCTGCTGTGCTGCTGTAAGTCAGAAAGGTTTGTTTGAGTGGAGAACTCCTTTTAAAATTCCCCCCTGCTTTCCCAAATGAGTGCACGTGTCAGCCAGCCAGCAGCACCAGGGCTCTGCAAACACCAGGGAAACTCCTGGATGGCTCAGACCCTGCTCATTCTGCCCAGCTCCTGGACAATAAAGACTTCTGGTGCTCATTTCCCTGGCCAGCCAGCATGTTCTCTTCTGGTAGCACAACAGACTGCACAAAGCATCTTAGTAAAGGAGCGTCCCAGGAGGTAATTTTTACAGAAGTGAATCAATCAACAACCTCTGGAAAGATTTAACCTGGTATAAACCAGCCTTTGCCCTGATGACAGAAAAGCAATTTCTTCCATTTTTACTTGCTGGGGATTGATCCCTTAGTCAGTTATATTTTCATATCATACAACATGCACAGGAGTTTACAAAGCCTATATTTATTAATTGCTCCCCAGACTGTTTGGACAGAAAGGTCTTGATTTTCGCCTTGGTTCTCTGCTGCAAGACTGGAGCACTCCCTAAGAAGCAGGTGAAATTCCAATGGTGTAAAAGTGGTGGAAGCCAAAGCAGAATTGAGAATCAAGAAGTCTCATTGATCATTGCTCACAGTGATCTTTCAGCTACCTTTATCAAATATTAACAATAATGACTTATTTATATAGCACCAAGTGAGAGCTAGGTGCAAGAGGATAGGCGTAAGTCCCAGAGAACCAACAAACTAAATAATAAATACATATCAATCTAGAATAATAAATAATAAATCCCATATTCCAGAGTCACTTCATTTTTTTTTCTTCAGAGATGTTTGCCCTCCCTTTCTCTGATCAGCAGGAGGGCTTGGTTAAAAAGATCAGATTAGAAATTAATCTCTTTGATGTTTACAAAGGCAATAGGGCTTTCACACCTTTCTAAGTGCAATCCAGCTGCAGGTAAAGAATTCTGCAGCTTGTGGAAGTGCTAATTAAAGCCAGTAATAACATGATTCACCTTCAACCCTGCTCTGAAACGCCCAGTGGTTTTTTGCCAGAAGGAGAGTTGTATCTCCAGGGCACTACTTTTGAGGGGCTCTCTTGTTTCAGGGATCTGCAATGTAGCAACCATACAGGCTAGAAAGGGAGGAAGCCAAGTTGTTTAAATCAATCCTTGTCATAGGATCCCACTGTTTATTGATATCCTGAAGGTGAAAGGTTAATGCTTTACTCAGGAAACCACTCATCCTCCAAAATACTATTATTGTTTATCTTGCTGAAATCTATTTTTATATTTCCCAAGACATTTTTATTTAATTTCTGTTCCAGGTTGTCTTTACTGTGTTTTCATAGTATCACTGTGCAGACTTAATCCTTTTCCAATCTGATACTGCAAGTTGTGATGGAAAATGCCAAGTGTCTGGTATTTTTTGAAATAGAAAGATTAGCAGAAAGAAAAGTTATTAACTTGAGGCTACTTGTTTTATCCCAACATGAGTTATCGGGGGCTCCAATCAAGCACTGGAGTTGAAAGTAACAGATCAACTAGAATAAACATTTGTCCCCAGGAATAATATGTCTTGTCATTTAGTAGCTTGGAACATGTTCTCATTTATCCAGCCATTTTCTTGCCAGAGCAATTATAAATGGCCAGTTTGAAATGAGATCTGTTTCCATTGATTTTATTCTCAACCTCTTTCTTTTTTTTTTAAGTCTTTGTACTTTCTGGTTAATAAAAGAGCAAGGAAGTGAAAGGTACATAAATCTGCAGCATACACCAATAGCATTTTATGTGAACAGCTTGGCCTGTGAAATTCAACGTGAAGGAACTTCAGGTGGAATATTGACTACCTAGACTGTAAATAACTACTAACATGCATGATAATACCAGGAACTGGATGTGTTGCCTCACAACAGGATGGTGTCTGTGATGCAGATCCAGAAATAATTGTCATGTTCTCCTTTTCTCAGCATTTAGGATCTTCCTCTCCTCAGGTCTGGAAACTGGAAATAGTAATAGTTAATAAATTTGTGGTCTGATGCAGGTTAGCAAATACTACATACCTACACTCATTAACCTGGAATTAAAATAATATAGTGAAAGGAATCAGAGAACTTGAAGAACATGCTTTCTTAGTTAGGATTGACATAAATCATATGCTGTTAAGACCATAGAAAATACTAAGGTCCAACTATAACCACTGAGAAGTTATGGAGAGACTTTCTTTGTATGACCATTTTTATATCATTGTCAAAGCAGAAAAAAATTGCTTCATTTTTCAATGCCTGCTGATTTCCCACATATTAAAGTGGAGTCTGCAAATGTTATTCTATTCATCTAGCAAAGCTCCTTGTCAATAGAACTGTTCATTTAACATGACAAAATTCCTTGCACCCTGAGTGGTGTTTCTTCCCCATGGTTTAGAGTGAACACAGGACCTGCTGCTTGACCTTGTCTGTCAGCTCTGCCATCCCATCAGGACAGCCAAGAGTGGCTTTACCACAACAAGATATATTCCCACATTCAGTCCCAGAGACCTGCCAGAGCTCCTGGGAAAGCCTGAATACTCTGCAATGTGTTTTGCCTGGACAGAACTGTCCAGGAAACTCTTCCTCAGAGGTGGCCCTGCTGGCCCCTTCCCTCTGGGAATCACAAGCCCAGCAGTCCTTGGAGACTTTAAATGAGTGGAGAGGGATTAAGCAGTTTGCTCTGTAACACTCTGGGCAGCAGCATCTGGCTCAGAAATAGAAGCTGCTGTTTAGATCGTCCCCTTAGAAAATAAAACCTTTGTATTTTTAATAAAACCTTTCTATTTTTATAGGATGCTCATAATTTGACAAATTCTTGTCAATTTCAGTAAAGAAAAAAATTTGTGATTGCTGATAAATCTCTTGACTTAGTCTCCAAAACATAGGGGGTCCAGCCAGAAACTCACAGCTCAGACCTCTTTTCATTTAGCACTTTTTTCTTCCTTAATCTGCCCACTCATGCTCTTTCCTCCTTCCACTGCTGGGAAAGCCATCCTCTGCACACAGGGATGCCAGTACTCACCTTCCTGCACACAGTAAATCCTCACAAAGCAGCCTGCAACATATCCACCTTCTAATAGTCACAACAGGCAAGGATGTCTTCAGTTTGGGTGCAAAATTGTGGAAAGGAAGGAAAATAAATTTTATTTGCCAAAGGGAAAAATTTTGCCTTCAAGTCACTGGCCCTGAGCTGAAGATTTATGGAGGGCAGGAATGAAGTGAGACAGCCCTTGAACCACATCCTCTTGTCCCCCAGGGTCCCAAAGGTGAGGGCCATTTTCTGGACCTCCAAGTTTTTCATTGGATGGCTTTGCTGACAGGCTTAAGCAGCCCATGGAAGCCATGCAGGCAATGGTTGCTTGGACAGCTACTGGCAAGTGCAGTCTTTGATGAGCTGTTCATTAATTTCCACTGCTGAGAGCTGGCCATTAGCTCTCCTTTCCTGCAATGTTAGCAATTAAACTTTGCCATTCCTATTTGCATCTTCCCAGTGGTTCTCAGACACTTCCCACTGGGGACAATTCTGTTGTGTGAGGCAGATCTCTGCTGCTGTGAATGCAAACCCCCATCCAAGGCAGACCTGGGAAAAACATCTGTTAAAATGAGAGATACTTTCCATACTGGCAAGCTGCAAATCCTCCTGCTGCTCCAACTTGCTCCCAGAGGCTGTCCCATGTATTCCTCAGTTCAACCACAGCTCTTGCACCTCTTCCTCCTGCTCATCCTCACATCTGGATGTGTGCACACATGGCTCCAGGTGCCTTCCCACAGAGCAGAGTGTCAGTAAGGCCAGGTTTAGCATATGGTGCTGGACACTCTCCTGGCAGAAATGGCCCTGCCAAAACCCACAGAGATTCTTTAAAGGAGGGTAGAAGTTGTTACCTTGTTTGAGGCTCGATTTTAGATAGTTTGTTCCTTTTGATTCTCATTCAGTGATGTCTCATTGGCATAAAGAAAATGCCTGCATGACTGATACTTATTAGACACAAGATTTGCTCTCTGTCCTGAGTGAGGCTTTAATCTGCAAAACACTCTGGAATAGACAAGGAGGCAGAGACCCTGAGCTACATGCTTTGCCTGTGTTTTGGGAATTTCTCATTTAAGCCTTTCCTTATAAAAAATCCCAATCACTCTCCACTTCCTCCCTCCATCCACACTGCTGATCTCTCTCATTTACTCCTAAACCTCTCAGCTGCATCACAACCTACCTCTCAGCATTTCTTTCTGAGAAAGCTGAATATTTTCATTCCCAAATGGCAGCTCCAAATGCAGGTTTCCAAATGTTGGATTATTTCAAGAAGGCAAACATGTGCACACATTTTCTCATTAGAGAACTAAAAAGGTAACGATCAACTCCTAAATGCCACACACAGTTGTTACTCCAATTCAAGCACAGCATGTAATACAAGAGGCTCTGGTAGGCTATAACATTATAAATGACACCCCATTGGTGATGGAGACAAATCAGATTATGTGTGAGTAGGTTATTGATTGTGCTTAGATTTCTTAATCTCTTAAATCAATGAAAGAATAGTAAATAACAGAGACAATGTGTGCTTGGATAGCAAAGCATCTTTTAATACTAGGTTTTAATGAGCATTTTTTAATGCTCAGTAATATCCTAACTGGAAAGATGCTTAGCCAGCTCAAAGTATAGGTTACTATTTATTACCAAGATGCCTCAGTCTAGATTTCCTCTCTGTTTATACTAGACATCAATTCTGATTTACCTCTTGTTGAGTTAATGAAAACATGTTATGCAGTTTTATTAAAGAAAATAAAGTCTTCAATTGACTGCCTCTGAAACAGTACAACAAATTCTGAGGAGATTAGCATAAGGATTAAATATACAGATTTTGTTGCAGGAGTTGTTTTCATGAATACATTCTTAATTGATTGTAGCAAAACAAATACGCACTTTGGTAATGCATGCTGAGTCTCCAATTCAGGATTATTTTAATTAAGTCTTTTGAATGATGAATTTCAGTACAGCAGATGTTCTTGAGTATTCAGGTATATAAATACAACCAGTGTCAGCATCTGATAAGCCTACAATTTGAGAGTTTAAGCACATATGAAACTCGGCCAATTGTCAAGAGCTGAAAATGGAAGGAATTTGCTAAACCACTGCTTGCACCTGTTTTGAATTATGATGTTGCTTTCTCCACACTAACCTCGGGGGAAAGAAGGGAAGAGTCTTGTGTGCAGTGCCAGAACATGGAGAAGGAGATGTGTTCACTCCCCATTTGTAGTTTCTCATTAACCAACTGTAGCAGCTGATCTTTGGGAAGAGGGAATTCCGGTATATTTTAAGTACATTTAAAAAATGCCAAACCCTGTGATGAGGTGATTTTCAAGTTAAAATTGTGTCTCCTCACAAATAATTATATCTTCTGTATGCTAGGCAGTCATTTCTCTTTCAAATAAAATCTGCTTCAACAGGGAGTGTCTAATGAATTTAAAAATGTTTGATATCACCTTAAGCTTTAAATGAGACAATAAACATTATTGGTCATCAAAGTTTTTGGGTGTGTTCTCATTAAATTTTCACATAGGCTTTTAATTAGTGAATACATTTCTGTGCATGGAGCTCTTGAGCCTTAGCTCCAGGCTGTTCAGAGCCATCACCCTTTTTCTGTGGGAAATATGTTGATAAATGGGCTTGGCTTTCTTTGGTAACTTGACATTTTTATTGCTCTCTGTCTTTAAAGACATATAGGCAGAAAAACTCTCCCTGTTTGGAGCATGTCCAGGCTACCATGAAAAATCAGCAGAGTCTCTCAGCTGTATGTAAGAGACTGAGGAAATGAAGGGTAAAAAAGAAAACTCTAAAGATGCAAAGGTCTCCTATGGAATAATATCTGCTTTCAGAGAGCACTTCTCTATACAGAAAACTTTTGGGCTCTGACACTTGCAAATAAAGTGATTTCAAGTCACCAGCTGATGCAGGCATTTGTGGGGGAGAAATATATCTTAGAGCAGAATCATGTAACACTCTGAAAGAGTATGAGGGGGAAAGTCAGGAAAGATTCTGTATTTGAAGCATCACCATCCTGCTGTAGGAAGGCAGCATGTCAGACTGGAGCTGTGACTGGAGTTTAGGCTGAATTGGATATAATTGTTCCCAGGTGTTTGGTCTGGCACCTAAAGGGTGACTCCAAGAATTGCCAACCTAGGCTAAGGTCATGGGGAGGAAAATCACCTCAGCTGTCACCAGCACTGCCACATTCAACACCTTGCATTGCCCACACAAATTTCTGTCAGCTGAACATTGCCCATGAGATACCACAAAGACTTAGTGTGAATTCTGGATACTGAGCCTATTCCCTGCCTTTCTGCCCCTTTCTTTATCCTCTTCAATATCAGAATGCCCAGGCTATATTTAGGGAAGTATTTAGGTGGTGTGTTTGATCAAAAGGAACAGTTCTTCATACTTTTCCATGATCCAGAATCCACATGGGCAAGGATTGAGACAAAGTCTTGGTGCAGCTTGGTGAGAGTTTCCCAGCCTGGGCTCTCTCCAGGGCTCACATCTGGCTCAGGCCAAGATAGGGAGACCATGGTTGTCTTTTCCAGGGCACCAAAGTCATGAAACCAAACCAACCCAACAGCCCCCTCAGATTCACAGATTACTACACACCTTCCATATTTCACTAAAAACACTTCAATGTCTTGTTTTATATTTATGTCCTCCTTCAGGATAAATTTCAGTACAAGTTCTGTGTGTGTGTCTGAAAATCTTCCTTTTCAATATTCAATATTCACATTCACGCCTTACTTCCTCCTTTTGTCCCTTTCATTCTCCTCCTGAGCTTTGCTGCCTCTGGAAGCCAAAGACACCCATCCATCACAGCTTGTTTGACACAAAGGCCATTTGCAGTCTCTCAGCTCCTGGCATGTGGACAAATGTGTTGCAGTAATACCTAACATTTAAATAATGATTCACCATTGAATATTATGAGAAATTGGCTGACAATTTCAAGGTAATGCCCTTCCAAAGATATACAGTATTCATTCTTTACTACCATATAACTGTACATTCACTTGGAGAATCTTAAATAAAGTTTACACTTTGCAATTAATTTAGCGAAATTTTGAGTTAAATTACTAGCTATAAAAATATTAAACATATTACAACTGTCTGTACATGGCCTTCTAAATGAAAGGGAAGTTTAATTATTTTAGAAGAGAAATATAAACAGTGTCAAGATTTAACCGCTGCTCAATTTAATGTAACTTCTGCCTAATTTTACAAATCATTATTTATACAGTTAACATGCATAAAAAATTAATAAATGACCTCCATAAGATCGCTTTTGGTATAGTTAGCAGTGTAGGCAATTATTACAGTAATGTTGCAAAAAACCACAGGGGAAATCTGTAGTTGCTTCCCAAACATAAAAATCATAGCAAGAGGAAGAGAAAGAGAGGAGAAAAGGTACAAAAAGGAACTTCATTGAGCAAAGCTGAGCCACAAAGTTAATTTTGCCTCTTCCTCCAAAGAGTGGGGAGAGAACTTGAAAGCAAGGATTTGAGACAGTGATTTGAGAGAGGGGTTTGCAAGCAGAGAGACAGAAGGGTGAAGATTTCTGTGACCTTCCTGCCATCCCAAAGAGCAGCTCCAGGATGGAACGAGGGCAGGAACCTGCTCCCAGCCCGACTGCTGCACTTCTGGTGGTGAAGCCTCCTGGGCACTGAGAGTTCTGGCCAAAACCCAGCCCAAGCATTAGTACTACAAGATGTCTTATAATGGGTGGTGGTGGCATGGGAGGAAGCACCAGAGACCATCAAATTTTCTTTCTGCCTGTGAAGTTTCCATCAGGAGCCATCTGGCATCCCCAGAGAGGCGCAGGCAGCGCACAAGAACGACTGGGATACAGAAACTATTGCTCTCTATTACCATATTCCTGTGGTTTCAATGTGGTCCATGGGCTGTTCCTAAGGGTATGAGAAAGCTAATTCAGAACAGCAAGGCTGTTGGTAGCAGACTTGCAAATATTCTGAATATTTTAAATATCTGAATATCCTTTACTGCAGGGATCCAGAAATTGAGCATGCAAGGGTAAAAAAATCTTTATTAGAGAAATAAGTCTTGCAAGAAGGCTTCAAAAGCAGCTTGCCTGTGTCCAGGGGCTTTATGGCATGGACTGTAAAGGTTTTACCAGGCCACTGATAGGGCCAGATACATCCAAACAGTATGGAGGTAAGCTCAGCCCTCCTGAAGTTAGTGGGAAGACCAGCAAGAGCACATCCCTCAAGCTTTGTTCTGAAATGCACACTAGATTTTCAAATAGAGTGAATTTTCAAATGTTTATTGCACTTAAAACCTTGGCTTCTGCTGTCAGAGTGCTATCTTCCCTTTCTTCCTTCCTGCTGACCTTTCCCCACCCTGCTGATTTACATCTACAAGTGTGAGCTGCAATACTGGGAGGCACCTACTGCACATTAAGTAATTACTTAATTCCTTTCCAGAAAGAAAGGAAGAAGGCAGCAGGACTGAATGCAGATAACATTTCTAATGTTTCATTGCAGCAGCATGCTCAAGGGATCTGATTCCTTCCTTTTTCCCAACAAGAAATTGAGAAAAAGAAGGGGATAAACCTGTTGTACTTCCTTCTGAAGCATGATGTAAAATACAACTTATCAGGAGAGGGTATTGAGCTACCACAGGGGCTGCCTCAATACCCCAGTGCTTCAAAGATGCTTGTTTGTCAGAGCCCTGGGTGGTGCTTCTCTGTGTTTGCAGGATGAACCTCAGCCAATAAAACAACTGTGCAGCACTCTTTTTCTCATTTATTAAAAGGCTTCTGGCAGATAATAGAAAATTATCTCTTCAGATACTGCAGAGGGGTTTTACTGCACTAGACAATATAATAAAAGATATTAATTCTTCTGTAAAATTATTGAGGGTATTTTTTAAGCAGTCTTTTGGAAGGTCAGAAGGCTGAGTCCCCAGAACATCCCTCAGCAGTGTTATATGCAGATTCACCTCCAATTCATTTTTAAAAGAGGAAAAACTCTCCACACCCTTCAATATAGAAAATATTTAAATTATTTCCTCAGGGAAAAAAAAAATCAAGGCTGTTCTTTGGCCTCTGCTCTGCAGGTCTGTGCTATGGTGACTGTTTAGTTGGCTGAATGATCTGGACAGACTTGTTCAGTGTCTCAGGAGCCAGAGCACTGGAGAGGGATGGGGACAGGGAGAAGAAGAAATGGGCAAAGAGAGAGTTTGAAATCTCATCTCGAATCGATAGATGCTTTACCATTGGTCTTCATGGAGGACAAGAGTGCCAGAAAGAAAAATCAAGAAGGTTCAAAGTCCAGTAATTTTGCAGTTCTGTGTGGAGAAAAATAAATTATGAAAGTCCCCGATTTCCCTCCTGCATTGGAAGACCCTCACCTGCATTGCTCTTCATTTTTTCTTCATTACTGAAGGCAGGGGAGAAAATCAAGTCGCACCTGCAGTGTTGGGTTAGTGAGATTCATCAGGGCTTTTCTTTATTTTAGCAGGAATTCAGGCACATCCTGGGCTGTGCCAATTAAGATCCAGCCATTATTCTTAATGGCACCTGGCAACAAAATACCAGGATATGATGCCTTCACTCCTATGTGTCCACATGAGAAAGAGCATTTCCTTTCGAAAACTATGGTGCAAATCCCAAATCATCAGCAGAAGAGATTTATGCACCAAAAAGCCTGTTAGCCTGGAAAACCACAGCTACATGTGGTTGCTCTCTCTGTGCAAGCCTTATATTTCAGCTCAGAAAGATGCATCATGATTTAGTGAATTGCCTGGTCTCTGGGAAGACCAATATCTCTTTATACTCTAAGTTCAGGAGGGTATTTAATCACTGTAGTTTGTCAGTGCTTTGCATCATGCTATACAATAAGCCAGCTTAACATGATATTTTCTCTCCTGCCTCTCACACTTCCCAGCACTACAAAGTCTGACACAAAGCCCTGGATCCAGCACGTTTGTGTGACTTGGAATCCAGCTCAGCTCTGCGTTATACAATTAATTTCTCACGTCTCAAATAGCTCAAAGCAGAACCACAGATCCTCTTAACCCCTAAGCCTTGGTGTGTTTAGAATCCAGATCCTGACCAGGGTGCCAAGACTGTGAGCTGGATGAATCACGTATGAGGCACAGCCTGAGAAACCTGGTGGGTGCTGTAAAGGTTATTAGGGGTCCTTCAAATCATTTGAGAGCCAGATACCATCTGGGTTCATGATATTGAATAAATCCTGCCAAAAAGGTGCCAGCTGGACATACCTGCTTTGGACTATTACTGTAATGATATTTTGTAACTAAGCATCTTATTCTTTTATTAGCTCCAATAGTGATTCTTTTTTTTTTTTTTTGGTGCTATTCCACATTGCATTGAGCTTCCATGGCAAGGTTGAAGAGGCTACAAGGATGGCTTCTTTGAGAAGCTACTGGAAGCTTCTCCCAAATCCAATTGAGCCAATGTCCAGTATTGTATTTGCAGGGCACCCTTGACAAAGGAAGGAATGATGCATCTGACTCCATGTTCTTAAAAGGCTAATTTATTACTTTATTATTCTATATTATATTAAAGAATACAATGCTAAAGAATACAGAAAATATACTGAATGCTAAAAAGATGATAATGAAAACTCGTGACTCCTTCCAGAGTCCCAACACAGCTTGGCCCCAGTTGGCCAAAGAGTGAAAACAACTCACACCAAGATCCAATCAGGCAAGCACCTTTGGGTAAACAATCTCCAAAGACATTCCAGATGAGCACACACAGGAGAAGCAAATGAGAAAAGGATTGTTTTCCTTTTCTCTGAGACCTCTCAGCTTCCCAGGAGAAAAATCCTGGGCAAAGGAATTTTTTCAGAGAATGTGAATGCCACAGTCCAGGTGCAAGATGGACCCAGTGCTGGCCAAGGCTGAGCCCATCAGTGATGGTGGTAGTGCCACTTGGATAATGTATTTAAGAAGGGGGGGAAACTTCACAAAAACAACTGAGGTTGGAGAGAGGAGTGAGTGATCTCACTTGGAGAAGTTCATGGAGGACTGTGTCCAGTGGGAGTTACTCATACTGGAGCAGGGGAGGAGTGTGAGAACACCTCCCTGTCAAGGAAGTAGCAACAGAGGCAACACGTGGTGAACTGACCACAGCCCCCCTTCCCCATCCACTGGGAGAGAAGAGGGAGAAAAATAAGGAGTAAGGTTAAGCCTGGGCAGATGGGTGGGGGAAAATGTTTCAAGAATTAGTTTTTATTGCTCACTATCCTACTCTGATTTGATTGGTTATAAATTTATTTTTCCACAAGTGGTGTCTCTTTTGCCCTTGACCTTGTCCTGACCCATTGTAAGCCTTTCATTGTATTTTCTCTCCCCTATGCAGCTGAGGAGGAGTGACAAAGCAGCTTTGGTGGCACCTGCTGTCCTGCCAGGGCCAACCCACAACATCTATAATAGAGATGAATTTAAGTACCAAGTTTTAACATGGCCTCAGAAACAGTATCCTGAAAGCTTCCAAGATCATTGCTATAGAAGTGTCTGATTTTTTAGATGCAAAAAAAAAAAAAATACAGCAATAACAAATTAACCTTCTCTGGCATAGTCTGTTCCTCAGCATTTGTCTTAAATGTGTTATCAAATGCTAATAGCAATGCAGTCTCTGAGTCTGGAGGGTGTGGGTTACAGTCCCATCTGCTTTGGATGTTCATGCCTTGGCTGTCTTGAAGAGAAAGGGATTGAAGGAGTTGACCCCAGTGGTCCCTTACACTTCCATGTTCTTTATTTCAAAGTTCTCTCTAATCCATGTGTCCTGGAGGAGCCATTTGTTCCAGGAGTGTTCCTCCTAAGGACACAACTATTTTCTGCCCAATATTTTCCCTAGTTTGACATTGCTTTTTTCTTTTTTTTTTTTCCCCTGAAATCTCCATGTGTGGAAAACCAGATTTTCTGTTTGATCTAGGTGCTTATTCTTGCTCCCTCTGCAGCTGACTTGAAGGCTTCAACTTGTGCAGGCTGCTGATAAATGATGATGTAGGCTGGCATTTCTAAGAAGGCAAAAACGTCTGATGTATAAAAAGCCCCAGGAGAGTGCACAGAGCAGGTCTGTGTGTGTATGTGCCTACCTACTGGTGTGGGAATTCAGATTTGTCTGCACATGTAAGTGTGAGGATTTGCAGACAGAAGGAATGCAGGAGCTTTGGGGTACAACTGTCTTATTCTCATCTTCTGTTGCTACCAGTCTGGCCAAGGCTTGAACTCAGGAATAAGCAACGAAGGGTAAGAGTAGTGAAGCAACCCCTCTCCCACATTAAAATTACTTTGGCCTTAACTTGTCAATTTTGTATAATTTGTATTGCCACATCACCAGCCGAGTCACAAACAGACCTTCCAAACTATGAGCTCAGCCCACAAATCACACTCATTACGGCTTCAAATATTTTCAGAGTACAAAAAAAAGGAACTTTTTAACTTCATTTATGCCCGTGTATGAAATCACTGCAATTCAGTCATCGTTCCAAAAGTTCGCAGGCAGACTGCAGATGTTGGCACCTTTGTTATCCTAAATGAATCACTGAGGATAAAATCTTTATTAAGCTTATATATCTTGGCTCTAAAGTAGCAGTGCTGTGTGTAAAATCAAGGTCTCAGAAAGCAGCAGCAGTGTTTCACTGGCTCCTGCATGTTCCAGGTGGAAAGGGTGATCACAATGCAAATAATGTACTTCAGCAATGGCAAACTAAAGAGGAGTCAAAGGAGTTTTAATCTTTAGGAGAGCACATGGCACTATCTCCCCCAGTCAAAAACATTACAAATTCAATGTTTTATTAAACAGGTTTCTGCAGGGGAAGATGCTGTGCTGCTAATTTGGAATGAAATATTAACACAATGCAAGCAAGCTTAGTATAAGTTTCCAAATTCACACTTGCCTAGTAGGAAAGGTTACTTAAAGGATGATAAGTCCAAAGACTGATTAGGTGTGTAATCATGGTGTTATTATGCTAATGATGGATTTGTTTGTTGTCGTGTTATCAACAAAAGATTAAGCAAATCCCTACATGAAAGCTTGAGGTGAAACAGTTGGCTAGAGAAGGGGTTTGGGCAGCAAATCCGCTCATTATCATCACTTCTTTGTGGGGTTATTATTGCTGTACAGGGTGCTTTTCTCTCAGTTCTCACAGGTGGCAAACCCACAGACTTAGCTGAGCAATTTTGCTCCCAGTCGTGTTGCTCCTTGGGCTGGCTTGGTTTCCCAAGGCTGGATATTTTGGTGGGGCTCCAGCAGTTAATCCACTGATGGGGCAGCTGGAACATCATCTTTTCACACAGAAAGGTGCCTTTGGATAAAGAAACAGCCGGTGGCTATGTAAACTTTTTCTTAATACTTCAAGCCTGAAAGCTCTCCCAAGTGTGGTCCTCTTGTGCTGGATTTGATTGAGCTGTATGTCTGGGCACATTCTGAACTGATCCTGCCTGGGAGGATTGTGACACTGTTCACAGGGGTTCTTGGGTGAGGGAAGAGACCAGAATGTTGACTCCATGGTCAGAAGGCTTGATTTTATTATTTATAGATATATATATATTACATTATAACTATACTAAAAAAAATAGAAGGAAAGGTTTCCTCAGAAGGCTAGCTAAGAATAGAATGGAATGATAACAAAGGCAGCTCTCTCCGACTCTGTCCGAGATATCTCGGCCTTGATTGGCCATTAATTAGAAACATCCAAGATGGGCCAATCAAAAATCCACCTGATGCATCCCACAGCAGCAGATAACCATTGTTTACATTTTGTTTCTGAGGCCTCAGCTTCTCAGAAGGGAAAAAAATCCTAAGAAAGGATTTTTAGTGAAAAGATGTCTGCAACAGAGGATCTCTGCTGTGTCACAGCATCCTACCCCTGCCAGCAGCCCAGGCAGCTGGGAGCAGCCTGAGCCTCCCAAAACAGGCCATGGAAATGAGGTGGGTGGCCAAAGGGTCTTTGCAATGAATTTTCTCTGCCATATCAGCATGTGGTCAATAACTCAATCGTGTCTGTGCATCAGCATGCACTGGGCAGAAATGCGGTTTGCATTCTGATGCAAATGCCCTGCTCGGGCTCTGGCTGTGTCTTGCAAACACTGATGGCTTGTGCCTGTTCCATCCTGATATGATCCACTGGAATTCCTCAGGGGCTTGGATTTTTTTCTTTTTGTTTGAAACCTTCAGCTTTTATTTTACATATTCCTTGCAGAATACTTCCTGCAGAGTTCTGGCTAAACACACCTGAGCTGAATATTTCAGTCTACAATGACATAACTTGTTATGACAGTGATGAGTTTGGGGTGGGCCTTGTTCAGTCACCACTATGGCTGCCCTAAAGAGCTGAAGGAAGATGTGTACTCTGGCTGTATAAATTTTGTCAGCTTTCTTGAAATCCATACAGTGACATTTTTTTTCAAGATCTGAATCTGATCCTCTGGGCTTACAGGCTAGGCAGCAAAACAACATCCCACATGACAGTGTTTGGAGTTGGTCATGGATATTTGAGACTCATGTCACTGTAATGGAGTTTTCCTTAAGGAATGCTTTACCATTTCATTCTGGGAAAACAACAACAAAAAATTTGGTTTAATTTTAATTTTTCAAGGTAGACATATTTTAGAACATTTGAGGTCTTCATTATAAAATTTATTTCAATTTTGAAGTGCTTTCTATTTTTCTTTGCAAAAATATCTTTGTCTATAATTTTTTTTTTTTTATAGAAGAGAACCTAAAGCACTTGTGAAACAAATACCAAGTGAAGTAAATACAAAAATTACAGCTGGCCCCTGATAGAATTCTAACTCAATACATACCAAAGACCTCATTTTTTTATCATGATGTGAAAGAGAAACAGATCTATGTAGAGATCACAAACACTGAAATAATCATGAAGCCAATTATGTTACGTCAGTGGGACATAAATGTTTCTAACTTTAAGCATGCTATCGGAGGGCTTTGCTGACTAGGCAAACTGAGTAAGTTGATGGATATCTGCAAGCTGTAAATAAAGTAACAACATATTGTAAAGTGTGATGGCATCACTGAGACCCACTGAAACCTGTGAGTTATCACTGGAGCAGTAGTGCCAACCACAGAATGTTTTGTTTTTCCTTGTCAATAACAGTAATAACTTGAGGGTCTCACAGATTAATGAACACTGTATTGACCAAAAATGGTATTTAGCACAGAATTATCTACAGTGAGCCTAATTTCCAGTCTTTTTCCTGTTCACATCTGCGTTCTAATTATGAGGTTCTTGTCAGCCCAAGCTGGAAAACATTTTGGGCATGGTTTGTGTAGATTTTGCTGGGTTTAATGCAAAATCAACCACCAGTTTTGCCCCCTGTAGGAATACCAGATATGCAGGGATGAATTCTGGCTGCCAAACTTGGAAGGTGGACAGGGAGACTGCAAAGGTTGGCTCTGCCACCAGGGCGAGCCAGTCCCAGACCTCTGGGGAAAATCTGAAGAACAGTGCCAAGTGCAATGTGGCTTTTAGTCATCATAATTGTATTTATAAAGCTACCAGGCCACCTGCTCAAGTGCTTGAGCTGCTGCTCAGCCGATTAGAGCACAGTAGCCAGGTCATAAAATATGTATTAGAAGAACCAGACGACGTGTTAACCGGAGGCACAGAGAGGCAGCGAGCCTCACCCTTGAGCAAACACAAACACAAAACCTAGAGACTGCCCCAAACGCAGCATGGCTGCTGCTTTAGGCCAGGGGATGCCAAATCAAAGGGTGAGCTGGGGCTGTGGGTGAGCAGAGCTCTCAGATGGTGCCTGCCAGGAGCTGCCAGGCCCCGGGCACTGCTCCAGGGCTCTCCTGGAGCAGCAGCTTTGGCCGCTGGTGTTCTGCACTTGCTGTGAGAGGTCTCCTGACACCCCCACCACAAACAGGATTGCAGGGTATGTGTGCTGTGTGCGCTGCTCTGCCTCAGAATGGTAACATCTGATCGTCCTCCCCAGTCACCATAGTTACCTTTTCATCTGAAGGAAGGAAATTGTGCTGCTCAGGGTTTTTTTTTTTTTTGTCTGTGGTTGTTTTGTTTTGTTTTTTTTCAAAGAAAAAGCAATCAAGACGAAGCACTGATTCAGTTCTGAATCAAACACATCTTCCCCGTGCTTCATTAACAGCTTTTCTTTGTATATTTAGGCAACTGAAAACTTGAACAGTTATTCAGGTACAGTGAAGTCTGGGAGTGTTTTCACTAGGAGCCTTAATGCAGGGACAGTTGTTCACCAAGCTTTTCCTGAGTAACTAAATGCCTGTTTTACCAGAAAACAGTATCTTAATAATCCCAGATCTACACTAAGGTCAGAATCAACAATACCCCTCTGCAGACTGAGCACTGGCCTTACACTTTATTTATTGCAAATATTGGCCAGTATAGAAAATCTGAAAATAAAGTTTAAAAACTGGTAGAACATTAAAAAAACACAAGCAAACAAAAATAAAAACATTTAAATTGTTAGGCGCTTTGGGTTTCTTACTTGCTGGGAGCACTCATTCTGGAAAAAAAAAAGATTGTAAGGGAGTAGCTGTGCTCTGCTTTTTGAAGCAGGTGAAAATATTGAGAAGGGAAAAAGATATAAAGAATTAAATATAATTAGGAAAGTTCATTATTCATAGTAATAAATGGGAATCTTTCTGTTCAAAGAGAAATACTTAACATCCATGTAAAGGAAAGGAACTTATAGGGACAACAGAGCTCAGAAAATATGAAAAATATGCTATAAAAGTGACACTTATATGGAAGAGGATTGCACTTGGAAAGGGTATGGGACTCAGTAAGTCAATATCTGGCATTGTCCTATGCCCTTTTCTTTGGCAAAACCAGCAAGAGTCACCAAGAAATTTCTCTTCTGTCAGACTCCTCTGGAAGCAGAAGGGTGAAACCAGACCCTCTGTCCCCATTCCATACCTGTCCTCCTCTGGGATGAGGGAACAAGGGGATGTAAAAGCATCAGATCTGGGCTGGCAACATAATCCCTGGGATCCAGCTGAGCCTGGCATAATTTACAGTGCCCCTGAGGCTTCCCTCATACATGTGACCAACCCTCAAAACCTTGTTTGTCACCTTTGTTTCAAGCATTTCTGTGTTATGCCACTAAACCAGCCCCAGGAAAAGGCATGGGGGTGGGGGGAAGGATTTCCATAAGAGAAAATAAAAGGAAAGCATTTTGGCTTTCTACTCAGCAGTATTTTGTTCAATGGTAGCACCCCAGGTTTGCCCAGGAGTCCACAAGGAGGGGATCACAAAATTCAGTGCAGTAGCAGCAAACACCTCCAGCCAGCTGTTCCACCTTTCCAAACCAGAGCATTTGGCCCCCACACTGAATACAACACTTAGAAAACAAATGGTGAAGTTCTGGTCTGCTTCAGAGCAGCTCCAGATGAGGCAGAGTCACATCGAGCACCTTGAACCAGAACAGTTTGTTCCTAAGACCACATGCAGGAGCCAGAGGAAGGAGGTGTTGGACAAATAATTCACCAGCCCAGAGAAATGTGATATTTGGGCATCTGTAAGAGTTTCCTACATACCAGTGTGTATATATATATGTGTGTGTGTGTGTGTGTGTGTGTGTGTGTGTGTATGGCATCCCATTTGAAACTTATCAGAAGTTTCTTGAAATGCAAATATTTACTCTTTAAAGATCTCCTTGCCTCTCTTTTCTAAAATCATTGTCCTGAAGCAGGACAAGACTTCCCAGTGGAGGTGATCTATTCCTGAACTTGGAGCATTCATGCAAGCATTTATTGTAAACCTGAAACCATTTGATATAAATTACTGCCAGCTCTGAGCTGGTCCATTTGTGGCAGGGACATTGACAGTGCACACCCAGATCATGCACATGGTCATTCTGCCAGACATCTGTGATTTATGGCTCCAGGAAGGATCAGCCCCTCTCCCTGTAAGTGAATAATTGGCTCCCAGGTCAGAAGTTAGATACCTAAGCCTTACACTCAAAATCCTAGGGAATACAAACAAAGGTGGTGCTTCTACCATATAGCATCTTGCTTTTTTGTAACATCATTTTAGGAGGTGGAATTGAAATGCTCAGGCAGTTTGCCTACCTTTCTGTTAATAATAATAGGAAAGCAAAACAAAAGAGAAAAATTAACCTTATTTCACCAGAACAGGATAGGAATAATATGTGGTTTCACACTTCAGGCTTTTTATTTACATGGTTATCTCATGGACTTCATTGTATAAAGCTGTTTTTGTATTTTGCCATGATGTTGATAACTATCATTTTCATATTAAAGGCCCTTTTTCTCTGACAGGTTACTTTTCCCAAGCCAGCTGCACAACCATCAGTGTACTGGTTAATGGATGAGATATCCAGCTCCTCAAAAATGCAGACTGATTTGGATCTCACCCTGGCAGAACAGAAAATAAATCCCAAACCTGAAGAAATTCTTCTGAGTCTCTTCCTCTATTACAAATTAAGAACCACTTGAGGAACATTCATGTATATGCACATCTGTTCACTCACATGCTTTATTATGCACAATACAAATAACTGGGGAAAAAAATCTATTACTCAAGTAGATTTTTTTCCTGTTAAATTGTAGCTGGAATGTATTGCAGCTTTTTGATTTGCAGTATGCTAAGCAGAGTATAGAATCATGTCACATGTAGAGTTGAATTCAAACCAGAGGTTTTTTCCACTGGATATTATAATCAGAATTGCAATAGTGAAATGGTGGAGCTTTTTGCCCAAAGAGGCTGTGACACCACAGTCTGCTGAGGCTTTCAAGACCTGTTTGGACCGAGTAACCAGGTCTGATCTCAGAGCTGACTCTGATTTAAGCGTGATGTAGGATTGGACTCCTTTCCAATCTGGATTATTCTACAATCCCATGACATGAGATATCTGAAAAGCGTATCAAAGAAGGTGCAGAGACTGGATAACAAAGGAGGCAGAGCTGGAAAACAAGCTGTGTAGAAGACTGTTTAAATACTATTTTAAATAGGAAGGGATTCAATTCATCATGACAACCAGGTGGCACTAATACCCAGTGGTGCCACTTACTGCTTACAGTTGGCTAGGAAGTTGTTTGCAGAAATGTTCTCGTAAGTAAGAGGAAAAATTTTGGGGAAAAAAAAAAAGATCGGTCAGTATGTGGTTATATAAATATTCGAAACTGGAAACACAAATCTTAGCAACAGAGGAACATAACTTCTAAACTAGAAATGATGATCACTCTGGGATTATTCTGCTCATTTCCATGGTTATTAAACCTGGTTCTTTATTCTCTGAGATAATTCCATAAAACTATTAGGCTGGTAGACATACATGACGCTGCATCTGCCTTTACCCTGAGCAACTCAATTGTTTTTCAACTATAAAAGTGGTAAAGAAACTGTACAAGTATTCCTTAATGTAATTTACTATCCTACCACCATCTGCTACTTTTGCACTGAATGTGTAGCTGAAAACCGTTTTAAAAGAGTGCCCTGAACCAGGAAGCCCATTCAGACCAGAACCAATTAACATTCCCAGCCTCTCCCAAGGCACGCAGCAGCAGAAGCACACACACTGACGGGTGCCTGTGTTTTACAAGGGTTTATGTTTTGTGAGCATGAATATGTTGAGTGTAATAGATGGATAATGAGATGATTGGCTCTTTCAATTAAAAGATAACTATTGTGTGAATATTAGAAAAGCTTTAGTGATGTATAGCTATGTTGTTGTAGTTTAGATGTCTCTGTTCTCCCCATGGTTCCCTTTTTCCCCCCTGTATTGCTGCCATCAGACAGCCTGGGCTGTCTAGGACAGGTACAAAGAAGCTGCACATGTGTCCCTGGCATGGGGCAGTTGGGAATGGAAAAGCTTGGTGCTTAGGGGGTGCAGCATGGCAACACCCAGCCTCCAATCAAGCTACAAGAAAGCAGTCTCCACTGATAAATGGCAAAGAAGAGCTGACTGACAGACTTTGGGAGGGGTCAGGCCTGGCTGATGCAACCCCCAGGGGTATAAAAGATTGAGCATCCATCTTGAAGACAAACCAGCCACATGGTATGTATGTGGGCAGTTCCCAGTGCTGCAGCTTTTTCCTTATGTAGTCCTTTGTTGTATTTTTGTTAAGGTTAATAAACCTTTTTCAAATTATCAAAGTGAGCGGTTGTTTCTCACATTGAGGAACCTGTTTCTGTGTTTCTGTGCCATGAGAGGGCAGTGGAGAAGTCGTGCAGGGAGCATAGAGCTGCTCGCTCGTGGCTGGTCGGAGCGGATGGAGCAGCAGCTCCATGGCAGAGCTTGTCCCCGTGCCTTGCACACAGGCTGCCCATTGCTGCACCTGAGTGTGAGCCAGACCTCGGGTGAGCACTGAGGGGTTGGTTTAGGATTCAAGGCTGGATCTCCAGCTGCTGCAAATCAATGTGGCTCTCCTGTTCCTTACAGCTCTGCACCCTCCACCTCAGCAGGCCCCTGCTGGGTGATGGGGTCTTGCCAAGTTCTGCTCCGCTCTGTGGAGCACTCGGCAGCCGTGCCCAGCTGATGGCACCTGGGGTCTCACAAAATCCATGAATCATGCTTTTGGCAAGTACTTCTAATGAAACCATAAATGAAAGCACGTGAATGGGCAGCCACAAACTCACTCCAGCACGTCTTCTGAGTGGTGTGTGGAAGGAGTTCAGGCTCTGGTGTGGCCCTTTGACAAAGAAAATCAGAAAATCTCCTGCTTTCTTGGAGATCTGTTGGAAACTTATCCTGAGCCTGTGACATGAATGTTGGGAACCTCCCCTGAGGCTGTGGGATGAAAGCAGAAATACACAGAGTTTGTGATGTGATTCCAAAAAATCTTCTGCTGCAAGTCATGCTCCAAACTACTCTGGTTGAGACCAAGGGCTGACTGAACATATACAGGAGGTTAATGATAACATGGTGATTAAGAGAATCAGTGGCACCATTATTTTGTTTTTAATCTTCTTGACAGATGTTTTGGTTTGGGTCTTTTTTTCAGTTCTGCCATACAGTGGCTTATCACCAGTGAATAGGCTTTAGAGTTCTGCCAATTAAATAATTACACCTGGGAACTTCACCACTTTATGAGAGGTGAATATCTATTATTGGGAAAAGAAGAAAGGAACCAGAGGGAATATTATTGTTGAAAAAAAAAATAATAATGTGCAGCTCTCCTATTCAACAATCAGCATCAGGGCAGAAAGCCAAGATCTTTTCCATCTGCTGATCTTAAAGGAGAAGAAATATTAAGAACAACAGTGATCAAAACACCAGAGGCCAAAAAAAAGTGTTAACAAAGAAAAGCTGTATTCACATGCTTAGGAGGAGGCATTGACAACAGAGGGCAGCCTCAATAGCCCAAGTGATTAAATAGAGAATTATCACTGTGGATACTGCACAGTGGGCTCTTGGGAAGGGAGGAGGGCTGTCAGGTATATGAGATATTATGATCTAGACAAAAACCACTAAAAAGCTGATACACAAATGCTTGAAAAGCCTTAGGTAAGGAGTAGTTACCAATAGTCTGCTGTCAAACTTGGAGGTCACACCATAGAACTGTCCTCTGTCCATTGTTATTCAATATTTTTATTAAGTATTTAGATCATGGGATGGAGAGTACACATAAAAAAAATTGGGGATGACACCTTACTGTAAATCTCATGAGAACACAGGATTAGACTTCAAAGCAATCACAATAAATTGGATAAATGACCTGAAATCAATATGATTAAATTCAATATACATGCTGTATTTAGGAGGGAAAATTAGGAGACTGTCTCTTAGAGGATATTATGGCAGTAAGGAATCTGAAGGTTTTAGGTGTTCACAAAATTGAAAATTACCAGCAAACTGGAGATCCTGGAAGAGTAGTAATATTCATTTTTCCTGAGCACTAGTGGTGTCTCACCAGATCTGTCTGGGTCCTGCATGAAAACAACACCAGAGACCAAGAACAAAAATGACAAGCAGATAAAAAAGCATCATCCCTATGGTAAACAATCAGATCTTGGGTGTTTTTTTAAACCAAGAGAAGAGAAATATGAGGCCTATAGGGGGATAGTGGAAATAAAAGGTATGTAACAGCTTATCATAACAGAAACATTATTTTGGAAGGGGTAGAAATCATTTGTTTTCTTTTGGCAAGGGACTGGACAAAGGTGCTGCATTTGCAAGAATGGAGACTTATGTGACATATCAGAGAAGCAATTTCTAAAAGGTAGCTAAGGATCTCTGCAAGATAAGGGTAGAACAGTCAGTACAAGGTATCCTCAAAAGTGGTAATTGCTAAAGGAAAGGAAAAGTTATTTGCACTGGGAGGGAAGGGAGCTACCTGCAGCTATTTTTGCTTCTGTCTGTTCCATCCTAATGTAAATGCTGTTATTAGGATTCTACTGTTGGTTTTTGCCCTGCCAATTTAAGAACAGCATCTCCATGCATTTCAAGGGCTTGTGTTGTCTCACACTGGTGGAGCATGAAGTGATAGGTTGGCCCGAGTTTGTGCAGTAAACTGACCCCCTCTGGCTGCAGGTGGGCTACCAAGTGCCCCTGTGCTTTGCTCGGCTACTCACAAAGGTGAGACACAGATTTCTGCAGGGTCTGGTTACCAGGGAACTCACTGTATGGATTTGCTGTTCATGGCACTTCACCATCTCTGCTGAACTGACACTGAAAACTCTCTCAGTTCCTTGGGATTAATGAGACCCAGACATTTTATCTGACCTCATTATCCACCTATTCTCCACCCAGCAGCCTCCTTTGCTCATTCTTTTATTTGCCTGCATCACGTCTATTGTAATAAATGAGATGCCTTGAATAGGCACTCACCAATATAGGCACAACTGGCTTTTCCAATATGCAGAGTTTTGTATGTTTATGGGGTGTGGATAAACATTGATAGCCTCCCCATTGTTCAGTTGTTTGGAGGAAGCATTGATCACAGAGATTTATTATCTCATGAATTAAAGAAGTGAATACAGTTTGTCAAATATTTTTATCTGGTAAGGGCATCAGAGTTTTACCTGTAGTCCTTTGTGTTGAAAAGCTTCCTGCTCCCATTTCTCCTCCTGCAGTCAGGAATCAAATCCTAAGATTTATTCCTGAAGTCAGTCACCTGAACATCAAAGAGGTTTGGAAGACAACCTAATTTTGTATAATGTGTTCTGTATCTTTACATTGTTTTATCAATATTTTCATCTTACCCTTAATATTGTGTATGCAACTCTTTAAACTTAGGCTTAGTACTCAAGAACAGTGGGAACTGAGACATCACTGTCTATTTTAATTTAGGCAGTAGCTCTAAAAGTAATGAAGGCATTTACAGCAGAGATCAAGAGTAATGAGAAGGGTCAGAAGGTAGGGAACATACCACGATTACTTTTAGCATATATGCTCAAACCTGAGGTCCTGAATTCCTCCTTATGCACTATATAAACTTGGCTCCCACCTCAGACCAGAAAGAGCACAGGGCACCACCCATTCACTTGGACTTTGCCCTAAATTATCTTATCATCCCCATCAGCCTAATTACAACAGCTCTCTGCATTTCAAAAGCCCTCTCTCAAAAGAGTGAAGTTACTTTCCTGTAACAGAAATACAATGGGAAAAATGATAGCCCTGTTTGTAATATTTTCAATCTATCCACTCCTTTTCTCCCTAGTGCAAGCGTGATAAAGGAATAATATAAATGTGCACGTGCAGAGAACAGAATTGTCATTTCAATATCCAGCCTAGCTCTATATTTTCAGTGTTTAAGAAAAGAGAAAAAAGGCAATGCTTTAGAGGCCAGTACAAAGAAAAAGATTGTAAAGACTTATTGCTTCAAATAACTTATGACAGCAAACTTTATTATAAATACCCTGTTATTCCTTCAAAGGGGAGAGAGAAAAAGAAGCTTGTTCTCCTCTAAAAAAAGTAAGAATACTTGCAAAGACATTGTGCAAAGGATGAGTTTTAGGGGCTGTCATTTTTAAAAAGGGTGGGTTTTGGCTTTTATATGAGTGACATTGGTGGCAAGGCTTCTTTGATTTTGACAATACTCAAATTAGGCCAGAGGCAAGGGCTTTGCAAAATGTCACCTGAAGGATTGTTTAGCTTGCTGATTTTCAGAAGTATGGAAATGCTGCTGAAGGCAGCTCACTTCAAGGCAGATGAAACTCTCATTTGCCAGGGATGCTGAGCAATACCCACAAAGCTGGGCAGTTTGCAGTAGAGGTACCTGCATACAAGGTACAAGAGCTGATCAGGTCACTCTGGGTTCAGTAGATGGGCTATTGAAGGCTACAGATATTGAGGAGTGTGTGAACCAAGCACACTTTAATTCCCTCTTCAAAGAGCAAGAGAAGTTGTTTCTTGTCTGAATAAAGACTGTCTCTCAGAAGTGAGATGCATTCAGTCCAAATTCAGAATCCAAGCTCTATAAAAGTCTGATCTGTAAGCAGAAGCCAAGCTTGAAGTATGGGAGGAATCTCACACAAGTACCTGGAATTAAAATTCTTGCTTAAAATTAGGTCTCTTCCAAACCACCTGGGGAAGGAAAGCTTTAATATTCAAGTCCAAGAGTCTGAGCAGCATCCTGAGACCTCCACTCTCCTTGGCCTCACCAGAGGTTCCAAGCCATTCTTCAAGGTCTCAGCAGCACTTCTTTGGGGCTGAATTCCTGGTTCCTGTGAATATTCTGTTGGTCTCTGCAGACACTCAGGCTTAGATTGGTACAAGACCTGGTTATCTGGCTGGATTTGTGCCTATCATACACCAGGCACCATTCCTTTCCATTCTGTAATATTACATTGCCCACACTTTATTATGAAATCTGATTCTGAAACTGCAGGGTTTTTGTTAGAGGATTGCTTACTATATTCCAATTACCATAAAATACACAGTCCCCTTACTAGATTTCCACAGTTGCAGCTTACTGAATAATTTTAGTTAATGCACTTCATTTGCTTCAGAATTATTTTATGATCCAGTTGAATGTTTTAATGATATTATGAAGTCTTTGTGACAATCCAAATAGCTGGTCACAGAAAGAATTGAACAAGATCATGCTCAGTGTGTAAAGAAAAGAATTGTTTAAGGAATTAGTTCACACGCAGTGATGAACACTGAAAATTGAAGTGAATGGATGGAGTTACCATGTTATTTTCAGTAGGATTATTCTGGTTTATATCTGCTGAGGAATTTCACTGAAACAACTTAATAAATGTAATCAATGGCACTGCATGAGAATGGAGGTAGTGACAATTTATTGCTTTCACTACTGCTCAGTCCTTTCACAGTCTCTTGTGGTAAGGTTTGTTTTAGAAGGTTCCAAACTCTGGAGAGAAGAGGAATGTCAGATTCTCATCAGGTGTAAATCAGCACAGCTCTGCTAAAGTCAGCAGAGGCTGCACCAGCTGAAAACCTGACCAGTTATGTTAAGCATGTCTGGTGTTTTTAATATCCCTCATCTTGAAGTGAGGTTTATGGCCACTTTGTGATATAAAGTATAAATGGAAGTTTTCTCAGCTGCATGCTATGAATCTCATGCAATGACAGTGCTCTTGAGCTGCACTATTGTCTTTTACTGCATACATAAGGCAAGGGATTGCTGTAAGTAATTTGTTTTGGAAGGCTGGCAACCCTAATGGGGCACGCTCGATAGTCTTCAAACGTTCTGATTAGGCACAGTACCCAGAGATGTTCTTTCAACTTGAATCTCCAAAGAAAAATACTTAATTTTTAACAAATCACTTTCCTCACAGCTTCATCAATTTGGTTTCTTTGAAACTCAGTAGTAAGATGTATCAAAGGAACAGATTGTTTGCCCAAAGCCTGTCAAAAATGCTTTTTGCCTGAACTCAATATACCTAATCTATTTTCACTACTCATTTAGAAATGATCCTGTAAGGACTATTATTGCTAGAATGGTTTGTGAAGCCCTAAGAAATCAGCAAGGTGCCTCTGTGCAGCTGAGATGATATGAGTATGTCCTGGACAGCTTTTCCACAAGGACCAAGGGGAAGGGAGGCTCTGGAGAGGTGAGCCCTGGCTGCTCTTTGCTGGGACAAAGTGGTGGAGAGCCTGCTGGAGCTGATCTGCTTTTCCGTGATGCCATTGACTTTCTGTCAACTCTAACATTGCCTCTCCCCCACCCCCCACAATAATCCAGAAATTCACAGTTACCCAGCACTTCACCTGAGCAAATAAAAGCACTGAGGTGGCTTCTTGTCTGGTTTCACAGCATGGGCAAAGCATTAGAGGACATTATCTGTACCAGATCGAAATAAGAGGGGACCTTTCTGCTGTTAAATCTGTCATTAATCTCCCCAATACTTCCCACTCCCAGAGAGCCAAATCAGGAGAGACAACAGCTGGAAATAGCTTTAAAAGGACATTATCACATTGATTTACAAAAGAGAGAGCTTTTAGCAAGAATATTGTCCTTTCTATGTGCTCAGGCTCCATCTTTAATGTGTATTCATTTGGCTGCTTCATGTGGGAATGCAAATCAGAGAAATGCAGGAGCTCCAGAGGAGTGTGCAAAATGAACACCACACAGCATTCCAGGCTTCATCCCCTCCCAGCCCAGCCTCTGAGGCACAGAGCTTTGTGTGCTGAGGATCCTGGGAGGAAAAAGCAGCATAGCAGGATTATAATAGCCTGTTTTCAGGGAGAAGATGAAATTCATGTGATTTCCTGGGATTTGTGCTTGAGCCACTGCTGTCCATATGTTTGTTTGTGAGAGAATCTGGCAAAATCATTTATTTATAGTCACTTTGAGGGGCTTCTGCAAGGCAATGCCTCTGACCTTTCTTTTAGAGCCATTGATACTTGTAGGAGAAATCTGTGAACCTTCAAAGCTCTAGTCTATTGTTAGAGGTGTCTTAAACTTTCTTTGATAAATAAAGTGGAAAAGCAGCTTTAGGAAAGAGCCAAGATTAAGCATTTACAAGCTAGGAAATTAGTCTCTAGAACTTCCTTGTGCAATTGCTCATCTAGAAAGAGCTGGAAACTGCACCACAACAGGGAAATTCTTCTCTCTCAGCATCAGCTGGCTCAAAATGAGACTTTGGTCAGTGGAAGAGCAGCACCACAGGAGGTTTGCTCCCATCTCAGTTGGTTTGTGAGGCAGGTTGGATTTATCACCCTCTCAAGGCAGATCAGCCTAGGTGAGGCAAGTCCCTCCCAAAATGAAGGCTCCAAAGGCAGTCCCTTGGCACTGCATTTCACAGGTGTGTGCACTTAGCAGAGTGTAAAGAACATTCATTGCTCTGTCAGCCTCCACTGCTATTAACTTCCATCTGTCAGTTCAGGTTACAGAATAACTGAACATATTCCAAAAACAGACATTACCTGCAAAATGATGAAGCCTTTGGCTATTAAACCAAGCATAGCTGGCCACCATTAGTTGTATGGTCAAGTAAATAGGTAATTGTTATGCATTAGACTATATGGCCATTTATTGTATTTTTAACACACTGGTACAAAAGATTTAACTCAATTTATCAGAGCAAATAGGGAAATTATATTTTCAAGAAGAATTTTAAGGAATGAGAAAAGGTCTCTGTTTTGTCCAAAAAGAGCTACATCCAACCTGTGGTTGATGAATTTATCCTTACTTTGTGCCATTTGAGGACTGTGACCGTGTTCACAGGGGTTTTTGGATGAGGGAAGAGACAAGGATCTGACTCCATGATTCAGAAGGCTTGATTTATTATTTTATGATATATATTATATTAAAACTATACTAAAAAAATAGAAGAAAGGATTTTATCAGAAGGCTGGCTAAGAATAGAATAAGAAGGAATGATAACAAAGGCTTTGTCTCGGACTCTGTCTGAGCCAGCTGGACTGTGATTGGCCAAGTATTAGAAACAACCAACATGGGCCAATCACAGATGCACCTGTTGCATTCCTCAGCAGCAGATAATCACTGTTTACATTTTGTTCCTGAGGCCTCTCAGCTTCTCAGGAGGAAAAATCCTAAGGAAAGGATTTTTCATAAAAGATGTCTGTGACAGAGGACACAGAGCAAAGAACCTCAAAGAGCCATGTGTTCCTCTCCACTCTCTCTCCTTGCACCCACAAGCAGAGGGGTGACTGAGGTGGTTCCTGCCCCTGCCAGCTCTGTGTTTGTTGGGCATTGCCTCTAACCCAAGGGATCCTCTGCTCTGTGTTTGTGGATGCAGTTTGTTCCAGTCCATGTACTTGAGTGGCAGATCTGGGCTAAAAACCAAGGTCAAAGCCTATGGTGGTTTTACCTAGGGGTAAAGAAAATAACATAAATACATTTTTTGTTACAAGGTCAGAAAACTGTTTAAGATATTGAAACAAAACACCGCAGGCACAAATAGTCTATGAAGTCAAACCTGGTCAGTGGAAGGCCCTGGGTACCAAAATACCGATGCTGGTTCTGGGTTAATTCATTATTTTCATCACTCAAGTGAAATAAGAAAGTAGAGGATGTGTTAATTAAACTTGCAATTGGACACTTCACTAGGAGGTGTCATAAATACAAAAGAGGACAAAAATAAAAGGGCTTGAAGAAGCTGAAGAAGGATGAAACTGGATTTAGCTAAGAAAAAAATGTGTGCTAATAGCTGAAAGAAAAAGTAATAAAATCTAAAAGGAATGATGCCAAAATAGGTGTATTATTATGGTGCTAGAGAGCTCTGCAGCTCTAATCTCAGACTGTAGCTTAGATCAAGTGGAAAATTGCCATTTGAGAGAGCTAATTGAGTTGGGCTCTACATACAAAGGGTTTTACCTTAATTTCATAAATTAGAGAAGAATCTATTTTAAAATGAGCAAAAGTATGTCTCAGATGCCAGCTTCCTTTTTTAAAGACAAGCTGGTTTAAAAATGAGATTTATATTAGTAGAATTACTCTAAAATATGAGCATGTGAGGGCTTTTTCAAATTACCTGATGGCTAAAATGCTGCCTTACATGGCTGGAGAGTTTATTCAATTACCTGTCACTGAACTTTTAAGGAGGGGACACACTGCAGCACAGTGAAGTTTCTCAGCCTTTTATTTTTTAAACACCACTAAAACTCATTCATGGTATTTTAAATATACCCATTTCTTTAAAAATGCTGATAGTGGGACCGATAATCCCACCATATTATTACACCTGCTTTTGCTATGCCTTTGCTGGAGATTCTTTGAGTGACCTAAACCATTCATTTTTACAAATTCTAAACTGTATGGAAGCTATTATGTGAATTGCAAAATTCCATCAATAAGGAATTGTTGCATTACAACACTGTAAAATTTCTGAAACAACTCATAGCAACTTAAAAATTTTATGAAGCTTCCATATGCAGAGAGGATTGTGTTTATGAAGCATGCAAGTGTATGGGAAATTCTTTAGGAAGCCCACAATTTGTGGAATGGTGTTATTTCTAAAAGAAACAAGAAAACAAAAAAAAAAAACCCAAACCAAAAGAAACCATAAAAACCCCACCAAGGCTACTATCCATCTTTTAATTCAGTATTTGCTTATATTTGTGTATGAAGAGCATCCTCCCTGTAAGAACTTCCTTTACTCTGCTTTGAAGAGGCAAGCAAATATTTCAGAAAGACTTTTTCTTGAAGAAATATTTTGCTAAAAAGGAATGGAATCCAAAGTCACAGAGTTATTTTCTAAGAATTTCCCATTCAAATGCTGAGCATTATGGTAATGCTCAGCCAGTTTCAAGTTCTTCTGTTAATCAGAAAATCTCTTTAGGTTCAGTTGCCACTCAACAAGTGCTGGGTTTAACCCAATATCAAAGTTAATATACATTACAGTTATGGCTTTTTGCACTCCTTCAAAGGCATAAAGGGAAGTGTGCCATAATTGAAAGAAGTAATTTCTATCTTGTACCATGTCCCAGTTCCCCTGTTGCCATCTGCTGTTAACTGTGTACAAAAGTAAGTCAGTAGTTCCTTTGCCTTCCAAGGCCTGCTCTCTTGCCCAGAAATTATGTCAAATGGTGGGCATTCAGTAGGAGCATCTCCTTTTGCAAGGACTATGAATTTGTCACAGGTTCTGATGACTTTGGGAGTGGTATATATAATGACATAATTTTTTTAAAGGTGCTGCATGAAGCAGCTTCTCTTCAGTGAGGATATGAGTGTTTGCTGCCTGTGGATGCTCTAAGGGGCTGGTGGCTCAACAAGGTGTCAGAGGGTGAACATGCAGACTCTGCATCACCAAGACCTTCAGCAAACAGTATTTCATTTCCTCTCCCAGTGTAATCTGCACCTGGTGGGTGCTGCATGCCATGGGGTGATCCTGTTCCCAACCTCAGGCAGGCCACAAGGGCAATGTCCCATATTCTGACATCCCAATGGAGTCAAGGATTTAGTGTCCACAAATATCTGAATATATTTACATACATTTGTATAAGTTGTTTTTCTTGCTTTCATTTTCATGATGAATGGCTTCTGCATTATTTATGGATCTTTCAGCAATAAGATCTTTCCTTCTGTGAAATTTCTCCAAGCAACAAGTTTCCTGTCTGGATCCATGCAGTTTTAGGAACAGTGCATGGCAGTGTTGTTACTCAGTGTGGAATCAACTTTCTAGCTTGATTTTTTAAAAAAAGCAAACACAAAGCTTTGTGTTTCCAAGACAATCCCAGTAATTTCTGTTTGCTCTCTTTATAATAATTCTACACCACTTTGCAGAGCAGACTTGGAAACCTCTCATGTAAGGTGAATCTTTCTAATCTTGCATTCTCCATAAATCTATGAACCCATGCCCTTCAAGGGTTGAAGCCAAATCGATGACTTCAGCTCTAGAGGTAAAGATCCAGAGAAACTATTTAGCAGCTTCATTTCTACATTTATAAAGTTGCTCTGGGGTAAAGTTTTGTAATCTGTTTTTACGCTTGACAATTTTTAATGATTATATTGCCAGGATGGGTGTACTGTAAGATGTCATTAAACTCCTACCAGGTTTCCTGTTTGAAAACTGCCTTGTTAGGTCTGTCTAAATCACAGCACATTTTACTATTAACAGGACACAATCAGCATTTTGATGAACAGTTTGGGGAAGAGAGAAAGAAAAAAAATATTTTGCATCTTGTGATTCAAGGGTGTTCTCCTCCTTTTGTCCTGATGGTCACTGAGATCTTGTGCACGGTTAATGTAAAATGGGTGTGAGTTGTGCTTCGTTGTATTCACACACATGCACATGCAATGGCTTAGACACAGCCACGAGGGGCACTGAACAAAGCAAGTAATTCACATTCTGAGGCTGGTCTTGCTGGCCTTTATCACAGTTTTCATATCAGCACTGCTAGCTTCAGCCCACTTGTAAGACTCCCATTAATCTTAATTCATCCTCCATCTACCTTAAAATGTGCCTTGAAGTAATTTTTTCCCCAGCCCTTTTAAACCATGCTCAATCTCCCAGGCTAAAGACAAATTTATCAACCTTGTGCAGCAAAGTCTGGTGTCCAGGAATATTTCAGCCTTTTGAGAAAATCTCTTTGGGTCTTCACATGGCTTCTTCTTCAGCCTTGTGTTTCTAGCATTTTCCCCAAAACCCAGGATTGTTTCATTAATTACCAGCATTGCCACCACTGCAATATAAACCTCCAGACATGAGGGCTAAGTACAATTGCTTTAGAAAAGATGACTTTTCTTTGCACAGACTATGTCACTTCCTCATTCATCACCCTCAAGTGATCACAACTGAATTACTCCTCACCACTGCCACTCATTTTTCAGGCCTCTTGCTAATTCATGGGGATTTGTTAAAATGCTGCAAGGAAAGGTGCCCTTCTGATCTTTCCAAACATTCACTAAATGGTTTGAATTTATTAATTGGACTGAGCTCATCCTGGATCATGTCTCTTTTTTGTGTCTGTCTCATTGACTTTTAAATTTCCATTAAGGCTGCAGTGTCTTTTTGTTAGAAGCCAGATCTGTTGAGCAAAGTTACTGCTTTGAAGGGAAAGGGGTGGAAAAAATCTACACTAAATTGCCACAGCAGAAACAAAACACGACAAACAAGCAATTAGCTTTGCACAAAGCCATCAGCATCTTGGACTAGCAGGAGCTTGAATTTGGTCACAGAAGCATTTGGGGAGCAGCTGGTTCCCCTTGAAAGCAAAGAGGATGATTCTAGAGAAAGGGTTCCAATAGCAAAACCTGCCACTTTAACTTGACCTGCGTTTTAAATTCAACCCAAACAGCATTTTCAGATGAATGACAAAAACAAACCCATAGCTCACGATGATGTGTCACAAAGTTCCCACCTGACAGCACCTGATTAGTTCAGGCTTCCAAGCCTTCTTGCATTCCTGTTTCTCGTATATTGAATTTCAGAGTCATGAGACTGAGAGGAGTCAGAGGAGGAAATGAAGAGGTCTCACAAGTCAATGGAGGTTAGGGCAGATGCCAGCTGATGGAAGGACTGACACAGAACCTGCCTCCACCATTGTGGAGATGAGACTTTCAAAGCCAGTGATAGAAAGCAAACTGTAACAAGCTCCTCCTTCCCCTGACCTTGTCACACTCCCCGCCTGCCATGGTGAAGTGGGGAGCTATAATGTTCAATCATCCATCCCAGAAATAAAAGCAACTGAGAAAATTCAGATGTTCCACTGGGAAAGAAAGTTTTCTCATCTTCAGCATTGTTCTGACAGGCTTTCCTCATCTTGTGGTGGCTGCTTGGAAACCATAAACACCTGCCTGGCAATCAAGGGCCATAAGCAACAAGGGCAGCAGGCAGAAAACAGCATCTGAACCCCCCAGACCAATATCCCTTTTTTTTTTTTAATAGTTGATGTTTTGGGCATTTTGCTGCTCTTTCAAAGTAATACAAAATTAAACAAATGCCCATTCTCAACAGCTTTTGTTGGCTGGGCTTTTCATGGCTGAGGGAAGAATATTTATAGCAAGCACTTGCATGTTATAGTGTCAGCCAAAAGCCTTATGTGTCTGACAAACATTTTCTAATTAAGCAGAACAGTTAAAATTGGGTTTTTAGGAATCTAATTTGTGAGCAGAAACAAAATTGCTGGGGTGTGAGCATTGAAACTCTCCTAAAATCCCGCCCCAGCAGCCCTGGGTTAAGATGTGTCAGGGTGTGCTGTGCTGTGGTACCCAGCCCCTCCAGACAATCTCAGTGATGGACTGCAGAGCCATTTCCAGGGATCTTCTGGCATCTGCCCTTCAGAAAGCAGATCCACCTGGCTTTGAACAGGGTCCCACTCCTCCTAGGCACACTAAGCACTGTTAGAGATGAAAGGATTATAGCAATGTCCCTATGAAAAGGGGACGAGCTTCTTTTCACCACCATGTTAGATGCAAGCCCCAGCTGGGAATAGTGGAGGAAAGTTGTGCATACAAACACACTGTGGTGTATTTGGTTTTGGAAAACTTGTCATTGTTCAGCACCTGGAATTCTGGTCCCAAATGAGGTTGGAAACTGGCAGGTTCTGAAAGTCTGAAAATTTCTCTCCAAATTATAAGTTTCAAAGCTTATTGCCTTTTGTAAATAAGAGTAAGGTCTGCTAACACCAACTCCAGAACACTGAAACTTGACTAAGCGCCAAACCCTTCTCAGGAATGGCACTGACTTGGAAAGAATCTAATAATTAAACCAGTGACATTTCCAGTGTGAGAAGTCAGAGTGATTTTCCATTTTCAAATGTGTCCCTCTTTAATTCAATATTTATTTAGGTGACACTCCTCTGAGTTAAACAAGAGGATTTCTTTAGGATCCTTTCTCTTCTCCCGGGTAAAAAAGTCAAGACCTGCTGTAACCTCTTTGAACATTCATGCAGTGTTTATAATATGCAAACACACCCTTATTCCATTATTTGGCACTAACAATGTTTCTACAGCTCATTATTTCCTGCATGAAATAATGCTTAATTAGTGCTGAATTACAAGGGAATTGCTGTGGAGCTACATAAGCCATCCTTGCAAATCCTCTAATTAATTCAATGTGATTGCTGCTATTGCATTGAATTCTAAATGGATTTATAATGATTAGAAACCTGAGGCATACCTGCCTCTTATTGATCAGTGTGTGACAACAGGATTTCTTTATAGAGAGATCATGTGGCCAGTATATTGATGCCAGTATCTGAAGATTTTTAGTGCCTCTTGGGAGAAATCTGGTGGATGTGGCATTTAAATCCAAGGCTACAGTGATAAATGAATCAAATCTCATCAGTTTTCCCCAGTCCTTCTGGGGTTGCAAAGTTACTAACCCTGCTGAGTGCACAAATAAATTGAATTTAGGTTTTGGTGCTGAAGACTATAAATTCAGGTGGTCCTGAATTTAATCAGAGAGACACAACACCTGGGATCTCAGCTCAGGTACAGTGCATGTGTTTACAGGACTGTATTTCCAGGACTGTCATCCATCTGCCATAGAAAGTTTCTCCCTGGTTTTGCTGGATGTTGGGCAAGATCCTAAGTTCACAAAGTTGCTCTGTAGACATGACTTCACCCCTGAGATGGGAACAACTCTGCATTTCACCACTGCCACCCCAAACAGGAATGTGGGCAACAGGGGTGCCTCAATCCCCCACCATTCAGCCCCAGCTCCCACCTCTGCACCAGGAAATTCTACAAGCCTGGAGAAGCAGCACCAATCCCACAGTTTGGACATCTGCCTTCAGTGTAAGCTGGGAAGAAGTTTGGCCTGCTGTTTCAATATTCTCACTCCTTATTTGTCCTGTTGTGTTTATGATCTTGGGGAAAGCATGTTGGGACCCAGCTCTGCCTTCTTTCACTTGCAGGTTATTAGCTTCCCCTTTCTAAAATTCCTGTTATCACAGTCTCCCATGCATTGAATCCTGCACCCCTGGAAGCCAATGCCAAAACCACTGATTTCAGTAGGAGCACTTTCAGGCACATTTGGTGGGTTATTTTATTTTTACCTTTTTTTTTTTTGCCTGTCTTGTAACAGATCCTCCCAGTTTGTAGTATCTTTCAGACTCTGACATTTGGAACAGGTTAGGCTGACACAAACATTTCACTTTTATACCCCCTGTGCAAGATTTATTCCCACAGACTTATATTGGTCAGTGTTCAAATTAGCAGTGGTTCCAGGCAGTCTGCTTCCTTGGGCTATGCTGGCATAAATCTACTGACTTTGGGGGAGTTACTTTTGATTTTCACTGATAAATACAAGAAAGAACTCAGCACTCTCCACCTAAAAGGCTTAGATTAGATTCCTCCTGGCCCCATTAATATTGCCACTGGTATTCTTACTGTATTTCTTTCTCTATGTATGTACGTCAGTAAGTGCTTTCTCCCCACCTTTAAAATTCCTGTAATTATTAAGATAACTGAAACTCCTTTCCTTAAAGAGTTCCTAACTGATCTCTCAGTCTGAGATACACTTGAATGCACCTTGGCAAAAACTCTCTGTTCCTGAACTACATTAAATGCTGGAGTTAGAGAGGACAGTCTGGGTCATTGAGTCTCATTCTTCACAATCTCAGCAAAACATGTAAGGGATACCCATTCCAGACTGGCTTCAGAACATCCCCTCCCAACAGATCCCAAACTGAGAGAAGGTTCTCTATTTAAAAATGAACACAGGATCATTAATGAACCACTTATTTCCACAACGTAAAATCTACCTGAACTATTATAAACATCAAAGGACACAGCGAGACACACATTGTGCTTACAAGGCACTGTACTAAAGTGGAGCAGTGCTGAAGGAATTGGACCCAAAGGGGGATATTTAACACAGCTGAGTCCAACCAGCAGTGTGTGCTGCTGTGGTGACAGCCTCAGAGGCTGTGCATGGCTGCATGCCATCCATCACAGGGACAGGGGGCAAGAAGGGGGACAAAGTTCCTACCCCTCCTCTGTCACCCTTGCACAAGGAATTTGCAATAGGATCTCAAGCAAAGAAAACTTCCCCACACCTCCTGGCTGGAAAGTTGGAACTGGGCCTTGAATTTCAGTGCTGTAGGACTATCTCTGTTTATAATCCACGCTCCCAGCTCTGGGCTGTGTTTGCACAGGTTGGCCTTGGCAAGATGCAGATGGCAATCTCCCTGGCTTCAGATGGGAACTTGCATCTGACGTGCAAATGTGAGAACCAGCAGCTGGGTGAAGAATCCTTTCCATTCACTTAAACCAGGCTGAGATGCAGACATGTGCTGTGCATCCCCACAGGCAAAGTTTGAGGCAATCATACTCCCATGTAACTTCTGGAGGATTTGATCTGTTCCTCAGTCTCATTAAAATTGTTTGCTTCAGACATGTTCTGGTTTGCACTATGTATTTGGTGCTTTAAAACTAATAACCTGGTGGAATATCCTTCCCACAAGATACTCCACTCTCCTTGCAAGAGATGTAATCTGAGGCTGAGACCAGGAAGCATTTTGTGCCTCCTGAGCACCCTGCTGCTCAGTCCCCATGCCCAGCAGCACCAGACAGGTCCTGTAACCAGGCACATCTCAGAGATAAGCTGTGAAGACATCACAGAACTCTACAGCATTTCACACAAAGCACTGCCACTCTCAGGGCCTCTGCTGCAGATGCTGCTGCTCCCTCCTTGACAGCACTGAGTGTTTGACCCTTCCCAAATGGCTCTGCACATTTGACCCTCCCATGAGAGGTGGAAAAGGTTGAAAATTCAAAAAGGTTGAAAATTCGAAAAGGTTGAAAATTCAAGTCTAATCCCTCACTGTGCCACTGAGTCTCAGCAATGGCAGGCAGTGACTTTAAGTGGCATACATGCAAAATATTCTGCCACATTAACCAGTCAGGCAAGGAAGCAGAGACATTTCCTGAGGTGGGAAATATATTGAAATGCTAATAGACCCCGGCAGGTATTGTGTGTCCTTTGGGGAAAGATACCTAGGAGGAACTTCTTAATTGTATGTTCACCAGCTCCTTTCAACAGATCAAAAGAGAGTACTGATATGAGCAAATAAACTTTGATATCTGCCTTTCACTATTGGTACTAATTGGAAGGAAATTCCCTGGCCTGTGGACCAACGCTTAATTTAAAAACATTGGAAATGTTAATTGAATAAGGGGGCAAGGTTGATTAGAAGCATGACCTCATGTCTAAAATGTTAATGAGGGCTCTTGACATGTGAACAACAAAAGGTCATGATAGTATAAACAATGAGATGAGAATGAACCACCAGCTAGAGCCTGACAGTGACATATGAGTCTCATGTGAGAAAGAGCTTTGGGCAGAGAGGAAACTGCCAGCTTCAGAGTTGAGATAGATACAGCACAATCTAAAACAGAAAACCCATATTCTACACTCATGGACTGCCACTCACCATTATTAGCTTCAGGGCTACAATTCAGGCAGAGTTTTGGCCTAAGTGCTGAGTTTTCTCTTCATCAAGGACCATTGGGTCCTTTCATGTGCAACCTTGGACCTGATTGACTGGGCAATGTGCAGGTCAGAGAAGATTACTCCATGATGAGGAGTTAGGGAGGCTGACAGATAACCCTTGGATAACTGTCTGGAAGGGGTTTGCAGAGGTATGCCATCTTTTCCTACTAAGTAAAGGTCATTCCTTTGCCTTCACTAGGAGAGTCACATAATTAGGTCAATGCTGGATTTCTGCTGCTGGGAGAACAAGACCTGGGGGGTATATCTCATCTCCTTGGCAGATTGTAGTTTGTGTCTTGTATACAGACATGCAGCTGGAGAAAATCTGAAGAGAAGACAAAATAGAGAATCACAGAATCATAGAATATCCCGAGTTACAAGGAACCCACAAGGATCATTGAGTCCAACTCTTAGCCCTGCACAGGACATTCCCAAGAGTCACTTCATTTCTGGAGATAATTTTCTGCATAGAACCTCTTTGCAAAATGCTGAACTTGTATCTTTTTATATTTCACGTCATCTCTCCTTAGATATTTCTGTTAAACTATTTAGAAAGCATGTTTACAATAGATAAAAAAAGATCATGTGGGAATATTTTTTTGGGTTTTTTGGCTCAGAAAATGGTTCCATGACCAGGCAAGGGCTATATCCTAAATTTCAAGATTTGCTGTAATTTCTTTTTTTTTTCTTTTTTTAAGTGTTGGGACATGTATGAATAACCATAGAAACTCAAACAGGGTCAAAGTAGAGAAAAGGATGTAACTTATAACTCAACATTATTCCACCTGAGAGTCTGTCTGTGAGGTGACGTGTTTGTATGAATCCAATATCCCTGGATTTTCCAGCCTCATTTTCAGTACTGAAGGAGCAATCCAGTGTTGTGAGAGGAAGGTTCACTAAGTGGAGAGATGATGCATGGACGTGCTTTGAGAATTTGTTTTTGGTTAGTAATTTCCCACACAGATTATGTTTGCAAACTGCTGAACCTCTATTGAGTATATATTCCCTCTAGACTTTCACTCTGCCTCTCTTCTGAAGTCTCTATTATATTCTGAATGCTGTTTGCAGTCTTCAGATTCTATTTACAAATTCTGCCAACCTCCTTCCTCCTTTATTCCCAAACCCTATTAATATCTGACCCAGAGTGCATTTAAGTCTCATTTTTCCTTTATACACACCTTACCATCACGGCTTTTCAATCTGATGGCTATGCAAGAAAGTTTTCTTATCTGCCCTGCTTTTCTTTATGCAGTCAATCAAACTACTTCCCCTGATAATTCTGGTTTACTGTTGCATTCAGTTAAAATTATTTGTTCTTTTTTTTTTTTTTTTTCTCTATTCCAATGATCCATAGTCCTGCATTGCCAACACCTCTCCAATTTCTTGCCAGGTTACTGTGTATATAGAATTAATTTCACAAAATACACTGCATGCCCCTGATGCTTTTTCAAAAAGCAAAAAGAGAGAGGAAGGAGTGAGGAAAACTAGAAGGAACTTGATTAAATGTGACATCAGATATACTTAGAGTAATCAGCCTATAAAGCTTAGTACAAGTGTCCTCTTTCTTTCTTAGCTTCCTTAGAATAGGATATGTCATTGGGGCATATTATTTTAATAGGGGGAAAAAAAAAGGTATTCTGCTTCTGCAACTCCTATGGAATCTCAGAGAACTCAACAGCTTCCCAATGCAGAGCACCCTGAAGGACAGTGTTGCTCAGGGTGGCTCCATGACTCATTTTCAAGCTGGACCCATGCTGGTTCATACTTGGTCCCCAAAGCTACAGCAGGCAGCCAAAGTGGGGTCATATCTGAGCCCTTGAAAGTGTGTATTGTCAGCAGGAAATCTGTCACTCACATGTCAGAGCTGAGGCAGCCAGGAAATGCTCTCCCAACATTGATGTCCCACTCACACAAGTGCCCAGCAGTCCCCATGTGAATTTGGATTATCTGGGAAAATGGAAGGAATGAGCAAAACAGAGCAGAATCAGCAGTGACAGTGACATCAGACAATTAGCACTGTCAATATCTCTCTGTGCCATTCTGGTTCCTAATTGATTTGCCATGTCTTAAAAATGTAATTGCTGAGTGTACCTGTACCATGGATGCATGTTTAAATTATTGTACTCATCAAAGATGTTAACATGAGAGCTGTTCATGTAGCCACTGGAAACTACCCCAATACTATGAGCTGAGAGTGGGAACAATGCTGTGAAAACAGAAATCATGAACTCTCTCCTCATGGATCTGGATTCTTTAGGTACGGTATATTTCAGAGGATGCCAAATGCCAGAATTCCTAGTTTATTTTAGAAGACTTGAAGGACAGAGGACTCAACACCTCATGCTTTCTAATAATAAATTATAATAAAACAAGAATTTCCAAATTGGAAAAGGCTGTCTTAGAAGAGGGATGATTTGTTTGAACTAAAAGCTAAAAGTAGGCTGGGTTTCCTTGTGGAATGGCATTTTGTTTTTCACCCACCCATTCAATCTCATGCCATACTGCCCTTCTGCAAAAACTAGATACCAAATCTGATACTAGACAGGAAACAACTCCATGCTCAGCTGGGTGTGGATGTGGATGCCCAGTTCTGAGCTGAGCTGAGATGATGGGGCAGCATGACACTGTAACACCCTTGAAAAGAGGAAAGCAGAATCAGGAAAATACATTAAGGATCAGTTTTCCAAGATGTCAACTCCTACTTTTGTTTCAATGTAAAAATGCCAAGAAATCTGGTCTAGACAGTTCCAGACAGTGTTTTCCTTTCAGATGGCAGCTGTGACTGTGACATCTTGCTAATGATAATCATTGACAACTGCCAATTCCATTTAGAAGACTCTTCTGCTCAGGACCCCTCAATGCCACAGCTACATTAGTCAGCCACAGCAGGAGGTGGGGTTGTCCTCCTTAACATGTCCCAAACCCAACACCAGTGCTACCTGAACCCCCACCAAGCTGCCTCCCCTCTTCTCCTCCTTTGCCCATAAATCTGAACTACCACTGGGGAAATAACCATGCTGAGCTCTCTTTTCAGCTGCTGAAATAGCTCAATCACCACCAAACCCTTCACACAGTGGAGAGGACCCTCTTGGCACGTCAGCCCTACAACCCCCAGAGGTCTTTGAGAGGATCCCATTTGCACAGGCTCTCCTTCCAGTGGGAAGGATGCTGCTGATGTTCATCAGCAATGATGCTGATGTTATCATCTCCTTCCTGCCATCAGCACTTCCAAACAATCTGGTCTTTTTACTCCTTAGCCTGTCCCTCATAATCAGCTGACATTTTTACAAGAAAACTTTTCTGCTGACTGCTGTGGCAAGGTTCTCTCTCCAGGGAGAGTGGCATTGGTGAGATGTTTAAAATTAGACAGTAGACTGTTCAATGTACAAATAAGGAGGAATTCTTGCCCCAGCATGGAAATGGATTAAATGATGGAAAATCTTCTGCCTGTAACTTCTCTAAATCTGCGCAGTGCTCTGTTCCCCTAGACAGTGCATCCTCCCAGAGGGTGATCAGTCACAAAGCTGCCAACAGCTGCAAAATGGATTAACCAAGGTCTTAAATTATTTTTGTCTTTCAGATTACTCACTGCTTTGTAAAAGACTGAGTGGGGAATGACACTAAAAGTTAGAGTAATCCAGCCTCTTCCAGAACATTTCATGGGGTAGGAGCATTTGCAAATAACTGCAACCACAAAAAAACCCCAAAACAAAAACCCGTTATGGGTTTGGGGAAGTCCCAAATATATTCCACTGCCCTCATGATCTGCATCATCTTCACACTTCTTTGTTCTGGTTTTCCTTTCAGTGCTTTCCAGGATCTCTGTGCTGACATGCCCCGTGGCAGGGAAGGGAGGAGGATTTCTGAAGAGCCTGTGCAATCATTATGGGCTTGCTCTTCAGCAGCACTGTCTGCAAAGGGTAATGACAATATTGGAGTTACACTGCAAAAGTAGCAAAGATCCTGAATGGCAATCAGGAACTTTTTGCTTTGTTTAAATAAATTGCTTTGGCTTAATGTTACCATACCCATTAAGGTATTTTCCTTCAAAGAAGAAGTAAATTCCATTAGGAAATTAGCCCAGGTGCCAATCACATCAGCTTTCTTGTTGATATGGTTATGCTTGGCTTCATCTTTACCTAACCAGTCTGGTGATTTACCATTGGCTGGATCCGATGAGATCACCTTATGATTTCATTGCAGTTCAGCACAGGAATCCATCCTGTACATCACAGACTGTTTCTACCTTACCTGCATTTTAATGGCTCTTCCAGTTCCATGGCTTGGACTCTGCAGCCCTTCCCACCAGACATGAGCACGTTTTGACCTCAATTTGAGAGGAAACAAAGTGCTGCAAATGACTTTTCCATGAGTGAAGCACCAGATAAGGTTTTACAAATGGAAAGGTGAGACACAGAGCGCTATCTTTATTAACCCTCTGTTTAAAAGAAGAAAAAGAAAAGGAAGCAGCCAGCTGTCCTACTGTCCTTCTGACACTGTCAGACATTGTTTTGCAGGATTCACCTTCGTCCAGAAGAAATGATTAAAATTTACCACTCAGTCTCTTCAGATGACACGGTTAAAAAAAGCAGCTGATACATTACAGAGGATATTCTCAGCAGCTGTCAGCCAGGTTTTCTGTATAGTTGAACAATTCTTCATACACAACCACTATGTTGCAGCCATCCCAAACTCACAGGCTGCCTTTTCCTAGACACAAATTGACATTAATCTTTTTCCTCCTGCAGTTTTGCCATGGACTCCATGCATAGCTGAGCACAGAAGCAGCAGCATTTTGCTGGTGGTGGCAGTTTTGGAGGCTGTACTTAAAACTGAACAGATTTGATGACTTGTGTGGACATTTATATTCACAGCAAATCCAAAGATATTCCCAGGAGGAGCAGTAGTTAGCTCCAGTGTCCTTGACAAGTATGAGCAACAGCATGTTTGTGGCAGGGTAAAATTCTCCCTGTGGCTTTCTCTGCTTCCAGTCCTCCTGTGTTGTGTAGTCTGACTTGTTCTCTATTAAAGTGGAGTCAGGCAAGAAGTTTAGAACTTCTTAAGATTTTTTATTATTTTTCCTCTTTGTTGACTGAAATATTTGCAAATTTTCTGTGGAAAAAAAAAAGAGTGAAAACAGACCTGTCACAATGCTTTGTTCTTATTCACATTCTGGTTTTTAATCTAAGATCCAATTTAGTTTCTCACTTCTTGAAAGGAGGTTGTACCAAGGTTGGGGCAGTCTCTTTTCTACAGCAACATGGCAGGAAATGGCTTCAAGTTTTGCCAAGGGAGGTTTGGATTGGATATGAGGAACATTTTTCCATGGAAAAGGTGGTCAAGCACTGGAACAGGCTGTGCAGGGAAGCAGTGGAGTCACCATCCCAGGTATTTAAAAGATGTGTAGATGTAGAACTTAGGGACATGGTTTAGTGGTGACCTTAGCAATGCTGGGTTAATGATTGGTCTTGATGATCTTAAGGTTCTTTTCCAACCTAAGTCATTCTATGATTTTTTGCCAAGTAAGATCATGTGCTCCTGAAAAACTTTCAGAAGGAAAATTTCATCAAATCTTGCACGTGCCTGTGAAAAGAAGCATCAGTGAGTTTGCATTTTCATCAGAGGCACCCTTCAACAAGAAGTAAAATGATGTTTCATTGTGATTTTTAAAGCTTGTACAGCAATTATACAGATTTTGGATATATGATGCTTTCAAAAATCTAAAATACCATTCTTCCATGATTTCTAGGTGACAAATTCAGGGGCTCCTCCACTTGTTTGTCAGCTGTAGTAAATCATTTGCTATGAATGAATTACATTTTATGTGTTCTAAGTGCTAACATCCAACCAAATGTCACTGCAAGAGTTAAATTTCTATTCTAGAGAGGCTTTTCCCCCTTAGATTTCAAGAAAAAAATCAACTTCAGACTATGCAAAGGTCAGTTTGCTTAAGTTTTTGTCAAAATACAAGACAAGACTGGATAATGATCACTGGATTTGAGTGGATGTGGGCTGGCTTCTCTCACTGCTGACAATCACTCCACTACTTTGGCTTTGGATTTGCAATTCTTTGCTAAAGAAAGAAACTGAAGAAACCCCCAGGCCTTCATTGCTCACTATTGTTCTCCCAAGCCAGCAATGAAAGCAAAACTTCAAAGCTCCATAAATCTGGTATTAGTTAAGAAGATAATGATAATCATGAATATTACAGAAGTGCCTGTGGGATGACTCTGCCGTGGCCTGACACTGCTGTGGAGCAGCAGATGGCCATAGCCTTGCAAAGTCTGTAGCCCAAGTTGGCGTCAGAAAACCACACTGTTATTCCAAGCTTTCTTTAGAGATGTGTCTTTGTGTTAAGAAGTAAATCAATCATTGCAGGAGCTGCTTCTGAACCAAGAGTATAGCACAGACAGCCACAAGTACATCCAGATTTTTTGAGGTAAAATTTAAGTTTGTGGGGTAACATTTTTTTTCCTGAGACAATGCGGATTAACAAACGTTTCTAAGCTTGATGAACTTTGGTTAAGTCCACTTTTTGCCAGGGTTCTGACAGCCCATTCTTGTGTAACCATTACAGAAGGGAGAATCAAATGCTGCACATTGCCTGCTCCATGCTGTCTGCTGATGGATCGCACTCACATCAGAGACATGGATAATCTCTCTGAAGCTGCCTTCACCCATCTTGTTTTGGTGCTTCAAGGCTCATGAGTGGTTTTTATTTGATGTTTTTTAACTTCAATCTGATTCAAAATGCAAGGATAAAGAACTGGTTTTCTACTCACCCTAGCCATGAACTCTGGTGAAGAGGTTGAGGCAGCAGCTGCTTCTCGCTGATCCTGATGCAAAAAACAAGCCTCTGCAATTGGCAACACATCAGACAATGTTTATTCACCATCCTGAATCAAAATGGACATGAGCATATGCTGTCATTCTTCTTGAAGAAATATATTCTTATTAAAGAACCTAGGGGAAAAAATCCACAATTCTATAGGCATTTGCTATTCACATCTAGAGCCAAATCCAGTGGTTGGACTCTGAGTCATCTGTAATTTATCCATAGTAGCCTGAAGCAATTTGTTTCATTTGAAATACAAAAGGATGTTTCTCTCTGGCTATAATAGAGGTGAGGTACCTGAGTCAGAATAAAGATTATCCAGGTCAGGAAAAAGGAGGAGTAGTGACAGGAGGGGACTGAAGACGAACAGGACTGTGCTATCTCTCCTGGTTTGTTTACAAGTCTTGCTATCTCTCATCAGTGCCTGAAGCCAGAGAAGCGTGGGCTTCACCCAGCTCTTTAAAGTGTAGATTGAGTTACTCCTGTTGTTGATGTTCGATGTGGATCATTTAATTCATTCTGCAGAAAATGTGAAAATCATGTGGCTGCAGCAACTTAGCCCAGAAGCAAGATGTCTTGGGAGCTTAGTTTTCTCTCTTTTATTAGGAAGCACTGGAACATATCCCAGTGGCTACATCAGTGGCCCCACTAACATTTCTGGCAGAAAAGGAGTAACTGGTGCTTCATGCTGCAGGGGTTTCAGATGGTATATTCAGTCGTTCCAGATAAGACACAGATGACACCCAGCCTGTCTGTGAAAGTGCTTAGAGGCACTCAATGCCAAGTAAAAATAAATGCTTATCACTATTTTTACATGCAGTTTAAGAAATTTAACCATTCTGTCTAGAGATTAGGTTTACAGCTGGTATTGCCCAATATGGCTTGAATGACTTAAGTAAATATATCAAAGTCCTCCTGTTAAAACAGTTCCATCTCTCCTCCCCCAAAGCAGATAAAGATCCAATCAAAACAAGGAATTTGAATCATATTCATGACAAGCATGTTTTTTACCAGAAGAAAGAAAAAGACTTTACCACTTCTCTCCTTCATTTAGATGCCAGAGGATTGGCATAATTTGTGCTCCTGATTCATCTGTCAAAGAGCTTTAGTGCAGCAATGGAGTGCCCAGGGTCACCTCTGCAGCAAAGGAATGACAGGAGATGGGGCTAATTGGGAAGGTAAAGCCCTTCTAGTGGCTGTTGCAAGGAACAGGACATGGGTCTAGTCACTGCAGGACTACAAGGAATCACTTTAGCCTGTGCTAAAGTTATTTCCTTTCAGCAAAGGAGATGAATAAAGATATGCCACCCTCACCTCAATGGGGAATTCAATACTCTCAGCACAGTGCTCTGATATATCATACAGAGTACACACTTTTCCAAATTTCAGGTAGGCTCTCATTCAGATTTATTTTCCTGCCTCAATGCAAAAGTCAGTCTGAGCAACAGAGGTTCTGGAGTTCTCACCTCCATGTGCACTTGGTCTACCATGTTGTCAATGTTTGTTGGTCTAGCAAAATGTGCTGTCCAACATTAGGGGAAAAAATAATAGAGTTCCAGCACTGCCATTTAATAAGTTCCTAGATGCTCAAAAATAGCATGAAAATCCTTGTTTTGTATCCTGGATTCCATTTTCTGGTGGAAAATCACATTAAATTATCATTTTTGTGGAATACGGAAAGTTCCACCTGCCGTACACGTGTTATGTTATTGAGGAAAAGGGAAATCTCTGATACTGTTTACAGAGACAGACAGCTTGTTTGTTCAGCATTGGCTAGAGCTGGCCAACCAACCTTAAAATAAAACTGCATGTGAAATGCTTGCAGGAACCTAAATTATTTACTGTCAAAAATATCCACTCATTCAATGAGTTCAGCTAAAACTTCCAAATACAGCCTGCAGTTTGATTAATGGAAGAAGCTGTGACAGTGTTCACAGGGGTTTTCAGGTGAGGGAAGAGACGAGAATGTTGACTCCTTGTTCAGAAGGCTTGATTTATTATTTTATGATATATATTACATTAAAACTATACTAAAAAGAATAGAAGGAATAGTTTCATCTCAGAAGGCTAAGCTAAGAATAGAAAGGAATGAAAACAAAGGTCTGTGGCTCGGACAGAGAGAGAGAGCCAGCTCTGCCATGACTGGTCACTAACTCCAAACATCCACACGAGACCAATCATGGATCCACCTGTTGCATTCCACAGCAGCAGAGAACCATTGTTTACATTTTGTTTCTGAGGCCTCAGCCTCTCAGAAGGAAAAATCCTAAGAAAAGGATTTTCATAAAAAGATCTTATCTGCGACAAGAAGCCAGAGAGCTGCGCTTTAGCTGGAATTCAGGATATTGCTGAGCACTTATTTTTGGTGGATGGGAAGGATGGGATGCCTGTTCCATAGGAGAAGAAGCAAAGCCCTCTCTTTGGTAGTTCCATAATGGAACTACCTTCCATCCTCTTTGGATGTTCCAGAACATCCCAGGGCAGGTTCATTTCTGGTGTGACACTAAGCTCTTTGTGAGGTCTGCTGCTTTCAACAAACTCAGTAACTTCATACCTGTGGAAGGTAGAGAGCAACATTAATTTGATTTTACATCTAGCCAGAACTCAGCTGTGAGGTTATAGGAACTGACAACCAGAGCACATGAACTTTCACAGACTCTGCTGGAGTCACCCACCTAAGGTTTCACCTCACAAAACATTTAGCTTTTGCTTTATGACTGTCACATCTAACTCTCCTAAGAAGGAGTTTTTTCTTACCTTGATTTTTAAAATCTCTCCCTCTCTCCCTTGTTTTGTTATCCTCTTCATACTCTTTTCATGCATTCAAAACTTTTAGCTGTAAATGTCCTTCAGTGTCCCTCTTCACTCGGCCACATGCCTTCCATTTGGTGTTTCAAGATCCATGAAAGGGGGGCCTCTCACCTTTTTGCTTATTCATTTATCTTTTTTTTTTTTTTGAGAAAAACAAAACAAAACCAACACAGTCTCAAGGAGTTAGACAATTTTTCAGTTTAAATCATGATTTAACCTCAGTATGCTGCAGAGAAAGATATTCTTGAAATCCTCAATACTCTGGTGCAGCATTCATAATCTGGCCTTTATAAATAAACATGTATTGAAAAAAATCAAGGTTGATGTGGGACCATTACTTGCCAGGCTTGGAAAGATAAAGTCCAGAAAATTGAGCTTCTCCACCTGGGACATAAAGGCAATCCTGCTGGGAGAGTGTAAAGTTGCTTTGTGAGGGAGACTGAAGAAAATTTGAAATTTCATCTTTGTGAGGGAGACTGAAGAGAATTTGAATCTCTGAAGTATTGCAGATACATCGTTGAGGATATTTTTTTTCTTTCTGCCTGACCTAGTGAAAAAGCCTCAAATGAATTTTTCCTTTGCTGTTTCCCTGTTGGAAGCAGCCAGTGGAGGAGCTTTACACAGACCCCACTTACAAATGACAGAATGGCTTGCAGAATTAACATACAATTCATTAAAAAGTGCTCTGCCCTGTATTTAGCATGCAGAAGGGGTGCACCTCAGCAATTGTACATGGGCTCTTTGTGACTCAGGCAATATGCAAGCTACACATGAGCTACCCACCCAAAATACCTTAGGTTAATGTTCTCCATTTCTGGCAGCTCAGAAAGACTCAGCCCCTGGCATGCCTGTCCATATACCACAGCTGAGTTCAAAGGGCATGATGTCTCATATTTTGGGGGCTAGAGCCATTTTTTTGTTATTATGGAGTATTTGTATTAGCTGGGATTTTCATCAGCAGCCAGTCAAGGGCAGAGCAGGTCCCCATAGCAACTTCCAAAACAGCACTAACTCAAAAACTTTGTCATTTTTATGTTTCCTGTAGTTTCCCTCTGTGTTCCTGTGTTTAAATCTTGCTGAAGGCTCTTTCCAGGCTCTGAATGAGCTTCTCTCCTGGTGCAAAGCCCAAGCATTGCCAAGGTCTGGCTGATCAGGGAGGTGGCATCAGCTCCTGGGCAGATGCAGGTACCCCAAGAGAGCAAGTTTTGTTCATGCCAGGCTGGTTGCTGAGGGGGAACTCTGGATGTGCTCGTGTGGAGGCTACTCTGGAAGGCAAAGGGATGCCCAATCACTCCATGTCCATCTCCTGCTCATAAAAGCAATCTCTCTCTTTGGCCTTTCCCATCACCAAAGCATCTCTTCGGGCAGAAAAACGGTTTTGCCTCCATCCATGAACAGTTCAGGTCCAGTTTTGCCTTCAGGCTACCAATGGGAGCAAGTCAGGCACCTCCTGAAGTTGAACTGCTGGTCAAGGCACTCTCTGGCAGTCATTCTCCCAGCACTGATTGCAGCCAGTCTGAGTAATTCTGAGCAATTCTGTGTGTACACAGCAAGTCAGTCAGCTGTAGCTGCAGAAGGAAATCATCTTTGTGCCATTGCTTTCAAGGTCCTGCTACAAAATCTGCTGGTGCTGAGTCATTGGTCACCCAGGAGCAGCAGTAGGCAGAGTGGTCTGATTCTTACACACAGTCCATGCACATTTAACAAATTGCATGTTTCCTGTTATCTGCTAGCAGCTGATAACTCATTCCTACCATATCTGTCTCTGAAAGAGCATTGCAATAGTTGCAGTGCCAAGCTCCAGCCAAGATGCAGGGAAGGACAAAGCAGCTGGGCTCCAGATATTTCTCTCATGGAAATTGCCTTTTCAGGATTGTGAGACAATCAGCATTTCCACCTGGAAGTCAAAATGCTGGATTTTTCTTCAAAAGGGAAGATGCTAGATATTTAGGAAGGTTAAAGAGGTGATGGGCAGTGTAAAAGTCTCTCTGCAATATCACACAGAGAACCTATGGCTGCAATTGTTTCACTGTAAGAGCTGAATGGCAAGAGTTTACACTGCTGGCTTTTTCCTTGACTCTGCTGTGAAGTGGCACGTGAGGTGCAAATCCCTGAGATCTGACTTTGTGCTCCTTGCTCAGCAGAAACTCCCACAGAAGCAGTGAAACAGGAACACTGCCCTAGCCAAGAATTTTGTGTTGCATTTCAGAATCTTGAGCTTTCAGCTGCTGCCTGATTGTGCAGCAGGAACTGTGCAGTTCTCCCTGTGACAAAGGTGAGCTCTGACACCTCTATTTCACAGGCATGGAAGAACAACAGAAAGCAAGTTTCTCTGTGGTCTCCATTGCCGTAGATAACATTTGTTTCGACAAGTGTTGGTGCAAGCCAGGTATCAAAATCCTTAATAAAGTCCCCATCAAGCCCATCCTTGGCAGATCCTTCTGGAAAGGAAGAATGCAGTAACAACACAAACCCTCGTGCAAATCCCATTCTAGCAAGAGTGGGCACTATTAGGATCATGTCTTCCACAGCAAGGGTTAATATAAAAGCATACATCAGAGCCATCTTTTCAAATTAGTATTTCATTCCTAAGTGCCCTTTAGCTCACTACATCACAGAGCAGAGATGACATTTCTGTCCTTGTAAATGTGCTGCACTCCCCTAATCAGGATGTGTTGTGTTGGTGTTACTGGCTGCTAACACAGCCTGGCCTGCTGCAGCAATCCCATTTGGAATATCTTGGGAATATCTTGCCATCTCTGTGGCCAGCCTAGGGCCTTTCAAACAGGGCTGTATTGATAAGGAAGGACTATCTGCTAAATGTGTCATCTATCAAGCACAGCTGAAATACAACATGTAGCAGGGATTAGAAACAGCCTTTAACTGGACAAGGCACTGTCTGCATGTACAGACAAAACTCTGTGTTGTGTTGGTTTAAAATCTCATCCATCCCACATCCTCTGTAGCACCAAGGGTAACGTAGCAGATGACTTCATTCCTTTACCATCCCTCACACTTCAGTGCAGCATTTCCTTCACCCTGCTAGGTTTTGGAGCAGTACAGGAAAGCACACAAGTGACACAGGTTAACTTGGACCCTACTCTGACGCAAATACCAGAAGAAAACGATTTTCAGTGTCTCAGTTGTCCCAGGTGGGTGTATAAGAAGTGAATCAACCATTTGTATAAGAAAGGAATCACTCACTGTGTTCAGACCACAAGCCAAGGGAAATTTCAGTGGCTTGCATTAGGATCTAGAAACAGCTTGGGATTTGGGATAGTGCAGGATGAGGTGAGGTGAGGCCTGTGCATTAGCTGGATTTGTGTGAAAATTAGTGAGCTCACATTGGACTAGTTGGCATTTTGCTCATCAGCTGGAGCTTCAGCAGTGAGCTCCAGGTACCAGGTCAAGGATGGCTGCAAACAAGGAGCTCTATGGGAAAGCTGTGGTAAAACATCTGCTGCATCTAAGCATCTTTCACCATCTGGAGTTAGACAAGGAGGCTTACAGCTTTCAGATATGTAAATATGTCCAATTATTGATGTTACAGATGGTTTATCAGTTTCTTGAACAACCTGCATGAACTTGTTCAATTCTGAGATTCACCTCAATTTTTTAATGAATTCTCTACAGCAACTGGTCTTCAATGCTCTGACCTTTTCCTCCCTCTCTGTTTTCTAGAGAATAAGATAGTGTAGATATGAGTGGGTAAGAGGACTAAAATAGAAGTCAAAACACAACAATAAAAAGGAGAAATACGCAGAAAAATATTTTTATATTGAAATGAAAGAAAATACTACAAAGCCAAAGAAGTTTGGTACCACAAATTTCTAATAACAATTTCCACATGCTTGCCATATATCTGCTATCTGCAGCACTCCAGTTTGGCAATAAACAAAATAAATATAAATAGTGACCACAGCAGTCTTTTTGAAACCTGGCAGAGGTACCCAAGAGACCAGAAACTTTAGGGTACAAGGCAAAACTGCTGCAAGTCCATCTCAGCAGTGAAAGATACACAGAGGCTTAAGTGTGGCTTCCTGTTGCAGTAACTTGATTGTCTCAGGTCCCCTGTGATTGCCTTGGAAATATCCACCAGCAGCTTACAGGGCTGACAGGGAATTTGAGCTTGTGTGCTGACATTTCTGAAGGCTGGCAGGGAACACAATAGTAAATGGATGGCCATTCTGACATGAGTTTACTTGCCAGAGAGGTAGGATTACATCAGCTCAAACCCTCTGGAAAGTGTACTGAGTTCAGGATCTCCTTCAGTCTAACCTAAATGTGCCACATGGGGGAATTAAAAGCCTTGGTATACTCAGATTTTCAAATTGGCTCCATGTGTATTCAAAAATTTGGATTTAGAGCCTGTTATATAGTTTTGATGAAGCAGCCCTGAAATCAGTGAGTCAGTATAGGAAGTTACTTGGGTTTGAATTTAATTTCTATGATGAAGTACAAAAAACCTACAGTTTATTGTTGCTCAGAAATGTATCTTGGTTAAAAGATGACACCCATTCATTTGCCTTCCCATCTTAAATTGTCCAGAAAGATCCTAGGGTGAGACCATAAGCTAGGTCACTGCAGCAATATTTTATGAATGTTCTGCAACAGAACAGGAAGATCATTTCCTCATTGCAGTAGGGGTAGCTGTCTCATCCACTGGGGAGAGCATTTGAGTGAGATTCAGAAGATTTGCACTGCACTACAGATAATCTTTTGGGAAGTTACCACAGTTCTTTTATAGTGCAAGACAAATGTCCTTTCTATAAGTGCTTTAATAACCCAACTTGGAAGCAGCAATAAGAGCATCACAGTAAAAAAAGTGTCTGAGCAAGAAGTCAGTAGCTTGATCCTCCCACAGTGCAGTTTCCAGCAATACACTGGGCTGCTGTTTAGCACTGGCTTACAGTGTTATTTAAGAACTGAGCCCAATGCCTGTGTTTGCTCACTTTGTCAGAACAGAGATTTATAGTGCATGTTCTTCCACTAGAGTGAGAGAGTCAAGACTTCCCTACAGACACTGACTCTCCCTGGAGGGTTTCAAATACAAGTACATCCTGACCTTACTCCCTGTCTGACAAAAATACTGCTTGTGGTGCTTTGTTTCCATGACATGTCTTGAGAAATGCTGTTATAAACTCAACATTTCAGGCAGTGTGGATTGCTAAGCCTCTTAATTTTTTTATTATAACAGCTGAAAGAGTTCTCCTCTGTATTCTGCATGGCTTCTTCCACAAATAGCCAGAATCCTGAAAACTGTTGTACTTTTCATCAGCAGAGGAAGGATTTTGTCCAAGCTCACACCTGACATTTTGTCACTGGGTTTTTATGGAGGTTACCCCACCCAGCTGCATTAGTAGAGTAAATATGTAAAACCTTGCTAGCCAAGAAGGTCTATACCTGTTTTGAAGGTGCACAAAAGAAGATTCCTGCCTTTAGCAGACTGCCATGAATATATGGCAAAATTTGTTTTAATTTACATTTTCTGCAAGGTAACTTTTCATCCATCGTCGTTGCAGATTTTAGCTGTGGGTTTTTAGCTGTGGAAATTTCTAAATTCCCAGTATTTTATTTGAAGTACAGTACTTTGCCAGACCCTCCCTTACTGTAAACATATTTCTAAGAACATGCAAGGAAAGATTGAGCTTTCTCTGAAGTAATTGAATAAATGCCAGGGCCAAGGACAGTTTTATTTGGGGGAGCCCTGATCTGACTAGTCATGGAACCTCCCCAGCAGGGAAAATAGATGACCTGCAAGCCTTCCAGCCCAAACCATTCTCTGAGTCTATGATTCTATGGCAATTCCTGTGCATGCCACAATAAAGTTAAGTACTAAACTAATGTCCATTCATATCTTCTTTGCTTAGATGTAATACATTGGCAGAGGTTCTTCATTCTGGTGAGTACTGATGAAATTCCACTTTCAGAGTCAAAATACCCTCTGATTTCAGCAGGGCCAAGGGGTCATGGGTCTACTTGCATGGGACATGGACTACACACCTTTGATGGGAGTGAAAATTTCAACAGAGTTGCAGTAGTAGGGTAAAGATACAAAGAATTTCCTTTCCATAGATTATTCTAGCAAGGTTTATAAATAGTTCATAAGTCTCTGGAACTGCTGAGTGGGCTTCCTGTTTTCATCAAGCCTCAGGTCATCCAACTCAGGTTAGTCTTATACTGTAAAGGAAAAAACATCCTTAGCCACCAGCATGGACTTACTAAATTGATGATAAAGCTACTTCTTGGCAGTGTAACCCCTTTTCCACATTAGGAATGAGTGCTACATCTTCCACAATCCACTTCCAGGCTAAGTTCTGTCTTGTTTCTCATCAGGATAAACCTCACATAATTCCAACAAAGACAATGAAGCAATTCCAGATTTACCAGGATGCCATGGAGAGCAGATTCTGGTCCTTTGCTTTTATAGTTGAGGTAAATGAGACCACAGACAATGCCTTCATCATGTAAAGGGAAAACTGGAGTCTAATACTTGCTGGTCTCTAAAGGCTTGGTCTCCTCCTGAAGCAGCAAATAGAGGGAGGCTGTGTGAGAATTACATAAAGTGAGCCAATGACTCAGTTCTTGATAGAGTCATCTGTTCATTCTGCACAGCCTAGCTAAGCCCTGTCCCACTTGTGACTCTTTTTTTTTATTGATATGAAGTGCTGAGAGACAAAACCTCAATAAGAGACTGCAGAGAACATCAGTAAGGGGCAGAGAACAAACTAGGAAAGAGATGTTTAAAATTTTGAGTGGAAAGGGGAAAATAAAAAGCTTGCCCATGCGCTTGCCCTGGAAATGTGTATAAAAGGAAAATGGCACTGGAAAAATAGAGACAGTAGATAAAGGAGAGGAAAAAAACCTCTTAAAAGCAAATGAAGAGACTGGTGAAAAAAAAATCAGACGTTGTAAAAATTCTATTTGAGCCTATTTTGCCTACTGAACTTCTTTTCAACAGTGAGTATGTGAGGCAATCCATATTCTTAAGCAAAGAAGAAAATCATTCCACTGCAATCTAGATAATTTCCCACTCCATTTGATGATATAATGCTCTAAGAGCAAACTGCTCTAAATCATATAGGATAACCTACCAGTCTCACTTTTCAGCAGAAAAGGATAAACTTTGATCTAAACAGTTTCACTCTCAGAATCACTGCCTCTTACATCCCCCACTGGATATTCTGTACATACTGCTCTCCTCCCATGTGGAGGTGCTGAGTAAGTTCTTCTCACAGGTGTAATTGTTCCAGCAGGGCTCTGCCTATGCACACCACAGAGCAGTTTCTCCTTTCCAGAGCCCCCCCAAGACTGTTTCAGTCATGATGGGCATAAGCAAATAAAAGGAAACAGAGATTTTATTAAATTCTCTAGCTGTGCCAAGCAATGGATTTTAACATCATTCTGTCCTTTTCCTGCAGTAGCAAGTTGCTGTTGTAGGGTTTTTTCTCCCCTTTACAGAATGCTAAATCCAGCCAGAAAGCTGTTATGAAAAAATACCCAAGGGAAGTGTGATGGAGGTTTTTCTTCACTGATTTCTCTTCTAACATTGTTTCCTTCCTTCCTCCCCTCTCCACCCTGTGGACTCAATCCTCAGCCTATTGATGTAAAAGGAAAAACCCACACTGACCTCATGTGGCTCTGGATTACGCTCCCATTCCTGAGCCATTTGTGTTTATAAGTGAGTTAACAGGAGCACTGAAATATCCTGTCAGAGGAGCTCTGAAAGTGCTATCCACTGCCCTAATGCCTAGTGTGAGTTTTCAATGGAACTGCATTGTTTGAACCCAAGATAATATTTTACCTTCAATCCACACCATTATGAATTCATTTGACTTTCAGTGTACAGTAATAACAATGAATTTGCTGGATATTGAATGTCACATACCTTTGCCAGTACGGCATTTCATTGTAATGCACGGCAGCATTAGTTTAACGATGCCAGGCTTTTTCCAGAATCCTCTCTCTGCATTTCACACACACACACACTCCCTTCTTTCTCCAGGAGAACAATAAATACTCCTTAGCATTGCCTAAGAAAAATAAAATCATACTTTGCTTTTGAAAAGAAATGTGATCTATATGCAGGCCTCTAGCGAGCTGAACGCCAAATGCTTCCTGGGACAGTGTGAGTGTGAATATGTGCACAGAGGCTTTTTATAGCCATAAAATGTATGGCCTGGAATGCTAATCAGGGTTTGTTTCGCTTTGTTTTGCTTAGCTTTTTGGTTGTTTGGTTTAGTTTGTTATTTTTTACTTAATTCCAGAGTGCAAAATAAAGTAACGTTGCTCTTTGGAAAAAAAAAGATGTGAAATTCATGGCCAAAGCCTACCTCTGTCTCCTGAACAGTTTATCCATAGGAGCTGAACAGGCCACACTGCAAGAGTGTGGTGAGCTGGGCTGCATCCTTCTGCTGGTGCAGTAAGGGGCAGGGGACTGAGAGAGGAGAGGGCTTGCCAAGGGCCACAGCAAGGGGAGGCACATGGCTTTCATCCAGCATTAGGGACAGCCAGTGACAAGGGGTGCCTGCAGCTGCCTGAGACCTCTGACCAAGCCACCACCTTTGTGAAGAGGATGCCATCCTTGAAGGATCTGTGCCAGAGTTCACCCCATCACTTCAGCTGGGGTGATCAGTTGGATATTTTAACCTGGAGAAGTTCACAATTGTGCACCCATCTGGTTTTTATAGTGAGCACATTCCCATGCAAGTGCTCTGCTGGATGAGTGAAACCATGCCACTTACCTGCTAACTTTGTGAGGTGGCCAGCTGGTCTCATTTCCACACATTGGTGCTAAAGTCTTCTCTACATTGTCACAAAGTTCCCAGGGTGGCAGCCTGGCACCTCATCCTCAGAAGACAAAATAAGTTGAGTACAGAGTTGGATTTCTTGAACTGCCTGCTGGTTTTATAAGTTATGTAGGAAAAAAAAGAAATGAAAAAAAGGAAAAAACAAGGAAAAAAAAGAAAAAAAAATAAAAAAAAGAAAAAAGAAAGAAGAAAGAAGAGAAAAGAAAAAAGAAAAAAAAGAACAAAAAAAGAGAGAAATTACACAGAAGTAAATTTTTATTGCAGAAGGAATAGTCATGTAAGTGCATATTTTCCAAGCTGTTTTTGTACAAATTGTGCAGTGTCCATAAATGTCCTTGCAGAAATCCAGGTAAACCTGCTTTGATTAAGTAAGCTATTTTCAAAGCATTATTTGTTGTCATTTTAAGAGGAAAGATGGTAATATTTCTGATAACAAAGTGAACACTGACATCAGCTGAACTGTTAATAATGTAAAGCCCTTTAAGACTTTTGTCTGGCTTTGATTATTTGATTATATGGGAGGACTTTGATTATTGCCCAATGTTTTGCTGAGCTCTACTGAATCACAGATAAATCTATTGTTTCTATAAATGCTCCTTCAGCAAGACAAGAAGAAATACAGAGTGACAAAATATGACAAGGCTTGATTGAGAAAGATCCCTTCCTGGGCATCTGGAAGTCAAAGGAATAAGAGTTGCCTGCAATTAATATGTTTTAATGTGGTTTTCTGTAACATGAGTGCCTTTATTTAAAAGCTCTTGGAGCTACAATTTTTGAAGCTGTCTCTTCAGCTCTATGTTTGCTTGCTTGTATTTTAGTTTTCATCTGAGAGCACACAGGCGGTTTCCAAAGCAAGGTGCCCTTCGGTGTGAAATACAGAATATATTAAACACTGAAATGAGTAAGGCAGCAACTGTAACTATTGCAGCTAATGCTACATCACCCAGACTTGCACAGAAAGAGTTGAATTTACACAATTATTTGCAATGAATTTGCTCCAGAAGACCAATCAGCATTTTGAATGAAAGAGAACCTGGGGGAAAAATTGCTCATCTCAGCTAAAATAATGAAGGCAGTGATCAGATCAGGGATAAGGCAAAATGAATGGCAAAAGCTGCTTATTAAATATGTTAAATACTTCAAACCTGTACAACAATAGAAAAGAACAGCATCATAAATGTAACACTTTTATGTCACCTTATCTAGACAACATTTTTTTTTTCCCACTTATTTACTAGGGTCAATATTTTATCCCTAATCCTGTTGTGGACTTTCAGACAGCTGACTACATAGGGTGGTTTTGGAGAAGGTTGGGTTAGGAATAAGAAAGTCTGAAATCTTTTTTTCTTGTACCTAATAACTGATGTGATATTTGTAAATCCAGACCTCAAACCACACAATGGCCAAGAAAAAATTTCACCATAATTAGATCCTATTGATGAAATGCTGCAGACAAAAGGTCTCTTTGTGGGAGGATGAAATGGGCTTGCCTCAGGTATTTGTTGGCCACTTATTGAAGACATTGATTGATAATTTACCAATCTCTTCATTGCTTTTTGTAGTGCAAATACACCAGTATGTTGGGATATATAAGCAGATAAAAGACAAGTGGAAGAGGCCATGATCAATCCAAGCAGACAAGTGTTCTAACAAAGAATTACAAACAGGTAAGAGATTCCAGACAACATACAAAAGGAGAAGGCTTAGATCAAACCACCTGAATAAACGGGGACTTGAAAGAGTTCAAAGCAAAGCACAGGGGTGTCCCAGGAGGATTTGTGTGTTTTACCTGTCTATTCACACAACTGCCTGTTAGATCAGATCAAGTGTTTCTCTTGTAGAGTGCATGCAGTGATAAAGCACAGGCAGGTTTTGATGTGTCAGCATGTCAGAGGAGAGACACTGCTCACATGGTGCTGCTCTCACGATGAGCTTTTGTCTCAGGTTCTTCTCTTCTTGGCAGCAGAGACAGAGCAGCAGAACTGCTTGGCTGTACTGCCTGGCTAATGCAACCACCAGCTTTGAACCAAACCAGCTCAAAGGATAAGCAAGAGGAGTGCAAAACCAAAGACACTGTTCACAATCATTCCTCAGCTGTATGTAACCCTTCTCTTCCCCAAAGCACTTCAAAGAGCCAGAGCAGGGGCTGTTCCAGGCACTGCTGAAAGCATTATTGCTTAACAGCACATGGCAACTCTGCCTGAGAGCTTCAGGTCAGAGCAGAAGACCAGCCCACCCAATTGAAAGTGTGAGGCAGTGCATTCAGCATGCAATGCAAAGGGGATTCCTATCCTTACTCTCTCATGAAAAGTGCAGTTTAATGCTTTGTGAGCACTGGTTACAGAGACTTGAGTTTTACATCTTTGCTGATGGCCCAGAAAGTCAAACCTGTTAACTCCATGACTTAGAGGATGCCCAATTTTATGTTAGAGGAAAGATTAGCCATATCACTTCTAGCAATTTAGGAGTCTTACAGACCCTGAACTTTTACTTATGAGATATGACATGATAACAACTTCAAGTGAGGCAGCTGCTCCTTATAATCAGATGGAATCTGGGCATTAATCTGTAACATTCATCACTATTTACTTCCTCTTTTAATACAAAATATGAATGCCACACATATTCCATACAGATATCTTCATCAGCTGCCTGAACATACAAACCCAGAGATTTTTCATTTTCCTCAAATACTATGTTATGTTGTGACACTTTAAATCCACAATAAGCTCTCTTAGTTTCCTAGAAAGAAAATCCATCATGAGCTATGTGTCATAATTTCAGTAGTTTACCCTGTGCCCTTTAACACAACTCTTACTCTAGTAATCTGCATTTTGAAGAGGCATATTTAGCCACATGCAGCTTCCAACTTCAGAAATATCTTCATGATATTTCTGTTTAGAGAATCAAAACACTTGTGAGGGGAGATGGGACATTTCTGTTGAGCCCTTTACAGAAGCTGGAAAACACTTAAAGACTCAAGCCAGATTGAAAGGAGATAAATGAAAGCATGAGTTTGTGTTACTGACATGTTTGAATATTTTCCTGGACTTTGTCCTGTACAATTAAACAAGGTATTTAGGGACATGTCTAAATTAAAATATCTCTAGCTTAACCTCATTTCCTTCCACAGAGTTTATTTTTACAATCTTGCTTGTGCACACTTCCCTTTGTTCTCTTCCTCACTGTTTCTTTTCCTTTTAGGAGCCTTATTTCAAAAAAAAGTTGCCGTGTGCTCACCCAACCTGTGCTTCAGCCCCTGAAGCAGACTGGAAAGTTTTAAATTGCATTCAGAGAGTAAAGTCTGATTAAGTGCTGTGACATCACCCCAGCAGTAATGTCCAATCCCAAATTAAATCTTTGGCTGTTTTGATTTTGTATGTGCATGTTTTCTTTCAGCAGCTAATGACAAGTCTTGGAATATCTGAAACATATCTCCATTTCTCCACTCAGCCACAACCCATAAATAATTATTCTGCATTGGGCCCAGTTTTGCTACCTCCATACCCAAATTTGGTACCTCCTATGTTTTATTACTGATACAGTTATCTGTTTACTGCTGGACATAAAAGATTTGGCCCACTCAAAATCTCATTTATTCCACTTCTTGGTGAATTTCCATTGTTTCTTGCACAGCTTCCCCTTAACAGCCATCCTCCGTGGACTAGTCCATAACTTCTGCCAGCTTCTGACATTGCTCTTGTCATATCCAGCCATTCTTTCTTTGATGAGAAGAGTCCCATCCTATCCAATTATTATTATTATTATTATTATTATTATTATTATTTTTATTTTTATTTTTATTTTTATTTTTATTTTTATTTTTATTATATTTGTTTTATTTTTATTTTATTATATTTATTATATTTATTATATTATAATATATTATTATATTTATTATATTATAAATTAAAATATATTTTAATTTATTTTATTATAATATATTATAAATATGTTTTATATATATAAAATATATTATGATATTTTTACAGTTCAGAAGGAATGACTGAAGTGACTTGATTCCTTTCTCTACAAAGCAGGTCCTTGGTAGCAAGAGTTGGCATTATTAACAGCAAACCTAGAGAAAAGCAAGTCGATTTCTCCAGGTCACTAGTGAAGATTTAGAAAAAAAAGGGAACCCAAAATAATTTATTGTCTTATCAGTGGTTATAACAGCTAAAAACCACTTTGTAACTGGAAAAAAAATGGGCATAAATGGGGAGAACAACAGCAAAAATGAATGACAGTTTGTCAGTTCTGTGTACAAATGCTGAGGCAGGGAACAGCTCCTATCACCTACCACAAGCTATCACAGAACATTTGATATTCTGCTCCAAGTAATTTTTTGTCAGCAGCTGTCCAGTCACCGTGAAAATTTCTCAATTTTATACCAAGCATTTTATCAGTTCAATATTGCAGTGCATTCTTTCTGAGCTTAACAGCATCAGCAAAATAAAGGATGCAAATAATGTCCCTGATCTAGAAACAGCGGCAGCCAGATAAATCACTGTCCCTTTCCATTTAAAATGAATATTTATGTGTTGAATTTTAAATATCATCTTTCTATCACTTTTCAAGAAATTCATTTCTTTCTCTAACCCAAAATGTCTTGAGCTGTGACCGCACAATTATTGGTGTTATAAGGATGATCTCATTTCCAACCACAGGTTATTTATTTAAGGATGGCCCAGTCATGTCACACAAGCTTCAGCTGGCCAAAGAAGTCACTGTTTTGCCAAGAGATAATAATGTTGACAATATTCTGTTTCCTAGCTGACCTCTATTTATCATTGTGTACCAGTTAAGACTTAAGCTGAAAGCAGGTCCAGGGAAGAGCTTTTAAAACACAACAGGAACCACAGATCTTGCTCTACACTAAAATCAGAAAGAAGATTTAGGTGAAAATGAAATTATTCTAACCCTGCCATGGGGTAATTGCAGAGAGCAGGATATATAAATAATGTGATCTAGATTCATTCCAATGTCCCATCTATTCTACCAATCTTATACACACAGAAATTTTCAGGAGACTTAAAACCAGGTCTTCAGGAAACATGAGCACTGAAATGATCTGAAAGCCACCACCAAGAACCACCAAGCCACCATATCCAGTCCTTGAGCTTAACAACTGGCTAAGCTATTTGAAATACTTCCTCTCATTTCCATTTGTGTGCTCCTCCTCTGCCATTTATGTATTGATTATTACAATACTGGTATTAAGATCAGAATGACCATAACTTCTCCTGTCATTGTTTTTCCCCCTTTTAACTTCACATAATCAAAATAAAGCAGTGAGGTTCAGGAAATAAAGAAACCTTTGAGGAATTGTACCTAACCTGGAAGGCTCTTTTCCTGCTGTTCTGTCCCTAGGGAAGTGGAAGAGGGCAGCAAAATTACCAGGAGAGCATTGCCAGTGGAGACAGAGTCCATCAATGCAGCCACAGGAGCTGGAGGGGAAGATGAGGGAGAGGATCTTGGCAGGTGATGTGGGCACAGTCCTCTGGAGGGGAAGATGAGGGAGAGGATCTTGGCAGGTGATGTGGGCACAGTCCTCTGGAGAGGAAGATGAGGGAGAGGATCTTGGCAGGTGATGTGGGCACAGTCCTCAAGATCTGCACGAGGAGCAGAATTCACTGAGTGGTGACTGAGCCAGGCTGAAACACAAAGGTTACAACCCAGTGACTCTGAGCTCAGGGAGCGCTTCCTCTTCAGTTTAATAAGGCATGAATAGCAATAATAACCATTGTACTATTCCTGAGGATTCCACAAAAGATGATGCAGGAGAGTCCATTCATTCTATGGTTCCCCTGCCAGGAAATTTTTAGGGCATCAAAAGAAATGGGAAGGTACTGAGTGAAGTCATGTGTGGTGAGAGGGGAGGAAGCAGGCTGGCACATTGGCAGACTTGCAGGAGACTCTGTGAACTCCCTTGGGTAACCAGGCAATAGTCAAGCCTCTCCCACCTCATTTGAATTCCTGTGCTACCTGAGGCAGCTGCACAATGGAGCCCCTTCCAAAAAGCCTTCTGGTAAAATCACTTGTCCACTGGCAAGTATAACCTCCTTCCTAAAGGAAGATATGGTCCCATTCTAGGTTGATATAAATCAACATCAGGAGATGCTGTTAAAGGAATTTGTACCAGACATGATGTTGCTCCAGGGTTCCCATGCATTTCATAGTACAATCATACTCTTTTATTCTGCAGGTTGCAAATGAATTCATGGCTCTTCCAAATCAATCCATTAAAAACAGCTCCCCTTTGTGGACTGGCACTCAGGTGAGATTCTGGATCTGAGTCAAAGCGAAGCATTGGCTTTGGTGGGAGTTCTTACAGAGAGGAGGTCAAAACAATTGTCTTTCTATGTTGATAAAAGCATCTTGAAATGTTTCACTGTTTGAATCCCTGAATCCCAGGCACAATAATAAATATGTAGTTTCAATAAATTCAAAGAGAATATTTCCATAGAACCTAATAAAATCTTACATAGTTTACAAAACAAAACCCAGGTTGGTTGGAGACAGAAAAATTCATTTTGGTTACATTTCCAAGAGATTCGGTTTAGCAGGATTAAAATTGCTGCACTGGAATTATTCAAATGGAATTTTTTGGCTTTGCAACAAAGTTGCCTTATCTTTATTTAACTTCCCTGTTTGATCATCTGCGTCCTGTTTTCTGCTTCATTTAAAATTCTGTTCACACCTAATCAGATAACATTAAATTCTGGATTGAAGGTTAATCCAACAAAAGCTTACGTGTGGGGCACTCCATGTGCTGGGCATCATTAAGATTTTTTCAGCATTCACATGACATTTTACAGCTGGAAGAGACTTTACAATTTTGCTTTTAATTGTGAAAAATCTCCTTCAGTATTGTCAGCTATGTACAGAATCTGGTAAAGGTTCTTTTGAAATAATGAAATTCAGGCCACTGAGTTTAATACATGTTCCACCAAAAAGATGCATGTCTAAAATGAGGAGAAAAGGTTTCAAAAATTCGGTCAATCACAATTAGAAATCAGAGGTTTAATGCCACAAAAGAAGAATTTAGTCTAGTCTTGCACATTTAGAGAGTTTTAAATGGGAAATATATTCTTCCAGATTCATGTCCCATAAATACATCCCCATGGAATATCACTGAATTGCACACACTTGAATAATTTATTTAATTAGTCACATGGGAAGTTTATTTCTAAAACTGAGTGCTTTCTTTTCCAGCTATACAAAGGAAGCCATAAATGTTTGTGTGCATAAATTAGAAATCTACTTTTTCATTGAGGATATTCTTTAAATTTCACTGGAGCCTTTACTACAGCAAACTTCTAGAGCTGCTGGATTCTCTCATACATCCTGCAGCTCTCCCAAGCCCAGTGCAACCAGGAGTGCTGAAACTTCATTTCAAATCCCATATTTCATATCTAGTTCACATGGTTTGAGGAAATTCATAGAAAATGAAACACGTAATGACTTTATCTAAAACCTCATGAAATCAATGGGAAAAAAAATTAACTAGGGAGCCCCTGGGTAGATGTTAGAATCTCACTCTGAGACAGACCTGATCAGAATTTCTCTCTTTCATGGTCATGTCTCATTGCCAGTAGTTTGTAAAGATTGTTCTCCATTAACTTTTACTGTCTTAACATAAACCACATACCCCAACTTGGCCACTTATGGTTTCTTCTATACAGGAAAGAAGGACTTCCAATTCCAAAAGAGATGTCAAAGATTATTAGGGAAAAAAAACTTCTTTTCTGGGCATCTGTCCCTTTTCTGGAAAGTTCTTTAGATGTCAAAATTTCAAATAACTATTTTGAGAAGAAGATTTCACCCAGGTCAGACTAGTGCCTAAAGCAAGAAACATTGATTATTTTAGCTGTTCAGAGGAAAGAAAAAAAAATAGGAGAGAAAAAGAAGAATCAAAATGTAATAAAACTTGGGTAGAAAAGAAAGAAAATATCGTTTTCTTTGTGAGAAAGGAGAAGGTCCCACAGTAAGACATATTTTCATGGGAGGCTCCAAGTGTGGTGTTCATCTGTAGATGGAGGAACCCAGCACTGGGTGCCTGCCTTCTCTTACCTGCAGAGCTGTGCATTTCCTGAAGTAAATACATCTGAAAGACATTTCCTACAGTACATTTTGAAGTTGTTTCCCTTCCCTTAGACTACTTCTAAGAGCTCATGGATTGAGGTTTGATATAATAAAACATAAACCTGGTTGCTACATAATTAACTCAAAATTTAATGAGCAATAAAAGTACCATTATGCTCTTGTAATGCATTAAGCTTGTACTCCTGCTTAATCCATTTAAAAGGGCTCTCTAGGTGTTCACTTGGCAAATAACAAAATAAGGCAAGTCAGAAATTACACTTATTAAATGTAAATGTGTATCTTTAGCAATTGATATCTAACGTCATAGGACAAACTTGCCAAAACTTAATTAAATGAATAAATGTGATTATGCACTTAATATCTCCTTAATTACAAAGCTTAATTATCTTTTACATGCCATGCTGTCAGCTCAATGGTTGCCTGTTACCTCACCAAAACAGCTGCAGTGAGCAAAAGTCTTGTCTAAGCTGGGCTCCTGCTGTAGTTGGAATTCTCCGCAATGTGTCACAATCTTAAACTTTACAGAGATTTAATACTTCTTTAACCAGCCACCAGTCTTATTATGGCAGCATGCACATTTTAAAATTAAATTTGACGATATAATGGAAAAATAAATAGTAGTTTAATTTCTATAATGTAGACTATGCCATGAGGCCTTTTAGATTTTGGAATTGTGTTTTCATATAGTGGAGGAACAGGAACATTGCAGGAACTTTAACTCATGGATGAAGAACAAACCTGTTCTTCTCCCAGTACCTCTGGGTGGTGTTACAAGTGTCTCCTTTCAGCAGGAAGACACACTTCAGCTCTAGATCTGAATGACATACATGACATACATGTTCCTTGAGAGTCCCACAGGGGGACAGGACGGCAGGACTGCAAGCTCTCTCTCCAAAATGCCAGAGATGTTACAGCCAGTCAGGCTCCAGGCCAGCATCACCCAAGGACTGAGCTGCCATGAAACACCTCCTCCCAGAGCCCAGGGCTCATCAGGGAGACCTACAGAAATGCTCAGCAGTTTCCTTCTTTTCTGAAAGGGCAAATGAGATGTTGCAAGAACAAATCTTGTGCCATGGTAACATCAGAAAACAACAGCAGACCAAAAACCAAGCTCAGTTCATACCAATCTTATTTTACTACCTCTAAAAAAGAGTAATACTGAACGAAACATCTCACCTGTTGTAGGGACATCAGCTACAGCCCAAGAGAAGACTTCACCTAAGACAATTGTTTCATTTACAACTTTCAGTGTTCTGTGTTTCAATGTTTTATGTTCCCCAAATATAAAGTACCAATAACCTGTATTGTTCATAGGATTTTTAGAGAATGCATTTCCAGACAGCTAAACCTGGCCCTACTCTCACACTGTCCTGCCCCAAGAAAACTCAATGGGAATTTATCAGTGGTGTTCACTTCCTAAGTAACCAGAGCTGGGTGTTTTATTTTTATTATTATTGTGTTTCTCCATTACATCTTTATCAGTATATTTTATCCAAATCAAATGCTGAACTACAAATGAAGCCTTTCAACCTTCTCTAAGCAAAGTACTTCAATGAAGTCTTTTGATATTTCCAAATGGATATTTTTAATAAATGTCATTCTTTTGTGCAGAATTTTGCACTTTTCATTCCTTGATTTAGGGCAAAAGAAATGTCAAAATGTTTCTGTTTCTTCTGTAAAAGCAATTCCGAGTTTTGACCAGTTCTATAAACTAGACTAGCCTTCAATTCCATTTTAAATGCAGAATAGGTAAAGGGCACTGAGAATTTGAATTGCACTTTGAAAGACAACTCTGCAATATTTTACTGTCATATCACTGTGGCTCATGGTACACAGTAAGGACAGCTCTGAACTTTCAAAACACATCCAGAGAAGTTGTTGTGCTTAAAAAAAAAAAAAACAAACCAAAAAAACCCCAAAAAGCCACATATTTTCAGCATACAAGTGCTTGAGAACCATCAAAAGCCTTTCCTGATTGTGTTTTACTATGACTACTGAAAATTATTTATTGCCTCTTTCTCTGTTTTTCCAGGAACCTTTAGAAATTTTCCTCCTACTAAGCTGGCTGTTTTATCTTACATTAAAGGCAAAAGAATCAAAATGCAAAGCAGAGAAGGTTGTCTATTTGTTGCACTACAGTGCATCAGAGATTTGCAGAACTGTTAACAGAGGCCAACAATTAGCAACAAATGCAGGCTCCTTTCAGGAGATTCTCTTTTAAATGCTTTTTTCATTAAGGAGAAAAGAAAGTTTCCAAAGTGTCTCCTGAGTGATATTATGCAGTAGTATCCAGGGATTCTGTTCTTAAACCAGGAATTTGTACAGTGTGCTTTTATACAGCTAAGCTGTGCATTTGCATTCTGAAAATTTTATTCTTAAAGAAGAATCCTTGAAAAACTGCCACAAAATAGAATTAAAATCTGTCAAGACTGATCACAATTTACACTGGACATTTTATATCATTTTATAGTGTATAAGGGACTTACCAGCAAAGTTAAAGTACATTTGCACTTGGTTCAAGTGTTATAAACGTGAATGTTATGTATGGATTCTTAGCAATATTGAAGTCAGGTTGTGTGTTAAGACTACTGACACTATATTCATAAACCCCTGTGGGCAGAGCCTGTTAGGTCAGTGCATCCTCACTGTTACTTGGCTACTGCATCACTGAAGGGAGATTTAGCCAGGTTGTAATTCTGGACAGAATTTGACTCCCAGAAGGAGAAAATTAGTCAATTGAAACTAAATCCTGAAGATTCAAATGACATTTGTCTCTGAAAACTGCTCAAAATGGTGAAAGATTTGGCTTGGGGATCCCCTTATGTGTGAAGGAAAATACATGACAGCTTCTCTGCTAACTTTTCTTGGGTACTAAATACTGCCCATATTGAAATCCCTTTTCTGTTATTCTGTATGAAGCTCTTCAGCTGAGGTCCTTGTCATGCATTTTTGTTGTACCTTTGGGAATTGATGTGCTGTGCTCTGCAAGGAAATATAAACTGAGGGAAAACCTTTTATTTCACTTCTGTCTCAGCTGAATTCAATGAGATTCCACTACAAGGAAAAGCTGGCTAAGGATAAAATCAGGCCTGGTCTTTTGGGTGTCTACAAGGTACCTCCTGAACCTTGTGCTATGGACAAGGATGCCCAGCAGGGATGGGTAAGGAGAAGGACAGCATCACAAAGGGTGCTGGGACCCTTTCCCCAAACACCTTCATGGGCAGGGAGATGCAGTTATGGTTCCCCATTCCCCATAGATTGTACTGTCAGTGTCCAGCCACTGATGCACTTTGGATTTTTCAGCCTTGGAGTATTTGTTTTATAGATCTTGGTCACAGAAAGATTTTAGTATGTGGCTTGGATTCATAGGTCCTGATAAATGTACCCTCAGTGCCACAGGCACTTAAGGTCCCTCTGCTCCCCCTTGGTTCTCTCAAACACCCTGGAGCTACTCCTGCCACACACAAATAATTGTTCCCAAACCAGTGTATGAAAAAGAAAAAAATTTCACATTGACAAGCACAGAATTTACCAAGTGACCTGACTTTTGAGTTATAAAAAGGGTGTAGAAATATTTCTGTCCTATTCTCTACTTCCCTTCTCAGATTTATGCATTATGTCTTCTCCCAATTTAAAGCTGCAAAAAAGTCTTTGTGAACCCCAGAAAGTGGCTTGTGCTGCATTAGTTTTCCATACAATGTCCACAAGACCTCAGGATCCCTCAAATACTTCTACAAGATTTATAGATGGTAGCTAAGAAAAGCAGACTTAAGAGGTTAAATTTAATTTATCTATGGAACAATTATTGAGACTTTCCAAGCTGAAGCAAAGCTGATGCTCTCTGTTGTGCTAGCTATGAATATTGTGGCTGGGAGTGGAAGGATGTTCAGGAGATGACTGGGGTCTCAGGGAGCAAGAGCTTAATTCTAAACTCATCTGCAAGTGAATCAAACTAGTGTCTCAGCTTACCATTTCCAAAAATTGAAAATGGTACATCTCTTCCCCAAATGACATTCAGAGGATAATTTCACCAATGTTATGAAATGCTCATGTAGAGTTTAATGAAAATCCTAGAATATAAACATATCCCCAAGCTATGACCAAAACTAAACAAAAAAAAAAGTATAATTAGGAAAAAATTACCCTACTTGGAAATTAACTGTGATTTCATTTTTTACACATGACCCATTTATTCAAAACAGAGGAATCCACTATGGAAAGAGAAATATAGCAGGTGAAATTTTAATCAAGCTGTCAAGCTTCATTTTAATTCTCAGGCAGTCTATGTGGAGGACAGAAAGGCAGAGGAAACATTAAAACCGATTCTCCTAAAGAGATGGAGAGACAGAGAGCAACAAGCTGTGCTGATATATTAATCATCTATTTATAATATGTAATCTTTTCAACTTCTGTCATGTTAAAATCAACAAAGAATTTAGCTGAAGACAGCCATAAAATGAACTGATTACAGCTTGTGCATAGCAGTGATGAAAGAGCAGATACACAGAGCTATGCAAATGTGCAATGGAACATGACAGGGAGCACAGCCAGTGAGAGAGCACACGGTAATTGCTGGGCTCTGCAGCTCTCCAGCCAAAACGCCCCTCTGATCATTCCTTTGTTCTCTAACTGGCACATTTTTGGCAAGTAGGAGGGAGGGGGAGGAAGCAAGCTGAGAGTGAACTCGTGAAAGAAAGCTGCTGCAAATGTGTGGAGTGCCAGAGCAATGAAAGGGCTTCAAAGAACCTCCATGGCCAGTCCATTCCTCCCAGCAACTGGGAGTCCAATAAACTCATGCAGACAGTGCTTAAAGGCTGACATTTGTCCTTCTAATTCCACTGGAAATCCTTCATGGAGGCAACACAGTGAAATGCAGCCCACTGGGTCTAATACAGGAGGATCCCTCACTCCCCTGGAACTGCCTGGGGTCAGGACCAAGAGCTTTCACCTCTCTGGGTAGCAAATAAGACAGAGCATTTAATGCACACATTTGCATGCATAGTTGCTTAAAGGAGCATGTTAGCAGTTTCATGAAACTCCAGTAGACCCAAGGCAGTGGGGTAAGTCACTTTGGAAAACAAAAGCCTGAATCCAAAAGAGAAGCTTTAAATTATCACCCTCCTCTCCATTTTCTGCTGTTTCCCAAGTATTACAGCTACACCTGTAACAGAATTTTACTCTAATTTAGTTCAACAGAAGTTAGAAACTGGTCTTTGTGTGCAAGAATGGGGTCTTGTCAGTGAGGCATCACCTTCCTTCACCATCCCCTCTTAGCTTCTGCTCCTGCCTTGGGTCCATATCTGGGCCCAGATCCATGCTCCTTGTTTGTCATGATCCCCTCACCCTTCTCTGTTCAGTATTAAGCATCTAACCAGAATGGGAACTGAAGGGAGCATAATGAAATACTGGTCTGATATCACAACACAGTACATCCCTAACTTAGCTCCATGCAATCAAAAATTGTTACTGCCTCAGTAACCTCATTGTGTACAGCTAGGCCCAGCATAAATTAACAGTGATTTGCAACTTGGATAAGTAAACATTAAATGTGTGTCAGGGCCTCTCAGAATTATAGAACCATCATTTTGGCTGGATAAGATATTTAAAATCATCAGGTCCAGCCATTAACCCAGCACTGCTATGTCTACCACTAAACCATGTCTCTAAGAGCCCTCTCTACACATCTCTTAATTATCTCCAGGGATGGTGACTTCAGCACTTCCCTGGGCAGCCTGTTCCAATGTTTGACAACTCTTAAGGTGAAGATATTTTTTGTAATATCACATCTAAACCTTCCCTGGCACAGCCTGAGGCCACTTCTCCTGGTTCCATCGCTTGTTACTTGGGAAAAGATACTGACCCTCAAACGGCTGCTGCCTCCTTTCAGAGAGTTGTAGGGAGTCATAAGGTCCCCTCTGAGTCCCCTTTTCTCCAGACTAAACACCCCCACCTCCCTCAGCTGCTTCTCCAGACCCTCCACCAGCTCTGGTCCCCTCTCTGGCCACATTCCAGCACCTCAATATTCTTCCTGATCTGAGGAGCCCAGAACTGGGCACAGCACAGGAGCTGTGGCTTCACCAGTGTGGAGAGCAGAAGGAAGATCAGGTTGCAAACCACAGGCTGTATTTATACCTGACTGTTTTTATGGTTCCTTCACATTCACTCTTCTTCAGTGCTTGATTCTCTATTTATTGTGAGATGTCTATAACACATTGCAATTGTGAGACTTCTGTACTGTGTTCAGTATGCACATTTTGGTATATATTTTTTTAAGATTTGCTCAGGATTTGCTTATCTTTTGTTCCTTCCATTTTCCAGTGGCTCTAGGGTAGTCAGGCACTCCTGACCATGCTAAGCTTTTGGAACATCAGCTAAACCAGTGCAATGGGGCCAGCCTCATGCTCAAGGGTCAGCTTCACTCAAAGAAATTAGTCACAGATTTAACTGTATGAAGTCAAAAGTAGGGAATTAACTTCAGTATAACTCACTTTTCCTCCAGCATAAAGCTGAGCATGTACCCCATGCTTTGGTAGATGGGAAATTTTAGAGGTTTGCTCAGTAGAGGAAGGTTATTGATTTCTGGGATGAAGGGAATTTTTTAAGGTTAGGGGGAAAATAATATTTCCAGATTGAAAGGATAAATTATTAATTTTTTTTTGTATTCAGAAATCCCAGGGACTTTTTTAGCTTTAAGACAAAAAGTTCTATAGGACAAAGCTAGATAGTTCTGTTCCTTTGGGACATCCTGAATAAAAGCAGTTGTGTGTTTCTGCTGCTGTATTTTGCACCCCATCTGGTAGAGTCAGATATCAAACCCAGACTGTCTTTGATTTCAGTGGGAGAAAGTAAGAAGAAAATAGCCTTTGGCAGAGAAGTCAGATCTGTAACTTCTTAAATATTTCCCAGAAATATAAGGCAGAGAATTTCACATCTCCTAGAGAAGGGATGTGAGCTGAGATTTGTGTATCCCAGATAGATGCTATAATCTCTGCCTTACAGACAAATGTGGTGATGGGTGACCAGAAACTGCTTTTAGGGTGATAATTCTTAATTTTTTTTAAATACACTTTAACCGATACATTTTTAATATTTTTTTAAATAAATATGACCAAAAAAAAGTCATAATGCTGTGAGTAGCTTTTAGTGAAATATAAAAATTCATAACCTTAAGAGTTCAAGAGCTATTTTTTCAAATGTTGAAAGCACCACAATATATTATCTGGATTCACTACTATGTAACTACATATGTATCACCTTGTTTATTTCTTTGGTTTCTTTTTTTCTAAATAAATTCCTGTATCTATTCTGTATTCCTTTGCTGTAACCTGAAAGAATAAATCAATTCCTAGTTTCCCCTAATTCAGGAAATAAATATCTCTTTCACAAAAATATATTTCTTTTCCACCTAAAACCTATGTTTTGCCAGCATTTCCACTCTAGACAGATGGAAACAGGGCTCATGTTGCTGCCAGAGGCATCTGCTAGAGGGCTACACTTGGGGTGCAGAACTCAGCTGCTCTGAAATGAAAGATTATTACATCAACCCAGTGGATAACCTGTAATTGCCTCGCTTTATTTCAGCTGGAAATTTTTATGTCACAATCCTGTCTTCCAATTAGTTTATTACAAATAACCCTTTGTTAGACAAACATCAAATTAAGGTGATGTGAAAGAAAGTGATCAATAACTTTCTGCCTAATTCATTTGGTTCAAACTCTTTTCTCCCAAGCCTTTTCAGGCACTGCAAGTCACTCCAAGCAGTATCTGCTGAGAACAGCCTTTTACCAAACTTGACTGATCTGACTACTTAATTTTAAGGTGCTCACCTGCAAGTTAGCTCACAGCACACAGAGGGGGCCCAGTGTGAGCTGAGAGTTAATCTTGCATTAGCAGATGTCCACTGATGGTGCTACCCAGAGAAAGGAGACTGAAATACAGCACAAGCAGATTATCAGAGTGGCTCTAAATGTCTGGGGCCAAGGCTGCTTAAGGACTCATGTTCAGCCTGTGTCCAAACTCCTGCACTTTCCTGCATCCTTCACATGCTGCTGTTTAACTTTCTTCCATGGGGGAGGATTTTTCCAGTGCATGGCTTGCAGATGCTTTTCCACTTCTGAACTCCTTCCCTGGGCAGGGTTTTGGTTTTTCTCAGTATTGACATTTCCATGCTTTCAGGGCTGGCCATACAAGATTTGCAGTGTGGGATCAGATGAATTGCCAGTCTTATCAGCATCCTGATTCCTGAAGGAATGAGGTGCACTGGGCAGTAACTCAATAATCTCAGAGAACAAGGGCTGTGTGTTTTGTTCTTTAGGGTGGAAAGTAGGGAAGATGTAAACTTTCTCTCCTCCTGATAGTGCCTGACAAACTTGATTCATGTGGATCACATTGATTTTTATCTTATGACAGGTTTTGGTTTCATACAAACATATATTGTTCCTGTGGGGTTTTTCTTGTTTGTTTGGGTTTTAGTTTGGTTTATTTTTTGTTTTGTATTTAATTTGACTTTAACAAAATGAAACACAGAAAAGGGGCAAACGGGCACGTCCTTGAAGATCTGAAAGCTCTTTGAAGTAATTTGGCTGACTTTGCATGTTAACAAGGCTCAGCTGTGAAGGCAATAGCAAATAAACAGAAAGCAGTAATATCTTGAATGACTGTCTAGAGGGGAAGTACTTGCACCAAGGTAAACCAAGCATCTACCACACAACCTCTAAATTCATCCATTTCCCTCTCCTGATATTAATATCTGAATCTCAAAGGCTTTCCCCCAGCCTTTAGTCCTTCTTGATTTTCACATTTGTTTAAAAGCTGCTTTTCTGAATAGACTTTCTGTTTCTCATTTTGTTATAAAAATTAAAATAAGTAAAGACCTTTGAGGAATGAGTAAACTTTTATTAGATATAAGTGGAAAACAAATAGGTTGTTGTAATAATAACTGCTTATAGAGAGCAGCTTGCCTAAGTATGCAATAGGAAATTAAAGATAACAAGATTGTTTGATTGCAACTGACTTCAAAACTGACATCTGAAGAAAAGGAATCTTCATCAACCTACATGATAACCAAATCACACCTTCATTCCTTCATCTTCAAGTGCCTATCAGCCTATTAAATCACCATGAGAAGGTTATAGATTGCAGAATTGCCATGTTACTTCACAGTATTTTTGACCATTTCTCCTAAACCTGGGAGTTAGCATTTTATGGGATTCCAGTGTGTGTGACTTTCACTTCTGTGAAAAGGCTTAAGGCCATGGGTTGTGTGATGGTTTGACCTGGGCTGGATGCCAGGTGCTGCTCCATCACTCCCCTGCTCAACAGGACAGGAGACAAAAGCTCATGAACAGAGATAAGGATGGGGAAGAGATAACTCACCATTCATTTTTCATCACAGGCAAAACAGACTCTGAGAAAATAATTGAATTTATTACTAACCAATATCAGAGTAGGATTATGGGAAGTAAAAACAATCCTAAAAAACACCTCCTCACTACTCTTTCCTCCTTCCCAGTCTTAACTTTATTTCTAGTTCTCTACCTCCTGCCTCTCCCTGCCCTGAGCAAGTGGAGGCAGAGAGGAAGGAATGGGGGTTATGGTCACTTCATCTCATGTTCTTTCTGGTGCTGTTCCCTCCTCAGGGTGAGAAGCCCTTTCCCTGTGCAGCAGGATGTTCTGCCTGGAATGTGACTCACACACTGTCCTCTTTTTGAGGCTATCAGTGGTGGGATGAGAGGGGCTGTGTTAGGCTGGTTTGGTGTTGAATTATGCCTAAACCAGTCTGACTCATTAATCCCAAACTTAAACATCCTGCTAGTGAGGTAAAGATGTGGCAGATAGGGTAAAATATCCTGATATAAAAATGCCCAGATGACACAGCTGACCTGGAGATATGTGATTGACATCAATCATGATAAAAGTCCAGTCCCCCAGACCCACTTTCAAATCAGGCCCTTCTAAAATATCCCTTCTTGGAGTGTGCATGAAGATGCCTGCCTTGGCTGGGGATGTTCCTCTTCCTCCAGGCCCCTCTGGTGACCATCTCTGATCTCCTCAGCCTTAGTCAGCAGCAGCTCCTGGAGCTGCCTGGCATAGACCCTGTTGGACAAGGGGAAAGTTCCAGCACCTTCTCACAGAAGCCCCCCCTGTAGCCCCTTCACTACCAGAATCTGAAATAGAATTTGTGTTTTGACACCAAATTCAGATTTCAAGGGGGAAAAAATCTCCACTAAGCAGTCATAAACCACACATTGTTAGCTGCATAATACAGTCTTCGTAAAGAAGATGGGGTGCACCTTCTGCTTTAAATTTGCTTGATATGGGTGTGTTGAGGGACAGTCTATAATCCCTTTAGTGTACAAGACTGGTTAAGGCACTCACCCAGGAAAAGGGAGATGAACATTTTAAACTCTTCCATCTTATCTTTTGAAGAAAGATGTCAGTAGCATCAGATTAGTCATGGGAAAGAATATGATTTCTCCAGTTCAAGCAAACAATAGAGACAGAAATAAGCCAATTTTGAACTTTTGTGTTTAAGAAAAGTGAATTTAAAAAAATCCAAACAGTTTTCTTGTTTCAGTTTCCCTTTCCCAGCTGAGCATCTCAGCTGTGAGCAGATTCCTTCTTCTTTGTTCTCCAAACCAGGAAAGGCTTTCCAAGATAAAAGTGAGTAATCATTGGTACTGGCACCATGCTCCAGGTCATGAGCACAGGAGGATGATCTGGAGAGCTCTGAAGTCAGCCCATGCCCTGCAGGGTCTGCTCAGGTAGGTCTCCCCCAGCTCCTCAGGCTCAGGAGTGCAAGTTGTGACTGTCACACGCTGCTGGCCGCCTTCAGCCGTGAGAGAGCCAGATCAGCCAGATCTGAACGTACCCTGCAGGCACCATTCCTCTTCATTTTGTTATTGCTTCTACTTCTAAGTGCATATCATTAAGCACTGAGTCTCCAGAGAGCTGTAGTTAGTATTTCTATTTTTTTTTTCTTTAAATCAAATTATCTCCTAACTGCTGTATCATGAAATTACAGAGCGCCACAAAATAGAGAGGTAGTTTGTGCAATAGACATTTTTAAGAAAGAAAAAGGATTAAGGAAGAAGTAGAGCTGCAATCATTTCCATCCACCTAATGATGGTGTTGTGCTTTCCCAAGGGCCCTTGTCACCTGTTCTAATTCACTAACTCTGACACTTTGTGTGCAACCACAAACAACTAAAATCAATGGGAAATGGAAATGTCCTGACAAGGCCAAATTGAGCCCACCTAGGCTGTCAATGATTTCTTCACCCTTATTAATGTTGTGTGAATGTTCCTGGGTGTACCATGGTCAATCACACAAAAGCAGGGCAGTGCAGAGCAATGCAATGTGCCTGGTCTCCAATGCAGAGCCCTGGAGTCAGGCATCCTGCAGCACATCAGGGGAGCAAAGGACCTGGGAATGGGAGCTAATCCATGCTAATGCTAATAAAAAGAATTACAATTTTTAATAGCTAATCATTATTAATTCTAAGAAATATTTTAAGAATTAAAGCATGTAAAAATTTAATGCTATTTATGATCCCATATCAAGAGCTTGGCTGCAAAGACTGTATTGCCATTCAAGATGTCATTGAAGACATGGGAGTACCTTGTGCATTATTTGTAAACAACCAGCTAGCCTCTCTCTTTACCCAACTCCAAATATTCATTTAAAACTACTTTAACTTTTCATTGCAGTCCTTTAATGTGCTGTTATTGTATGCAGGGATTTTATGAGAATCCACAACAGAAGTGGGTATTCCTCACTTTATATTATTCAGGTAAGTCTCAAGCCCTGTGAAATATAGTCATTTAGGAAGGTAGGCCTTGGGTCTCCTCTTTATTGTGCCAAATGGAATCTCCATATTCATATTTTGGAAAATCTAAAACTTACTAATTTGCCTTTTAGATTTTTCCTAATTAAAAAATAATATGTTTTAAAAATCAGCTCTTTTACACTTCTCTAATTAAATTTCCACAGGATATTTTTTGGTGGGAGAATTCAATTAGGTTTTAATTTTAGTAATCAAAAAAGCATTGGTGCTTTGAGTATTTGATTTTTAATTTAAAAATTTGACATGGCATTCCAATTAAAATGTTCAACAGTTGCATTGTAGCATAAAAAGTCTATTACATCTGGTAATCAGGATAATCCAATGACCATAAAAAATGCAAACAGTATTTCAAGCACCCTCAGGTAATAACCATATTTAGCAAAGACTAAATACTTCAATTATAGCTGCCTATAGCAGCTCTGATCACTCAGAACCCATGGCAGCAAGTGGAAGCAACTTTTTACCTATCTCACCTTTGGATAAGGTTATACCTTGAAAATGCCACCTGAATTTAGGTCCAGCAATATAACCAAACCTGCCAGCAGCAGCATCAAAAAGGAAGTGTTGACTCTGCTTCTCGTTCCTGCAAGCTCAAATAAACCCACAAAAAATAAGAAACCATATCCATGCTAATAGGATGAATTTATAATTTTCAAGCTAATAATTATTAATTCTAAGAAATATTTTAAGAATTACAGCACCTGCATGTAAAAATTGAATGCTATCTATGATCCCACAGCAAGAAGTGCACATCATTTCAGACAACTGAAATGCAGAATCTTGAATGTGCCAAATGCACAAAATGAAGAAGGCAAACAGATCATGTAGAGTCAAAGTGAGTTGGGAATACAAAAATATTGTTTCAGTTTTCAGCAAGGGGATCATTTATATAAAAAATAAACCAGTACCTTGCCAGTGCCTAGAACAGGCTGGGCTTATCATAATTGTATACAAAGCAACCCAAGGAACATTTTGGTCCCCAGGGGCTCAGTCATTGTCATAATGGATCACAATTGGCTCCATCTAGTCTAGTGACCTGCCTCTGACAGTGACAAATGCCACTGAGAGAATCCAATATTGTCATTGCTCCCAACAAATGTATGGCATTTTAGAAGAATTGTATCTGTCTGTCTTGGCTTTCGTTTGTCCTCCATCACCAAACAACATAATGTTCCTGTGTTAAATTTTTTCCATTTTCCTTTAAATGTCAACTTCACCATGTACTTCTCATCAATCACATGATTATTACACTTTCATTTTGTAGCTCCTGTGTTGCATGTGACACTGCATGGCACAGACAGCAAGGCATGAGGTCAGGTGCACCTGCATGCTTAAACACGTGCTATGGTGCACTGGGGAAAAAACACAGCCAAAACACTTCTCAAGATGATCCAGTTTTGTTCTTTTTTTATAAAGACTGCTATCATGCACTGAGAAGGGAACTGTGATTCAAATCCTGTCAACAGCTGAATTCAGAATCTAACCTTGTACCCACCCAGGATGATGTTAAGATGATGCCTGCTGTGGTGTGCATGACTTTGCTGAAGACTCTGAAGAGGCAGATGAGAAAAGGTGTTAGATTAGCTCTTTGGTGGTTAATAGAGGAAATTCAAAAGAAAAAAAAAAAAAGAGGAGTTAAGATGAAAATAATAGAAAACACAGAGCCTAGTGAGATTTCTGGTCTGCTGTTCTCTGCAAAACAGTGAACACCACAGGGGCAAACTTGGGGAAATGAAGAGAAGCAATGATAGCAAGAAGGCAAATTTTACTTTTTTAATTTGAAGAGGGGAAGGTTTTCAGGAAAGCAAATAAATCCAAAGACTGAAAAGGTATGAGACAAGAATAAATGGAATTTTAATTAAAATAAATATGACATGAATCTTAATGAGGTGGTCACTGATGAGGTGGTCACCCAAGGACAAACAGGCTCAGTGCTCTCCTGGGAGTGCCCAAAGACTGGGATAGTACCTGGAGTCAGTCCATTTACAGCAAGGTGGAGCAATTTCTAGGGAATGAGAGTCCTTGTCCCTTGCATCACACTGCTGCTGCTCAGGAGGCATGGGACAAGGCAAACAGGCTGCAGAGTGATCAGTGCTGAGAGCCCAGGAGCCCCCAGGTGTCACCAAGCCCAGGTGACACCGAGCACACACTGCAGCTCACACCAGTGACCACAGGTCACCCCTGCCAGCACAGCCCAGTGTGGATCCGCCAGCAGGGAGGGCTGGCAGGAATGAGAGCAGAGAGGAAATGTCTGTGTCCAAAACCTGCTGTGGGATACCTGCCACAGGGCTCCTAGAGGGATGCACTGCCTGAGTGTCCCCCACATTTCATACACCAGGGCCTGCTTTTACTTATTACAACCACAGCTGTCATGGGGGGAAAGGCTAAAGCCCACCCAGCCCCTGGTCTTGGCACCTGAGAAAGCTCCATCAGAATTAACAATCCATATTATGCTGGAGGAGCAGCTCTGTTTCTCTGCTCTCACACACTCTCTGTAGCAGACAGAGAAAAAGAGCAGCTGGCATTTTAAGGAGTGAATATGAAAAGGGATAAGCTTAAAAGTCTAACTCGAAATTTAATACCAAAGAAGAAAAAAAAACCACCAAGAAGATTAAACAAAAGTTGAAAACAGGCTTAGAAATAAAGGAGCAAGCAAAGGAGTCATTTACAAACCAAATGAAGAGGGGAATAGATAAGATAAATTCTGAATATTAATAAGCAATCAGAAATAGGGGGGAAAAAGAGAAGCTAAAATAGGTCTATTTTACCACAGGCAAAATAATGTACAATGTTTCAATCTCCTCTGTAAAATTATAGAATAAAAAGGAACCTTAATAAAATATCAGTGTGTAAATCTCTCTCCAAACCACCCACATGCTGACTACTGGTGGAGATAAATAGATACAATAACAGGTAGAAGGCAAAATGCCACTGCCACAAATGCAGTCAGGTTGATTGCTTTTCTGTGGACAGTAGAGAGGGTATTTTAATAAACACAAACCAGGAAAATTAGTGCAGCTGAGCTGACCAGCAGAGCAATTTTCAAGAAAGTGAGATTACACTGTGCACAACTCAGACCCTGAGGGGTTGGATCTGTGTAGAGAAGATGCTAAATAGGCTTGCTGAAGTGTTTTGATATTTCCAGTCAGGAAACTCTCCGTTTGCTGATGGCACAGAAGGGTGGTTGATGCATTCAGGGTCCAGCCTAAAAAAGCCACACTTTCCTACATAATTATAGCAGAGAGATGCCTAAGAGAGAATGGGACCCAAAAATAATTTTTTTTTTCCCCTTTCATCATTTTGTTTGGGTTGGGTTGCATTATTTAAGGGTGTCCTGGGGACTTTTGGGGCCTCTGGGTAGTTCCTGCTGTAAATAATGTTTCTCTCTTTGGTTCCAGGGCTGGAGCAAACCTAGAGCTTCTCATGTAAACTCCTCATGAGGCATTCTGCAGCTCTGCTTGTTATATCCTCGGGGCACCATATACACTAATAAGGGAGAGCAAGAGAAGGACCTGTGTGGAAAGGCTTTGATGTCTTGTGCCCAGACTCCACATACAATCTGATATGTTAATCATGGCATTAGTCATTATGAAGTGAGGAAAAAAAAAATTATTTCTACTCTAATGAATCTATAGCTTCCTTGGAAGTGGTTGCACAGTGTAGGCTTTTCTCCTGGCTCCCTCAGTCCTATCAGAGCCATGCTGCTGTAATTTGTCTCACTGGGCAGCCTGCTTATTCCTCACACTGGGAAATGAGGACTCTCCCTCCTCTGCTGGCAGAACAGCACTCTGGAAATAAAAAGTGCTGTCAAAGGCTGCTGGCATCTTAAGTTCAAAGATCCTCCTACTGTAAAAAAAATTCCCAGGATTTCTCATTGCCAGCATATCCCTGTCTAGTGCCCTGCAACTTGTCAGGGACCAGGGCAAAGCTTTGAACTTCAGCCTTCCTCTCCCGAGCACAGCTTCTGCAGCCTGAACTCAATGAGAGATGACACTGGCTCTGCTTTTTTTCTCTTGCTGCTTTCCAAAAATAATTCTCATGAAAGGTCATGGGTGAATGTCTAGGAGAAAATACTGCCCAGATCTGCAGTGAAATTTTCCCAGCTTCTGGCAGCCAAAGTCTGGCCCTGGTGAGCTCTGGTGTCCCCCCAGTCCTGGACAGCCCTGAGACTTTCTGGTGTTCAAGGGTGTCCCTGTGCTCCCACTGAGAAGTTTAGTCATTTTTGTCCCCTCTGGAATCCTTTTAGCTAACATAAGAAACAGAATAACCAGAGCTCATGAAGGTGTCATGCAGGGCCTGAGAGTTCACATGTTCAGATGGCTTCTCCCTAAATATTGAAAAGCATCCTATATTAGTTTCTTGTAGAACAAGCAATACAAGGTAAGTAACACAGAAAATAATCCTGCAGAGGATAAGGGACCAATCACCATATATTGCGTACTGAAAAAGAAATATTTTCATTCTTTTTATCATCCTGAAATTGTCTTTTGAAGACTTCAGCTCCAAAGAGACACTGCCTTCTTGCTCAAGGGAATTTCAAATTAGCAGTCAGTTAAACTCTAAGAGCTGTTTCTCCTGGGAATAAACATTTGTTTTGTTTATCTCCAGCCAGCAGCTAATAGCACAATAATGATCCAATCCCCAGATCCCTTTGGCTGGAAACTGATACCTTAATCTCTGTATTGCAAGTCTTATCAGCCTTTGCTCCTATGCAGTTTGAACATTTCCTTTGTACCCTCCATGCCCCCTGCAACGAAAGACTGTCACAGATTCTGGTTATCTTTACCATGAGTTACCTTTCCCTGACCCCGCTCACTGCTTTCTCACAAATATCACCTTTGAACTCTTTTCTTCTGGCCCCTCTACGGCTGTTACTGGAGCCCAGCATTACTGTTAATTTTGCTTAACTTTCTCTTTCTCTGCTGTTCACCATCCCAGTGGAATGGCTTTATTCAATGCTCAAGACAAACCAGTCCTGCTCTTACCCTGCCTTTACCCAGCTGCAATCAACAGAAACGTGTAAAGCAAGCACAAAGTGGGCATTTCTTTGGACTCTCCAAGCACATGGAACTCCCCCATATTACTGATTAGATCCAATGGAACCTCAATTAAAGAGAAAATTGATACTCCTGAGGGTGGCCTGCTGGCATCCCTGGGTGGTACCATTTCTTTAGATTAGCAGTCCAGACATATTGGGTAAGGATCCAGTATGTTCTAGTCACATTTAGGGGATCCTTAGCAGAACTGAAGCAAAATTAAGCTTTCTGTCAAAGTTTACTCATCACCCCATCACATGTATCAAAGCTTGGAAGTAATACTGTGAAACAGTGAAAGCTCACACAAAGAAAAAGTACTATATAATAGTATTTTTAAATAATAATAAATATAGTATTTTAAATACTATAGAAATAAATATATATAATAATAAATATAGTATTTTTACACAATAGTATTTAAATTAATACATTTATATATATATATATATATATATATAAATTTTAATATGAAATTTTAAAATTAATACATCTATTAGAAAATATCCTCCATTCTTCCCTGCATACAGACCTAACTACTTATTTATCCTATGCATCTTACACAGCTTTAACACTACCTTTCTGCAGAAAAGTGTCTTACAGGGAACATCCTTCTCTCATCTATCCTCCTTCTGCTCTCTCAGATGTTGCAGGTGTTTCATCTGGTAACATGATGCATAAAGGATAAAAAACATGGGATAAGATAATAACATAAAATAATAACATTATTTTGCCTTCCTCAAGATACTTCACCAGTTTGTTTTACAGACACACCACTAATTTGACCATCTAATTAGATTTGGCTTGTTAAATAAACAAAGGTTAATGATTTTTACTTTACCCCATACACATCTACTTTAAAATATAAACTGCTGTATCCATGGTCATTCAGAAGCTGTAATGCAAATATCACTGCTTTAAATTAATAACAAGGATTTTCTTTTGTATTTAAGCTTTTTTTGTTTCTAGTAAGTTTAGATTTTCCCAGCATCTATCTCAGTAATAAAAGTACAGACAGACAGACAGGAGATGTGGCCACATTTATCCCACAGTATTCTATCCTTCCATTTATGTCATGTGGCTCCTAAAAACTGAAGTCCATTGGAGCCTAATTTTGTCTAAAATAAAGCAGATTGAGAAGAGGCCTCTAATGGAAGCATAAAGCTTCACAAAGACCATAAATGAGTCACACAGCAGACAGTGACATTGCCCAGGAATGCAGATAGCTGCATGATAAAAGGTTGCAGTGCATTCCTCATTCTTTTACCTCAAAAGGAAATGTACTCAGAAATGAGAGTCAAGATCACAGAATCCTGATGCAAAACTAATGCCAGATTTCCTTAAAATGCAAACCAAACCTCAGCATACCTGACAAGGTAAGTACCATTTCTAGTTATAAGTTTAGCATATTTGGAGCAGATATTTTCTGGGGTTGGAGGAGGAAAAAAGTGCAAGGGAAGAACACAATGAGCCTTTATTTTTTATTTGTTTAAAGTGAAAAAATTGATTTACCAAATTCTCTTTAACAGGTTGCACATTTGTTCACCTGAGGAGAAAGAAGCAGCTCTATTGGACCAGATAGAGTTTACCTATGCTGTTTGACACTTTTAAAATTATTTACTTCTGCCTTTTGGAGAGGAAAAATATCAAAGGGTGTTGCTAGAAGCCATTTTGTTCCAAAATTCTTTGTAAAATATAGGAATAACAAGAATAGTTTGAGAATTTATCATTCCCAGCTCTCCCTTTCTTTTCCTCCTTGTTTTTCCTTTCCTTATTTGCAGTTATTGCTGGTTTGAGCCCAAGAGCCCAGCAGAGCACCCTGCCTGGAAACCAGCACTGAATAAAAGTGAACCTGACTGTCTATTTCAACAGCCCAGCCTGAGAGAATTGTAAAGGATATAGAGCAACTCAACTAATGGAAAATAAATCAGTCCTTTAAAGTCCCTCCTGTTTCAGGAACTGCAAGTGTTACCCATCAGTGACATGGCTGAGGGCATTCTTTTTAACAGCACTGTGTCCTTGCAGCTGTTTGCCAGATTCTGAGGTGATTCTGGGCTGGCTCCTTTGCCACACTCAGTGGTTTTCTGCTATTCACACCAGTGGAATTACAGTAAATCGGTGGAAAGTGCCACCAACTTCAAGTAGGGAACAACCCCAGCTGGCTCACTCACTGGAGAAGAGGGTGTGATGAAGACTTGCCTTGCATTTGTGTTTTAGGCAGCTCAAGATGCTTGGCCTCAGTGGGCTTGCTCAGCCCTGTAATGGGATTAAGCTCCTATTTACACTGCACACACAGTGAGCCTCTGGATAGCTGAGGTGGCTCCCAATGAGCTGCCCAAGGGTCAGGCTGAGAGCAAGGGGGAAGCAGCCTCTGGTGGATGGCACCAGCTCAGCCTGGCAGCCCCCAGCTCTGCCCCACACTGTGGGGATGGATGCTCAGGGCCCCTCCCTGCAGGGAGCAATAACAAAAACATCTCTGTTGTCACCACTGTGTTCTGCACAAGTCCAAAACACAGCTCCATACCTGGCAGCCTCTGGTGGATGGCACCAGCTCAGCCTGGCAGCCCCCAGCTCTGCCCCACACTGTGGGGATGGATGCTCAGGGCCCCCTCCCTGCAGGGAGCTGCCTTGGCCTGTCTGGAACAGGACAGCTCACACAGGGCTGGCCTGGGCTGGTGCAAAAGGCAAACAGCAGATTTCCTGCCTTATCCACAGGCTTTTCCTCTCGTGGACCACACAGAGCCCCACTGCTGAAGGCATTTCCAATGAAGTGCTTTGGCCCATCCAAATAAGCCCAGCCTGACCCAGGTTCAGTGAGGGTGTGGGCAGGGAGAGACCCGGGAGGGAAAGGGTGGGAGGTGGAGGAAATGGAAAAAATGGGGCAACAGCAGGAGAATTTGAGGGCAGAAACATGAAAGCAGAGCCAGTGCCTGCTGGGCAGAGTGTGAGGTGTGGTGGGTCCCTGAGGGTCACCGGGGTCGTGCTGCCTGACAGCTTGGCCTGTGGTGAGCAGCACTGCTGGGACAATGCAGCTTTGATCAGGAGGATGCTGAGGTGGCAGAGAAACAAGGAAACATGGTCAGATCCTGCTCTGCTGCTCTCCCATGGAGCACTGATCTAGCAGTGGAATGTGTCTCGCTTCCCAGTGACTGAGAAATTAAAATGTGGTCTACTGCAGGCATTGCAAAATGCTCACATAGGAGTGTTGTGCTGGGTTTGACTGGGGTGGAGTTAATTTTCTTCCCAGTGCCTGGTATGGAGCTGTGTTTTGGATTTTTGCAGAACACAGAGTTGTTAATACAGAGATGTTTTTGTTATTGCTGAGCAGGGCTTACACAGAGCCAAGGCTTTTTCTGCTCTCTGTACTGCCACGCTGGTCAGGAGATTGGAGCTGCCTGGGAGGGGACACAGCCAGGACAGGTGACCCAAAGGGACCACAGGGATACTCCAGACCATATCACATGCTCAGTATATAATATAGGGGGAAGAAGGAGGAAGAAAGGGACATTTGGAGTGATGGTGTTTGTCATCCCAAGTAACTATTACACAAGACAGGATGCTGCTCTCTTGGAGCTGGCTGAGCACCTGCCTGCCCATGGGAAGCAATGAATGAATTCATTGTTTTGCTTTGCTTGCGTGTGCAGCTTTTGCTTTCCCTTTTAAACTTTCTTTATCTCAACCCAAGAGTTTTCTACCTTTGACCCTTCTGATTCTCTCCCCAGTCCCACTGGTGGGGGACTGAGAGTGGCTGTGTGGGGCTTGGCTGTGTTTTTCCATGAGGAAAAACAGAGGCAGAGCAGCGGTCTCCATCTTCATCTGCTGGTCAAGGCCAGGATGGAGCTTTATATCAGTGGGAGCTGGTGCAAGATTATGGAAGGAGGTGAATTAAAAAGCCTTAGTCCAGTTAAAGTGAATTTGAACTTTGCTTCAGACTAGTTTCTTAGTGCACTCAGCTGTACACACTCTCCTGATGAAGCAGACAGGGAAAGCAGAGGTGTCTGAAAGTCCACTGTGACTCAGTTAGGCACAAGGCAAGGGATGTGGCTGAGCCATGGTAGTCCAGTGGGCTCTCTTGCCTCAGTGCCTAGGCACTGCATAGGGCTCAGTGCAGGGAGGAGGGAAGCACAGAAAAAGCCATTTTCCCTGCCAATAGACCTGCAAAAAGCTCCAGCACAGAGCAAGGAAGTGGGGTGCAGAGTAATATCTTTGTTTTAAAAGGAGTGAATGAATTAAGAGTTCTCTTCCCCAAAGCAAGGGGATTTCTTCCTATGCTCATTTGAGTCTGTACCTGCATTGCCACCAAGACAGCAGAAAGTTCTCATGTGCTACCAACAGGACCTGTCCTGGTTCTGCAATGCTCTATCTTTGGAATGAAACCTGCCTGAGAGATGATTTATCAGCAGGAGTTTTACATTTATTGCTTGGCCACTTGAACAGACAATAAACTATGTCTCTGACTCCTCGAATGAGTGGGACACAGGAAGTCAGATGGTAACTGGAGTGCCTGGACCACATTCCTTCCCCATTTCTGAGACAATGCAGCTGCTCTGACTGCCCTGCCTTGACACTGGCTATATCTTGCAATCCTATCCCAGCTCTGTGTTTCTATTCCTGGCATTTGTTGTTTTTTGGGATTTTTTTTTAATTTTTTTTTTTCTGTCAGAACTTACAAACGAAAGTTATCTGTCCATCACTCTGCAGAATCTAACTTTAAACATGAGTTTCTGGAGCATCTTCCCCAAATGTGTAGTTGTGCCTTATTGACACAACCCCCACTAACTCAGTCAAGCAATTTAGCTATAAGTTACAATTTCTGCAAGCTTCCAACACTGCATCTGCTGGATCAATGTCCTGTGGGAGAAGAATGTCAATAACTAGCATTAAGGTTTGATTTGTAAATACAGCTTTAAGGTTGGTTGAAAAATGGGCTTTGGCTGAAATTCCTAAATCTTTCCACCATAACTTGTCCAACAAGCTCAGACTTTAGTTCAAGCACTGAACATTTCTGGGGAAGACTGTTCCTCTCCAAAAATCTGGCACTCTTGCCTTCTTGTTTAAGCATGACTTTTCCTGTATTTCATATGCCACGATATAATCCCTCTCTCTGGGAGAAAGGAGGCAGTGAAGTTGGACAGAAACAGATTTCATTTGGATGGGAACTTGAGCCTGAGGTGGCTATTTGATCTGGACATTTTTCCCCACAGTTCTTCTGGGTTTGTGATATACCCAAGTCTTTTCTCTTGGGGAAGAAAAGTGATGCATTATGGATTGCATATTCTAATTAAGAAACATAGCTCAGAGACACAAATAGATCACCAAATAACTGATAAATTTAATTGTATAAGACAGTAATAATTTCCCAGTAGCCAAATTATCTGGTGCTTTGGATACCTAGCTGTTCAAGAACATTTCAAAAATTTTCATGGCAAATAGAAGACCTTCCATATTTTTACATGGAAATATAAGACTAATTTCCATCTGAATTCTAGCCAAAGAAAAAGAAAAGAAAGGAAAAAAAAAAAAAAAAGAAAAACAATCCTGGCAACCTTAATAGTGTCCTTAGATGGTAAATCAAGAAATATCTAAGTTCTGCACAGGTAAATTGGAAGCATTTTGTGGAGAGACTATTGAAATGCTAATGTTAAGGATACAATAAAACTGTTGCCTCCCTCAAAACAGAATCTGGCATGAGTAGTGGATAAAAGGGATTATTACACTGTAGTTACAAATACAGCCTGTATCACAGATAGTTGCCTGTAGTAGAGAAATGAATTGATACACTGAAATGTGGTAACACAGGTCTGAAATGGAATCAGCTCCTTTTCCTTGATGGAGTAATGGAAAAGGTATCTTTCCTTTATAGAAGGGAAAATGAACCAGAATTAGTCACAGAACATATTCCATTTCTGCTCTGGGATGGTGCCAGGTCAGACTGGGGCCCTCTGGTGCATTTGTTCATTCTTTTACACCAGGGCAGAGTGCTGATGGTGTGTCAGACACGCTGCACTGAGCAAAGTGTGATGGCTGCAGATTTTATAGGTGGCAAGTGAATTGCAGGCAGGGGGAAATCAAATAGGTTTAGAGCACAGAGTAACAAATCTTTCCAAGAGTTAGTAAAGGATTTGGTTTTAATCAGTTGAAAGTTAGGTATGACTGAAATTATTTGTGTTTTTAATTAGGGCAACAATTTGGGATTCAAACAAGCACTCTAACAATTTCTTTAACTCTTAATAGAAATTATCTTTGTTAATGTTTCTTTGTAGCAGCTACAACTGCTGAGACTTTGAGTATTGAGCTGACAGAAAAAGACTTCTGAGGGAAATTTGTTAGGATCAGGCTGTAAACAGAAGCAAGAAGGACTAATTTTTTTATTTCTCAAGCAGAGAAACACCAAACTGTGGTTCTCTGGCAGAGTGAATGGAACGTCATGGAAATGGAAAGCACATTGGAGTTGTCATTGAAACTCAGGGTTCAGGGGCTGTTTTGGTTTTTTAATATATGCTTAAAACTGACAACATCCTCAGAAAGATCAAAACTGCCATTGTGTTCAATCCCAGGTGCAGTTCAGCCGCTGGGACTCTGCAAACCCAGATGTGTTTCTCTGAAGCAAAGTCAATGTGACTTAAGTGCTTTGCTGAACTGGAGCCATAACTGGACCCGAGTCAGAGACCCATCAACCTCACATCCTGGAGCACTCCCACAGATCACAGAACCCCCTTTCCCAGTGTAACCCTACCTGTCCTGGCAGAGAGGTGTGTGAGTCCTGCAGGGACCTCGAATAAAGGTGTTCCCAGGGAGGGTCTGTCTCCCCATTTGTGCTGATCATGTACAAAGCTGCTCTTACATAGCTCACATTCTCTTGTTTCTTTGTGATCTTTATACCTTGTGAATAAATTATTTGTTTTATGGAGCTGTAGCATATGGCAGCAAAGAATCACTCTGTTATGAGGAACTCCCAGGTGACAGAAAGAAAATGAATAACTAATTTCTTCTTGCTGTGAATGTCTGAGTACTCTCTGATATTGGGTCCTAGGTCTCATATGAGTGCATTTCAGTCCAAAGACAAAAGCGGGGAAAGAGCTGTCAGACCAGGCATAAAATATGAGACAAAGGACTGGTGGAGTGCAATCACCTGAGGGGTCATTTCTATTGTTCTTCCATGCAATAAGAAGGACCAGAAAATGTCAGTTTCAAAAATGGAGATGGAATAAATCACGTGAGCAGTTGAGTATCTATCTCCAGATTATTTTATCCTGTTGTGTAACAAATAGAAGACACCAACTACAACGTTCACTTGTGGACAGCACTTTGTAAGGTTGTTCTAGTTTTGCTCTCTGTAGAGAGAAAATCAAACTAGGACATGAAGTCTGAAATATCATGCATTTTGAAATATGCCTTTTAGTTGGACTAACTTTTTACTAGGTCTGGACAAAAGGTTTTTATTTTTACAATATATTCACCAAGGATGCATTCTGTATATAAACCAATCTCACATTTAACCATTAAGCAATGGAACAGATTTCATTAGCTGCACCTCACAAGTGTTTTGGTGTCAGGTTGTTCCTAAGCTGTTAATGCAGGTGTTGGGTGGATAAAAGTCATAAAAGATAGCAGAAAATGTTCTTGAGGATATATGACTTGCTGGTTATTTTTTAAAAAGCTATTGATATACATGAGCCTACAGTATTTATTTAGTGCCAAAAATATGGCCCATTTGTACCAAAGTGTTCCCTGACCCTGAACAATTACAATCAGAGAGGCACAGGGGAGTCACTGTATGCTGGAAAATCCAGTTGAAATCTTGTATGAAAAGGCTTGGTTTTGGGTTTAAACTCCCTCCTTGTAAGTCTTGTAGTGCTGCCCCAAGAGTGTCATGAAGGACAGATCATGGTGACTGCCTTTATAATGCCAAATGGCTCATAAAGTGCTGACATGTGATGGGAAAAGTTCTGAATGAGGGATTGCTTTCCTCCAGCATTAATACTTTAATGCATGGAACATGAGTATGAAAATAGGATCCTGTATTCAAGAGCTGCTCATTGCCTCACCCTCACCTCTGATGCTTTCCCCAGACACTCAGAGACACAGCAGGAGCTCATGACTCCAGATTTTTGGGCAATTAGACTGTAAGGGGAAAAAAGCCCAGGATTTCCTTTGTTCAGGGTCCCTCCTCAGAGGCACTCAGCTCCAACTCTTGTTCCATTGTTGCACCATGGTTAAATTATTTTAAGGATTCAGATATCTGAGGCTGAGACTCACTGGAGCCACCTGCTGCAAAGGGGCTTTGGTCCTATCCCAGGTGTGCTGAGGTGCCTTTCAGACTTTCTAAACCTAACTTCCAACTGAAGTTTGGTCTGAAACAGAATACAAAACCAGCAGTGTTTGGATAGAAAGTTTTTCTAGAGCTTTGAACAAAATTCAGGTTTATACATGGAAGGCTGTTTTTCATGAAGCTGCTCTTGGTGCTTTGTGATTTAAATTCCCATCCTCCCCAGGGGCTCTTAGCAGGGAAAAATGATTAACTGGCAGAGTGGCAATGGTAGAAGTGTTGTAACCATAGCAGTGCAAGAACATGCTGTTATCAACCTCTGCTTCAGTCTCTTCAGACATAAAATCAGGCTCCCATGCCTGCAAGAGCATTTGTTGGTTGGTTTGTTTTTCTCCAGCAGGGTAATACCTGTGCATACAACCCTTGCCCTGCCTGTTTGACATTCTCACCACAGTGTGCAGAGACAGAAAGTGCTGCCTGCATTCAGTATTAGGCAGACAGATTTAATGGTCTCAAAGGTTGGACCTGTGCTCCTGTGGCCAGCTTCACTACAGTTTCTGTATTTCAGTGGTTTCCCAGCTCTTTCTGCTCTCTTTCCCTCTGCCTTAGCCACATAAACCTCTGACCCCAGAGATCATAAGCACATTGCAAAGGTCTCCAGTGCTCAGACCCAATTGCTGCTGTCACAAACATTCAGGACAAGCCTCAGGTTCTTGCTATCCAATACACAGAACAGAGGAGAATAACTTCAAAGGATATTTTAGTCAAACCAAAAACAGACAGGTGATTTTTCTGTATGCTCAGTGCTATGTATTCCTCTCTAAAAATGAATTTTAAAATCACATTTCTGGTAGTCTGGGTTCAAGAAGGGACAGGAAAAATCCATAGGAAGAAAAACTGTACTGTTTTTTCTGTTATTAGTTCCATCCTCTCTGCCTTGGGGAGGCCCTGGGACACAGACACTGGAAGGATATTCTGCAGAGTGGCACAAGGTGCTTGCATTGGTCTTACACAGCTCATTAGGAATCTGCTCACTTTTGGACACTGTATTTATTATACAGGATACAGAGCTGGGATGTCCACAGTGCCTGTTCCCCCACTTCTGTGTAAGGAGGAAAAAGCAACTTGCAACATCTGTAGGGGAGAAGTTTTCCTGACAGGAGGAAAAAAAGAAAATGGGGAAGGATGAACTGGATTATAGATTTTGTAAAGAGATTGAAACCCGGAAAGGTTTTATCAGTAGAATAGAACACAAAGACTTGAGGAAATACTAAAAGAAAAAAAAAAAAAAGAAAATAATCAGCAAAAATAGAAAATAGAAAATGTATGAAAGATTGCCATGATCATTCCTAGTGAAACTATTAGAATAGGGTTTGTGCAGATGCTGAATAATCTCATGCTGGTTGCTCTGAGATATCTGAAGATTGAATTCTGTCAGATCAATATAAGAAATGTCCTTTCAATTCAATGCCAACACTTATTGTAATAGGCAGCAAAATGCTGCATCCACATCTAGCTCTGTATTGTCATTTCAGATTTGAGTTCAAGTACCTAAGACATTTTATGATGTCCCACAGGAGAGGGAGACAGCATGCTCTGCAGCAGAGAGTATTTTCTCTCTTAGACATGATGCAGCCTACTCCGCCCTTTGCATTTTATTTGCATGTAAGTTTAAAAACCAAAGAAAACAGAAATTTTAAGGCCCTGTTTTCTCTGTCTGACCTGTTTTCAAAATCCTTGAACTGAACTCCTGTGACCCAGCAATTCCAGAAACAGGCGCTGCAAGCCTGGCACAAAGGGATTCCCTGCCCGCCCAGTGCATTTGTTCTGACAGGAATGGATGGCTCCTCTCTTCAAACCTGGAATGATAAAAATACAAAAAAGAAAGCAAAGATGAACCAAATGAATTTTAGGCTCCAACATTTACAAAGTTATTTTCAAGACACAAAATGAATAGGCTTCATGTGTTGGAAGACTTACTGTAACTCTGTGTCAAGTTTAAAAATCCAGGTCACATCTCTATCAGTTGCTTTTCTTAACAAAGTTGCCCCATTCTAAGATCTAACTTAATCTTAGCAGCCCACAAACACTGGAAAGCCCTTATAAGACAGGTTCTACTCTGAAAAATAAAACCAGAATGTCAGCAATTTTTATTATTATAGCTCTAGGGAACTAAATTGGAATTTTTTAAGGTAAAGGCATCAGACCATTAAAGCGTATCTGTTTATGGTTATAGAAAATGGAATAGAAGATCTTTAGCATATAGTGTATTCCTAGTGTCATCAAAATGTTCATTTCAGGTCTGGAAGGTTTATTAAGTTGCCTTTATGAGTTGAGGGTGGAGGAGCAGGTTTCAGACACAAGGTCATTCCAGAAGCCAAGCTGCCATGTAAGGGAATGGACACCCTCCAATCCCAGTTTTTAACATGATATTTAACAGCATTTAATGTTTCTCTTGTCACATATCAGTGACTCAGAGAGATGTCTTTTTTCATGGATATAAATTCACACTGCTCCCAAATACAGTTAGCACTTTTTAGCAAAGCTCTGCCTTATTCAACAGGGAGCTCATTTATCTTCCTATTCGAAAGAAGGGGATCGCACTTTTCTTCTTTTTTTCTTTTGTTTCAGCCTTCATATTCTGTATTGGAGACCAGGGAATTATTAGGTCAGGAAATGGAGTCAGAGCTACAGATTAATCAATCATGCCTCGTGTCCTCATATTGCAACTCACAGAGTGATGTCACTGGGGATTGATGAATGCCACATCTGCATGTACAAGCCACAGGCACTGCTGGGAACTCATTCTGCAGCTATTCTGTGGTTACTTCAACTCTGATTTATACCATCTCCTCACTGCTTCCTCCTGCACTCTCCAGTGCTCTGTGAAGCAAGGGAACTTATTCCTGAAACTCCAGTCCCACTAAGAGTTGGGGGTTTTGCTCTTGCAAACTCCTGTGTAGCTGGGTTCAAGAGAAAGAAAAAAAAGTTGACATTTAAGATCTCAATTTTGCCCAAATTCAGCAGTATTTGCTGAGACAATTTTGATTTGACACATTTCTCCTTTGCTCAGGGTACCCAAGAGCTTGTCAGGGTCCACATACCACAGGAGGTGATTAATGCTCTGCTTGCTTTGTCTGGAGAGTGAATGCTTGCTCATCCAACATGGCAAATCAAGAACAAAAGACCACACGCATGAAACCACCAGACATACAGCTAGACAAGAGTTCACTGCAAAAACATACCCCATTCAGATGAGGGATGGGAGGAAAAAAGCAAAATGTAAACCCAGCTTTCCTAAAACAATATGCAATTTGAAAATTATGGCAAAAATTAAAATTAAATTGAACAGCTTTTGAAAAAAAATAAATCTGACTAATAATTGTAATATTCCATTAATATGATGAAATTTTCTGTCACTTCAGGTGAGAAAAGATCTGCTGAAAAAATCTTTCATAATTCCATAAAAGTCCTATTCATTTCTGCTGATGAGTGCTGTAAGTGGTGACCTGAGCACAAAGATGCTGAGAACAGTTGGGCCATGTTCCTCTTTTACCCAGGTCATACAGACTTCCAGGAGAAAGCTTGGTACCATTGCACTCCAAAGAGGAGACCTTCACCTAGCCACTGAACCCATGCATCAAAATTTTAATTTAAAAATTGTGTTTCAAAATGTAAAATTAAGCCATGGTGGATTTAATTGTGTCCATGTGGTGAGGCTCAGGGTGCAAGTCTGTTCATGTCATTGTGACACCTGGAAGGGCCACAGCACACAACAATTTCCACAGCACCACAAGGAAATTAGGCAGGCCCTGAGCTCACAGGAAAATTAATCCAGCAAACAGCACATTTATTTCATGTATCCAATGGGCTTTCAGGGAAAATGGCAATCAGAAACATGTTCAAAAGTATTAATGGGAAGGGCACCAAACATCTGAAGGCCAAATATTTACTCCTCACCAGCATGATGTCTTTTGGAATCCAGAGCAACTTTGGATACGATGCCCAGCTCTGCAGCAAAATTGCTAGACATGCTTTGAAGGATGGGGAGAGAGGAATCACCCCAGGGAATTGAGCACTGTGACAGGTCTGTGGTTCAGAGCTTACTGAATTTTACGAGAGACAACTAATTTTAATTACTGCTCTCCCAAACTAATTTCAAACATTTCTCCAAAATACACAGGCTGCTACAGAGGCTCATGTGCATAATGAACATCTGTAGTAAAACTGCTTTATTATGGGTTGTTTGATGCTGTTTATTGCATACCCATTGGTTTTTGGAATGGCATTAGTGAGTAGCATTTTGAAGATGGATGCTAAATTTTGCTATGGCAAATTAGTGTCAACCAAGAACATATTAGCAAATAAAAGAGTGCATCTGCTCTGAACAATGGTTTTTCTTTGCATCATGATGATGATTGAAAGGCTATAATAAAGAAATGATACATGTACTCTATCTCCCAAACTACATTAAAAAGCTGTTGCAGGCAATCAGCAGTGCAGCAGGATAGACAACTGTGTTGCATGTGGGCAGTGGAGGAGCTGATGCAGCTTGCCTTGGTTCATAAGAGCACCATCCTCAGTACCAAAATGCAGTGCAGTGCAAAGTTGTTGGTGTCTCCCCTGCCAGCAGCCTTTGTTGCAACTATCTCTCCTTTGTCCTTATTTCCTGGATATGTCTTTGTCTGGGTTCGTCTCCGTTCCCTCCCCTCTAGATTAATATCAATTCCAGGCCAGGGCATGGAAACTCCCTCGATGATCATTGCAGTAAAACTTCAAGAAAAGTCTTTCTGAGATATGGAGAGCAACATATGGGGACAGTTTGCTTTATGTCTCATTTTTCATACTAATGTGGTTATTTTATAGGACTGCATCTCATCTCCTGTCTGACTAATGCCTGAGCTCTGTCTCATTTAAATGAGAGGCTCCTCAGGTTCACTAAAGCACAGGAGGTTTGAAACTTTATCACGCAGACAATGCTGCGGTGAGTATTTGCTTAACATTGCTCAGCAGTGAATAACTCCTCTCTTCAATATCCTGAATTTTGCCCTCTTGTAGGCAGTTCAGTCAGAACAGAAGTGCTATGGTATGAACTTGATTTTTTTTTCCTTAGACACAAGGAAATTGTGGTTCAAATCACTCATGTGGTTTAGGTTTCCCTAGAGCAACTCCAATGCGTGATGCTCACAGTCACTTGGCAGACTCCTTGCGGGTGTCAAAAATGTTCTTGGCTCGAACCAAATGTCTGAGCAAGTACATTTCCTTGAGGGCAGTGCTAGACACAGTAAAAACGTCCTCCAGAGCAACTACTTAAGAGAGATAAACTTTTTAAATGGGGGCTTTGGGGCGAAATTTCTGTTTCTAATTACTGGAGCAGAGGGAATCGTGAGAGATGAGGATGGAAAGAGAAGAAACATCCATTAGGAATTTCAAAAACAAAGGGTTCTTTTGTCTTTAGAATTCTCAATTTAAATTACTTTAAATTTTGAAATGCAGGTTTATTTTTAGGAAAAGTCTTTCAAAAGGATGTTAGATGTTCAAGTGAAATATCTTAAAACCATTCATGTGAAATATTTCAATGATTCACATTTGTATTTGGGAACATGATTTCAGATTAAGCACATTTGCAAGATTTCAACTTTGTCTTGCCTTGAGTCTGGAAATGTTTGTTGTTGGTTTTGTTTTGTTTTGTTTTGTTTAGATTTTGTTGGAAGAGGAAGCTGGATTTGTGCCCAAATACATGTCCAAGAAACAGTTCATATTAGGAATATTTTCATGTCGATAGAAAGTGCAGTTCTGTTAGCAAAGCTTGTCCAGGGAATGAATGCTGGTATGACTGCTAGGGGCATTACAACTGTGATTAATGAAGGTGAAGTTCAGAGAGTCAATGTATTATGAATCCTCTCCTCTTACAGAGCTTGAAGTAGCACTCCAGGAGCTCACGTGTTAAGGGATTAGAGTTTGGAATTTTTTGTCCTGCCCACCAGATGTGATCACAAGGATGAAGTCTCTGGGGACAGCTGGTGCCTGGCTGGTTCAGCTGAAGCCCTCAGGACCAGGGAAGCTCCTGCCCAGGGTTGTGTCCTGCCACCTCCTAACCACCCCGGCAGGACTAACTGGTTTCCAGGGGCAGTGACACTCCCCAGGATTCAGGCCATGGTCATCGATGACATTTCAGTACTCTTAGCAAAATTTAAGAGGGATTTAGCTTCCAAAAAGGACAGTTCTCAAAATTCTTGCCTAGACCCCACTGCCTTCAGAAAGTTATTCCTCCCTAACTTCCTGGTGCCTGCTCAAAAGATCTTTTATTGGGAAAATACATGCACAACACTGGAGCAGAGACAAGGGCCAACCTCCCAGCTGCACTCTCTCTAATCTCACTTTGCTCCCTCTGGCTTCCCCACTACTCCATAGCTTTGTACTGTACAAGTGGCTGTCAGCAGAGTGCAGGGAAGCTGCTGCCCCATCTTCTCTCCTTCACAGCTCTACTGTAAAGGCTTGAACTTGGTCATAACTGCTCAGAGTGTGGTGTTTTGGGCACCTCATCAGGACAGGAGAAGCACATTTGAAACCCAGATTCAGAAAATTTCTGAAAAAGGCAAAGATCCCACGCAGCCAAAGAAGACAGAAAATGTGTGTCTCACTTTTTGGTAACTTCTGGAGCAGCAGGCATTAAATAAAATGTTAAATATCCCCCCCTCTTTCTGTGACAGGGCTGTAAAGGAAGAGTAATCTATTCACCCAAAAAAGCCAACTTGGCACCTAAGGGGACTGGGTTATACACCCCAGCTTTGCATAGATACTGAATTAATGCCTAGGTGTAGACATCCAAATCCTGAAGAAACACTGGGTTTCAGACATTTTTTACTGGTTAGTAGGGACTCATGGAACTTCATGATAGGCAAGGAGAAGGTCAGTAGGGAAAAATACATTAACCTGATGAAATTATCACATATGCAAATGTGATAGAGGTCCTCTGTCACACATGGAACACACCATGACACTCACTGACACTGATTGCTGGTGCTGAGAAAGGTTTGTATGAATTTCAAGTGCACTAAGATAAGTTCATCAGTGAGGAGGTACTAAGCAAAGAGATGGCATCACTGATGTGCTGGAAGCTGTGGGCTGGATGGTTGCACCAGGAACACACCAGTGTATACCTGCCTCATTCTTGCATACCTCTCTAAGCACCTGATACAGTACACTGATGGAAACAGGGTATAGGAAGAGCTTTGATTTGCTGATTTTCCAGCTTGCCTGCCCTGCTGGGTCTTATCTTTAAATGCCTCTTCTTTAAATTTAAAACAGAAGACATCATCTTTTCTCACAGACTTCACCTTTCCTGAGCACTGCTGGCTGTGTGCGACAAGGACATCAGCTCTTGAACTCAGGAGCATAAAAATTTGGTGTGTGCTGTGATGCAGACTTCACTGTCTGAGCAGAACACGACTTAGACCATTGAGTTTTACTCTTTCTTTTGAATCTGAATTAGCTCATAAAATCACTTGTTCATGACCTGCTAGTGATTTTAATGACAAAAATCACTGACAATCCTAAATGCCACCAGTCAATGTCTGTTTTACATACTCAGCTATAAATTGCAATAAGAATAATTCCTTTTTCTCACACTTGATGTTTCTCATTTTAAAAATGAAAGCTTCTTAGATTCTTTGTGTTCCTATATGTGTGAACCTGGAATTATGTTCAATACAAGCATGAATAATACAAATTTTATCTACCACATGGAAGCAGACAGTCAGCTGCTGATTTTTCATGGTGTGCTGAGTAGTCCCCGATGTGGGATAAGCTTCTCTCCTATTGATAAAGACCTCATTTTCCCTCAAAAAATCTTCTCATGTGAGAGCCCAGCCTATATTTTTTCATTCCTCTCTTTCTTTTTAACCCAGGAGAGCTTGAGAACCAAGATATCATATTTTCTTAAGCCGAGTGAAGCTGACACATCGCTAGGGAAGGGTTAAAGAAAAACAAACTCCCCTCAAGATGTTCCTGGAAAACCCAAGCAGATAAACACATGGGAAGCTCAGACAGCCAGCCTTCTGTTAAGTGTGTGAGAGAAATTTCCCATCTTGAGGTAAGGAAGACAGAGGCACTGCTAAATTATGTTTCCCGTGAGTGTTACTAAAGCATACTTACACATATTATATGAGGTAGAAAATTAGTACTTTGAATTGTTATGGTTACATTTGCAGTAAAGTGTAAGTGTTTGCAGTTTTTCAGAAGTTTGCCTATGGTTCATCGTGCAGTTCACCCACTGAGAGGAAAATTTATTTGCTGTAACATAGCAGAACAGATCAACAGCTACAAGGGAACGATTGCAAACCCTACCCAGAGTCCTGTTTCTGGAAGAGGTGATTATTCTAGAGATGAAAAGACTGAAATGACAGCTCCAGGCTTCACATTTATCCACAGCTCACCTTTGGAAAGGTTTAGGCCTGATCCTCAGGGCACACTCAGCAGCAATTTTGGAGGTCTTGAACACGTTGGCATCAGTCTCTGACCCTGGGGGTGTGAGTGTACTCATGAATCAAGGCTCAGTGTTACAGCACAGTTTAAATAAGTTCAGGATTTCTCTGATAGTGACAGGTGTCTCTAGCATTGTTAGGAAAGTTGTGGTACCCGGGTCTCAGAAATTTTTGACACATATATGTGTAACTATGTATATACTTAAATATTTTATTTATGGGTGTCTATATTTATGCATTTTTATGCATCTGTATATCTAAAATGTATATAGGCTATATACTTAATATAGGTAGCCCCAGTACTGTGAGAAGAGGGAGGAAGGCTGAGCTCTGGCAGCCCTGGGCAGTGGTGATATGAATTGCTCCCTTTTCTCTCTCTTAAATGTAGATAACAGAGGCACCTTCCACAGACAGGCTGAGCACAGCCCAATAGCAATTGCAAGGGATTTTGAATTGGATAATCAGCTCTCATGCATGCAATAAATTACATGCTTTTCGTGTATCTACAGAGCACACATGTCAGGAAGGGAAAAAAAAAAAGAAAATAAATTAAATCAAAATCTCTGGCTGAGGGAAAGTGTTTCCTATTTCTTAGTCCACACAGTAGAGACTGCTAACCCCATCCTCACCCTGAGACTCACGTGACCAAGGACTAATTCAGGGGAACTAAACATCTCCTGAGGGTTTGGCACTTTGCTGTCACTGAACAAGACACAGCACCACAAACTCATGTCAGTCTCTGCTCTCTTTCCTGCCAAGGAAGGAAGGAAAGCAGAGAAGCTCTCTGGTACCTCTGCTGCACCAGCAGGAGCATTCAGTCCCTTTCCTGAGTGCTGATCAACCATAAATGCTTTATCATTGCACCATGAACTAGGACAAAGCCCAGGAATGGTAAATTAAGGTTTCTAAGGCCACACTGAAGTCTGGATCACAACAGAGCACTTAATTTCTGTGACTCTAAATTCTCCTGATCCTTTCTTCCCCTAATTGCAGTCCTAAGCAAAATCACTTGAATATCTAGGGCTGTGAGGTAAGGTACATCAATGTGCACATGTCCATGAGAATAAACTGCCATCAAATTGCCACTTTATTTTCAGTGCCCCCACTGTGGGATAGAGTTTGACATCATCATACAGCAATATATCAAAATATTCCATGGCAAAAAAAAAAGACAAAGCAAGAGCTTTGGCCCTTGAATTCTGAGGTCAGTCTGACTGAAAGCAGAGATCCAACCCTCAGCTTAATCAAACTTTAACTTTGTTGGCTTTACTAGCAGTGGTTTTGTCCCTGATGAATATGCTGAGCACCCATTTCAGCCAAGCATTCAGAAAATGATTCTTCCCTTTCTGTTGCAATATCCTGTGCAAAGTTATATGCAACTGCTTCAAAGGGAAATTTCTTTTCAGTGGTCAGTATGGGAACTGATTTCTTAAAATGAGTAAGGGCTTTTGTGTGGTATATCTCTGTCTAGATTTACTAGTCATTTGCTCTTTGAAGATGCTCTACATATCCAGAGGCAGGACCAGCTGAATAATATCAAATAAAGATACAGAGAAAAATCACCAAAAAAAACATTTAATTTTTGTCAATGACTCATAAGAGTCTTTTAATTTGTAGGTGTAAGGCAAATGTGGAAGTGTTGAATTTGTCTGATTTCTATTAAGCAGTCACTCTTTACTGAATGTCACAAGAAGCCATGTATCCTGCATCAAATGATGAAAACATTCAGAGCAGGATGCTCTACGGAGTAAAGTAAAATATAGAAGAGCAAGGGGAGAAGTCAGTACCTTATTTCCACAATTAAAAAAAAAAAGGGTCTGGAAATGTGGGAGAAAACACATTAAAGAGAGAGCAATGCCTGGGAGAGGCAGTTTGAGGATATGAGGAGGGTACTGAGCTCCACTGTTGCCAAGTATTCAGCAGAAAATGGCCCAAGATTGAACACATCCTTTTATGGCAGTGGGAAGAGAGCAAAACCATCACAGGGAGAAGGAACAGAGATGAGGGGAAGTGATTTCAGTTTTGCCTTCTTGGCTTTCTTCTTTCTGAACAAGCTACTTCTTCACCTCTAAACTCATCACCTTCCACCACAAATGGTCACCTCATTAGGGCTTCTGCAATAAACACTGATGCTTTAAATTTAATCAGAACTTTTACATGCAGCACGCTGGGGCTGCACCATTAGTTAAAAACAAAGGTCACCGTTTTCTCTTTGTTGTCTGCTAATATGATTTGGAATATTACTGCTTTGCAGCTATTACTGTTTACACTGGGTGATTGGCTAGACTCATTAAAGTGAATGAATGCCAGGAGATGACATCATTTACATTTAATTGTCTTGTTTCTCAACAAAGTCTATACAGTTGTTTTAATAAAGAGCAGGGGAAGATAAAGGCTACATTTGCATTATCTAAGCTGCTTTTGACAAGGGTCTAGGATGTTGTTGACATTTATTGTTTACAAATGAGATAATCAAATAATTTTTTGTTTTGCAATTGTTGCCTTTTTTTTCAGTAAGCTATAGTTTTTCAATTACTCTTACTACTCCTGAATGTTAATGAACAGATACTCAGTTTCAACTTACTAGCAGACTTCTTCCAGGATTCAGAACAACTGACACATGTTCAACTTGCTCAAATTCCACTGGCTTGCTCAAATTCCTAATGCACCAACTTCACTGTAACTAGAACAAGACTTTAAATATAGCCATAAGCTGCAGACTTTTGTGAATTGGGCCATTCCAGCTTCAGAAATCATGTGGTCAATATTTTCTGGGAAAGTTGTCCATTTTTCTGTCTAAGATTTCCAGACAATATAAATAAAATATGCAATATATTGCTGATTTTTCACCTTTTTTTGTAGTCCCATATTTTATTAAAAGACAAATTGTGTGATGGGCTGGTATGTGCAGACATCATCATCCTTCCTCTTGTGACCTCACAGTAGAACTATGTCAGCTCTTGGCTGACAAATCTCCTGCTCCAAAGCTTCCCCATCATGTCTCAGTAACAGTTCATTTTTTCCTTTATTTTCTACCCCAAAAGTCCCTTGGGACTGCAGCTGTGCTAACTTCTTTTTGCATTTATGCATCCAGTCCAAAATACTAACTTTATCCACAACTAAGCCAAACATGCCATTGCCATCTGTGGATCCTATTCCTTATTTGATTTATAATTTTGTCTTCAAGGAGTTGTTCTGTGGAAGAAGATACCTCAGCCTTTTTCCCAGTCCACAGTGAGGAGGGAAGTGCCTGGCCTTCTCCAGAGCAGGTCTGCAGAGTGTTCTGCTTTTTGGTGCACTGTGTGTCCAAGTATCTGTCATGTATCCACTCAGATGCTGCTGTTTGGTGAAGAAAGCTGGTATTAGATGTACACAAGAGAAAGAAGAAAATTCTAAGTTTCTAAACTATTCAGGCAGTGACACTGACAGCAGACTCTGGGTTTGTGTGATGTCTAAGCTCCAGATATATAAAGGATGGAGGGTGCCTGTTTAACCCTGACCCTCCAGGAGTCAGGATGGGGTTGCTGGACCTCAGTTCAGGAGTGGTCCCTGTGAGGAGAGGGCTCACCATCAACTGTAAGGAGCTGGAGTCCAAAAGCCAGTCTGACCTGCTCATTAATATCTTGGATTTAGGTATCCTAAGACATGTCTGAATCCACCTTAAGCTTCCACAGTGAGGGGGGTTGAGTAACACCAGTAAATTCTTTGCACCCTTTCCAAACTTCTCAAGTACTTTTTGTCAAATTTGAATATAAAGGAGGAAGAGCTTTCTTTCATCCTAAATTAAAAGAAAAAGAAAAAGAGTGAAAATCTAAGTCTTATCCAGTCTCTGCAAGGGACCAATCCACAATCATTTTGTGCACCAGCCCAAAATCATTTTGTGTGTTTCAATCTACAGACTTCATCTGTTCTGCTGAGAAGCCCAAGGCAATAGTGGAATAACCTGCTGGTTACATCCATGCCTGTATTTAATATAGGTGAGAATGCACTGGTTTGAAGCACTGTTTCCACCAAGAGTATGAATGCCAATTTCTATTCAATTGGCAATAAGCATTTTGGACTTAATTCTGTGCTCCAGCTTTACACTGGTGTAGATTCAGTGGAATTACACAGATTTACAGCCCATATGAGACAACACAAATCAATTATTTCATTTGTAACAGGAGCTAAATTCAATTATATATGTTGTATATTTTTATAATTTTTCCCTATTAAAGAACAAACAAAAAACCCTAATAAAATCTATTGTGTTGTTTGTAAGTGGTGAGTTAAACTAATTACCAAATTACCAAAGAGCTACTCCCAGCAGGCCTCTATATTTGGGGTAATCTTAAAATAGCCCACCATTTCTTAGTGGGTATTATGAAACAATAGCAAGAAAAATAAGCAGAGTACTGCTTCACTTTTGTCTAATTACTCTGGCAGATGAAGGTGAAAAATTATTAGCCAGTAACATATGGGCTTGAGCTTGGAGAAGTTCCCACCAAGATTCCTTTTTATCCCAGGCATATTTTATGATTTAATTTAAGGGCACTAATCCATGGGTGAACCTCTGCCTGCCACTCTGTCACTTGCTTTCTCACATTTATCAAACATATTCCTAATCTCAGTCGTGCTTTCTTCTGCTTCCTTGCATTGCAAACGACCCCCTGGCCTGATGCTGATGACACTGATGGGTCAGGAGTTGCATTGGGATGGGAGCCTGATCTTCACATGACAGCCATAAAACTGAGAATTTACTGTTTGGGTACAATAAGACGGTTTAACAATGCTGATGGTATCTACCAGTCCCACAATGAAGAGAAGATGTCCTTTGCTTCCTCTGAGAAACTCATTTTTCAGTGCTGTGAACAGGACTGTGTCAATACTGCTGTTACTTCAGCACTGAAGCAGCATTTCAACTTGCTAAATATAGGCAGTGTAGGAAGGCACACCCACACAAGCACCATTTTTCCACTTCTACTTTAGTCCCAACACTCCCCAGTTAGTTACATTTAGCTCTTATTGGAGGTGCCCAAAATACTCACGTTAAAACAAGCGCGTGTTCTCCTCAGGCAGCTCATCAAACCCACAAACAATAATTGCATCCCTTGCTGTAATAATGCACAACTTTGCATGTGCTCATTCATTTAATCCCCCAGCACTCTGCTTGTGCTGACTGCAGCTCCACAGCCAGCAGATAACAATGTCAAGAGTAAAGAGACAGGGTTTCAGTTTTCAAACACGGGAAACTTAATCCCTAATCTGGATGCTCCAAATTGCCACTTAGACATGTAAATGTCAATTTTATGCACCTAAGTGCCAATTTGAGTGTCCAAATGCCTGACTTGGACATCTCATTAAGGCACCCATTGGGTTATATTGCTTGTTTTACCTATCTGAGTGCACATTATGTGCTGTAAGCAATTATGGTCTGTACCATACAAGTAAATCAATTCATTCAAGTGGCTTTGCAGAAGAAAGTGATTTCTGCACAGCAGAAAATATTAAAAACAAGTAGCTCATCATGTGTCAGTGTCACACATACCTAGGTCCCCTCTCCATTCCCCACCACCCAGTGACTGAGAGCCTCCATTTACTGTAATTTCTAAAAAAGTATCTCAATCTGAGCATGGCCATTTGGGGCCCCTGCCCCTGCTGCTGCATTGCAATCTGCCTGCTGTGTTCCTTGAGTTCAGTGAATTATGTGGGGCACTCCTGAGCCAGCAAGGTGGGAGCTGAGCTGTGCCTCATACAGCCAGGGCTGCCAGGGAATCCAGACACTCCTCGCTCCACACATTCCAGGGCACTAATGGATATCTTAAAATAGGACTCTGGGTGTCATTGTGTCCATCCTCCCTTTCAAAACAGTGTTTAAGTGGCCTTGAGAAAATGAGACTAAATAATACCCACCATGCTTTTCCCTGAGATGCCTTAAAATGCTGTAGGCAGAAAAGCACAGGCCAAGGCCACTTTACCCCAACCTTTTCTGAGCAACAATGTCTAATATCTCTTTCACATCACAGCACAGATTGTAAAATGAGGTGCAATTTGCAGCTTTAAGAGGATGAGGAAAAGAGCAGCCAAAAACTGGCAGTGCATTCTCTTAACAGGAAAGGACTGTCCAGTGTGTTATCAGTTTATTTTTTTCACTCTTTGCCTGACCAAAATGACCATTTCAAAATTTCTGAGAAAAGAGAAGGAGCACCTCAAAATTACTCCTGGAACAAGCCCATACTCTTTGTCTGGGGATCTGCTTGGTTTTAATGGGTAATTTCTTTGTCTTGACTGCTTTCTGCAGGGCATTGTTAAAGATGTGCTCACACAGTCACCCTCACAAAGAGGGCTGACATGAAAAATGAGAAATACTACCCAGTAGATGCAAGGCTGCTGTCAGTGCCAGGGACACTGCTCTTAGTGCTGCAAACCCTCACAGCTTTGTGAGGAAACTGCTCCAGCTCCTGCAGCTATGGGGCATGAATGTCCTTAGCACAGGCAGCACCTTCCAACCCTTGCTGGGCTTTGGGAAGGCTTTGAAGCGGGACATCCCAGCCCACTGTTGATGTCTCCTAAGCTCCCAGTGATGCTTTGAATACCAAACCACTAAAAGTGCTCAGTTCTAGGAGTTTACTGGTGCTGACACCCAGCTTGTTCCTCCTCTCATAAAGAGGACCCAGCCAACATTCTCCCAAATTTTCTGTTGCATCCAGACTCCAGACTGTGGATCTGGTCCTGAAAAAGCACTGCATCTACTGGAAGGGTACTCCTGTGGAAATGGAGTGAGGAAATGAGCCAAACAAGAGGCTGACTGGGCTCCCTCAGACAAAAACCAGCACAGAGACAAAGAATTTGTGTCCACAGCCATGAAAGAAATCTGCAGCCCTCAGAATGCAGCAATGATCTCAGTACATTTTGGGGAAGGGAACCATGACAATTCGCATCTCTTCATAATACAGCTTCTAGGATTCTTCAGCCAAGTCCAGACAATGACAAGCCCATGCACAGCAAATTATAGCTGCTCATGCATATGTGATTACTTGCTATGTGCAAGTGGTATGAGGGAATGTAATGTATACATTATATAAGGGAATACAAGGGACTCAAATTCCATGTCCATGCTTGTCAGTCAATAAGTCTTTACGTCACCCTTTTATGATTTTTATTTCCTGCTGCACAAACCAAAAAGGAAAACATAGTGAGTGAGGCACCATTCCCAAGCCCTGTTTTGCTTCCTATCTTTCCTCAGAGCTTCGGGGTCTTTGACCATTAAAATTCTCTTCCCTACATGTGCTTCTCCAGTACACATATGGAATCAATAGGATACAAATGGTGTGACCTATCAGAACAAACAGTTCAAACTCTCATTATCAGATATTTGTGGCAACCGATTTTTACGTCAATACTCTGTGAAAGGATAGTGGAAAAACGCTATGCAGAAAATTGAAGATATTCTGGTTTTTTTAATGAAAAATTCTAAATACAGAGAGAATAAACTTACTTAGGAACCTCTTCTCTACCCAACACTCCCACCTACTAACACAGAACTGTGGACAGTTTCTTCACTGCAAGTAAAAATGAGATGATTCACATGTACTGAAATTACAATGGCAGAACACACTGTGTCTTTGTGTCTTTCCACTGTCACTGGAAGCAATAGAGGAGTAGAGCTCTACTGAGGTATTCTGCATAAAACAAAAAAATTCAGAAGTCTGTAACTGCTGGGGTGGGGAAAGGGGTTCTCCTCTTCAGTACTTTGTTTTCAGAAACAGATAATCAGATGGGGCAGGTTACCAAAGGGAGCTGGCAAAGAACATGCATCTTTTGCCAGCCAGAGTCTTGACTTTCTGTACATTTGTTATATTTTGGAGGGATAGTACAGTAAGAAAGCATGCTTCTTCCTTCAAAATGAGGTTTAGCTTAGAGACCAATCTCAGGAGTCCTCAACCCAGAACAAATGGCCACAATCCCTCAGAGAGACTTTAACAAAGTTTTATTATGCTCAGATAACTCTGAACTCTTACAAAGAAGGTCTGAATTTCTACAAATTTAACTTAGCAGTTCAAGTTTAATTACTAATAAGGTTCATGCTGGCACTTCATGAAGAAATTTCAGTGTGACATCATCTGGCATTTTCTCAAGTACTGTGTAGAATTTGGTAGTTGCTGTCATTTCTGCAAGGCTTGGCTGGGGAAACAATGAACACCAATAAGAAGTGGTAATACAAAATAGGTATTATAACAATTTCTAGTAATTTTAAGCTACACAGGGCTTTTAGAAGTTAATGTATAGAAAAGGATGAAATTATACAGGGAACATATGTGCAGGGGCTTTCAAACATACAAATGAATGTCAGTCCAGATCTCAGGGGCCAGAGCCCTTTTTCCCCTTGGAAAAACTGGACCATTCATTAATGTGTTTAAAGCCAAAAATTAGTCATTGAGTAAATTAAATTAAATCCATTTGAAATAGGATTAAAATGATGGAAAAGTGCTGAATATAGTTTTTGTAACAATTAGAGTTGCTCTACAAAAATTAATGAAAAGCTCCATCTTAATCAAGTCATAGTCCTGTCGGCATCCCTCTTTGTCATTCTCCATTGTCATTTAAATAGCTAATCTTTCTCTTTTCCTTGCCACAATTTCTACCTTTCATATCAGCTAGAGCTGGTTTGCCTCCAAGTTCCATGATAGTTAATTAAAAAGTTAGGAAAACCACCTGATTTAGGCTTCCTGTGGCTGAAGGAAAGCAGATACACTCGTCAGGAAGAAAAAAGATTCAAATGAGTTATACTATTTTTGTATAATTGTGAAGATAGAGATCAAAACAGCCTCTTAGGTCAAATAGTTCAACTCTCTACTAGGGCAGACACATTTCCAACAGGAAGTTTTTATGTTTTAACCAATATAGGTTTGAAGATCCCAAATAATGAGGATTTCATAACATTGCCAATTTATTCTGATTACTCCTTTCATAAACTGTATCCAAAAACATTCCTCCATTTTGATATTTTTTACTTTTCGTTCTTGTTGCAAATACCATATTGTTACTTATACTTTATATTATTATTATTTTAGCAATCTGTGTGAATTATAAACATTGTGTTGGGTGAAAACATGCTTTCAAATGTGATCATTGGAGATTCCTGAGACATCCATCAACACATGTCACACCTCATAGATGCTTTACCCTTGCCCTTCATGACTGCCATTGAGGTATTCAGAGAGAGCTTTGTCACAAAAGAACCAATTGCATGAATGATCCAATTAGTCAGCCCAGATTAGTTTCCTACAGAAGCCTGGAGAGATCCCCAGACTTCTGTAGGAAACTAATCTGGGCTGACCTGCCACAGAAATGTATGGATAAAAATAAAGCTACACACATGCTGACAACACATTGTCCAAGTTACCTTGATCCACAAGCTGGTAAGTTGGTGCTCTCCTTTTAGGTATAAGAGTAAGGGAAGGATGCTGGAGGAAGGGATTGAACCTTTCCAATAATAATAAGAGACATTCTTTAATAATTTTTGCCAAAATTTCAGGAAAAAAAAAGTTTTATCTGCTTCAGATGAAATTTACTTAAAAATCATAAAATATAAATAGTGCACTTCCTAAAATACCCATAATGCAGATGTTTTGGTGCTTTGCTGGTGGAGGAGCAGGGCAAAAATGGGACAGGATTTCTAGCAAGGGGCCAGGCTTTCAATGGAGACAGAAAGGAGAGGAAAAAGGCTCTGCAGCCCCCACCAGAAAGTGAACCAGAGCAGTCCTTGCTCTTCTTATAACAAATCCAGCAGGAAGTGAGAAGAGAGAGACAGCCTGGAGGTGAGATTGGTGTGTGGTGAGCACAGAGAGCCTGCCCAGACACACACACACCTTTCCAGGCTGCCCCTCATAGTGTGGCAATAGCTGCTGGAGGATTCACAACCACTTAAGGCAGTACTGAGTTTTTTGCTGTTAACAACACTCCTTTTTATTCCTTTATTTAAACTTGGGCAGGGACAGTTATTGCATACAGCTTAGATGTACCCTGATTTAGGCAGGGCTGCCTGGACACTGTTCTCACACAATTGAAAGATAATGGTAAAACCAAGTAGATATTGGGGGATATTGTCATATCCACCAAATAAAAACCCAGCCTTTTCACAGCCCTTGCATTTTGTCAGAACTGCAATGTAAGCCTGAAGAAGTAATTTCCTTACTGGGAAATAGTATTTTTACTCAGCAATGAAACTGATAAAAACCTGGCTTCAGGGAAATTCCAAAGTCTCTCCCATTCAAGATAATGTCTGCACAATACTCAAAATCAGAAAGGACCAAGTAGTTAATTCACACTACTCCTACTCACTCCACACCAAAGGACAACCACTGATGGCAACTGATACACACATACCAGTCTTGAGAAGTGAATGTTTTTAATGAGGACTGTGGTGCCTTTAAATAGATGGTGCAGGTCTTTGAAAGTCACAGGAGTGGGCCAGATTAAACACCCTACGTGTAAGCAATATTTTTCTTAGCCAGAGGATGTAACAGATGTGTTAAAGTGCATTCATTATTGCAATGATTTTTAGCTGAGCACAATCTTGCTTTTTGCAGCCAGGATTTTTTATTTTCAGACACTGACCCTGCAATTTACTGCTGATAGAAATAGCAAATTAATGCCTGTTTTCCTTGTAAAACTGATTAGTCAGGACAGCTGGAGACACCCCCATGGAATTATTTTGCTTGTTTCCAATATAAATTCCAAGGAAAGAGCTCAAGGAGTTTTGGACAGGCCCATTCTCAGTTATTTTCATCTTTCCCAGCACTGCACATTATCAGCTCTTTTTTTCCAGTTTTCTTTCAATTTTTCCTTCAAACTCTTGCTTCTTTTTATTTGCTCTCTGGCCATAAAACTTTTCTTCCCTTTTCAGGGTGTTTCTTACTGAGAACTTGATCAGATAAAGTTAAAACACAGACAGTTTTCATCACAGTCACAACAGTCCAGAGATCAGACGTGCAGTGTTATTGTCTCTCCTAGATGTGTCTGATTCTGAAAAATTCTACATGGGCTTCTGTGTTTTTTTTCAAATGTATCCTTGTGATTTTTTTTCCCCCTAGAAATCTTTTATGTATCCAATTGATTTGTTATGCTTCAAAGATATGATTACAAACCCCTGAAAACTAACCAGTGAATATCAGTAATTTGAACCTGTGAAGCACACCAGTCAATACATTCACTCTGAAACCCCCACAACATGCTCATAACAATGCTTCATTTCTATCAGCTTCCTTGCAGATCAATATTTATAGTATCATTCAAACATTTATTATGATAGAACAGTAATGCTCAGGATCCAAATAAGAAGGGAAAAGAAAGCATTAAATGCAGGGCACACTTTTAACAGCTTGCAGGTCTGTGAGTTTTCCCTCATTTGCTTTGCTTTGAGTTCAAACTGGAAGGCTCTGGTCCTTTCAACACAAGCTGACAGAAGAGCTTCCTAAATCAAGAGAGCAAACTCTTTTCTGATCATTTAAATCCCTACACTCAGGCTGGGGTCCTGTGTGGTGCTGGTGGGTGAGGAGAGGCTGCACAACCACCCAGCTCTCCCCCAGCATCCCTGAATCGCTGTGACTGCCATGGCTCACTCCTGCCCTTGAGGTGTGCTAAACCTTGACATCCCTTCCCCTCTAACCCTACCTGTTCCCTGCATTCTCATACATCTTAGGATCCCAAAGCCACGCTTAACCCACTCACCCTACTGACAGGCCTTCTTCATAGCACAAAGATGAGGGTGAAAGGACAAGAATAGGGAGCACAGAACACTATGGGACAGGCCTCGATCCTGCCTCATCTCATAACCTCACCACTCCCTCACCCCACCCTCAGCAGAGCTCTGGCTTCAGTGTGAGTGAGGAAGCTGAACTGCTCAAAATTGGCTTTTCTTTTTTCCCTGTAGGCACACAGTTTGTGATAATTGGGAGAGGAGTTGGGTGAAACCTCATCCCCAGTGGGCACAGCTGTGAGCAGCAGGTGAGCAGCACTGACAGCAATGAGCCATGGAGTGCCCAGGGACACTGACCAGCCACAAAGGGAGCACAGGGCACACAGGTGCAGTGCATCAACATGAGGGGGATAAAAGGCTGGGCTAAAGTACAAGGTACTTGCAGGCTGCTGAAGTGATGTGATGTTACTCTATGCAGGCCTATAGCTTTCTGAAGTGATGTGATGTTACTCTGTATGGGCCGACACCTGAGGCCTTCTGAAGTGGTGTTTTGTTACTCTGGATGGCTTGAAGCTTTCTGATATTGTATGATGATACTCTATGTATCATGGCCATCTCAGCTGTAATATTTCCCCACACTTTCTGTATGTGAAACTTGAGGCCTGGGAATTTTCAGTGGGAAGGATTAAACAGCGGCAAAGCTGTGAGTATCCAAATGCAGGCTCTAACAAGAGGAAGGTAGGCAGCATTAATAGGCTGTGCCACCAGCCTTGCCTATAGCATCTCTCTCTGTTTACTGAGGGGTGATGTACAATTATGGTGAGTGATGCAGTCTGCTCACTAGCCAGAGCTGTCAGAACTTGGCTGTCTGTACAGTGAGGGAAAGAGGATCATAATAACTTCTAAATGTGACTGATAACGTGGTTTACATTTCCCACATTGTTAGCTCATGCACACTGGGATTTCTGGCTGGTAGGGAATAGATAACATTTCTATTACTTTTTGGGCCTGGTTTTATGTCAGCCTTTAACAGTTGGCTGCCTTTGGAGGAGTGGCATTAGCAGCATCCTGGCATTCTTTGTGTGCCTGGCAGTTTTCTGTTTTTATTCCTGGACACTACACCAAAGATATATACTGGCAAGTAGTCTTTACCTTTTACACATCAATGTATGTCTAAATAGAGACAGTGCAATATTCATAGATGTTACTGCTGGGGAACCAAAGTAGGTGCCAATTTTCAGAGAGTTTCTAGTTATGAGGCAGTGGAAAGAATCCCTTTTATTTGACCTCTGATATAAATGCAATTGCAAACAAGTAACTTCAACTGCTCATGGAGTTCATGGATCTCATTTTAACAGCCTTCCATGGGGAAAGATTAAGTGGTTTCAATGGCATTCCCCTATTTCAAGGGAGCTTTTAAAAAAGTGGTTTTCAGAGTAGTTAGAAGAGTTTCAAAGCTGGCATACCCTTCTCTCTTAACAGAGAAGAGGGATTAGATTTAACTCAGGAAACCTGTGTTCATTGCTTCTGTTAGCAATCTGAACATGACAGGAGTTTGGAGAAAAGACATAATACAACTGACACAGATGTTCTTCCTGCTCTGTCCAAGATATGTTTTCAAGACTTGTCTTTCAAGACCATCTTTTGGCTGAAAAACTTAGAAGTAGACTCAGTTCTCTTCCTTAAAATAACTTCCAAGGCAAGTATTTTCTAGATTTGTGGCATTAAATATAAGTATTCCCGAAGGATGACTCCTGTAAAGGAATGTTTTTTTGGTTTTTTTTGCACACAGACCTGGCAGAGCACAGAAAGGCAGACTGAAAAGGTCCTCAGAGATGCAGTCCCCACCTATTCCATGTCATGTAACCCTTTGAAAACCTTAGGTTTTTTCTCACTGTAATCAAGAAGCTGTTTCAAAATCTGTTTGCTGAGTTGGTCATATACAATCTTCTGATCCCAAAGTGGCTTATACCAAGAAGCTCCTTCACCTTGAAAAGAGGTTTTCCGTCCTCATGCTGAACCCACAAATGCATCTGCACAGCAGCCAGCACCATTCTTTGTGTAAGATAAACAATCCAAGTGTTTTGGTCTCCTCTTAGGAAGTAGGTGGTGTTTTATCCCAGCCCTGCTGCCTGCCTTCCCTGTCCCTCCAGCAGTCAGAAATCATCTCTCCTATGGTGAGTATACAATGCACGGGGGCTTTGCACAGTTTTCTTGTGCCTCCCTCTCACTTTTAGAAATGCTTCTGCCCTTATGTATTTAGAGTGAATTTGACCACTCTACTGCTGTATTATGGTAATATTGTTCTTTTTTGCCCCACAGTCATTTCCAAATTATGAACTCCTAATGTGCAGCAGAATTACTATTCCCTTATGCATGACCTTGATTTCAAGTAATTCTGAGGCCAGTCCAGTTCCTGCATGCCAGTTCACTCTTCTCTCCACTAAGAGTGCCTCCCAGCACCTTGGCATCAGTAAGTTGGTTTGATATTAGTTAATTTCCTAATAGTCCTGCCAAGCTCATTAATAAAAATAGTGAGCAGAATTAGCACCAGACCTTATCCTTGAGGAACTCTGCTAATAAATCTTCTTCAGCCTTATATTTCCCCTTTAATCCTCTCTGTTGCTCTCTCCCTGGAAGATAGGGTCCTACCATTTCTTTTTCTTTCCCTGTGAATCCCATCATGTTTGTTAATCTGTATTTCCCACATGATGGTACAACCAATATCCTTCCCTGACTCAAGACAGACAAGATCTACAATATTATTTCAACAGAGAAAGTCATTGATTAGTGTGGAATGAGCTCCTATTTGACAAAATCAATGCACATTTTAATCCCCTTCTCCTTTGACATCTGCCTTTAGATGCTTTCAAAGTCCATGTTGAAATTATGATCCAGTATTCAGAATAGATAAATCCAGGTCATTTTCCAATCTCTGTCTCAAAATATTAGCAATAAAGATGCTGCTGGTGGTTACCTGGTGTGATCAGGCATATGCCAGGTTTGTTTGTCTTACTTGCACACAGACAGGAATGCAACATATAAATTCCAGTTCACTGAGGTGAGATGGAGAATACCTGTATCCTCTGCCTCTGTATTCCCAAAAACCAGGCTTTGACAAATCTATTGCTTCATTTGGAAAAACAGCTTTGACTTTGTGTTATTAGTTTGGTGAGGTTTATTTCTTTCTACTTTTTTTGCAGCACAGCCAGACTTTGTACAAAGCTGTTCTGACCATGACCACCTTATGCACCCTCCCAAGGCCAAGTAAAAGCAGTTGTGTTTCAATATTAGGAACTTCCTCTGCTTATAATCTTATTTCTGATCTTGGAAGGTCTGAGGGTATCACTCAGAATATTCAAGATAAATTTAGGATAGAGAGTTGCAAAAAGGAGAATGTGTGCAATGGTATATTTGTTTTAAATGTTTGATCTGTTTGAAGCTGTAATGAGTTGAAGATGCCAGAAGTGGTTGATACAGATGAAAGACTGACAGGTTTCCTGCATCTGGACTAGTTCTGGGAAGCAGACAAGTGATCTGGGGGTGCCTCAGTGCTGGAGGTGGCAAAGCAGCCATGGGGCCACTGCTCCAAGAGGAAATATTCACCTGCTCCTCTCCCCATTCTCCCAGCACACAGAGAAGCAGCAATGCACTTAGGTAAATATCATCAGAGTTTCTCCACAGCCCTCCAGCACTGCTTCACCTCCTTATCTTCCCAATTTTCAATACTTTAAGCATGTCTTAATCTTCATAGACTAAGTCCTAGTAAACACTAATTATCCTGTCTTATCAGGAATAAATAGTCCTATTGGGGAATAATTCTTTTCCAAGAAGTTTTTTATAGTCAAAATGAGTTAAATGTAACTTTGACTCATCCATAATAATCTGTTTATAGCTCTGATGGTTATTTCTGTTTTCCACAGGAGCAATCACTTGCTAGATAGAACGGAACCGTAATCTTAATTTATCACATACATTTTTTGGTAGCAGCCAGAGGACTGCCGTAAATATTCCAGTCGGAACAAAGGTGCAAATAATCAATACATCTGTTCCACTTACACCAATAATGGCACAGAGTGAGATTTATGGGCCTCAGTATAAAGGAGGCACACTACTCTACTGATTACTCTTCAATTGCTGACATGCATTTGAGTTTCACTTGTGTGTAAATATGACAAGAGACAAACCATTCATGGAAAATGAATGTACAACCAACACCCTCTCAGACAGAGTTTTCCTCTCCTTTTTTTTTTAATGAAATTCTCTTGGTTAAAAAAAGCCTTGTTTCCCTTCTATGGGAGGAAATTTCAATTAGCTGGCTGCCTACATTCCCACCCCACATCAGACAGGCCTCATTTTAATTCAAACCTAGATGAATTGTTTGGATACTGTAAGGAATCATGGCTCGTGATGGCAAAGTTTGCTTCAGCTGTCTAAAATTGCTCAGAACATTAGGGGCTCTATTATCTAAATGCTGATTTGATTATCAATACTTTAATCTGAGAAAAAGAAAGACTGTCACTGCTTGGAAGCTGAGTAGGCTGACTGGAGAAAATTTATGATGAAGAGAGCCCTAAGAGCAGGGATCTGCTGAAAGGGAATAGAATTAAGAGCTTGTTAATGAAAATACTTTCTATAAACTCTCTTTTGACATCAGGTGCTACATTAAAAACCTATCAAGTCTCTAAAAATTAGGTCAGTAAGAGTATAAGGCACACTTTGGAGGAATGGAGAACTTGTTCTGCATCTTTTCATGTGCTGTTTGTTTCAGGTGTCAGGTCCAGGAAGGTTTTTTTTTGCCACAGAAAGGTAAAATGCTGTAAGATGAACAGCCATTCAAGAATGGCAGGCTGACAAGATGCCACTGAGCATTATGTGTTTGCATATGCTTTTATTTTGCCAGCAGCTGACAAACTGCAGTAAATAACTGCTGGGACAAGGGTGAAAATGGCCAATAGATTTATTTTGTTTAAGTCAATAAAATAAAATCTTTTACATCAGGATGACATGATGCACATTGACAAGGTGCTCAAGGTGCTCCTCCTTCACATCTTCTAGGTTATGCTTGACTCAGCATTTTCTGAGGTGAATTTGCCTTTATTATTCCTCCACACTTTCCCAAATTAAGACACTCATTACCTGGCTTTGGGAATCTTAGCCCAAGGCTCAGTACTGATCCCTGGTGCAGAGAGATAAAGCTACATCAGGGTCTGTGGTGGTGTCAGTGACAAAGAGCAGGAGAACAGGAGACAGTGCTTTGGGTGAAGTCTGATGCCACATCCCAGTGGCCAAACCAAGTGGAGTGAGGCCCTGGTGAGCCAGGGCTGACAAAAATTATGGAAAGAAGGAATTTAAAATCTTGTGTTCTCTTTCCATACCTTTGTTGTCTCAGGTCTGCAAATAAGACTTCCAGGTTTCTTCTCTCTTCTCCCTGCCCCCCATATGCAGGGCAGCTCACGAGGTGGGTAGGAGGGAAATAACTGAACAGCACAGCCTGCAGGAAGATGATTGAGCAGGCAGATGGGCTCCAGAAATTACTGTAGTCAAGTCACACCTGTGCTGTCATCAGCAAACCCCAGCAGGTGACACGACAGGGCTTGGTCATGGCTTGTGTTACAGTCCTAGGGCAACTCAGCAACCCTCAGCATAATCTAACAACCCTCAGCATAATCTAACTGAGTAGGAGGCAGGTGCCCAAATTTTCCTTTCATCCAAGCTGTGATACATCTAGGTGTGCACAGTAGCAGAACTATGAAGCTGTTTCACCATAGTGTTGATATGATAGGATTTAAAGTCCAGGAAAGGGTGCAGTCTGATGGTCCAGTCTTCCTGTACCTCCTTCGTACTCTTCAGAGAAAAAGAATTATTCAGCTCATACTTCATCAGCTTCTATATGCACATTGTTACCAGTGGTAGTCTCCCATTGCTTAAAAAAAGCTGGACTAATTATATACAGTGACATACACTCAGAACTGTGCAAAAGAAGACTAATTTAGATGGCACTCAAGTATTAGGAAATGTCAGATTTCTGGGCTCCCACAATTTTTTCTTCTGAATAAAATAGTCCTAATGAAAGCATGTATCATCTCAAAATAAGAATGAAGTTAAAGCTGTATGGGCAACTGGATAATATGCCTTCACTTAAATTTGAAAGCCTTTGATTTTGTGAAACTGCTTTGAAGACTTGGCTGGGAGACCCTTTATCCCTGATGAGTCTGGACCCTGCCACTGGAACCATTCCAAGCAAGTATCCACACACAGCACACACTGCCAGCATGAGACTTCACTGAAAACATGCACTTTAAAAGCCCCAGTTTAGAGTTTACTCACTCAGATTTCTTTCTAAATCCATATCTTCCTCTTTTAGCTCTAAGAAGATCCTGCTTGTACAAATGTTGCTATGTTGCCCCCCAAAAGCAAATAAGAATACTTGCATAAAATGTCTGAAAAACATTTCACCTATAGATATAAAATGAAACAGAGCTGGTTCATCACTTTCCTGGTTCTTTACAGCAGTAATCAATACTGGCCATCTGAATATAACAATGGAAGAAAGGAATCTCATGGCATGGGGAAGCCAGAGGCACAGCTTTAGCTCAGTGCTCATTCTCAGTCTTCCATGCTTTTGCCAGAGAGATTAGCCTGCCTCTGATCACAGTTTTGATAAGCCTGGCATGCCTTTTGGATTAATCAGCTCCCACTACAGATGTAACAGGCACCAATCAGGCAACAGCAAATTATTTTCTGTGAAGTTATGCACAGTTCAGCAGCGGGTCCAGCTTGCCCTGCCAGAGCACTTAGACCTCCTTGGAGAAGACCAGGGCCTGAGCCTAATGTGATCTGTGCTGCCTGTGGAGCTGTAAACCAAATTTCTCTGGGAAGGAACATCTGATGATTGCTATCTGCAGAGTTACATGCTGGCCAGCCTGATTAATATGAATGTAGTGGGATAGAGGAAGAGCCTCCCAACCTTTGAATATATTTATTCCTGAGTGAAGCAGAATGTCTGACAAGAGCTCTCAGAAATGTAAAGGTTTATTGTCTCATAATGGAATAAAGGGATTAATTCAGAATAGGTCTGTAGCCACTTGTAAAATATTTCATTTTAATAATTTATACTAATGGAATAGATGATCTATGGAGGGGGGGCATATGGGTTGCTCCTGGGCAGTTTTTGACAAGGCAAGTGTGACTAGGGAGAACTGGGCTGGACTGTTATTTGCTTGTCCCTAGTGGACTTTTAGGATGTTAAAAAGAGAGAGAATAAGAACAAGCAGCAGACAAAGCCTTTAATTCATCTACTCTTCATGTCACTGCAGAGTGCTCATCAGACAACAGAGCTGATCAGCTCAGCAGGTTCCTAAAACATTCACAAGGAGAGAGAACTTCAGCTTTTATCTCTGTAATAAGTAACGAAACCTAATTTCCCTTTCTAACAATAAAAAAATTAGCCTTCTTATGTGAGCCCAGAAGGGCTCAGTAACAGAAACAATCACAGCTCCAAGAGGCATGCAGAGATTTAGGGGTCACAGATGCTGTTGTGGGTCTGAGTCTCAGAGCTGTGGCTAAAGAAAGAGCCAGATGTGATAGGCAAGAATTATGCAGGCAGCACAGAAAGAGGGTTGTATCTCTTTCCACACATGTGCTGTAAGTCTGTTATCTCCCTTTACCCATCTGAACTGTGTCTGTGATTGGTATTTCTGACATGCAGCCTTGTCCAAAATCTGAGAAAGGACTTTGGGAGCTCAGCATTGCCCAGGGATTCTTAACTGAGAGATTTGCAGAAATGTCTCAGTTCTGTTTCATCTGTCTCCTGTTTTATAAGCCCATCTGCTCTCTGACAGTATCAGGCAGAGTCCAGTGTCTCAGCAAGACACTTCCTCCAACCCTTCTCCAGGACTGCTAAGGCCACCTAAGAAAAGGCATCACATATGTATTTTTCCACTCTTCCTGTCAGTATCAATAAATCAGAATCAACAGAAGCTGTTCTCAATTCTGTTCTCACAAAAAAAAAGTCACACAGAAATTCCTGATAGTTTGGTTCCTGTGTAGAAAAACACAGAACTTTATCCTACCTTTGCCTCATTTTTAAACATCAAAACTTGACCTCTGCTTTCTGCCTACTTCCCCAGCTTTGCTTTTGTCAAGCTGCAAATATTTTTCTTTCATAACAATTTACATATGTAATTACTACAAGTACTTCAGGAATTGTTTGCTAAAGGCTCCATGTAAATACTAATTATCAGTAATTAAAAATCCACAGCTATTAGGAAGACACTGATAGGGAGAAAATACTGCTTAGGAAGCAACTAACATTTGTCTAGGCAAAATTAAACATCAAATAACTTTCTATCTATGCAATTATACAATATGATTCATCATCTGCTGCATAAATGGAAGTGCAAGTGGGACAAAGGTGTCCCCACACACACATTCACATGTACAGCCCCCTTCCAGCCTTCTCACAAACTGTGCATCTTCAACATTGCAAACCCACTCTGTGTTGGGAGCAGAGAACATTCAAAGGTCTCACAGAACAGTTGCAGAAATATAACAGCTGTGTTGAATGTTTTCCATCCTAAAATCAGGTGCTTCCATGCTGATGATATGCAAACTTAATTCTCCAGGTCATAAAATGCACTGGGATTCTCTCTTGTGTTAAGTTAGGAAAGTTATCCTGCATAAAGACTACAAATAAAATGCAGGAACAATTGGCATCTGCTTAACTTTTTACAAACATGTTTTTCACCCTCCTTGGTTTTTCTCTTTTTTTGGTTTGTTTTTTTTTTAACTGCTAATATATATGTTTCTTCATTAACTGTGGTTCAGCATGCATGTACTTGAAGTGGAATTTTGGCCTGTCTACAGATGTCAAAGGGCATTTTGTCATTGTTATAAGTAAAATTATATTTTCAATTCAGTGATTTATTACAGATTTCAGCAGGCTTTGAATCAGCCTTAGTCCATCTAAAGTTAATCAACTTTCTGAGCCTGGTGGGAAAAATAAGCAGGCAATCCATGTGGGTTAGCAGCAATCTCAAAGTTTGCTCACTGCTGTACCTACTCCTGGTGGCAGGGGGGAAAAAGCCATTAAGCAAGCAGACAGGCAGAAGGGCAGCAATTTTACAAGGGGTGCAAACCAGATTTCTGCTCCCTGAGCACGGCTCCATCTCACTGACACCTGTCCTGGAAAGGGGGCAGTGGGAACATGCCTGGAGCACAGGGCTGCTGATGGGGCTCACCTCTGATTCGGAGATGGGGCAGCTTAGAGAAAGCTTCTCATCCCATAATAATGCTCAGCCTTGGTGCTCTCAGGGCCTGCAGCCACATTGCCAAAGGCAGGGAAAGCCATGCAGCTGGACTAAGCTGCCTCCAGAATTCATTTTCGAGTATATTTCTATTCACTTCTGTAAAGTTTATTTTTCCCTTTCTGGCTCTGCCTTTTTAGGCTCCGATTCAATTCAGGGAAACACTTCAATTATCTCTGGATCAGGCCCTCAGTTTGTATTGTGGCTGAGGCTTTGAAAATTGCTGCTATCGAAACCATCAGCAGACTCGCCCGTGCTATTTTGAGCTGGAGTGAAAAGGGCTTGATGGGACATTGAGCCATTCACAAACCACAAGTCAGGCAAGAATAACAGGACTTCAACTATCAGCTTTTAACTTTCAGCTTTCAAAAGGGTTTCTCAGCCATCCTGTTCCCTCTCAGTGAGCTGCCAGAGCCACCCTCCCCTGAGCCTAAGGCCAAGGTATGGCAGAAAGGGCTGATGTTTGTGCTGAGTCTGAATCTGTCTTGGCTTGGTTTGCTCCTGCCAAGAGGACAGCACCAGCTTGGGGCTGGGGGCTTTTCCTTCCTGGGATGTGAGGCTCACACCACACCAGCTCAGGGGGCAGCTCCAGTAAAACCCTGGTCTATCTGCCACCAACTGGTGATGAGAGACAGAAAAAAGTAGTGGCCAACCCCTGTGTTTCTGCAGAAATATAAAGCATGGGAACTCCCTGACATCTGGAAAAGCTTAGCTGTCATGCAGCTCCCTAAAACAGAGTGTTCTAGCATCTAAGTAGCAGTGGCTTCCTAAATTCTGCCAATAACTAATGTTTTTGATCAATATTTTGTTAATTTATAGCATTTCCTCAATCTTAACCTGTCATTTTTATTCTTCCCCCTCGTGTTTCCACTTGCCTTTTTTTCTTCTCTTTTGCTTCAACAAAGCATGAAATCATTGTTTATCAAAAGATAATCTGCCTGCTGCTATTTCTGTTGGTATCTAATAGTATTTTCTTCAGTCTTCTAGATTTCTGGGGAGACATGTAACTGGATTTGAGATCAGTCAGCCCCATTGCTGTGCTTGCAGGTTACAATCAGGTACATGCCAATGAGACCCTCTTGGCTTTATTTTCTTTAGTTTTAGTTCCTGAAAAGGGTAAATGCAGCTTCCCAGACAGACAGAGAGCCCTCCCTCCCACCAGTCCCCCTCCTCCCCAGCCTCAGCTGGTCTGCTATGGATGGAGCACTGGACAAAAAATATATATGCATAGTGACAAACAAGGAACAGTTTAAGATTTTAGTCACCCACCCACTTCTCATTCACCATCTTAGACCTCCTCCCAAAATGGATGTGGAGATTCAGATGACAAAGAAGAGGAATACCAAAGGCAGTATGCTGTTGGGTGGTGCTGTTTATGTTTTGTCACTGAAGCTAAATATGTTTTAAATATGTTGGGCATAGAGGGATTTATCTGTGGGGACCAGAAGAAAATACCATTCTCTTCTTGTTCTCTATCATACAGGTTAAAACACCAGCTAAATGCAACGTAGAGGACCCGAGCTCAAAGCTCTCCTGTCTGAAGGAATCAGAACCTGCAGCATTCAGCTACAGCTGAGCCACTAGCAGGAGAAGAATTAGAACTTGGAAGGAAGGAAGAGCAATATTTAATCAGCCCTGCTGAAGCAATTTGTAAGTAATTTGAAGTAATTTCATGTAACATAAAAAACCCATTCATTACATATGTAAACAATGTATAAGTGTGTGGTAGCTGTTAGCATGAGCACAAAAGTTGAGGAGATCTGGAATCCTGCTTCAGTGTTCACAATCCCATGGATAGTTATGATTGACTAAAGTGGCAAAAAAGAGAAGCACCATGGTTCCAAGAACAGGAGTGAGATAAAAGTGCTTGTCATTCTCTGGTGAGTGGTGTATCATTGTAATGGCTTCTGAAAAAAAATCACCTCTTAGCTCTGCATGACAGTGTATCACTCAGGACAGCAGAAGGGTGGATTACACAGAAAGAAAGGGAAAAAATCCCCAAAGGTAGCAAGCTCAGAAAGTTTTATAGTGGTATCCATCACACACACTGTGGGAACTGCAATTATGTCTGGTGAAAAGTTACCACCAAAGCATCCCTTGGAAAGTGGCCAAGCCCAGAGTGGACTGAGTGGTTGTCAGCAGGCCAGGGTGGGGCTCCTCCTCCAGGACCAAATGTGAGGCCACTTGCACTTGGTAGGGCAGAACATGGTCCAGGTGCTTTTCCCTCCCACCCACTTTCCTTCCTTCATCTGATCCTTTCTGATCACTCAGACATATTCACAGCCCTCCTCCAACTCACCTCTATTTTATTTTTCCTGGCTCTAATGTGGAAAGAAAACAGGTCTCCAAACCTCAAGAAGTGCTTGTTGTCCTCTGATCAGCTTCGGCTGGGATGCCAAAGTGTATCACTTGCAGCAGTGGGAGGATCAAAAAGGCACCCCAAAATGTGGGCTATTTATTCCTGCTGTCATTTAGCTCTCTAAGCATTGCTAAAGTTAAACTGGAAACACAACAAAAACAGGTTTTCAGTCACTACTGTTTTTATTTCCAGCTTATTTCTGGACTTTGGAAACAGGAGTTCAGCTTTTCCAGTATCTTCAGATCATCTGCATCTGGGTCTGCCAGAGACTGGCAAATCCCAGTAAGCAAGAGGCCAGAATTAATGAAGCTAAAACTGTTTTCAGTGTGATTTTATATTCAACTCAGGATCAGCTTCCTTTGTTTTGGCAAGAATCAGTGTGTGTGTGCCTGTGTGTGTTTGTGTACATTTATGTGTGTTTACCTTGTGGTGGTTTCACTGGTGGTGGGGATTGCAAATGTGCTTGTTCATTCCTCATGGTTGCACTGTACAAGTCAAATATAATTGATTTAGAAGGAATGAGACTTGCCAAGAACAGTAGTAATGACTTAGTGCTAAGTAAATTTAATGGAATATGCTTTGGCCAACAGCTGCATCTTTGAGAAGGAGTGATTCACCTTCTCCCAGAAATAATCATGAGAAGCTAAGTAAGTGGCTGAGAAGCTAGTTTATGCACACAGAGGTTCAAAGGCCTGCACTGCTAGCTAATAGAATCCAACAGCTATCAGCTATCAAAAATCATGGCCAGCTGAGCTGGTGAGTCCCAGGAGGGTGAAGGAAAAAGGGGGAGAGAGAAAAATTCCTAAGGGTCTTTTTCTGTGTAGATTGAATATACACTTTTATTTTTTATTATTTTGGGAAAGATAAAATGAAATGAAAGTGACAGAGACTGACAGTTTTAGGTATTAAAATATTTAAAGAAAGAGTCATTAATATATTAGTCCAAAAAATATTATTTCATCTAGCAGAGATTAATACATCTCACAGATTCTAAGGCCAGAAAAGGCTATTAGGATCACCTAGATTGGGTTTGATATAATTCAGGTTCAGTAATAAATGCAGAGACCTCTTCTGCCAGGCAGGCAGCAAAGAGTAAGGTCATTCCTAAGGTATCTAAGAAAAAGCAGAGACAGTCACAGCTCTGCCAGCCAGTTCTCCAAGAGAAGCGAGCAGAGTTTGCTTGGACCCGCTGTTGTTTTATGGCCAGACCCCGCAGCAGGGTCGGCTCTGCGGGGCTGTCCCGACCGGCTGTGAGAGGACCAGCGGGGTCACCCTCCCTGCCATGGACACACAGCGTTAAAAACGGGACCGCACTCCCGGTACTGAAGTGATTTCAGCATTTATTATTATAAAAGAAAGGCCTAAAGCTTGATGGCCCGCGGGCGGAGCAGGGGCTCTCCCGTCGGGATGCTGCAGCGCCGGCTTCTCGGGCAGCGATGTCCCGATTATATCCATGATGTTCCCGGTGGAGCGGCACGGATTCAGAGGGTCAGATGCCCCTTTTTATCCTGTTTGTTGTCCACTTGGATTGGTTTCTTTTTAGATCCTTCATTTGCATGAAGGTTTAAGGCGCTGGATTGGCCCATTACAGTTCTGTCCAGGCTGGCTCGTGGTGCACTTTACCGAGGTGTCGAGTCCCGTGTTCTTATAACTACCCTTCAACCCCTTTTACAATGTAACAACCAAACTAACATGCTTAACAATTACCAACTATTTTACAACAGTTTCTAAACGATTTTTAACACACATCACCTCGGCTCGGCTCTCCCCGGCAGTGGATTCCGCTCTCCCCTCTCCCCAGGCTGGTTTTTGGGTACGCATTGCGGAGCACAGCCTGCAAGCGCCCCGGGCCAGCGGCTACCGCTGTCCCTTTGCACAGCACACAGCTCCTGTCCCCTTGCAGAGCACAAACAGCCCCTGTCCCCTTGCACAGCACACAGCCCCTGTCCCCTTGCACAGCACACACAGCCCCTGTCTGTCCCCTTGCAGAGCACACACAGCCCCTGTCCCCTTGCAGAGCACACACAGCTCCTGTCCCCTTGCAGAGCACAAACAGCCCCTGTCCCCTTGCACAGCACACAGCCCCTGTCCCCTTGCACAGCACACAGCTCCTGTCCCTTTGCACAGCACACACAGCCCCTGTCCCCTTGCAGAGCACACACAGCTCCTGTCCCCTTGCAGAGCACACACAGCCCCTGTCCCCTTGCAGAGCACACACAGCTCCTGTCCCCTTGCAGAGCACACACAGCCCCTGTCCCCTTGCACAGCACACACAGCCCCTGTCCCCTTGCAGAGCACACAGCCCCTGTCCCCTTGCACAGCACACACAGCCCCTGTCCCCTTGCACAGCACACAGCCCCTGTCCCTTTGCACAGCACACAGCTCCTGTCCCCTTGCACAGCACACACAGCTCTGGTCCCTTTGCAGAGGACACACAGCCCCTGTCCCCTTTGCAGGGCACACAGCCCCTGTCCCTTTGCACAGCACACAGCTCTGGTCCCCTTGCACAGCACAACAGCTCTGGTCCCCTTGCAGAGCACACACAGCCCCTGTCCTCTTGCACAGCACACAGCTCTGGTCCCCCTGAGCCCCCAGGGCTGGGAGCAGCTGGGCTGGCTCTCCCCGCTGCTCCTGAGCTCAAACCAGCGCTGCAGGGTGGTCCGGCTGCAACCTGCGGCTCCATCCCTGGAGGCTCCATCCCTGGCAGGGATGGGGAGCGAGCTCAGCGCTTCCCAAGGCTCCTGTGTTCCCAAGGCTCCAGTGTTCCCAAGGCTCCTGTGTAGGAAGCCGCTGCCCGCTGCACAGATGGGTCGATGGGGCACGGGCTCTTTCCTCCTGCACCTCCCCACCACTGCAGGGACGCTCCGGGTGTTTCTATTTCCACACCAAACTTACGCTGCTCACCTCAGGCTTAAGCAGAGGAGTGCGAGCATCTTTCAAATTTACTTTCTGGGTTGCTTGTTTGTTTTCTAAATATGCCCCCTGTTTTGGAGAATAGATAAAGACTTTTAAAAACTCAGTGGCTGGGAAAGATGCCCTCATTATTAAGTTTTAAAAAGTAAATATAAACCCAGAAATATTCACTTTTATTTTCACCACAAAAGATGTTTCAGCATTTTTTTTTCTGCCCATAAAATCACTGCATTTACTATAAAGCCTCCTCTTCTTCCAAGGGTGACAAAAGGCTTCTTTGAAAAGCTTTTGTTCCTTGCTGGCACACCCGGCTGCAAAACCTGGGCTGGCCCCGAGCTGCAGGTACTGCTGGAAGTGTTTCCTCCTTTTGCCTGGGGGCAACAGAGAAAGAGAAAAGGAGACAGTGAGGCCACTTCTGAGCCTTGTGTGTTTGTATCTCACCCTTGTAAGAGAGCCCAGGTGACTTTGTTCTCCAGCTTCATTTGTATGCTTGTAGCCAGTCCTACAGTGGATCTAAAAACCAATCATTCTTATTGATTTCATTGTGAATTTGCCATGTGGAACAACAGTCAGAAGAAAAGATTGCCTTGTAGCTATAAGCGTAACAAAACCCCCCAAACCTCAAAAAAACATCGGTAAAAAACCCCCCCAACAGTTAAAAAGGAACCCAGAACTCTTATTTGCATTAGATAAGCATCTTGGCATATTAAAACCACCCTTGAGCACCTCCAACTGAAAATTAAAAGAAAACCTATGTTTTGTCACCGAAGCTAAATATGTTTTTATTAGTTGTGGACATTGTTGATGTTACAATATATCTCATTCCTAATCATAACAGATGAGTGAACTCTGAATTGTTGGTTCAAATGAGATAATACTCCATCATACTTTCCTTTGCAACACAAATCCACATAACTAGCACAACATAAATACAATCACTGGCTGGTAGAAAGCTTCAAATAACTATTTTAAATCCTGCAAGTATGGCTGGTGCTCAAATTGACAGCTCAGTGCTCTGTCATTTCCCACCACCAATCTTATTATGGAAGTAAATGGCTCTATCTTATTTTACCCTCTTCCATACATGATGCACTTAAAAGGACTTAAAGAATCTAGTAAATGGAAATATATGGTACAATGAACAGTTAAAAATGTCAATTGAATTAGTCCTTGTGTGATATCTTTTCAGCCTACAATGTGAACACAAATGCTGCCTTTTATAGAGGTTTATGCATACGAGGAACATGAAGTGGAACAAATGAGATTTGAATTTTATTATTCTTTTATGGCATTGCATTGCAGATAGGTTGGTTTTTTTGTTGTTTTTTTTTTTTTTTTAATTAGCTCCTATCTCAACACCTTTGGCAACTCTAAATAATTCAGAGAAATAATTCAGAGAATCTTGTCTTTTGTTGTTTTTGCTGTTGTGGTTGTTTCTCCCACAGAGAAGTAGCTTTTGCAAGTGGCAGGAAGTTTATCACCGAGTTTAAAAATGATCCTCCAGTTACACAAGCAGTACACAAGGAGTGCAGTGGGGTCTTTTCAGAGTCTTAAACACAAATCAGCTGCCAGATGCACAGTGACAAATCTATCCCAAGCCCTAGGAGGTGCCAGGGTTGGTAAAACTTTGCTTCCCTTTTCATGAGGTCTCCACTAAGAAGAAAAGTCAATAGGAGGTCAGTTTGCTGGGGTGGGGCTCAGGGAGCTGGCTCCCCACCAGTCCCTCAGCTCACCCAAGGGCAGCAGGGACCTGGTGCCACTGCACAGCTGCATCAACCTGCTGCTGCCTCCTGGCCTGGTGTCACACCTTCAGCAGTAAAACCCAAGCTGGATATGAAATAGGAGTGAAACCCATCATTCCCAGGACTTCAAAGCAACAGGCGGTATTTTATATCAAAATAAATAAACAAAAGCATGCAGACAGGATCTGGTGTTTATGCTACATTGTATGGTTCAGGGAGGGGGAGTAGTCCCTTTAAGCTCCTTTCTAGACAGCACATCCCCACACAAGTTCTTTGTTGAGAAACTTCAGGGACACGGTGTCTTACAAGGATTCCCTGGGGCCTCCAGCCTCTCCCTCACTTCACAATGTGTGGGCAGGATACAGCTGTTCAGCTTCACTGCGTGGTCTTCTCAGCCAAACTGCTCACATAATGCAAAAATTACATCCCTCAAGGCACTATGGAAATTCACATCCTAACACAGTTTCAAATGCCTATTTATTTCACAGCCTAGTGCAAATATTACGTCTGCTTCAGTATCCCCTGTTTCAAATGATACCACAGTGTCTCAGATTAAGTATGTGGGATTTCTTTTGTACCTAAAGAGGACAAGGAATTTTTTATTTTTTTCAGAACAACAGAAAAGAATATTTTTTTTTTTTTTACTTTTGTTAATTACAGTGATGCCTGCCTGCCTGCTTCCCCCCCCACCACCACTTCCAGGTTCTTTCATGGCAAATTCAAACATCAGGAAATTTCTGAATTGCCTAAATGGTCATTCTGGGGGTGTAGCCCAGCTCAACAGAAAGGAGTATTTTAGGTCAAATATTGCACTGTAGCCTGTTCAGCTGAGTCCCCATTTGCAGGAGAAAAGTGTCTGTTGCTGTACACCATAAAAACAAAACCTGGTATTAAATGTTTAAAGACATGGGTTTGAGAAAGTTCTAACTCGAGCTTTCAGCAATTACTTACATTATTTTGGAAAAGTACCCCATGTTTTCAGCATCCTTTTCAAGCCTGGGGAGCAAACACTGAGGGAGGAGCTCAGCTCAGGCAGTCTGGGCAACCTCTGTCCAACATCAGCCCTGACTGAGCTCCTTGTGCAGCCTCAGGTCAGTCACATAAGGACACATCCCCAAACTGAGAGGCTCCCCCATGCCCACACTGAATGCAGGTCCTGAACACACCACTGTGCTGAGGAGGGTTTGGGGTATGAGGTTGTTTGCTGCCAGTTCAGTACATTCTGCCAATCTCTTTTGCTCATGTCAACTTTGAACTGCAGAAATGTTGTTCATACATATCCTTTAGTTCAATTATGGAAGAAAAGGGAATTTTCCAGGTTATGCAATGAGGAGTTTGGTAAAAAAAGTGATTGCAAACCCAGGCTGCATGAAACGGTCAGCAAAGAATCCTGGCAAAGGCACCCTGTGTGAAACCCCAGATTTAATTCAATCCATCAGAGTAAAAGAAAGAGGAAAAGAGACTGATATTTTGACAGAATCTGCCTCTTCAGAGACAGCAGGTGCTGCCAAAATAGTAGGCTCTCTGATCTGTTTTCCTCTGTTTTTGTGATGGAAAGGGATGTTTAAACTCTACAGTTGCAATTGACCTAATGAGCCAAGGCTTCTTCCTGATAATTGACAATTTTCTTGATCTTCTTTCTTTTCAGCACTCCCTCTCCCCAGATGCCCATTCTTCCTTCGAATCTCTCTGTGGCCCCTAAGCTTAATTAGATCTTGCAGATTCTTTTCCTGTGGTGTGTTCACCACTGCAGGTTTTGTTTCCACTCCAGGTCTGCCTTTCCTTCAGGCTCCACCTGTAGTTCAAAGATGCTCTGCTGCTCTTTGCCACGGGCCCCTCACCTGAGCTACCCTTTTATAGCAGTTGTAGCTGCTGCCCCGTGCTCTGTGCACAGCTGCTGCTCACCTCAGCACGAATCAAGGGGTCCTGAAGGCAAAGAAAGAGCATGAAACAGTAACCCTGGGTTAAAACTAAGGGAGGAACCTGGGCTTCATGATAAAATGCCGAGAGAAAAGGGATTAACGGGGAAACATTAGCCAGGTCAGCTGAAGTGTATGCAAGGCATTACTTTTCTCACAGGCAGAAAGACCTTGCCCAGAGCTGAGGTTTGGATGTTTTTATGACTTAAATCCTTTAATCCTCCTCTTATTTAAACATCCAAGTCAGGAATTTAGGGGTACAGGAAGCAGAGTGGATATTTGGCAATATTGCCTGCCCTGTGATTAAGCCCTGGCACAGGATGATGAGCCAGAGGAAACCCAAGCCCAGCACCTGAGGCTAGGGCAAGCAGAGGGGGGGCTGACTTCCAGCTCCTGCTCCCTAAATTTTCTAGAGACTAGGACCAAGGCAGAAGTCTCTTCTTCCCCTTTTGACAACCTTACTCACTTGTCCAGAGTTGTACTTTCCATTGTTTGCTCTTCAAGGAGCCCCATAACTGTTTTCTAACCTCCTGCAAAGTTTCCTAGCATCAGCATATTATGAAAAGTTGGTTTTGAATTGTCAGCTCTCTGTAGCAGAGTGGTAGGTGTGCTTTGAGAATGCTTAGTTGAACTGAGGCCTGCAGGGTAGGGGATTTTGGAACTGAGAAGGCTGTGTTTCTGTAACTCCTACCAAGCACAGGTAGGAGGTAGACACCATCCTCTTGGCCAAGGTGCCAGTACTTCTATTTACTCTGGAGTACAGCAGAAATAACCTACAATAGACTTTGCAGAACATTTACACTTCTTTTGAGGGTATCTTGGGTTCTGACCTGTTTAGTTAGAGATCTGCTGGTTCATTGGGTTTGATTTGGGATGACAAAAGGTCTTCCAGATGACACAGAATATCAGGCTTGGTACACACAGCTGTGAGGAGGGAGGGAAGGAAGCTGTAGGCAGACATCTCCATGGGAATGCTGAATAAAAGTGGCACACTCTGAGGAGGACAGTGCTTAAAGCAAACCCAGTCAGACTTTAGACACAAAACTGCCTGGCCCTTGGAAGTCATCAGCCACTTACTAATACCATAAGATAGAGTTTGACACAGCAGCTTCCCTGCTGCAGACCCCAGCCAGGACAGCAGCTTGTCTGCTGGCTGAGAGCTGCTTTGGCAGTGCTGGCAGCTTCCCTTCTGGCTTCCTTCCCCTGGTGTACCCTGCCCTGTGGGTTTTGGCAGCACAAGTGGTAACTGCAAAGCAAGCAGTGGGAATGAACTTTTAAAAGTGGGGGGAACACAGTAGCAGCTGCATTAGTGCTGACTATTTAAGGGCATTTCTCTAAAGTGAGGGCTTTCAGTAGCAGAGGATGCATTAATAGGCTCAGGGCACAGTGAGGAGAGAAAAGCAGCCTGTCCTGTATTTATCAGCTGCCATGCTGGTAACTAGCTTTGGAAGAGTGGCAGAATAAGTCAGGAGTCCAGGGAACAAAAGAGGCAGATTTCTTTCTGCAGCGTTTAGCTTCTGTATTTGCAGACTGTCTTGCTAAAGACACAAGAGGAGAGAGAGATGATGGCTGTGATAATCTGTATAGCAAGTCAAGGCTTAGGGAAGCTGGATTCCAGTTCACCTGGGGGAGGGCAGGCACTTCCAGAGGGTGTGTGGAGAGCAAATACAGTGCCAGGTTTTACTGGAAGCACACAGAGACAATGAATTGTACAGCAGTGACACCTGCTTTGGAGGGGATAGCACTGGGGTATCACGGTGGCAGACTTTTAGCAGTGCTCTGGGCACACCCAGCTTTTCTAAATCCATTCAGCAAAGCTCCTCACACAATTACCATAGCCACATCTTCGAGCCAATGCTACGTCAGGAGCACTCTCTATATGGAGCTCTTTGGAAAATTGGCTCCTATTTTTTGGCAGTAATAGAAAGCTGAGCTGTTAGGAAAATGGGAGCTCTAAATGCTTGGATGACATTTCTCAGCATTGCTCACAAATAAGAGAACCTTAAGCCACAAAGGCAGTGTCATCAGCCATCTTTTAAGGATATCATCATCAGGCAGACTATTTGCTCTTCTTTTTTGTCCTGATGAGAACTATAAGACAAAGTTAGCAGTAGCAGAGTGACAGACCACGACACCATTCAGGTTAATATATCCCCTACTTAATGCACAGCTATTATGTTAACAGAAACAGCACTGATGTGCATGTAAGTAGCAGTAGGTGCAGTGCATGACTGTTCCTTTAAATGAAAGGATCACCAGGCAGGTTTTATTATGTGACATTGGATGAACAATTACATACTGTGCAATAAGCTAAGTCAGGTTTTAATCTCTGCTGCATTTATGGATGGTTTATCCTGACCTTTCATAGCCTTAGAAACCAATAACTGAAGCAAAACAAAGTTTACCAGCTCCTCTCAGAAACAAGTCATATGAGCATAATCAAATCCCAGGCATTACTAAAGCCTGGATTCCTGGGCTGATGAGGAACTGAGAGATTTTCCATGTCACATGGGGCTGAACAAGCCATATATTTTCTTTTTAACCAAATCTGAACAAAGGCTATAGGGTTTATGGTTAAGGCCAAATCATCACCTGAAGTAAATTACACCAAATTTGCAGCTTTCATTATCTGCATACTTCTTTTATAAGACAATAGTAAGCTCCATGATATCTTTAATGAAGCATAATTACTCTAAAGACATGATGTATCTAAGAATAGTTATGCAGAAATTATGCTAGATAAATGTCATTCTGAAAAGGGAGAGCCCTGTCTTAGAGAGATACCAATCTTATGGAAAGATTCTCTTTGATATAAAGATTTGTTGAAATCCATAGGTACCTCAGTAGCAGAGCTGTGAACAAAATCTGCAGTCTTACCTTTTCTCTCTCCTTATTATACCACCATGGCTTTCAGGAGAGTTAAATGGGATGACAAGGAATGAGAAACAGTATTCAACACAGTTGTTTTCACTTTTTTTTTTTTTTTTGCTAGAGTCCCACAGCTCTCATTAGGACTCTAATCCAGAATTTTCTTCATTCCAGAAAACTTGTAATAAGCGTTGTCTACCCTTCATCAGTCTTTTGCATGCCCCTGATTTATTGACTTCCATGTTTCTGAAAATCAAGTGATGTCTTTCAACCTCAATATGTTCAGGAGGCAACCATTTGAAGTAAAAGACTTTAAGAATCACTACCAGGAAGCTAACTTTAATGATAACCCCTTTTCACTGTAGCCCTGTTTGTTCACACAGGAATGCAAAGCTGCCCAATTTCATTTTCTTTCAGACACAAAGGAAATAGCATACTGTGATTCTCTCCTTTTCCGAAAGGGAAGGCACATTTGCAAAGTCTGCCTGCAGCAAACCCTGTCTACCTGTGGTCTGTTTCAGAAGAGTGGCTTTCAAGGGCTCTCACAGGCTGCCTTAATCCAGACTTGGTGACAGAACTGCCTGCAACAATATTTTGCCATTTTATTTGCCACCCTCAGCTGCAAATGCAAAGGAGCAGACACGCCTCAGATAAAACTCACCGCAAACCTTCAGAGAAGGCAATCACTCTGATCTGACCCACAAAAGAGAGAGAAAATGCACATATCCCATGAATTTGCAGGCATCCAGGCACTGCTCCTCACAGCTGCACAGCTGTCCTTCACACATGAAAGAAACAGGTCCGGCTAGCAAACATCTCTTTCAGCTTTTCCTTCTGTACAGCTCTGTTCAGGTTTCTCCAAACCACAGCCCTGCACAGCACTGCAGCTGCCTCCCCAGATCCTCAGCAGCTGTAACCCAACCTGGCTCCATGGATTTCAAATGCCTTTTCCACCCACTGGAAAACCCATCGGCAAGTTGAAAGCACTTCCACCTCCTCCCTCCCCACCTACCACACAAACACACACAGACACATCCACGTACATGGTGAATGGAATGAGTCCAAAACGATTTTCTCAACTCTGGTAGCAGTATTTTTTAATTTTTTTTCCCCCTCCAAACTAGCTTGGAAGGAAAACTTTGAAAGCTTTCCAAAGCAAATGTTCCTGGGGCAAGAGGGATGAGTATAAAGAACAGCTAGAGCTTAGTTCTGCAAGAGCTTCTTACATGGAGACCTGAGGCAAACATTCATTTCTCCTTTTCTTTCCCTCCTGCAACAAATCTGTATTGTACACAGCAGTGCATCCTCCTGCCAGACACTCCTCATTGCTGCCAGGTCCCTGAGGATGCCAGGGAAGTGGAAATGTGCTGGTCTTACATTGTTAATGTAAGACCCACAGAGAGCTGGGGAAAGATACTCATTTTCCTTAACTCATGTGGTTCACTGAGGAACAGCTGGGACAGGCAAAAGAAGCATCTCCCTCCTGGCTATATGTGTGTGGAAACTGCTGGGAAAACCAGAGAGAAATGTTCCTATCTTGAGTAATTAGGATAAAATAAAAGTGGAGAGATGAAGGAGGTGAAATGTTTGGCCCTTGTTTTGTCCTTTTGTTGGGCCTTGAAGTGCTTAAACCAAAGAGCTTCTGATTTTCAGAATTTTACCCTCTCAGATGAGAAAACATCATTAAAGTGGGAATGATTGCATGATAGGACAGGGAGAAAAGAGGTCAAAAGATAACAAACCCTTCTGTTTTGATTTGGCTAGCCCTACCTTTGCTCTGGAAATTGTGCAGGTTTCCACCAGAGGAATTGCAGCTGGGCTCAGTGAGGTGAACACGCGACAGAGAGTTCAGGGTGAGACCTTAAACCTTGGTCACTCCCATCACCTACTGCAAATTCAGAGCAGTGGTCTCTGAGCAAACTAGTGAGTTCTGTGTGACCCCCTAATCACCACCCAGGGCACAAATAGAGCCATTTTCTGAGTTTATGAGGCTCTGGGGCCAGGATGATCCCATGTTAACACATGTAAAATATTCAACAGATGGAGTCTCTCAGTGCTTTTGCAATACAAACCACCATAAGACTATTAATGAGGCACTATCTTTTAAATTAATCTTTCCAGCATAAAGCTGGCGGTGATGGGCTATTAATACATCTCAGATAACCATATTATCTGAGCATCTTCTGGGCAAATCAAACTCATGCAAAGTTTTTAGCTGATTTCATCATCCTGTTGCCTCTTTTCCTTCTGTGACACTTAACACTTCTTGGCATATAGGCTGCTTTTCTTGCAAAAATTTTGTTGCAGTCAATTTTTAAAATTGCTTTTTCAATTGGATTTGAAAGATGCAACTCTGATGGAGGAAAAAAGCTCCTTTGACTAGATACAGTTGTGACTAGGTACCAATAATCCCCAAAGACACATAAATGAATCATAAATTTATAGATAGGATTTTGATGATGTTTACTTTTTAATTTCTACATTCATAATGCTCTTCACACAATGAATAAATGCAACAATACTTGTGGAAGATGATGTCCTGTTGGAAATTCTGGCCATCTGTAAGGCTGGCTTTATCTATGACTGATTCCTTTCCTTTGTAAGCAACCCTGGGATTTCCAGGTTCACCAAGTTGTCATTTTCCTTTCAAGCATAGAACAAATTTGTAATATACCATAGGCTGACTTTATTAGATTAATTAAAGAAACCTATTAATTTCCAAGTAAATGAAAAATATTTTTAATCATTGCCTGTGAACCACTTAGCACATTAACTTGTCCCTCTGAAATCATTTACTTAAGTGTGCCCTCAGTTTGCTAAATCCATAACTGGTCAATAGTATATTAATATTACAGTCTCATTTTGGATCTAAGCATGTCTGAGCCTATTAAACTGTCACCCTGGATTTACTTGGAGGGAAAAATTATCTGCATTCAGAGATAGAAGGAGAAAAGTATTAAAGTGAATCAAGCACTAATGAAATTAATCATAATCATTGTAAGTACTTTCAACGACTGTCACCCAGTGGGAGATGCTGCTACAGGAAAATTCTTACAGCTCTATTGTTTTTATGGCTGAGCTCTGGAGCTCTCTCAGCTTTTGCTTGTTCCAAAGAGACTGATAACACTCTGGTGATCATTTAGAAACATTCCTTTTTTTTTTTTTCAAATCTAAGAATCAACCTTAGAGATGACCTTGAAAGACAAGCTACTTCATGGAAATCTTGTTCTAGTGAACTAGTTTAATGTAGGTCAGACCTACCCTAGTTTGTGTTATAATTCATTCAAACTGGGAGACTCCATCTCTTGCTGTTTACTTTTACTGCACTGCTTGTGAACATAATGTGTAAATATTACAAATCCAAGACAATAGGAAAGAGAAAATCAGGAGAAAAATTATCTATGTCCCTGCAGTGCAAGATACATAGATATGTAGATATATTTATATAATTTTTTTTAGATATATAGAGCCAGGTCCTGAGCTGTGCAAATCAGAATAGGCACATGGTGCATTAAAGCCAATAAAACTATGCAGTTTTACATCAGTGCTGTAAGCTCATCCCTTACAGCACTCACTTCATGCAAATCCTTTGTAATGCTTTAATATTACTTGAATTCAAAAATGTCTTTTTTTTTCCTTCCAATTGCTGTAGTGACAAGACACTAATGTGTATCTTGTTTAGTACTATGAAACTTTTGAAAGGCTCCCCCACGTATCTTCTTTGAATTCTCCAGTTGCCTACAAACTCCAGTGTTGTATGAATTAAACCTCTGATGAAGAGGAACATGACAATGGGAAAGACAAAAAATAGCAGCAGATCAAAAGAAGTTATCTCTAAAAACAAATTCAGTGCTATCCACAACTAAGTAACATTTGACATTTAAAAAATATTTGATCAGTGTTTTGGCTTACAGAACTGCTTTAGGGGCACTGTGATGTGTAAATTAAATTCAAATGAAGGTTAAATATAGTTCTCTGAGAAAGACTGCACAGTTTAAATTACCTAATTATTTGGACAAAATCTGTTCTCCTGTAATTAAATGTATACAAAAGAATGTGTCTTTTTACTAAGTACATTCAGAGAGGAGGAGATGTTTATCAGCAAATGGTAACTTCCTCTTGAAGATCATAAAGATACTGTCATCACTCAGAGCTTTGTAGGGAGGAAAGTTTGTTCATGCATTTGTCAGAGCTGAGGTTGAATGAAGTGAGACAGAGCATGCCTGTATTTTGCTGTATGCAGCCTCCAAGTCCTGATCTAGCCTTTTAATGCCAGCCTTGCTTTAACTTTTTGTCCAGAGTTCATGCCTGTGCAGGAAGGGATTGGCTGCAGCCAGCCAGTGTGCCCAGGCAGTGCTCTGGTCATGAAAAGAGCTGGTAATTCATTGCATCCATGTCTGCTGGGATGCCCAGGACTGGATTTCTGCCTTTCATCCAGCTCAGACCCTCTAACTCTGCACGTGTTCCCAGGCTTTGGAAGAATGAATGACTGCTGGAGTGAGTTACAGCCCATGTGAGTAAAGGGGTAAGAGTCTGGATCACTGAGGTTTGTTTAGTCTATTTTTAAATGTGTTGAGTGAGGGGATTTTTACCATCTTTCTGTGGGAGACTCCTCCTGAGCCTAGCAGATGTCAACAGCAGGATATCTTTTACATGATACTGCAGATGAACTTTCTCCTCATCTTGTCCATTCCTGTTAGTTTTTTCTGTTTTTCATTTGTGTACACCCATCAATATTTACACTCTGTAATATTTCTGTTTCTTTTTGCAGAGCCATTGCTCAGTCCCACAAACTGCAGCTCTTTCATTCTATTTTTGGTGGCAGTCCATCTGCCTCCTTTCTGCTTTGGGAGGTCATTCTTCTCACCCTTTTCTTCCTCCCCCCAGTTTGCCAATTCTGTCCAAATCTGTTGTGTGTGGCTGACAGACAGAAATGTCAGCCTTGCTTAGGGCTCAGAGCTCTATGCCATCAATTTAATATTGCAGTACAGATACAATACACTTGGATTGTTCAATTACTGCTCATGAACCAAAATCTCACTCTCCAAAGGACTGAAATTAAGTCTGCACAGTATGCCTAAGCTTCACAATGCCCTTCCCTGCAGTAAAGATGTGATACGGAATAGAGCCCTGGAAAATACAATAATAAGCAAGCTCATATTGCTTAAAATTCTGAATTTTCCAATATGTACCTGGAATTATGCAAATTTCCTGTGGTTTCCCAGGTTGGAAGAGTAGCATTTCTCTGCATGTCTGGTCCCCAGTCGTAATATCTGCCATAATTACATTAGGGAAGAAATTGCATGCTCATTAGGAAAAGCACACTGGTGCACAAAACTTTTGTCTGGGGGGCCCAGAGCATCTGAACTGCATGTGGGAAGAATGTTTGGATTTCACATGTGACAAGAAGAGATTTTTCAAAGTGAGTGGGAAATTAAAGGCAGCTCAAGAAACTTTCCTACAAGTCATTTTACAAACTATTCTTTTCATTCAAATTCATTCTGCAGAAAATGAGCTTACTTAAAGAAAGAGAAGAAGGAGAGGGAAAAAAAGGATTTATTGCTAATAGTCATAAAAGGAAACCATAAATCTACCAGGGCCCTGCAGTGAGTCTAATAGTGAGTAAGAAAAAATGCAATCAATATGAATGTATTCATTTATTCTGTCTCAGCCACAATCAATATGCATGGTATCTCAATGTTGAATAGGAAGGCACAGCTTTTGCCCCAGTGAGTTTAAAATAATTCAACAGAACTCCTGCTGAGTTTTGATTGAATAATAAGTTTGGCTCTAGCTAGAGAAAAATGTGCGGACAAGCAAAATGCCGGCAGGGAGCAAAACTGGGAGCCAGCACTTCTAGGAAAGGGATGGGTTCAGGAAGGCACAGGAAGAGCAGAGAGGTTAGGGATGACTTTGAGCAAGAAAGACAAAAGTTCTGCAGTTATTTCTCTGGGTAGTGGAAAAGGTCCCTTTTGAGGAACAGAAGGGAAGCTGACCCTAACCTTGGTGCAGCATATTCCCATTATTCATTTACTGTGTCATTTGTAATTGCCTCCATAGCTCCTGTCCCACGGCTACATGTGCCCAGAGGGGATGAAGCAGCACCACCAGAGCTACCAGAGCAGAGAAGGAGGAGACACAGACCCCATGGAAATCTGGAAGTGGACTGGCTCCCAGCCTCACACCCCAGGCAAATATGTTTAAATATGTTTTTACAGAGGAGGCACAGGCATGGCAAAAGAGGCCTCCACTTTGCTTCCTGCCACTGAGGCTGCTGAGCAAGCAGCCTGTTGCATTCTCCACTGGCTTTAATTTGCAAATAGCCTTAAAGCATTGCAGAGAACAGCATGGGAATTTCTTTTTAATGATGGTTACAAAGGTTGGGCTGTCTGTCCAAAGCCTGCGATGTAATCACTGAACAACCAAAGAGTACACAAGATGTCATGTAGGAACAAAGAGGTCACCCTAAGCAGAGGAGGGAATGAAAGCAGAGAATAGGATTCATATTCCCTGAACAAAGCCTCTGCACTGTCATTTCTGGACACTGAGCTTATCTGGGCACAATTAAAAATCCAAAATAATAAATAGAGCTGTTTCATAGTTCTTGAATTTACCTGCCAGAGCAGTGGCTGTGTTCTTTAACCACCCAAACAGACAGCCTGAAAGGAGTTAAAAGAGCAGTTCTGGATCTAGCTTCTACTGAAATTCAGGGGTGCTGGCCATTTAGCTACTCTCTGTGTTGAAGGCTCACCCACAAGCATGCCAGACAATGCTTCCCCATGACCTCTCTCTTTTCCTGGGGAGAACCTGAAAAATGCCTCTTGATGAGCTCTCCAGAACTAATCACCATACACTGCTTACCTGTTCGCTTTCCAGGCTGGTGATATTATGGTTATTATAGTGTCCTGTCATGCCTTCAGTTTGTTAGACTCCTAATGAGAAGCCCTAATTCCTTCCCTGGCTGCTTGGGAGGCTTGGCCAGTGGTGCTGTGTAAATGAAGAAGATGATTATTACTGTGATCATGATTATGTTTCATTAGTAATAACAAGGAACTCTGGTCAGGTACGGCATATATACAGGAAATGAGAGAAAATACCTGCTTAAAAAGAAGGTTAAAGAAACTGGTATGTTTCATCAAATGAGAGGAGAGATTTGCATGTGAAACAGAATATGATGAGCTTGGCAAAAAAATCCCTACTATGACTAAGTCCAATTTAAAATTTGTTTAATTTTGCTATGCATTTTAGCCCAAGGAAGACTTTCTTCCTGCAAGCATGCAGGCAAGGTCATGAATTCCTCATGGAAGCACTTGGAGGAAGGGAAGGGTGAGCACATAAATTGGGTGATTCATGTTCCAGTGAGAACTCCACTCCCCTGAGTGAAAGGAGGGCTCAAGGAGAGAGCTCCTCTCCTGTGCCACAGAGACCAATGACTAAGGAAGCAAGAAGAATACCAGGCAAGTTAAGGATGGTCTTTTCCTACTGCAAGCTCACAGCTTTTAGCAGTCAGTAAGTTTTGGCTCCCTGAAGAGGCCCAGATGGTGCCTGGACACAACAGTGCTGATGATTTTAGGAGAAGAACTGCCTCACCTTTCTGGTTGCTCATGAGCTGGGCTGTACCAGTGCATCTGGGCTAGATGCAAATGTGTTTCAGACAGCAAAGTACAGGGGGAAAGAGAGATGCAAGTCCCCTGTCAGGTACAGTTAGGTCATGTTTAACTGGTGATAGTGACCCAGTTATCTCCTCACAAGGGATGTGCAGGCCACAACTATTTAAAACATGACACAACAAATACTTTCAAACAGGAATTTGCTCACAGCAGCTTGCTTTCAAAGAATGTTTTTCTTCAAGAACTGATTCTTGCAGCTCATGGAGCAAGACTTAAGCCAGACAAACCTGTTTATGCCATGGGAAAACCCTTAGCAGCTGCAAGGGGCTGTCTGTAAAGACCTTTCTAAAGAGCAAGCTACTGAAATCAATGTTTATCAAAAACCAATGTGGACACTATCCCATTCCTTGGATTTCCAGCACAGCAACAAGATGTGAGTCAGAGAAGTGCTGCTGTGTCCCACTTAAACATGGATGGAGAAACCCAGCAGAACAACAAACATGCCAAAACAACCATGTATTGTATCTGTTTATTGTTTTACATTCTGACATTCATCCAAAACTCTCATTGTTTTCCATCTATACCCCAAATATGGTCTTATTTTTCCAGAGAAAACCAGGAAACTCATATCTTTAGAAGATACAAACCAGCACCTCAACATAAACCTAAAAACCCATACATATGATGTCCTGTACTGGAAGGTAATTTTTGCAAAAAATTGCAATAGATGATACATCTCCAACATTCTTGTTTGCTCACAGTGTGTTCATAGGACACCTCAGGTATCTGAACAGAAAAATAACTCTGCTTCATGTCATCTGCAAAGTCTTGGAGGAAAATCATGGGAAGTGGAGGACTAGGAAGATAAAATTTACAAGGAGGAGCAAGAACAGCACAGGATTTTTTTTTAATTAGTCAGACAAATTATAATGTAAGAAAAACACTGGATACAGTTTCTTCTTATTTTTACAACTGTCTATAACTTTAACCTTAGCAATTCAGAGCTTGTTCAATGGCATCTGCACAAACAGCTGTAGTTCCCTTGTGTAACAAACACTGGATACAGCAGTGAATTTGCTTGAACTTCCTTTCACAATCATCATGGTCTAACAAAGGAATGGTTAATGATTTCTGCTAAATAATGGAAAGCTTCAGACCCACGGCAATGCAGGATGCTCCTTACCCTCCCTTTGTCCAGGCACACACCTAAAACCTTGCACAATCTAGAACCTAATCTGGGAGAGGGGGTGGTTTGGGGACTGTATGGGAGTGGCAGTGAAGAGAAACTTTCATTTACTTTGCCAGGCTGTGGGGTAGACCACATGGATTACCTTCTTATTTACATTTACTCTTCTGCTAGTGTTGGTGTTCAAAAAACCCAACATGCCCTATACCAAAAGATTGCATGCAATTGGCTTGATGCACATCAACTTGAAATGTTGGGAGGCATTTCACATACACATCCCAGTGTAATACATTTAATAGTTTGTGTATAGGGTAGCACCCAATAAAAGTCCCCAAAAGCCAATGAAGTTGTACATTATGGAATTTCTGTGTTGCCAGTATTTTTTTCTTGGTTTTGTTTCTTCACTTGGTTTTTTTCACTTGTTTTATTGTTTTTTTTTTTTCTTTTTTCTGGTGGGTGGTTTTTTGGGGTTTTATTTGTTTGTTTTTGGGGGGTTTGGGGGCTTTTTTTGGTTTGGTTTGGTTTGGTTTTGGTTTTTTTTGCTTTTATTTTTGGTGGGTTTTTTTTGTTTCTTAGTTTGGTTTTTTTAGTGTGGAAAAAAGGTAGAACATTTCTGTACTTGATTAAGACCTGTTAGTAGAGATTTATTGCCAAGGGTTGCTCTCTGTATTTGATATTAACCTCTCAGATCACAGCAAGCAGCTTTTGAAGTTGGCTGGGGACTGGAGAAAAGTTCTTCATCAGGGGACACTCCACGCCTGCCTCCTTCTGAGGGGAAGCTGAGGGCAGAGGGGGCAGTGGGAAGGTCACACCATGCAGTAAATATTAACTGGAGATGATTATTGAATACAAAGAGTTCTTATAAGCCTTACAGCCTGTATGTATCTTGTTAGATAACTGAAGAAAAGCAGGGTTAGAAAGAATAACTCTGGCGGACGAAATCTCGTCTGTTCCATTCCTAGCTGTGTTGCAAAGAGAATGAAGTAATTTAAGGGGTTTATCTGATTTAGGGCCTTAGTTTTCTCTCCCCTTCTGGTTCCCAGTAGCCCTGTTCCTGAAACCATGCTGCCAGGTCCCCCATCAGAAACAATTGTTATTTCTCCCTGCTGGAGAGTGTTTTCCTATCAGGAGTGCAGGGTGGTGCCACCCCTGCCAGGAGGGGACAATGGAGCAACTCCCTTCAGTCCCACCTGCCAGCTGAAAGGAGCCTTGCACACTCTTCCCCACAGGGCAAAACCTGGCTGCTGCAGCTGGACCTGAAAGAGAAAATGAAGCTTCTGGGGTTTCTATTTCCCTGATTTAATTTCCCTATTAAAACAAAAAAGGGAAATATAAAAGAGAAATGTGTTCAGTAAAAGAGGTTGGAATCAGACCATGGATTTCATACCAGAGCACAGGCTTTTGAAATAGACCTGCAGCTTTATTTTTAGTATGATTAGGTTAAGGGCAAACGGACAAAATTCACATTTTACTGCAGTTTCAGTAATGAATGTGCAGGAAAATGGGACTTAACTGACAACTCTTTTAATTATATTACTTTAAATGCTGGAACAAATAATCAAAGAAACTATTTATAAGGATCTAAAAGATAAGGAGGAGATGAGTAACAGCCAGCATGGATTTGTCAAGAGCAAATTGTGTCACACCAATGCAATTTCCTTGCCCCACAGGGTAATAGACCTTGCAGCCATGGAAGAAGCAGTAGATGTGATATATCTTGAGCACAGTAAGTTTCCTGACACTGTCTCATATAACATTCTGATAAATAAGAGAAAAAAATGTGTACTAGGGGGAAACCTACTAGAAAGTGAGTGCAAAACAGATTAGAAAACCATTTTGATGAGAATAATTATTCATGGTTCACTGTCAAGAGCTGCATCAAGTGGGTTCCACAGAGGTCTCTCCCAGCCTGATACCATTCATTGGGAATGAACCAGAAGGGATTGTGGTGCTATCAAACTGCACATTGTCTGCTCCAGGAAAGGACTAGTGCTCCAGAACTGGAAAAACAGGATGCAAATCAAGCAAAGCCACCATTATATTATACAATGATCCATTAGCAGAAGTTAGGAATAATTGATTTGGTACTACAGCTTTTTAGGTAAGAATCTGTGTGTTGCAGCTAATCAGAAGATAAACATGAAAACTGAAGAATTTTTTTTTCCCTTTACTCAACATCTGTAAGCCCTCAGGTCATTTCATCCAGATAGGTTTTGGCCACTTAACTTGAAGGAACACTTAGGCTAATGAAGTCCAAATATGAGCAACAGAAACACCAAATAATCTGGGCATCTGGCAGAAAGAGCTGGGCCTGCACAGTCTAGAGAAAGAAAGATTAAAACTCAGCAATGGTTTTTGTAAGTGATCTTTGTAAAGAGTCTCTTCCCTGTGATCACTGTGAAGAGGACAAGAAACAAATGGTTTATCATTTAGGAAGAGAGTTTGATTTTAGACATTCATTAAAAAATCCAGTGTTACAATGGAATAGGTTCCTTGGGGATGCTGTGGAGTCTCCACCACTGAGAGAGCATCCACATCCAGCCTGATGCTGTTCTAGAGTAGGAATGGACTAGATGACCTCTAGAGATTTCCTTCCAACCCACTTTTGTACAATGGCATGAATTCTATGAATACCACCATCTAGTCATGTTTAATAAATTAAAGTGAAACAGAGAAAAAAAAAATCCCCTAAACCCAGAGCTAGGTCTGAAAACACTTAAATGTAGTAATAGGCCATAAATTTACTTTCCCTCCCTAAAGAGATTTTATTGCCACAAAGACTAACATCCCAGAAGTCTCTTGTAATAGTTAAGTAACTACAACACACTGACTGGCTCTTTGATTCATATTCTAGAAGGAGTTTATGTTCATAGAAAACAATTGGTTGCATCAGAAATACAGGTTAGGTCAATCTTCTGAGCTCTGCATGTCTCCAAAATGTTTCTAAATCCTCATATGTCTTAAAAAAGAAAACCTAACTCCAGACTAGTCTTGAAGGGCACTTTAAGTTATCTTAGTCCCATTCCTGTGCCCACTGCTTCTCACAATAACATTTCAATACCCTATGACAAAAATGAAGGCAGAGATGATGCACACAAGTTGTGTGTTACCTCATCAGCTAATCAGAGAGCAACACAAACTGTGCCCATTTGCAGTGTCAGACATCCATATTTTATGTAAAGCAGAAGATACTTTATCTATAAGTTGATGGAAGGGACCCTGAGGGGTTTCCTTTCCATACCATGAGTACAACAGAGAGAAAGAAAAACTTTCTAATTAAAATCTTCCTACGAAAGTGTGGTTTCAAGGAAAAGAATAATTATTGCTGTAAAATGTCATACCAGTAAAGCAATTCAAGTTATCAACTAGGGTTTTAATTTGCTTTTTGCATCACTGAGCAGATTCCATAATCCATTTTCCCATAAATGCCTGGGTTTCATTCTCTTTCACTTGGGTTCACTACGGTGTTTTAGGGAATGAGTCCTCTTGCTAATTCTGATGAGCAAAACTTGGTGGAGGGAAATAAAAGCCACCAACTACTTTCTATCTGGAGTGAAACTGAGCTATCCACTCGAGTTTGAGCTTCAGAGAAAGTAAGGTCTGAATGAGCAGCCTTTGTCAAAGCCTGTACCCCAGCAGTTCTTGGGGTTCATACAAGCCCCTTTGGCTCAGAGCAGCCCCAAGGGGACAATGCAAGCCCTGCTTTACTACCACAGGGTATAAAGTGGTATCAAATAATGAATCCAAATATTTCCCTTCTGAATTCAGCCCAAAGCACTTTAAAAGTTTTCTAATATAAAATAATATACCATGAAGTGGAAATCTTTATGATATTTTGTCATTTTAAGCTGTGGTAATATATTTTCCCTGGGAAAATATAACTCTGCACTCATTGTGTGCTTTTTTGTTTTCTGTTTAATCTGTGATGCATATCTGAAAGGAATTTTTGCCTGTAATTCTATAAAATTTACTCTAAACCACTGCTTATGCTCTGCTGATCACAACTCTGGTTTAAGGATTGGTTCCTATTTTTCAATCTTCTCTTCACTGCCCTTTTGCTCTATTAGAATATGAGGACTAAAAGGAAAAAAATTTTGCACATTTAACACTTTCTTTCCCATGGACTGTGGGATCTTGTTATCTTACATGGACAAACAGGAAATCACACTGCTGGAATGACAGATTTAGTAAATCCAATGGATAGAAAGAGGGGATTGATATTTTTGCTCTTTAAATTTTTTTAGTTATCTGCTATGTTTCAGATGTGACAGTTATGGCAAAAAAAAAAAAAAAAACCAAACCAAAACAGGGACAAAGGATAATGGTTTTAAACTAAAAGAGGGCAGATTTAGATTAGATATTAGGGTAGAATTTCTCTCCTGTGATGGTGATGAAACACTGGAACAGTTTGCCCAGAGAAGTTGTGAATGCTCCAACTCTGGAAGAATTCAAGACAGGTTGGATGGAGCCCTGAGAAATTTGGTTTGGTGGAAAGTGTCCCTGCCCATGGCAGGGCTGTTGGAATAAAATGATTTTTAAGGTCCTTTCCAACACAAGCCATTCTGTCATTCTAGGAAGAAGGAGGCTTGATCCTCAGCCAGTGTACATTTATTTAACTGTGAAATCCTGAGTTATGGTTTACACACCTTTATGTCAGGCCAGACTTAATCACAGCTCTGGACCATAACCTTTGGCCATTGCACTCCACTGGCCACTGGTTCTAATGGGTGTTTAAAAGTTAGACTGATTGAAGAAGCCTCATGTCATTTAATTCAGCTTCTGCAGGAAATGGCTTCACTTGTTTTCAGCCCAAGTGAAGTCTGAATTCATTTCCAAAAGTGACTTTAAAGCAAAAAGTGTGACAATTGCATCCAGGCTAAATTGGGCCCTGCACTTACAATCACTAAGCATCTTCCCAGGTACAAAAGTATATAATTACATCAACTGCTAAGAGAATGGTGTTCCTTATCTAAGTTTACAGTCAGTGGAAGCCACCTCTATTTGGATATTTTAAAAGCTCAAAAATCATAGGGAAAATCCATGCTTCATCCACACTTGAATAGGGTACAGGTGGAGAAGCAATGTTTAAAGGATGTCACAGAAAAAGTGAGTGGACTTGTAGCTCCTCTGTGTCTAACAACAGAGCCCCTGCACAGGCTGCAGTCCTTGCAAGGTGAAGGAAAGAAAGCAAAGGTAAAAACTGATGAGGAAAGCAGTGTCAGAAAGAGGTGTGAGCTTTAAGCAGGACATTCAGTGGTCTGAGTTAATGCCTGGGAGCTCCTCTTTGCATGGGACATGAACAAACCAGATGTCTGAAGTACCCTGCCAGAAGCAAACTAAGAATATCTGGAGTCCCTCTGCCTTGGAAGTTAGCATAACTTTAAGCATGAATACATAAAACAGAGCACGGCTATTTGTAGGAAATCAAAAGTAAATGAAACAGGATGAGCTTCCATGAAATAGCAAGAAAACAAAGAAGACAAAGCAAACAAACAGGAATGTAAGGGAAGCACAGTCAGTATTTGTAACAGGGTCATTAACCATGCTTTGTACTTCTGAATGCCCTTTATTTGCTGGCCTCAGAGTCTGCAAACATTAAGGATTTGTCTAGAGAGGCTGTGGTGGTAGATGATTTATTTATTCTGCTGTCTCTGCTTATCCCTCTGCAGTGTCAAGTCCATTTACACTCTGTGGGTGTAGTGTGCTGTGGCATGTGTGTAGAGATGTGGAATCAAAGCAGGACTGTTCCAGAGCAGCCCCATTCACAAGCAAACGTGCTCTGTGTGCACAGCTCACACAAGGAGCCCCCACTCCCAGCACTGACACTGTGCACACCCCACAGACCCAGCAGGACAAACCCCAGGCACCACCAGCACCAACTCCTGCTCCACCCAGGGTCCACCAAGACCATTCCTCATGAGCATCCACTGAGCTGTGTGGGGAATCAGGGGAAATCTGCCTAAATCCCTGCCAATGGAAGCTACCAATAAGCCTTTGGGTCTTTTGAAAAGTCTGTGCTTGGTGCCTGCATTGTGGCTTTGATATCATTGGGAGACAAACCTGGGGAGTTCTCCTAGCTTTTATTTCCCCATTTTTAAAGAAAGATATTATTCAATAACACCTGAGCATTAGGTGTTGCCACAAGGATTATTTGTACAAAACAGTGATCTAGAAAAGAACGATTTTCAAGTGATATCAAAAAAATCTTGCTTCTTTTGTGTTGACTCTTTTTTTTCTCCTTTTGTAATGAGTTTAGTGTCTGTGAGAAGTCCTGTTTTCTTTAAACAAAGGTGGAGGAAATCAAGTGTTGCTGTAGTGGTACAGTCAATTCCAACACATTGCAAAAGCCTTGTCACTTTACATTTTACACACACTGGTGAGGCACATGTTGAGAGATCTGTGTCTAAATGGCTTCATGGTGATAAGAGGGTCACACATGAAAGTGGCCCCTTTCCCTGCAAGGCAGCACGTTCTCCCCCAGGAGATAATCAGGATTTTCTTCCTGAAAGAGGGGATCTCTCTGCTTAACAGCCTCTCCCACACAGAAAAGGCCAGGGACACATTCTTTAGATTTGATTGTTGTGAGAGCTCAGAAAAATTGTGGGGTCTAGGAGACCTGGTGCATAGGAAGCAGTACTTGGAGTTTCCATTCTGCCACTACCTTTATATTTGTGCTTTCTCTCCGAAGCTGATGGATTCATTATGCAGCAACACCTGCACAGGCATTTTGCAGCTGCCATGGCAGAAAATGTACATATATTACATTGTCACTGAACTAACTGGGCTGCACTTACTGCTTCCTTCCCACACAGGGGAAGACAACAGACCTGTTTTGCCCAGCACGTTTCTCACTCAGAGATGGGGCTTTGTTAATAAGCCAAGCCCAGTATTTTAACAACTGTGAGGTGAAGGGTTGAAGCAGTAATATGCCTTAAGGTCATGTGGCACACGGTCATATTTTAATTACCACTGCCTGAGGCTGTCTCCACAGGTATGTTTCCTTCCTGCATAAAACATGAACCTGGGAGTGATTTCAGAACACACTGTCAAATAGTCTGTGACTCCAACAGGATGTACACTGTATCAGACTTTAATCCAAGGGCAAATTTTATTTCAGTGTTTTATCTTGAAGGCTCAGAGAGGCGAGAGAAAGAAACACTTTTCTATTGGTAAACTAATAATGTTTAGTAACACAAGATATATCATATGTTCTAGAGATCTTTCATTTCCTTAATAAATACCCAAGCACAGCAAGCTCTCAACACCAATATCCTTTCAATAAAAGGTAACCTTATATGGTCACTACATGATACATGATTTATAAGATGTCATGTTAAAGTAAACTCAAACTCACCAAACACACTAAGGAAAGGAAATGGTTGTCTGGCTCCATATGGTGTTTTCATGTTTCTATTAAAACCAGACTATTCAAACACTGTGGATACCAGCACAGGTTTTAGCTCTAAAGGAAGGATAAAGAGAGTCTTATCCATACCATCTGTATCAATAGCATAAAAATTGCTGGCAACACATGAATGTGGTTAAAACATTTAGGGTCATCTTACTGTTGGGGATTAAAAGACATTGCTCCCACAGACTGGTTTGCTCAAAGAGCTATCATGAAAGTGAATCACTGAAACCCTTTGCTAGCCAAATATCACAGAAAAAAAGAAGAGAGATAGTTGAGCTGGAAAGACCATTTCTTTTGATACAACCTCCTTTAAAGTAGGATGTAGCATTGCAGAAGTTGAAACCTAATCTTCACTATAATTCTTGACACTTAAATCCAAGGTCCAGATTTTTGTCAAGTCATGCTATTCTAGCTGAAGATCTTGTCATGCCTCTGCAAACATCTTCAATCTACAAATTTATCCTGCACCTTAAATTAATAAAAACATTCCTCATTTATTATGGACAACCATAAAGAAAAATCTAGGACACTGGACTAATTTTTCACCAGCTGTTTCCTCATTCTCCCTCCCAGGTGGATCCTAGAAAACACACTCCTACAACAGGCTACTCCAAGGATTCCCAAGCTCAGCCCCTGCCAGGCTCCACCCAGACACCAGCAAAAGAAACCTGATGTAAACAGAAGGTACCTGAATTATAATTTTACTTCCCTACAGAGGGCAACCCTTCACCACTTCAGTGAGTGAGGGGCCACCACACATCTCAGTTCAGGCCCAGGAACTCTCTGCATCCCCTCAGCATAATGAAGTCAAAGAGGGGAACAGGTTTCACTGTGTGTCACGGCAGGTCAGTGCAATTGCACTCACTCAGTAGCGTGCTGCACAAAGCTCACATGGTTGTCTTTTAGTTATTTTTAAACCCACTGCCAAACCATACTACTGTAAAGCCCAGCTGATCTGAGAACCTGCAATAAACTCAGTGATGTAGAAGACCTCACACATTTTGTAGGGGAGAGCACATCCCCTGCATTTTCAAGATGCTCTTTTCACTGCACCTTACCTACTTAACTACCTTAATGCTTTGAAGCATTTCACTCTGCTTGGATATTAATGTATTTACCAGGTACTTTTGACTCGACAAGAGTTTTGGTTCATTCACTTCTATGGTCATTAGCCTTATGCATCCACCACTATTTCTCCTTTATTAACACAAGTGCCTTCAAGAACTTGTGCTAATGAGAATGGCAGAGACGCAGAAAACACTCTCAGTTCTTTGAACCTGGCTCACATCATATTACAAGGCTAATAGTGCCACTACTCCACTTCAATTTGTAATATTACAACCTCTGGAACCAGTAGTACTTAATGACTTAAACACCTCACCTCCCTCTTCTCTCCCTCTGTTAAAAACTACAGCACACAGCAGCTTTACTTTGAGTTACAAACACCATCCATGGAGTTTGTCTATAATGGTCCAAATGGTTTCCATTTCAGTTTTATGTACAGGACTCAATCCCTGCTCAGTCAGAGCTACCACTGGAGCCCAGGGGGCAAAAAATTCCCCCTTCATCATTCCCCTCTACAGGACACAGGCATGAGAGCTGTGTGCATTGGTACATGAAGGACTGAGGAACAGCTTCCTGACTGCAGCAGGCACAGTGCTCACAGCTGCTTTGTTATAGGTTGAGGAACTTCAATCCAGCTTTTCAACTCCTACAAATTTCCTGGGCTGCAATTTTGGGGTTGCATGTGGGAAGCCACCAGGGAAGATGAGGCCCTTCATTTTCCTGATGGTGATTTATGTAAAGGGATGTACCAGGAAGAAGGGCATACCCTGGCTCAATTTCCAGCACAGTTTCTCAGGTAATTACTGTGACAGTGGTGAGGCACAGCCATGGGCTGCCCAGAGAAGCTGTGGATGCCCTATCCCTGCAGGTGCTTGAAGCAAGGTAGAATGAAGGTTTGAGCAGCCTGGTTTGGTGAAAGGTGCCCCTGCCCATGGCAGCAGGGATTGGAACTGGATGATTGTTGAGGTGCACTCCAACCCAAACCATTCTGTGATTATATGAGTTAGCTGTTGCATGGGCTGACTAACAGGCATGGGCATTTAGGTGGGCTAATTTTTGTTTTTCCAGCATATTGGTTCTGGATGTTTGCTGCTTTGGAATGATTTGGCTATGGGCTGTTCATGCAAGAGCACTTGGGGCAGGGGAGTTTCTTGTAAAAACAAGTTGCATAAATGACAACAAAACTTTCTACTTGCTGCTGACATGGGCCCCTTTATCATTGGTTCATGACTGAAACTGAGCATAGTGTGAGCTCCACTGGCAACTGTACTCACCCACCCAGGATTTAAGTTACTCTCATACATTTCAGCACAAATTAACATGTTCATCTGAACTTCAGGCCAATTTCACTGTAGTGACACAGAAATAAAGTGACTGAAGCATCTGCCAAGAGTCTCAAGCACAGGGCAGCAGTATGCATAAGCATTTGAAAGACTTTTAAAGAGTATTCTTTCCTTAGGTTATTATCTTGCTATTTACTATGCTGGAACCAAGATTAAAATGCTTTAGTGTTTACTGAGGCAGCATATATGGGATCTAACAGCATGTTATTTTGTGCACACTGTTTAACATTCTTTATTGCTCCAACTCATAAGGTTTATTTGAAATCAGTGGAGGAATTCATCCCATCCACCATTTACTCAGCCATTATCAGCTACTGCAAAAGTGCCGTGTGGAGAATAAACACCAGTTATTTATGAGCTTTTGCAAGCATGCAAACTCCTGATAGAAAATTATGTTTTTAAGATCCATTATTATTTATGGCATCTGTGTGTCACTGTATGCAGTTCTGCTCTGTATGGAGGTTGCTCCAGAGGCAAGGTTGCTCCTGGAAAGAACAGTGGCTACCTGCTTTTATTTGACTTTCAAGATGGTTTATGCTCGATTCCAGCTTCCCTTTCTCTCTCTCTCTCACACCCCAATCCAAGAAAAAGTCCTTCTTTTGCTGGTAGCTACTGTGAGTGTGGAGCTGATGGAGAATCAAACTCCACCTCATATTTTGATCAAAGCTTAGTCAAGTCCATGGGAAGTTTTCCTGTCAGAGGGGGAGACTGACAATGGAATAGTTTTCCCAAACACCAAGAAATTTCCAACATGGAACCTCCATAAAACGTTGTGCAGACATTGGTCAGGAATCATTGAGATGGCAGGTACACAGATGTGGGAGTGCCATTCAGTGGCTCATGAGCCACCTCACGTGGGAACATCGTTTGGCTCCATTTGAGTCACAGACCAATGCTCACCTACAGGCAATTCCTGGCTGTCAGCTGAGTGAAGGAAATTCCTCTAAATTCTCCAGCTAAATACAGGAGAGTGCTGTATGTTTTTCCAATATTTCCACTTATTCCACGTGTTTTGTTTATGTTTGATGCATTAACACAATTTCCATTCTCCTCCACCACCTCTGTGAAATTTTTCCTGGTCTTGTTACTGAGCTAGTGACAGGGGTGCATGTAATAACTAGTGATGGCTTCAGATGAGCAATTGCATTGGAAATGTTTAGTGCAGCTTCATGTTTCATCTCCCCAGAACCTTGGTGACACTTTGTCTTGAATTCCTGGTTTGCACCACGTCTCCGAGTGTGTATTCCCAGGTTTGATTATCTGAGCTCTCAGAGGAAATAAATGCCAAGAGCTATGTACCTTTGCTAACTAGCATTCTTATGCTGGTTTTGCATAATCAAGCAGCACCTTTCATCCTATAATATATTTAAAATATCTTTTAGACAAAGCCTAATCTGATGAGGCTGATGCTGCAGCAGCAGGGAGTGTGCATGGTACATTGGGCTTTAGAATAATGGTTTAGATCTCGCTACAGCATGTAGCACACATAAGCTTTGAAGCATAAAAATCATAAATGATTAACCTACTTGATTTCACATAAATGATAGAAATATGCTCTCCATGGTTTATTTTATTGTCTAAAAACAAAAGCATTGTGTGATCATGTGATGTTGTCTTTTTATGGTCTTTAGCGATTCTAGTCCATTTTGTTTTAACTGCCAATTTTTCACTGTATTAATTGCTAATTATTATATATTTGTATACATGACACTTCAATTATCATCATGTGATTGTAACTGTTTGGATAGAATATTGTCTCATCTCCATGAGCTATTTCCATTACAAGCTAGGCAGCCTTAAAGAAATTGCATCCAAATATTTTTTTTTCTTATTTTTATTAAAAATATTTTTCAAATAAGAAAGAATCTTACTAAAACATCCAGCTTGCAAGAAAACATGAAGAGTCTTTGTAAGAAAAACTAATCCAGAATTTGTTAACTTTTTAATAAGCAGTATTTTAACTGAAAATTTGAGGGAAGATTTGATACTTTGAGAAGAAAAAGGTGAATGCACATCAATATAGACATTTACAATATCATTTAAAAGACCAAACAACACTTCCCAAGAGCTTCTCTGAGATCTACAGCTATCTTTAAAAAAAACAGTGTACATTTTAATATTTACCTATCATAAAATGAGGTTCATTACCAGGTGGAACTTGCTTAAAGAGAGCTGAGACAACCAGGAGAATCTGGGGACAACCCAAAAACATATCTCCAGTGTCACATACACATGAGCCCATGCAGACAAATAATGGCAGTGCCACCTACTAAACACGTTCAGTCATGCATTGATGTACCTGAGCCTCATCTGGAGACTTGATCTAAAATATGCATCTCTCCTGCAAACTAAGAGGCAAAGATAAATTCCCCCACTTTGTTTGAAATGCTGTTTTCTTGACCTCTGGGATATAGAAAGATTTATATAAATAGAATTTCTCTTTCTGCTTGCTTCCCTGTCCTGGAGAAATATGTATAAATAAGAGATCAAAGATCCTGTACAAACATTTACTATGAAGCTGACAGGCTGCAAAAGCAGAGCTTCTTCCCCTGTGTCTCAGAGAACAATGACTCAGTAAACCCCTGGGACTTGGCAGAGCTGCTTCCTCCCCTAGACTATACCCTGTGAGGGAGGCCTTTTTTAATTTCATTTCCTTTCCGTGGTGCCTTTGAAAATGTAAATAAGTCAGAATGATTAGGTGTTAAATGGTTTATATTAGATGCAGTGAGATGTATTTGCAGCCTATTTGGAATTACATGGTGTTGTCTCTGCCTTGATCTTGTCCTTCTGGAGGCTGCTGAGCACCCAAGTGGCAGCAAAGAGAGAGAACTTGCAAACTTTAGCTTTGGCCACCACCTCAAAAACCTCCAAAAGCTGTTGTTTCTTTGTTTGTTTTTCACTTAAGATCCTATCAGATAACATGGCATTTCCTCCTTTATCCTTATTTTGTTTTGTTTGAATGTCTCATCAGTTACCTCCCATCATCCCAGCTCACTCTGCAGATTCCACTGAGCAAATAAGGTCCAGCAGGAAGATATTGATGGCTTTATCAGTATGAAATACTCACAATGCATCACCTGCATGCTTAGGAGTGTAATGCTGACAATAAATATGATAATAGTTGTCACACATCAGTGAGAGAAATGTTGTGCTTCCAAAGCACTGAATAAATTGCATTTTCCTTTATTTATTCAGTGCAATAGATGGCACAAAGATGGTAGAACCAACCAACCATTTTGACATGTTTACAAGGCTTTTAAATCATGAAATGGATTATTGCAGTGCTGAAAGTATTTGCCAAATGCATTTTATGCACAGCACATTCTGCTTGAAGAGGCAGGTTTTTAATTTACATTTGCTAGAAACACCCCTGACAAGGAAGGATTGTGTGTCAAAGACACCTTTAGTAACAAACACAGTAACCTGCATTGATGCCTCTGATCTGCCTCCCACACAACAGAGAGGAGGCCTGAGGGTCAGAAGGAATATGCAGATGCCCATCAATCACCTTACTGGCTGTAACCTGGTTTAAACTCAATCCACAATAAAGTCCAGGCACAGCCAAGCTGTTTCTCTAGAGCTGGTCCACAAATACACCCAGTGGTGTGTTTAGATCCATAGATCCCAACTAATGAACCTTCTTTAGTGATCCTTGGCCAATTCCAAAATCTGGGTTTAATAAAACAAATCCATACCCACTTGAGCGTAATGTCACAAAGTGCTAAATATTTCCTGCAACAAGTTCCAGGCTTGTTTAATTTCCCAATCAGTCTCAGGTATAACCAGTAAGGATAAAATCAGGCCTTCATGACTGAGAAATTATAGCAAAAGTCCTGGTAAACCAGGCCCATCTTACTTAGGACATACATTTTATCTCACCAGACTTGAACTGTCTGAAAGTGAAGTTTTACTAAGGTCATCCATGCTCCTTGCAAAGAAAGGAAACAGGTTTGTGCAGGAAGTGAATCAATGCTCTGATGAGCAGACTCTAAAGAAAAGAGTTTTCCTTCAACCATTTCTTTTATCCCTTCCACTTCTGGATGCAGTAAACCAGATCTTCAGCAGCTGTAAGCCAAACCCATTTCAGCTGATTTAGAGCAGCTGATGGTCTGGTCAAAACTTCTAAATCAGCATTTTGGCTTCATTAACCCTGGCTGTCCCAAACACAGTGTTCAAACATGGCAGCAGTTAACATAAATGTGAATTGTTCAATGAATTAAGAAGCAGAAAACAAACCTGGTAAGAAATAAAGGGTACATTGTAAGCTGTGTGAAGCCTTGTTTTTCATGTAGATTATGGTTACAGGCTAAATAAGCGTGGCATTCTGCCAACAGAAGAGCCATAGCTTTACAAAACTGTGTTGGTTTTATATAGAACAAAAACCCAAAAATGTCAGAGCCCCTTGTAACAAAGAGAAGTAATAAGATCAAAAAGCAATGGAATAAAGGACTGAAACCCTATAAAACTCATCATAAAATATACCAAGAAAAATGGAATACTAGAGATAGGTCAAACAATTAGAAAAAATAGCTAGTTCTTTGTTCCCTGGCACCAGAAATTATTAACATGCACATATTTAATGTTCCCTAAGTTTAGAGATGATACTGTTGCCATTGAATTAAGCATGTATACATTATTAACATACATCAAACTACATTAAAGTAACATGAATGGTTTGATTTTTAATCCACAAATGCCTGGCAGTAATGTATCCTCACATCAAGATAGTAAGTGATCAGAAACCTTGCCACAAGTTTCTATTTCTGCTGAGTAGTGTTACATCCTCCACATGATTTCAGGGCACATTAAAATGAATTTCTCCTCTAAATATCTATGGGATTTTGTGTATTTGCTTGGCCTTGGGCTTCAGGGAAAGGAGAAACAGCACCATGAGAAGTACTTGGGGCAATCTTAGAAACCACAGGGCATTGGCAGGACAGAGAAAAACAACCCTGAGCAGTGCCAGGGGCAGCTGAAGATTTTTCTTCCCCCAACTCTTTATGCAGCAGAGCAGAGCACATTTAGAAACCCAGAGCTTCGTGCAGTCTGTGTGCTCTGCTGCCTGTGCACAGAGCCCTTGTGCTAAATGGTCTCAAGAGAGCATTATTTGTGTGAGCACTGTGCATCAATTATTTGTGTGTGCATTGTGTGTATCCCCTATTTGTGTGTGCACTGTGTGTATCCCCTATTTGTGTGTGCTTTGTGTATCCACTATTTGTGTGTGCATTGTGTGTATCCCCTATTTTTGTGTGCACTGTGTATCCCCTATTTGTGTGTGCACTGTGAATCTATTCAAGTTCCAGCTTTATTGGAGACATGAAGGCTCATGGAGCAATTTTGTCCTCCCACCCCTTTTCTCCATGAACACCCCATATCAGCACCACTTCCTGCACGCTCCCTTTCACAGCAGAAGAGACTGGGCACTCCATGGCTGTACCCTGTCCCAGACCTGTTTTATGAATCATTCTGAGGTATCCTGTTGTTGCTGTGAAGATTCATGTGTCCATTCTCTGTTCCTGGACCTCTCTTCTCCATTTGCTTGGGTGCATTTGGTACAAGTCAGACACTGTTCAGTGCTGCCCTACCTGCCAGGCTGCAGACTGTGGGTCATTATCCTTCTTTAGCCCATTCAGGACTGATCACAAACAGAAAAAACTTCCTTCCATTACAAGAAAAAATGTACAGGAGTAAATGTACAGGAGTGTTCTGATGAAGGCTTTTTCATCTCTAACGCAGTGTGTAACAAAGTTCCAGAAGTTCAAGAAACATGTAGAAAAATCTTCTAAAACAAGAAATGTCATAAATGACAGAATTACTTTAATCTGATTTCTATAAGAATGAAGACTTATTTAATTATGTCATCTCTATGTGTGTGTAAGAATTTGTCTTTTCCTCATTTTGAACCTATCAGACTCAAATTTGAGCAAATTTGCCTAAGCAGTAGGCACTTCAAGAATGTGCTTCCACAGGTATGATGAGAAAAGGTAGACAGATACAGAAAGATCCCTTTCATGCACTCACTGAAGAAATGACAGAAATAATAGTTAAATTCCTACTAAACTGTAGAGAGCACTGAAGTGAAAACAGCTTTTGGTATTTTCCTACAACAAAGGGTTTTTTCTCTAGGTGATCATCTGAAAAAGAGCAGAGAATTCATCATAAAGCTGCAGGAAACCATGCTTTATCACTTCTCAAGAAACTGCTTATTGTCTGCTCAGAGAAATGGCAGAAATAAAGGATTCCAGCAAAATAATACATTCCTTATACTAATTTAGAATATTGCACAAGGGAATTATTTTGCAAGTTCCCATCTACTGAAACAATAGCACAGTTGGAAAATACAAAAGCCACAAGCTGCTATTCACAAACTGCTCTTTAGCTTTAGTGTTGGCTGGCAGTATCCAGATGTAAAGCTTACCACAGCCCCCCCCTTGGTGCAAACTAGCACAGCTTCAAGAAAATTGGTATGACTCCACTTGACTGTATGAAGCAAGGCCTTTAGTTTGTGATATTACATAAGAAATCCATGGAACAGCATGAGCAGAAGATCCCTGACCTGCTGGAACTCAGTATTAATGACTTCTTTTGCTTTAAAAGTTACGATTAAAAAACTAAGAACACCCACCTTAAAAATGAAAACGGGAAGAAAATAAAAAACAAGAGAATGCCACATTGCAGCAAAAGTAGAAAATATTTTGCATTCTGTTTCTCCTAGTATCTCCCTATAAGGACAAATGTGATGGTTGTCCTAAACCTTCGTTTCTCCTCAACATCTTCTTGGAGCTACTGAAAATGAACTCCTTATGTACATTTCTTCAAGTTTTGATTCAACATAGATGCCTGGTTTTCCATTGTTTTTAAATCTTCTTCCCCCTTGGACACATTTTTCTTTCCCTTGCCTTCTATGTTATACCTTGAAGAATTTATTCCTTTTTATGAGGCCCATTAAACTTTCCCTTCAGCTGCCTACCCAGGCTACAGGGATGGCAGCAGCCACCTGAGGCAATCTGTATGTGTCTGGTGCTGCCTCAGGAAGGAGGCTGGGGAAGATGTCTTGAGGTTCCTTCTTGCTTCATATTTCTGTCATTTCCACTATCTTTCTTTCTTGGTGCTGATTTCTTTTATTTGGCCATAGATTACATGATCCCAAATTCTGCAACATTTTTCAGTATATGTCCATCCTGCCTAGAAAAGTAGTCAGGAATTAACTTGGTTCCCACTGGAATGACTTCTTGAGCATTTCAGTAAAGGCTTTTATCTGAGCTCTGCCTTTTCCTCCTGTTCCTTCAGAGTGTCTCTCATACCAGTATCAGTTTGTGTGTCTGACCTTCTGGATGATCTTGTTCCCAGTCACTCTCCAGCTCCTCCTATTCCTCAGATCTCCTTCCTTCATTGTTCACATTGCAGGATTGTTTATTGATCCCCTGAACTGCTCCAGCTGTGTTCTCACTGTCCAGATCCAGCTGATCCCATACTCAGAGCCCACAGATCAGGGATTCATGCAGCTCCAAGCCCTACCAGGAGCTCCAACCTCTACCAAGCTCCTCACTGCTCCTAACAACAGCTGTGGTCATTGGTGCCCAAGAGGAAAAGGGAACTTCAACCCAAATGTAAGCAAACAGTAGGAAGGCCAGGAAAGGGGTAATAAAAGCCTGAGGACCAAAAACTGAATACTGGGGTCCAGGTTCCCCTGTAAGGATGCAGGGGAATAGGGAGCAGCTCCATAGACCTCACCCAGTCTACAGCAATGGGTGGAAATGCTTCAAATGCACATAAGGACCAAACTGACAATTTTAACTTGAAGATCTCTCAATGAGACATATATACCAAGAAAACAGGTAGGTTCTTTTGAAGATCTTGAAAGATCTTTTCTGCTTTAGGTTTTTTTTTCCTTTCCAAAAAATTTAACATGCTATGAACTCAAATCTAGTAATAATAAATAATACTCCTGTCCTGCAACAATACATTATAAGTGTTCCAGTGAAGTTTTTGTGGTTTGTTTTGTGACACAAGGAAATAAGATTTATGTTTCAAAAGGTAGGAAGGGCAAGGGCACTATTGATTATTGTTATAATAATGAGGCTTGTGCTTGCAGATTTAATCTGTTTGTGCTACACAACAAAGACTTACTGAAGAAGAGCCTAGGTCTGGCATAAATCCAAGGACATTAAACTGGCTCTAGGGAAGACTCAAATCTGGAAATAATTTTCAGAATTTTAGGCTTGATTTTGCTGCATCTGTGGGTTTAAGTTAAATAATTATAATTAGATTCTTTTATTGTGTGGTATGTTTGTTCTTCATTAATATGAGAACAATTGGTGATCTTTATTGCTAGCAAAATTGGACTCCTAATAGCAAAACAGCAGGAAGATGATAACACGTTATACTTAGAAACTGATTTACCCTTCTTCATGCAGGCCAATTTATTGTCATTAAAAGTTGCCACTTCAGCACAAGGGTCAAAGACTAGGTAGGGCTTGTATAATCATTTTCTAAAGAAGCACTGAAGAGACACAAGAATAAGATCTCTGCTCCCACCATCATTTGTTCTGCTTTGCACAGTTAGCAAAGCTTGTTGCTGAAATGCCCAATTTGCACACATACAAGGAAATTAATTTTGATCTCTGTTACAGGCTTGTTACTCCATCCTTGAGTAAATAAAAGCTGCTTTATTTATAGCCAGCAGTTGAGCTGAGTCCTGAGTCCTGCAGGACCTTCTCTGTGTGAATTTAAAGTCAGTTGACCTATTCACATTAAAGGGGATGGTGCAGACCAGGTCATACAGAATTGGCTTTGCAATTTATAGAAATATCATAAGTATTCTGCTTGGGTTTACTCCTTATCTTCAGGGTAACTACCTTACCCTGGGTATTCTAAAATTTGTTGTGGTGAACTCTGCCCATAGCATGCTCCTGTTAGGCTGGAGCTCTGGCTTTTTTACTCTGTAATTTGTACTTGTCCTTCTGATACACATTTTCTTGTTTTGAGGTTGTCTTCAGTACTTCTTAACTTTGCCCAAGCAACATTTTGGTTCTGAGAGAATCAAAATGCACTAAACACCAGACACCCAGGTGGGCAGGTGCAGAACTTTCTCCTCTGGAAATAACAATGGCACATGGATTAACTGTGAGGTATAATTCATTTTAAGTCAGTGGGCAGCTGAGCCAAATAAGGCTGCCAAGTTCTTATTTTCCACTTAATGCTGAGGAGGATAAAAGGGAAAACAGTGACCTAAACTAATTATATAGGTGAGTTCAAAAATTTGCAGGCTCAGGGAACACATGAAACATGCAGTCTACCTGGAACAGGCAAGCAAAGACAGCATGAATCAGTTTAGGATAAATCTTCAAAATCATAACCTCATTGAAATGCAGCAGCCAAAAATAACAAGCAAATTGTGGGCATCATGAAGCAAGTTATTGGCTAAAAGACAAAGGAAATAATTTTAATTCTACAGACAGCCAGGGTGAACCCTCATACCAAGTGTGAGATGATGCCACTGATGCAGACCTGAGTCTCCAGAAGGATGTGATGAAACGAGGAAAAAGGAAAACAGGCAGGAAAATGGTCAAGGGAGAGGAGGAAAAGGCTGGGACTCAGAACTTGTGCAGGGGAAGGCTGAGTGGGGCATAATCCAGGATTTCAGTAATGAAGGGGTGGGTGAGGCAAGTGCAGACTCTGTCCACTGATACTGCAGAATGAGGGCAAGGGGACATTCAGGGAAAACAACAGGGAATCAGTACAAAAGAGAAGGACAGGGGGATGTTTGCACTGTGGCAGGGAACTCATCAAACCTGCTACCAAAAAGGGTGTGGACACAGAGGTGTCAGCACAGCCAGAGAGAGATTAGAAGAATTTATGGACTACAGGCAGGTCCCTGAGTGGATACAAAAACATCTAGGCAAGGTCATACCTCCTAATATCCCTAATAGAATAAATCTGGAAGAGGAGAAGCAGGGGGCAGAATGAAGAATGTTACAGGCTCCAGTGCTCACCCCAGCAGAATCTTCAACCTCTGCTGCTGGAGAAACAGCCTCAGGTGAGATAAACTGCAGCTCAGATCTCTTTCTTATGTGCTTAAAAATCAACTAAAAAAGGCACAAGAACAACAGTCTGTGGTGTTGATTTGATCCCACTAGAGAGGAAGTGGTAACTGCCAAAGCAAGTCTGAGTCAGAGCTGGAAATGCAAAGGAAAACAAAATATTCTTGTTATTAACAACAAAAACAACAAAAAAAACACCCCAAAATAGAAGTTAAAAGGGCTGCAGCTGGAACTGAGATTTACTATATCAGCCACAAAAGGGTAGGACATATAAAGCCTGTATAAAGGACAATATTTCCAGAAGACATGGTGCTACCATGTAAAGCACTACATACAGCTTTCTTCAATCTTAGTAAAAAAAAAAAAAAAAGGGAACTCTCCAGAGAACAGAGAATCTAAATTAGGAGCTGAAACTAAAAAAGTGTGTGCTGGTCAGTCCAGCCAAAGAAAGCCTGAGAGGAAAGATAATTTGTTCTCTGTAAACGTATTAGTGAGGTAAATGTCAGAGGAGGAAGATGAGGTAATTAAGCTAAAGGAAAATGTTGTCACAAGAATTAATGAGCAGAGACTAACCAGAAATGTCCTCAGGGTGGACTTGATAACTTTCAGAAGATTTCAGTTCTGGAAGAGCTTTCTGTTTGGAGCAGGAGGAGGAAAACAACAGCACAGGAGGTGGTTTTGAGCTGCTCCTTGTTCAGCCTGAGAAAGAAGCAACACCTCAATAGCAGAGGACCACACTTGATGACTCAAAAGATCACTCACTTTGCCACGTCCCTTGCTCTCAGTGTCCCTTGATTGTTGAGCACAGACATCAAATAAGAGTGGGAGTCCCGTGGGGTTTCTCATGTCAGGGACCTTGAGGAGGGGGGAAGCAGCTGCACATTGTTTTTCATGGCCCCACCACCAGTACCTAATGATCAGCAGGGTCAAAGGGTGCCTGTGTGAGGCTTTGAAAGGCTCTCCTGTTGCACCCTAAAATGGGTCTCATTAGCAGGGCACTGCAGCAGTGGTGTGGATGGGGATGTCAAAGGCACTGGACATTGCATTGTTCACCTGCTCTGGACCCAAGGCCACAATTATGTTTATTGAAGACCTGCATTGTATTTTCCTCTGACCACTTCACTGTTGTCCTTTCTGCTGTTTGAAGAGGTTCTTCACTCAAATCCTGCTTTCTATTCTGTGTTTCTGCTTTTCTTCCTTCTCTATCCTCTCTTACCTGGACAATTCCCTCTGCTCTTTTTATCCTGACTGCTTCGACGTCCAGAGGTAAGCAGAGATGCAATAAAGCAAATTAACACTGCACCCAGCTTTAGTCACAACTTTCCTAAGCTTTTACATGTCAAGAAACAGAAGGAGAGAAACAGGTGGAGAATCTGCTGGGCATGTTCTTTAGGCTTTCAGTGTTAAAAAAAGAAAGCACAGTATGTGGAATGTTTTCTGAATTTTTAAATTAGGGTAATTAAATCTTCACTGCTTTCTCCTGTGTTACCTGGAATGCTGAATAAAATCACCAGGGTTTCAAGCTTTTCCCAATAAAGCTGATTCCTAGCTATTTTAAACACTCTCCAGGCAACAGTTTAACATTGTGTCTCTACCCCTTTTTCCCTCCATGAAGTTTTCATATTTCCAAGTCACTGATCAGAGCCCTGTGATTACTGCTGCTTAAATATAGTTTAACAGAGAACATTTAAAATCTACAGGACCATAATCAACTAAACCCACACAACAATGCTTTGAATAACAGAGAGGTAAGAAATAATGGAAAGACCACAAATATATAACTAAGCTGATATTAGAAGCTTAAGAAATCTATTTAATGTTATAGCCGAAAGCCCAGAAAGCTTTTTCCCTGCTGATGTGTCAGCTTTTCCAATATTCCTGCAACCCGTGCTCTCACAGTCCCAAGAATGCCATCTCTACAATTCTGCCCAAGGTGTCACTTGGAACAGAAGATGTGGAGAAGATATCCCAGCTGACTGGAGAGCTGTCTCCCTGTCTGCCTTGCTGCTCAGGGCAGGAAATGAAGGGCCCTGAGTGATGTAATGCATCTGTCACTGGTGCAACTTAGCAACATGAATGGAGGGCTGAAACTTTGGGTGCGTGTGGTCAGGGAAAAGAAGGAAGGAAATATTGATGTGCAGACATTGCCAATCCCCCTCAGCTCCTAATAAAAAGTGGTATTAGCATAGGTGTTATTCTTCTAAAAAAAGAAGAACCTTTTACAGTCAGTAAGTAAAGCAGATAATGGAAAATTACCAACAGGGTAGAAAGCCAATTTCTTTTGCCTGACTTCACAGGGGAACAGATCTGTGATGCAGCTGTTTTCAGCTCTCTGTCAAATTGCAAACCTGAAGTTGTCATACCTTTAACAATAAAGAGAATAAAAGCCTTTTAAACTCTACTTAAAGTGTCAAGGCCTCAGTCCCCACAGCCACCCCACCTTTAAATCAACAGTAAAGGGTTCACTGATTTCCAGGGTAATGGGTATTTGCTCTTATTTGAATGTGACATTAACATGGATATACTGTTCTCAGGAGAACTGACTGCTAGGGGCCAGAGCTGGACATTGATTTCACACCAAATTCTCCATTGATCGGGCATGGTAGGAAGTCTATTCATTGAATTGATAGCAGGATACAGCTATTCTGTATTTGCTTTCCTTTTAATATACAGCTTCAACAGCAAGCCATGCATGAATTTAATAAAAGAAGATAATAATCTATCCATTCTATGAGCAATAGACTGGACCTGGGTGGTTATCAGACCTGCTGCTATAAATCATGTCACATAACAGACCCATTTTAACTTTACCAATGAAAAAAAAAAATCCTCTGTTTTAAATATACAGAACCTCTGCTTCTCACCCACATTCAGTAAATTGATAATTGTATTCAGTTATGGTTTATCAATGTAAGACCATCAGCAGAAGGGAATCAAACCTATTGTGCTGTTAGAAAACAAGCATTTGAAGGCAACTAAGTAGCTCTAAACAGTGAATTGAAGTATCTATAGTATCTGTTGCAATTATCCCTAGTTGTTCAACATGCTCTTTCAGTGCTGCTTCCTATTCAGGACTGGAGGTTTTGCTAAGGTCACCCTATGAAACAATGAAAGGAGATGCTTTGAATATGCTAATGCCTTCTGTTGGAAGAGGGAAAATGAACTGATGTGAAAGGCATTGACAACCATAAGGCAAACAGAATGGGTGGTACAATTGTAGGCAGAGTGCTGTGTCTGTGTCACAGTCTGGGAATAGATCCTTGACAATAATTTTCTGCTAGACACTTGTTTGTAAATGACAGAAGGGAGGCAAAAAGAATTGTATGCATAATGCTTTTCAAGTAGAAAATATCTGTACTTATAAGACCTAGGCAGAAAGTTACTTTTGTAAGTGCAGAACTGAGTTGAACCCAGCTCTGACTCTTCATTCAGGGAGCATCATTAAGCCAAGAAAGGGACTCTGAGTGCAGACTAGCACAAATTAGATCAAGAGCTGAGCTGGCACATGTGGACAGTGCTGCCTTGCATTCTCCTTCCATGGCACAAAGGGATGGCATAGCTGTTCTTACTAGCATAATTAAACATTTTGGTAAATTACATCATTCTTCTTTCTCCTTTACCAGCTCATGTGGAGAGAATTAAGGGTTTGCTTTCTACCATACCTGACCTAGCAAATGGTCCATGGCTTTTTGCCATGAGCCTCTCAGAACAGTGCAGGATGATATCAGATGGTTGCTAAAAGAATTGAGGAGCCTAAGGGCTGCCTGCTCTTATCCCAGGGCATGGCATTCCAGCACCTCCACAGTAACAAGAGTAGCATCAAAATATGATTGAGTTAACAAGCCCTGCTGAGCTATCTAAAGTGACAGGTGAACGAGGTGAAGGAAAATAAATTTTCTAATTTTCTCTTAATCATGGCATTATAGCAGTCCTTTATGATCATTTGAGTAATTTAAAATCCAGCAATACAGTAGGAAATAAAAATGTTTGGAAATAATTTCAAGATCACTCATATATTCATTTATTCTCCCATGTTTAGCTGATGAGAATAAATCAGGCTGCTGTTGGTTGCATGCAGTTCATTCCCCAATCAGCAAAAAAGCATAGAAGCTGCTAATACCATAAAAATAAGTAATGACAAGAGATGAGAAATGCTGCAGAATGGAGGGCACAGAAACTGGGGCAAGCTTACCAATCTTAGCACTATTTATCCTTACCTGGGATAGGTTCATGAATAGCTGAGACTTGAAGAAAGGTGAGGTAGGACTCTGGGCTTAGTCCAAGCTGAATGAGAGATCCAGAATTTTTGTCAAGGCATTTTTGGAAAATATACAATTGAAGGAATCTGAAGGCAGCTTCTGAAAGTCCCACCACTGAGCCAGGGGTGATTGGGTAGGGCAGAGCAGAGACCAGAGATGGGTGGACAGTTCAGAGGACAGTGAGGGAAAATGAAACTTAAGACAGAGAAAACCTTGGGAACAGAGGTAGGGGGGAAAAGGGGTTTTTATTGTACAGAACACAAACGCAGTTGCTTGTTACAATATAAATGTTTGCTTGAGGCCAACACGTGGCAGCAGCATGGCCTGATACCTGTGTAAGACACAATCAAAAGGCAGTTTAAATCAAGCTGTGCCCTTAGCAGCACAAGAGCTTTCATCTGCCCAGCTATATGAGAATTCCCCCCAAGATTCACAGTGCTCCAGACTGGAAGGGATCAGTACATGGCTTGACCACCCCTGCTGTTACGTTTTATCCAATTACTAAACCAAACACCTTGTAATTGTCTAAGAAATAGCTAAAACAGTGATGGCTCAAAAGATCTTTAACCCTGGATGGAAAATCTTGGGAAATAGAGGATCTCTGTTCCAGGAACATATTCCAACATTTAGTCTTGCAGGTAACTAAAAAAAAATTATATTTTATCTAAATTCATCTATCTTCAGTTTCCAGCAATTGATTCTTCTAGAGCTTTTCTTAGATTGGTTAAAGAGTTCTTCAGTGCCTTCATTTTCTCCTTGTGAGGGTACTTAGACACTGCAGTGGAGTCACTTCTCCCACTCTGGTAAGGGGGAGATGAAGATCTGTTATTATAAAAAGCCTGACTGGAAAGACAACATGTGTTCTCTTAGGTCTCCAGAATTCAGGGATATTCTTTTTTCCCACTGTAAAATAAAATGGAATTGCTGTAACCTGCAATTCTAAAAGCAATATTTTTTACTATTTACTCCCAAATTATAGGTGATAAATTTAATGTTTGATAGCATTAAACCCATCAGCAATATCTAAATACATAAGAGATTTCTTTTATCATACCTTCCCTTCAATGACTGTCAGTCAAGATGAGCTTTCTGTGCATCAAATTGACACCATTTTTTAGCTATGCAAAAAACCATAACACTCTTCATTTGCTGACTGAAGAGACAAAGAAACTAAGGTACAATGTGATAATGCAACAGTGGCAGGAATTTCGTAGCAAATCTCCCATACATGTGGCTTCCTGCAACAAAATTTTGCCTAAATTCCATCCCTGTTAGTCCTTCTCCCATCACATTTTGTACCTTAAACTGTGCATCTTTACTTATGTTTTCCTTTGGAATAATTTTAATTTTTTCATAGTTAGAGATTATTTCTAGGAGAAAAAAAAGAAAAACAAGTTTAATACAAAAACCTGGAATTTAGGCATATGCCTCCTATGAGCATCATTGAGAATGTAAGGAGATAAGTGAAATATCCTGCATTTCCATTTTTCAGTGGTTTGGGGTTTTTTACCCCCAAGACTATTATTCTACCTGAAAAGTACCTCTATCCATATCTAAAAAGAAGTAGGAGTGCAGAATATTACATTGTTTCACCAGCTCACAAAATATTTTGGAAAATTCCCACAAATATATTTCCTGAATTTTCAGAACTCTTGAAAATTCATCTTGCCACTCAAAATCCAATAGGGAAGCATAAAATCAAATTAAAGGCCTGAAACTCTGTTCTGAGCATGGAAACAGACCAATAGCTAAATTATTTTTCTCATGGTTTCCAGCAACTGAAAACTCCTAATCACTGTTGTCAAATTAAAGTACTAGAGCTTTAGAATGACTAAATCCCAAATGACTTCATCATTGACCTTTAAACTACAGTGTAGAATAGGAAATAATACTACACAATAGGAACTGATAAATATCAAAATGTCTCTTTAAAGAAAAAGATATTTTTGCTGTTGATAATTGAGGTGACTTATTATGTGATCTTAAAACAAAACCAAGTTAGTGCCTAAAAGCTTTTCCTATTCACTTGGCAAAATAATCCTGAATAATAAACAAGTCACAACATTTTCACTGCTATGACATTTCAACTGGGGAAAATAAAAGTAAAATGTAAACTGTATTAATATCCATATTTTACATCTAGTGAAAAAATCAGCCAGATTTAAGCAGAAGAAAAGCTCTTAATTTTAGACTCAGATCCATACCTAAATGTATCAAGGGATTTCTTCTCTATTTTTTTTCCAAACCATCAATCTTTAAAGAAAAAACAAAATAACCCTATAGGTAAAAGCATGAAAAAACCCATTTGCTCCAATACTCAACCATAGAAGACATCACTGCCAGAAGCCACAGTAGCCAGTGATATCAAAGACATGGACAGAGAAAAGATTTGTAGAAAGAAGATAGACAAGATTTTCCAAAAGCAGGGAACAGGAGATGAGAAACAGCTGCACCATAGAGAACACCAGACCAGGTCTGTGAGATGCTGGAGTGTGGAGCTATTTTTTGGGTATGATGGAGAATAAGCTCAGGACAATGCATTTTCCTAATGGATATTTGGGTTCTCCCTGCACTAAATACCAGGATAAATGTTCATAATTCATTAAAACCCACAGAAATTACATGACTGAAGCTTGAACACTGCTTTTTGCTGCTGGACTTCTTCAGTCTGCTGCTACCTGGTTACAATTAAACCAGGAGGACACAGTCCTGGATCCATGCTATTGCTGTCTTCAGTTGGTGCACAGCCTAACCCAAAATAACAGAATTTTCCTAGTTCTTAGGAGGCTAAAAAATCAGATTGATGTTTGATTCCCTGTTCATGGCAGGGGTTCTGGACTTAGGTGATGTTTAAGGTCCATTCCAACCCAAACCATTTCATCATTCTGTGATTTAAAGCTTGCCATACTTGGTAGGAGTTTAGCACCTGGGTTGTTTTTAATATCATCCTTGACACTTACATATCTTTGTATTTTGAAATGTATTTTAAAAACCCTGTCCAACAAAATTAAAAAAAAAAAAAAAAGCAGGGGTTGAAATGATCCCTCAAAAAGAGTGTTCAGAAGAATCTGTAATCATGGAATACTTTTGTTACCCAATGTTCTCCAGGTCCTGGGCCACAATAGCTGAAATACAAGGACATCTGCTTCTGCCTGACAAGGTCTTGTCCTAAAAACTCTCCCTTTCTGGAGTGACTGAGCTGCAGACATTAGTTGTGCCTCTGGCAGTTTGTCAACTCCTTCTCAAGACAAAGTGAATTTCTGTGGCAAAGGGCTGTGAAGAACTGCTTTGTACCATTATAGAGAGCTCTGCCTCTCCACTTAAAAATCAGAAACCCTTCCCCAGCTCCAGTGACTTGTAGCTCTGGTACACTTGCAGAGTAGAGCTTATTTCAGCAGGAGTGATTAAAGAGCTGATATAAAACACAATCATGGGATTCCTTAAAATAAGAGTAATATATGTTTCCTACTGTGTAGCTATTTTCCTTATAGAAAGTATCATTTTATCAAAATAATTTTCAGATAATACCAACCACTGACCACATTTCATAGTTCATGGTATATGAACTGAACCTGAGGTGCACATTATTCATCTTCTACTTCTTGTGTGTTGGTCCATTTCGATGATTAATACATCTCATTCCTCAAAATTTTCTGTATTTTAAAAAACCTTATATTACAGCCCCCTGCTTTCTCCAGGAGAATTTAGTACATTATTATTGCAAGGATGGCTAATATAACTTTTAAATGTCACTGAAGACATGGTTCAGGTTTTGCATCATGAGACCTACAGGATTATAGCTGGACTTAACAAAATCTCATTGCAATTTTCAGATATAGTAACTGCAGCCAATGGAAATAAGTGAATGGGGGGTTCAGCTTGTGTGAAAAATTGCCAGAGTGGAAGTGCTTGAAAACTTCTCTGAAAGTCATGTGTCTCAACAGCCAGAGTTTCTGAGCATCTCCCACTGTATAAATATCACGTGTGAAAACCAGAACATTACCTTTCCAAGTGACCACCATGAAAAGCTGGGTCTAAGTCTCCCAGTTCTGTTTCTCAGGAAAAGTGTCTTGGTCAGACTGCACTGATTTAACTGCTAATGAGGGTAGCAGTCAGTGGATGGGTGTGTGCCAAAAGAACAGAAGAAATGGAGAAAATAAATGAAAAACACTTGAAGAAGGAACTTGTCAAAGACTACCTTTTATAGAGCACCTCCTTTTAATTATTCTACAGAAATCAATCAGGTTTGGACTCATCTTTTATACTCAACCTATATTAAGTCTTTCATTTCCTCACTGACTTAAAGCAATGTTCTTTATTCTTCCCACTTCAAATGAAATATCCACATCATTTGTTAATGCAGGTTGTTGGTTGTCAAAGCTTGTAAGGGTCCTTCAGTTTTGGGCAACTCAAAGAGCCTTAGGCTTCAATCCATGAGATGTAATAAGGCAAACTGTAATATACAAGCCATGAACAGGCTCATCCATGGAAAAAAGGTTTCACTTTCTAAGGCTTATATAGCTCAGGGTAAATTCAACTAAAATCCCGTCTGACATAGCTTGAAAGTAATTCTTATTCATTGGAAATTAGATGGTAGCAGGGAAAAAGACCCACCTTATTTTATATAAATATAAGAATTTCCTCTAAAGTGGTTTTGATTTTTGTCCTGGGGGAAAGGAGGGAAAGGAGTTATAGAGGAATCTTATTCCACGTCTTGTTCTTTGTGTGCTCAAGCTCCTATTTTTCTCCTTGTAATTTAGGGAGGAGAAAAAAATGTTCCTTAACAACCCTTACACTAACTTCACCACCCTGATCTCAAAGGATAAACCAGGTATTCACAGTTTCCTGTTCCTGCTTCTACTTTCATGTTGCAAATCTAAGGAAAGAAATTTCACAAATTACAAATATCCCATACATCCTGAGGAAAAAAATTCAGCTCTAAAAGCATTTCTATGCTATGATTTTTGTATGCATTTTTTACCTGTTTGTCAAAGAAAGAGAAAGACATCTGTGCTCATGTGTAAAGCCATCTCCAAGTTCTCCTACTTAAGTTGAAAGAAAATCTCCCATGGTATTATTATTATTATTATTATTATTATTATTATTATTATTATTATTATTATTATTATTATTGTTGTTGTTGTTGTTGTTGTTGTTGTTGTTGTTGTTGTTGTTGTTGTTCCCAAGCCATCACGAATATTTGTGTAGTTGTTGAACAGAAAAAGGAAATTCCCTGAGAACCAGCTCTTCCCAAAAGTCTCATCAGTATGAGACCCATATTGCATCCAACATGCACAAAAGACATATATTCCCTTATATCATAAGATATATAGTAAGATGTAGGTTTCCAAAATGAGAAAAAAGTCAAAGCTCATGTAAAAGTCCTCATAGTTTTGAACTATCTGTGCAAAACATGCCAGTTTTAAATGCTGTTGAACTGGGAGAAGAATGAGGCTTTAAGGAGCTAGCTCTAGAGCATACTGACAGAAATAGTCTCAAATCCTACAGCAAGTGTTAAACTGGTTGAAGGACATATTAGCAATTACATTTACAGAAAAAATACCATTTTTTGGAAATGAACTGGTTTTGTTCATGTTTACTTGACCCTAACTGAAATTCTCTGGAAAGAGAATCCTGTCAAAACTGCGATAGCCCAGTCAGACAAGGATTAACAAAGCAATGTGTATAGCAGCATCTCTGGCTTAGAAGTGTGACTGTGCTAGGAGCAGTCAGCCTCCCAAGCTTTTGCTGAAGTTTTTGTGATGCATCTCAATATTGAGAGCCCAGAGCCAGCAGCCCCCTCCCCTGCCTGGCTGCGACAGCGCTGGCCTGGGCCAGCAGAGATGAACATCTGACTTCACTCCAAGCTCAGAAGAGCAGAGATCCTGCCACTTCAGCACTATTTGAAAGACTGTTACCACCATCTGAAGACATGCCACAAAGTCGGGTTTTGATTTAGAAGATGTTTTTTATCACAGAACAGCATCTCCTGGCCAGAAACTGAGCTTGCAGTCAAGAACTACACGGAGAAATGTGTCTGTGTGCTCAGAGCGTGCTCCTCAGTAGTTAGGCACACATGAATCTGTGAAAGACTGTAAATATTCCCCAAAATCAAGTGCTAGAGCAGTGAGAGAGTGGGCTACACCCCGCTGAGTTCATTCACATGAATAATCCCAGGGCTTTCTGTCAAACTGTTTGTGTCAATAAGGCAAACAAGTCTTGGCCTGTCCCAAACATTGTTCGTTGCAGATTGCAACACAGCAAATGTAATTATGTGAGAGAAAGGCAGCAGGAGCAATTCCTAAAGGCAGGACATCATTAAGATTTCATAACAAGCACATTTTCCCAAGGGATCCAGAGGAAACGAGAGCCATGGATTTCCTGAGGCCAGACTCTATGTTTGGCTTCGTACATCCAAGTGCATTTTTAATTGCAGCATTCACTTGAAAGACATAAAGTTCCTCAGGAAGTGAGCAGGATTTGGAGCAGGTCCTAAAATAATGCCCAGTCCCTCATCTTACACAACATGGAAAGAAGAAAAGAAGAAAAGTCCCATTATGGGACTACATGACAATTTGGCTTTGGAGAACTACCATGTGCAATTTTCTCTGGATAATAGAGAAATGAATGTCTGCATTGCAAGGGGAGGCAATTGTTGTGTGTTTTGTTGACCACGGCATCATCAGTGAGAAGAACCAAGTTTATAGGACAACCTGAAACAAGTCAAGAAGCATTAGGAGTAAAAGAAATAAAGGATGGCTAAGGAGCTTTATATATCCAGCAGAGATGGGAAGAGGTACTGGTTGGACTTGGATTCAGATTCTTTATAAGATCAAGAATCAACAGAATTCCTTAACATTGCAGCAAACTCTTTATCATAGGTTGTAAATGGTGCTCAATGCACCTCATCACATCTTGGCTTGGGGAAAGTCAAGACATACACACAGTCCCGATTTCTTTGGGTTTTCCAATCTGGTGAAAACTGAATTCTGCATTAAGAAAAAATCACATGCCAAATGGCTTTAATTAAAAGGGAGTGCTTCCAAAATTACTCCATGAAGTAAATTTCCTGATGGAAAAAAAGAACTTGAGAAAATTCCCCATTATATGTCTGTGTTTGGGTAACTAAAATCATTCACAAATCAGAACATTAACATCACCACACTGGCACCTGAGCTGACATGCAACAGGGAAAATCAAACTTGTAGCTGTGTATGAAATTGTGTAAGTAGTTCTATAAACAAACACATCCATATACTATAAATATAGAAAGACAAACAAGAAGGTCCCAGGACCTTCTTATCTGATAAAAAGGGACCATTTCTACTGGATTTAATGTGAGAGAACTCCTGTGTGTGGATTTTACCAAGCTCTGTTAGGTTGCAGTACTATTTTTGAATTGCTCTACTTCAAAATTTAATCAAATCCACTCCTTTGTGACGATAATACACTGCTTCATAATAATGAAGCTTAATGAACAGAATTAAAAGTTGATTAATTGTAAGCACAGTTAAACACAGAAATGCTTTGCTTCTTTGCCATAAAATCTGTCTACTGTTAAAAACTCATCACTTGCTGTCTTCTCCGACTCTGGATTTTTAAACAGCTTTTATGGGCTTTTCAGTTCCTGCCTGCAATTCAAATCCACCTTTTTGTCCTCCTTGGCCCTTCATCCTCCTGCCCTTCCACTTTCCTTCAGCCAAAGACAAAAGGGGAGATCAAGTTTAGAAAATCTGTGATACTCATCTGACATAGCCACAAGCTTTTTCACATGGTTTAAGAGACCTTGCAGTGTGAGAGCAGGGGAAGGCATTGTCCCACAGCAGCAGAGACACTCCCTCCACTCCCTCCTCCTGCTCATTAGCTGATCTTCCAGGAGCACAGTGCTGCCTTACAAATGGTGAGATCTCAGTTCCACGTTTCCAACCTCTAAACATCAGGAAAGGAAAAGAAGGTATTTCACATCAGATGGAGCAAGGAGACAAATAGATGAGGGATGTAAAATATTGAAAGGAGAGGATGGAAATTGACTTTGCCTGGGGAAAATAATGCTGAAAAAAAATCATGTTGGGAGTTTCATGCTGCATTATGTGCATATTTTTTCATCTGATTTTGTCTTCATTCAGTGACCTTACCTAGACAATGTTTCTCTCTCAGTCTCATAAATGCCAATGCAGACAAGGTTTCCACAGAAATGTATTGAGCAGACACATACTTCAAAAAATGCTGCTAGAAGACATCCCAATGTACTTATATGCAGAAAAGTTAAAGACAAATACTGATCCCTCTTGAACTCTTGGGAAATCCTTATCTGAGATATACTACTTGTTGAATACTAACTGTATTTAGCAAATTTGACATTATATTTTTAGGGTCCTAAATCACTTGACCAATAAGGAAAGGGACTACTTTTCCATTATACACAGAAATCATTAACTATATGTTCTACTGGCTTTTTCCTAAGAAGAAACTATAATTTTAAAAACTATTTCCATCTCTAGACACATGAAGAAGTATTAATTCTAAGTAAAATATTTTGATTTTCTACTTATCAGATCTTTACACATATGCCAAGATTCAAAAATAGTTAATTAGACCTATTAGAATAATATTTAGAATTCAAAAAGTTAATTAGAACTTCAAAATATTTTAGAAGCTTAAAATTGTACATGAAAAATATAGATTTCTGAGTGAATATGCAGTACCTGTATGTATTTCTCAAAGGTCTAGAAAATAGGCAGATGATACCAAGTCTTATCAGAAATATAAATGCAGTGTGTCAAGTGAAAAATAATAGTGATTAGCTTAACAGCATCTTGGGTATGTATCTTTTATAATACATGATGCATTGGGAGTGTGGTTTACTCAGGTTACAGAATTAAAACAGTAGGAGGTCTAATCTGAATTAATATACAGGTTCACTGGGAAATATTGATAGATTTAAGTATGATTCCTTGTAATATGCTATTTTATACATCTACAGTTTGGTCGATGGGGAAAATGAGCAGCATAGACTAAAATTACACAGTATTCCTGAAAGACATTTAACAGAAGTTTAGAAGGAAGCACAACACAGAAATTGCTTCCATTAATTCAGACCACAGCTCATGTGGCGTATGAAATTGCTGTGATTTTCCTTACTGTGCACTGTGTCTTTAAAAGTCTGAGAGGTGCCTGCCACTTTTCAAGATTTGATGAGATGTGCTGTGCCATCCACTGCAAACCTCCCTTTGTTGCTGTTTTGTTGCTTTTATCACCAAAAACACATCTCCCAGCAAGGACAAGCAGACCACAGCAGTGACAAAGCCAAGTTTATCCAACAAGGATCATGCAGCTGCCATGTCAGGGTCTCTGTGGATTTTGGGTACAGATACTATGAAAACTGGGGAACTGCTGAGCGAGCCTCAACCACCATGGGAGCCCATCCAGTGTAGGAGACCCCAGTCAACTCACTGGTATCTCCTTCCAGAATCACAGAATCATTTACATTTAGTATCTTTTACATTTAGTTTAAAAGATCTCTAAGATCATTGAGTCCAACCTTTGACCTTTCACTAAGTGAAACTATGGTTTCCTGAAATTTCTGTCCAATCCTATCCTTTCCCTTTCCTCTCTAATGCCTTTAACACACATTTTGCACCTACAAGAGGATTTAAGTCTTCAGCTCTGAGGGGTGGTTACCTTGTAGGTGGGTTACTTTGCACAGGACAGTGCTGAAACTCTTTCCATGCCAGTGATCCCATTCCTTCCACAGTTCAAATGCAGAGTAACAGCACACACCCTTGGTACTGAATCCCAAAAGGGCTTAAAAATCAGACTCCTAAATGACATGGCAGCAGAACTAGTCATTATTCTGTAAAAAGCTTTTTATCTTTTGGTAACAAAAGAACATACAGATAGCCATGAGCTGTCATTGGCCTCAGAGTGCCAGGTGACTACACCAAGTTATGGCCAATCTGCAGCTATAGAGAAATACTGCAAATTTGCTCCAGCAAAATGTCCTGCTCAACATTAGTGAGCCTGGCTGAGTGTTTCCTGGTAGCTCCTCACGCCTGTGAGTGCCACTGCTATTTGGTGGGGAAAATGAGAGCCTGTTAAGTGCACAGGTAAAATGACAAGCACCTTACTGTTCTCTAAAAACCCTCCTGATTGCATATCACTCACTTTAAATTCTGATTAGAAGAAGGCATTGAGAATCTCAGCTGGGAATACAAAAGGATAAATGGACTTAGCTAAATGCACAAACTGCCAGGGTGAGCAGCATTCATTTCAGAGCAAACTACTAGGACAGCCACTGTCCAGATGTGAGCATACAGTCTCACACTGCATCATTTACAATGAAGCATTGCAAAGTTGGGGTTTTTAAGAACGCCCCCTCTCATGCAAATATAAGTTCTCTATTTAAAACTAATGTTACTGACATAAAGCAGTAGGAGCAACATTATTTATAACCTTGGAGATGGGAAAATAAAAATACACAAGGGAAACTTAGAAGGGTAGTCAGTATGGAAGGGCTAAAATCAGAAGGATATGGTGAGTCCTGTCTTGGCATCACTTTGGAAGTACCTAGCCAGAGCTTACAATTAAGGCTAAAGCAGAGTGGACAAAACAGACTAAGGTAGGACATAGTCATATTAATAATCAGTGTGAATGGACTACCTGCCATTTTTCATTTTCAGATAGTTTTCATCAGTTGTCTGCAGAGACAAAGAGCAAATCTTCCATGCCAACATGGAAAAATTTATTAGCAAGTAAGAGCTGGGACAAAAAATGAAGCCAAGACTGTTACTAAGAAATGTTGGAAGCAACTGAAGTGGAGGATACGAAAAGTAAATATTGAATTCCTACACAATGTCTTGAAGGTAAGAAGAAATGCAGATTGTCTTCTTAATTTTTTAGAATTTGCAACAGAACTTAAGTGTTTTATTAGTCAAGGGTAGAATAATGCTCCCTATGATGCCATTAATCATTTAGGATATCCTGGAGCAACTGCTTCTGCATACTCACTTGATCTCAATTTCTTTCTATCATTTTGTTCCTGCACCAGCAGCCCAGCTGTATTTGGTGTTCATTGTCATTTTCTAGCAGTAAGCTAATGGCACTGCTATAAAACAACAAGCAGCTGGTGGCACAGCACAAGCAAGTATTATTCAACATGAATTATGAATGGCATGGAAGTACTAAGAAAAAATTAACAAAGCACATGTCATAATGTGTCCCAACTCTTCTCCCATTCCCAGCTGCCAAACCATCTCTGAATGCTGCCTAAGCAAAGGAAGCACAGAGCTCTGGCTTGGTTGGGATGCCTCACCTCAGGCTGTGTGTTACTGTCACACACACTTGGGTGAGTCCCTGCTCGGGAGCAGGCAGAAGGGAGGAGAGGTCTGCACCCAGCACTGTGCAGTCCCTGGACTCTTCTGCAGTAACGAGTGAACCATTCAGTGTGGAGAGCTTTTTGGATAATTGGCTAGCTGAGAAAGGCCATTTCGATGTGATACCGATGGATAAGGATAGGGGAAACAAGCTGGGGATTATGTAACCAGTGTCTCCAATCACTGACAAAGGTCACAGTGACCTTCTCTGAAACGGGAAGACGGGGGAGAAAATCGCTTGCCAGAAAATGTAGATATCCTAGGTAGAGAAGCTAGAAGAATGCAAACATAGAAACAAAATAATCATTAGAGCATAGAAGTAGGTGTGGTTGATCTAAGTGTGCTTTAACCAATAATGAGCTCAGCTTTTGCAATATGTATAAGCTTCATTAACACCAATATAAATATGTGTGAGCTTTCAATAAACTTTGGGATTTGCCATCCACGCATATTGTGTGAGGCATTTCTTCCGCCATTCACGACAATTCAGGGCTGCCCTACACAAACTGCCCTGCCAGGCAAACACTGGCAGAATGCGAGGCAGTGCTCTTGGGGAAGGATGGAAAGACAAATCTGAATCCACCAGCAGCATGGAACAGGAATGGGACATGACAGGCAGGTTGCAGTACAGTCACAATCTACACCTGAGACTGTGGCTTCAGCAGAGGTTTGGTTTCCATGGTGGAACTCACTGGAAGGCAGAAACTCAATGTTCAGCTGTAAAAATGGTGTGAGGAACAAAAGAGGACTGGCTGTTTTAGCACTGGTAACTGCCACAGGGAGGAGACAAGAAATCCTTGTCTCAATATATTGTTGAAATAAGGATGAAATAATGTCTATGTCTACCAATGATACTGGGGGGAAGCTAAATATATAAGACAGCATCTGTAAGGCCAATGCACCTGGTGATTTCTTGGAAAGATCCTATATTTTCATTTTATAAATGAATACATAAATGAAGTAAGATCTCAAGGAATGTATGGTTTGTTCCTGAATAATGGGATTTTTCAAGATATATAGAGTTGTTTGTTTCTTTATAAAGTGAAATTCTGTTTCAGAAAGATGGTGAGGATTCAGTGGAAAAGCACTGTATTGATATAGTCAGAACACAGCCCTAGTAAAGACTTTAAAAAGGAAGCCTTTAAGTCACACACTGAGGCCTTCATCCTGCAAAGGCTTCATGAAGTTACTTGCCTTTAAGTATTGCAGTTATTCCCACTGATGTCAATGCACTTGTCTTCGTGGATAAAGTTATATTCCATGGGTCTCAATAGATCACAGCCTGAAAATACTGAATCACAGTATCATTTATATATACAAATGGTAAAGGGATTCCCTGTTCACACATTTAGTTGGCCAAGTCAAATTAGCACATACTTTATTCAAGCACAGTCTGATGTGAATGAAAACTTTGACTTACACACATCTTAAAAAAACACCCCTTATTTATGATTGAAGATGAAAAAAGGACTGTTATTTTATTTGGTAGCCCATAAATGGTTTACTAGGAGAAGTGAGGATGGGTTGTTTTCAGCTGACCAAGTATAAAATTTCCTCCTGTAAAAATTCTCTCCAAGATCCAGCATGGAGCTGTAGAGGAGTGCTGCTACCTTCATCTGTAAATGCTGGAGCTTCCCGAATGCAGAAGGAAGTATGGCTGCCTCTCCATTCCACAAGAGATATCAGTGGAACAATTTCAGAAATCTGCACAAAACAAAAAAGCAGAGCTTGTAGATAGCATGAGGTTCCCACTAATTCTAGCACAGTTTTTGTCATTATTATTGGACCACTGGTGTACCCAGAAGTCAGGGAATCTCAATACCCACACAGCCTCATTGAATATTAATGCCAGAACCCTTACAATAGTGGCTAATAATGCAGCTTTTCTCTGCCATGTGAATTACACATCAATATTAATGAAGCCTTTGTTAACATTCTGTGTTCTTTCCTTTCTGTGTCTCTGCCAGGATTTTGGACTGGTTTATGCCAACAACACAGACTTGCATGTCAACCCTGAGCAGGTCCCAGACATTTCAGAAAGGGCTTGTTTTTGCAAATGTGCATTTAAATTAAGAAGTGTGCCACATCAAGGTTGCTTTAAATTGACGGCTGTTCAGTTCTGCTCCCCTGCACAGGACAGATGTCACTTTAAATGTTTGCATATCCTAAAAGTAACACACAGAGGGCTGTCTTTTATTTCAAAATGTTATTACAGCAGCCTTTGTATAAAAACTAACACAATCATTCACAATCATACATGGTTCTCCTTCTTCCCAGCATCAGATGTATCAAGAAAAGGCAATGGTTCTGTGATTGGAAACAGAGATGTGTATTTTCTGGTGCTGTAAGAGCCCATAGTACAGTTCACACTGAGTTCTGCTGTTCTAAACAGGAAACTATTCCAGTGCTTTGAACCTTCATATGAAATTTAAATGTAATTGCCAGAAGCATTACCTTATTAATAAGAGCAGAAAAGCATCATTACTAATTATCGTGAGCTTAATTTGCATTTTCTAAACATTTACATTATCTAATCTAACTATGTAACAGCTGCTTGCATGATTTCCAACTCAGCTCTTCTCCAAAACGAGTACCCAACACCAGTAAATAATAAATGTTGCTGTGGACTTCTCCCATCATATGTAGGAGTTCCAAAAAGGAGTTCCAAAGGCGTTCCATCAGCCACAGAAGCAATGCATTTTTTAATGAATACCAAACCACTTCATTTCAGCCCAGCTGATCAACCATGTGGAATGCTCTATATCAATGGATCCTGTTTCAGAGGTAGATCCTACAAGATATCTGCAACAAATTACCTCTTTGAAAGAAGGATTCAATTGGTTTGCACTAATCTAATTTAGAGGAGGCCAGAATAAAATCATACTTGGACTTAATCTCATCTGAATACAAACAGTACAGAAATGGTGTTGATAAGTAGCTGATGTAATGCTCCAACACACCATGGGGCTTTTGTACTGATCCCACCCCCTTTGAGGAGAACTCTCAACAATTCCCAATGCTGTCTCTTGGATTAAGACTTGAAATTGCATGTTTAGCATAGAAGATCTGCAACTTAATGGCACAAGATTGAGAAAGGAAAGGAAAGGAAAAAAAAAAAAAGAAAATAAAAAGCAGGCTATTTGCAACAATTGTCATTTAATGGTAGATATGACTAGATAGATCCAATATGCCCAGCACAGAAACCTGGTGAGAAAGGGAATATATATTTTAATTTTGACAGTAGAAATGCAAGGCAGCCAACACAGACCCAAACCTGACCAAATCATGGGGTATGTCTACTCTTAAAAATTTTATTTTTCTCAGCTTAGGTTGAAAGTGGTCTGAGATTGATGCTAGCAATCATCAAAAGCAAGTTAAACCAGTAGTGTTGTTATTTTCTTCCCTCAAAGCAAGCATTCCAGATTTTGGTGACTTCAAGAGAAAATGTCATTTTGAGCTGTGCCATCAGGTCCACTGCAGAAAAGAATGGAACCCATTTTATAGGACAGAATGCCTTAAAACCCTGTGTCTAGAATAATTGGTCTTTAAGGCATCACATTTCATTTACAGACACATCTATTTTCTGATTTATTGTGAAGATTTAAGTTAATTCAGCCATTTTACTATATCTGTAAAATTGTGATGACAATCCATGCCCCATAGGAAGCTTAAGGCTGAATTCACCAATATTTGCAAAACACTCTGAAGTGCTGCAATTCAGATAGCAATATGCATGTAAAATCTCATTGTGCCATGCCTACTATCTTTAAATTCATCAGCTTTACCTGGAAATACAGTTTTTTCTAAGGGGTAATAAGAATTCTTTCTTTCTCAATACCTGAGAAATAACTAGGTGAATATGTAGGGAGTAATTTTAAATGAAAATAATTGCAAATTGAGCTTGGAGAATTTAAAACTTGCAATATGTTCTGATCATCTTTGATAGGAAATAAAAATAAATGGATGAAAAGAAAATTAGGTACAGAGGTGCACAGATGAACCAAATTAAGGAAGTAGAAAGGATCTGTAGATCATAACATCCAACCTTACAAAACTGGTTTGTTGGCAAGTGGCTTTCTGGTTATTCACAGTTCTGTTGCCTTCACAAAATATGCCAAGAACACAAAATCAGGTAAGTGGTTGATATTTGCAAGTCTGGAGATCACGTTTGTGAAACCATTGCCCACTAAAATCCTCTTCAGTCTCTGAGCATTTGTATTTCTTCACACCTTTGAAAATAAATGTCTCAGCTACCATAAGAACATTTCCATGTTTGGATTATTTTGTCCCCTGATTAATGTAAAGTTTCCTGGGTGATTTGAAATTTTCTGCCATGTTTCACATCAAAACCCCGTAATGAAGAAAAACTGAAGCTTGGCTCCGCAGGCAACAGGAAGAATGGAAGCAAAAACCCTCATCTCTGTAGTTCAGCAAGGAAAACCCATAAAATTTGTCATTTAGTCGGTGGAATTTAGTGAGTTACCCTCTGTGTGAAGAGAACATGGTTTCTGATAACAGGCACTGTTTTGGCATTAACAGCTGTCCAAACCCACTTCCAGCTCTAAGCTCTTTATAAATGTTCGTCTTCTGGGAGTGCTCACATCTGAAACCTGTATTTTACCTTCAATTTGATTCCAGTAGCTGTCTGGAAGTACAAACCCAGCAGGCTGACTTCCTACTTTATGATGATTTCACATATTTAAAGTATGCCCCTGTAGGAAAAAGGATTCATGGATTAAGGTATTTACCCTATTTCATTTTCTATTTTCACGGCCTCAAACAGAAAGCAGAATTTCATGATAAACAAACCCCAACATGGGCTAAAACAATTCCCACTTATTATGCACAGCAGAGGTAAAACAGGATTTCAAAGGCTGAAAGATGCCCTCAATTTGCATCCTGTTTCATTTGTCACTAAATCTGTTTGCTGTTGGGAAGGCATTTGCCATTCCATTCTATTAGTCATTCCGTTAAAGCAAGACTTGTAATTAACACTTGTAATAATTAGGCATTGGTTTGGTTTGGTTTGGAATCAACCTCTGTGTTTTAATTAAATCTCAGGAATTGACAAAAATGGATATAGGCTTTTGTTTAGCCAAATGATTAAGTGGCATTTTTTCCTCATCTTTTTTGTAGAAGCCATGCTATTTTCTACTCTGAACGAGTGGGAATGTTTCATTGTGGACTTAAATGAACAGTTTACAAATAATTACTTCTTCTGTTTTTAATGTTAATGGAAAATGTGTTCTAAAAACAAATCACTGCCCTCACACAGAATGCTCCTCTCAACGGACATATTATCTTTATGACAACACTAGGTCAGCCAAAAGTACCATATATTACAGATGATTTATCCTTTATTGGGAAATGGGGAAAAAATATCCTCACACTGAGCTCAACCTATCCCAGTAAACCTGTTACACAAACAGTTTGTCCACCAGCAAACAGACAAGCCAACCTGCCATGACAGATTCCAATTATAAGAAAAATATATCTTAAACAAATGAAACCCTTGTGTACCCAATGGCACAATTCAATAATTTCAAAGACGATTGCACCATCTGTGCTTCAAATTTATGGCCTTATCACGTACAGTCAGACCTTTCTAAAGTAGCTTGTCAGAGGAGCAGGACTTGAAAGGAAAAAGCTGAGTGAGTGTGTGCCTGCTTTAAGGAACTTGCAAAATTTTTGCAACACTGTTTTGCTGATCAGAAGGAGAAAATTACAGGTAAAAACTAAGATGAAATTAAGAAGTAACATGCTGTAGAAATGTGATATACAGTTATGCCATTTCCTATGGATACATCTTTCCCAAGTAGCAGCTGGTTTGAAAATGTGTGATTTAAAAGAGCCAGTGCCCCACAGAAGAAAGCCAGAGCAGCAGGGCCAGTCAAGATTTTACAGCAAGTTTATACTCCTAGATTCATTACAGACCCTTTTAAGTGACTCTGTGGTGGAGATATGAAGCCCACATAGAAATCTGAAGAAAAGGTGTTCATCATTTAGAGAGACTATTCTGCAATGTCAGGAAGGAGTCCTTTTACTTCCCTCACCTCTACCCCCAAAAAGAGAGATTAAATGGTATTATTTCATAGAAATTCAACTGTTCCTTGTCAAGTAATTTTAACTCAGAAGTTATAAATATGCCAATGGATTAGAGGACACAGAGGGGACAGCAGAACAATGACACAGAAAGCTAATCTGTGCAGAGAGAAATTAATAAAGGCCATTCAAATTCACTGGAAAAAGATTAAGCAAGTAAACAGATGTCCTAGCATCCACTGCAAATAGTTTACAGATAAGTAATGAGTATAACTATTACAGGGAGACATGTTTTAAAATCTTCACTTGGCTGAGTTTGATGCCAACTCCTTTTACTTCTCTCAGGAGAGTTATGGATGAAATGAAGCTTTTAAAATAAGGAAAAGAGAAGAGACTGTGATAAAACTGGGGACAGAAGAAAAAGGATAAAACCAAAAAATAAAATAGAAGTGGGGAAAATCCAAGAAAGTAAAAATCCTCATAAAATGTATTGAAAAAATAGATACACCAAACTGGAGATAAGGGGAAAAGAGCTCAGAGTCTGAGATAAAGCACTAAGGAGAGAGAGATGGGCAGAAAATCTGGTTTGAATAAGACAGGAAAAGACACAGAGGACAAAGCATTATATTAACACTGATGGCATTCTCATACCCAAAAAAAAGTTCGCAATCCCAATTTTGAAATCAGTTAAATAGGAGGAAGAAAAAAAAAAAAAGAAAGAAAAACTTTTACTCATTTAACAGGTTTTTAAAATTAATAGAAGTCAAGTTATAAACAACACGCCTCATAAATATCATCTTTTCACAGCATGCAATTCCTGTCCTAAGGGAAGTAAGAGCATTACTCATATTGGTTTTCCTTGGCAGACTGAGGCATTTAGCAGGGAGAAATCTTGCCAGTGTCTTGCAGTAGTGAGAAAAATGGGACTTTTTGCTAACAAGTCCCAGTCCAGATGCCGCCAGAAAGCCTTGGCTGGGACTCACCAAGAGGATATCATTCTTACACAAACTCTTATCTGGAAGGGAGAGAGAAAACCACTAGACAGTCCATGTGAAAGTGAACCCACCCAAAGGTGGAAATTACATAATGCTTTCTAGCATTAGGCTGGTCCCATTTAGGCCTTAATCCCATTTGGGATGGAGAAATAAAAAAATGCCAACACTGTGGAATGAATAGAACCTAAGCTTGCTTCCTTGCTTGCCCTTTCCAGCCAAGCAACTGAATTCCAGGCATTTAACTTTGGGCAGTTATTTCTCATTTGTCTGTGCTTCACTTGAGGGCTCAGTGCTGGGGACAGATGCTTTTTGACAACTGTTCCTTACTTTCACAGAGATAGTCTGGATTTCTGAGCTTTCCCTCCCTCAATTAGACAGCCATAGTCTTCTTCATGGATGAGGTCATTTTTGAAATCAGTTTTTTCTCCCTAAAGAGCAAGCCTGTTTTATTATGGATGGGAAAATGAAGAAGCCTTCAAAAACTGCAGGAGGCTGACAGGAGAGGGTGGCTTTTATATTATCTGAAGTCCCACATATGAAATAACCTCCCAGTGGCTTCATTAGGAGCAGGATTTCAGCTAAGGTTCATCTCTGCTTTGCATTTTCTACCTCCCAGTTTCTCCTTACTTGTTGTTTGATACCTGGACACTCAATTCAGCTAAACCTCAAATGAAATCACTCTCCTAAAACTGCACAGAGAAATATAAGCACATGAATACACACACAAAAGAAAAAAAAACCAAAAAAACCACAAAAACAAACAAACAGAAAACAAAACAAAAAAAAAAAACCAGCCAAAAAAACCCCAAACCCACAAAAACAACCAAAGACTCATACACATTGGTGAAGTTATATATATATATATATATATATATATATATATATATATATGTGTGTGTTGTGTAAGAACTCATGCATGGTATTCCCAAGGTTCTGTCCAAAAGTTTATGAATTTGATGAGACTTCTTTAAAGGCAATTTTTTTAAAGTGTTTTTAAACACTTTTGGAGGATAATTTAAAAGAGCTGCAACTCTCTCAGCTCTGCATGTCCAAAGTAGCTACAGCAAGAAGCAGCAATTTTTCAGTCCCTGGGTCTGACTTTGGTTTCACACAAGGAGAAGAAGAAGCTATTGTGATCATCAGAGCCTGGGACAGATTGTCACAAATGTCACCTGTGCCACTGTTTGGGTCTTGGCAAAGGCACACAGAGATGGAGGCTGAAATCCTCTCCCTACATTTAACATTTTCTGTTAAAGCACTAAGAAAAATGTTTTAGGGGATGAAGTTTAGTCTTGGATTTAGTGTTGCAAAATATACCCATTTTATCCTCACTTGCAGTACTTTGCAGGTACACCTTTCCCATAATCATATTCCTACCTGTGTTACAGTATGAATTTGAGATGCTTTAAATAACTTTTTGCACTCTCAATTGGAAAGAAACTTTTGGAAACCTGAGCTAATCATAGCATGCACTTCCAGAACACAAGAAGGCTCTTTGAAATGACTAATATTTTAATAGCTCCTTTGTTTCAAATCAGCTGCAAGATTCTTTGTTGCTTTAACAATAAATATACCAGGGAGGAATAAAAGTCCTTTTTTCTCTTTCTATCCTTATAGATTCCAGCCCACAGTTTGTCACCACACAGGCTACAGAAGTGGGGGCATTTCTCACTTCCTTGCCTGTACTGTCCTCTGGGACACAAGGACACGGTTGGTGTTTTGCAATATTCTGAATTATTTTTTATTTGTGGGGGTTTTTTTTAATATTCCATTTTATTTATGTACCAAACCAAAAAGTTATTTCAAAGTAAAATCATGAACGTTTTCTTTTCAAAAAGTGTCACACTTGATTAATTTTGTGAATTTGGAAAATTCTTTTAAAATAGGATGCTTTCCTATTTTAGGAAAGAGTCACTTCTTTCCAATAGGCAAAGAACTGACATTAAAACAACCAAATATTAAAAAAAAACAGAACCACCACATCAACAAAGAGATTTTTGCCAGATGAAAAAGGCAGTAAAGAAGGATAGGAGTAAATCCTGCATCATCTTGGGATGTAACAAAGGAAAGGAAGGAAAGAGGGGAGGAGGAATCTCCAAAACTTGCCCGAGTAATGAATTCCAGGGGAAGAGCTAGTAAAGCATGTTAATGAATAGCCAGATGTTTCTAAAGCCAGGAAATCTCCCCTTCCTCTCAATTTCAGACTAGAGTGAACTCCCTTTCTTGCTCTCAGTTCTTTGATACACACTGGAAACTCACTCAGATGCTTTTTGTGCACCTCTTGAAATGCTTATTAAAACCAAGGAAAAAAAACCCAAAATCTTTGCACCATTTGGGTTTGAAACAGTCTCCAAGCATTGCTATCCCAAGGTTCATGCCACACTTCAGTTTGCTCTGAGATGTGACACCACATTTTCCACTTCAAGAAGCTTGCCTTTCTTGTGGCCTTTTCAATAATATACAGAATAAACTGTTCTTCTAGCTATTGAGCCAAGTTTTCAAAAGATTTAAGACAGTGTCCAGAATTCAGCCAGTCAGTTACTTTTCCAAATGAATGGTCACCCTGCCATTTGGATTTTGTTTAAGCTCTGACTCCAGCAAGGCTGTTCAGCTGAACAGATCCCTACATGTTCTCAGATCAGAGTCTCCATTTACAGCAAGACAGCAGTCGCAGGAATTAGCATTTCCTCATCCTCTTCTAACGCTCAGCAGACAAGATGGGTCTGTAGTATAACATGTCAGAGAACTACAAAGTCCCTTTGGACAAGGCTCTGTGAGAATTAGATCCTCAGGATCATTTGACAAGTGTTGTTCCTTTTCCTTTGTTCCTCCTGTTGTCCTCCATGGCAGGTAGAAAATGAGCAATTAGAAGGATCTGATGTCTTCCTGTATTCAATAAAAAGAGATGTGGAAGAGGCTGTCATTGTGTCAACCCATTTCATCATCACTGCCTTAAAGAGGCTTTCTCATCTCCCACCCCAGCTATTAAAGGGGCAGAAACTAATTTCCTTTACAATTTCTGTGGCCAGGCCTAAGCAGCTTAAAGAGCAGTCTTGTGAGTGTGCTCAGAAAGAAGTTCCTCAGCTTCTGCTGGGAAAGGAGTTCACATAAATTAGAGCTCGTTGAGCATTATTACAGCTTGTTGCCTATGGTATTTCCTCCCCCCAGGGTAAAGGAAATAATCTTGATTAATGACACCCAAAAAAATCATTTTTCTCTTTAATTCACTAATTGGTTAATCTTTTATGACATCAAAGAAGGCTGCAGCACTAACAAAAAAAGTCAATGCAAAAGCCAGATTTCCTGTGCATTTGCCATGTGTGCTTTGTTTCCTGATGTAATTCCTAACTGAAAAGGAATGAAAAATTGAAATCTCCAGTTTACATGAGAAATGGCAGTTTTGAGCTCCCTATCAGACACCTCATTTTCTCTACATTAGTCACAATCAGACAGACAAGGCTCTGTCTTGTTGAGCTACATTTAGCAGTCTGTCTGAACTGCAAATTTAGATGACATCCAAATTACACAGACTCAGCCACTAGGTTACACTAATGCAAAGTAGGAGAAAAAGAATCAAGACTATTGATTTTTTTGGTTCTTTCTCTGTCATATTCCCTTAAAGGCATTTACCAAGGCTTTTAAGATCTTCAGCATTTTCACAAAGGAACAAATTACGTGCAAATAAGACTGCCTTAATCTATTCTTCCCTGCTTAGATTGTTCCTTCTGTACAGTCATTATGTGTTTTTCACGCTGCTGCTGCAGTTTACTTGATCCACTTTCATGCACCATGTGGTCAATATATATGTGGGAGAGTAACTGTGGAAAAGCACATCTCTTGCACCTGCCTATGATAATCAAAACCTTTTTGTTAATTCCCTGCAATCCAAACACATCACACATCTCTCTGCTCCTCCTTGCAGCTGTTTCATCAATTTGAAGCCATATTCTGCAGAACACTCTTCTGATCACATTTCCATTCTCAGACAACTTGATTTTTGCAATGAATATTTACAGGATGTTCACAACCATGTCACTAATAGGAGAAGCAAAGACCACATATTTTACTGACAAATAGAGCTGATTTCCAAAGTACTGAACCTTCACAACTCTGTCAAAGCCTAACAGCCCTGCTCACTGTGACTCATGTTAACATGACTCCACTGAAGCCACTCAGAGCAGCTCTGCTGAGCTCTTGCAGTGAGATAATTGGCCAGTGTGAATTTCCAAACTGAAGGCAATAAATGTACATGTTATTTTCTGCCTGCCAGTCTTTGCAGGGTGAGCTACAGCTGCAATCCTGCCCAAAAGTATTGAACTGAGAAAGAAGCTCTTAGAAAACATTCTCCTTGAGCAGCCTGTCCCTTCAGTGCAGGTACAACACCTTGCACAGTGGGCCAAAGACTCAAGTTTTCAGATGCTATGGCCAATATTGAAAGAATAACAACATCAGAGCTTTTGAGCTCTCCCTTCTTTGAACCAAGAGAAGCAGGAAGAGCTTTTTTCTCACTGATCTCACTAAGCAGCTGTATGAGCTTTTTTAGGCATAGTTAGCAAACTACAAACTCATTAAGCTCTGCATATGGTACTGTCACTTTCCATGAAATCTGAGGCTCACATACTTTCCTCCTAGGCTGTGCACATGCTTCCTGTGGGGCTGAACGTGTGTTCCAGCAGGCACTAATGTGCCCCTTATGCATTGCCATTTGTGCTTGTTTGATTTTGCTTTTCAGGGGCTCCTGGGCTTCTGACATTTCAGCCTTCAAAACTGCATGGCCTGGATTTTTTTCCCCTGTATCTATAGAAAGAAATTAATTCATTTGCCCTTGTTTTTATTTACTTACTGGAGGACCCCATCATGCATTTTCTGTTCCACTTCACATGATGCAGGCAAAAACTGAGCTTTGTGCTGGCTTTTGGTGGGTTTTTCTCCATGAAAATTGAAGGTTTTGTGGAAGTGAGTTCCCACAGACAGGTAAATTTGACCAAACACTTGTTAAGTCCTTTTTTTCTCTGCAGGAAGATGAATCAGTTTGTAAAGTACTAACAAATGTCTCATTTATCATTCCAGGCCAGGCTAGCACATTTTTCTTCCACTCTCTTGTAAAACACAGAGACATTTCCACCCTTAAGATTTACATTTTCCCTAATTTTTTTTCTGACCTTTCCATACTAGAATTTTACTTCAGGCCTCTCCCTTTGCTGACCCTGATGGAACAAAATTTAGGCAAAGCCTTAAAATTCCTTGAGGTCCATCTCTCTTCCTTCCTTTTTTTACCTCCACCTCTCACAATCTTTTAACTATTTTCCATTCCCACTGATTTTTTTCCCCTTCTAGACCTCATTCAAATCACAGAAGCAGCCTGTTTAAGGTATCTGCACTTTCTTATGTTCCTTTTTAAACAACACTGCAAGTTTATAGCATTGCTATGGGCTTATAGCATCATTGAGTCACTGAAAGATAATACTAAGACTGAGTAGAATTTGAATGAGGCCTAAAAAATTAATTTGAATTACAGAAACATGGATGTTCATCCTCTGAACATTTCTCTTTTCCAATCACTTTAGTCTGCCTATTTCCATTAACAAAACTTGTGAACTTGGCACAGACAGATGGAGAGAACAGAGATCATTTAAGGTCTAGAAATGGAATAAAATAAGGCACCTTCAGCAGGTGGGAAAAGAAAACAGAAAGAATGAAAATGTTGCCTGTATTCACAGGACTACAGCCAGGACAGTAGTTTAAGACTCCTTTTTGATTTAAAACATAATGTACCACACCATCACTTGCTACCACAACACCTGTAGTGAATTAAATGATGGGAAACAACCCCTCCCTGGCACAGGAAATCAGCTGCCAACAGGAGAACCTCTCCTCTGTGCATGGGCTGCAATCTGGAGGTGCAGTTTGTCACCCCATGGGGAGATCAGAGGCAAACCTTGCTGGGCTCCATTGCAGGCAGGGGATTCCTCACCCCCTGGGATGGAGGCAAGGGTCACAAAGGGAAGAAAAGCACATTTAATCAGCTGCTGTTAAGGATGACAGTATTTTCTAGCACACCATTTTGGAAGAGAGGACAACCCTCAGAGATGATGGTCAGCAAATCCTTTCCCATCCAGCTTAGCACAATGCCAGCCATGGCTGGGTCAATTTACTGCTGTGGCTGCTTCATGGCAGTTCCACTCCACCCTCATCTGCTTTGTGCCAAAGTCACTGAGAAACCTCTGCTTCTGTGCCAGAGGCCCACAGCAGGAGTTTAACTCCTACTGACTCATGAAAAAATGCCTCAAGTCTTCTTTTTTTTTTATTTTTCACAATAGTTTCTCAGCTTTCAAACAATATCCAGTTTTATACTTCTAAAGCTCATTGAAAAAAATAAGTGTATACCAATAGATGTTCTGTAGAGATTATTAAATATCATTATCCTCTTTTTACCAGTGGAGACAGCAGCACACAGAAAGTTGAGGTGATTCTCTGTATGCCAGAGGTTCAAAGAGAAAAGCATAGCTGAAGACCCCAGAAAAAATATAGCTGTATATAACACATCTCCTACCAAAAAAGTAGCATAGTATATCTGAATTTTGTGGGACACATTCAGGAAAAGGCCAGAAACAATAATTCACAATATACTCCTTGATCATTTTAGAGATTGCATGGAAAATTTGTGCTGGAGCACACATTCACAAGCCTTAGTGACCATTCTCCATCTATAAACGTGATTATCATGGCATGAAAAAGTGGGGAAGGGAGTGTAAAGGATGCTATATTATTATAATATATTAAATGTATTATAATATTTTTATATTATGTTTTTGATATCCAAATGTGGAAAGTAAGTCCTCTAATGGCACTCGTTGCCTGGCCACAGATCTGTAGAAGAGATTCCTGCTTCATGGAGAAAACAAAGTCTGTGGCTGGAGTCAGTCAGACAAATTAAAGGAAGGCAAGGCTCAAAGAAGAGACATGATTGATACCATATATACTGTGGTATTTTCTGTTCTTCACAAAAATAATAGTTATTTGTATTAACTTTAGGGGAAAAGCACATTTTTCTCTTATTCTAAAATGGCTTTGAGAGTAAACATTCACATTTACATTTGGTGGATGACCTTTAGTATCAAGAAGAGGTCACCTGAATCATATCATCCATATTTGAATGGTTATATAGGAATTATTTTACACAGAAGTCCCTAAGGTAATTATTTCATATCAGAGCCAGGAAAGTTTAGGATCTGTATGCAGTATGTATTTACACTTCATGCCAATGCATTAAATAAAATTCCATCACATTCTGTCTTTGTATTCTCTTCTTTTCAAAGACACACAGTACATGACTGGATTGCAAATTCCCTCATAGTCTGAAAGGCTGTCTCCTGCTATTGTTAAAAGAGATTTGGCCAAAACTGGAAAAAAAAGTCAACAGAGAAGCTGACCTTGGTTTAGAAAAGTGCACATCTTTGACAGCCGCTCTGTCATAAATGAAAAGGCAAAAAAATAAAAGAAATGTGTTATTATACTATTAATGAACACATTCAGATGCACAGGAAAAACAGAAGAATGTAAAACTTTAATGAAAACCTTATTTAAGAGAAACAGCAGAGAACCATTTAGCCAGAGGCCAAGTCCAAAACTTTTAGAAGCCAAAGGATATCCTTCAAAATCTTATACAACACTCTGAGATGTGCTCAGCTCAAAAGGAGGAGGGCATGCAAATTGAAGGTCCTAAAACAGGATTTAAAGACCTATCAAAAGACATTTAAATTCCATAGTTACAGTTAAAATGAAAAGACCTGAGAACAACCCTGAATCTGGAGTGTTTGAAATCTTGGTTTGGATGCATCTGACATCTGTGGCCAGTGTGTACTCAGACCTGTTACCTGAGCTAGCTGAAACTCAACACAATTCATAAGGAGTTTGACATAAATGCCTTTTGAATTCTTGATACCTGAAAATCCTGAAGCCAGAGAGTAAACTGTTCAAAAACAAGTCCAGCTGGTTAAAATAGAAGAATCTCTTTCAGCAAGAAATGTTGACATAAATATAATATTTTCACATTTTTCAAATACTTCCTACAGAAAGTAGTAAAACAGTGGTTTGGACAGTCTCTTTCCATTCTTTCTGCTCCGTTTTTCTCATCATTGTCAGAAGTGTCCACATAAAAATAGCTGTTCAAATAAGCAAAATTTTTTTCAGAGCTTTTATCTCATTTTTCCAAAGGATATTAAAGAGGAAAATAGGAAAGGAGAAAAAAAAAAAAAAAACCTGAAAAATACCAACTCTCTTCAAAACAACATATTTTCCTGTTCACAAAAAGCCTGTTCCCTGAGCATAGCATGGTCACCATCCATTTACATAAATCAGCTTGAGTCCCCTCAAACTCTGGCTGTTGTTCAGCAGCTGGGCTGCAGCTCCCAGCCAAGCTGGCCTGGAGGAAAAGGGGCAGTGAGGGTCCTTGTCCTGCAGGGCCTGGTGCAGCCAGGCTGATCAGGGGGCTGGGAACAGCCTCTGCCTGAATCCCCACTGCAGGAGGATGCACTCACAGCCCCAACAGAGGTGTTGAGAGAGGAAATGAAAACTCCCTTGATTAAAAACTCCAAGCACACCTCCTTCCATATGATCATAGAGGTGAGGTCCACATCCCATTCCAACTTTCCACCTGCTCAAGAAGTCCCTTCCAGGACAGCATCATAAGCAGCTCAGGTCCTAAGTCAGGCTCATTCTGCAGCAAAAGCCAGGAATTAATGCATAAACCCCTAAGGTCCTAAGTCAGGCTCATTCTGCAGCAAAAGCCAGGAATTAATGCATAAACCCCTCAGGTCCTAAATCAGGCTCATTCTGCAGCAAAAGCCAGGAATTAATGCATAAACCCCTAAGGTCCTAAGTCAGGCTCATTCTGCAGCAAAAGCCAGGAATTAATGCATAAACCCCACACAGTCCTTGTAAAACACAGCCCACCTGAAGAAAGTCCATCCCCAAAAATCCAGCGCTTCCAGTGGACAGACAGTAGCAGAAGAAAAGCATCCCAGGCTTTGCAGTCCAAATGACCTTCCCCACTTCATTCCAGCTGTTGTGTACTTTAGCAATATAGGAGTCCATCTGGCATGGGACTGGCAGGATCTGTTCCAGAATTATGGGAAATGGGAACAGAAAAGGTGCTACAGGTCAGGATGGAGGCATGTTTGCAATGTTGATGTTTGCACAGTGCCTGCCAGCACTGTGCCTGTTTTAAGCCAATACCATTAAGCATTCACTGAAGTCACTTGAAAAAATTGCAAATAAAAAGAATAGTGGCAAGGCCTTGTATTTTTATATGACAAGCTTTTACCTTCACATGTCTATTACATGCAGACCATGCCTGCTTAAATAAAGTTCCGTAGCAGACAGAACATCTGTTAGGTCTATTTTATATTCATGTTTAAGATAGGATTAGTCTCTAGGCTTTGTCAAATAATGAAGAAAAACAAAAGAGGAGAAAGAAATTAAAATCTTAATTCCCCTTTGATTTGGTGAAACAATTAGAATTTAAGATAATTAGTGTAATTGCTTATAGAAAATTCTGTAGGATCCCTGCCTGAAATCTTCCAACCTTTCAGAGATTAATGATGCATCTATAGCTTAAAGCCCTTTGCAAATGCAGCACATGTACAACTCAGGAATTATGAAAAAAGTTACTTTGACATCCAGGTGCTTATGTGGTGTTAACTGGTACAGAGAAGATGGAGATAAGATTGTTAGACCTGTGTTACAGCAGACAAGGAGCTGTCACCAGCTGAAATCTCTTCTGTATTTTTGTCTGGTGTGCAGAAAGAGACTGTTTTCCAAAAGTCACTGCCAGCAGCACTGACACCAGGCTACAGCCACCCTCGTTTAGAGCAACAGCCTCTCCACTCTCACCACTTCAAAATGCTACTCTGTACCAGAATATCCTGCTTTGAAGGCTTCACATGACTGAAGACCTACAGCAGAAGAGTGTCTGATGTCTCAGTGGGTGTTTCAGCCCAATGAACACTTCAAAGCCGGTTTCAGGAAAACTGAGTGACAGCTGAGTCACTGTGCACTGCTCAGAGCCCACCCACAGGTGACAGGAGCTTGGTCAGGAGCTGAGGCCCCAGGGAAATTACACTGCAGGGAGGGCAGTGTGTGCTGGTAATGCTGAGCTAAAGGTAGCTCAAGCAGACACTGCCAATTTCTCAGGAAAGACACGAAATATCAAAAGCATGAGACCAGGGAAAAAAGCTCAGAAAGGCAAGAACTGCACCCAGCTGAGTGGGGAGCTCCTAGAGAAGTCCAGAGTGAATCCAGAGAGCTGTAAGGACAGAAGGAATGAGCATTCACAAGCCATAGGTGAATGAAAGGGTGAAGTGTGACTTGGACAGGAGTTATCCACCATTCCCAGGGTGACTCCTTTTCCCATCAAACTGTGAGCTGTCTCCATTTCAGCTCCACAGGCTAGGAAGTGTTGCTGGGTGACTAGCTTAGCTAGTTTGCTAAGTAATGGGATATTGAGAAAAGAACACAAAGCAGGAATGAAAAGAAAGAGATTATTTAAAACCACCCAAATCCTACAGGCATCCACCATACCACAGCCCAGAGGTGTCGCCTTGATTTTTTAAGATTTTCTAAGTCTTCTGATGTCTACATTCTTGTAACGAATTTTTCTCACACACCGTCTGTAAATAACTTATTGTTTTGCATTCTTTTATGGAAGAGAAGAAATTTGATGGACTGTTAGTTTGTCCAGTGTCATTGGAGAGGTGGCACTTTCACCATCCAATCCACTGTCACTTTTAGAAAATTATAAATGTTGGAGTCAGCAAATAAACTTCCCTTTTTTCACCTTGAGAGCAGCAGTGTGTGTGCTCATGTTGTTCCTATAGTCACACAGAGGCAGTGCCTGTTCCTGGACAAGCACAGATCTACAAATCAGAACATATTTTCACTCATATAAACTTTTGAAAGGCAGAACTCACTGCTTCTGCTGTACCTGAGTGAAGATCTGTTCCAAATCCTCCTTATTGAAAGCTGGACTCAGTGTTGCCCAGCAATGGCTTTTACAGCAAGCATGTGTCAGCCACTTTGGAGGGGTCACTTCACTGCTGGGGAAGCAGATGGGAGTCAGCAACTACAAACAGAAAAATATTGCATGTGGATAAATATCCACTGATGGAATGACACCAGCAGAGCTCTCACAAGAGTTAATCACACCCCTTTGCCTTCTAGACTGTGTTGCAGAGGTTCATAAAATAGTGGGTAAAGGGGATGTGGTGGGTGCAAATTACTTGCGATTTCAAAGGGCTTTTGACAGACTGCCTCACTGGAGATTATCAAAGGGACCAAATAACCCTAGGACAAAGAGCAATGTCATGTTAAGGATTGAATCCCAGTTAAATAATAGGAAACAAAGAGTTATAACTAATGTGTTTTTTCTCAAAATAAAGAGAAGTTAGTAACAGGAAACCACACAAAGCATTACAGAAACTATAATGGTTCAATATAGCTATTAATAAAAAAGGAGCATGACAGTGGGATCATAGCACATGCCTGGGACAAGAATAACCTGGAACCCTTTCTGATGCCTTTTATTACACCCTCCCCCCCCAACCCCAAATCCCCCTGTGAAATCTATGAGAAAGTGTGATCATGGTTCATAAAAACCAGCTCTCACTCCCAGACCTCTGCAAATAGCCAGTCATACTGGGACAGGCTGTAAATCAGTAAAAGGAGCTCCTGAATGCTGCTGCTCTAATACCTAACAGCTTATCTTTATTTCAAAATATCTGCCTGCCTGGTGATGAATGGGGTGTCATGGTTGCTTGGGAAAGCAGAGCTGGGACCTTATAAACCACAGCATGAACCTCACATCAGCACATGTGGTGCAATAGCTGGGCACAACCAGCTTTGATCAGTGGTGAAGCTTTAGAGCAATCTGGGGTGGGGAGAGGAGAGGGGATTGTTTGCTTGCGTTTCAGTACATGGGGAGTTGATTTTCTAAATCACTGAGAACTGTTTGTTTCTCCTTTTCTGCTCCCACTGACAGTGGCTAGGCAGTGCTCTGCAGGGCTTTCGTAATCAGATACGTAAGGCAATTGATTTTTTTTACTTTTCTTTCACATACCTGAAGCTACTTTGAAGGCATCAGCATCACTTATTCCCTCCTCCTGCTATTCCAACTTTCTGCCCTACAGAGACTGAAATTCTAGAACAGCTGCTTGCCACAAATAAGTTTTCAAGTGCACTAATTTTAGTGCAGAAAGAGAAAAGAAGCTGGGCAAGACAAGCCAGGCGTGACCTCAGATGCCACAGGTCGTGTCAGGAATAACACCAAAGAGGTGTGGTTGCTACTGCACATCAACCCCTACACATACAATTGCAGATAGGAGAGCACCAAGGGGAAGAATACAGCTCACAGCCAGTCTGAAAACTAACCTAAATTAGAAGCAGGGAAATGCATTGGTCTATAAGCAAGAGAAAATCCAGAAGCAGGTCAGAGCCCTCTGATTTCATCAGCAAAAGGAAACAAAAGAATTTTAACATGAGCATTCCCAGAAGCATTTACTGCTGCCTCATTCCTGTTTACATCAGAGATAAAAATATCAGCTCCCACCGACCATTTTGAATATCTTGCCCTTGGGATATCATTTATAATGTCCTTGTTATTTAGAAACAACTCTTCCTAGAGAAAATACAGCCCACTTAAACCCACAAGTCTGGGTCAACATTACTGTGTAAATCATTATTGCTTCACTATAGGTCTAATGCACAGCATCGGAAAATTGGGGAAAATTCATGGTTTTGAAGCATTTTCTTTGTCACACTGTAAAACCAAGGATAGTTCTAGTCTAATTTAATCAAGGGAAGAATGTTTTTAAAATTTAACTACATGGTTCAGAATAATAGGGAGAGCAATATATTCCTATGCATGCCTGTCTTGGCCTCAGTGCATATTTTTGAATCAGATTAGACTATTTTTGACAGTTATTAATTTTAAATGAAAGCGAGATGGCTTTAGCTCGGAGTGCTAGAAATTACTGCTTCTAGTTTTCTGTTGATTTCTTGTATTATTTAAACATCTACAGAGAAAAAGGAATTATGATAGTTTGAATTCTGGAATGCTAGCCAGGGATTATATTTTTAGCTGTGCAAATAAGTTTATGATACTTAAAAAGTTCAAAAAGTTTTCCTCTTTACAAAATCTTTTCATGTATAGCACCAAAGGTGAAATCAAATTTAATTGACTTTTCAATCTTACATCTTGCTTTGCAACCAACTGTTGGAAATAAGACTGAAAAAAAAAAAGTTATTCACCAAAAATTAGAGATTCTGCAAACGGTATGATAAGATTATATTTTTAACCTTTCAGCAAAACATTGTATCAGTAAAGCTTTCTTTTCCATATCATATGTTGCTGCTGCTGGCCTTGGTTAGTCCAGTTGCAAATATTGGGTTGCTGTACTAAATAAGAACCTGGCCTTCACATTAATAATTTATTCACATCACTTCACTAAGCATGCAGCCATTACACATACACAGATCAGTAGAAGGGTCATGCAGAATTAGGAAATGTTTTGTATTGATCAAAACAAAGCCAGCCAAGGTAATTCCAGAATAAATTACCAAGAATGTGCTGCATTCTCAATAAGCACTAAGATTTTCATCTCTGTTCAAAAAAATTGAAATGTTCATTCTTTCAGTTTACATTAAAATATTTTAGATGTGGAAGACTCTGCAAGATGTTAACAAAGAAAAGCTTCTTTCTGTGTAGTGGATTTTGGTAACAACTATTTCACAGGGGGCTATATTGAAATGGGAAACTGAAACTATCTCAAGAAGTAGCTGCAATAGCCCTGGAATATAAAACTGAAATAGCTATTGGAAAGACAGAAAAAATTTAGGAACTGGAGTTGGAGGCATTAAAAATTCATAGCCTCCAACACTTTACCTCTAATGCATTTGAAGCACTGAAACAGTTAAGGTATTTCACTGAGGCACAAAATAACCTCATTATCATTTCTAATACAGATCAATACTCAACACTGCCCTTTGAAAAACACAGCACTTGCCAGTCCATGTGCTTATTGTGTTCCTTGCACTAGCTCTAGCCCACTGCCATTAGAGCTTTCACAGAAGCCTTTTGCTGGCTTCTGAAACGTGCCTCTCCCCCCTCCCTCTTTGATCTGCATATTCCCGCATCAAATGGTAAGGAAAAAAAAAAAAAAATAATGCAGATCAATATCCAACATATTGACTTTTTTTTCTTCTTCTTTCTTTGTGACATTTTGTCAGGTGGGTGTCTCTGCTCCTTGGGGCTGCCTGGTGGCATTAGGGGGCAGCTCCAGTCAAGACTAATGGCACAGGCTCTGTCCCAGGTGGACACTGGGCATTGTTTGCAGTAACTGATTGGCGTGAGAGCCCTCTAGCTCCCTCTCCCCAGCATGTGGTCCAAAGCACAACATATGCTTCCTGCTTGCTAGATTTGTCTCCAATAATAAAAACAGGATTTCTTTTCAATTTTAGTCTTGTGCCCAATTTATCAAGCAAAATAACATCAAGGCTTCAAAAGGCTTGGTGGGTAATCTGGTTCTGCATTGGATTAGTGGGAAGAGGTGTAACACAGTGAATAGAGAATTACCAAGATAATATCTTGTGCTGCACTATGAAAGGAAAAAAAAGATGTGTACGTGTACATGGGGTGGGTGTGCATGTGAATTCTGACCAGTTATTAGGGCTTCTCCTGCACAGAGCTGGGAATTGCAACATGCAGCTCTCTAAAATGAGTTAAAAAAAAATAATAATGCAGGGGGAGGAGAATTGAAGCCACAGTATTACTGAGATTCTGATATTTGTTCTTTTCATTGCAAATGCTGATAAAATATGTTAGTTCCCTGGGGAGTGGAGGGATGCAATTGTTTGGTGATGTTTCATTCATGCTGCTATAGGGCTTTAAAGGGAAGGGAAGGAAAAGGGGCCCAGCTTTGTTGCTGTTTTTTGTTTCTTGGGTTTTGTTTCTTGCTTTTTTTTTCCTTTAGAACATTGAACCATGAGAATAAAACTCCACCCCCTCAATTACCACAATAGCACAATTTAAAGAATCTTGTCATTGTTTACTAAAATGGTAATGAACAGTGCTACAGATGAATTTAGTGCTCCTCCTGACAGTACATTATAATAAATAACTAAGGCAATAATGAAAACAGCCTACTAAATCATATTAGAATGTAGCATGCAAAATATTTAACTAAGGTTTTATTGTGAAAACCAGATTAGCCTTATTAAAAGCCACTGTTTAGTAAAAATGGTTAAAATTTCCATAACCAACACAAGTTACATTCTCTTTCAACAAAGATCTTGATTTGCCTAGAAATCTCTCTTAACTACTTTGTATTTAGATCAGGAAAAAAAAAATAATTTGTCTTTATTGATAGAATAAATCTGGGACTAATTAGACTTCTTTTCCTTCTAGTAGAGCATGCAATTAAATGTACTGCTTCAGGGGAAGTCTTAATGCTGGTTGCACATTAGGTGAGGTAATGCCAAGCCAAAGACTGCAAGCTGCTCAAGGAACAGGCTGACTTCACAGCCACTCAGCTGCAAGAATATCTCAGTATTCCCATACAGACACGTTTGACTGACTGAAACCTGGAACCAGCCCTAGACATTCAATAAATTATATTTTAGCATACACTTATAGCAGACGTAATTCCAGCAAAGTATTAGGATATTCTGTGATTCATGCTTTTGCCATATGATCTGTCTCTGTTTGAATGTTTAATTTACTCTGTATCAATTATAAAACTCCATGATAAAATTATGTCTTCTCTACTGTTCTTACAAGGAGAACTGAGCCATGCATGTCCATGCAGAACATGCTTTCAAAATGGCTCAACTTAAATGGAGGTTTGGACTTTCTGCATCAAAGTTCTTGGAAAGAATTTGATATGAAACACTAAAATTTATACTGCCACATACTTTTCTCTCACAGATTAGAGGTGTTCCTTGTTGTTCTTAAGGGTTTTCTCAACCACATCTGACAGAGAAATCACTGCCAGGTAAATGGGGAAGGTCTTAGCTTTGAGACCACCCATTTTCTGTCAAGTGAGCACAAACTTCTGAAAGCTCCAGGGTTAAGATTTCTCCCAAGAAACACTTTATATTATTTTAAGGATAACACTAGGCTGCTTGAAAAAGTAGGGTATTGCTATTGCTAAGTTTCAGAAAACATCCAGGAAAAGCCTGAAGTCTGGGTACCAGGGAACATCAGTTCCTTCCTAATTTAGCAGCAGGGGATTTCAAAAGAGGAGCTTCTTCTGAACATGGCATTAAGCAAAGCAAGACAGAGCTGCTGGTTTGTGGCACTGTCAGGGGAGATAGCAGAGTGAACAGGACAGGATCCAGCCTACCAGAGGGAACCATGGCCATTCCCCATTCCAGACCATCACAGGGTAATACTGAGATACAGGGAGATGTGAATGTGGCTGTGATTGCAAAAGGCTCAGCATTGTGTGGCATCTTGCAGAGTGACACAATGTGATTTCATTTCTGTACCACATACAAATAGCTGCAGCTCATCCCAACATATCTTCTGGGAATGGCAGCAAAAAGTACAAATTTGCAGATACACTATCAGGTGGGAACACTGCACACACTGAATACAAATATTCTGTTTTGTTTGCATTAAAAAACCAACCCCACTGAATGAACATTACAGTGGCTGAGTTTTGGTCACACCATGAGATCCATGTTCAAGTTCTGCTCAGGGAAGGGATATTTATCAGGTTAATCTCCAAGGCAAAAAGAACAATGTGAAGTGGCACAAAACAGTCTAAAGAAAGAGTGCTTTAGACTCTTGCCTTATATGTCTCCTCCATTCATACATGCATCATGCAGAGTCATGCATCAGAGATAGGGTCAGAGAGAAATTTTATGGGGGAAAAATGATTTATTTGTTCATTTACCATGAAATCTAGAGGATTATGTTAAAACCTAAGGGATACAGCAACTCCACTGGAAACAATTACCACTGCATGATATGTGATAGGCATTATATTTAGTTAATATAATTATTTGCTCCTGGAGCATCACCAAGGAGAGACAGAATGATCCCCGCATGAAAGAATTTATGGTACAACAGCTACTTTCTACAAATCTCAGGCACATAAAGCTCCCACTGAGGCCTATGTCTGATAATGCTCTGTGTAGTTAGGATGCACTTAGGGATTCAACACAGGTTTATTACAGGCTGTAATTCTAGGAGAAAGAGTTCTTTTGTGAAGTGTTACAGGCATTACAGGTTTATATTACTGAATAGTCAGAATACTCCTATGATAAATGGGCAAGAGTCTATTTACTCAATAGCTTGTTAAAAGCATGGTTTAAACCCAAGAAAAACATAATAATTGCTCTGTTTACATGTCCACACACCCCTCTTTGCATCACAGAAGCTGCAGAAAAGAGAAAACTCAGCTTGCAGAATGCAAAAGGCCAACAAAGTGAAGAAACCCCAAGATTACGTAAAACAATAAATAAATAACTCCTGTGGAGTGAAGGAGCTAAGGAAAGAATGGGTGTTGTTCCAAATTCAATCATGTCCCTTCTACATCGTATTTGACACTGTGATGGTTCACAATAATCAATTATCTTCTGTAATGGCCATCCTGCAGAAAAGTAAAGAGGTGTACACACTAAGAGACAAAAAAGGAAACATTTTTTGCAATTTCACTTGTCAGGCAGGTGCATTTGTTTGTATCAGATAAATCTTGCCTTAGAACAATTAATCTGTCAGTGAATACCATTGCAATGATAAAGTTAATAGGGATAATCCAGGTATCCTCCCACACCAAAAATCCTTGGACATTTGACAATATTTCTTCAGAATAAAAGAAAAGCTTTTTTTCTCCCCTACCCCCCCCCCCCCCCCTGTTTTTTGGGGTTTTTTTTAATAAGAAGAAATATATTATTTTATTACACATACAAATCTGCAGTTACACCCCAGAACTCATCAAGAATTAAGAAGGCAAAAATATCCTTTGCACCATTCCAAACACTAATAAGCTTTCCTTAATTTCCCAGAAAAAAATACTAGGGAGAAAAAATGGAATATAAATGTTAATAAGACAACTGATGTCTCCAAAGCTTTGTTAAACACAATAGCCAGGGAAATTATAATTTATTTTAGATTTGATGAATCTGGTGAACACAGGCACACCAGGGAAAAGTTGTAGTCTTTAACTTGCAAACCACACAGTAATATTTTGAGGCTGCCTCATCTTTTAAAGGCACAGATGCACGCCCTTCTTTATGTGCAGTGAAAATATTTCCCCAAAGCTTTGCTAATCACAAGAAATATTGAAATTACTGATTTAAATGCTCTAAAGCAAGGCTTTCATTGCATAAGGAAGACAGTTCAGCAAATCTTCTGTTATTTTATCTGTCCTGCTACTCCTTCAGGACTGGGCTGCGTGTCTCCAGCCAGGGGGTGAGCAGCAAGATTGGCAGCAGCCCCAGAGAAAAAAATAGAGTGCAGGGAGAGTCCTCCTCATCTCTGGGAAGAGAAAGACATCTCAGAGGCAGTTTTTCAGCTAGTCCTAATTTGTAAGATTTCTTTCTTAAGACAAATAAAAATATTTCTCCTCACCCTCCTCAAAAGCAGAGTCTGAAATCACTGATTCAAAGGATCGGTTTTCTAAAACCTCTCAAATAAGAGTTTCCAAAATATCTGTACTGTTTTACAAGGCTTTTAGCAAAGAGACTAGCTCTACTAATAGGAAAAAGAAATACAAAAGCAACAAATCACAACCAGGCCCCTTTAATGCGTGGTTGCTCTGCTTACAGAATGGCCTCCTCTTCCCTGCAGTGGGCAAACTGCAGCTGGGACTGGTTTGAGATGGGAATTATAACCAATTGCAGATTTTTAATGGATGCCACCTGTTTCCAGCTCTAAGGGAGTCAAGATACTGCATTAGGGCTCTGTCTGCATCCAATATTTTTGGGAGTTTGGATGCCTGGTACAGCAATACCATGCCAAGGGATCTTGGCATTACTTTCTTTACTTCTTCCAAACCCACAGACCATAACAATCTGTATGAAATTTTGAAATTAATGTGGAAATCACTTATCATCATCATACAGAAAGCTGCTATTTCTACACATTGCAGCCTGAAGAATTAGGGTATTGTATGAGATTTGGAGCACTGGAAGTCCCATAAACACTGGACTTTAGTATAAATTAGAATCTAATGTCTCTGCCTGTCCTTGTGAATGCTGTTTTCCATCTGAATGCTGGACTACAAATTTCTCTGCACCTCTAAACAGAGTTGTCTCCATTCACTATGAAAGAGAAGTAGATTCAAGCAGCTAGATTTTAGTTTAGTTTAATAATCAGAGATAGAGTAGGGAGGTGGGTGGATAAACCCTTGGGAAGCTCTGATCCATTGGGCATGCTTAGACCAAACTTAGCAAACCTTGTCAGTGCAGTATTCTAGAAAAACGACTGCATCTCAGCATGGATTCGCTTTTTTCCAGTTTTTCTCAGGAGACCCCTCAATTTTAAATTGCGTGAGCAGGCTGAGATGCTACGGTTGGAAACACAACTTCTCCTGAACCCTCTCATCAACACACCCTCAAATGCAGCCTAGAGAAACAGATTGTCTTGCTTCCTCTCACTCTTGAACTCTTTCTGCACAGCTTCAAAAGGATGAGCAGAGGCTGATGACCTCAAAGCCAGGTGTACAAAGTGGCAAACTGAGGCCTTTCTGTGGAGAAAAGGCCTTTTTCACTCTGGCAAATTAACTGAAAGAGACCTCTGCTTCCGTGTAGCTGCACTAAATACCAGGCTGCCTGCAAAGGCTCTTTCTCTTTAATTACACAAAAAGGAGCATCAAATGCCCAAAATCAGCTCCAGAATCTCCTTCTTAAGGAAACAGAAGTCAGGAAAGAGTCTATCTGGTAATTGTCCACTGAAATAATCATGGCGACTGTCTCTCTAATATCACAATTGGATTTTGTGTTCGGGCATGATGCAGGCTGGTCCAAGCTCAAAGAAATTGTGCTGGCAACAAATCAATTCACTATTCTGTAATAAGATAAGATTTGTTCCTCCAAAGAGAAGCATTTAATTAAAGTAATGATGTATGAATGCATATGCACCCATGAAGGTGCCTGTTCAAGGAAAAGCCGTAGTTAGCTAACACATCTCACAGGAGCTGCAGCTATAGCTACTAGGGATGAGAAATCTGAACTAACAGCCAAATACTTCAGCTAAAAATGGTAGTGCCAAAGTATAAACCACAACTGATTCCATGGAAACTTTTCAAAGTTAATATATGGGGGAAAGGTTACGGATTGGAAAGTAGGGGGAATTTAAAAGACGTTGATAGACCCACATGGAATTTTTCTGAGTCCTGATCAGAGAGGCAGTGCCAACATATTATGTCAAAATTATAGGGGACAAAATAGATTTGGGGCCATGATGAAGGAACATGATTGATGAGTGCAAATGTGAGAAGCTAGAATAATATGGTGAGGTAAGTGAAGTCTTTGCAATGACTCCAGTGAGGCCTGGATTTGTTTAGTACTATAAGGTTGTGTCCAACACAGTGCAAACCACCAGTTATGTATTTTTATCTGTTTTTAAAGCTTCAGTTTTTATACTAAAAAAAACCACCAATTTAAACTACCCCAAAAATAAAGAGAAGCCACAGGGAGTGAAAAAATACAATGCAGATAAATACACCAAATTAATTCTAGGTGGAGGTAATGCCTTCTTTGATACTTGTCAAGAAAATTGATCATTATTAGGCAGAAAAGAAGATACTGAAGACCTTGGGATCTTCCCAGAATGAAACACAATCAAAGGACTCAACACTAGAAGAAGAAATCAGAATGGAGCTGCGTGAAAATATTAAAATCATAATCATACTTATACTATTGTCTGTGAACCCTGACCAACAGCTTTACCTTTTCAGAATTATGCAGAGACTACAATCCTATCCCAGTAGTTTGCCATTCACCTAAAAAAAAGCAAAAAGAGAAAGGAATTGAAATTTTATCTTTGTTTGAAAAAATGGAAGTTCTCTAGAATTTCTTTGGTTTTTGTCCTAGATGACATATGAAGTTTGCATAGAAGCTGGGATTTAACTTCTTTTACATTCCTCACTTTCTCACAGAGCATTCCTCCTTCTCAGATACATGATCGGAGTCCACGTTATTGGGGAACTCAAGAATTACAGGAACAGAAGGAACAACAGAAGGAGCACTGGATGTTTTTACTCGATGCACATCCTCCAGAGAAGCTTATTGCAATACTCATAGTATTGCCATCAAAAGTTGTTTCTAATGTCCAACCTGAATCTTCCCTATTTTCATCAGTTCAAAAGCATTAGTTCTTGTTTACTGCCATCAGATGAGGAGAAAAGCTCATTTCCTTCTTCCCTCCAGCAGCAGTTTTATATATTTGAAGTCTATTAGCCCCATTCCTGTTAGACTTTTCTTCTGTAGACTAAACAATCCCTATTCATTCAATTTCTCTTTATAACATCTTGATTGGTATTTGCTGGTCTCTGGAATTTTTCCTGTTTATCCCCTTCCTGCTTGTAGCACTGAAGTACTCAAGCTAAGGCCAGCCAAGAGCATCTCCAGGCAACAAAGAAAACCATTCAATTCCCTGTCATAATGCAGAAAGCTGCACCATATTCCTGCTTTTAAAGAGAGTTAGGAAACAAGACCATGTTTAAAGGTCAGCTTTTCTTGCTCAGCTGGCCCAGGTCAAAGAGGAACGTGCAACAAGCTGGATTTGCAGACTGCAAATTTGAAGACTTCACCAACCTCTTCACTGAGGTGTAAATGTTATTATATTGAAATTTCACAGCACAACCACAGCCATGTTCCTTCCAGCACCCCGAAATGGCTCAGAGCAGTCCTTTCTGCTATGTAAAGGTGCCAGCACATTGGAGTTGATCAAACATCTCTACACTTCACTACTGTGCATGAGCTTCAGTAATCTAAAGCTGATACACAACTGATGGAGGAAGAGGAAAGTGAGCAAGAGACAAAACCTTGTGCTGGGTTCAGGGAGAAGCTGCAGTGACCTCAATGTCACTGGTAACTCCAAGCCTCATTTGTCACATGTTAAATATTATGGGTCAAATATTGCTCATTTTTTTTAAAAAACAAAGCAACATTAACGGGCCTGGATCACACTTCCAAAATTTTGTAACCTTTGTATGTTGTACATCTGTAAAACAGCCTTGCTGTAATCCAGGAAAAACTGTGCAATGATCACTGTATTTGACAGAAAAGGCAAACAGACTCTTTAATGTAGAGGGGACAACCTATTTATCAGAGGTCTCCAGTGTCACCTGGCACTTTGGATTATTACAGAGATCACCAGCAGCCTTAGCTCTGCCCAACTCTGGGCTTTTCTGTAACTTTCACCTTTTAAGCACTTTGCTCTGCTCTGAGGAAAGTTTACAGGCAAAAAAATAGCCATGTTTTCCATTACCTGGGATTTGGCTCAATATTCAGAGATTTAGACAGAAAGGAAGAAATTTATGGAAAAAATCTGGGGGGAAAAGAAAAAAAATAAAAAATCAAGTGGATCATTTCATTGAACCAGTCTCAGTCAGCCTCCAGGCAGAGTTCTAGGAGAAAAGGCATTATTCTTAGTCATTGGTCATCTCTTCCTGATTTTAGTTAAAAGTGTTTTCCCATGGTCACATGATAAACAAATAACAAATACTAACATGGATAACTAGGATAAACAGAAATCACAGACTTCTTCATAACACTGCTTTGGTCAATTAGCACAAATTATATTTTGCAGTAATCAGTCTTAGGAGGGGGTGAATGAAATTAAGCTGATATGTTAATTTCATGGTTTGGGGTGCTTCTTTTTTTCCCCATTTTTTCCCCTTCTAGATGAAACCATGTGCCTAAATATCCCAAGTATTGTTAGCATTTTCAAGCTCTCTGCATAAAGTTTAGAAATGGAAAATTTCTAAAATATAGGTCTGCATGTATGCATAAGACTATTATATTTGAGACTACTATGTTAACTAGCTGGCATAAATAAAGATGGCTAGAAAACATATTTCTTAAGGTGTTTTTTTTTTTAAAGCAAAATCAGGTACTTTCTAAGCAAAAAGCTCCTGTAAATTTATCAATTAGAAAATTAATCTAGGGTTGCAATGGTATTTTTACCACAGTAGTATAAAAATGTGAAACATTTTGTTCTTCCTGTGTTTGGGTTTTTTCTTCACCAAAAAAAGCTGAAGCAATACTTTTGTCCTTGTCTGCTCTAAATATCTGTATATAACAAAGTAGTTCATAATATAAACATATGGCTCAAAGCCTAAAAGGCTGTTGTGGGTTTAAACACAGCTTCCAGACAGGTCAAACCTCTGTATGGAGCAATGGGTAACAAAACCAACAATGGAAAGAAAAAAAACAGCAAAAATACTCTTTCCCAGAAAGCACAATTTCCCTGGTTTTCTTTTCTGCTTGCTGCACCAGGCCGTGTATTCCTGCCATCAACCTGTAGCTGCTTCCCTGCACACTACAGGGAGAAGAACAAATCCCCAGTTTATTTCTACATTTTCCCAATCTACTTGAACATTACCATAAGCATCTCCTGACTGTGCTATAGCCCCAGAACCAAGCTGAGCCCTGCTGCTCTGTGTGGCTATGTGGAAGACATTCATCTCCTGGTTCTTCACAGCTTGCCAGTGACCCTGGGGAGATGCAGTGGGAACCAGCTCTCTCTGGCCCCGTTAATTTCAGTATTTTATGGTTACCTCTATAAACATTGCAGTCACCACATTTTACAAAGTCATGAAAACCAAGGTGACTGCCTGCCATCACTCATCAGCTCAGCAGTGACTACACATGGAATGAGACAATGCCACATGAGAGGCAGTTTGTGGAGACCTTTTTTCAATTTGCACATGCCGGTATCCACACTGGCTGTGACGCTGTCCAGGCCAACGAGGGCAACAGCCCTGTGTGATCTCTGTGACAGGGAATCTCTCTAATGAAGCAGAAGCAATGAATCTGTCCCACCAAGGAAACCAGATCTGTTTGATGCAGCTCAGACATCGTGTATATAATTATTTTCTATTGTCAGGCTAGGTGAATATGTTCAAATAATGAGATCTATTCAAGGAAATTGATTTCTTCCTTTTGATATATTTGAGGCAGAAAAGTGAGACTACTAGATTACTAGAACATATTACTCCTACCTGGTGCATTGTTTTAGTACTTTAGTGCTGCTGTTTTTCTAATTAAATAGGTAAAAATCTCAACTTGTTTATTTTCTTATGGCATCTAGTTACTAACCATAGTTTCATGGAATCATAGAAATACTTAGGTAGTATAGGAAAAGACCTATAAGTTCACCAAGTCCAACTATAAATTTGATTTCTCTTTAAAATTAACTTTTTTTAATATCTATATTATTTTCTTATGAAACATTTTCAAAGCACCCATGTTTTATTTCTTCAGAACCAGAGGAATAACTCTAGAGTTTTCTTCAGGAACATTGCAGAACCCTCTCCTTCAGCCCTTCTGAGCTTCCATGGTCATTGAAGAGCGTTGAATTCCAATCAAGCAGACTCTAGCAATAATCAGATGGCTGGATAAAAAACTGCATTTGTCTATTGCACAAGACGCGGATCTTCACAAGATGATGCACATCATCCTAGGATTCATTATCATTGCAGACAGTCTGGAGGAGCTACTCACAATTTACCCCACAGTGAGTGAGATCAGAGCCAGGCCTTTTCTTTCAAGTTATGCTCCTATTTAAGTAAAAGTTGATTCAGGGATAAATTTTAAAATATATATATACTTTTTTAAGTAACAGGGAGTGAAAGCAATACCCTGAGTACATCTCCAGTTTTGAAGAGTAGCACAAGCTCCTTGAGGGGGTAGCTCTGTACGTATCTGTGCCGCTGATGGCGACACCGCATTTTGAATCAACTCCCATTTCCCCTTAATTGTTCTGTCAACCTGTTTGGGATCTCATCTACCTTCCTCATTATGGCCTTCAGAGGGAGGGCTCCTACCACACTGAGAGTCAAGAGCAGATCATGTCCCTCATTTAGACCCAACACATCTTTCCTCAGCCCACTAATTGCATGGCAGCCCAGGCTCATTTGTCTTCCCAGATCGTTAAAATTCATCACCATGCTGTGTGAGCTCTCACTCCTGCCCTTGGATGGGCAGCTGTAGATTATTTAGCCACACCAATCCCTAATGTTTTTAACTAGGAACTGACCCCAGCACCTGAGCACCTGCTGGGCTCTTAGTCTCTGTCATGTTAAAAGAGTGCACAGAAGGACTCAAGCCATCAAAAGCATCCTGCTGCATTACATTAAATATTGATAAAAAATATGCAAATTGCTTATTGATCTTCTCCAGGAAGGGCTGAGATAATGAGAGAGGGACTGTTTGAGATGATGCTCAGGATTTTTAACTTTTTTTTTTACATTAGACTGTTGTTGATAGTTGAAGTTAATGAGGTCTTTTGGTTCACTCAGTATTTCAGACCTTACCACTAGTTTGATGATAAAAGAAATCAATGCACCTTTATTGTGCATCACTACCAGCAAGTGCCCTGCAAAGGGCAGGAGTATTTGTACAGGTGCAGTGCCAGCACTCCTTACTAACTTTACCTGTACTTCCGTGGTTAATATTGTACTACTCTAAATTGTCTTATCCTGCACTGTATTTGTTTTCCAAGGCTGATATTTATCAGAAGTTGATGCTCACACTGTCTCCAACTTATTAGCAGTTCAGTATATAATTAATACCCAGAGACCAGTTGTTTTTCCATTCCCCTTTGCTCAGAGCATTAACTGCATCACATATGCTTCCTACCCTTTGTGTGATTGACATGTGACAGCTTTTAGCTGTCTTTCTGTGCCTTCATCCTCATGCTGGAAATTTCTTCACACTCACACCCTTGGCTTATTTTTTCTTTCTTTCTCTTCTATCTCCTCCTCAATTTTTGGGTACCTCTTGATACCTCAGAGGAGTAAGCAACCGTAAACCCAAAGCAGCTAGAGCAGAGCACTCTTGCCCATACAATAACCATTCATTTGAAACCAAAAATCTGTCACACCTGGATTACCTGCAGGATGTTGTTTCTGAACCTCCATCAAACCTAATTCCAGTCAGAAACACTGTGGATGTGGCCACAAGAATTCTCCCTCTGCAACTGGGCCCTGTTAAACAAATTCCTGGGGTGGCTGTATCTTGTCAGGCAGCAAAGACGCCAAAGAAAAAACTTCATATTCTCACTATAATTATTTAAATTTTCTCAGAATTTTGATGAGTATATCAGTGCTGCATTTGGAGCTGCACAAAACCATATAGAGCTGCATCTTTGCCCCAAAAAGTGAACTGCTCTTAGATGAACAGGGCAGATATGATGTGATGTGAATGTGAGAGAGTAACTTTTTGGTAGCAGGAGACACCTCAGGTTTCTCCTTTGCCACATGATCCAACCATGTACCTCACTGAGCAGTGCCCAGGAGACAGGGAAGAACAGGGCAAAGCTTTTTTCATTTTTTTTTTCTTTCCCCTTAATAACCTGCAGCTGACAACACAGGGACAGAATGAGAAACTCAGGCAAAGGCATTTTGGAGAGGCAGAAAGAGAAGCAGCAGATTTGCTGCAAATTGTAACTGATTTGTGGCAAGACTGCAAATATAACCCAAACCTGGTGGGTTCCATTCTGCTCCTTGGGATCTTCCAAGTGTCACCAGTGTCCCCTTGGGGAGTTATGCAGGCACCTGCAACAGACAATGCCAACCTGACCTGTGCTTCCAAAAGCAACAACCTATTTAGTTAATGTTATCAAGTAGTTTTGTCACAGAAAAGTGACCTAGGAAAAGTATTTCCACCACAAGCAGGCAGCAAGAAACAGTAAGTGGAAAAATCATGTTGGCAAAACACCAGAGAGGGGGCAACACCTGGGGATGATGTGTCCAAATGGGATGGTCACACAAAATCTTGGATCTTTCATGCCCAAATTCAGGTCCTTAGTGCATCAGTTCAAGAGCAGGAATTCAAAACTTTGTTGTAGCTTTGTCCAGGTGCTTAACCCTGAATGTACTCACGTTCTCAGCACCCCTGGCCACATTACACAACTTTACAAACACTACCAACTGTCCTGGTAATGTGCAATGGAAAAACAGAGACTTCTACACCTTCATATTTTTGTTCAAATATTTTGAGGGTTTGGATATAGAAAATATTAAATATAAAATCTCAAGTACTCTATTCCTAGAAATAGTTACATCCCAGCACCATTAGAAAAAAGTTAGGAGCAAATACTAGATATTCTAGTTCATGTACTGAATATATCTGTATATTTTTTATCACTCTGCATCAACTAAGACCACGGGAGTAAAGGCATGTTTTATCAAGGGAAAATACTCCAATGAGAGCCAGAAAAAGTTAGTTTCCCAGAGAAAATCAGAAAAATATAAATAAACAATTATTCAAAACTGGATGAAAGAACAAAGTGATTGATGGACTGTACTTCCCTGTGTACAATTTAAGATTGATGCCATACTATTGTGTATGTCAGGGTACAACAGACCTGAATTATTAATTGCTCTATGATTCCCATTCTCTGAATGATACACTCCCTCAGTGCTTCTCTCAATGTATATTCTGTACATGTAAAGCAGGAGCAAAAGCATCCCCAGACAAACAGAAGCACTTTCAGGTTAGATAGTTTTTTCCTGCCCCCACCAACAAAAAGAACCAACCAATTTAAAATTGCTAAGCAGCAGGGAAAACATTCTTTTTTTTTTTCCCCATCTCTTTCACACCAGAGTATTTAATTATGAATTTATTCAAAGAAAAATTTCAGAGATCTCACTGCTCCAACAGTCTCTTGCCCGAGGTGCTTTCAAGCCCACAAGGGCAGAACAGAAGGGGCGGAGCAGAGCCCCAGCGTTTCAGACAATCAGCTTTGGAAGCATGTTACAGCCTGTGTGCTTGCCTGGTCCTATTCATTTGCTGGGTTTCAAACAAGAGTCATTTGCTTGAACACTGTTTTGGGGGTTTTTGCTCGCTTTTTTATATGTCCATTTATTCAAAGAAATGAAAATGTGTGAAAACAGGAACAAAAGCTAAATGCAAGAAACAATAGGAGGAAGAAGTTAAATGTGACCAATGGAATCATAATTCTTTTGTCTCTATTGGCTGTGTCAGAACTGAAAATACAAAGGACCTCTCAGTTACACCTGTGTAGGTTGAAAATAAAGTCACTGAAGTCCTGGGATCTTAATCTGGTAATGAATTCAGAAAAAACTCAAGGTATCCTTATGTTTCTTTACCATACTAAATTTTCAGATCAAAACTACAATTCCCTTTTAATAAAGGTCACAGTAAACACTTCTGAAGATGCAAACAGATCTCAGGGTAGGAACAAATTATATTTGCATCTACCAAATGACCACATTGAACTGTGAGCAGCTCAAAGTAGCCTTCATGTCAATAGAAATGAGATCTGAAGTTCCAAAAGCAGAAGAATTCAATGACCATACTATTACTTAGCTATAACCAATTTGTAAAACCAGATGACTTAAAAATAGAGTCTGCCAGACAACCTTGCAGTTTGTAGGTTAGCTGTACAAGAGGTTTGGGTTTTTCATGGGATGGTTGTACACCATGCAGCAGGCTCTGCAGGAGCTCATCCAGTCCTTGACCTCCAACAGCTCCAGAGCACCATCAGTTTTTGCCTTTGCCCTGAGGATCCCATCCACAGTCACAAAAGTAGGGTTCCTGCCTTGCTGTTTAGCACACCCCCTGCACCAGAAGATGCTGCTCCAGCACTCCAGGAAATCTTTCCAGGCTGCAGCCCCTCCTCCAGGGCAGCCTCCTGCCTGCAGGGGCTCAGCCACCCCACACTCTGCAAGAAAATGATGGATCCTGTTTTTCTTACTTCCCCCCATCCCTGGAAGTGTTCAAGGCCGTTTTTCATGGCGCTCAAAGCATCCTGTTGTGGGGAAGGTGTCCCTGCCAGGGAGAATGACGCGGTCTTTAAGGTCCACTTCAACCCAAACCATTCTATGATCCTATTTGCATGTCTGCTTTACCCTTCTTTTGAGAGAAATATATATATTTAATACTAGTATCACAGGGCTGCTGGGCAGCTCCAGCACTCACAACAATGTAAGTAACAAACACAGTCTACATTGCCCAGAAGAAACATATGTTATTTATTGACTGGAAAATGGAAAACTGAAGCAGAGAAGCCCTCTTAATACTGCAACAACCTGATTCAATATCCACTGAAGTTTTTTTATTGTCTTTAACAAGCTTTAATAAGCCAGGTTCATAGAATTACTTCTTTACTAAATCAATTACAGAACTACAAGCTATTTTGCAGTAGGACTGGTACTGCTGTTTACTCAGGATATACAATTACTGCTCACCACTTTTTTCTCTCTTCCTTCTCTTTTGTTATTTTTCTATGTATTTTCAATAGATTTTGGTGGGGGTCTGTAACTCTGCAATTCAACAAGTGAAAACACCAATTATACAGAGATACTAAGATTTTAATGATAAGCATATTTTCTATTTAACAAAAAAAAAAAAAGCAGATGAGCCTCAATTTGGAAGAAAAATAGAATATGAATCACATTAAATGTCAAATCTTGACACAAACATCCCATTTACCACAGTCTCTGATAAAATCACCTGTGATTTTCAGTGGCATCCAGATTTAGGTCTAATGATCAAGCTGATAACCACACAAGAGAGAGAAATCAGGATCTGTACTGGAAATTCAAGCTGACACTCTGACCTTAACACATGCTGTGGTGCTTTTCAAAAAAAGAGGGCAAGGAGCAGCTTTCTTCCCAATCACATGAGTTCAGACAGAATTGTCATCCCATATTTTTCTTTCCTTCTTTGTTTTGTGTTGTTAATGATAGCTTAAATATGTTCCAGGGTGGTTAAATATTTAAAAAGGGCCAACTCCTTGCATTAGAAAAAGTGCAATCAAAATGCTTCCATTTCATGGGGAGAATGCTTTTATGCATACAGAGTCTGCAAAGACTTGTTTTATAGTGAGAAGGCAATGTTTCTGAAGAAAAAAAAATAAAATTTAAACAGCCAGCTTGTATTGCCTGTTGGTTTATTTCCAGTGTTCCTTAAAGTAACAGAAAATGTCCTTTTTAAATGCTCAATTTCCTTCAGAAACTAAGCTTGCCAATATGGAAAACAAAACATGAGCTCCTAATCTTGCAAGATCTGGAGATCTTGAAAATACATTTTATTTTGGTATCACCATGAGTTGCTTAAATGCATAATGGTGATGAGATTGTTTTTCTGATTTTAATGCAGGTAATGTACTCAGAGCTCAGTGATCCAAGAGAAAATTTCCCAGCAGGCCACACTTGACAAGCAGGTGTCACTCAATCATGCACGTTTTCACCTCCCTGAGAGGACAGATGGTCCCAGCCTACTTAGCAATTCCATCCTCTGTTGGCAGCCCCTCTCCAATGCAGTGCCATAATAAAGATGCTCTGAGATTTGTGTTAATCTGTGGTCTTTGGGGTAAACTGTAAACAAAGTGTGTAGAGTTATCGTTTCTCATTATGAGCTGGACCTCTTATCTTCTCCTCTGCCTATAGCATATAGCTATCTCTAATAGCCTATACCCCTGGACTCAGCTTTCATGGAGATTAGTTCCTATCATTTTAAGCACCACAGAATTACTCTGTCTGCAGAGACTTGACCTAATCTGTTTGAGGCTTTTACTATAAAGACAGTAAGACAGCCTTTTTTCTCCAAATTAGGAGAACAATGGTTTAAATGGGCAATGGCTCCTGTTGCTGAATTTTATGCATATATGTGTATTATACTTGCTGATTTCCTGCTCTGAGATAGAAGAGGAATTGTTATTCCCCTCACCATCATTCAGGAACAAGTACAGCCAGGATTGAGAGGGAAGGGAATAAAAAATCCACATATCTGAACACCATGTCGAGGGGGGTTATTTGTCAATTCTTTTTTCACCGCTGTGATACATTTCCACTGCATCCAATTTCCCCTGTGTAAAATGAAGATTATCTTCTCCCCACAATCTGACAAGTACAGTAAGGAAAAAAAGCAGGGGGAGAGATGGAGAGCATGCAAGAGTTCCCAGAGTCAAGTCTGGCACCTCCTATAATTTGTGCCATTTGGGAATTTTCCAGGATTTTCTACATGCAGAAAGGAAAAAGAAGGTCAAAGGTTCAGAGTCCTCATAATACTACTCAAAACAAAGCCAGAGCTGCTTCCAGCACCAGCAAGTGCCACAGAATGACATTGGAAAGAATATCACATCATTAAAATGAATTATCTGAATTCATGATTTTGTCACAATTTTAAGTTTCAGGTGTGATTGCATGAAATCACAATCTTTCAGAAATTGCATGAAAAACAAAAGGAGCCTCATTCTTTGGGTTTGACTTGTTCCAATCTCCTAAAAGGGAGTCTGTGAAAGATTCCCAGTGATTTTGGTGGGTTGTGGTTCCAGTCACAATGACTGGTGGGACAGAGCTCAACTGATGGAAAAGGGAATTTTGAACAGATTTTATCTCTGAGGAGGCAGAGAACACTTTCACCTGTTGAAGCTAATGGAAAGAATTAAATAAGATTTACATATGTTTCATTTCAGAAGTTCTTTATTTTCTTTGCTTTCTTAGCACCTACCTAAGCCCTACATTCCTCACAAGGTGACAAACACTTTCAGACCTCCCACAAACCAGTCCTTACAGAAACGTGAGAGTGATGGAAACAGCCACTTAACTGAATGCACCCTCAGCACTGACTCCAAGGCATTAATAGACTAGCAAGCAAGATAGGGATGGAAATTGCAAATATTAAAAAAACAAAACAACAAACAAACAAACAAAAACCCACAACAGATCAGAAGTCTTGCATTAAAGTTTGTCTCAGTGGACACTACACTTCAGTGCTTATCTTAGAAACTGAAAATCTGTGAAAAGTCTTTCCAGTATAGTGTAATACTCTATTTGCACATAAAGATAGTGACTGAGCCATGTGAACAAAATATCCAGTTATTATCTGTATTAATAGAGTACAATACAGCTCAGAAGCTTTAGGAGAGCTTGGGGATTCAGTGATGCCCTGAGTATCACCCTGGGCTGAGGGCACACTGACACAGGTACATCCAGCTCTGCCTGGCCACTAGGGCATAACCCAGGTCAGGTCCTGAAGCTGTGCAGACATCTCAATTCCCTTCCTAAAATATCCCACTTGCCCATGAGTCCAGGCTCAGCAAAATCTGCAAGGCTGCACAGTCAGAGCTGGCTCACCCACAGCTCTTGCAAGGGGAGGAGAAAGAGCAGCAGAATTTACATTTCCATGACTGGCTGTGCCCTGAGAGTGAAGACATTGGGGTTTCTTTTCTAAGTTCACTGCTGCTCTCCTGGGCCACTCAGCAGGCTGCTGTCCTTACACCTCCTGCCCCACAAGCAACAACAGGGCCTTCCTGTGGGCAAATGGTGCTCCCTGTCCTGGGATTCCTGCCAAAGGGAAAGGAAGAATAAGAAATAGCACAGTGACAGGCTCTGGCCTTTCAGCTCAGTGCCCTGAAGGTAGAGCATTTCCCTGGCTCCTCCACATGGCACTCACAGACAGCGGGCACAGCTCCCAGGAGCTGCAGGACTATTTCCACAGAGTCCTTGGCCATGTGCTCCTGTTGTCATTCTATTACAAAGGTTCTATTGTCATTATAATGCTATGGTTCCATATTGCCAGAGTTCTGTACCTCCTTGATGTTGCTCGTAGGCAGCTCCTCTAGGCACTGACTCTTCCTTGTCCTCACAGCAGCCAACTGACTCCAGTTCCCCCCAATCCACTCTTTTATCTCTTTTATAACACTCTTCTTATTGGCTACAGCTGTGGCCTGTTAACATCAGGCCTGCTCCTAATCCTTAATAATTAGCAATAAAACGAGCTGCAACGTTTTAGGGGATAAGATTACATTCTACACCATCTTCATTTACCCATACTGTATTCCCCTACATGTTCCTTTCTTATTTTTACTTCCCTAGAAATGGAGTTTTGCTCTCCTACTACATTAAGCAACTGAGTTCAGAAAGCATCCCCATACTCTTGTGAATTGAAGGCAAATGAGCAGCCTATTAATATATTTTGGATAAACCATTTATGTTTTCTTCTTCCTATCATTAGGAGAACTCATAGGAAATGAGCAGTGAAGTACTTACGAGCTTGTGCCACTTCAAGTTGTTGCCAAATATGTCTCTTGCTGAAAAGAGGAAACTATTATAGGATTATTTCCTGTAAATTCAAGGAACTGTCAAATGAAATATGACCATAAGAGTGACTCAACTGCATCACATGAAAGGTGTGCCAATTTCCAGCAGCAGGTATAAGCAGATGACCAAGTAAGAGTAAGAACAAGGTGAGTGGGTGAAACACTTACCATAGAATCACAGAATATCCTGAGTTGGAAGGGACCCACTCCTGGCCCTGCACAGGACAGCCCCAAGACTCCCCTTGTGTCTGAGAGCATTGTCCAAACACTCCTTGGACTCTGTCAGGCTTGGGGCAGTGACCACGTCCTTGGGGAGCTGCTCCAGTGCTCAGCCACCCTCTGGGCAAAGAACCTTTTCCTAAAATCCAACCTGAGCCTCCCTAACACAACTCCAGACCATCCCCCTGGTCCTGTCACTGATCACAACAGAGAAGGGATCAGTGTCTGCCCTCTGCTTCCCCTCGTGAGGAAGTTGTAGACTGCCATGAGATTTCTCCTCTGTCTCCTCCAGGCTGAACTTCTTAAGAGTCTCATACTTTCAGCTATTTCAGTTCAGGGACTTCTGAGACTGGAAGAAGAGAGCAGAGAAGGTTAAAAAAAAAACCCACAAAACATAAATCTTAAAAGCAACAGACCCATCCTAACAAGACAAGATAGTAAAATTTACCTTCAGACTTATTCAAAAGGATATTCAGAGCTTAAATTAGCAAGAGCTAGCATCTAATCACCTCCTGTCCCAGTAATTATTCTCTGTTTTATTTTATATTATTCAGTACTTTTATATTATTTTTAATATTATTTATTTATATTTCAGTATTTTTATATTATTCAGTACTAGCAAGAAAATCTGGTGACTTTAAAACAAACACATAAGGGGAATACAGCTGTATTTGAGAGGAAAGGACAATTTGTTCTGTACCTAACAGTGCTCAAACATACAGAGTATTAAAAGTGACAAAGAAAAATGCATTTTCAAAAGCAGCATGAATGAAGAGGGTCAGCAATAGCACACAGGCAGCACCAAACCTTCAATAATAGGTGTGCACCCTCTGTCTCTGCCTTGCAAGGTGTGTGTGTGTGCCTGTGTGTTCACATGCTCACACAGTTACACTTTCCTCGTGCAAAACCACTTCCTGTCACTGAAAGGGGAATGGCAAATAGAGATCAATGATCAGTTCTGCAGAGCAGTATTTCCTTTTCACCCACACACCTGAGCAACAGGGTACATCCCAGAGCAGTCATTTCCCTTCCCAGCTGTCAGTCTTTCTCACATTCTGACAGTGCTTGATTCACTGGAGCATGCACTGAGAGTAAAAGGCAGCAGCCTGTGATCTCTCAGTGGCAGGAGCAGAAGGAAGGAAGCAGTGCATGCAGGGGCACTTTATTCAGCTGCAGGTGCTCCCTGCAGCTGGCACACAGCCCTCCACCTTCCCCACACCTCTCCTCAGGTCACACCACAGAGGTGGGGAACCAGCCTGCCATCTAATGCAGCTGGGCCCAGTGACCACCATGGGGCTGAAATGGATCTTTCTTCTCAAACTTACAGTCTTCCTCCATTTACTTGTAAAGAAAAACCTAAAATCCTTGACCTGTTGGTGTTAAAAATCCCCATTGAACCTCTGGAAGGCATCACCCAAGGACAATAAACTGCCCTATAAAACAATTTGTAATGAAACCAATTTAGAAGAAATAAGAAGCCTACAAGATATTATTGTATTTAGGAATGGAATAGGAGAATAAAAGCAATCAAGAGGGCACAGCACCTGCTGCTTAAGGGCTGGAAGGGAAAAGTAAATCTAGATTAGAAAAGCATCAAACAGTCAAGCAGAACTGTGTGCACACTGCCACAGCTCCCAGGGAAAAGCTGACTGGATACTGCTGGTAGTAAGGAGAATAAAAGAGACTTTAAGACACTACCTGAATAGCTGAAACAGAAATCTACTAGACTAGAGGAGATAAGAGACTCAGCTATTGAATTTATGGGTGGAAAGTCATGATATCTGATGTGATCTTTCCACCAATGTGCAAGGGAATGCACCATCTATTAAAGTCTCAGATTACAGGCAGACACTGGCAAGGACCAACACCTGGCTGTTGCAAACACTGGTGGGATCTGAAATCCCCATACAGCATTGGAGAAGTGAATCTGTAATTCTCAGACCTTCAAAAATAGCCCCAAATCCAAGTTCTGGCCCTTAAAAAGTAATTAAATAATTATGGGACAATTCCCACTAGAATTAATGCAATGTTATTTACAACAGTGCTATTTTTTGTTGACTTCCCAGTTCTGTTGAAGTAGCAGCAAAAGCATAGTATTGATACTTAGTGAAGGAAACATATAATCCCCCTGCTTGCCAACCTCTTTAAGGACATTTTTTTAGAAAATAATTATTCATGAATTCTCAGGATTGCTTATGAGAACTGGGAGTCCCTGAGCCTCAGTATGGCTCCATCCTTCATGAGTGAGAGAAGGGTGTCCAGGGCAGACCTTCCTGCAAGGGGCAGGATCCTTCAGGCAAGAGGTTCAGTGGCACCTTTTTCCTCAGATGCCTCAGCCATTCTGAGCTGATGGTGGCCAAGGGCTCAGAGTCCCAGTGGACATCAGGGACAAGGGGTATTTCTCAGGGGTCTGTGCTGGGATGATCTTCAGAGCCCCTTCCGATCCAAACCTTTCCGTGATCCCCTGATCCTCACTGCCTTGAGCAAAGAGAGCACATTGCTCTCAGCTGGTGCTGAGCTTCTTGATCAGATTCCTCACATACATGTAAACAATCACTGAGTATGGTACAATTAGCTGATGGTTTCTTTTCCTTTTACTTTTAATGCAAAAAGGCTTTCCAGTCAATTACTTCCAGTGAGAAGGTATGTTATTTGTGCAGTTTCTCTTTGCAACGTTTTTTCTAAAATATCTCATTAAGTTTTACTTAGGGAAATCACATCACCACTCTCTTTTTATATTTTTTTCAAAATCTTGTTTTTCCCAGTGCAGGCTTTCTACCTGAGCATTTTATAAAACTCTAAGGAAAAAAAAAAAAGGTTTCTTTTCTCCAAATTACAATAGATTATAGCTGTTAAAATAGAAAAGCATTGAAATTATTGATAAAACTAATTTAAAACATTTTCCTTCAGCTAGCCCTAAGAACCTGTGAAGTTCTCAGATTTAAGACCATTTGGGTTTCAGTTAAATACAGTAATTGGTTGTAAGTCAGCCCATCTATGCTAAAAGCATTGCTAGAAACTCTTCATGTATTTGAAAGGAAGAACTGAAAGAGTAATTTCGTACATAGCTCAGAGGTATCATTAGTAGCAATAGTGTGATGTTAAAAACAGGGAAATTTAGGTTAAACAGCAGGAGAAGGCTGAGTGCAGCCAGGGGTGTGATGAGATGTGAGAGCCACTCTCCCACCACACAACCCTGGGGCACATCACTGCCAGAAACCCCATCCCACACTCAGCCCTTCGTCCCCTTTTCTCCAAGGATACCTCTCTGAAACTGTTAAAGTACAGGACATGCCCCAAAACTCTTTTAAAACTAGATTGTTCAGAAGGCAACAAGTTGTCCTTCTGCACTGGGAATCCATGGATTCAAAGAGACTCAGTGAGAGGCTCCTTTCCCTTGTTGCTGCAGCTGCTGCACTGTGACCACATCTCCAGGTCCCTGTGAGTACCACAGCTGTCTCCTGCCTCTGAACAAAGGTTCTCAGGGTTTTTAAAGCTCATCTGCTGCCCCTGCACCTTCCCTCCACACACAGAAGACTTTGAACCTTTCTAAGTGTATTAGCTTCAACTTTAGCTATGGACCTCATGTACCACCATAATACTAAACTGAGACTTTTAGGGAAAGAAAACTCCAGCCTTAAAGTGATGCTATTATAAAGCATCACTTTAAAACCAGACACACTGAGACCAAAAAAGTAGCAGAGTTACTTTCTTACTTTAAAGTTTTTTGTACTTTATTGCAGGTAAAATAATATTTTACTGTTGAGTCTTCTTTAAGGAAAAGTTAAGAAAGAAAACTCCAGCCTTAAAGTGATGCTATTATAAAGCATCACTTTAAAACCAGACACACTGAGACCAAAAAAGTAGCAGAGTTACTTTCTTACTTTAAAGTTTTTTGTACTTTATTGCAGGTAAAATAATATTTTACTGTTGAGTCTTCTTTAAGGAAAAGTATTTAAACACATCAACCTGACAGCCACAAAACCTGCTACAAGCAGAGCAGGACTTAAGCACTGCATAATCTTTCCCAGAGATTTTTTCAAACAAAGATGCTGTGGTTTTATTTGGTTTCTATTTGACTCTCCAGAGAGGTCTCTCTTTAAATCCAGGCATGAAAAATACATTCTCAGTCCAGACACAGAGATTTTGGGAAAGAGAAATGCAGGGAAACAGCATTTCATTTGCAAGTATTTTACATTTTAACAGTGTCTTTTGCTTTCCACTCAGCAAACATTACCAAAACTGCTGCTTCCTACAATAAATTTTCTTTGAATTTGCAATATTTTAAGTAGTGTACATACAGTATATATGCAATATAAACAAATTCAGCATATCTGCAAAAGTGAGCATATAGAATGCATGTATTTGTGCCTGTGCATACTATATATAAGTAGAACATTCACAATATATACCATATATTCATATGTGTAATTTCACTTTGGTTCTAAATAAAATAAACATAATTTGAAATAAAAATGTTGAGAAAATGAAGAGCAAAATCCAGTAGCAAAGACTACTGAATAGATGCTTGGGAAAATTAGGGTGGAAAACAGTTAGGAGAGGAAAAGAACAAATAAATCAGGATTAAAATTGGCTTCTTATGCAAATGGAAGAGAGAGATATTTTAGTCATTGAAAACATCAAAATTTTCTTGTGTTCAGTCATATCATTCAGGTTCTAAGAAAGGAAGAGAAATTGAAAAGAAATTACTAAGATTTGTTTGCATATTTTGGAAAGCTTTTCCATAAAAATAAATGCAGTTCAGACTCTTTTAAGCCAAGTAATTGTGTCCAGGAGTTCTGTTTTAAATGTGCTCTGGGGCATCTCATTGTTCATACTGAGTGTAAAGTAGATTGTTTCTATGCTTAAGGAACCACAGTGTGTGGGATTAAATAATACACTTAATGAAGAGGCTAAAATGACTACATTCTTTCTATTTCAAAAACATTCCAGGAAAGAAAACCACCCAGGATCAGGGAAAAGAGACTTTTAACACCTCATATTTTATTAATACACTTTCTGTAGTGCACCCTACTTAAAGCTGTGCTCAAGGAGTATCCAGCTATGATATTACTCCACCACAGACTTCCTCAGTATAAATCAGAACATCCCATCTTTCACCTTACTTATCCTTTCAACACACACAGGACCAGTGCTGGCCAGATGAGTTTGGCAAGGCTGAGTCCCATGTTAGTGAGCTCTGAGAAAGAAAAGTGAATCCATGTCTCCAAATCACAGACTATTTACCCAATCCCTTGAGTAGTGATGGCTACATTTGGGCTAGGAAACCCTAACTGGCCTGGATTCTCACTACTCCAACTCGTCTCATCTCAGCTTTTCTGCCACTTTGTGTTTTATATCCCAAATCAAAGGGAATTTAACTGCTGGCACTTTCAGACACATTCTCACTTTCTCCTCTCCACAAAGATCCTCTAACATATTTTCCACCTGCACAGTGTTAGCTTAGGAGAGCTCATCCCTTTGTGGTTCTCAGAGTACCAGCTCTATTTTAAACCAAGGGAATCAGAGCTCCATCCCTGCCATTCCTGACTCCAGCTGGAGAAGAGAAGTTCCTGGGTAAGCAGCTCTAACACCTGGGGAAAGAAGGGATTTGCCTAGGTCAGGCATTCACCTCCCAGTGGTGTTTAGCCTTGCAACACCTGAGAGGATAAAAGTGAGCTCTTGTCACTTCAGAAGTCTCTCCTTGTCACTTCATAGCCCTGTTTGCTCAAGCTTTTAATGGCTGGGCATGTGCCACATGCTTTGCATACCCCCTGTGCATGTCCCCCCTGGCATGTGCCACATTTCACAGCTGGAGCAGCAGAGGCACACACACACACACACACAGAGGTCTGTCTGGAACACAGGTGCTTAATGCTGTCTTTGTTACCAAGCTTGCCAGAGACTCCAATTTCATTTTTTGGAAAGGTTAGGGGCATCTATGAGAAAAGAGAAGCTGCCAAAAAACTCTGTTGTAGTATTGGCACTCTTGTCCTTGCTGAAGCACACAAAGGCTCCAGCCAAAGCCATTTAGCCTTTCTGCCCAACTCTGAATTTCATCCTCTATTGGGCCACATAGACACAGTGTCCAAAGAACAGCTCTAATGATCTCAATTCTATTGCTTATTGCCTTTTGGAATTTAATCCAAAATGCAGACAACTGATCTCTGTGTCCTTCTCAGTATGTATACAGAAGTAAAGTTCTATTTATGAAACTCCACTTTCAAAGCATTTGTGAGTGAAAAATATTCAAGCTCCCCCCCCACCATTTGCAGATAGTCTCTGTAATTTGTCTCTGATGGCCAAAGCTTTTGCAATTAGCAAAATCAGACAACAAGATGGAGCCAACAGAAATGAGACATTATCCTCTCCTGCCAATGCTTGCATCATCCTACTGAGCTCATTTTATAGAATACCTAAAAGGTGAGCCAGTCACTTGGAATCATAAATTGTGCACTTCTCTCCCTTACCAGCTGCCAAAGTGCACCGTGGACATTGCCCTGCTATTCTTACTGTAACTCTTACTCATTCTTTCAATTTATTTCTTTTTTTCCCAGGGGAGAGACTTGGAATTCTTTTATTTCTCTCACAGCCACAAATCCTCTGGTCTGTGCATGGTCACCAGCCAATGATCTAAAGCAATGGAAGAAAGACCTTTGGAAAAAAAGTTTCCTGCCACATCTCAGCATGCTGCAAGGACTGCTCAGACCAGGAGAAAAAAGGAAGTTGAGTGTGCAGAGAAAGTTCATTCCTGCCTCTGTGCTCACATCTGGGACTGAGCTTGCAGAAATTTGCATGATATTTCTTTTGACAGGGAAGCTGTAACTTTCATACAAGTTTACCTAGACTTGAAACAAACTAAAAAACTAACCAAAAAACCAAAAACCACACAAAATGTGCAACTCAGCAGACTGTTGAGTGCACGGTGCAAAATCCACTGCTTTCTTTCTTCCACATCACCCTTCCCATAGAGCCTATGACAGCATGAGATGGCTGGCACAAGAGCTGGCTCAAATGGCTCCATACCCACTGAGAGCCACTTTCTCTTGAGGAATTAATCACTAATTTCTCACAGCCAGATTCTAGGCTCCTTGTGCTTCCTGAGCCAAACAAAGAAATAAGAACACACATGCTCACATGAAGCCGCAGAGAGGATCATGCTTGCAATTAGGAGCAGCACTATTTTTATTGGGTTTTGCTGAAATATCAGAAATTGGGGCAATAGAATATAATTCAATAATCTCCATTACAAACAAATATATTCATCCTCTAAAGGAGTTATGGGTCCTGACAACTTTAGCTATGGACTTCATGTACCACCATAGTACTGAACTGAGACTTTCAGAGAAAGAAAACTCCAGCCTCATTGGTTTCAGAAAGTATCTATAGCTACAACACACTGTCACACTGACTAAACCTTCTCTGCTCTGACCACCATGCTATCTGTCACTCTAAAGCTTCTCAGGATGTATTGCACCAGCTTATCTGTGGGGATTTATGGACTGCAAAGTCTATTTGTAAAACCTAAGTAGTCTGAGTGTGAATTCATCACAATAAATTTTGCTTTCAACTCCCCAGGATTTTCCTGCTACTTATTTGTCACATCCTGGACACCTTCAGTAAAATGGAGTCCCACAGTACATGGGAAGAAGTGGGAAGGTGACATATATGCAATACCTGACTGGTGAGAGTCATAATGTCAAACAACTCCTACCTAAAGGATACCACCCACTCTAGGAAGATGGTTCTCCCAGTCATGGACCTTTCCAGGGGACAGACTCAGTAACACTAAAATAACATCAACTGGCACAGAAAAGAAAAAGACCACTTAGCAGACATGATTCTGAGTTCCTGCCACCCAATTTTTTTGTTGTTGTTTATTCAGATAAATATTTATTTTTAGGTCTAGCCATTTTTTCCTTTGGGTGGAAAAACTGAGTGTATCCATCATTCCTCTGAAACACCTTCAGTAAATGTCCACCACTGTATTGACTTCAGCACCTTTTTAACTGTTAGGACTGATAGATGTTCTGGTGCCTCCATGAAAATTGAGCTTGGAGAGGAGGACCTGGTGAAGAGCACAAGCAGAGAGGATTAGGAAGCAGATGCTGTCTAAGGGTCAGCAAGGCACTACAGAAAAGAAACAGAAACTACATCTCTGTAAAAGCAGTTCCTATCTGGGTATTGCAACAAATGAATATTTGAACTGTCATGAATATTTGAAATGAGACTGCTGAAAGTGCTTACAAAGTAGGTACTCCAGCTGGAGAATGGGCTTAAGCACAGATTCTTCATGCAGAATACATAATAAAGTGTCTGCACTTGGGGGGAGAGATGACCAGAGCACTGTGGACAGGAACACATAACCTTCTGCCCAACCACAGGGCATCCACCTCTGCAGTTTTGCTTTTGAATAAAATTACCTCTTAACCTGCATCTGTCCTTGTTTCTCAACTCCTTTCATTCATTTCAACCCACATTGCCAAAGCTACACCTGCTGCTGAAGGGATTTTCTGTGGGAGGACACTGAAGGATAAGCCATTAGCAGGTGGCAGAGGAGGAAAACATTCCTCTCTTCCTGAAGCAATGAATGAGAAAGGAATCAGTCTGGATGCAGGTGTGGTTGGAAACAGCACTGCTGCAGGTGTGTGTGCTTCTGTTTCTGCTTGTGACCCTCCTCCTTCCTCACCCTGCCCCATCAGCAGGAGGGCAAAGCCACTTCCTATGGCTGCTCTCCCCAGCCCTAACGTGGGGGTATGAGCTGCCTCTTTCCAGGTTAGAGGCAGGAAAAGCAAATGGAAATGAGCAAGAGAGAAAGATAACAAATGAAAGCAAGAGGGATTAGAGAAAGGGATGGGATGTCAGCCTTGAACTGGAGCCTTTTTAACCAGGCAGACTCCAGGCTTGGTCATCTTCTATCATTGCCTCAGAGGAGGATCCCTGCAGGCCCCTACATGTTTGTATGGCATATATACATATGTATGGCAGGGAGGCATGGGAAGCCTTTAATAATTCAGTTCAAGTGCATTCCTGTTGCTGATGAATGTGCTGTTAAAACATGTTCATTGTTGCCAAACCCCCACCTGTGCCTCTAGCCCTGACTCCTGGGCAGACCCCAGAGACTCTGGGCTGGCTTCTCCCCTTGCTGATCCTCTAGCCCTGCCTGGCTCCCCTGATGCCTCCTCCTCCTCCACCAGAGATTTCCACCTTCACTGAGCTGTGGCACTTCTGCCTTCTTCCCATTTTAAGTCAGTCTGTCACAACTGCTGCTGCCACAGACAAGTGCACGTTGTTATTAATGCATTATTAAATTTTATCTCACATTTAGAGCCTTGTCGATGGTGCTCACTTAAAGACACTGTGGTGATAAGCACTATAGGAATGGCTATAAATAATGAATATTATCCCTCTCATGTCTTTCCCCATCTCCCAACCCAGTAGGTATTCACTGAAAGGCAAATGATCATCAACTCAGTTTTATTTTTACTGATTAAAAGTGTCTTCAGGATGCATGGCTGACACAAAGTAGGCAAAAGACTGTGGCTACCATGGGAGACAGCCCAAAATATTTGAGCAGCTTCTCTTCCCACCAGGGTACCTTTCTAAAAGCAAAGCATTAATTCTAATTTGCCTTCTATGCTTCTGCTCCTTGCCAGGTTCCAGAAATCAAGTGGGAGGGTGGAAATGTAGAGAAAGGGTCTGAATTCTCCTGATGCTTTCTCTTTACAGGTCAAGTGCACAACACAATTTTTAATTGGGGAATACATCATCTCCAGCATTTGCCTCCCATCCAGAAAAGCTCAGGCACACACTCTGGTTTAAAATCAGAGCCCAAAAGAACAGGGTACTGGTGCCATCTCAGCTGCTTTCTGTCCTACCTCATTAATGTTTGTTATTCACGTTGTCTTTCTTCCATCCCTTTGTAGCTCCTGCAAATTAAGTCTTTGAATGCTGTTAACACTCCTGTGCATTTGCAGTTCTTGATCACTTAGAAACTGAAAAATGTAAGAAAACTTTGCTATTACCTGAATATCTATGGGAACTTGGAGAGAAAATCTTGGAAAAGAAGATGGTTCAGGACAATGCTGAGAGGTCTTAAAAGAAGTGCTGCAAACACTTTGGCTTTGGTCCCAGAAACGCCCAAGCAAAAACCTAGTGCTATGGAACAAGATATTTCAATCTCTTCCTGGTTTTATAATGGACAAAAGACTTTATGGTTCAGATCTCAAATGGAATTCTGGAATCAGAATAGATACCAAAATCAGGCTGCACTCTGTCTTTAAAGTCTGGACTGCTCGGAGTTACTGATTAAATTTGGCTCTACAAATATTTTCATGTGGCAGTTCAGGTAAGATGTAATAAATAAAGCTGAAATGGATAGAAAATTGCTTTTTAACTTGCAAAAATGTTTGAGATATAATTTTTGTTCAAATGAGTTTAAAACTTCAAAAATTAAGTCCTTTTAATACACAGAAGACCAGACTGAGAAAACAAAAATCAATTTGGGTCAATTACAGCGTTTTCTTCTGTTAATGTTGTAATGTTTAATTTTTATTTTGACCTGTTTCTCAGTTTTGTATAATTAGATGGTATGCAGGATTAAAATGTTGTTTAGGTTAAAAAAAAATTGTTTGGGTTTTTTTTAATGTTAACAAGGTCCCTACATTTTCTCAAACAAGCAAATACACTGATGGAAGACAACTTTTTCCAGTTAGAAGAAAGTCCCACTTTAGCACATCCCTGGCTTTTTGTGTATCAGAAAAACAATTTTGTAAAGAAACTATCATCTGCTTTACCTAGATATGAGTCTTAGGTCAATCATCCCCCCAGGTACTGAGTAAAGTTACCCCTGACATCATCAAGTCAGAGCCAGAGCTTGCCACAGAGTCCTTCAGCCTCACTGCATGAATTCTGAAAGACTCCAAAACTGACATGAGAAAAAATTCTCATATTTCCTTTCCTTGAGATCTCCTGACTTCACTCCAACCTAGACTCATGCTTGCCAAGCATTTGACCTAGGGTCCCAACAATTTTTCACTTAATACCTTTGCTTGAGCTGCTTAAAAATTCAACATGGGCTTGTTTAAAACTCAGATTCCCCCTTGCTCTGCTCTTTCCTGAAAGATGAGTAGAATTTTGTTAAACTATCCTAATGAATGGCTTTATCTCAGCAGCCACACATTGTCCTTTTTGGTGGTCTCACAACACACAAAGAAAATCTCCCACATTGATAGGTCTAATCACAGGGGTGCATTATATCACCTTTAGGGTTGTATCCTTCTGTAAAGCTTGGGTTAGATTTAATATGGTTACACAACTTTTAGTCAGCTTAAAGTAGAAGAAAAATGAGGTTTTGCTTGCCTGCAGAAGACTCCTTGGATGCACTCTCAAGAACATATAATGAAAACCACATAGAAATTTGATAACAAACCAAAGCATTCAAGCACATATACTCATCATGATGTCATTTCCATCTTCTGTCATTACTTAAGTACCATATAAATTACATTTGTATTTGAGTCTGCTTACATTTGTAGATCCAGATCTCAAGCCCCCAGTACCAAACCTGAATTTTAGGACAGTGAGCATCCACATCTCCCATTACTTTCTATTTTGCCATGGTTCTCCCACCAACAGAGGCAGCTTTGAGAGCGAAAGCAAGCTCAAGCAGACAGGGAATAGGTATCACTCAGCACTCCCAAGATATGATTCAGGGCTCCTATCAGTTACCCCAGGGTTCCCCCAACAACACAGAGTACTAACTCATCACACAGAAGGAAAAAAAAAAAAAGTAGAAGCAGCTGGGCTCAGTGAAATAAGGCTGTCAAGGTCCCTCTCCTAAAGTAGAGATGGCAATCAGTCCACTCCAATATTTACTGTTTATCTGCCCATCACAACAGACAATAATTAGATTACCATGGGTCAGGTTTTTTCTAGAGAGGTCACACAATGGTATAAGATGCTATCTTGACAAGACAATACCAGCATTTTACTTTCAAATGAGAAGCATTTTCCACTTCAGTTTTACAAAAAGTTTCACCATCTGTAATTACAGCACGGTCATTACACCACATACAAACCAAGGCACACAACACAGGACCACAAATTACAAAAATGAAGGCATGAAATATCAACAGTATTACACACCCAACTCAGTGCATCAAGGAGAAAGAGCAAATACGTTTTTAAACCCAAACTGGGAACATCAAACTTCTCAAAGTGTCCAGTAACCCTCCGCAGCTGCCTCTTGCTCGTCAGAGTTTTCCCTGCATCTACACAGTGTTTCTCAAGATAAAAGAGGATTAAGTAACTCCTTCCATAAAGGTTTTCACCAGCTCACACATGTCAGAAGGCCTCAGCAATCATATCATATGGTATAAATGTTGATACTCCCAGTGCTGCACTTTTGGGAGGCGAGCTTGTCTGAGATAAATGTTGCTTGGAATACAAGCTGTTTCTCCTCTTATCAAGGAAAAATTTTGTATCCTGAGGATTCCCTCGTAAATTAGCCAAGCCCCACTGCTACACCCACTGCTCCCCTACAGCAACACAAAGAAAATGGTAACACTCATTAGAGCACACCACTAGGGAAAAGTCTAATTGCTGGATTTACATTTTGTAGGCAACGTGTATTTATACTAATAATTCTATTTTGTGCGGCTTTACTAGTCAGAGAAGAAAAGAGCATATTGTATTAAGCTCCAGCCCCCAAGCACTGAAATAGCACTAACAGATCCAGGGAGATGGGCTTTCATATAATTGGCATCCACCCATAGAACACAGTTGATGATGAAGCATATTTCCAGCAGTTCATAACAAGGGCATGCGATTCCCTGAGGATTTTCAACCTTTAATATTCGCCTATCTTTGGGAGCATCTACTCATCTCATCATTACAGTAGTACTAGTCACTTCTCTGATTGCAGTGGGACTGGAAAAAGCAGCAATTTAACCCTGCCCATCTTAAGTATTATTTCCCTCAGTAGTCACCTCCAGGCTCCCACAGATCCTACAGCAAAAAAATGTTCTATACAGTGTCTATCAAGAAAATAACTTTAAGGACTAAAAAACTGCAGAATTAGTCATACATCCAGAAACAGTACCTAAACATGAAAAATTCAAATATCTATTTTTATATATATTTTTTACCAACTCCTCTATTCTCAAAGACCATAAAAGAATTCCCTCTTCACAATATCCCAGTGCTTCCAACTACTGAAGTGAGGAAGTGCTAAGCTGTTGGCAAACCTGACTTCCTTATAATGAGTTTGTAAAATAAATTTTGCAACCTGCAAATGTGCTCTGATTTGATTCAAGACTTCTGAAGTCTCTTATTTTATCTGAAAAAAAAAATCACCCAGTCATAATATTTTCTTTTCCTTTAATACTATAAAAGTGGGAGTTTTAGACCTATCAAATGGATGAAGGATAAGGCAAAACTTAAATTCAGTATGAACTCTTCTAAAGATCAAAGTTCTTAGATGCAGGGGTTTGGCTTGGGACTGTCTTGACAACTACTAATAAAAAAAGTTAAAAGCAAAGAAAGAAATGCTTGTCTTACTCATAATAGCTTCACATAAACTTAATTCTACATAAAAAGTAATTAAAGGCCTCTTCTAAAAGGAGCTGGAAGCCATGGTGTTATGCCTCCCTCCACACATTTTTTATCCAATTAAACAATCTCAAAAAAGCACTTTATGCATCTTTAAGACATGATTGCTTCACATTAGCTCACGTAGCTGTTTTACCAGATCGCTGCACATCCTCCTTCTGGCCTCTTTACCTGGAAACACATTCCCACAAATTAACACCATGCTATTAATACTTTTCTGTTTGATGTTCTCCTCACCTTCATTTTATGTAGCATTGCCAAACATCAGGCATCTATTTGCATGGTTCTGTTTGCAAATCAGCCCAGCCCCCTTTCAAGGCCTCTCAGTTTCTGCGTGGGAGAACTTGTAAATGAAAATAGATGTTGAGCTTCCCAGGCACTGGAGACTGGTTGGGCTTTTCATGAGCAGGACATCATTCTCAACTACTCTTCCTACTCATCTTGAACTGCCCAGCCATGAGACTTCTGAAAGCAGGCTTTTTTAATGAGGAAAAAAACCAAAACCATAAACAAAAAAAAAAAAAAAAAAGAAACCCTTCCCCCCCAAAAAAAACCAACCAACCAAACAAAACCAAAAAAAAAAAAAAAAAACCACCAAAAAAAACCCACCAAAACCCAGTCAAGACATGGTTGCATGGTTGTGGATTCCAAGTTGAGTCAAGGAAGAGCAATAGCACAGCTGCCACTGAAATAGCTTTACTCACCAGAGGCATTCAGGAAAAGAGGCTACATGAAATGCAGGCAGCATGGAAGGAAAAAACCTCTGCTGAGCAAATGCTGTTTGCTGTCAGGCTCTGCATGACCTTTTCACTAGGTACAAGATGGGAAGATTGTGGAACATGTACTGATTAGGTGTATGGCTCCAAAAATACCATTTGGAAAAATAAAATCCTCCATTATAGCGCAATAGGAAATATGCTGGAATGTTAGAATGCCAAGAATAACTAATTTTCTACCATTCCTTATCTTACCTTTTTTACACCTCATTTAAACACTTGTTAAAGCAGCCACTCTGGTATAAAGGAAAAAAAGGAAGAGCAAGAGAGTTCCATTTTTATTTTCCATCATCTGCTGAAGTGATGACTGCTAACAGCATCTCCCCTGGTAGCACACACATGGCCATCAGAGACAATGACTCACTGTAAAACAAGCCCAGCAGCCAAAGCAGCCACTGTGGATAATTTTTTGCTGATTCTATTTGGGATGGGCCGAAGTAGGGTTGGAGATTTTACAACCTTATTTGATTTTGGGGCAGACAATCTTATGCAGACTTAATTATTTCCTTATTTATAAAATAACTTGCTTCCTGGAGACTCTCTAATGTTGGTTGTCTCAGGCACCCTGCATCTAATGATTTAAAATGCTTTGGTGTTTTAAAGGAGCAAAATATCAGGGTCTGTTGTAGGCTGTTGTGCACAGTAGGGGAAGGTAGAAGAAATTATTGCTTGACCTCCCGAAGTGTGTATAAGGTGAGCACACAACCACCACCCCCCTCATCCACCCTTAATCCAGCCCTGCTAATCCCACACACCAAGCCCAGGACAAGGGCCATTTGCAGGGCAGTAGCATGGGAAGATTTAGGAAGGCAGAGACTGCTCTCCTGGATTAAACCCTTCCCAACTGAGTGTCTAACTCCTCACAGTGCCCCACATCGACCGAGGTCTCCCTCCACACTGAGGGCTCTTGCTTTAGTCCCTGCCAAGCTTGCTTTGATCCCAGACCAAGCCCCATGGCTGTGACATAACCCACTCTCTGCTGTGTCTTCACCACATCAGGAGCAGAGGTGGAGAGGTCTGCCCAAGATCTGCATTTGGATTGACACCAGGCTTCGGGTAGTCAGAGGCTGACACAAAAAAAGGATTGCAAACTCCTGACCAGCTCCCCTGGCTGGCCACTGACTTAATTAGGAAGGCAGCCTATTGCCCTCAGCATTAGCTGATTCCAGAGGTTATCAGCCCCTAACTGGGCCACACACCTTTCTTCCTATTTCTATTTCTATTTCTTCATATTTCTTATTTCTATTAAAAAGAAAAAAACGTCATTAGAGAAGAAGAAAGAAAAACATAACTCCTTTTCAAAATTTTTCCAACCATCATCTCTTTTTCTGTTAAAAATAATTCAGACCGGGTGTTCATCAGTGCAAAGACCTCATTTGGCTTGTCCAGAAGGAGCTTTGAATAGCTAGTCAGTATAAATACTGCATAAAAAATAAAAGTAACAAAGAGAGGATTTTTTTTCTTCATTTGTTATTTTTGGGAAGAAAAACCAGCCATCTGTGTTCCAAATGTGTTGCTTTTCAATGATCCACAAGCTGTTTCTACGGTTAGAAATTATTTGACTTTGCTCTTCTTCTGAATGGTTGCCTTCACCATATTAAAACACAGAGCCTTGTCCTGCTGAGTGCTGTGATATTTGTCCGGCTGCTCTGCTTGACAAGAGCTGTTCAGGTCTGGAAATGATAACCTACACAAGAGGGCAGTTTAGTTTTCACTGTGACAGTGAAGGAAGGAAGGAGGGAAGCAAGGAGAAGTTCACATTACTTTGGTGAAGATTTTACCTAAAACACAATTTTATATATTTTGGGTGAGAGGGGAATTGTTTTGTTTCCTATTTGCTGTCACCATGAATACTGTTTCTCATGCAGCTTCTCAGCTAGTTCTGAAATGTCTGGAAATTAGTCATTTAAGTACTTAAAACGTGTGGTGTGGGGGGGAAGCATGTGTAAAAAATATTCCTGCATATATAAAAAAATCTTCCGTATACATTGCTTGTACATAAAGCATTTTATTTTGATTGAGAGCAGATTGTTCCTTCCTATACCCAATTTGAGATTGGACAGACTGCACTGTGTGCCCATTTTCACAATATAATGATCTTTATGTACACACAGATGTACATACAAAGACGTACATATGGCATTTTTTTGTAAATTTAGCACTTGTAATTGTTTTGATGTTCAAATCTATACTTATTAGTTAGCCCAGAACACATTTATTATTAAGAACACTGTGGATTCAGCAGCTATTTACAAAAGGTAGAAATGCAAATGCAGAAATATTTACATAAATATCTGCAAACACTATGCATCATTCTCTTTGTCTTCAGGAACACAGCCACATGCCAGGTCTTTTGTATGTTGAATGACCAAACACACACTTAAATCAAACAGCAGCTCCATTCAGTCTGTGCTTTCCACAAGTCGTTAGACACGCTATGTTGAAAGGAGTGACTTGGTGCACACTCAGCTTTTTCAAAGAAACATCTGTGATTTAATGGCCAGATCTGAGCCATACAGAAGTCCGAGCTCTGGGAAACTTACAGCCTGACTGCCATCCACCCAGGAAACTCCTGCTATAAAGGAGTCTATAAAGATGCCATTCACACACTCATTCACCGGGCCCCTGATGCATAACAAACCCAAAAACTTTTACTGAGCTCTGTCCTAGAGAAACTCAAACTGCTCCACGTCTGGGAGCCACCGACCCCTGCTGCAAACACAAAGCCGCCCTTCCTCTGAGACAGGCATCTCCTAAGGAGAGCAAACATTGCCCTCTCTGAAGAAGGCAGCAGGAGACGGATGTGTGCAAGGACCAAGCTCTGTCTATTGTATTTCCATGGTTCCCTCTACCACAGCATTTTAGAGCCTCACAACTCAAACACATTTCTCCCCAAGATGCCCCGATGAGGGTCGGAAGTGCTGTCACCATCTGGGACAATAATTCTCTCCACAACAGGAAACCCAGGGTAAAATCATTGGAGCCATTCAGGTCAGACTAAGAAAATATAGATGACACTTCTGATTTTCAAAGATCTGCTTTTAAGTTTCTCATTAACACCATAAATTTACATTGAATATTTGTCAATATTTAAGAACATTGAAATTTAATTCCAGAAACAAACATAGAGAGATCATGTACAGATTGTCAAATATGAAAATATATGACAAAAACACTTTATTCTTCCCTCCACATCACACTCCCTTCCCACTTTTCACCAAAGCCCTTCTTCCTACTCTAAGCTATTTTCTTCCTTTCCCACATAGACCAAAAGGGTTTGGATTCACTTAAGGCAGCAGGACTGAAAACTTCAAGAATTTCACAGAATCTTACCAAAACTATCTAAAAAATCCAAATCTGTGAAAATGGGCTGGAAATTTCACCAAAGCAGGTATACATCCATCTGCCCTTTGCAGCACATCAGATAACCCTACAGAAATGAAAATGATAAATTGTGCTTCGTGTCCCAAAGAGAACAGCACACATTCCTGGCTTAGCATCCCCAGAGAAGGAGGGATAACCCAATAAACTTTCCCTGAGGGTCACAGGCTGGCCCTCTCTGGACACATCCCTTGCAGAGACCACACTGAGACCTCAGCACCCACTGTAATACCAGGTCTCCTGTCCCCACATTGCTCTTGAGGCTGTGCCAGCTCAGCTTCCTTCAAGGTGAACCCTGTGAACTGCATCAGGAACTGGTCCACCTGAAATATAACCTATTCTTTCATCCTTTTCCCTTTTATTTTTTGCAAAGTTATCTTTCAGCTGCTGCATTTTGCTGCACAGAGATGCATTGGCTGTGCTGGCACAATGGAGTGGAGAGGCACTGGGCAGAGACTGCTAAACCAGCTTACACAGCACGGCTGCTTAATATTTAACCATGGCCTTAAGCTCCTGACTCTGGTCCCCTGAACTGCAACCAAATTGGGTACAGGAAACAAAGCAAACAGTGCAATCTCCTGCATTTCAGCCTAGGGTTTTCATCACCACTCACCAAACAAGCTGGAAATACTTCACGGGTTTCGTGGTTTGTCCACGTTCCTCATTCCATCTGTGCAAGTTTGAAATGTTAATAAAAAAGTATCAACTACTACAAAAACCACAACAAAAAAAATTCACAGAAAATGTTACTATCTCTACCTGAGATGCTGCCTAAAGCCTGAAAGATTATCAAAGCAGAGATATATGCCTTAAAACCAGGTTTAATCCACTTAAGCCAGTTGTAAAGCTTTCATCAGTCTGGGCACAGTCATAAAAATATTTATTTCCAAATACATGCAAGCAGATACACATTTGCCTCCAGTTAGAGAGATTGGAATCTGTGTACAGTCATACAAATATTTATTTCCAAGCACATACACTTATAATCTCTGATTTGTAGTTAAGAGAGATGTGACTCCAGAAGAATGTGTTGTGACCTGCACCATCGATAGTCTCCAAACTTGTGTCTCAAGAAGAATTAGGTAGTTTCACAATCATATTTTCAAGATTTTAATCCTCCAGGAAAATGCTTGAAGCATAATTCCTTACTTTAGCTTCAATTTTTCAGTTTTGCAAAAGATTCCTCATGACAGTGAGCATTTTTATTATAATAATATACATTATTCCCAGTGCCCTATTATATGCAGTGCCCAGTGACTCTTGGCCTGTTGCTTGCACAAGGATGAAATGCACAAATGGACTTGCTTCAAATACTTTAACACCATGGACTCCTTTCAAGCTCACCATAAGGCTGGGATAGGGCATCAATAAATACACATCACTCAGCTGCTATGAGAAAACAGTTTTCCATTCCCTAGCAGTATACAACAAAATAACAAAGCAAAAATTATTTTTGTTGGGGTTTTGGGTTTTTTTCCTCAGCTAATCTGTACTGTATTTATGACCCTTACATGCTACTGAAAAACAGGGGAAAATCAATATTGACTTATGTGTTGAAATGTGATCCACTGTTTGAAAGGCCATTGAAGTAAAGATGATGATTTCTAGCAGGATACATGTTAAAGGTAAGCAGTGTCCTTCCTTCATAGGACTGTATGGGAAAACTGATGAGGACAGACTGGTCATTTGTAGCCATCACTCCCAGGAAGTCCTCCACTGAAGTGATGGGGAGACACTAATGAGAGCAGACTCAAAAGAAACAGTTTTTCTTGGTGAATAAGCACAGAGGTTTGGCAGAGTTCTCTGCTTTGGGCCCCTCTGTGCAGCCATAAATGACAGCATCCACTGAGGAGATTCAAAGTTGCTGCCAATTTAGGCATCCAAGATTTTTTAAAAAATGGTCTCAGGGACACAATTAGGGTCATAAAACCTGTTCCCACTTTCAGTTCATTGCTAATTCTTCAACAACCCCTTGGTACTAAACCCCAGTTGATCTCTTTCCTACTAAGTCATGCTTTTATTGGATGATCTCTGCTGGCAGCACATCCCTTCTATGAAATCATAAGGAACTGAATGCTCAATGATAGTTCAAGTGCTAATAATGCCACCCTGGATCTTCTTTGTCTCTGATCAGCAAAGGAATCTCCAGAGTTCAGTGAATCCCTAAGAAGTTACAGTTCTAATTTTACAGCAACAGCTGTACTTAGGTTTTAAGAGCAGGCAGATGTCTTTGTCTTTCAGCAGCCTTCAGTGACGAGACATCACTTGTGTCGTCAAAATCGAAAAAAAAATAAAAGAGTGGTTTGTGCAGGAAACCTAAATATATTCATTTTTATTGCTATTTCCAAAAGGAAGGTGAAATTTTCTTTCTCTTTACTGAATGTCAAAGCTCAGCCCTTGATTTCAGTATTGATGCTCTCTGAAGGAGGATTGAGCTGTCTATGACAGCAGAATGAGTTTGAGGGGAAAAGTCTCTGTTTAAACATAAAATTCCTGCAAGAATGAGTAGAAATGCCAAGCAAAATACAGCAGAACTAGAAGTCCTGTGTTTGTTTCTTTGGTGTAATCTGGGGATTCTCCTTTTATAAGATTAATGTCTTTGCTAGTTGAAACAATACTCATTATACACTGTAACAAATGTTTCAGAACTCAATTTGCTCTCCAGAAAGGATCCTCAATCACCATAAAAACAAATGGAAAGACTGTTTCCCTAAAATGCACAGGTCTTATTTCCTTAACCTGTGAAATTTAACAGGGAAGAATTTGCCTGGGATAACAAGCAGTTTCTATTCTTTGCAGCTGGACAAGAGCCACTTCCTTTCAGCAAATGTCAAGGTGTGAAAGCCTAAGGTTTCACCATAAAATGCACAAATCCCATCAGCCATTCCAACCCCAGCCATGCCTCATGCTGCCTTGCTACCCAAACCTCACCTCCCATCCATCCTCACTCCCCACTACCCCTGGTGTCACCAGTCAGGCATTTCTTACAGGAGGGCAGAAGGCAATGAAATTCTAACACTCCATTTGGCTCCATCCACTCACTATAGCACCACTGTCTGGGAATCCTGGACATCAGAACATCTCCATCCAGGCATCTGCAAGTGCCCTCCCTTCCCCACAAAACAGCCCTCACCTCCCACAGCAACCCCCAGCCACTGCTGCAAATGTACAACACGAGCAGGACCAGCACAGCCACAGCTCCACAAATTTATCCAAATGTATTTTTGCTTTGGTCTTTCCTTCCCTCCAAAATCAGATGGCAATGAAACTCCCTGAGTGTGGAGCTTGTCAGAGCAGCCTCTCTTATGGACCAGCCAGCACAGATAGCTATTGAACACCAGTTTCTCAGGCTGTAGAAAAAGAAATATATATCAGAAACCTGTTAAGCCATTACAGTAAAAAACAGTGATGTGTAAAGACGATCCAAAGAATATTTTACTGTTTAACTCATCTGGTCATAACACTGCAGTAGGACTACCTCATAAAATAGAAATTTCTCAGATTCTATATGCACTCAAGAAAATTTTAAAAGCCCTGATGCACAGGACATCCATTTCAGCACAGAAGAACATTTCTGCTTAAAGTACCTGAGGCACAGAGGAAAGACAGGGCAGTGGGGACTGTGTAAAAAAATGCCAGCCCTGGAAGAAAAGTCTCTTAGTAGCCTTTTCTGCCTGGCATTGATGACACCTATTGCATGTTCAAAGCTTCTGGGTCAAAAATCTCAGCCAACATAAATAATGAATGCTTTTTCTCTGTCCCTCTGATGTTATGAGGGGAGCACTTTTTATTCCATACTCTACAAACTGCAGTGGTCACGTCATCCCAGAGGGAACTGGCCAGACAACTGTGAGTTATTCTGACTACACATCTCCAGCAAGAAATTAAATACTAATTTCACTTTGAAGGAAGGACAGAAAAATATTCCAACCCAGGTAAAAAACAAGGCAGAAAGTATTGGAAAAACACATTCAATGCTTTTATGTCATTGTCCTTCTATGGAAGGATGCATTATGTATTATTTACACTTTAAACCTTGTGCATCTTTATATATATTGGAAATTAAATTAAGTGGTAAACCTGTGAAAGAAAAGTTACCTATCTATCCAAATCAGAGAGAAGCATTCTCCACTACTCCCAAATGGTCTTCTGTAAAAAAAATTTGATTAACTTGAGTTTCACAATTAATCACAAAAGTGGGCTTCACCGTTTTGAAGCCCACTACAAAGCAAGCTATTATTTTGCCATTACCTGTGGTCATGACAGTTCCTATAACTAAAGAAGAGTACCTCAAGATTTACAGGAGTAATTTCCAGTTACAAGGTCCATGACCCAACAGGTCATTGTTTGTACCAGATATTCTGTGTAACAGAGTCCTCAAACTGCCCTCAAGGAACCACAGGAATCATTATCTCCATACATAAGAACAAACAATTTTCTACTTCTTTATTTCTTAAAAATAAATTTTATAGCTTTTTCCCGCCCTTCTATCCTTCCATCTATCCCACATTCTGTTTTTTCTCTCTTCAACATCTTTCTTGACTTTTTTTTTCTCTCTCCAGTTCTACTTTGGTAACATCCTAAATCACCACCCCCTTTCCCACAGCTTTGACTTTTCTCACTATATATTTGCTGACTGTTCCTGTTTCTCTCCTTCCTCATAGGATTGCTCCTCAGAGTGTAATTTCATACTCCAAAAGAGATGAATGTTTTCAAAAAGCCTGTTTCAGCCCCAGGAGCAAAAGGGAGCTAGTGCTGCTAGAGGTATTTGAGAAGAACTGTCAGGGCTTCTAAAGTGAGAAACACTGAAACTGTGCAGGAAGAATAACACACAGCTTGGAGTGAAAGAAGCCACTAAAATGAGCTCAGGATCAAGTACAGAGAGCTGTTGTAAATCGGTTAAATCTTAGTTTAGTGAGAGAAAAGAGAATCTGTTCTTAAATGAGGACCATGCATGGATTGGCTAATTTTCAGTGATCATACCTCAACATTTGATCACAAGACCTGAGTGAAACTTGTGAGACCACATCCCTGTCCATCCACAACACCCACTACTCCATTCCTCTGGATGCCTCTGATTTGCTTCAGGTGTAGAGGGTGCAGTTTGTACTCTGGACAGAGAGGTGTCACACCTGGAGGTGTCATCAATGCAAAGCTAACAAGTCCCTATCAGTGACTAATTTTAACTAATCACCACATTTGTTATTGCTTCCAGCTCATTCCTGGGCTCCTTTACAATGTGTTGTCCACACCAATGAACCAAGGTGGTTCTTGCTCCAAGGAGCTCACAGCCCACAGACAGACAGGGGCAGAGGACAGAAGAGCTCTGCCTGCGAGAGCTGATGTACAAAGAGATTAAAGGGGGGATTTTCAAAGGAGCCAACACAAATTCCTCCCTTCCCTATCTGCCTGCAACAGTCTCCTTAAAAACCTTGCTGTCCCAGTCTGCCTGTACTACCCTTCCTGGATTTTTCTTTACAAAAGCCAATAGCCACCATGTTTGTCCTTTTCTGACATCACAATCAATCACCCACCCCAAGTAAAAATCAGTTGCCCAAGTTCTTTCCTTTCCAGAGTTTTTCAAGATTCCTGTGCTTCTTCTCTAGACCAGTAATAGGCATATGCTGAACTGAGAGCTTTAAAACTGCTTTACTTCCATGCATAAACCTCAGGGTGATTTTCCAAGTGCTTCTGGGATGCTCCCATCCATGCTGCCCAGCCCCAAATCCCTTGAATTGCTCCCAAACCATGGGCATTAGTGGAGTTACTTCACAATGGCAAGTAACCTTGCCATCCTGCTGGCTTCACCACTTTCTTTAAAGGCCCATAACAAACATATCATAACAGTTTTATATCTTCTACTTAACCTTTGGAGCTGTTTAAGCTTCTCTGAGGTAGTGACTCTCTGATTTATATTCTAACACCTTCCTCAGTCTAAACTAAATGTAATTCTTTCTAAAATGTCCAGCTTTAAATTATAGATTATAGTGCCCAGAGTGTTGCTGCAAAACCTCCCACTGAGCTCAGATCAAGCTCACCAAGTGGTTTTTCTTGTATTGCACTCATTTATGTGTCCATTTTAAAATTCTGTTTGTGATATTTAAACACCTTTATAACTTCCATTTTCCCAATAAAATTGATTTAGAGGTGAGAAGAGCCCCTGGGCTTGCCCTGTTAAATGTTTTTTCAAGCAAGTTTGTTCCAAGACAATACTGAAGAAAAAAATCAAGGCAAATGAGTGTAGCTGCACTTATTTTTTTCAGTCAGATTCTGTGTTCATGGAAACAACAGTCTTGACAAATGGGAAAGCCAGCATCCTGGCATAGGCACGCTATTAAAAACACCAGAAAATGGACATTCCCCAGATCAATACCTCTCCCAGGACCTATCAAAGTGTGAGAGGAATGCTCCTCATTAAGGCTATGATGGTAATATGCAGTCCTTTGACTTCTGTACTGCAGTTATCATTGCAGACCTATCGATATCCATTGGCAATGGGCATTTTCACAAGACCTGAGATCAAGAGATCAATCTAGAGAAACCACAAAAGAATCACCAACCAGTGGTAATAGCTTTCACATTCTCCACACCCTAAATTCAAAGAGAAGGTCTAGATGTAAGATGCTAAAAGTCTCTTTACACTGCAAATCTATCACCAGGCACTATCCAGCCTCCCATGATGGCTGGTACTCAAACCTCAATTTCACTGACATTTTAAAACATCTTTTAATCCACTGTAAAAAGTCTGTGAAGTACCTGTCAAAGGAAGCACATCAGAGAGTGCCTGGGATTTGAGACTAAGAGATTTCAGGTAAAGTTAGAAAAACATCTGGAAATTTTCACAGTTTAGAGAACACGCCATTGAAAGGTTCATAAAATTATTGAAGACATCCAATTCTGTGTCAAACTGAATGAAACGCAGGCATATAAACCCACCAAGGTGGTTATAAAAAAAAAAATAAATTTGCTCCAGCCATAAACTGATGAGTTAATATCCATGGCCCATTTCTGCAGTGTGTTCCAGCTAAGCAGCCACCCTCTCTGACCTCAACAGGCACAGCAGGCTGCATACACAGAGTTGATTGCAGAACCAGGGCCCACTGTATGATACCACAGCAGAAAAAATAAAAAGAATCATCCAGTCAAGCAGAAAGCAGACAAAAATCCCAGTCTATCAAAAGAGAAGGATATGAAAGTTTACCAGACAAAAGCATCATGCATTTTGTCCCCATATATCTTCTTGTTTTAGCACGACCCTTACTGACAAAAAGTATTGATTGAGAAAGAAAAAAAGGAAGGAAGAAAAGAGAAGAGTTTGACGCATCCCTGTAGAATTAATTAGTTGTGGAGAGTTTTCACCCCTATTAAAAATTCAAATAAATTAGTTCTCTTAGCCTACCTATAGACCCCGGATGTAATTAGTGTGATAATCAATATATCAGTAGGAAACAGCCACTTAAGTGCAGCCAGTGCAATTGTAGATTTAGGACAAGTGAAAGGGGCGTACTCAACAACAGCAGGGAAGAGTATAAATGCAAATGAAGCTCATAAAAAAGAATGAGTGGTTCTGGCTGTGCAAGCTGCTCAAAATTCATCTAGGATTTTTTTTTCTGAAACAGTGAAATATTAGGCTGCTGTGAACTACCCATACTTGGCTAACAAACATGAATATGTACCACAGACCTTCATTTGTTTTCTCACTTACTTGAAGACTTGTTAAAGTGCTGCTAGCTCTCCACTCTCCACTAAGGCACAATAAAAAAAGTTCTAATAAAATGTGCACCTGTCACACTCACATTTTTAGTGTTAAAAATACTCCCCGTGGTGTGTGGAGCACCAGCTGTGCCAGCGGCTTCAGTGCATGACTGACATGCTCAGGGACATCAATGGCTGAAGGTAGCTTGCCTCAGATTTGGCTCTGATATTCTCTCCTTACAATGGGACTTTAAAAAGCGCAAGTGAGTGAATCACAGAAAACCATTTCACAGCAAATTTCATCTTATCAGCCTCTAAGTACAGGAATTGTGTGCATACAATGAACTGAAAATAGCTTTATATGTTTCATGCAATTCTTTAGGCTTTGATACTCATTTAAGGACAGAGGCATCCCAACCTGAGACCTTCCCTGCAACCAAAAGCCAGGGAAAAATGGATTTTGGGATGATGATGTGATAGAAGTAAATATGACTGTAGTAGAGTTTCATGTTCATTGTCCCACTCATGATGCTCTGAGCTGCCTACAAGGAAAAGTAAAGGGGGAAGACATGAAAAGAAAAGGGGAAAAATATGACAGAAGCAGGGAATAACTGATTGGAATTAGATTATTCATTTCTCGGGGGGGGATCCTAAAGGCCCACAATTTATGTCCCTGGCATGAAATGGTTTTTTCACACTTGATCTTCAGTCAAATGTCGAGGAATCTTACACAAAATACCCATCTCAGTCATCAGGGCTTGACTCAGAGATGGGCTTCACATGAACCTGCAGATAGCAATTAAAGCAGGAAAATACCTTAATTGTTGATCTCAGCCTCTAGAAGACCCAAAGCTTCTTGGCTTTCAATACCCTACAATTCTTTATCCAAAAATTAAGAATTTTTTGAATTCTACACAGAATTTTACACAGATTTACTTTCAACTCCGGGTTTCTAATGAATGATTTAATATCCCTTCAGTTTCAATCCCACCCAGGTAGGTTTCAACATTTCTCTTTCACAGGAGTCCTTGTCCCTAAAACATGGTCTGAAGTGAACATTTGGTGCAGAACACACAGCATGATTTACAAGAACACAGCTTCACAAGTCAGAGTCTACCTTAACAAAACAAGTGCTTAATTTTTTGGTCTGTGGGAAAATTCTACCAAAAAAAAAAATCAAATTAATACAACAAAGGTACCAGATTCATCCATTTTCTCTGGCATAGCAAATTGGGGACCAGAGGTGGCTCAAGAAATCTGCAACCAAAGAACTGGTACCAGGCTGCCAAATCCTCAAGGCACTTAACACCAAAGTGCCTCAGACACCCTCTCTTCTATCAATGCATTATTCTAAGCAGCACAGAAGGGAAGCTCAGAGATGGAAAGCACAATTATTGTTTAGGGCGTTCTACCTGTGAATTTCCATATTTTTCTAAAGTTTTAGAACCATCTTCCCCAAGTATCCAGGATTTTTAAGGTACAACTTTTTTTTAAAAAGAGAATGCAGAGATTCTTTAAAATATTCTTTACCCTGCAGTTACTGATAAAGCTTTATCACCTCATGTGAAGCTGAATTATGGTTTTGCCTGGAAACACATACATCCACTAGAGAGAAACAGACGGTGTGTATTCATATATTTCAAAACAGAGGATTTAACCTCTGAAAAGAGATATCAAAGCGTTGCTGAAGCATGGACCTGCATTCAACATTTTCACATTTGGTTCACAAATATCCAATTAGGTTTCTGTCTGAAACACAGTACCCCAAATTTATAATTAATCATCTGTCAAAGTTACAAGGGCAACAGAGCACCACATTATTTTGAACAGTGATTAAAAAAAAAAGAAAAGATGTCGGGGTTTTATGAGAGAATATCTTAGCTTTGAGCAGCAATATCAGCCTCCTCTTGAGTGAAGAGTTAATAAAGAACAATAAAATATTTCCATTGCAAACTCAGCAACGTGTTTACATCAAAATAAAGACACAAGGGACATACAATATTTAATGTAAACTCAAAATGTATTGCTGTAAATGATAAATGATTTTTAAAATATAAATTGTTAGAAATCAATCTCCATTTTTTATCCAATACCAATATTAAGATTGATTCTTAAATCCTCAAATAACTTTAGAAAAATAATTTTTCCCCTCTTTGTTAATTGCAAGTGGCTAATGAATTTTCTTTGTTGGTCTGGGAACATGAGAACCTATGGTAAATTTTAACAATGTTAATTAACACCACCATATAAAGGGACAAATGTTTATAACTTCTAAGGATGTGGAAAACCTATCAAACTAAACTAAAGCTCTTTTGTCCTAATTTGGGATATAATTGGAATGAATCCCCTAGGACTTTTGCTATTCCTCCTACATAAAACCCCATTACTGGTTGATCCCAGAACAAAGATATGTTCCTAGAGATTCCCATAACCCTAATCCATGCAATTCTGTCCCTAGTGGGTACACAGGTGCCCATAAAAAGTGAAGGTCCCCATCTTTTTAAAGTAGCCTTAATTGATACAACCCAGACAGACTGCAGACAAACACAGCAACATGGCAGCAAAATGACCTCTTTCCCACTTTTCCAGTGGGAAAAAGATAGAGGTTATTTGGCTCAAAGAGTAACTATAAGGTTAATTTCAGAAAATGGGATTTTGTCTGAAGGCTGAAATGATGCTCTCGGTATCAGCAGCCACATACTGCTATAATTTGGGACCTTATTCTACTCACTGTATTCTCTAAAACAAATCCACTGTACACAGGGATGTTTGCCAGGATTAATTCCCTGGTGTTATCTGCCTGTACCATTTCCAGTTATTCTAGAAATGTAACCTCCTTCTTCCTCACATTGGGCAGGTTTAATACAGGACTTAGTTTTAAACTGTGCTTACATGGGAGCAATCCCACTGAATGAACCCAAGGCACAGCAAGGAGAGGGGGAAACCTGCTGTGGGAAAGAGGATAGGATCCAGCCCTCAGGAACAAAACCTTATTTGGCATTAAAAACATTCAAATACACTTTTTGAAGCAAAACATCTCAGCACTGGTCCAAAAGCCTCACTGTAGAGAGACACAGAATTTTGATGCTTCTTGTGCACAAAGTAATCACCTCTTAGCCCAGTCTAGCATTTCATACTGAAGCAATATTGAGTAGACAACTGGAAGAGAATCATGGAATCAGTTACCACCCACAGTTCTTGCTTTTCTTTGATTCTATGTACAGAGACAAAACATATTCAAACCTGGAGCCAAACTCACACTGGCTGGGACTTTCCCTCAGCAGAAGTTTCAAAACCTGCTGCAGCCCAGTTTAAGATACTGCTGCCACCACATTTTGGGGACAGAAGGGCAAGTCTGAAGGGATGAGGTCTACCAAGCTGTTGGAGCACAATTACAATGTAGGTCAGATTGTTGTAGGGGTATTTTGTTTGCTGGGTTTTTTAAAATTTGATTTGGGAATATTCAGGCTTTAAAATGCACAGAGACTGGCAACCAGGATGTTTTACTAAAAACAGGACGCAAACACACCTCACTAACACTGACAAAATTTCCCTCACCACACACATAGGCAAAGAGGACCAGAAAGACAAAAAGTGTCTTAGTTTATTGTTTTATTACTCCCTCAATCTATGAAACACAATTTGCTTTACAGGGCATCACTAAAAATGCACCCACCAAAGATTTCAATTTGCTTGAATAATGTAATTATCAATGTTAGCACTTCTTTTCATTGTTTTGACAGACTCAGTTCTGCTGCCATCTCATTTGAGCGCCCTCCAGCCTATGAAGCATTTCTCACCTGCTCTCTTTCCCCAAATTAGGTGCAAAATTTATGGAGACATGACCTAAAGTTTGAGACCTTTTAAAATACAGAAATTATACTAAGAAATTTGGAAAATCTAAAGCCATAAGGATATAAAAAGCAAATCAGCAAAAGGAATGTTTTATATGAGGTTGTTTCCATTAAGGTCTCTTACGTGTCTTGAATCAATACACGCATATTTTGCAATTTCATTTCTGACACGGAGCATATTCTATGGAAATAAGGCAAAGAAGGATAATCTAAAATTTCTCAGGCACTTTTCTACCCATTGCTGGAATAGCTGTTTGAAAAAGTGGCCTGAGAATGAGCTCACTAGGATAGCTGGTGCCAAATCCTTGACTGGTACAACACAGATGCTCTACCAGCACATCCCTGCAGGCATTGGTGAAACCACAGCAGTGAGAATTCATGGAGCAGTAATATTTTTCTATCAGTTTGGATTCTTCCCTCCTCAAACCACTCTTGACCTGCTCTCCAGTCAAAGAGAGAGGAGCAACTTTGACACCAGCACTTGCAAACCCAACATTCCCCTCTCTTTTCCTCCCCTGCATTTGTGATTACATACTAAGAATCAACAACATGCACACCACTGAGCAAGGGACAGGACTCCTGTTCACTGAGACAGGAGGGACAGGGCTCTTGTTTGCTCTGTATCACAGACCTCTGTGCTTACTGCACAGCCATCCTTCCCCCATCATCTGTCCCATCAGGGCCATACAGATTTCCCTCAGTCACAAGGCCATGCCTGAGATTGTTCATATCCAGTGCCCTCAGAGCATGGGGGTTTTTTTTTTACTTTTTTGTATAGAGATTAGTCCAGTCTAGGATGGGTTTCTCAGACCAATGAACCTTCAAGGGAAAGCACAGCTTCCACAGTGTACAAGAAAAATGGGAGGGTGAAACAAATCTTCCACTATTATACACAAAGAGTTTAAGCTGCCTTTCAGCTCATCATTTTTCAGACTCAGATAACAGCACAAAATCCATGCACTATCCCTGCAGGGGAACAGGATGTGAGGTCTCTGAGCTAACCAGCCACATAAAAAATACAAGGGATCAGCTGGGAAATGAGAACTACTGGATTTACACTCAAATAAAAGGTCTGTGGGAGAATTAGGCCCAAAGTCTGCAGCAGAGCTATGTGTAAACCCAGACTTGTGTCTGAGCATGGTCTTGCTCCCCAGTCTCTTCTACAGAACAGCCTTTCACACAGTGGGCTCTTGAACAGTTAAATCAGAGATTTAACCTGGCACAAAATTATACCTGGAGGACTTATTGAATGGAGGATATTATCAATATCACATCTGTCACAGATGAAAAGCTACATATATGGATGAGTACTCTGTAATCCATCCATTGTTTTATAGACCTGGAACTCCCCAGAGAAGAGCACAACATCTGCATCTCATCCCCAAGTGTGGAATTTTGCATTCAGATGTCTGAGCTGGCTGAATGTGCAAAAGCACAGCCAGCCCCCAAGGGACCTCACCTCTGAGGAGACTCCTCTGCCTTGCTGACTCCAACATGGGTGTGGAGCATCTTGCACCCATAAAACAGGTGACAGCAGTAATTGTCTGCAGTGCTGCACTTCTGCACACCCCTGAGACACAGGAAAGAAAGATTCCAGAAGATTCCACAGAAAGATTTAAGGAAACCAAGTCCTTTCATCTTATAGGAACAAAAAACACGTTAGCTCCAGCTGTGGTTTGCAGAACCGATAGAGCTGTGCACAAACTTCTCCCTTTTGAAGGATAAATGGATTGAACTAATAAATTAATAAATGGCAGAACTGAGCCCTGAAGTATTTTCATACACAAGAGCTCAGGGCACATGAGGTGCCCAGTGTTTCCCCAGGACCACACTGCATCCAAAGGCTCCAACTGGAAACTGGCTGACACTGGTGCTATTCCTTCCCGGGTCTAGAGCTCACTGCTTGGCTTTGGGACATGCAAAACTGCTTCTACCTCTTCTCTGCATTTCTCCAATGGAAACAAAAGATTAGCAAATAAGTAAACAATTAAATGAATAATTTGACATTGAGCTCTCAGCAGTGTCTTACACTTTGGCGTGAGAAGGAAATACAAGAGCCAGGTTGTATCTCCTGCTGCTCTAGCTGGTGTATGGGTTATTATGGTTGGTCCTGTGTAAATAAAGGTCTCTTTGACATGCAGAAGGCTAAATAGTCAAGGTGACTCTATCCAAAGTCCCTGTCTCAACTATCACAGAAATGTACCACACAAACTTCCATAGGCAAGGACTTACCTGAAAATGAAAAATGTCTCCTAACACGTACAAAATAACATACCAGAGAATCCTGTCTCCTGCTCTTTTCTAAAAACTGGATGGAGTTTGGATTCAGTTTGGTATTACAAGTACCATTCCTTCTCCAGCCAAGAGCTGAGGAAGCTCTGACAGGGACCCTTGCAATCCTCAAATGACCCCACCATGCAGCTGCCTCCTCAGCTCCTAAAAGCCTCTCAGAATCAACAGACAGTAATAGAGAAAAAGTGCAATAAAATAAAAGCTAAAGCCATCATAAAGGAGTGAAACTGATTTTCTGAATACAGATATTCTGTTTCAGCTGGAATATTTCATTTTCATAGAAGTTATTCAGAAGTGTGAGGGTGGTTGTACTTGTGTTTGGCTGTTTTTTAGTTGAGTGGGGTTTTTTTAAACTTTCTAGCAGTAATTCTTCATAGAAACAGTTAAATTTATATTTTATTATTATTGATAATTTAATGGAATAATATGCCCATTATTTCAAACTAGCTCTAATTTTCCCATATAACCAGTTCTTCAGGATGTAAGTGCTTTTTGTTTTCCCCCTATTATAATTCTATGGCCCAAAATTTCCTTGGTGTGAAGCACAGATCACACTCAAAATAAGCAGATCCATTTAGAAATACTAGCCCAGTATTAATGTTTGCCACTTTCTACTTGTTCCTCCTGCATATTACCAGCTAGTTTACTGTTAACAAAGGACTCACTTCATGTTACTGCTGCTGGGGTCATTTTTATTACTCAGTGTATGATTTCAGTTTCGTTCCTGCTGACTACAGACTTGATTCCTGGAGACATTTCAGGCTGCAGAAAAAGAAAGGAAATTATCTTTAAAAGACCTTCAGTCCTACCCTTTTTAATTTCCCTGGAATTCAGATGTGTGTGTTCTGCTCACACATAGGAATGAAATTCCTAAATGCAAATACATTGGTAATATGTACAATATGATCTGGCTTTCAGGAGGATTCTTCTGTGAGAAATAACATGCAGCACATAACTGATGAGTTTGGAGGTTTTTCCCCATCATTTTTTAGGGAAAAAAAGAACTTTGAAAACCATTTAAGCCTTTAAATGTGCACACTGCTATATCTAACTAATCTACTCTAAAATGCAAGTGTGAAATAACTGATGTATGAAGGCCTGTTTTATTCTAGCAATTTATAATCTCTTAATATTTATAACAGCCTAACAAATGAAGTTTATTTTTAATTAATTTGTGTCTAATTATCAGAAGGAAAAGCTTACTATGTAACTGTAATATCTGCAGCCTACATGCAAATTCTGAAGCTCTGCTGAAGATAATGTCAAGGGGCTTGCTATTATTTTTTAAAGCAGCAATAGTTAGACACCATTCGATTCAAAGGTAAGTTTTACATATTTATCTTTAGCTTACAGGCATGCCTCAGATAGGATTAGGAAGGCATTCTATGAAATATAAATGGGGAAAATTTAACAGAATCCAAAAATATGAGTATGAGATAATGTTTTTGTTAATGAATTCTGGATGGGTTCTTTTTGCATCTATTGCAAAGCCAAGGAAGAAAGATTTCACAGTACAAAAGTTAATATGCTCAAAGATTTCCCAATATGCATTTTCAGTTCTCTCATCAGAATAACTTGTGGCTATTCAAAAAATACAGGGATAAAGAGGATAGAGGGAATGGATTAACAAAGAAAAGAAGACTAAAGCTGGTTACCTCAGTCCCCGTTATATTACCACATAATTATTACTTTATTGATTTCCCAGTAAAATTCACTTAACTAGTTTTCTGGGTTTTATAGCTAAATAAATTGCTTAATCCATTTCAGAGGAAAAACCTTATGCTGGTGAGTTTATGTTAAAGATGTCATAACCCCTTGGGTGCTGCTCACTAACCGCTCGTTCACGACTTCTGTCCCTGGAGACCACAGCACAGACATCAAAGGCACAGCTGGATAAACCATATAGATTGGATCCCGAGCAAGAATTATCATAAACACCATGAAGCCACAAAGAATGTGGAAGGAATGATCATTTAGGTCCAGAGAGTTATTAAAATTCCTCCAGTCCATCTGCTTATGGAGGCATGCGGCATCACCCACGGAGCGCGCACGGCCTGGAGCTCAGGGAGGGGATTTCGTAACAGCCATTCCACAACAAGGAGAGGCCAGGCCCAGCTCTGGCTTAGTTCTCACGAAATCTTGCAGTCCTTAGTGGGATTTCATGGCATGTGCAATCACACCATAATCACAGTGAGTGAATAAATCTGGCCTTTCAAAGATCTGGCAGATGGTGGAGAAGTGACCTTTGATTGTTCACCCCGCCGCTTTTCCCACTGATGGACTGCTTATTGCTCATGGATTTCTTTAGAGTCCTTAGGGAATTTTCCCAACCTGGGCCAAAAGGGAAAGAAACATTTTTTTTGATTATTCTTACAACATAAAAGACACACTTTTCCTGGTTTCCAGTCAGCTCTAAGAGCAGTTTTGTTGGAGCAAGAGCAGAGGAAGCTGTATTAACGAGAATGTTCTTAAGGATGCTTCTAATAGTTGATAGCATGTGCAATAAAACATTTCAGTGAGTATCTCTGTTTATCAGGGCTGACAGTAAGTTTTTAAGAAAATCACTTACATTAGCACAAAATTTACTTCTACTGAAAAATGATAACGATAAATTATCATTTGATAATGATAATTTTCTGCTGCTTTCTATCCCTATTAATCTTACCCTTGCAGTGTGCAACAAGCTAAATGTTAATTTGTCAAAGCTGTTTAATAAAAGGGTAAAAATCCTTTCAGCTCCATATATAAATACACTGATTAACCTTGACTTGACTAAAACCTGCTTTTCTTATTCCTAAGTGATCCCTCTATTTTATTCATCCTAATTGTGCGGGCAATGCAAGCTGAATTAAGTCTTTTCCAGTGTACAGAAACTGTAAAATACTAGTTTTCTTGGATACTAATGTATATTAATGACCAGCCCCTTCTCCCTGAACTCACACTGTGCTCCATGCAAAATGAGATACTGCTAATAAATTGATTTTCAGCCTTTTCTCTGTGGGCCTTTGGGAACTAGCCTGTGGACTATTTCTAAGAAGTCTTGTGAAAAGTGCCTAAAGAAAGCAAGGTCAAACTGGAGCTAAACTAAGCCACATACAGGAAAATATCAAACCTTCCTTGAAGAAAATTAGATATTAGTTAAAAACAGTCAGAAAAAATATTTTCTTAAAAATATTTCTCAAAGAAAAGACAGCAAAGAAGTATACAGGTACCAGACACCATAACTGCTTTCAGTCTCTGCAAATGAAACCTCTACCGTCAAAACAAAGTTTTGTATCATATAGAAAACCAGAAGAAAGCTGGATGTCACTGCTCAGGAGGACACTCCTGAGTGCCTCCAGTATCTCCAGTTCTCTGCTCAGCAGAAAAAGACCCACAGGAATGTCACAAGTGCCCGTCTATCTGCTCCTCTCCAAGCAGGAAGGCTAATCACACGCTGCTAGCTGACTGACTGCGGAAATCACTTGATTTCTAAGTTCCAGAAGGTCCACAAATATGCTTTGGAACATGCCCTGACAAAATATACAAATGTTCCAAACAGATTAAACATTAATTAATCTTAAGATGGGGACACCCACCTCTCTTAGATAAAGACACCACCCTATTTTGTTGGTCTTAGTCACTGACTTCCAATGTTACTTATCTCACCCAAGTAGGAAGGAACTGTGAGGGAAGGGTGTATCACTGGATTGCTCAACAGGATTACCACCTCTCCCATTTCCCCTGCAGTCAATGCCTGCTCTTTTCCCTTCAAATACTTGGAAGGAAGAATGTCTTGTTTTCAGACCTTTGCAGCTTCCAAGGATCATTCCTGGAACTTGAAGAAATGTGACCTCAGTCTGCAAGAGACCTTGTAAGACAACTCAATTCCTTGCTGCTCACTAGTCTCTTCCTCTTTATTTTAACAAGGTGGTAAAACAGAAAGAATTCTGTATTTCTTGTTTTAGATTTAGTTATGGCTCCTGGAATTCAAAAAAAAAAAAAAAGTAGACTTTTCTAGAAAAACAATAATATTTTCTAACAGTTAAAACGGTTTGTGAATTTGAGCCAAATTTTGGATTTTCTCAAACGACATTTTCTGGTGACACTGTCACTTGTCAAAAGAAATTCTCTATGATCTGAGAATTTCCAAGTTTTCCAAGTCAGAGCTGGTAGCCATCAGACAAATATATCTGTAGGTTAGAAAGCTATTTGTTGAATGAGCTGGACATTCTTCTTAACATACAGTGGTGGAAAAGTGGTAAGACTTTTTCCTAACACAGAGATTACTACGGAAAATTTGTAAAAGAGCCTGATTCTTACAAGTTTCCTATTTGATTTAGGCACCAAAAATCTGGTGTAATTTTTGACTAAGGCTTCTAAATAGCTGAGGGCTTTTAAACTCCCTTTTCACTACTGATGCTATAATTGTTTATTTTTCCTCAACACCTTTAGTGTGGCTGTACACTGCCATGCTTGTATTGGTCTGGGGAATTAGGGCCAACCATTTCAGAAGCTGCAGCCAACAGTTACACTTCCTAAATCCATATGTGACTACCCAAATAAATTATTTGCTTTCCAAAAGCCAGAAGCACCTGAATAGCTTCCATCCATTCCCAAGGCAGCTGCTGGATGCCCAGGATTTTGGTATATCATTCCAACTACTGCAAAGCTGTAAACAAAATCTGCAAAACTTGGCCTTTAGGTGATTATCTACAGCACTTATCTCAACTGGTAAGTGCATTAAATCCATTTGCTCTCTTCCTCTGAGACTGAGTTGAAGCAGGAGAAAGCAAGTTTAAGATAATTGAAATACATAAATGATAAAAAAGCCATTTGTGATGAAGAACCCCGTGTGCAAAAGATGCTGATGCTGTAGGGAGCAGCAGTGGGCTTGGCCTGCCTGGGGACATCTATTTGTACTTGTGAGGGTCAGGATGCCAGAGGCTTCTAC